>NC_090936.1:43452246-44696830 GCF_040938575.1 Ambystoma mexicanum | reverse complement strand
TAGGATGAGGGGCGTCATGAACTTCTCCCTCTGATTTCTGTTGTAGTAAGGAATGTGATTTCGACTATTCTTCTTCTGGGCTAGAAGACAGTAGTTAGTCCTATTTCCTTAGCTACTACATTAGTGTCTTACTGACAATAATTGCCCATGGATGTTCGGTGCAACACCATTATCCAAAACTAAAAATGTGAGTCTTCAAACTTCTCCACAAACGGTAAGTGGGGGAGGGGGGAAGAGCAAAGTAGTCCACTCCAACACTGAAAATATTCGACTGGAAAGTACCAGACCGTGGCCAAGTGCCCCTAAAAGTTAAATGAGTTCAGAGACGTGTCCGGCATCCCATCGGGAACATAATGTGCCTGGGAGCGAGAACAGCGCCCAGCATGTCCCCAGAGAAGCCAGCTCTGCAAGTGGGCACATTACCCAACGACGGGCCCTTCCCAAACAGCGTTTCCCCGCCCACCCCCACCCCCACCCCCACTAACACCCCCACCCCCCACCCCCCACCCCCCATCACAAAAAGAAGCATTGTTAGTCTGCTGTTCCCAGACAGAGGTCCCAGCTTTCATCCGAATTGCTTAACAGACAGCCTCAATTATGAGAGATGACAGGGCTGGCCAGTCTCTCGGCTGAGAACACGGAAAGACAGGGCCAGCACGCAGTACGCGCGAGACCACCGGAAGCCGGGCTTCATGGGAGATTTAGAGGAAAAGCTCACTCCATTCTGAAAAGTGGTGAACTGACTCTACCCAGTAAAAATGCCCCATATGGTACGAATTGTATAGTCGTTTTTCTATACTTTCTTTGAGCTTACGCTTGAGGTCAGGAGACTGTGCCATCGGTTGTGTTAGCTGTCCCTTGCGCCTGGTGCACAACAGGTTAATGCTCCTCTTTAGAGATTGGAAGTCACTCTCACGCACATTGGCACCACTCGAGAATGGCGCAAAACATTGTGTCCCACCGTGCTGTTGTCAAAATGTGCTTTTGTGCACCCATGCAAACCTTTGCTACAGTTTTAGTGGGTGTGGGCGTGCTTTAATATGCATGCCATGGGCAGAAGCTCTTCACTCATGTATGTACAGCTGGGGCACTTCATGTGGGCATCCCCAGTTGTCAATGTTCCAGCAACAACTGGAACCCCCTTTCGGGGTGGGACCAAGCCTGATTTGCTTGTCGTCTTTCGGTGATAGGTCGGCAGGCTTAAGGACGAAGGTCTGGAGGGTTGTCCTGAGCGATGGCAGAGGTTAAGATTAATGCTGAACGTTACAGCCATCTCCTATTTTGTTTTGCTTAGTCACCCCATTTAGGGCGGGTATGCCCTGAAGTACCCGAGCCTGCGTGGCCTTGAGAACAAAGCTGCACCTCGCTGATGACACCCAATGTGGCGGAAACATGCCTGGGGATGCATGTGGTCTCCTGCAGAAGCGATGTGACCTAGCAGTTTGGGCTGGACAGCCCCTTTTGGGGTGGGACCAAGCCTGATTTGCATATGGTCTTTCCACTTAATGTAATGGCTTTGAAGGCTTCAGATCAGTGCTCTGTAGTACTACCCAGAGCAATGCCAGAGGTTAGAATTTATTCTGATCCTTCCAGCCAGCACCTTCATTTTTTTCTTCTTTTTTGGTCCTGTTGAGTAATACCAAGCAGCCCATTGGGTTTAAGTGGTAAAATGTGCCATTTCCCACACACAAGGTGTCTTTAATCAGTCACCTCCAACCTCGTCCCAATGAGATGTTGGACGCCGTCAACAAAGTTACTGCTCACCATTTTACGTTTTACAACTTTGGCCCTTCTGTGGTTCTACTTTTCCCATATTGTAGGGTGATTTAGCAGACGTGATACTAGAGGGCTGTTTGTCTTTCTTTTAGCACATTCATGTTACTATGGAACCCGGAATACTGAGAATCTAGATGCACCGGAGGCATCACAAAGAGACTAGGCATCCCAGAACAGCATGAACCTGAAAAGGAAAACCAGAGCCATCACTGGATGGACAGAAGACGCTAAGAGATGGGGGTGGAACATGCAGAAGCCGCCCAGAAACACCAGAGAGCGAGACACACAGCAGCCACCTTGAGATTTCTAGAGGGTAGGACATGCATCAGTCATCTGGAGACTCCAGAGAGAAAGACACACAGCAGCCGTCTTGAGATTTCTGAAGGCTAGGACATGCACCGGCCGCCAAAGACACCAGCGAGCAAGACACCCAGCAGTCGTCTTGAGATTTCTAGAGGTCAGGACATGCATCAGCCATCCAGAGACTCCGGAGAGCGATACACACAGCAGCCGCCTTGAGATTTCTACAAGCCAGGACATGCATCAGCCATCCAGAGACTCCGGAGAGCGATACACACAGCAGCCGCCTTGAGATTTCTGGAGCCCTGGACATGCAGAAGATGCCAGAGACACCAGCGAGCAAGACACACAGAAGTTACAGGTCAGGACAAGTATCAGCCATCCAGAGACTCCAGAGAGAAAAACACAGTAGCCTTCTTGAGATTTCTGGAGGCCAGGACATGCATGGGCCGCCAGAGACACCAGCCAGTAAAACACACAGCAGTCGCCTTGAGATTTCTGGAGGCCAGGACATGGATCAGCCATCGAGAGACTCCAGAGAGAAAGACACAAAGCAGCAGTCTTGACCTTTCTAGAGGCCAGGACATGCACAGGCCACCAGAGACACCAGCAATCAAGACACACAGCAGCTGTTTTGAGATCTCTGGAGGCCTGGATAGGCAGAGGCCGACAGAGACAATGGGGAGCAACAGATACAGTAGTTGCATAAAGTCCCGGAAGCTGGGGCATCCAGCAGCCACTCAGAAACACTGGAGAGCAAGACCCACAGTAGCCTTCTAGTGATTCCTGGCGGACGGGCTATGCAGAGGCTTCGTGAAACACTGGCGAGAAAAACAAAGCAGCTGCCTAAAGATTTCTAGAGGCTGAGACCTGCATCACCATCCAGAGGCACTGAAGCGTAAGAGCATGGAGAAGCCCTGAGAGTTCCCTAGCAGTCAGGCTCCTTAGATGCTGCCCTGAGTCACCAGAGAATGAGACACACAGCAGTCACCAAGGAGACCACAGCGAGAGACACCACACAGCAGGATACCTTTGAACTGCATGGAGACGCGGGGGAGCGGAGCCTGAGGGGGAACTTCAGCGCGATGCAAATAGGAACTCAGATGGTGGGTTGCCATTTTCTAAGCTTGGTTACACCAACCAGCCGACAAGCATCAATTACCAACTATTGGGCTATCGGCAACAAGGCCAAAATATGAAGGGAGACGTTCCTACTGGCGACCTCCTCTTCACCAGTTACATTTGCTGGTGGGATGATCTAGAAAGGAAGAGACCTGAGGGACGACAAGAGTAACGACCACAAAGCTACAGAAAGTTCCCCCACTGTGGTCGGATCCATAAATCTGTGTATGCCCTTGTGCGTGGCACGCTTTACAAATAAATAAAATACAAATAGTATGCGGAAGTGTCGCGCGACTGACCATGAGGGCAACCCGGTGAGTGGGTGAGAGCAGAGTGAGCGCGGCACTATATCCCTAGGTACATGCTGGCCTTAGACTGGCATGAAGAAAAAGCTGGGCACTGTTTATCGGGGAGCCAATAAGGACATGAGCTGGGCACTATATCACTGGGAGGTAGACATGTGTCTAGAAGGTCAAGACGCAAGTGTGACCCTATAACCCTGACACTCTGCTCAGAACAGAGAACATGAAGGAGACCAGCTTGTCTACTAGCCAGGATAGCCCTGGTGCCATATAGTTTATCCCTTTGCTTCACCTTTTCTTTGGATTACTCAGAGCGGGCAGCATCCTTTTCCTTTATAGGGCGATCCCTTTGATCATAGGTGTACATTGCATTCCTCATCCTAACATCTGTTTGAAACCTACACGATTTGTTACAGGTTCTGTGGATACCCACAATAGACCGCGCCTGCAGTGCATCTACTTGATTGCTGCCAGGAGTGTTGCTAGGTCTGGAAAAAATCTGGCGCGCCACTAATATCAGGACTGTCGAACCTCTGGGCTAGCTAGCCTTTTTGTTGCAGCCCCTGAGCTTCTATCCTGGACTACAATCCGAAGACCCAGGGCTATAGCCCCCACCAGCCCCCACCTAGTGACGCCTCTGAATGCTGCATCACGTGCTGGTCCACGGTGGGTGTGGTGGGTTGAAACTCTAAAGACTCAGGAATGGGATATTGGCACGCCAGTTCACCCTATTCCTTCAGTTAATAAAGTTCACCCTATTCCTTCAGTTAATAAAGACTCAGGAATGGGATATTGGCACGCCAGTTCACCCTATTCCTTCCTTGAGCACCACACACCGTGGGTAATAATAAGCAGCGCTCAGATACCTATGGGTTCGTAGCGCTATATTAATGCCAAATTATTATTAATTATTATTAACCAGTTGGGCCGCGTTAATCTGTCCCACCTCTGCACACCTCAGTATTGCCTTCTGCATGAGGTTTTGGGTGCCAGTGTGCCTTGTCTAGATGCGGGTAGACAATCAATGCACGGACATGGCTTACTTTTGTCCTTGCCTTGATTTTGCCATGGCTTACAGACATGTCTCACTTGCATTGCATCTACTTAATTGATGTAAAACTTAAGAATTATTTGGAACCTCACCTGTACTGCGGGAGCGGGTGGTGCCTCCAATGATTGCTTATGGTAATTCGGGGCGAACATACACGCCCTTAGCTCTTAAGGGGGCCCAGTTATTTTGGTCCTTTACATTTAAAGTAGTGTCCATTTTCTGTAGCCGTGATAGTTTACTTTTTCATAATACAATAAGCATTGCTGGCTCATCGAAGCAATAAGTAGCATGTATGTTTTGTGCATATGAGGTTTGGAACTCACCATCCCCTCCTGCTTCCAGAGGGCCATGTTGATAGTTGCTACGACCTTCCATTCCCATGGCCTCGGTGTTCTTAGACAAGGATTCTGCGGCTTCAGGCTTTTTGGACTACCCTTCCCATGATCCATCCCCATGGACTACGTTGGTCATGGTTGATGGGAGTTGTAGTGAACAATATGTCTCTGAACCAAAGGTTGCAGATCCCAGTCTAAGACTTCGCCGCAGACTCGCACCTTGAGGTTGTGCAGGTGTGGGTCATAGGCCACTGCACAGCACTGTGTCTGGATGGACTCTCACAGTCTATTCCTGATGCATGGGGGGGGGGGGTCTTGACCCCCGCAAAGTGACACGCCATTTCATGAACCATTCAGTTTCACAATTTTAAAAGATTATCGTCCTAATTCCCCCCACACCCTGCCGGGGGAGACATTATCCCGAGGGTTTCCAGATAATTTGGGAATTTAGGAGGGGGTGGCAACGTTGTGATAGCATCATCCATAGACATTTGCGGGTAACCAGCAGCACCAGGGAGCCAGCTGCTGAGACGCCAGAAAGGCAATTGTGGCGTGCAGTTTGCAGTGCAGGACAGACGTGGCAGAGCAAGGAGCAGTTCAGAGTGGACAGAAGCTGTCCTGCTACCCTGGGCCGGGCAGAGCTTTCGAAGAGAGCAGGTGTCCGGCAGCAGAATGCAGTGCTCAAGAGTAAGCGTGGAGGTGTGGACAAACTGGTATGTGGTGTAATGAGGCAGGGGGGCAGAGGCAGTCCACAGCTGGCCAAAGAGTTCTAGAATCTCTCCCAGGCACTGTGTGGGCCTCACTCCGGGGCGCTGTGTGGTCCTCACCCCGGGGCACACTGTGGGCCTCACCCCGGGGCGCTGTGTGGGCCTCACCCCGGGGCGCTGTGTGGGCCTCACCCCGGGGCGCTGTGTGGGCCTCACCCCGGGGCGCTGTGTGGGCCTCTCTCCGGGGCGCTGTGTGGACCTCACCCCGGGGCACACTGTGGGCCTCACCCTAGGGGCACTGTGTGGGCCTCACTCCGGGGCACTGTGTGGGCCTCATTCCGGGGCACTCTGTGGCCCTTACCCTGGGGTACTGTGTGGACATCATCAACTTCCGGTTGCCATTTTGTCCATTGCGTTTTCTTTTTTGAATATCTGAGCACAAAGGTATTTGCCCGTGCACACAGCATTTGCATTCAGGTGCGGTGTTGTACACGCCCACAGTATATGTAGGTCTACTATAGGAACAGACAACACATATGCATTAATGCCACATATCTGTTTTTTCAAAGCACAGGTTTGTTTTTTGTTTTTTTGCAGAATTCCCCCAAAACTTGGCAATGGGCACATGGTCTGGCTTTAAAACTGGGAATTTCTTCGTTCAACACAATCACGCTGTGGTTATGTGTTTTTTGACGATTTTAACACCTTTTAATTTTGGATGCTAGGTAGTGCGTAGGTCCCACCCATAAACCAAAGCTATTGCATTGAAGTACAGCTTGGTGGGAGATGACAAGTGAAGAGGGACTCAAAGCTTGTGGTTGTGATCTCTTTGAGTTACCCCTATCAAACAGTAACATCAAGCTATGTGCTATATCGTGCCTGCCAGTGTTAATTCTAAGCCTTTTTCTGAGTCTCTGTGGCTTCATTTAGCTGTAAAAGTGCTACGAGTGTAATACAAATGTCTTAACGAAGTGTGCCTTCTTCCTTTCATATGTGACTTGCACTGAAGTTCTGATAAAAGCAAGCATTGGCAGAGCCAATAGTTTAGGCCTGTGTACAGGTAATATCCCATACCAGGGTATTCATAGCAGTTTGCAGGTGTTGGCATCTTTTAGCAGGGTAGTACCCTTGTGACAGAGCCTGGTAAATGCCTATTCCATACCTAAATAGAACCCCAAAATGTTGGCTTTGCCAATGCTTGATGGCTCCCCTCATGATTTGGCGATTTTCCGGAACACTGCGCTTACATATTGTGTTTCCACGTCATTATTTATTTTCCAATAAATCGTCATAATTACATTTTTCATTAGCCGGACTGAAGCATTTCTACACCTTAAATTATTCTGCAATTCTGTAACAGTCAAACGCACTGCATAAAAACCTCTCTGAATCTTCCATGCAAACAATGGTGCTGTTCTGGCTCAGTAAACAAAAGAAAAAGTGGCAATAAACAAGCAATGGCCGTCCATTATGCATCTGCTAAATCTCCAGGCAGATGGCAGTTTAATTGCACACCTGAAAAATGATACCCAATTTACATGGACCAGCCTCCTGGAAGGAAAAGCTTTACTACAAGTAGTACTTACAAATATAAATGGAGAATGCATAATTGATGGACCCACAATAACTATCGTTTTGGAATTTGCATATTAAGTTTCATTGCAGGGAGAATTATATTTTAGTTTGATAATATGAAGGACTGGCAAGTAAAGAGAGAAGGGGAAGGGCAGGGCCCAGTGCTCGACATCTGATGCCATCTGATTTTGAGCAAGGAATTTAACCTCTTAAGTGCTGAGGACGAGTATGCTCATCCTATTTGCATAGACATACAAAATAGCCCAGCAGTTATTCAGCGCAGATGGGACAAATCTTACGTCTTCCTTATGCGCATGCAGATGGCAACAGTGCGCGGTATAAGAACCTTTAACATAACATGCGTAGTGTGGTAACGTTACAACAGGCACTATTCCGGAACCCCACTTTTTAATGCTCTGCAATATTAGGAGTTCTGCAACCCATATGCATAAAAACCCACCTGCGAATAAATGAAGGTACTACCTCCAATTAGAATGGCCCTATAAGCCGTAAGATATTACCACATGCGGTAACCGTGGACTCCACTGGCACTCCAACTACTAGTCGGTCTACAGCGCTCAAAAGCATAGAGGGAATTACTGTTACCGCATATTTTAATGGGTATAGCGTTCTTTCATCGACAGTCATTTCTTGTAAATGTTTTTTTTACGAGTACACTTTGCCAAAATAATTCATCGGGGGGAGAGGGCAGATAAGAGGTTCGGGGTGTCGGGAATAGTTAAAAATAGGTGAAGAAAGGGTGAATAGGGGGGAACCTCCATCCTCCAAATTTTTTAAATATTTTGATGACTTATTTTGGCAAAATGTATCATAAAAATACCAGTCATAAAAATGACTGGCGATGAAATGACATAGAACCATAGTAACGGTAATTAAGTTTGGCGGTATAGCCAGAATAAATGCCACCAAAAGTATGAGGAGGCCCTTTGTATTATGCAATGTTATGTTATTCAATATTTATACTGTGCCCATCACCACTGTAGTGATCTTAGCCTGGCTGGCTTCCTCCAAAAAGGTGGCTTATTGTGGCCCCAGCAGGCTGTCGCCAGACCTTTGTCCATGGAAAGGATGGGGTGGAGGTTTGAGGTCACCCCGCATGTTATGTTATATGGCATGTGTACAGCGGCCAATGTCATTGGTATGGCCTTAAAGTGCTGTAGGGTGAACGCCCTTGGAGGACCAAGGTACGAGGTGTGAGATGTGAAGGAGGATTCTAGAATGCGTGTGTGCATTTTCTGCCAGAACAAAGGTAGGTAGCGGATGGCTAAGTCCCTGCTAGCGACCCATGAAGATCCGGCTAGTGGCTGGGTGCTGTGATTGATTGTCAGGAGAGTATGCAAGTCAAGGAGACTGATAATGTGGACAACTGGATCAAATGTTTTCTTGGGACTAAGCTGCATTCTATTGCCAGTGGTGATGTGTGTTGTGAAATATAGGATGATTATTTCAGATGTATGAGGGTGGGTGGCTCTGCACCGGGGGGGGGGGTACAGCTACATTCCATTGGGATGGAGGGCTATACGGACCAGTGAATCAAGGCTGATATCTGGTTACCATGAGGTTATTTAGATCGTACCATTGGGTTTGACTGGAATTCTTTGCGTGCCAGCTAGGTACCACCTTGTTGACTCCAAGTGACTCAACTGGTGCCCCAGTCTTACTGTCTGGGGGTGATAGTTCACCCAGGAGGTGGATTAGGTCCGTCGGGATGGAGAAGAGAAGAGGCAAGTCTTGACTGGAAATCCTTCCGGAAAGAGAGGCGATCCCCTATGTGGAGGATCCTGAATGGAATCGAGTTGCAGATGGTGAGAGCTTGGACTGAGAAAAAAGATCTCCCTATTCTGGTCGATTTTATGATGGGATAACGAGGAGGAGAGCTGTGCCAGATGTGATAGTGTCAGGTCTGAGTCCTATAGTGCATCCAATATTTATTACTGTGGTGGAGGTGGGTGGGCCTAGTGAGTGTGGTCATGGGGTTGGTTGAGGGAAGCGGGCAGTCTTCCTGCAGATCATGATCTCAGTTTTTCCACGGTTGAGTAGGAGGTAGTTAGCCGTCATCCAGTGGTTAATTTCTGTAAGGCATGATGCAAGACCGGGGGACGTGGAGTAAAGGCCCTTTGGGATCTTGAAGCCAATTTGGGTGTCATCTGTGTAGTTGTAGCAAGAAAGGCCATGTGAGAGCGGGGTGTGGGCTCAAGTAGAGGTTAAAGAGCAGTGGGGAGAGGGAGGCATCCTGTGGCACTCTGTGTGTAACAGGTCAGGCCATTGAGGAGAAGGGAGGCATGTGTATTTCTTGGCATGTGTTGGAGAGGAAGGAGGAAATACACTTCAGAGCTGCGTCCCTGATGCCGAGAGTGGAGTCTGACCATGAGGGGGAGGTGGTCACTGGGGTTGAAGGCTGCCGAGAGGTCCAGACGGAATAGTGCAACACAAACCTTCCGAGTCTGAGGTTCTTTTGAGATCATCCCAGATAGAGACTAGGCATGATTCAGTTCCTCTTAGGGGTCTGAAGCCAGATTGGGGTGGGGTCGAGGAGGAGGTCAGTTTCTGCAAAAAGACACAGCTGGGTGTAGGCTGTTCAGTCGATTAGTTTAGCTATGAATTGCTTGTTTGAGATGGGTCTGTAGTTGGTCAGTAGAAGGGGGCCCAGAGTGGGCTTTTTGAGCAGGGGTTTGATGTGCAAGGTCTTGAATTTTGCTGGGAAGGTGCCAGAAGTGAGAGTAATGTTAACAATCGATCTTGCAATGTCGCCAGCAAAGGTTGAAGAAAGGATTTCTTTTATTAGAGTAGGACCACAAGGGTCTCCGGGGGATCCTGACCGGCAGCTGTTAGTAGCTTTAGAAGAAATTCAGGGTTAGAGATAGGAGAGAAGGATGAGAAGAGCGAGCAAGTGGAGGGTAGGTCTGAAAACCCGCCCGAGGGTGCGGGGGAGAGGGGTGTGTTCTGCCCACGACTGCAACTATTGACCATACCTTGCACACCATTGACACCACACTGCATTGTGCCTTAGTGAATGCACGGTCCCTGCCCGCACACTCACTCAATATTCACGACCTTATCACCTCCAATAAACTCGACCTACTCTTCATCAGTGAAACCTGGCTAAATGAGACATCTGGCCCTGCCCTTTCACTTGCCATCCCAGAAGGGTACCCCATCCACAGACAAGATCCCTCCACTCCCAGAGTGGTAGCTTTCATTGCCAAGGAGAATCTCCAATTCCGGAGAATTCATGCGGACTTGGGTCAGAGCTCTGACTACCTCCTGCTCAAACTCAAGGTCCCAGCTAGCTGTACCATTGCCTTCCACATTGTTTACCGCCCTCCTGGACTGAGCACTGACTTCCAGGAAGCCTTAATCCACTCACTTTCACACAATTTAAAAAGTTCATCTAGAGTTATCCTCTTAGGTGACTTCAACCTCGGCCTCAACGATTCTAAGGATTCTCACGCCACTGCCCTCAATAAAGCGCTCTCTAATCTTGGGTTCTCCCATTCCATCTCCAGGCCCACCCACTCTAAAGAGCGGACGCTAGACTGGGTTGCTCACCACAACTGCACCCTAGAGGTTAAAGACATTTCCCCAATCCCCTGGTCCGACCACCATTGCATCAATTTTGAGATCACCACATCTAAAGGGCCTTCCAGGCCAGCGATCCCGCTCCCGGCCGCACTCACCAGAAGCTCTCGGCAGCTCACCAAGGAGAACCTCACTAAACATCTCCTGGTACCTGCATTATTGCCTCCCTTCTCCAATGACCCAAATGTGCTCGCCAATGACTTCGAGAGTCATCACCATGGCCGTGGACACGGTAGCCCCACTCACCCTCAAGAAAGCTAAGAAAGTAAAGCATGTGAACGCTCGGTTCTCCCAGGAGCTCTTACAGATACGTTCCAAAAAAAGAGCGGCACTCGCTGCATGGAAGAAAAACCCCAAAGACACCACCAGAGCAGCTTTCAAGGCCCTATCCACCGAATACAAAACCACCATCATTAAGGCTAAGGCGTCCTCCTTTAACGCTAGGATTTCAGATGCCAAGTCAGGTACCAAGAAATCTTCACCATCTTTAGAGAGCTGGAGACCCCTGCCTCCCCTCCTCCCACTCTCCTAAAAGATGAAGCCTGGTGTAACAAAATTCAGTCCGCCATGTTGGATAAATTGGGCACACTTCACGGCAAGATCCTTGCACACCAAATGGCACTTAACAACCTTATAGTGAAAAACCGTGACTCCCCCGCTCCATCAGCTGACACTTGCCAATCCCCGCTGTTTGGGTTTAAGGACATGACTGAAACCGAAGTCGTTGCCCTCCTTAGATCCATTAAGCCTTTCAACTGTAAAGGGGACGTCTGCCCAGCTCAGGTGATCAAGGACTGTGCCCCTTCCCTTGTCCCCTTCATCACCGCCTTCATTAACGCCTTGTTCAAGTCTGGCCATGTTCCAGCTGAGCTCAAGGAAGCGTGGGTTCGTCCGCTCCTCAAAAAACCCTCCCTAGACCCTTCGGTCCCAGGGAATTATAGGCCCATCACCACTGTCCCTTTTTTACTAAAGATCTTGGACAAAGCCGCTTACCTGCAAGTACAAACATTCCTCGAAGAGAACCATCTTCTTGGTCTTCGGCAGTCGGGCTTCAGGCCGCGTCATGGCACCGAAACGGCACTCCTTGACCTCAAGAACCAGATGGACGACCTCAGAGATGCAGGCAAACCTGCTCTACTCCTCCTTCTGGACTTATCAGCTGCCTTCGATTTGGTGGATCATAAGACCCTCTGCCACCATCTTGCCACCACAGCCAATTTCTCCCCTGCTGCCTGCAATTGGATAACTTCTTTCATTCAGGAAAGAGCAATGAAGGTCTTCTCCGACTCTTCCTGCGCTGACCCGAGCATCATCCAATGTGGCGTCACACAGGGATCGTGCATCGCCCCAACCCTTTACAACCTCTTCACGAGGCTGCTGTTCAAGATCCTTGACACCCTGGACATCTCATACACGAACTATGCTGATGACACTCGGGTGCTTATCCCCCTCTCGGGGGATTACATGTCCGACCTGAACACGCTCAATTCCATCCACTCCACGATCCAATCTTGGATGGCAGAAAACTGGTTATGCTTCAACAGCGAAAAAACGGAGCTTCTGCTTATTGGATCCCCATCCACCTTGAGCAAGCTGGACGAGCAATACAACTCCTTCACCATAGATAACATTCCTATCCCCGTCTCCCAAACGGTCAAGACTCTGGGCGTATACATGGACCCGAACTTGAACATGAATAGGCAGGTCAATGCCATTGCATCCTCCTCAGCCTATTACTCCAAACTTCTCACCGCAGCCAGACTGTACCTCTCCCAACAGAATTGCCTCACCATCGCCAGGGCAATAATTGGCTCAAGGTTGGACTACTGCAATGCCCTTCTAATAGGTACGTCAGGGAAAAACCTTGCTAAACTTCAACTAGTCCAAACCAATGCCCTCAGGGCAGCCACGGGACTATCACGTAGGGACCACATCTCTGACCTTAGGCCTCAGGTCCACTGGCTACCGGTCAAGGAAAGAATTATCTTCAAAACTCTTGCCCTCACGCACAAATTTCTCCACGATCAGGCCCCCCAGTATCTCGTGCAGAGATTCTCTAAACCCTGTGCATCCAGGCCATCCAGAGAGACCTACTCCAACTTGATCACTGTGCCAAAAACCCGCAGAGTGCGTGCTGGTGGCACCAGCTTCCCCACCATGGCAGCCACCCTCTGGAATTCTCTTCCACCGCACTCCAGACAAATTGACTCTCATGCTGCCTTTCGCAAGGCCATCAAGACCAGTCTCTTCAAATAAATGTGCATGCTTTTGGTCCGCAACCTAGGAGCTCTGCCTATGTAACACTGTATTCATGCCTAAGAACACTTTTGGGGCGGCTTTTTTGTAACCCTTAATCAAGCCTCCCTACGCACTGTTTACAGCGCCTCAATGCCCGCGGGCTGCAGTTGCGCTTTACAAATGTAAAAAATAAAAATAAAATAAATGAGCGATGCTGTTTTAGTAACAATTGCGAGGTTTCTTTTCAGGGCTATGTTGTGGAAGTCGACTGAGAGGGAGTCGGAGTGGTTGGGTGTGGGTGGAGGAGGACGTGATGCATTCTGGGGCCCTGAATTCAGAGATGATATTGTGGAGTTCCCTACAGATGTTTGGGGAATTGGTGATTCTAGTCCAGTGATAGGATTTTTTTGGCCGTGCGTATTTCTGCTCTCTTGGCTTTGAGCTGCTGGGCATAGGCTATTCTATTCTGCGCCGACAAATCTGCCAGCCATCTGCGTTCTAGAATGTGGTTCTTGGATTTGAGAGCTGAGGTGGACTCTGGAAGAGAGGCCCTGTCTGTTAGAGAAGGGTCTGTTTGGGGTGAGTGGGCGAAGAGCTTCTGAGAGCCATTGGTCAAAGTGACGGATTGAGAGCTGATCCAAAGGGAGTGGTAGGGAGGACAGGGAAGCAAGCAGGGAATCTGCCAGGTTTGGAGTTCCTTTGACTTTCTTCCATAGAGGGGAGTGGGTGGATGGTCCTGGGGCTTTCAAGGCAGAATGAGGAGTCTACGGTCAAGAAAGTGAAGAAGATGGAAGATGGTTGCATGAAGAAGATGGTTGCACGAAAGCCCTTAGCTCGCTTCACCTGTGCCTTGCATATCCTGTAACCAATTACTTAAGCACTACTTGTGATCTGCATTTCTGTAACCAAATTCTTAAGCTTGTTGAACATGTAACCAACTTCTTAAGCTTGCAGAACCTGTAACCATAATCGTATGTTTATGCGCCCAGATGCCTGAGGGTTAGGTGCGCAATACAAATGTAATAATAAAAAATAAATAAATAAATAAATAAATGGTCTGCCCACACCAGTGGGGAGTTGTGAGAAGTTAAGGATAGCTGAAGATTGCATCTAGGGTATGGCCTGCAGTAGTCCTGAATATTAGGTGTGTCAGATGTAGGGTTTCCAGGTTGTCCAGAATGGGTTGTGTCATTGGGTAATATGGGATGTCAAACCAGATATTGAAGTTCCCTGGCATTGAGAAGGAGGGGTGAGAGACCAAGATGCCAGCTAAAGAATTGCTAAGATTTTCTGCAAAGTATCTGTTGTTGCCCGGGGCTCTATATATGAGCAGGAAGCTGAGAGTGTGTGTGGGGATGAGGAGAGACGTTTTACTAAGAGGGATTTGCAGTCTGAGTTGCAGGCTTGTCCCTACAAGTGTGAGATGGAGAGTTTGGATTTGTACAGGATAGCAATGCCACCTACCCTGCTGGTTCCTTTATACTCCATAGTGTAGCCAGGAGGGAAGGCCTTGCATGCAATGGGCTGGAAGTCTTGAGAGAACTAGGTTTCTCTGATGAAGGGGATATCCGGGCCTTCAGATGAAATGTGCCGTGTTTTGCAACGGGCCTGGCTTTGATCAGGGTGCACGTTAGTCCGTTGCTAGGTTGAGTGTTTGATGTGAAGGGTTGAAGATTCTGGGTGAGGGGGGTTTGGGCAGGGGTAGGGGGAGCTACCAGATGGAAGAGGAATGAGTAGTGCTGTGATAGTTGCAGAGAAGGGGGGCGCTGGGCGAGGTCCCTTGTATGACTCAGGTGTGCTGTGTAGAAGGGTTTACAGGAGCGGAAGGGTACTGTGGCCGAAGGTTATTCTGAGATGTGAAGGGGGATGTGGATACTGAGGGGGGATGGGAAGGGTATGCAGGGCTGCCACTGGGGAATTCACTCTTGTTTACTGCCATGTGGGAGAGGTTAGGTGACAGTCTTCTAGTCTGGGGATGGACTTCTAGAGGTGCAAGGGGAAAGGTGGTGTAGGTGTTATCCAGCAGGTTGAAGAGAGATTTTATTCGGTCTGGGGGCTGTGAGGGTGTATGTGTGGAGGCATCTCATGTCTCTGGAAGAGAGGTAGGGCAAGGTGTGTAGTATAGAGTGCACCCATGTAGCGCAGTTTCGCTTGGAGGTTTGGAGGCTTGAGGGTTGGAGGTGTGCCTGCATGTGTGGTGGCTAGGATTGCATGGATAGTGTTTTGAGGTGCAAAGTGTGGACCATGGTGGCGTGGAAGGGAGGATGGATTGCGTGAGGGAGTGGCGGTGGAGAGGGAGGGTTCTGGATGAGGGGAGGGCGTTGGGAAGGTGGCCTGTGTAAGGCCGGCAGGAGGCGCAAGCGAGTGATGAAGGAGGGGGGGTCTGAGCTTCTGGTGCGCTACAGAGCGCCTCTAACTCTGGCGCTGCCGGGCATGACGGGGAACCTGCAACCTGGGCCCTATGGGAGGGAAGTGTGAGAGTGCAGGAGCAGTGGAGCAGTGGAGCAAGCGCAGACAAGTGTGGGATCCGCCCTTGCGGGATTGGGAGTGCCAGCTGACCCCTTCTAGGAAGTACTGCGCTAAGAAAATGCAGTGAGGTGTCCCATATCAGGAATATGGGGTGCAAGACCGACGCATACACCTCTGCGGAAACAAATGTAATTAACACAATTAAGCTGCCATGTCTTCTACCGAATCGCTTTGTGTACTTTAGTGATTTTTGTGAACTGTCCCTCTAATTTGTGATGTCCATATTGCAAGCAGCTTCCCTCACTACAGTCAAGATTGTAAAGTTTCAGTTAATACTTGTCCTTCATAAGGGATATTGTAACAAGAATCCTATTAGCCACACCAATCACGCCATTGTGTTACTTTTCCTCGGTCCTAGGATTTAAGTACTCATTTGGGAACACACGTCTCTTTAATCTGTAGTTTGTTTAAGCGACATTATGTTTCTTTGGTCAGAACAGTGTAACCTAGCGCCATGGCTCATGCCGGTAAAATACCGGCACCGCCTTGGCGGAAAGGGGATTTACCGCCCCATTCCAAGGTCGGTGGGGCGGTAAATCCCCCTTCTGCCATTGCCCTTCCCCATTCCCATTTCTGCCCCATAGGGCTCTATGGAAATGGGGAAGGCGCTAATTACGGCATCGCAATTTTGCGGTGCCGTAATTAGCTCCGAGGTCCCTTAGCGGGTTGGATTTTAACGCCTGCAAAAAGCAGGCATTAAATCCCCCAACCCGCAAAGGGACCTCGTAGTAAGGCGGTAGGGATTTACCGGTACCGGTATTTTACCGGTACCGGTAAATCCCTACCGCCATCCGTGTAATGAGGCCCGTGTCTTCACGGTTTAACACACATGTTTTTGCAGGGGGGTATTCTGATGTTTTCCCTATTAAATGGAGGCCCATTTAATTATACCCAGGTTCAATACTGCCCACCTTTAACACGGAATGTATGGCTGCCCTCCCTTGCTTGCTAGAAAAGTCCTAAATTTAAAATGGAAAATGCAAAACTACAATTCCCAGAATTCCAAGACAAAAACCAGGATTGGATGGCTTTCTCACGCATGGCACTGGGAAACATTAGTGTTCTGTGGACTGGGCAGGTGTTAGCTGCTCAGATAATTTAATAAGCCTTCGAATTCCATACAATTCATCATAAAAACAGTTTATACATCCTAGAAGAGGTCAGTATCAAAATATAACAAGTTCTAAAACCCCACTGTAGTTTTTCGCAACAATAAAGCAGCACTACGCTAGATCCCATGCAAACGCTGGCCCATTACGCTCCTCTTTTCCTAAACTCTTTCTATTAAATAGGAGCTGCCTTTCACAATTGTCATTTGTGTAGCGCCTGTTGTTGGTTGATCTCCCTCGGGGCACCGAGGTCCAGTTATGGGAAATCTGTCGGAGGAGTTTAGAATGCCAATGTGCATTTTAGCCAGTACGAAGGTAGGTAGGGTTATCCAGTTCCAGCTAGCTACCCATGTCGAGCTGGCATGTGGACGGGTGCTGTGAAGTGTTCAGCATTGTATGTGGGAGCTGGAGACTGGCTGTGGCTAGACTGCCTTTTTATTTTGGAGGATAACTTTATTTTAATAGCCGGGGTGTTGTGCGTTAACAGATGCTTGCTGGTGGCGGGTAGCCGTGCCTTTGGCTATCTTCCATAAGCATGGAGTGTGATACGTGCCTGTGTGCCCTGGCTGGGCAGCTGAAGTTCGCCACACGATTGCCTACACTCTGATACTCATCTAAGCACTACCCAATGGCTGCAGCGTCTAAAATTCAGTACCTTGGCTACACTCTGGTATTTTTAGATTTCATATATTCGCCTGGATTCAATGCACCAGTTCCCATCTAAATGCACTCATTTAATGCATAGTTTACACTCTGATATTCGCCTAAATTCTGCCCACTGGCTATTCTTTGCCAGATGTAGTCGGGCACAGCGGCTATTAAATAAGAGGTGCTTATTTTTCCATTAAGGCCCTGTTTCAGTCAGTGCAAGGCACCCACTGTGTATCAACCTCCAAGAGTGCAGGGGTCAGAGGTCGCCTGTCACATCCGATGAATTGCTGCAATGCTATTCCCCAGGGGAGCAGGTGACACATCGCCAGTGAGCCGTAAAACCTGCGATCGATGCGTTACATCGCTCACCCCAGGGGGAGCGCTTAACGTATAGATGGCTCCAGAAAAACTGGCGCCAAGGAAGCCGGTTATGTACTGCTTCATATAGAGAGGTTCAGCAGAACCGAGCACTGATCGAACCCGTCTGTTTTGCTTTAGAAATACATGTCACATTGAAAGTGTAAGGCTAGGTTGCTGTTGCCCACAGATGGGGTTCAATAGGTTTCACTTATATAGTGTCACTTTCAGAATGTGAGGTCTTGCTTCTCTGGTTTTTCCAGAAGATAAATGTGACAGGGAAATCAGAGCATTAGGGGGTCACTTTTCTCTGGCCCACGTATAGGGCCGTATTATAAAAACAGCACACTGTGGTGCACGTTAAAACTGTAGTGCTAAATTAAATCGCTGTGTTATTTTGCAGGATTGGTGGTCATTTGGCATGGGGAGTATTGCACAGTGTGTTGGTAAGTGGCACTTGCTAACGTGTTCCACTGGTAATGTGCCTTTTTGATTTTCAAATTTGCAATTAATGTGAGTGCATATCAACTGCACATTTTATTCAGTGCTGGAAATTGACAAAATGTACTAGAGGAACCCACCCCCCTCATTTTGTGCAGAGGGGGGTATTGTCAGTGGTGTGGGCAGGACTGGAGCTGCAATGTCAGTGGTTTGGGCGGGACTGGGGCTGGATTGTCAGTGGTGTGGGCGGGACTGGGGCTGGATTGTCAGTGGTGTGGGCGGGACTGGGGCTGGATTGTCAGTGTTGTGGGCGGGACTGGGGCTGGATTGTCAGTGGTGTGGGAGGGACAGGGCTGGATTGTCAGTGGTGTGGGAGGGACAGGGGCTAGATTGTCAGTGGTGTGGGCGGGACTGGGACAGAGAATGATGTGCATGCCCTGAATATATGATGCTGGCTGTTTTGCATAAAAACAAAGTGCATTTTGGGAACATAAGTATGACCACCAATTTATCAAACATGCCTGTGCTAGTAATGAACATATGTATTTCTTCTGAGCATGCAATACACACTTGGTATGGTGCTCATTTCCTGTCAGAATAGTCACCCTGAAAGTAAAATGTGTTCTAAGCATGAGACATACATACAGCTTTGGACGATTTCATTCAGTTTGGGCTGTTGAACAAAGGACAACTTCACGCCTCAGCTGCCCACATGGAGACACTGAGTCTAGCACTAGGGGCCCCATTCATGGAATGGTTTGCACGGTTCAAAGTGACTTTGCACTGCCGACACAAACCCTGATTCATGGAACTGTGCAAAGAATTTTTGCAGTGCAGTCAGCTCTTGGTCATTTTTGCAGTACAAAATTACTTTGCACTTGTACAAATACACTTTGCTCAGTTTCATGACTCAGGGTATGTGTCGGCAGTGCAAAGTCACTTTGAACCGTGCAAACAATTTCATGAATCGAGCTCTATGTCTCCATGCATGCAGCTGAGCGGCGATATGGAACGAGTGCCATACACCCCCCAACTTGAAGCAGTTCTCTGCCCCTGACTGACCGCTGTTTCGGAGACACAGCGAGACGCGCAGCAGTTTCCAGAACGCTGTCTCTTTAAGACACAGCGTTCAGGGGACTCTCGGCCATCAGGGCCATACAGCATCCTCAACTTTGGGGTTGGGGGTTGAGCCTCGTGCCTACATGGAACAGCGCTCCGGCAAAACAGTTTTTGCTGGTATGCAGCTCCATCTTGTTCCAGCCCAATCCTGCGCCCTGATTTTATTTAAAAAAAGACACACTGTGTTTGAAGGTGTGCCCCTTCGAATGCATTGCCCAACCAATGCCGCCTCTCCTGATGCACACATCTTGTATATTCACAGTGGGCGTAAATGCCGGTGTAACCCCCCAAACCCCTCTAGCTCTGTGTACAGCCAAAAAGGGTAAGAACTTCAGGCAGGACTTGTGTGTGTGCTCCATAAGCTTGGAGAGGACACACTAAACTCCCAGGCAGGAGCTGGTGCTTGAAAAGCAGGGAAAGAAGGGAACAGCCCCAGGAGGAATTATTTAATGAATCGAGAACTTTTTGGGGACGTTCGGTCAAAAATCTGAAGATGGCCGCCAGGGGTGGTGCTAAGAGGACCTGTCTAATTTGCTGTGGGCAATATGACCCATCGCAACTCTAAAAGAGCACTGACAGCAGTTAGAAAATGTAAATGTAAACTGCTTTTAATGTTTCAGAGGATTCCCAGCCTGACGACAGAGACTATTCAAACAGCATGTGAATCTATGAAAGATACCAATGCAGGAGACCAGGAATTACAGGTAAATGGCATATTCCATTTGAGCCATGCTCTATAATCGAACCGCTTCTGGAGACCCATTCGACCTATGTCGCTCAACGCAGCCTCGAACTTCATGAAGCACCCGCTCGAAACTGACTCGACGCCAATTCGCTGCTTGGGACCAACACGACTCTGTTTTCAGCTGCAAGCAAAACCTCACAAAGCATGGCTCGACACAGTCAAACCACCTAACATTGAAATAAGGTACTTTGAAGTGACCCTGTGCTCCCGATCCACCTCTTGGGGGCCCACAGACCAGTTAAATCCCATTTGCATCATTTTCTATCAAGAATCCTATCCTCTGTGACCCTGACAAAGAATCCAGAGTGCTTCTATGTCTCTGTTCTCCATCTTCCGCTTTCATTTACATTGATGGGTTTTTGTATTGTTTTTAATAGTTGTATAATAGATTTGTTTAATTAGAGTAGATATTTGCATACAACCTTGATTGTGCATACTTTTATTTTGGAACTGTTGTAGTATTGCTGTTTGGGTTGCTACCTGCTCGCATTCACACCCTTCTGTGAGGGTAGACTTCTCTCGACATGCACTACCACAAAAGGCAAACGCGGTATATCTCTTAGCTGTGCTTGTTTTACCTTTATGATTGGGATCTTTATTGGTTTGTAGAAATATGGGGGGGGGTGAGTATGCGGCTTAGCCACTACTCCTCCGTCTCCTGTAGAGCAGAAGCAATTTCCTCACAATCACAGTGTGTGGTCCTGGGCAACCCATATAAACGTATGGTTCCTAACCTGTCAAACTTTCCAGTCCTTAAATATTTCAAAATTGTTCGTCTCTATGATTGATTTAGTTCTCATAGTATGCTTTTAAAAAAGCCTCGCTCATTGTTTAACAATTTGTAGTGTTGCTTTATAAATAATAGAGCTCTTATGGCCCACTGATGCCGTGCTTTGAAAGGGCGACCACCACCTTCAACCCAACCAGTCTTTCTCCTCCCTCACCAGTGTTCCGGCGTGTCAGCTCCTCCCCGTTAGGAGGAAGGTGGTTATTCCCTTTACCACGCTTGACCACGTGACTGCCCCTCCCTCTACCACGCTTGACCACGTGACTGCCCCTCCCTCTCCCATGCCTCTTTTGCCAGCTTGCCTGCTCTTTTTTCCTCTCCCCTTTTATCTATGTTTATAGGGTTTTGTTTTTACTTTATCAGCTTGAAATGAATAGTTTTTTTTTCTTATTTCTTCTTTTTTCTTAAGAAATATAACCTGCATTTTGTTATTTAAGAACGTTACAGGTTACATTTTGTTGTTTTAACCATATACCAAAAAAAACATTTTTTAAAAACTACTCCCCTTCCAGCTCAACAACCCAACCATTCCCTCCTGTCTGTACCCCCCTCTCTGATATGCCTTCCCCAACTTCACTGCCCACTCTGCCTCCCTCCCATTGCTGCGCACTCAGTCCGCTCATCGCACTGGGATCCTGGTTGTGTTCATGCCAATCTCCCTGCCTCGGGTCACATTATTTGAGTCCAGGATTGCCAGAGGTACATTTATTATA
This sequence comes from Ambystoma mexicanum, assembly GCF_040938575.1. NCBI lineage: Eukaryota > Metazoa > Chordata > Amphibia > Caudata > Ambystomatidae > Ambystoma > Ambystoma mexicanum. Next base: position 44,675,373 of record NC_090936.1, on the reverse strand, counting down.
TATTGCGATGTGCACCCTGAGGCCCATGGGCATGCGGCGCGTGACAAGAATTAAAATAAATAAATAAATAAATAAGGAAGGCCTGCTCAGAACCTGATCGAATGCCTGGCGCACGCATGCATGGGATTTAAAATAAAGCGGTGCGCTATTCAACCATGAGCGGCGGTACCATTTATGGGGGAATCAGTGATGCGTGCAGGGATTCCATGTACTGAGAAACCAACCATAGCAGCCTCGCGATCAGAGCGAACCGTGCGTCGATGCGCATGAGAATACTATCCATTTGATACTTACCCCGGGGTATTAAAATAATCTGCACATCCAATTTACATTGTAGTTCTGCTCAGTTCAGCTCCCAGAGGTAATGTGTTCAGTGAGCTATAAGAGTTGGCACTCGGTTTACGTCATAACAATAAAAGGATGCCCTGATGTGGCTCACAATTGATCGTCTGGTTTCTATGGATATCAGAATCCCTTTTTTAATATCCAACAGTTATTTTAATGCTATAAATACGTGAAATTAGTCTTACAAGATAGTGTCGTCTTACTGCACTCGGGTGATAAAATAGTTCATACATAAACACAGTTAAGGCATTGCACATGCCCAAAGAACACATGGCGTGAGAACATATGCACAGTGCAAAACTGCTGGGGCGTCGGCTTGCCTGGAAGAAATGGTGCAAAATTAAAGCCGGGTAGCTGTTACCTACAGGGTTGAAACGTAGTTGGCTCTAGATTTGGAAACGACCTTGCTGGGCTCTGTTGTTCCTTGTGCATCGGGGTAGAAAAGCAGGTTGCAAGATCACAGGTAACTGTTTGAGGTTTAGCCAAACACCTCTTTTGTTAAGTAGAAGAAGGGGGACTCTTTGTTCCTGGCTATCTTGCTTTTAGGTCTCAAAGAATTGTTCTCACACACTGTTGAATGTGATATAATTTCGCTTTTATTTGTGCAAGTGGTTGGTTTTCATTCCAATTGTAGTATACATGTGGTACATTTGGGGGTCTTGAGTCCCCTTGTTGAGACCTAAAAGCAAGATAGCCAGGAACAAAGTCTCCCCCTTCTTCTACCTATAGGGATGTATTGCACCCATGGGCTTTGAGTGACGTCTGATAGACAATGAGGTCGCGGGTTGAGTTTGACGGCACTCGGGACGTTGTGATGGAATACAGCCCATCTAAAACTTTGATGTGATGAATCGAGAGAATGTGTCCCCTCTTCCAAGGGGGGGCATGACCTTTGGGACTAGGGATATGAGCCTGCTAAGCTTAACACCCCCCTTAAAGGACAGGGCAAGCAGGATCCCACTGGGGGGTGAACCCTTGCCCCCTTAGAGTACAGGCAATCCCTAGAGCGGGATACGTGTTATCCTCCAATGTCTCCAGAATCACACAGGTCTGTGAGCTTCATGATGATTGATGAATGCAATGTGTTTTCAAGGAATGCATCTAAGAGTGGTGTGGCTTTTGAGCCTCTGCAGGCACTGTATGCAAATCAGTGCAGAAAACGAGTCTTAATCCCCCTCCCCCGCTACAGTAAGGCATAAGAGCCCATCCATGTGGTTGTGAGGCCAGAGAGAAGTCATGGAGCCGCACGGAATAGACTTCCTCTAAAGGCATGGCCCGGTGCCGATAGAACACACCATGCGTGGTGTTTGGGACCGTGGTCAACCCGAGAAGCTGCATTGAAGTGGAAGCAGGTCCTGTGCAGACAGCTCAGCGGGGAACGCCAGAAGCTCTGGAGCGAGAGGAGACATGGAGCGGCCACCAGGAATCTGCTAGACGCTGGTGTGGAGAGAGCTGCAGCTCCCACAACATGCCACCAGAAGATGACAAGAAGAGCCACCGCCTCCCTGATAGACACGACTAGAGGCGCACAGCAAGACAGCAAAAAGTATCTGGTTGTTCAGGGTAATTGGGATGTGGTTGGCAAGAATGAAGCAAACCCTGAGAAGGGGTGAAAAAGAGGTGACCCAAGAAAGGGTGAAATCGAAAACGGGGTGAGAAACTGACCGCAAGAGGGGAGTTAGACAGAGGCGAGCCCAAGTAGGGTTGAAAGCAAAAGGACCCCGAAGCAGGGTGAAAAACTAATCTTGGGAAGGAGTGAGATGGAGAAGACTCCAAGAAGGGGTGAAAGTGGAAGGAGTCCAAAGCAGGGTGAGCAACCATCCCTAAGAGTTGCTCATTATGCAGGCCTTCCCAAACACCTACTTCATCGCGTACAGCTCACCCAAAAAGCAGCAGTACGATTAATTCTTAAATTGTCTAGACATTCTTCAATCTCCGCAGCCAGGCGTAGTCCTCACTGGCTCCTTTCACAATCTCAACTTCAATTCAAAGTTTTGTACCTTGCTTTTAAATGTGTGCATTGGTTGACCCACCCTACCTTGCCCAACCCACTCTACCTTGCCCAACCCACTCCCTTGTATCACCTTCTCTCCTGATTCAAACTTCTAATGCTTTTCTACTTTCCCTTCAAGCTGCTGCTCCACTTTAGGCGACAGGCATTTCTCTGTTATCGGGTGAAAAATTTGGAACAACCTTCCCTTTTTGACTCTGAAGGCGTCTCTTACCTAACAAAACTACCGAAGATGCTCGCTAATCATCAATGAATATCTATAAATGAAACCATCCATCTCTAACCTATCTAACCCTGCCACTATTTTCACAACTGAAAGTCAGGAGAATGGCTCTCTTCTCCTGAGGTTCGATGACTGGTATTTCAGCCATTTTTAAAAACAGGATCTTTAGATATTCTTCAGTGATCACTTTGATCAATTCATACCGTTCCTTTATTAGAGTTCTGGACTCTTGTTGCTTCCCTTGTCTTTTACTATACGGATTGATCCTCTTTTTAGTAAGATGAGTTTGGGGTCTCCAATAATGATTCTTAATTACTTTTGTTACATTCTTTCTCAATTGACTGTGAAGAGTGTGAACATTCCTGTACTGATTTTCATTCCCTCTTGTTAGGTTTTCTCTCTCTTGACTTTTGACGAGTAGGAGCATTCCAATAATGATTCTCATTAAATCTTGTTAGGTTGTCGCTCTCTTGACTGTGATGAGTATGAAAATTCCAATAATGATTCTCATTCACTCCCATTAGGTTTTCTCTCTCTTGACTTGTGACAAATATGAGCATTCCAATAATGATTCCCATTCAATCTTGTTAGGTATTCTCTCTTGACTTGTGACAAATATGAGCATTCCAATAATGATTCTCATTCAATCTGGTTAAGTTTTCTCTCTTGGCTGTCACAAGTATGATAATTCTAAGAATGATTCTCATTCTCTATTATAAGGGTCCTCTCTCTTGACAGTGACGAGTAGGAGCATTCCAATAATGATTCTCATTCAATCTGGTTAAGTTTTCTCTCTTGACTGTCACAAGTATGATAATTCTAAGAATGATTCTCATTCTCTATTATAAGGGTCCTCTCTCTTGACAGTGACGAGTAGGAGCATTCCAATATTGATTCTCATTCACTCTTGTTAGGTTTTCTCTCTTGACTATGACGAGTAGGAGCATTCCAATATTGATTCTCATTCACTCTTGTTAGGTTTTCTCTCTTGACTTGTGACGGGTATGAGCATTCCAATAATGATTCTCATTCACTCTTATTAGGTTTTCTCTCTCTTGACTGTGACGAGTATGAGCATTGCAATAATGATTCTCATTCACTCTTGTTAGGTTTTCTCTCTCTCGACCTGTGGTGAGTATGAGCATTGCAATAATAATTTTCATTCACTTCTATTAGGTTTTCTCTCTCGACATGTGGCGAGTAGGAGCATTCCAATAATGATTCTCATTCACTCTCGTTAGCTTTTCTCTCTCTTGACTGTGACGGGTAGAGCATTCCAGTAATGATTCTCATTCACTATTATTAGGTTTTCTCTCTCTTGACTTGTGACGAGTATGAGCATTCCAATAATGATTCTCGTTCACTCTTGTTAGGTTTTCTCTCTCTTGACTGTGACGAGTATGAGCATTGCAATAATGATTCTCATTCACTCTTGTTAGGTTTTCTCTCTCGACTTGTGGTGAGTATGAGCATTGCAATAATAATTTTCATTCACTTCTATTAGGTTTTCTCTCTCGACATGTGGCGAGTAGGAGAATTCCAATAATGATTCTCATTCACTCTCGTTATGTTTTCTCTCTCTCGACTTGTGGCGAGTATGAGCATTGCAATAATGATTCTCATTTACTCCTGTTCGCTTTTCTCTCTCTTGACTGTGACGGGTAGAGCATTCCAGTAATGATTCTCATTCACTATTATTAGGTTTTCTCTCTCTTGACTTGTGACGAGTATGAGCATTCCAATAATTATTCTCGTTCACTCTTGTTAGGTTTTCTCTCTTGACTATGACGAGTAGGAGCATTCCGATAATTATTCTCGTTCACTCTTGTTAGGTTTTCTCTCTTGACTATGACGAGTAGGAGCATTCCGATAATGATTCTCATTCACTCTTGTTAGGTTTTCTCTCTTGACTATGACGAGTATGAGCATTCCAATATTGACTCTTATTCACTCCCATTAGGTTTTCTCTCTTGACTGTGACGAGTATGAGCATTACAGGGATAGGTTCTGGATGATGGACCTGTCTTATGTTTCTGGAAACCCTGACGAGCACCGTTTTGGCATATCAGTTTCCTTAGGGTAGGGCACAGAGGGAAAGCGACAGAGAGGAGTATTTGAGTGAATAAACCGTTCAGTCACCAAACATGTTGGCTTGTCCGTCTCCCAATTCTGACTTAACCCACCTGCCTCGTTCCTTTTCCTCACTCTGTGCTGTCCCCATGGACCGGCATTGCAGGGTATAGACAGGAGACACAAGGGAGTTATAGACAACATAGAAAAATACCAGATTCTCTCTGTCATCGCTCCACAGCAACCCACAAATCTGAAAAATAATACTTAGCCGAGAGTGATCTGCATGTCTCTGCTATTATATCTCATCAATTGATTATGAATTCCACAATCCTCTGTCATGAAGTCACAGCAGGAAGGTACAGCATTCCTAAAGTGAAATGGTGATCGTAGCTTCCTGTGGAAGCCATATTGAACATGACTATGAACGTTGACTAGGCACACTTCCATTGACATTGGTTTTACTCTATTTCTCAGAGCCATTTTGTAAATGTTTCAGAGTCCGTAAACGTTTATTAATTACTCTTAAATATGAGCAACAGTTGAAACCTGGGATACTCTTGTAGCCGACAGCCTGGGGAAATTGGCGGGGCATGTAGTACTTTTTTTATTTTTCCTACTAGGAGCCATCTTGGAAGTTAACCTTCCAGGCCTATGAATATGAAAACGGATGCAATGTAACAGCCACAAGGGGAAGAACATGGAAGTCATGTGATAGACAAGCACGTCCCTACCCACTGCACCTAAATGCCTCCAGGCACAACAAACATTTTTCAAGAATATCGAAATGAGATATTAGATCTGTACGACCTAGTTATGTACTTGATAAGAAAATCAACAGCAATCTGAAGATCGAATCTCTTTCTCATTCTATCCCTTTGAGCAAAGACTAGTGTAACCAATTGACTGCAGAGGTCATTTTATTATTTTTAAAAGCCTGCTCAGCGGTATAAAATGCCATTTTTTTGTGTGAATTAATTACATTCTTAGACTTCATTTTTAATACCAAAACTTGGTTACAAGACCACTCTACATATGTTTTAACTAATCTTGTGTACAATGGTCAGAAAATACTGTAGTTTCATTGAAAATGCCAATAAACAAATGTAAAAAAAAAAAGAAAATATTAATGGTTAACAGAAAACACCCAAGGTGGGGAGATCATCAATTATTTACAGAGAGAAAATTAAAATAGATCTCATTGAGATAGACAATACAAAAATGAACCTTTTCATGCTTGTTGCACTCTCTCCGCGTCCCAGTCGTAAGAATGTCCATGGGCCACCAGGTTCCACTAATAGTAATGTATGTAAATATGTCCTATGTAAAGCGCTTTAAATAAAGCGCTATACATGAAAAACAAATTGTTATATCACAGCAGCGCAATTGCTTGGTTATTGGTTATTTTGACTTAAGGTTCGTATGCAAGCGGACAGCCAGGAAAAAGGAGGCAGTGCCTCATCCGAAATGTTTTGACTTACATCCTCAATTGGTGGGCACCACACACTCATGATTCAAGGCAAAGTATCCTGCCCCTCCCCACAATCTAAAGCAATTGACCAGCGCACAGCTCTACAAATCCAATAATAAATAATATTATCAATTAACTTCCAATGCCCCTATATTTGAGCCAGTACCAAGTTCTCAAAGCAGCCTCCACTGCCAACAGAGATCAGCTGTGGGCGCCTTATCCACACACAAAATCAAACCCCAAAATCGAGTTCTTAAAAGGTTTTGTGAAATGAGGAGACTTACAGAAATGAGGAGAGAGGAGCAAATGAAACAGTTGAAAACACAAGGATAAGGGGAAAAATGGTTACTGCCTTCTGCGCATTCAGGTTGTCGCTGACCGTAATGGGCTGCTCGGCGTGTGACCTTTGCTAACCACCGAGACGCCCCTGAGCTAATACTCTACAGGTCCCTTTCGATAAACCCGCCTGGTCTATAAATGTCAACGCTGCAAGACCTTCTGATCCTCATCACAAAGTCAGGATCAATACACTGCTGCCACAAGACTGGAACATGTCCATTGCCAGCGCCACCGGCAACACCGCCCGCGTTAACACTGCGCACCGCTCGTACGACACAGCACAGAGAGCCAAGCGTGAGTCAATGGGCCATATGAGTACATCTTTTAAAAAAAAAAACAAACATGGCATCTGGCAGAAGTGATATCATTTTGAAGCTATATCCTATGTTTGCTGCTAAACTACATAGTTCCCTTCCTTGGGCATCTCCTACAGAGTTGGGAAAGCACTCAATGCACTAGGCCACAGCATTCCATAGCGTAAAGCGCTCTGCAAACTTCTACTGTAGCTTACAAGGGGTGTTTGATGCATTCAGCAGCAATCGTAGTACAGTGTCTCCAAATAGTTGTTCTACCAGCACACGCCCTAAAGGTCGAGTCAGGTCAATCACAATCCACCTTTCCTGGGCGCAATTGTGCATTTACCGCCCACGCTGAAAGTAAAAAAAAATGTCACTAAAAATGCCTCCACCATAAAAATAGAAACGAGACTAGGTCCCTTTTCGGATGACGGTGGCCATTTTGGAACATGTTTTCCATGGCAGCTGTCATCCGAAAAGGGACCTAGTCCCTTTTCTATTGTAATGTTGGTGGCCATTTTTTTTTTTTACATTTTCAATTTCTCTGACGGGACATGTGCTTGCGCAGAGTTCATCTCCCGTCAGAAGAAAAAGAAAATGAAAACCATTCACACCCTAGGAAATCATGAGGTGCAAATAGCTTTCACGCCCTGGTTGGGTGAGCGGACGTGGCGTTTAGCAGCCCGCAGCTCTGCCCTGCTAAACCTCGGTCTGGCGGGGCGTTAAACACCATGTCCGGCCTCCATACGGGGCGTGAACGCAGCACTCTCTGGAGCTCATTTGCTGCTGGCGCCCTACATCATCTTGTACTTGTATTAATGTAGCCCCGGGATCCACACTGTGCAGCCGTCATCACTTAAGTTGTTTACCAGTGCGAACGGAACCCATTTTATGGCTGCAGTGTCTCTTCTGCCCTGACCTCACTGCAATATACAAAATTAGGAGCGGTGCACATCCGCCAATTGGCCCGATGAAAACCTCAGCTAGGCCTTCATTTAAAATGCAGCATGGAAAACTCCCCCAGGAATGACTGCATTGAGAAGTGAAGGCCCAGAAAGGAAAGGACTTGAAACAGAAAACCAAGTCACCCCAAGAACTAGCCAAGCACTCATTCTCAGTGTCGCCAAACAGCCACCGCCATTCTGACTTCATATTTTTCATATTTTGTTAAAAATATGTTTCTGCAAAAAGTAGTAGTCCGAATTTCTAAATGCTGGCAAATCTATTTTTTTATAATTATTTTAGGTCGAGAAAAAACGTAACTTCTAAAACACTCCCTTTAGGTTCTTAACTGCACGCTCTTTGACCAGAAGCAAATATGGAAAGTCCTGTTTCTATGATGAGTGTCAAAGCAGATGTGTCCATGATTCCTCCATGGCCCGCTGGCTATGGTCTTTGTTAGTCCATGCTATTTTTCCTGACATTTTGCAGGGTTTCAGGAAGGGGTGGTGTTAGGTCTGGAAAAGAACGGGGGCTAAGCTAATGTCGGGACTGGCGGGATTCGGGGCTAGCTATAACATTTTGTTTGTTGTCCCTGAGCTTCTATCCGGGGCTACAACCAAAAGACCCGAGGCTATAGCCCCCTCAGCCCCCCGCTAGCAACACCTCTGGTTTTAGGTATGTGGCGAGACTGAGCCATACGTTGAAGCGCCAACTTCAGTCACAATATTGTGCGGAAACGACGACTGCCGCTTTAACCTCTTAGCCGTACAGCAAATCTATATTTTCTCGTCTGCAAATAGCCTGTTGGCTTGATTCCCCGTGGGTCTAGCACACTTAGAAAGAACATGCAATCACGCAGCCAGTTCTGTTTGCTCTCTGATAGCAGCGGCTGCACTACATGTCAGCGGGCCAAAGCAGGTGGATGCCCCACCCCCTCCATGTGCCTGCCAGACTGGGGCTGTTATCGATACCCTCCTTCGGGAGCACCCGCAGTCCAGGCGCACAGGCTGTCAGGAGCCGACGGCGCGGAGGGCCATTGTTGAAGCAGAAAGATATATGAATCCAACACATCACGAATCATGACACTCAAATCAAATTTTGATGGGAATTAAAGAGTATGGGTGTACGCCTGCCTGGGCTTGTTGTGTCACGTGAATAGCATGAAATCAAAGTTCTTAGTTTATTTATATATCCGTAAAATGCACAAACCAATCGACCCCAAAAAATGGCCGAATCTCATTATGTCTCCAAGGTTTCGAGACTTGTATGTTAATATACATATTAAGAAAAGTGAATGTTAATGTACCTGTTCAGACAAGTTTAGGGTGACCAGATCAAAAAAAAAACACAACCCGGGACATGTCATGGAAATAGAAGTAGGACTAAAGTAAATACAAATAACACTTCAGTCCTACTTCTATGTCGCTGACATGTTGCGGGGCGGGGAGGAGGTGCGCTCACAGGCACACTCCTCTCATTGGAGAGGAAATGGCGGCGTGAAAAGCATTTCTCACCCTCATTCGTGCGGGAAGACCAGATTTACTGGGATTTCGAAATTGGGTCCTGGCAAAACCCGGACAGGGTTTATAAAATCAAAAAACTCCCGGGACGGAAGGTGATTTCCCCGTCTGGTCACCCTATACAAGTTCGTCCAGACTACCCATCTCTCCAGACGGTTCTATGTTCATTCATCAACAGTGTTTTTTTCCGATTATTTTTTGTCATTTTTACCCACAACCCCCTATATTGTTTGATTAATTTTTTCTAAAAGAAATTTTGCAAAAATCCCATTAAAAATTACTTGACGAATGAACGTCGTATCCTCCAGACACTTTTCCCCAGCTTTCCAGAATATCCTCCTGATGCCCAGGGCATAATGGGCTTTGAAAGCAGCCTGAAACTACCCCAGTGGTGAAGGGGTCTAGACCACGGCCTGCCGTTATGACTTTTCTGCCCCCTTGCTACACTCTGTGGCTTCTCATTACTGGAACAATGTGTGCCTGCCTCACTTACCACCCCTGGTAGCAGGACTCCAGATACACCTGGCCACAAAGATGTGATGTGTAGGGCGGGTGAGGACGCAGTCTCACGAGACTTCCATGCAATGCGTACACGGAGGAAAGAGACAGACCGCGTGAGCAAAGGAGAAAAGCAGACGCTCCCCGGTCATGAGGCCTGGGCCTAACGCATATGAGTTTTTTCCAACTAACACTGCCACAGGCCTGGGCCTCATGCAAAAAGTTGGATCACTTGTCTTTGATTTAAAAAGTCACTTCTGCTGTTATGTTTTATATGAAGCCACAACATAATTGGCGACGAGGATCGAGGTAGATACCCATCATATCCAGCAAGGTGTGACGCCTCCCCCGGCATTTCTACAGTATTCAGGTAGGCCTGTGATTCCATGGCCGCAATGGGAACCATTATTTACTACGTACTTTGAGACGGTGAGTGGCATGGATTGGGCAGCAGGAAGAAAGAAGGCCAAGTTACTCAATACCATGGGGGTTGAAGGCCAAAGGGTATTCGCCAACTTGAAGCCTGAACTGGCTGATGGGGATATTGCTGACTGTTAAGATGGATTTCTAAACTCTGGCCTGGTGGGCAGAAGTTTAGGAGGCCACCCTCGGTTTAGTGAAACAGGGGAATATTTTGTACAAGCCAGACCAATCTAGGTAGCGTGTTAGGTGGTCAAGACTAAGTCTCAGGAGGGCTGAGAGTGATCGGAAGCCCATAATGAGCACACACAGCAACGAACCACAAATTACTCTTAGACAAGTGCATATGAGAAATATCTATACATTTATTGTCGGCTGGACGAAAAGTAACTTTTGTAATGGGAAAACGGTTATCACACAAATTCTTAAACTGTACAATAAACATACAATGCATTTCCTAATGCAATTTAGGGATGAGATCCAAACGCACCATCACGCAGATGAACAAAAAGCGGGTCTTCTTGTAGGGGCTTAACGCAATGAAGATTTGGTTCCCACTATTCGAGTAGGCACTGCCCTTGGTGGCACAGCAGTGTTCAAAAGGGGAGAATAGCTAAGGAGTGCAGGCTAACCAAGCCAAGTTCGAATACCTTTAAGGGATACTCGTGGTAAAAAACGATCAGCTATGCCGGGGAGCCAGTTGATGACTGTCACCAGAAAGCAAGAGATGGCGGCAATGTGCGGTTTTGGTGAGAATACTGAGGACATGATATGTGACATGCTGATTGTGCATACCAACGCCAGAAAAGTGAAGGACAAATTTAGGAACAGACCTTATGTAGGCACAAAGAAATGGCGGGAACTGAGCAGGGCACCGATGTACATGAGTACAATGGAAAGGGCAAAGACACATACCTAGCTGTTAGTGCAATGATGAAGACGGATGGAAGAAAGAACCTCTGAAATGCCACAGATGTACCATCACGCACCACTTAGTGAATGACAAAGACTGTCCCACAAGGAGTAAAGAATGCTCAAACTGCAGGAGATATAGTCACATCGCGACAGCCTGCAGATGGCGGAGAAAGAAAGTTACTTATATAAAAGGCGAGGGGGACTTGCGTGGAGACGATGCGGGGGATGAAGATAGGCCTACAGTCATGGTGAACAGTGAAGGTTGAGAAGAGAAAAGCCACATTGTACGATAAAGGTCAACGGCAACGAAACTCGAGTGATGGCTGATTCGGGGTCAGATTTAACCATCCTGCCCATTCAAACATATATGGACATGCTGGGGCAGCACAAAGTGGCAGTAAGAAGGACACAAGACAGACCCACTGTGTTTGGGGGAGCCTCAGTGAAACATTTGGGCTACATCAATGCAGGCATGGAATTCAAAGGCAGGCAGACAGACTACGGTCAGAGTTTATTTTTCCGAAGAAGGTCCAGCAGTATTGGGGTGGGATGACCAGCACAAGCTGAACATTGGGCTGGATTCCAGCACAGATGATCAGGTATTCTCAATCAGAACAGGAGGGGTACCAGTGATGAGAGATTAATTCCCCACCTTAGTTTCTGAAGTGCCAGGGAAAATAAAAAACTATATCCACAAGATCCGTCTGAGACCAAATGTAGTCCCAGTCAAGCACATGGTGAGACCCGTGCCTGCAACTGCAAGAAACACCCTGCAGGCCCAACTAGTGAAAATGGTCAAAGAAGGTACCATTGAGATGGGGGTGTCCTCCGAATGGTTGGGCCTGATGGTACTCGTAAAGAAACAGCAGTCGAACAACATCAGGGTGTGCATTGACTTGAGCAGTCGGAACATGGAAGTAACAACAGAAAGTTATCTGGTAGCCTGCATACATGAGCTTATACTCATGGCAAAAGAGGCCACATTATTTTCAAAACTATATATGAGAGATGCTTACCATCAGATAAGCCTGCACAAAGATGAAATCCACTAACAGTCTTACTTACGCTGTTTGGCACCTACTCATTCACCTGCATGCCCTTCAGGTTGTCATAAACTGCGTCAACTTTTCAAAGGATGATGGACTCATTGCTGTGCAACATAGGGAATGTGTCATACCTTCAAGTCAACATACTTATTTATGCAGAAGATGCAGAGACTCATGTGGTCCTGAGGAAGGTACTTTTGAAATTTCAGGAGGCAGGAGTACGTTTGATATAGGAAAGTACAAGATCAAAGTGAGTGAATTGGAATATCTGGGGTTTAAAATATCAAAGGATGGCATCAGTCCCAATACGAACCTCCCGCAAGCCATAGTTAAAGCCCCAGCCCAACCTCAAAGGATGAACTAAGATCCTGTCTGGGGCTGACAGAGTACTACGCAGAATTTGTACCCCAGTTCTCAGAACCCACAGTCCCATCGAAAGAACTCCTGAGGAAAGGACGGAATATGATTGGTGACAGGGGCAAAAAGAAGCGTTTGAGGAAGTCAAAAAGAGTGAAATAAAGGCCTGTTGTTGGAAACCATTCAACCCGTTATGGGAAACCTACATAACCATATGCATATGGGTTAGGATACATACTCCCCAAAAGAAAGGCGACACGGAACATGTAGTGGTGTTTGCATCTAAAGCACTGCCTGAGACAGAGAATAACTGCACTGTAGAAAAAGAAATGCTAGCATGTGTCAGGAAGCGAAGGGGGATCAGATATTCTGTTAGATCCAGGACTCGATGTCCAGAAACAGCGCCTATTCCTCCCTCTATACCCACACAAAGCCTTCATTTACCTCATGGAATACGGAAACATTCCCACAGCAATCGTACCCATAATCATTCGGTACGCTGCTATTCTTTCCGACAGCGCTGGGGGTTGCCCTGGAAACGCGAATGCTCTGCGTTACTAAGGTCACGTGTTTTGTCACTCTGAGTTCCGTTTTCCAGATCACAAGACCGGCGTTATTTGTATTTATGCCCCGTTTGAACTTGGCGCTTCGCTTCTGAATTTGGATTCTATAGCCTAGTGATTCTTGTGACTTCTCTTGACACTTGTATATTTTGACCCCGGCCTGTTTCTTGGAACTCTTGGTGGTGTGACCTTCTTGTCTACTTGTTTTCCGGATTCATACGACCTCTGAAAGTTACTCAACCTGAGATTTGGCTCCTGTTTGCTCACGCTCCTATGACCCTTGGAATTGTCCCCGACTTGCTACTGCTCAAGTGACTCATCTTTGTCTTATCTTCATCGTTGCTGACCCGGACCGCTTCTTCGACTCGCCTTGGATCTGTGATCATCGCTGACGGAGCTCGGAGTATTCTTCCTTCCGCTGACTCAAGTACTGCCGTTTTACCTGGCGCATGGAACTATAGATGCTTTGTGTTGCTTCTTAGGCGTCCTCGTGCCGGCGGTTGGTAGGTGGATTCCTGAACTCCTTTCATCAACAGGAACTGTGAATTGGGACCAAATTAGGCATCCTCGTGCCAGCAGTTGATAGGTGGTTTCCTGGACTGACGTGTGGTCTTCTGGCTTCATCTTTCTTCACGTACCTGCAATAAATACTGCATATGGTAAGAGCGTTCTATGTTGAGTCTTCATTAAGGAACTTAGTTCATTCCTTAGAGTCTAACTGATCTGGTGTTTTCTAGGTTAGATGTCTCAAGTACCTGTATTCATAAAGCAACTTCCTGCTAGTCATTCAGGTATTGCCTTCTATCCTTGTTTCCTATATTGGTTGTTATTGACGTTTCCGCTGGTATCAATTTTGACTTCCTTTGCAGGCTGGTGGTTCCTGTGGCATCCATTCATCTTTTGATTTATAGATCTGTCAGGGGGTATTTCTTGCCTCCTCTGACAGGTATATTGGCAGAAAGAACTTGTCTACTACACAACGGCTTCAACTGCCAAACAGAGCTTTGCTTTTTGGCAAAGACTATTGAGCTCTGTGCTAACAGCATGTGCCTGGTGTGAGAGTCTCATGGTATCAAAAGTATGACTGACACAAGGGCTGCAAGTTTTCAAAACCTTTATTTTAATCTATCTAGCTGTATACCTAAAATGGGAGTAGTCTCGACCATCAAATCAAAGATAGCGCAGTCATAGTTAGTCTTTAGTCAAATAAAAGTGGCCTATGCTGAAAAATTAAATAATGCCTGCCCTTACTATAAAATAATAAATTCACAAAATAAAAAATCAGTGTTCAAATTATAGGTCCGTGTGGCTGAGCAAATTTTCCTCCTCAGGTTGAACCTCACATGGTAAGGTGACCCACTTAGGCTGCGTGACACACCCTGCCCCTAGAGACACAAGATGCAGTTCAGATCGTAGATCAGGGCCCACTTAGCCTTCTACGACCAAGTTAGCCTACCCCGGAATCGGTAGAGAAAATCCAGCTCACAGGGTAGCAAGTGCTCTGTCCCTCTAGATAATGACAACAGAACGATGGACGCCTTTGGAAGGGAAATATTGGTAATAGGAGCCACCATGGTAAAAGCTGCCAGCTTTCTAGTGATCATGACCAGGTACGATCGGGCGATGTGGCATTGAATAGCGCCAATGCTGGATCATCTCCCAGAAGATAAGCACAAGGAGACTTTTGCAATCCTCCATGAGGGCGAGGAGGCATCTAACCATGCCATCAATATGGCGGTCGACATTGCCGAGACAAGCTTGAATCAGAATGGCAATGGCACGGTCTCAATCAGGCAGGTGTGGTTAAAAAGTACAGATTTTAGACTAGAGGTACAAAATAAAGTAGTGGGCATGCCATTCGAAGGCAACCAACTTTTTGGGCCTATGATCGATGAGGCATTAAAGGCGATTAAGGTGGATACGGACACAACAAAATCACTCACCTCATCACGCCCCTTTCGGCCCTTTCAAGGTGCAGTGGGGCGTACATCCTCCACAGCCAGAGGTGGACGACAATACCAGCATGGGTCGTGTTTTACGCAGGGGTATAGGAAATCCTACCAATTCGAGACCAAAGAATAGAAGCCGCAGGCAGATGGTGCACTGGCATCCCTTCACAAAGGGGCAGGCCATAAAAACAAGCCTGACTCCCCGACCAGGCCAGCCTCCCTATATCCACAGCAGCAAGTAGGAGGCAACCTAAGACACCACCTTCATCAATTGAATGCAATAACATCAGACAAATGGGTTTTGAACATCGTCCATAAAGGACATATACAAGACTTCAAGGACACTCCGCCTCTCTTCCCTCCGGAGGAGCTTCCGCAGGCTCATCTCAGTTTCCTTAGACAGGAAGTCCTCGAAATGCCTAAAAAGCAGGCAGTTCAGAGGGGGCCACCAAAAGAAAAAGGAAAAGGAATGTACTCCCGTTTCTTTGTGGTAAGAAAACCCAACAAACATGGCGGCCCATTTCAGACCTTCAATAAAGAAATAAAAATTCAAGATGATAACTCTGGCAGATGTCATCAAAGCAGTGCAAAAAGGCGACTTCCTGGCACGTCTCTAGAACTCAAAGATGCCCAGTTCCACGTGCCCATCCACAAAGCACCTAGCAGGATTATCAGTTTCAATATGGGGCAGGAACATTATCAGCTCAAAGTCTTCCCCTTCGGACTAAGATCGGCGCCAAGGACATTCACAATGTGCCTGGCCCCGGTGGCAGCGCACCTAAGGGGGAAAGGATTGCAAATGTGTCCATGCCTCAACGATTGGCTGGTGCGGGTAAAGACAAAGCAGGAAGCGTTATGGGCAACTCAACAAACCACAGCCATGCTCAGATGGCTGGGCTTCTCCATAAACTACAATGAGTCATACTTACACCCCTCCAAGAGCATGGGCTTCCTGGGTGCGCAGTTAAACACCAGCAAAGGCTGGATCCGTCCATCACAGGATAGAGCAGCATCCATCCCGCGTTTCCTTGTGTCCTACAAACCAGGAAGACTTCTGTCAGTCAGACAATACATGAAGCTACTTGGCACAATGCCATTGTGCATTCCCCTTACCGCTTACTGCCACCTCCACATGAGGCCGCAGAATGGTAGGCACATAAGAAAACCAGTGCATGGAATGACAAACTGGAGGTCACAGAACCAAGTTACAATGATGCAAGGATCCATGTCATATTCTAGAAGGGATGCCATTACGATGTTTTCTTTAGCTTCAGCACCCTTTCGTAAATCTACTACCAGGTCTCTCATGACTCCTGTTACCTCTTTTTTTATTGGAGCCACATCGCAAGTTCATCTTGGGGTATCGGGACGATGCGTTCTGTGATGAATCTAGTAACATCGTCACTGATTCTCTGGAGGGAATGTTCTCTCATGTGGCCAGGGAAAGCAGAAGCAGACGCTACCGAACTCCGACTCTGGGGGTGGCTATCTGCGGGAGGATCACACAGGGGAAGAGAGGTAGGAAAACGATAGACCAAAATAACCTGGCAGTCATAACTCCACATGACATCCATCCACCTTTACAACATACTTGTATAGCTTATTGTAGCATAGAGGAAGAAATTCCAGGTTTTCCCAACCAATTGCCCTATTTACCTTTTCCTGAGACGAGGAAGAGAGATGGAGCAATGAAGATGACTGGAAGCAGTAAGCCAATGCCATGCTCTAGTCTTTGGAAATTTTTGACCTATGCCGGGAAGTTTAAAACCAACACAAAGCGGATCGGAATGAGAGGGAATGGCAGCGGAAGAGGCAACTTGCTCTGATGCCAGTCGGGATGCCAGAGAGAAGCAGATGTCAAGCAGCAGGGCGGAGCTTAATGCGGACGGTGTGAAGGGAGATTTAACTGAAGACAGCCAACCACCTGGTGACCGTGGGTAGCAGGAGCCGCCTGGAGCAAGGAAGGCAAAGCAAAGACTTACAGGCTGACAGGACAGACTCCTAGTCAGCGGGCCTCCTTAAGGTCTTCTCTTCCCAGTACCATCTGTACTTTCCAAAGGAGTAGTTTGCATAACTCCATCAATCTTCTTCTTCACAGTACTCATGGAAGATGTCTTGAGAGCAGACTGTATGTCCATTTTAGTTGTCCTGATCTTGGTGGTATCAATATTTACAGGAAGAAAGCAATGAGTATTACAATAGCATACAGTAGTGCTTTCTGGTTGTTTCTCAGCAGACTTCATGGATTTCATAAACTCGAGGGCAAGAGGTTTAGGAAGTTCCATCGTGGAATGGGAGTCATTGTCCCCATGAGGGTAGTCTCTTCCTGTGAGGTCTCGCTTTCTGTCACCCCTAGGGGGAATGTTGTATAGCAGGATCCACTCTGTAGCCTCAAAGGGACGGGCTCTCCACTGGTGAGAGATGACGTGATCCCATGAATCATCACAAAGTACAGAATGAGCTGAGTTTCCTTCTCCGGTGGCACATCTGTTATTGTTCTCAAAATAATATTTTGCCCTACATGGATCACAGTGGAACGGTTTAAGTAATAGGAAGCATCGCCTTTCATACAATAACATGATCATTTATAACAGGCATAATACCAGAGACCAGTCTCTAAGCATGGGACCAGGATTCAAACCTGTGTTGCTCTGCGTTTTCTTGCTGCCAAGACAAATGTGTTGCCCTTGAGCTACCCTCCGGCCACAATATGTGCCTCCTGTCTTGCACTCTAATTTGATCTTTTAAGAAATCAGAAAGGATGAACCTCCAAATATGTAGATTTTGATTCTCTTTATTATACTGTACATTTTGGTCTCTGCAAGTTGTTGAAAAAGGAAGCTGACACAAAGGTGGCATGAATTTGGTTATAGACTTTTATTTATGGTTTTGAAAACCAAACTGTCCTTATCTCTAAGAGGGTTTTCCCTGCCGCAAAACTAATGCTAAAGGGTCTGTCATAATGTCCGTCAACTTAATCTCCACCGTCCTGTGTCACACCCTACTTCTATCCCTCACACTACAACTAAAGGTTAATCTAATAAAAAGTTCCTTCTTCAGGAGAATGGCTCCCTTCTCCTGATTCTTGAACAGTGTCCAGAAGAATGTCTCTTATCAACGGAAATGGCAGGGGGAATGACTCCCTTCCCCTGGCTCGCGGGTTCTACCCACTCTTTATGCATTTTCATGTCCAGGAGAATGGCTCGCGTATCCTGATTCTTGAACAGTGTCAAAAAAAATGTTCTCTTACAAAGAAATGGTAAAGGGAATGACTCCCTTCCCCTGGCTTGCAGGTTTCACCCAGTCCTTATGCATTTTCATGACCAGGAGATTGGCTCACATCTCCTGATCTGTACAGTTTCCAGTAAACCCAGGAACTCTTAGCCCGGGACCAAGAAAATGACTCCCTTTTCCTGGTATTACTTGGTACAGTTCAAAACAAGGCCTGGGGGAATGACTCCCTTCCCCTGGCACCTTTATCACAACTCCTAATTTGGTACTAGGAAATGTACTTCCTTCTCGTGGTATTGTTTGGCACTGCTCTTTCTCACTGCTTTCAGCCAGCGGTAGCCTTTGCCACACTGGTTTGTTCTTAGTAAAGTCCCAAATTTTGTTGGGACCCCAGGCCCTCCTATGGTCGTCAGTGGTTTTCTCTTTCTCACTGTGACGAGGAAGATTTCCCCTTATGCTCTTGAAATCTGCTTTCCGGTCCCAGACCCTTCTCTGGCTCTTATTGGGATCCCCAACCCTTCTGGTACTCTTGTTAGGGTCCCCGACCCTTCTCATGTTCATGGTAGTTCCCTGGTCTTCTCTCTGCCACTGATGCTTCTTGGGCTATGATTATGGTCCCCGGCCCTGCACGTATTTGTGGTAGGGTGCCCGACCCTTCCCTGGTGGTCACTGGGTTTCTGTCTGCCACTGCCATGATGATTTTGGTGGCACGACGGACACTGACTAGGCCCCATAGTAGGTTCACTCCCACTGGGCTGAGAGAAAACTGTTTGAGCGTCCCCTTTGGGTCTCCCATACTTCCCGTTACCTTCTCGGGGGCTTCGTTACATCACAAGGCTTACTGGGACCGGGATCGGCTATGTCCACTCTTCGGGCTTCTGTCCTTCTCAGGACATGCAGTGCGGTGTCTCGCAACACAGCTCAGCTCGCTTCCTCTTCGTGGTTGTGTGCTCGATTCTGCATCAACAGATCCAACGGAGAACTCCCACAGCTGCTCCCCTCCATTCAATGGGCTGTACCTCAGGTGATCGTCCTTATCCCCAGAGGGGAGGCCCTGCCCATGATGTCCTCCCACATTAAACCACCCCTAGGGGGGACTATACGGTAGCAGACACACCTCCCTAGTCTCATGAAAAGGGCTCCCTTTGGGGAGAAGTGACGACACCTTGTGAATCGTGACATTTCTCAGAAGATTTTTTGGTTTGCCGACAAATCCCCTGCCGATGGTCTTCACCTCAGATTCACTACCTGACATGACTGGTGCCGTGTTTGTTTGCTCGGCCTCTCCATCGGCATAAAGATACATTTCTAAAACAGTGCAGGGATAATAGACTGCCCAATCCTAGCTTTACTGTGCTGTCCCCACATGTTTCATATTGGCTAGTTAAGCAAAACTGTATTTGTTTCAAGGAAATCAACCTAGTGCATGAAGGCCTTTTCGGCCCTCCCATTAGTCGCCTCAGATAATTCCCTCTTCGTCTGATCCCTGTTAGACATCTCTGCTTATGCAAAACATTATCGCCACAATGGCATCCTTAGGTTGATAAATCAGAGACATCCCCGGACACCTAAGGACACTTGTCCCTCAGAGCTATCTCCCTTTTGCAGGGCATTTATCCCCACTGGCCAACCAATGACCGTTCAATCTTTTAACACCTTTTCAGAAATTTCAAAATTTAATATGCTCTGAAACGCATGCATAGCCTTGAGAAAGCATTTAATGTGCAAATGTATGTTTCGGCCAATATTGCGGACACTTATGTTATGTTATTTGGCATTTATATAGCGCTCTATATATCATTGGTATGACCTCAAAGCGCTTGTGGGTTGAACGCCCTCGGCTGAAAGCCCTTATGACTGAGGAATGAATTTGAAGAATAAAATGCAGACAAAATTGAGGATTTATTTAAGACACTGACAGTTGTGCGTGACTGCAATAACTTGTGTGCCTGCCACCTTGTACGCTTACTTTATGGAGTTTGTAACTCTTCATCAGAAGGCCACCAAGATTTAAAAAACCTCTAAATTGAAACCCACTCAAATACCAACTTGGAGATTTTTCAGGGAAGTCTTTTTTTCCCCGGGCCTTTCACCGATGGTCCAACGCCAATGAACATGACAACTCTCCAGCATTTGCGTTGACTTCCTGGTGCTCCGGGTTCAGATACCCGAGTGTCTGCTGTTATTAGTGCACTTGTTTGCCAATGGAATGGTGCATTGAAGGGGTCTGTGACCTTTGGCTTGCCAGGTACTTTGGACTACAACTCCGATCTGTCCTATCGAGCGTGGTCAATGGTGAGGGATCATGGGAGTCGTCGTCCCAAAATCTGGAGAGCCACAGGTGCCGGATAACCGACATTTATTTTAGAGGTTCAGAGCCTTGGTTCTCTGAGACCTACTCGGTCTAGTATGGAGTATGTTCTGATTACCAGGCTTGAGCATGTCTATTCCCTTCTTGGCAGTGGCATTGGTGGTTTAAAAAGTGGAGATGATGTTGTGTTGTTGTGCCAGCGAGGTAGTGTTATAGGAGAGTATAGCCCTGCCAGAGACAGAGGAGCAAGCCCCAAAAAGGCTGCTGGGCTTCGCGGCTTCCGGGCTTCGCGGGTTCCAGGCAAAGCTGCAATGTTTCAGGGAATTGCATAGATAGTTGGGTACAGCTCTAATTCTGTGTACAATGCACAGAGGTTTTAGTGCTCGTTTCAATTCTACCGGGAACAATTACAATGCTCTGAGGCCAGTTGAGACAATTCTTTTTTTTAATTATTAGGGCAAGTATTGAGTACAGGCCTAGCTTTGGGAAGCAATGGGGCACTTTACAAACCATAGGGGGAAGGGCATGGTGAGGGAGCAGGGAAACAAGGGAGAGGGGAGCTAGCAATGGGGGAGGGCGGGCAGTTTGGGAGCGAGGGATCTACAAGCTACCGGGGGAGGAAACAGTGGGGAACAGATCACCCAGTCTCAGGTAGGGTAGGTAATAGACGGTGTGTGGACCAAGGTGTTAGGGAGAAGCCATTCCTTGACAAGGAGCGTCTTGAGGGCCTTACTGAAATAGAGAAGCGAGGAGGCGGGTCTAGCGTTGACTGGGAGGATGTTCCAGAGTCTAGGGGCAGTGTTACAAGTATCACACAAGTGTTCATGAACTGATGCCGCGAATCTTCTGTTACACAGATTTCAACCTACATCCACTATTAGCAGGCCTGTATAAAGAACAAGCACCCATCCCTCCCCCGCTCCACACACTCCACACACACCACACACACATGTACACCATGACAGCATTTTATGTTACATCCTATCCGGATGTTGTTGATGGCACAAAAGAAGGCCTTCACTTTCACTGTCATTTAGTTCGGAACCCAAATTTATTTTAAAAGCCAGACAAGAACTAGAACACAATAGGATAAACTTTAATGAATGGCAAGTTATATAAAGACTCACACGCATACAATTTAATTGAATATTACAGTATAATGGACATTCCACTTTTCAAATCATCAGCCAAGCTGCCATCCCAAGGTCATTTGCATTCGACCAATGCCATCAATGTATATTTCCATTTGGAACACACAGCTTGTGGGACACGGTTCGGCATCTCATAGCCAGCAGGCATGTCGCAGAGGTCACGTCTTCTGACCCAGAGGGAAAGCACTGCTGCTGAGTTTTTTCTCAGGCCGTATCTTCTTCAGCCCCAAGCATTCATTACCCGGTAGAGAGAAAGCAAATCTTACTGGCCGATTCCACAAGAGATTTAATTAACCCTGGACGAGGACAAGAAACATTACAAAATATGTGTCTCTGTGTTAAGGGAAGCTGTGATTCTCTGCAAGGATCACGTTCTGACTGGCATTTAAACAACAATACAAATTCCCAGCAAGAATTTCAGCTGAAGGAGTGTTGTGGTTGCATTGACAAACCTACAAGGCACTGATGTTTGCAAGTCATGGATAGGCAAGTATTTCAAAAAAGGTAGCATGCGCTCCTCTCCAGAAAGAACATGGCATGATAACCTGTTCTGAAATGAGAGTTTGCAGCACACGCTTTTTGCTCACTGTACCTTTCACAGATGGGAAATATCCATTTGCATATCAGTCTTTGTCCCGCCTACATGGGCAGTCCAGCACCAAAATGCTATGGCAATTCCTCTCTGAACAAGAGTACCAACAGCAACCCCATACACGTGTTTCAGCCTTGTTGGGCCTCATCAGTGAGGTGAAGCTGCGCCTCTCTGAGCACAGTGAGCAGGGAGTCCATGTCTGGTTGCCCTCAGGTAACTCAGGGTGACCAACCCCAAGCTCCTTGCAAATATTTTAAAAAAGGTAGCAGGAGCTCCTCTCCAGAAAGAACATGGCATGATAACCTGTTCTGAGATGAGAGTTCGCAGCCATCGCTTTTTGCTCACTGTACCTTTCACAGATGGGAAATATCCATTTGCATATCAGTCTTTGTCCCGCCCACGTGGGCAGTCGAACACCGAAAAGCTATCGCAATTCCCTTCTGAACAAAAGTACCAACAGCAAACCCAGACACGTGTTTCAGCCTTGCTGGGCCTCATCAGTGAGGTGGAGCTGGATAGGCAAGGAAGCATAAGTTTTCCCTGCACATTGCCTCACACATGGCTGTTAAGAATTATTAGGCGCTGGCGCGTACCTGATCTGGTGGTCCTCTTGTCTGGAAGCGCCACGGCAAGAACCAGGCAGGTGGGACGTGTTAGCGACACAGGAATGGCACCCTATGCATGCTGTCTGATAGGTAAAACCTTGGAGACAGAACCTAGGGCAGTTCTCCCTGTACCAGGGAAGAGTACCTAGATTAACGTGGGATAAAGACAGTGTGGTGCACTGTAGCGGGGTATTGCTGTAAGTCAGTCACTGGCAGGTTTCTGATGGCTTGCAAAGCCAGGAAAGGGCATAAACCAAGAAAGGCCAAGGATGGAAGGCCAGGAGGCAAGGTAAGGCAAGAAACAGAGTACAAGGAAGAGCAGAACAAGGGAAGGAGCGAAATCACCCAGAAGAGGTGGAATTAGCGCACTCTGAAACACTTGTGTACGAGCGCAACATAAATAAAATATCAAGTCAAATCAAACAGAGAAAAAAACGGAGCTCAGGAGCCAGGCAACGAGAGTGTTGTGACGCAGTGAGCGTTGTGGCACCGCATCAGATGAGGAAGCCACGCCGTTGTCATGGACGGGCAAACGTCCCGTAGCACTGAAACCCCGAAGTTCTGGGAAACCTTGCCAGCAGACATTGGAGCAGTGGAACTCCCTTTCAGAGGTAAGTGGGAGCGGGCACAGCGGCGAAGGACCACAGTCGCGGAGTACCGCGAGGCAAACGCCAGTGGGGATAGAGTCTTTGTAAGCGGATTCAATTCAACACTACAGCTAAGTCAATACCTAGTCTGGGATGCTGATGGAAACCCTTATTGATATATTTTTATGTCCAGTTCATGTACTCTGGATGACAACCCTTATATCACACCCCTCTCTTAGAATCCCCCTGACCCCACTGAGCCAAGAAGTAGGTTTGTTTCGCAAATTAAAAGGTTTTATTTGAAAAATTAAACAGTATATATATATATCACACTTTTATAATAAATTAATAATTGATGTAACACTTATGAATATAATGTTGATCAACAATGGGTAATCTGATACTAGCACACTTCTTTACAATCAATGAGGAGTTGGTATAGGATGGATAAGGCAGCGAAAATACTTTTATGGTTTCAAGGGAAAAGCAATGAGGAATGAATTGCAGTACAGAAATAACTTGATAGGATTTTAGCAAAAGATAATATCACTTTTTCTCTGGCAATTCACCCCTCCCCTATGCAATGTAAGAAAGGGAAGGAGAGCACACAGTCTTCAAGAATCCCAACAAAATGCAATACGAAATGCAGTTCCCCCCTAGCAAGCTTAGAGAAAAACAGGTATGATTTTAAAACACAGGCCCAAAATGCTTTGAATGTGGTGGCAATGAAGTGAAATGATGCTAAAATTGATTTTAATTCCCTGTAAGAGGTTCAGGGTGAGTGGTAGACACTTGAAATCAGTTCAGGTCAGCCCTAACAATGATTCAGGGATGGTTATTAGGTTGCAAACGAATTTTAGCAGTTCAAGCAAAAGCGGCTATCTTTTTACAGGTAAAGAAATCAGGCCAAATTACAAATTGCGGTAATTTTTGCGAGTGCGTAAATCGCGATTGCGGAAAAAGTATAAGGAGTAGGAAGTCGGTTCTAGGTTCGTTGGAAAGCGTAGAATTTCGCTTCTATCACAAACGGTTCAAGAGATACGGATGATTTCGTGAAGGTAGATTCTCAAAAGAAAAAGTCAAGCTCAGAATGACAGTTGACAGTTTTGGAAGCTTTAGAATGACCGAATGACACGATTTCTAGGAGGCAGTTCTAATTAGGTCAAAATAGTTTGAATTAGATTATTTTAAACTAAGAGATTAGTTCTGGCACAGTCCTAGCTGGGTACTCACACTATATTTTGGACAGGAATGCGACTTCGTCATGGATCGGGTCAGGATTGGCTGCGGTCCTCTCGCCACTTGCACTGGTTCTGCGCACAGCACCACAGCGATCTGGTCTGGGTCTGCTAGCGGCACTGCACAGCGGTCTGGATCTCTGGTTCTGGCAAAAGTTCTTGGCAAAGAATTCAAACAGCTCGCCCGGCTGTTGAATAGTTTGGTTGGTTTTGAGGCCTGCTGAAGAGAACTCAGCTTGTGGTTTAGGCCTTTGCTTTAAGTTCTGAAACCAGAGTTCTAAGTTCT
Organism: Ambystoma mexicanum; assembly: GCF_040938575.1. Taxonomy (NCBI): domain Eukaryota; kingdom Metazoa; phylum Chordata; class Amphibia; order Caudata; family Ambystomatidae; genus Ambystoma; species Ambystoma mexicanum. The sequence continues at coordinate 44,650,407 of NC_090936.1, read as the reverse complement.
GGTCTCTGTCTTGCTTGGAAGTCTAAGTGCTGGATCTCTGGATGTGAAGTCGTCGGTCAGCGTGCTCCGCAAGGAAATGGAATTGAATGTCTCTACCTGGGTTCCAATGTTCCTTTTTATGTGTTTTGGAAGTGGGTGGGTCGGCCAATTCTGCATGCCCAACCCTCTCAAATTATCATTGGCCAGTTCCTCCTCTCTTCCTTGATTGGGGAGCTGGGTTGTGTGTCATCTTTATGGCTTACAGAAAGACACTCCCCTTGTCAATGTGCACACAAATCTATTTCTGATCCAAATACATATTTCCCAGATACACAATTTGTTGAAATTACATGTACATATTACAGATTCCTTATGGTCCATGCTTGTCCGACTCTGATCTTCCTGGGGGCTTGCATTAAAAATGACAACTTAATTTCGTTTTTGATTGGTTTACCAATGTTAAATCTGTTTCAAAAATTACACCAATGTACACCCTCCTTCTACACACATTCCAGTAATTTACTAGGTTTCTAGCATAAACCCGGTGTCTGTAACATCAATAAATAGCAGGATTTCACCTCAGAACATGGTACAAAGTTGAATCAAGTCTTGAATTGTGGGGACATTTCTTGGATTAAGGTTCTCCAAATTGCACATTTTTGTGAGCTTAATACAATATTTTAGAAGCATTTAACTTAAACATATATTTGCTGCAATAGGAATCCACACTCGTCTGGCCCGCCCCTCGCAGCTGGGTGGGTCAACTCGCATGTCCCTGCTCCCAGGCAGAGCTCTGTTTACAGTCCACATCCAAAATTAACATACTCCATTCAAGGGAAAGAGTCTATTGTGTGGGTCTCTGGGATGAGAAGGTTTCCCAGCCTCTTGGCCTGTTAATTGAATCAGATTGTCTCTGGGAACAGCAGGTGGTTAAGTATTTTAATTAACCAACAGGCTTTGAAGTCCCAGTTAGGCTGGATCCTCTTGCACTCCTGAGATACAGTCCTACTGTCAGAGTTTAGACTGCTAGCGCCGTTTTGTGGACAAAGCTGGTACTGCACCCATTTTTGGGATCTGTCTTGAATTAATGCATTTCAATAGAGTGGTCTTTTGCTTGATAGTATAGGACCCTTGCTTAACATTGTTTTGATGGCATCCTTACAGTAGAGTGGGGATGTGGAACCCCCCACAAGAAGGTTGTATCTTTAGAGTGGTCTTGTGCCCATGATTTTAGCAACTTTTTGACATAAAAAAACAGATTTTGAACAGAACCACCTTTCTTTGCACTGTTGGGTGGCAGATTAGGTGACCATTTTGGTGTGCGCAAACTGCGCAGTTCTCCTGGATTCTGGCGTGAATGTGGGCGGCGACAGCTCATCCCCACATCTACCCAGTCTATTGATTTAGTTTGTTCTGGGATAGAATAATGGGCGGCGACAGCTCATCCCCACATCTACCCAGTCCAATAATTCGACATGGGTCAAAACCCTTGACATCGCGAAGCCCTCGAGCCCAGTCTGAGGGGCCAGAGGCCAGGCGAGTGCGTTACACTGGCACCTCAAATGGCAATCTCACCAGGCATCCTTGATAACGTCCACCACATGTGACATCACCATTGGCGTCATTACTGCATCTTTATAGCCATGCTCTTATGTGTTCTGAGCACAGCACAGGGTCTGTGGCTGAGTCTCCTTGCATATTACTCATCCCTGCTGCATGCAGTATATGGCCCGCTACCATAGCCTATAGGTGTGGTGGAGTAACACTAGTACAACTCACCGGTTCTCACTGAAAAGCTTGAACCCTCTCCTAGATAAACTGTCACCAAGTTACCACCTAGCACATTTCTGAAAAGAGTTCAGACAATCTTTTCCTGGAAATATCTTGCCAGGCACCCTGACGTACCACGGCACCTTTCACTAACTTTTGGCTCCCACAAATCTCCACGGCCAATAGAATTAAATCTCAGTATTGTTAGCTGACCTGGTATGCCTAAAAAGTTAAGTGCAACTTATAGTGCAGTGTGTCCTTGAACATATATGCTTCCGGGTGCTTATAGGAAATTGTCAGAATGTGTGTTGTATGACCATTGTAACTGCTGCTGTTCGCTTCAAGCTAAAGTTAAGTGTCAGCAAGGGTTTACATTCAACCTGTCTTCTGCAACCTCTGAAACCAAACCTAGCCTTTAGAACACCAATGACCACTACGGTACTAATGAAAGCGGGTCTTGCAGCGAAGTCAATTGTTTCTTGTTGTGGCAAACCAGAAGGAGGACTCAGACTAAGGTGTGTCATTTTAGAGATGTTTTATTTAAATAAAAGAAAATGCCTAACTAATCCTACCGCTATGAAGACAGTTCCCTACCTTACATCCTAAGAAGTAAGAGTGCTTGTCGAAGTCCAAAATGAAAATAGCCTTTAGTCCATAAGCTAACGAGTCCCTACCGCTTGATAACAATATAACAGAAAAAGGGAGACCAGAGCAGTGGCCTCTGCCTTCAGGTTCAGCCTGACCCAATCACTCCGATCTCTTTCTCAGGATGTTTAAATGCTCATCAATTGTTCGCAGCACAGTTCTCAATTTGGCATACAACTTGTAAGTTTGTATGCCAAAACTTGGTTCCATGCGGTTCGTTCTTTCCAGGAAGCAAGGTTTTCTTCATAAAATACCCCCATTTCCGACTTGGGGCAAGACAAAGTTCTGATATGATATTTAATAACTGGAACCCTCCAGGTTCTCTCTTTCTCCAGTTCGGACGGTCTCTCAGTGCCTCAGTGCTCTCCAAAGCCCAATGGCCCTCTGATAGATTTGCTTTATCTCTATGCTTTATCTCTATTCGGGGTTACCTGGGTTCTGTAACCCTTGCGGCTTTCCCAGCCTCGAAAGTCTCTTGGTTTCTCTGGACTCTACAAAGTCCTATGGCCCTCTGTCTGGCTTGCTTTTGCAGGGCCTTGATAGGGTGTCAGCCCATTTGGGTTTTCCGGGCTCCTGTAACTGTGTGGCTTCTCCAGCCCTGATTTCTCTGTTCACCTCTCCCCACATTACCTCTTCGGGAGCATTTTCTTCCCTTCTGTCGCTTTGTTCTGTAGCAAATATACTTCTCAAGCAGAGCTTGGCGTCCTGGGCTCTCCACTGAACTTTGGTCTCGACAACAGTTAATGGGCCCTAGGCCCACCACGGCTTCCGTGCGGTTATGCCACCAGGTGAGACGGATGCTTCCCCATCTCTGCCTCTTTCCTGAGCTTGGATTTTCAGTCACTCAGGACACCAGCCCTCCGACATCTGGACAGTGATTTGTTCGCTCTACATGCTACCACTGGCTCCGTGGTCTAGCGTGGCTCTGCCACTCTAGGACGCCTCTCTGTCAGAGACTCACCTCTGCGTAGGACTCTTCCTCCCCAATTCAAAATTGCGTGTGTTTTTATGTACGTCATCCGAAACAAAAGGGGTGTGTTGCTGCTCTGACTGTGGCGTTCAGGGTGGATCCAGCATTACGTGAAGCAAAAGAGATTGAAGAAATGTCACTGTTCGGTGGATTCAAAACAGAACTAACAACAGTCTGTCCAGTTCCCATACAGGCGGATAACATACACTGGACGTGGAATTCCTCATCAGAATGGGAGTGCTTGTCTCCAAGAGGGAAGTCATTTCCTGGGAGGTCCCACTTTCCCAGACCCTAGAGAGGGTCTTGCTTAGCGGGCTCACCTCCCTAGCCTCAAAGGGGGGTGTCTCCCCTCTGGGGAGAAGGGGCGAATAGTCTAGATTCGTCACATGTTCCACTATCAACATCTTGCAGCCCGCCTACAGACCCTCCCTCTGAGCAGGTCCACATCCCATCATGGCCATATGACACTCCAAGTTTACACCAAGGGTTGTCAAGGGGAAGAAATGGCATCACACGCATGATAGTATGTGATGTCATCTGCAAAGCCATATGCATCAATATGAGCAGTGCATGGTAGGGACGAGAACTGTCAAAGTCTGTGGTTTTCAGATTTTGTGCTGTAACCATAACACCTGAGCAACTACATTTATTTCACTGATTTTGCATGGTTCATAAAGTATAAACTTAACCTGAACCTCCTTCCAAATAAACTTTTTTTCACTACATATATAGATGACTTTTTCTATCCTAATTTCACAATCCAGTGCTATAAAAAGTGTAACTTCTTTGTCACCTCCTCCCTTTGAACTTTGTAAGGTGCCCAGACCCCCTGGGCAGGACCAGCAGTGTATACAAGTTAATTTGTTTATATATATATATACACATATGTAATACAGACATAAATAATACAATGAATGCTTAGATGAGTATCTAACAATAGTGTTCATAGACACATCTTCCACTGGGGCTTGTTGTTAATTGCCCATGTTCTTTTGTGTACACATCTTTCTTGTAATGAAACACATAGTTCTCCTTAATAGTCCAAGGTCTCCAAACCAGGTAAATTAAATTAAGGGATTTCTTCATCAGTCAAGTCTCTGGGCCCATTTGCTGTCTTAGATCAATGGCTGGCATTTCTCCCTTCCTTTTTAGATAGAATCACATCAGTGTGTTGATCACCAGGCCTGCCTGCCTGCCTGCAAGAAAATAATTATTGATTACTTTAAAGAGTTTCCTGCTAATCATGAAATTATCACCATTCATATCTGTTTTAAAGACTGTCAAATTCTCTACTTGTGCTCAAAAAGGTCTAACAAGGTATTGCCTTCCTCATTACTAGGAAAATGAAAACGATCTAATGAAATGACTGAAATCCACCATACTGTATCAATCAGAAATAGCTATGAAGATTTCAAAGCAGGCCGCTGACCTTAATGACAGAGGTGGATCCATCAGCTTCTTCAAATTAACTTTGCTCTTCACCAGCGAAGCTCCATGACGGCCCCAAAAGCCTCTCTAAGGTCACCATTGATCTGACTAATCCACGCATCGGGCAGCTGTCTCACACACGCGCGGAATGCACCTGAGCAACCCAAGACTAGGATACAGCAGCGAGAAGGACAGGCCGCCAACGGATCAATTTCCTGTCTACGGAGGCGCAATCGATACACGCAAGGTTTATTGACGTCCCTCTAAACTCATCTTAACTGTAGACAGATCCAATCCCAGAGCATCGGGAGGACCCTTTGTCTTTGCGCGTATGAAAAGCACGCTTATGGAATGAGCCGTTAGACCCGATCTGTCAAAGGGAACACCAAGAATTAGCATTCGCGCGTTACGCGGACTCGGATGCAGAGAAATGACTGATGGTTGGGCTAGCAGTGGAGTCCCTACACCCATTGATGTACATTACCATAGTTTCAGTCACACCAAACGATATTCAATTTTCTGCCCAACACAATCCGAGCAGTTGAATCTGAAAAAGCTGGCAAGCTGAGCAAGTGGGTTAACGTGTGCCCCCTTCTCTGACCTGTGGGCAACATCAAGGTTGGTATTTTTAATCGTAGCATGGTCAATGGGGTTTTCATCATCATGTGCTCATTAAATATTGTATGTTGAGAGGTGTGTGGGCCTCTTTTTGATATTAAAGGGAACTGAAAAAACTCAGAATTACATGCTTTTTTTTCGTTCTCCTGATTATGCAAACGCATAAGGATTTAATACCACCAGAATATGCATGGAGCTATTGCGTCCAAATAACAGAGTAATTACCTCTGGTAGAATTACCCCAGGGGTAACTCCTCCACTTGCCAATCAAGTCAAATGGAACTGCAGAGTGGGGACTAACCATAATAAACAACACGCTGGGAAGCTTAGAGTGACACATACATAAATTATGCAAAACAGACAGTAGGAATCTGGGTAAGCTCCCATGTAAGGTGGCAGCATTTCTAGTGGCTTGAATCAGTCACACCAGCGGCTCCGAAATGATGAAGCACGGCCCAGAATGACCCAGGACATGGCAAAGACGTTTTGCATTCCAGGAAAAGGATTCAATAAAGCACTAAACCAGGCCAGTCTGGAACAAAGTAAAAGCAGTTCCCTGAAACATGTCTCGCTCTCTTTGGAGCTCATCAGAGGAGAATAGCTTACTCAAGACTAAAACAGGCTTGGCTAGGATGGCCCTACTACAATCCCAGCGATTAAGGGCTTTGCCAGTATGAGGATAATGGGGAGTGCTTGTCGTGTGGCAATTCCTTCTCCCTGGAAACTCTCCCCCAGATGTGCTTTGGCTGTTGAGCAGATGGTGTTATTAAAAATACAGATTCTCCCAGTTAAGGAATGTGCTTTACTTTTATACTAAAAGTATTATGCATTGAGAAGTTAAATGACGAGGAGTGTGAATAATTGCATGCTCGTTAAAATCGAATTGTATGTGATGGAAAGGCTATGAAAAAGAATTTCCACTCTGGGAAGGGCGCTCAGCCAATCGGGTGAATACACTGTCTCCTGCCTGCTGTTTCCAGCCACCCGAGGCCCTTCCCCGGATGGCGCCATCTTGATTGTCTGGAGGCAACATGGATTCTCTCCCTGTTGACTCCCCACGTCCCTGCACTCCTCCACATCCCCCCAAAACAAACCATGCCATTTCCCTCCTCTGCCCTCCCCCATCATCACGTACCTGCTGGACCAGAACTTTCTGCTCCAGTCTCAGCACTTCTCCCTCTTGCTGCCATCCTATGGCCACGGCCATCTTTCTTTCTTTTTTTCTATTTTTAGGAGAACGGGTTTGCGCAAAATGCACAGGGCCCATCTCCCGGGAAAAAAAATGAAATAATTCGCACCCCGGATGGACCCTGGGGTGGAAAAGGCTATCACCCCTTTGTATGGGGGGCAACATTGCCGGTAACAGCACAGAGCCCTCGCCGAGGTTCTCGCTTTGCTCGGGCCTGCCTAAGCTCAGGCTAGCGGGCCATTACTGACAATGTCCACCCCCCGACCTGGGGGTGATTGCTATATTATACCTTTGCTGCACCCTGTCTGTGCACCTACCCAAGTTATATAGCGGCAGTAGGAGTTGGCTATACTTGAAAGTATCTGGGAGTTATCTGGATGGAACAAAGTAGCAACTTTTTGTAATTGTAATTGGTTATTTCGAACGCGCCTAATACCCAGAGTTTTCTAAGCGCGGACCCGGGGATGGAACCTGTGCTGCTTCCATGGCGAGCGCATTGCCCCTGAGGTATCCTCCCGAGACTATTCGTATTTGAAGCAGTCCTGGATTACATCTAGGGGCGGTGGAGCATATTTGGCCTGGGCACTCTACGTACAACTCTCGGCCTTCACAAGTTATCACCAATGCAGAAGAATGAACACACAAAACAGAACAGAGAAGGCGGGACTGATGGGCTGCAAGTTCTGCGAAGACTTGGACGGGCCAGACCGAGAGAAACCCTGACACCAGGCACCAACAACATTAATCAAAGCACCTCGCGGTGGGAACGGTGAGAACCGTAGAACATTCTAGTTTCTTATTTTTTATTTTATTTATATACAGGAGGAACCAATGCTCTTTTGATCGCAAATAATGTACAATAGATAAGAAATCAGATTTGACAGGAAGCAGTGAGATTCTTACAATGGGGCGTGTTTGAGGGATATTCTGAGCAGGTTGTGGAGGGGAGTAAATGGAGCAGTCACCAGGGACAATACATAAGACATACATAGAGAAACAGTAGACAAACAGCTGTTATTTCCATATTTTGCCTGTTTTTGGAAATACTAATAATCAGGTGGAGTTGATATAGTATCATCCCGCCTGATTAACTGTTTGGAAACCCATCGGCATATAAACCACCTGCTGATGGGTAGAGCCATTGCCTCTGCTCGCAACAGCGTTATGGTGCAGGCGGTTTAGCCGCAGGCTGTAATACTGCTACCCCCTAACCAGGATTATCGGCCTGTTACCTGACCAGCATGTGAAGCTTTCAAGGATGCTACCTGTGCCATAATGGCATATCTACTCTTGGAAGCAAGACCACGCAGAGCAACAGCGGTTCGAATCCCGGGTGCGCGCTTAGAAACCGAACTCGGGTAGGGTACTAGGCGTGTTATAAAAAAATGTAAATAAACTATAGACAGGGGGCATGCACAACATGAAGGCTAGGGCATGTTTCTGTTATGCCATGTACACAGTAGCGAAGGTATAAAACCCTAAATTAGGACCCCCTTTTTCCAGGGGAACCCTTTGTGCAGCCAAAATCTCACATAACGGGTTTAGATTTCACTATCTGACTCGGCCAATCGCCATACAATTAAACACTGTGCATAATACGTTAATGGTAAAACGAAGCACTGCTTCTGCAACCACTCTTCTAGGCCAGGGCCAAGCTTAAGCTGTGGCAGGACTAATTGTGTAATCTGTCTGGAAGGTTGAAATGCCTGCTGGCAGTGCAACGAGTCCACACATTGAAAAGGATTTGAGGGCCGACCCTGTATACAATAGTGGCAGTCCTTGTACAACGCCGAGCACACATTGCACTTCAACACTCCGGCACTCTGCATGGTGCATGATAGCTGTGCCTGATATTTGATGGGAGTACCTAAGTATTATGGTACTCCCTGGTCCATAGGGGCAACAGGTGGCACATGGATGGACCCCATAATCGCAATGCCTGCCAAATGGTTAACGGGTTGGTTTCCAGGGCAAGCGCTCAGTGTGTGTGTTTTGGTGCATTTCATCAAGTGAGAGACGGCGAGAGGAGGCAGGCACTTGAGAATCACACGCCGTGGGAGAAATGGTGTCTCTTCATCAGCGTTGCGGGCTCATTTATACAACAAGGGAGAGCTGGTTGAGCTCGGTAGCATTTTCAAGCAGCAACATTAAATACGATTGAAAGGTCTTGCTGAGATGCTGTGAGAAGGAGGCTCTTGCCAGCGACATGTTGCATGCAGTTAAAGGTCAGCAGTTGTTGAGGTCCAGCATAGCGGGGGTCAAGCCGCTAGCGATCCAGGGGTTTACCACTGGCATAACGGGGGCCCACGCAAAAGAGGGGAAGTTGCCCCAATATCAGGCAGTTTGGTCACCACTGCTTGATTTCAATCAAAAATTCCCGGCCGTGACCTTTAAGCCACGTCTGGCGAGACTATGTCGGTCCAAGGGAACATGAGGGAGCGGTCGTTTGAATCTTTGTACCCCTCAAGAGAAAGCTATGTAATTACGAGTGATGTTGTTCCTCCAACTGTGAAACCAATAATTAAAAAAAAATGTTTAAACTGGGGCAAAGAGGGAGGCATAATTTGTCCACAATCACACATTTGGGGAATGCCATTTTCCGGATTCGACGTGGGGTCTATATGTAAAACAAACATAATGCAGTATTTCTAACAGGGTAACCAAAATCTCTAACGCAGGCTACAGCGAGTGTATGAAACATCTATAGATCAATGGACACAAAGGTACGTGTTATCTGTGGCGTTGCTGTGTTAAACAAGCCAAAAAAGAGCGGACCTAGGGAGGCGCACGTGCTGCTGTTTAACCAGGAGAAAAATGCTGCACGAGCAAAGCCTGAAAATTAAATAATTGACCAGGATTTAGTATCAACAAAATTCCCTGGTTATAAATGTATCTATGAGTCAGTTACCGCTACGATAGAAGAAAGCTATTAAGCTGGTCCACCTGCACACAGGGAAGTGCACCTGATAATGTTATTTTCGCTGGAGTATAATACCTGGGAAAGGTTCTTTCAATATACCCAAGACCCCCCATAGTTTTTATTATCTAAGAGTAATACTGGGTGCCAGAGGACTTTAAAAAAACACTGTTTAATATAATATCTTTGCTGCACACATAAATCCGTGGCACCACAGTTATTCTAAATTGAGAAAACCTACAAGTTGCTTCTCACCCGGGCACTCACTGGCAGACTTCAAGGCGCGCACTGCACACTACCCCTTTGTCAGACCCAGGGGTGGCCAATGGCTTAGCACAGCATTTGGCGGCTCCCCTGCGAGCCACGCTGTGCCCTCCCCCATCCCCCATCCCCCATCCCCCATGCCCCATCCCCTCCAGCTCCTTAACATAGCACAGGGCACCCCAGACCCCGGGCCGGTCCAGACCACCACGTGTGCGCAATGTCCATGATGATTTTGCCGCTGCAGGGGCATGGCTACTGCAAGTGAAAGAAGTTAATGTGTTTCAATCAAAGCTTAAATGTTTAACATAACATCGAGAGAAGGGGGCGTTGCCTGGTCCACAAATATACCAGCCACCAGTGGTGGATGGTGAGTTGTTTTTTGGAGGGTATAAATATTTGCCACAAGTATGTGATTGCGACCGAGCATAGCGAGAAAGCCTGTGCTAACGAAAATGGGTTTGGGAGGGCATCAGGCCAATTCATCTCCCTCCCCTTAGACAATTTTTTGAATAATGGGTTAAACTGGTGCATTACACAGCACTCTTTCTGTTAAGATGTGGATAAAAGGTCACTTTTTGCATTATTTTTAAAGCTTTTTACTGCAAAGCATAACAACAAATAAAATATGTTCTTAAACATGTTTGGCCACCCTGGGTCCAACGTTTCAAAAGCGACAGTGCCCCTAATTTAAAGTAAAATATTTCTCATCAAAAAGGGTCGGATGTGCGCGCCCAAGGAATGTCTTATTGGTTTCCTAATATCAGTGATTGGGTACAAGATACACAGCGCACAAAATACACATGTATGTAGATATATACACAAATACACACACATGTAAATAAAAGAACATCAATACAAGTACACACAGACGTAAATAAATGAACATGAATACAAATACATGTACATAAATACACATACATGTGCATCGATAAACATACATACACATGCATGTAAATACATTAACAAATACAATTGCACATACATGTAAATGAACATTCACACAACTACATGTACATTAATTAACATAAATACACATGCATGTAAATGAATGTAAATACACATACATGTAAATAAATGAACATAAATACAAATACACATACATGTAAATGAATGTAAATACACATACATGTAAATAAATGAACATAAATACAAATACACATACATGTAAATGAACAAATACACATACATGTAAATAAATGAACATACATACACATACACATTTATGTACATAGGATTAATTTATGTAACATCCACAAAAGCCTTTCTGAACACAAATACTTTCACCCTTCCCTGCTAGATAAGAAATATGACATTTGCATGTGCAAAACATGTCAAACGTGTGGTATAACTGGGAGCGATGAGCCAGAATGCCGGAGCACGTCCACATTAAAAGGCCCATTTCTGAATGTTTGCATGTATAATTAAGCGTGCCCATGGCCCTTTGATCGCGAGACTGCAGCGGGGACGCCATGGAAGGGGATGGCCACGTCCTGGTGGGCTGCTGCCGCTGCTGCCAAATTGATGCAAGTCCTTTTTTTCATTTTTGTGCAACATTCCGAACGCCAATAAATGTTTGATGAACACGAGAGACAATTTTGTTGCTTCTAAAATAGCGCGTGATTGGGTTTCCTAACAATTACACCCAACATCCTCTTCAGAACTGCCCTGTGACATGCATTATTTTGTCTTTGTACACTTGGCTGTGATGCATTTATTTTTGTTTTCCATTTTTCACCCAGTGACTGATTGAACCCATTACTGCTGCCTCGGCTGAATTATCCAACGCAAGCCCATCCATTTGCTTTGCACTACATGTTCATTCCTATTTAAGCTAAGACCATATTGTTGAGAAGCAAAAAATATAGGTTGCTTGTCTTGCCAATGCTGTCTCACTTATCACATTTCCAATATGTCCTTGGCATACGCTTGGGTAACCAAATATTCTGAACCAGGCGCTCATTTATATCTGTCCCTACTTGCATTGTTTCCCCTGCACCCTTGTGTGCCGGGTATTCTAGCCGTGGCATTCCCTTCACAGGCAACTTACCACAGCATTTCAAAAACAAAGGGTGGCATTGGGGGTTTCCCACAGGAAAAGAAAGAAATGAACACTAAAAGACACAGGACAGCAAATGTACAGGGTGTGAAAAGATTTCCACAGTGAAATAGCACCGCTCCGGCACCCCACTGGCATTACTGTGGAAGGCTGCTTACACTATACACAACACGTTATAATTGAGTCACTCTTGATGCAATCTGAAATCTGAAAGCAAACAGCAATGCACTGGAAAGCTGTTGGCAGGGACACCTCAACCAATTGAATTTCACTTCATATGTAGACCTGTGTCTGCAGGCTGGGGCATGTCTTTCTTGTCTGCCACCTTGTTCCCACTGCCCCAAGAAGAGGGTGTTCATGCCCACTTTCTTCTTAAATTGGTTGTTTCCAGAACTCTCAGGATGTCCCAGGTCATGCATGAGTAGGACATCCAGTCTCCTGATTTCATCTTTGCACTCTGGGTCTTGGGTTGATCATTACAAAAGCAAAAGAGTAATAGGCAAAATGCAAACAGTAAAACCAGGAGTGGATGACCAACTTGTGCATGAAATGGGGCGCATGCAAACCTGTCGTGCATATGCTATTCACAAATGGCCTAAAGCAGCATCTTTGCAGTCCAGAAGCCTACTTCCGGAACTAGTCCAATTCCATCTTTTTTTTTTTTATGTGGATGAGTCACCCCTGATGATGTTACATTGTAAACATGCTCTTTTTAAAATTGTGCAATCGGGCCTAAAAAATTCTTTAAAGCACCTACTAGAGGGACCTGCAGGGTGAATTCCTTAGTTTGCATACTCAACCCAAGAGAAATGCACTCGCCCCATAGTGACAGGGGTTAACATATTTAGTCATACATACTCATTCAGACAGCCCCAAACTTAAAATGCCTGCAATATCATTCAATCTGGAGATAATATCTCCATTCCCTATGCAGAACGTTAGCTACGTCTCAAGTTAAGGGTGGCTGTAAACGTGCTCAGATCCCTAATGCACAGACATCCTACAATGTATATAGATAGGATAGGGTGATTGGATAACTTGGAAATGGAATGCAGGAAGGATGTTATCGTACCTTAATTAGAAAAGGGAATACAAATGCAAAAATAACCTTCATAAAGATTTGTTTTGGGTCAAAGGAATAAGAGAGTATTAACCAGTATCTAGGGCTCAAGGTAAGACCTGGTGACCGAGTGCTTTGCTTTTCTGGGACTTGTGCCTAGTCCACTACATTAGTGTTTGGTGCCTTGCCAGCTCGAGACAGTGTATCTGGTGCTTCGTGGGAGTGTGGGGGGCAGAGGGGTTGAGCTGTTTTTGATCTCTTTGAGTTGGCGTAAAGGAAGTCATTTACAGGGAAGGTGCCTTTGAAACGGGCAACTCAACGGATCAATGGCACTCAATTGCCATGTTGGTGTCTTTGGGACGAGCGGGTCAACATATTCAATTAGCTGCTTGATGGTGGAAAGCAGGATTTGATCAGCTTGCTCTCTGCAAGTTTGCTTTTCAGTGCTCTAAGTGGTGACATCTGCCATTAGAATTCAGCTATCCACCATAATGAATTTGGTCTAGCTGTACACATAACGTCTCTCCTGCTTCGCAAACCGATCACACCAACTCTGCCATTAGGAGGCAGCTGTCCCTCACAATAGAATTCAGACTAGCTGCACACATATTATCTCTCTCGCATACTCTCCAGACTACCTCTCTGCACCCACCCACTTGCCTGCTCAACATTGGGTGACTAGCAGGGACTTGCCCACCCCTGCCATCCTTCGTATCGGCTAAAATGCACACGCGCACTCTATAACTCTGATGAATTTCACATACCTGGACTTCGGTCCTCCAAGGGCGTTCAACCTACAGCACATTCAGACCATACCAATGGTGAAAGGTGCTATACAAATGCCCATTACATTACCTTGCATGTCCTCTGGGCCTATGGCTAGATTGGCACAATCTATAGTTCATTATTCTGAAACAGGGCTTGAGGGGCCCAGGAAGCTGTCATTTGCATGGAAATGTGCTACAAATACTCAGAGCTAGTTTGAATGTCCGTTTGCATTTCCTGAGCAATAGCAGCAGTCAGAAGTTGCACTTCTGCGTTTTTATGTTCTGGGGGCTCTTCTTCCTACAAGCTCCTAAACTGGAGTCCTCTTCTGCTCCCACCCCCCGCATTCCCCAGGCAGAAATCTGCCGGTGACATCTAGGTATGCTTTCTCCCTGCCAGTATCTTGATGTTCTAGGCCTCTAATCCTAAGGAGCAGACAAGCTCCTCTGTTCTCCCAACAATTACCCCGTCTTTCCCAAGAGATGTTGAAGAAAGGATCTTTCTCCCTTGTTGATTTCCCTGTCTTCACTTTTATGGGAGAAACTTTGAGTACTTAAACTCCAATAAGTAACTCTCTCTCTCCCATTAACATAGTAACACAAGTAGGGAATTGGTTGATTCCAAGCACCCTCTGCTATTCAATTGGGTAATCTATATCCCTTTTACAGCAATTCTCGGGATGCACTGCTTCTGAAGGCTTTGCTAGATGATGGATGCTGAGTGGACTGGAAGATTGCAAATGATGCAAGTGGCCCCCCCTGTGCCTGAGCTCCCAGTCTGCCCCAGTGCCACTCCTCCCCTGCCTTCTCAAGTCGAAAGGTCTATGGCTGAATGTAATAGCACCCACCTGCTAGACCTCCTCCAAAGATATAGATCATGGGCTCAGCTAAGCTTCAGAAGTCCCCCTTCACATATAGATTAACCGTGAATATATCACTTGGGTTGGACAAATGGCCTTGCTGCTAGGCATGGTCTGTGCCTAGCTGTCATTCTTGAGTAAGATCATACTTTCTCTGAAACCGTATTTTTTGGTACTGATATGAATAGTGCTGCTAAGAGACAATGCTTTAATATTAAGTCCGCTTCCTAATGCCAACAGACTACAAAGCAGGTTACCGTGAACACATTTCTTCATGCAACTTTCTTTCTGGACGATGGACATTTCGCCCCGCCAGTTGCTGGTGTGCATTTGGACTGTACACAGCAATATATATATTTATATATACATATATATATGTGTGTCCACTATATTTACGTCAGTAATGTAGCTATTCCTCCCATGGCCCTTAGCTAACATGTGTTTAGACCATAGCCAGCTTTTTAGCTACAAGGCACATTTGAAAAGTGTGTTTGTTAAAGTTCAATTTGCTAAATAATTCCCTTTGTTTAGTTTAGTTTATTATTTGTATAGCGCCGCCTGGCCCTGGGGCATCCAGGCGCTTGAATTAATTACAACATATCAATATAATACAACATGGTCCGTAGGTGGACAACACAGAAAGTTAGAACATTGTCAGGCAGTTACAGGTAATGTACAATGTGTGGCAAGCACAAGTCATTTGTAATAATACATAATTTACATGGTTGCAGGCAATAGGTATGATAATGTAGTGTTGGGAGTTCTAGGCTTCTTTGGTCAGTAACCAGGATTTGGCGCTGTGTCTGAATTGTATTCCTACAGTTAGAAAATATTCAGAAGCAAACGCCATGTAATTGGTATTCTTGCACACTTGACATGCAGGAAATGTATTTTTTTATTTTTTTCATACTTAGCAAATGTATTTATTTACATTAATGAGGAAAAATGCTCTTTTGATCACAAAAGAACGTACAATAGATAAGATATCAGATTTGATGGGATGCAGTGAGCTTCTTATAATGCTGTGCGTTTGAGGGACATTCTGACCAGGTTGTGGAGGGGAGTAAATAGAACAGTCACCGGGGGCAATACATAAGTAGCAGGGACGTCATTTGGGGTTCACCCGGGTTCACACCTGTGACCCCTGTGGTCTCCCATGCTACTCCTGTGGTCTCCCTTGCTACCCCTAAACAATTCCTTTTTTAAACACTTTTTTAAAATAATTGAAGCTCCTGGGCTGTGGCCAGTGCCATGTGGCTCTTTGGACGGGCTGACTTTCTTGTTAAGGCCTCTAAAAAAAACACAAGGTACGTGTAACACTTTGAGTACTGGCCCTAAATAAGAAAGAATAGCAATAACAGATAATGGCCCTCATTATAACCCAGGCGTTAAGGGGTTAACGGCGCCGTAAAAGGTGGCGGCGCCGTTAAACCCTTAACGCCTGATTACGAGGTCCCTTTGTGGGTGGCACTTTAATGCCTGCTTTTAGCAGGCGTTAAAAAACCAACCCGCAAAGGTACCTAGGAGCTAATTACTGCACCGTAATTTACGGTGCCATAATTAGCGCCTTCCCCAGTCCCATTGAGCCCTATGGGGCATGGCGGCATGGGGAATTACCGCCCAGCCAACCTCGGAATGGGGCGGTAATTCCTCATTCCGCCATGGCGGAGTCGGTAAGTTATCGGCATGGACCATGGTGCTATTAGCACCATGGTCCAACGCCTGGGTCGTAATGAGGGCCAATCTGTCTTTCTGGAAATCTATACAATAATTACTAGTCTTATTAAAGGTTTAT
Organism: Ambystoma mexicanum; assembly: GCF_040938575.1. Lineage (NCBI taxonomy): Eukaryota > Metazoa > Chordata > Amphibia > Caudata > Ambystomatidae > Ambystoma > Ambystoma mexicanum. Next base: position 44,634,092 of record NC_090936.1, on the reverse strand, counting down.
TTCAGCCACACTTCAGGGGGTGAGTCACTGATTTAGTCTGTTCCCCAAAGCAGAAGGAAGTACAGTAGCAATCCAAGAGAAAAAAATCCAGAGTCAAAAAACCAGAAGAAAAAGCACAGGCAGCCAAAATCGAGGGACAAATCCAAAATACAATCCAGTAAACAGAGCCAAGGTCAAAAGACACAAAAAACGGGAATCAAGTAAACAAACACCCAAAACGCCACTCACAGGAAAAGCTGAGAAGCATTGAGGAAAGGATGGTTTGGGACTTTTATAGGCTACTTCCTGGTTGTATCGTCACGTGACTGTGCTGGTCACGTGAGCGGGAGGATGTGCTTTCCCGGCGTCCAGGAGACTCCATGGCAAGATCCAATCGTACTGCACTAAGCGCAGTGCCTTCACAGCCCAAGACATGCTGCCGGAAGCACTGCAGCGCCGGCGAGGCCCATGCGAGAGAACTGGGGTGTCCCTGCGACCCCCGTGGGCATGGCGGCGAGAAGACAAGACGGCCCAAGAGTCGGGGTGGAGGTGGAAGCCTGGGTGGAGCCCGACTCCAGGACCGCGGTGGAGGTAAGTTCCTGACAATTTGCCCCAAGCTGCTTCACTGATGTTAAGCAGGCTCTTAGCCCGCCTCTGAATGCTGCTGATTGGGCAGCTTCTGTTGTTATGGGCAAGCTCACAGGAAGCCTGCAGGCGACGCCAGCCCTCTGCAAAAAAAGGCCAACTGCTAAGGCCATTTTCTTCTCCTGTCCGGCCCTATCAGGCCACAGAAGGTCGCTGTTCGACGTGCACCACCGCACGGTATGTTCCTCCAAATGTAATTGTCATAAAAAATGGCAACAGATTACATGTTCCTGTTGTCTTTCTGAAAGACAAAGTTGTTCCCCTTACTACCTGCCTCCTCGCACCTACCCCTGTTCTCTCAAGAAGCAACATGCACTCCCCTGCCTAGGAGCACTCAGATATCAGCGTCTCACAGTGACACTGCACATGGCAAGCGATCTTTCAATACTCCCACAACATCATTCTGCCGCAATAAACGGCTAGGATCACGCACGCATACCACGATGCGTGATTGGAATACTCTCCTCGCAAACCAGAGCAAAACAACATCCCGTTCAGGGACCTACCTTATCACCGGAGGCTCATCTACCAGACACGCTTACAAGCCTCGCCCTTTAAACCGCACCACACACATGAGCACACACATGACTACGCTGTCAGGAACTGATCAACCCAAATGCTCATTATCTTTACCTACTAAAGAATCATGCATAGTGACTAAAACTGTGCCGCGACATTCCTCAACTACGGGTATCCGTCAAGTACTTCAGGCGCTCCCAGCCTCCCACACTCCAGCAGTGACTCGTTCCCTCCCATGACTTGCTAAGCCACCCTAAGCACAGCAAAACGTCCTCCCCTCCACTGCCCACTGGCAACTATGACCCATGCCACCTTTCCCACAGCTAACACCTACCTGCTCCATACCCACCACTAGCAACCACCTTGGCTTCTCCAAACCTGCTAGCCTGTTAACCATTGACCATACAAAGTCCATCCAGTCCGGCCCCACCTGCTCTGTTCCTCCGCTGACAAGAAGTTGGTTAATCAATGCAAAGCGGATGGTCTCCGAAGAGTATCGGAGACTCCCGTCCCCTGCACACCTTACACATGGAACATTGAATCACATTCAGTGCATTGAGTTTTCACATGTTAATTTCCAACCAAGTATCGTAATGATAGAAGCAAGAGGTACGCTTTTGTATTCCAATCTTCTTTTATATTCAAAATAAATCAGCACAGCGCGTTTCGGTAAAATGTTCCCTCCATCGGGTGCAATTTAATAATCTACAACGTAATAGACAGACTGTAAGTATGGTTAAATCATAAAGTCGGAGGATAGCACAGGGGCAACGCGTTGGTCTTGGAAGCAAGATCAGCAAAGCAACAGAGGTTCGGCGCTTAGAAACCGAAATCGGGTATGGTATTAGGCGTGTTATTAAAAAAACTGTTAAAATAAATAAAGTCAAGCTATGCATGCCTCACCTGGCTCCTTACTGATTAATCATTCTATTGTTGCCATTGATGTGAAATGTAAGGTTCATCCATAAGACATGCTAACTCAAATGAATTAGCAAAAGTTACCAGTCAAGCTGTTCTGGATAATTCATCTCATGTACCCATATATTCTATTGATATATAGGCAGAGAGTGCAGGAAACAGTGGGTCCCATTGGGCAAAGCTGAAAAGAAAGTGCCTATGGAATGTGTAGTAAACATGATGATGGGGAAGACAAAGTGTTTAATTAGACATGTACAAGACCTTAAGAATCACCAATCACCCGTGATTCTATGTGACCAGACGGGTCTACGGAATGGAATAAAGCGTAAAGGTAGATTGCCTTGATTCTATGTGACCAGACGGGTCTACGGAATGGAATAAAGCGTAAAGGTAGATTGCCTTGATTCTATGTGACCAGACGGGTCTACGGAATGGAATAAAGCGTAAAGGTACATTGCCTTGATTCTATGTGACCAGACGGCTCTACGGAATGGAATAAAGCGTAAAGGTACATTGCCTTGATTCTATGTGACCAGACAGGTCTACGGAATGGAATAAAGCGTAAAGGTAGATTGCCTTGATTCTATGTGACCAGACAGGTCTACGAAATGGAATAAAGCGTAAAGGTACATTGCCTTGATTCTATGTGACCAGAGAGGTATACGGAATGGAATAAAGCGTAAAGGTACATTGCCTTGATTCTATGTGACCAGACGGGTCTACGGAATGGAATAAAGCGTAAAGGTAGATTGCCTTGATTCTATGTGACCAGACGGGTCTACGAAATGGAATAAAGCGTAAAGATAGATTGCCTTAAAAGGGTCAAGGAGAAATCATGAGGGAGTCCCTCGGAGTCGGTGTGCGTATCACATTTCTGTCTTTCAGCGAGAGGAATGACAATGTATGTAGTAAAGGGAAAGACAAAGCGTCCGGATCTAAGAAGAAAGGAAGCCGAAGGATAACAGATGGCCCCTACCTTTGAGATGGTATTCAAAGGACTGCCAAAATGACGTCAAAGCGAGATCCTTGATGGGCCAGGGAAAAGACCTATACCGCAAGTATAGGAATTGCTGAAGCAATAATAAGAGAATGTTGAGGAGCTATATGGATACATGTCCCTAAATGCCAAATGAGTGGTATCTAACCTGATAAAAGAATGCAGAAAACGATCTAACCTGCTCTTACGTGTATTCGCGATTATTCAATCCGCGAAAGACGCTGCCGCAGCTAGTGTCAGGGTTGAGTTAAAGTTGAGCCTTACATGTGTACATACAGTACCAGATAAATAAGGTGTGCTTTTGTACGATCAGTACTTTTCATATTCCTGTGCTGCCCAGTCCTGGGAAGCCTGCGCTGCCTAGCCTAGAGTTGCCTGTGCTTCCCAGCCCAGGGATAAAACACAGCCAGACTACAAACATACCTATCAGAGGTACCCTAATCAACAACAGGTCCCTCACAGCTCATGCACTGGGCATCAGTGGCCTGATCAGTCAGTCATCTGGACCTACCTGCCATTACGGAAACCTGGCGGCATGCAGCCGCCGGACCATCTGTGTCCCTGTCAATCCCACCTAATTACACTACCTTTGGCAAATATAGGCAGGACACCAGAGGTGGGCGTGTGGCTACAATCGCTAAAGACTCCCTAGGCATTAGACAATTCCCTTCAGGAGATCTTCAGCCCATTAAATAGTCACCTATGCACTCTTCTACCTTTAACTTGCATGTGATCTACCAACCACAAGGCCCCCCACTATCCTTTGAGGCCCTTGGCTTCAGGCAATGTATCATCAGCTCTACCCATAATAATGCCGGTCCTTATACTAGTTAGCTGACTTAAATTGCAACATTACTATCTTATCTAACAAGTCTTGCCTTTGGGCATATCATATTATTATTGCCTTTAATAAACCGATCTGCAAGCAAGCCCAGGTCCTGCCCAAGCCTGCACTGCCAAACCCTAACCTAAAATGAAAGAAATATCACATCCGTCAGTGCCCTACCACTGCTGAAGGGTCTTACACCTACAATAATTCTCTATTGCACACCATCAACACAGTTGCTACGTAGAGCAAAAACAATCGCCCACATTAACACGTAGTTTACCCCTGACATTAAAGCAATCCGCTTGAACAAACGACAGCTGAAACTGCCTGGAGAAATGACCCCACAGTCTTAAATACAAGTCTATTTTCTAGCCTCTCTAAAGACTACAAGTTAGCCATACTCCTAGCAAAGAATGCCATATACAAAGACCAAATCGGCAAAGCAAACTCCAGCACCCGTTAACTTTCTGCCATACCTCGAGAACTAGAGCCTCCAGTCCATCCTATTGATGACTGGCCTAAAGGCACTGTCTGGTGTACCAACATACGAAAAGCATTACTCGACAAAATAGCCACTGCCCACTCAAAGCACTTTCACGACATCCACCCCTTTGACTTTAAGCCTGTCTAGGCAGTGGAGGTAACTAAAATCAGCAAAGGGCTCCAACCATCTAGATGCCAAGGTGACATTTGGCCCGCCACAGTAATCAAAGACTGTGCCAAAGCACTGGCACCATTCATAACATCGCTCATTAACTCTTTGTTTGCCTCCAGTTCAGTACCAACTAACTTCAAAATGCATAGGTCCTACCTCTACTAAAAAAATGACTCTAGATCCTAAAATCCCTACTAATTACCATCCGATCACCACAGTACCGTACCTCCTCAAAATTCTGGATAGAGCAGCATACCTTCATATTCAGCATCACCTTGAATCTACGTCAATCCGGGTTTCGACCTGGTATTGGTACTGAAATGGCCCTCCTTAACTTAATGAATCAAATGGATGAATTCAAGGATGCCGGCAAGCTTGATCGCCTCCTATTGCTAGACCTCTCCGCTGCCTTTGATTTGGTGGATCACCAAATCCATTGCCAGCACTTGACTTCTGCAGCCCACTTCAATGGCAAAGCCACTGCCTGGATCTCCTCTTTCCTCTCTAGTAGATCCATGAGAGTATTCTCCCCGCTAGCCTCAGCCTCTCCAGCCCCTGTCACTTGCGGCGTACCACAAGGCTCCTGTGTATCACCTACACAAACTATGCGGATAATACCAAGATCTGTCTACCTATCACAGGAGACTATCTCACCAGCTCCAATTCACTGAGAACGTTCTACCACACTATACAGGCCTGGATGGCCCATCAATCGCTATATCTTAATGATGATAAGACAGAGCTGCTTCTGGTCAGCTCACCATCAACAGCATTTCCATGCTAGTCCCTCAGGAAGTAAAAACTCTGAGTCTATCTGGATTCCAACCTGTCTCTAACGAGACCAGTTAATGCTATCTCCTCCTCGGCAGCCTACACCACGAAAACCTATTAATGCCTGAAATTCCTTCCTATCTACTGACAGTTACACCTCCATCGCCAGAGCGCTCATAAGCTCCAGGCTCGACTAGTGCAACTCAATTCGCTGGCACTTGTACACAGAATATCAACAAACTACAAATCATACAAAACAATGCTCAACGAGCCGCCCTGAATATCCCAAAAAAAGATCACATCTCCGCTGCAAGAAAAAAAGCACACTGGCTGCCTATTCGGGAGCGCATAGTGTTCAAGACACTGACCATCACACACATGTCTCTCGAACACTGCCCTAGATACTTATCTCTCAAAATCAACAAAGCGCATTCTACCAGACGCACCCGTTCTACATATATGCACCGACTCATCATGCATAGATCTAAAATGCAACAAGTTGGGGGTCTCAGCTTCCTGGTCATTGTGTCTCAGAACTGGAATGCCCTCATACCAGCATTGATAGTTGAGAGTGGAAAACTCCTATTGGACCTTTCGTAAGCACCTAAAAACATGTCTCTTCGATCATGACCTGAAATAACAGTTCTGCCAATTGTCCAAGTGAAGCCTTTTCCTTTGTTCTGCTGATGTACAAGCTTTTTCCTCCATTGTAATGGAACATGATCTGTTTCTATATCTTAGGCAAGCCTGCAAGCTTAATTGTGTAACCGTCAAAGTTTTTAATTCTGATTTCCTGTCTGTTTTTTCATCACTGATTACTTTAACCAGCACGTTAATACCCACAGGCTTAGTGCGCTCTACAAAGGCCAGAATCGAGAAAGAAAATAAATAAATTATCATTTGGTCATGGACGTCTGCTTGCATTCACAGTAATTTGGTAATATGAGTCTATACACACGGATATTAATGATACATAGGGTGATCCATTCTTGTATGAAATGTATGTCACATTACAGTGATATTGTAACCATATTTTTTGTAGTGTACTTAAGAACAATGCTATGTGATGCTACTTCCTGTTTTGTCAAGGGGTGAAACGTTGTGTTTCATCACTTTGCGTGATGTTGCTTCGGGGTGGGGGGGTCAAATGATATCACTTCTTGTGATGTCATCAGAGGTCAAGGGTCGTGCAATGTCAATTCTGCTAACTCTGGCATTTTGGTGAAATAACGTCCCTGATAAGTAGACCTACATAGATTAAGGACAATGAAAATTGGACCTTTTTAAGTGCATGTAGGCTGTACGATCTGTGCTCGAGATGTGACAATGATGGGTGAAGTGCTAGAATGGAGGCAGAGGAAGTGAGGGACAGATGCAGGTTAGAGGCGTTGGAAAAATGCTAACTAGGATGCAGATAACAGGTAGGCTAATAGGGTAACTCAGAGGCGAGGAGGTAGGCTTTTACTTTGGTTTTGAACAAATCCGTGTGGACTGTTTCTCTGATGTCCGGGGGAAGAGAATTCAGGTTTTGTTTATGTTGACACAGTCCTGAATGTTAATCGGCCCTACTACACAAAGTTCAACATGCTGTAAATAAGACTTAGCGGCTGATTCATGGAATCCTTTGCGTGGCAAATTTGGACTTTGCGGGCCATTCAGTGTGCAAAACACCCCTTCATTGATTCAAGGAATCGTCTATGCAGGACAAATCCATACACTGCGGGGATGTTGCGGGACAAATCCATACACTGCAAGGCCTTCGCGCAGGTCCCGCGCCTCTGCATGCAGATGAGCATGTTGCGCAAGACTCCACGCAGAGGTTGGGTTGGACCTATGCAGAGCTCAAAGTAGGGGGCAGAACATGCAGAATGAGGAAGAACAAGGGAAAATGTGGGCATGCCGAGGGACGGCCTGCGTGAGTCAATTGCATGCCCACATCTGCGTTTAACCAAGCGTATTGATGGATCTGACCGCACAACCTCAAGTCAGGGAAATCACCAGGCAATGCTTGCTATCTAACCGCCTCTCGAAGGCATGCGTAAAGATCCAGGTGCATAGGAATCACTGTGAAAAGGTAAGATCAGATCTTGAATTTAGGGGTGCGTGCACGCAGTCTGGGTACCGATCGAAGTTAGGGGTGCAGGTAAGCAGTGTAGCGGGGTGCAGACCCGGTTTACGGGGGTTCACACGCATATTTACTGGGAAATGACTGCCTTTACATTAAACGGAACCCATATTGAGGGGGAGCTGTGAATAGTTACGGGTGACCATATGCAGGGTCGCCAGGGGGCTGCCTTGGTTGTGGGGGTATGCATTCAGTATTGCTGGAGTGCGTTACTTTGCAGTCGAGGGGTCCGCAAAAATCTGTATATGCGGCTAGAATTGCTGTGCCTGGGGGCCTGTCGCAAGACTTCTAGGCGCTACTTGCGCATAGGGTTGTTCTGTAGGGAAAATTCTGTGGATACGCGTAGCGTGCAGATTTTTTTATTCATGCAGGGACGCACAAAGTACTTTTCGACATGTAAACTTTGCAGGATGAATGCGCACTTTTCTGTGAATCGGGCCCATTGCGTGACTCGTGACGAGTTGCCTTTCACAGTGAGCCCATGGGGCTTTGGGCATGAAGAGACTCTGACGTATGACTTTAACTTAGACTGCAGGATCGGGGATCCTGATGGGGTAGGTGTTGCCCCCACACAAGATGCCCACGCTGAGCTTGAGAGAAGGAAAGCCACGCCCCCTCGCCCACTGCCTCGCTGTGTGGATCTGTCCTGGCTGCTTCTATGGTCGCAGATTTTCACAATGAGGCTGGAAGATATGTACCACAGGGGCCCTGGTCAAGTTCCCGCCCCTGCTTGCTTTGGGAAAGGGGCACCCAGTGCATGCTCTAACCAAACATAGTATCAGGACTAGAGAGTGCATTTCTTTTTCTGACAGTGTAATGGTGCCAGGCTTCCATCTACACAGCTGCTCAAAATTGTGAAGTTTGGTCAATTGTATCAGTAACGCCAACTGCAACGTTGCTTGCTTGCACCATTCAATGAGTACACATGCAGTTCTCAAAAATGCAGTGTGCTGAGAATTAAAATCTGCATATCCCTATTTGCAGAAGTCTTGAAAAGAAAACGGGGAAGTGATGAGAATGGACCAATCCTCATTTCTAGAGCAGTCAGAAAAACAGGAAGTGCAATTGGAATACACTCTAGCCTGCTGCTAGGCTGTGGATGGCAGGCTTGTCTCTGTCAACCTTTTTGACCTGGAAGTAATTGGTTTGTCAGAAATCATGTCTTCATGAAAATAGTGTGTTTTGGACTATTTCTCTGCACAAAATTCCTGGGTCCAACAGATATAAGTTAGCGGAATTTATGCTTGGGCCACAGCTGTGTGTGATGGGAAAAACAAAGCACCTCTTGAGCACCATTTATTTATCACAATAATATAGCAAATGTGCGTTTTATATAACCCCAAGATGCAACTCAGTGAAGTTTGCACATTTTTGTACACAACTCTGGAAGTGTGCGTAATCAAAGTCCTCCAGCCTCGCAGGAGACGCAGGCATTTGTATGGAAATGCAAATGTTTTTTTCCAAACCAATGGGCCGCTTTTCACAACATTTATCAATATTTTGCGGCTTGGGCGTAAGTGTTAGCAATGAGCCAACATTCAAAGGAGATTTATACAAGTGCTGTAATGGTATATGCGCCTGAGAACGACGCCTGAGTCAGTTATTGAGGCAGAGACCTACAAGGACGACACCTCGTCCTGGGGACTGTCCCATTGAAATACTTTTGAATCACACCTACCACCTGCCGTGTCTCCATACACAACAATTGGCGACGGGAAGAAGATGCACAGGTCTGAGAGCCCCTGGGAGTGATCAGCTGCCCAACCCCGGCGAGGAAGAGGGTTGGCAACCGGCGACCAGCAGCCTGACGGTCGGGACACTCCGAGATGCCTCTCTTGACCCGCCGCACCAGCAGGCCTTCAAGAAAAACTAAGTATCCTTTTGTGGCAGGGACTGGGGGTGCAGACTGCAACCAACTGTATCTTTTCAGTTGGGACGGCATGTGTGCAGCACCCGTTCACACGCTTGAGGAAAGGCCCTCTTGACGTCTCAGGACATGCAACAACCATTTTAGTTTTTGCACTTTGCCATAACAATGCTCGCTTGCAACTGATTGCATACATTATAATCACGATCCATCAGAGACAACAAGCCCAGTTGATGAAAACCCTTGAGCAAAGAACACAGCGCACATCAAACTATAATGAACACTTTTGGATAAAGAGCACAGTATGCATCAACCAAGGCAAACATGCAAAACATTCCCTCTCCATGCCCGTTCTTTGCAAACCCAGGCAGCCGCACCACCCCATGGGAACAGTGGATAGACACTTTCCAGGTATATCTAAGGGGTATTGGTGGGGGAAAGTCCATCTATGACTTGAAGGAAGCCACTTTATTGAACTGTATTGGTACAGAGGCTGAGCAGTGATGCAGCCAGTGATTCCAGTAGTACCGGCACAAATAGGCACTACAACGTTGCTCTTTGCAAGCTCAAAAAACACTTTGGGAATAAAACCAACAAGGTTCTAGAAAGATATCTTTTTTTCAACAAAACAACACAAAGGATAGTCAGATGCATACATTGCAGCCTTAAGAGGACTTTTAACAATTTGCAAATTATCGGGCATCGCCGATGAATACTTAAGAGATCAACTCATGCTGCAAACTGCTGAACCACATCCCAACTCAAGGATCCCACGCTTGATCAAGCTATCAAAATTGCCAGAACAATGGAATTTGTTGACAAGTGCATGAAGGAGAGACACACCAAGCAGGAACCAGTGGAAATAAAAAAAAGTACAGATTGAAGAAGATGAGGACAATGAAGACGCCACAGTGGCGCTGATAAGAAAAATGTCCAAAGTAGCGACCAAGATGAGTTCATCTGAAAGAAGGAAAGAGAAAGGTGGCAATACCTCCATCCAGAAAGCACAATGGAGATGTCACAAGTGTGGACAGAACAGACACTACAATGGTGAAAGGGAGTGTCCAGCGAATACAGCATAGTGCTTTAAGTGTGGCAACATTGGACACTAAGGAAGAGTTTGCAGAAACAGATTCAGAAGAAGAATGGGTCCAAATTCCAAGTGAGGAAAATATCCATCCAGATACTGCCAACATCAGAGTGCTGTAGGAAATCGGTGGCCCAAGCAGTCTTCTGACCATATAGAATAGTGAGGAGGAACAAGAGGTACGGATTCTGAGAATCCACTCTGAAGTGAAGCGTGGCCCATAGGAACTTGTAAGAATGTATACCATACCTCTGCGTGTGATGATAGACACCGGATTGCCCATACACAATTGTGGATGTTCACACATATGAAAAGGAACGGAATGGTCGACTAGAGGATTTGAGAGTTACCAACATCAGAGCAACAAGGTATGGCAAGAGCCCACTTAACATTATAGGATACAAGTGGATCCATCTTAACTTCAAGGACAGGAAGACATATTGCAAGTTATATGTAACAGAAAATGGATCCTCTGTAGTAGGATGGGAGGAGCTAGCAGCTCATCCAATTAAGATACAACCAGGCGAGGTGACCCCGATATTATGCGTGTCGAAGGAAGACCTTAGTTCTAATGAAGGCCTAGCAAAAACATTTCACCTTGTATTTAATGATAGAATCGGAATGCTTAGAAGATTCAAACACAAGATTGTATTGAAAAGAGGTGCCAAACCCATTACACACAAAGTTAGGCAAAGGATGCACTACAAAAAGAGTTGACAAGACTTTGCAAACAGAACATCATTGAGCCCATAGAGTCCTCATAATGGTTATCAGCCATTGTAATTGTGCGCAAGCCTGACGACTCCATAAGGATGTGTGTGGACCTTAGACACCTTAATGCCAACATTTTCATAGACCAACATCCTCTTCTAAATATAAATGAGATGCTAACAACAATGAGACCAGCCAAATACTTTACCACAATCAACTTGTCTTCAGCATACCACCAGTTGGCATTAGATGAAAGCTCAAAACATTTAACATCATTTGTTACTCCTCTTGGCATTTTTAGATATCAGTGCATGCCCTTCAAATTGGCAACGGCTGCAGCTGTCTTTCAGACACTAATGCAACAGCTTTTTGGTTGTCTTGATGGCGTGTAGTGTTTGCAGGATGGCATTCTCATCGCAACCATGACAGAGGACGAATATGACACTAAATATTCATTGGTGTGCTGCAAGTAATACAGGAAAAGGTGCTTACGCTCAGGATTGGCAAGCGTAGAATTAAATTCAAGGAGGTGACATACCTTGGAAACACTATCAACTCTGAAGGAATCAAAAGAAAAACCTGGTCGAGACCATATCAAAAATGCCAGCTCCTGCCAACAAGGACCAACTGTGCAATTTTTTGGGGATGGCAGAATATTATTTGAAATTTTGCCACATTTTCTGGACGAAACTCAACACATGAGAAGACTCATGAAAAAATCCCTTATGTTATCATGGTTAACTGAGTGCCAAATCGAGAACATTAAGAAAGTCATAAATTAGGCACCTTCAAAACATTTAATACCTCAGCCCAAAATATCATCACAGTAAATGCCAGCAACATTGTGCTGGGTGGCGTACTTGAACAGGTACAAGAAAACGGAGTAGTACCCACTGCTTTTGCCTCATGAGTTCTTAAGGCAGCCGAGCTGGACTATTCAACAATAGAGAAGGTGGCTCTGGGAGTGAAGTGGGCACTTAAACACTTTAGGGTCTTGTTATGGGGCCTTCCCGTTGTTGTTAAAACAGACCATAAGCCTCCAATATACATCCTAAATTCTAAAAGCCCCCATCTGATTTCTCCTAGGATTCGCAGATGGATCCTTGATATAATACAGTTCAACTTAAGAGTAGTATATATGCCAGACAAGATGAATGTCATAGCGGATTGTTTCTCCAGGCTGCCATATGGCAATGATGAACAAGATAGAGAATTAGAGCACCATGAGGAGGAAAATACTGAATGCATCATTGCACACATTGAGCTGGGGATCTCACAGGAAGAGTGGGCTAGAGCATCAGGTGATGATACCGAACAGAAACATTTACGGCAAGCAGTACAGGAACGATGGGAGAAAGTTGGCCATACCCTCAAAGAATACTCGCAAATCCAAAACGAAATTGCAGAAGACCCAATATGTGTGATCGGAGAAGAATGCATCATGCCACCGATTAGTTTAAGGAAGAAAATCATGAATGTGGCTCATGAAGGTAATTTAGGGAGCAACCGTACAAAAAGGTGCTTCAGAGAGAGCTATTGGTGGCGAGTGATGTGGAACGAGGTTGAAGATTTAGTAAACAATTGTGAAGCGTGTGCCTTGAGTGACAAAAGTAAGAAAATACAAATCACACCTCTGCCACCAGTGGAGATCCCAAACATGGTTTGGAAAATGTTGGCTATAGACATCACAAGCCTTTTTGAAACTTTGAAGGTGCATAAAATTTATGTGGTAGTGTTGATAGTCCTCTTAGTCGGTCCCAAGGAAACCCTCAATAAACTGAACAGTCAATACACCTCCTTCACAATTGACAAAACACTGATTCGTGTCCCACCCTCCATTAAAACTCTATGGGTCTACCTCAATGTCACGCTCTCCATGTCACACCAAGTCAATGCCTCACTCACAGGGCCCCACCATATCTGTCAGCGAAACTAGTTGGAGCCGGCTCCTCCAGGCCCACGAGAACACACTACTCCAAACAACTCAACATCCCCATTGTCAAACGTGCCAAAGCGAGCAGTGCAGCATCCCTTTCATTGTGGCGAGACAATGCAACGCCCTGCCACCCACTCTCAGGAATGAACCCTCACATACTGCTTTCTGCAAAGCCCTCAAAACAAGGCTGTTCAAAAAACCCACACACCCGCCTCCAGCCTGATACCTCTTGTTACCCTTGTGTGCGAAATGGTATTCGGGATGTATCAGGTTTGCCTGTAACCCTTCGAACCGCGTACACCGCTATGTTTCACCTCTTTAACCAAGTAACTTATGTACCAGGTTCTCCCATAACCCCACGAACCTCATACACCATTATGTATCTCTCCTCTGCAACTAAGTAACATATATACCTCTTGTAACAGCACTAAAATGCTTAAGGGACGCTTGGTGCGCTATACAAATGTAAAAAATTAAATAAAATAGACTAAACTTCTAAGTGAGTTGAATGGGTAATAATGGAGGAGACAGTAATGACTGGAAAAATTGTTAGATTTTTGGAGGATGTATTCAGCAGAGAGGGTGATCCACAGGGGATAGTATCCGACAATGGAGCACAATTTGTGTCATAGGAAATGCAAGGGTTCATAAAAGAACGAGCTATAGAGGCACAGGCTCATGTCATTATATCATCAGAAAAAAAGTATCGGGCACAAAAAAGCCAAAATTGGAACCTTGCACTTGCTGGAAATATGATAGTCGGGAGGCAGCAGGCAACCGGAAGGTGTGAGAGCCTTGCCCAGGCACTACACAGTAAAGTAGGACTACAGTAGGTTTGCCAGTTTCACTGCGCCAACAAAAAAAATAAATCCAATACTGCTTAAGTTGCAGATTTATTGCAAAGTAAAGTGAACAGCCTGACACGTGTTTCGAGCAGTTCTTGCTCTTCCTCTGAGGCTGATAAGAAACATTTAAATTACATACAAAGTAAAAATAATGATAATGAATGCAATCTATGCATGTACACAAATGTGTACATATCAAAAAAATGTGTGTTAAAAATAATAAGAAAATGTATATAAAAAGAAAGGAGTGATATGGAGTAACACATGCATTCCATGTGTACGTTATCACATAGGTCAAAATTATAAAGTATAACAAATAAAAGGGGCAATCAGCGCGGTATTGTAATCCCAAATTAGAAAGGAATGATTTCCAATAAGTATTTAAGACACAACAGTTAGCCAAATTAGGCATGTGATAGTTAGGCAGACATTAAGGTAGAAACATTGTTCATTAGGGTACAGTTAAGCATTGATATATGATCGATCATTCATAGTATAGAAAAAAAATGTTTTTAAATACAAATACCGTTGTTTTGATGTAATGGCGTTTGCGAAGCAAACATAGTGGAATTACTGTTGTCCCAATTTGGTGAGGTAACGGTAAAGTAAGATGTAACACAGCGAGAGGGAGGGAAGTGTATTTTCCCAACATCCTTACAAGCCATTCATATATTTATGGAAGAGGTATATAGATGTTTTTATGCTGTGGTCAGGCAATCAGGAACAACTTCTTCAATTTATAGATGTGCTTAATTCTAATACATGGGGCATTCAATTCACCTGCTCATTCAGTACGAATAGTATTGACTTTCTCAACCTCACCATCATTAATACTGATGGAAGATTCAACACCAAGACGTTCAGAAAAAGTACCTCAGTTAACTCGGTTCTTCATTCAAGTAGTTGCCATAAAAAACATGTTATCTCTAATATACCCAAGGGGGAACTTATCAGAGCACGCCGCAATTGCACATTGTTATCAGATTATAGGACAGAGTCCCAACTCATTCAGAACAGGTTTATACAAAGAGCCTCAGAGGAAGAGCAAGAACTGCTCGAAACACGTGTCAGGCTGTTCACTTTACTTTGAAATAAATCTGCAACTTAAGCAGTATTGGATTTATTTATTGTGTTGGTGCAGTGAAACTGGCAAACCTACTTTAGTCATTATATCATCCTATGGCCAATGGGCTGGTGGAACGTATGAATGGTTTTATAAAAAGCATAATACAGTTAGTGGTGGCAAATTCACTGCCCTGCAAAGACACCCTAAAAGAAGCACTCAATACTTATAGAATGACTCCTCATTCGATTACCGAGGAAGAAATGTTTATCACGATGACAGGATGAGTAGCATGTAACAGATTGAGGCCACCATGGTTACTTGTTGGACACAAGGGTAGAATTGACATTGAAGATATTGTTAACAGATGAGAGAAAAACAAAACAGATACAGGGTGTATTATGATCGCACCATGCACAAAAGAGAAGCCAAGTTCAAGGAGGAGGACTGGGTGTGCGCGAAAGAACCAAGGAAGAGTCTGAAGGGCTTGTCAAACTCAGGAGTGCATAGATGGTGAAGAAGGCAACAAAATAATGTGTGCTTTTGGATGACGGTAAACTATGGCCGTGTAACGACGTGGTGCAATTTTCCAGGAATGGCTGTTCAACTGATGCAACATATGCCTTCAGAAGCAGAAGTCCAGCTCCCAATCAGGGACCGTTGACAGTGGCTGCAAGATCATAATAAAGGCACAATGACAACTCGATAGGAGTCATACCTTCAAAGAGAAGATTTGCTCTGCATTTCAAGAGTGACTATGTGCATTACTGATCGTGTCCTTTGTCCACTGTGACCCCTTCCCCTGTTTTCTTTCTTCAACACCCTCCCCATTTCCTCTTTCCTCTTTCCCTTGTTTACCCTAAGGAGGGGAGATGTTATGGTATATACCGACACTGGAGTCAGCTATTGAAGCAGAGACCTACGCGGACGACACCGCATCCTGGGGAATGTCTCATTAAAGTACTTTTGAATCAGACCTACCACCTGCCGTGTTTCCATACACAACAAACGCCTGCATTCTTTGTGCATTCTAATGTGCATAGCATAGCTTAGCACATGTGCATTGGTCACAAACACTCTCTTCATCATACTCCAGCTGTATCCGTCCACACAACATGCAGGGCATGCTTAAATATGGATGGCTGAGGACATGCCCTGCTCATGCCTCATTGCATCGATCGTGCAGTATTGTGTTCACAGGACACTTTACCTGGAGCCATGATGGTCAGACCGTCTGCAACTTATTTGGTCCTCCAACATTTGCACAGTTAGATATGCTTACCTTAGAAAGAAGCACGTGCCGATTCTTTTAAAGGATTAGGACTACTCTGGCCAGACACCGGCACAGACATTTTGAAATTTGAGAAAAGTGTGCAAACTACTGTTTTGCCCAGGATACAAGAGCACCACTCCTTGCCATTTACACCTTCAGTTCTGCAATCACCCGGTCTGAAAACCCCAAACCAGTTCCTAGGTCACACCGCACAAATTGGCATTCCCTGGAATCCTTCCACATTAGGGCTGCACCATGATTCTGATGGCCATTTTAAGGACTTCCTCTATCTGCTGCCCGCCATCACCATTCTGTGACAGAATGTCCCACTCCTGCTATGCGTACCCGGCGCCCTTTTAAAGCGAAACCAAACAGTAAGTAGCCCGTAGCGTTAAAGAAATCGCTTCATTAATTCATAAATTAGCTCAGTCTGCTGCTACCACATTAATGCCACAGCGAACAGCACTGCCACTGGCATTCCCCTGGATGGGGGATGGTTTAAATGTTGGAGGCGTAAGTGGGGCACACAGGGGTACCCTCTTTTCAAACAGGAATGCCAGCGGCAGAGATAATTGCCTTCAGCAGTCACACAGCAGCATTAGAACACAGAGCCTTCCTTATGAAATAGTTGCATAACATTATAGATTTTGATAAAATGCACTTTCTCACTGATTCCTAATGTGTAATGTGAGAAACCTTAGGGTATTCGCCCTCTTAGACCTCAAGAATCCCTTATTCAGGTTGTCACGGAAGGGCTGGCACTCTCAGATCACAACCCTGGTGGTGGACGAGTGAGGGAGGATCACCTGAGTTCGGGAACCTGAGGTTATGCTTGGGGAATTGCCCCAGGTGAGACGCAGTATTGTACCAGGGAAGAAGGAGAGGAGGACGAAATACCTGAGGCCTTTGAAGGCTATAATACATTTACCCACCTTCCTCCCTTTGAATCTATCTTACCCAAATCTACTATCCCCTGCCATAAGTGACAAATCCCCTCGGACCCCACACCCCATTGCATTTAGAAACCATCTCTCTCAGAATCCCTGCTTTCCTTTTCCCTAGGCAAATACTCCCCATCTTTTTTCTTCCTGTCCCTCTGGTTATTCTGTCCTGAACACCCGGTATACAGCATTGACAACACACTACAGTTCCCAAAATCCCCCTTGTTTACTTCTGCCCTGCAAACCCTACCCATCCCGTCCCTCTGATTGTCACTTTCTGGACTCCCAATTGAAAGTGACCAATAATTAAAGTTCCCCCAAACCCTCCTACTCATTTCGAAAAAACCTTCAGAAACCCACCCTTCCGAAATCACCTACCCCTGAAGATCAAAGACTATTAACCCCTATAAGAGTGTTTGTTATGGGAGACAACAGACTTGTAATAAAATGTTTTTCTGATATGTCTCGACACAAGGGTCAACCAAAGTCAGGCAATTGACTTAAATCACACACACCTGACGGCCTTTCGTTTTACCCACAGGGATAAAAGGTGGAGCAGGAGAGTACGAGCATGGCAGACAGCATGACGGCACAGCTAACCAGGCACAGCAGTTCAAGAGAAGTAGAAAGGCAGTGGTAATCGAGAGGGTGGTGAGGAGAGAAGCGATCTTGCCCTTTTCGTCCCAGGCCCGCGGAACAATAGCACAGGTGTCTTCCAGTAGATGTCAATGGTACACGGGGAAAGCCTACGCCGATAAGTGGGAGCGAGGGAGATTCCTGCATCCGTGATACCGGCCTTGACTAGGAAAGAAGGAAAGCCAAGCGG
Organism: Ambystoma mexicanum; assembly: GCF_040938575.1. Lineage (NCBI taxonomy): Eukaryota > Metazoa > Chordata > Amphibia > Caudata > Ambystomatidae > Ambystoma > Ambystoma mexicanum. The sequence continues at coordinate 44,616,105 of NC_090936.1, read as the reverse complement.
TTCATAACAGCCGTTGAGTCGAGGGGCAACCGATAAGAACCGACCTGTGGTGAATGAGAGTCGCAAAGTGGCAAGTTTGAACCAAGTTCAAAGAACTGTAAAAAGTGTTAAGAGGGGATATCAGCTGCAGCGGGAACCAGCACCACGTGGGTGCTACCTCGAGAGACTCTGGTCAGTCCCTGTCTGAGTGAAACTACAGATACTAGAAGGCCATAGGAGAGCCGCCAAGATAGGTCAAAGTGGTCATACAGTAGGTCAAGCAAAATCCCCGTACAATAGAAAGTGTTTGATCTACAAACTGTTGAAAAGCAAGGGTAGCAAATCCCACAAGTATTGAACTGTGTATTAGAGAATTGTGAAAGTAAAGAGGGGTCAGTTCCCAGAAAAGGGGTACCTAGGGGTGAGCCATTATCATCCTAATTGAGAGTCAGAAGTGAAAGCAAAAGTAAATAGTGAAACAGAAAGAGTGCACCTGAAGGAGGGAGGCCAAGAAAGAGGGGTGAAGTTTAAGGTCCCAAGAAACAGTATGTTGACAAATGTGAACCCAGAAGGGGGATGTCCACGGGAACTGTTTAAAAAGACATTAAGATTTGTGAACATTGCAGGACAAGGGGAAGGTAAACACCCCTTATCATCTAAGATCCGAGCCTGGCAGAGGGAGATCCAGGGGTGGAAGGCTAACGCCTGAAATATATGTAGAGCAGAACTGTGTATGTCTGTTGTTTTTTTGGTAAACCTATCAGGCCCTCTGGACCAGGAAACCGAAAACCCCAAAGGCCTTGATATAGTTAGGTGCGGACGCCCAAGTACAGTTCATCAAAAAGAACTGTGCTTACCACCTCCGCCTAATAAAAGCCATCAGACCTTTCATATCTGAGGAAAATTGCGCGACCATAGCAAGAGCCACCATCTTGTCGCGCCTTGACTATGGCAACGCTTTAGTCCTGGGTGCCTCCAAGCAATGCCTACAAAGCTACCAAATTGTACAGAACAACGCGGTAAGAATTGTCAAGCTCAAAACTAAAACAGAGCATATCAGCAACTCCAGAAGGGAGCTTCATTGGCTGAAAATTGAAGATAGGGTGCATTTCAAAACCTTAACCATCGTTCACAGATGCATCTACGGAAAGGCTCCAACCTACTTAAAAACTAGGATCAAACCATACGTTCCTAATAGAACACTGAGATCATCCCAACTTGGTAAAATTGCTACGGCACCACACATACTCAAAAGTGGCTTAGGTAGAACCTTTCTAACCCTTGCAGCCAACCTTTGGAACAACCTACCAGACCACCTTATACTGGAAAACAACTACTCGCGTTTTCGCAAACAGGTAAAAACCCACATCTTCAAATAAACGGCCATCACTGTCTATACCTCAGTTAGCTTGATTCTATGTAACTGTCCCGTCCGCTCTGTCTAATCACTATCTGTCTGTCCGTTCTCGTGTCCTTGTTTCTGCGCCCCGAGGCTTGCAAACTACCGGCGCAATATAAATATGAAAAAAAAAATAGAAATTGTTTGAAGGGTCAGCGCCCAGAAGGGGGGGATCCAGGGGTGAAACCATCCCCCGGAAACATAAGTGAGGGGTTGATGCCCACAAGTAGGTGACGCAGGTGTGAAGCCATCACCCAATGTGAACTGGGGAAACAAACTTTGATTTTTGATAAAGGAAATTTTGTTTTGTAATGAAATACTTCAGACCCACAAAGGCTGGAGACTTTCAAGGGAAACATGAGCTGGCTATCGCCATTCCTGACAGCCACTGGTGCAACTGTTGGCTCAGGCTGGGAAAGGTTGAGTGGCTGCTGTGCTTCAAGCGCCCCTTTTACCCTGTGCTCAAAACGTGTAGAAGGGAAACCCAGGCTAATGCATCCTGTCATATTATTTGTGAACACTTCTTTCTTTTCTTGAAAACCATCCCACAACCTTTTTTGTATTAGTTGTAATGTTTGGCAATATGTTTCCTAGTATAGGCCCTTTTTATTTGACACAAAGCCACTAGGACTGACTTATTTTTCATTTGATGGTCGACGCCATCTTAGATTTAGGTTTAGATGAGGCGTTTTTCCACCCTGCATTCATTGTTCAATAAACACCCTTGAACTGTGATCACTTGTGTCTGTCACCATGGGTTCCTTACAGTTATCATTGTCGATATGCATTTCTTATGATATTGGGGCACCCAAGAGTGGGGTAACACACTGCATACGTTCTCGCCATTTACTGGAGTTAGGACTGCATATCGCCTTTTTAGAAGAATAGCATACATGATGTTATGTGTGATTTCCATTACAGCTGTCAGTACAGCATATGTTCCCTTTCATGTTGTGGTTCGGTGTGTAGGACGCTCTTGTGTGATTTCAAGGAGATCCTCTGTATAAATGAGCTCTTTCTGTCAGCCTTGCACAGCTCTCTTCCCTCGGGGCGCTACACAGAGCCATCCTTCCCTCCCTCTCGTCATTAATTTCACATTTCCAGGCCCCTGCAAAGCATCCACCCACAGGCACACAGGCAAGCACTCGCATCCCTCTGTTGGCTGAGAAATCAAGCCATTGCCTGTCAGTTAGGGTTTGATATTTGGGGCTGTGCAGTTTGTTTCTGTGATTATCCCAGTCACAGGCTCTGCGGCTCTTCAGGGCGTGTGTATGTAGTCAGTCATTTATTCTCATGCCATTGTTGTTTGAAGAGGTTGCCTTGCACTAAGATAGGGTTGCATACATGATTCTGTTTGGTGGCAATATTGGAATGTTGTTAAACCCGCGTTTCCAAAAGGCTGCTTAGAGCTGCACTCTGTCTGGCGTGCGTTATGCTACTCAAGGTGCTGTAATATGTGTGCAATGCATGGCAGCCTGCAATAAGCGCATCAAAGCACGGACATAGTGTTCTTATTACAGGCTACCTGTGACATCACTACTGACCTGTAATGAGAACATGACCTCACCACCCCCGCTGGATTAAGTTATTGCGGTCGGGTTGTGATGTCGCAATGCAGAACCCCAGCTGTCGCTGCAACCCTTCATTAAGTCCGCGGGCCTGTTTGATTGCGGGCACGGCTGGAGCTTAAGATATCAGCGGAGGAATCTGTGAATGAACCACTAAACCTTTTTTAGATACATTTTTATTAGACTATTTTTATGCAACATCTTTCAAGCTCCCCACTTTTATTTTTTGTCCTAACCTATTCCTCATTGATAATATGCACAATGGAAGTAGGCACTATACAAATATCAAATAACATAACATGTGGATCAGTGACTTGGGGATCTGACAAATTAGATAAAGCAGGAGGCAGGTATTAAAGGGGGTGACAGTGTGTGGCAGTGTGTTATAGAGAATAAAATGCCCCCTACCTATGTAGAAAGGGTACTGCGTTCCGTGACCTTCTAAAGGTCTCCTTCCTCTAGGTGGTGACGGATCACCTGTATCCCTACAACCTTTGAATGGAGGTACTTTATTCCATGCATTAAAATCCTGTCCATTGCATCAGAACTCTCTTGCAATCAGGATGATGTCACTACACATGTGTAATATGTAATTTTAGGAATGTAGCAGTAGCGTGGCCCACTCTCCATCACAAACAGAATGCAGGTCCCTCGCCCTTTCACTTTGCCCCTCACACGATTGAAAGTCACATAGTCCCTGTAGTTGTGCGGCTGCTACCGTGCCCCAGTCACACTACCTGCTCACAGCATTCTCACATCAAAGGACAAGGAAGAGGCAATTCCAAAGGCCAGACTAGAGAACCTTTTTATTGTGAAACACAGCTCGAATGATTGTGTGACTAGAAAAATCCTGCTAATCTCCACACAGGCTTCCGTGACAGCCGCATAGTGTTTGCCTGTTGCACTCAGAAAAAATGAACAATGTTACCATTTTCAGCACAGTTTTAAAGATCTAATCAACGTCACAAAAACCAACAAAAAATGCAAGATAATTACTTTGAGTAACAACTCATTATTTTACACTCATTTATCCTGCAGATACATACTATATGATGGTATGCAAATATCCATAAACATTACAAAAATGTCTGCATTTCTTGGTTCAAACATTTTAGGGCTCATTACAAGTTTGGTGGTAACCTGGCGGTAAATGTGCCAGGATACCACCAAACGATAATGCCGTTACCCACATCTGATCTGCCGGTAATACCGGCAGATTACAGGTGGCGACAATGATAGGTAAATCCCCACTCCATGGAGTCCTGTGGCGGGGATTGTGGTATTAGCGGCACCTGTACTACCGGTGCCAGTAATATCGGCTGTTTTTTGCCAGTGGGGTGCTTGATATACCTCCAGCTCTTGGCTTGTAGTTTGACGGTCTGGAAAAGTGATGGTAAACATTATTACTGGTACTTAATTTTCAAAACGACAAACCTATAATGAGCCCCATTGTCTCAGATGGCACAGCAAATAATTCTAGATCTTTGAGGCAGTTCAAGGGTTTTTATTTGTATTTTTGTTGGCCTAGCGAGGTTCCTCACTCTCTCGTCTTCCGTGGGATTTCCTCCCTAACCCAGGCATATGTAACTCTGGTTATTGCTACTGCACTGTAACCCCTACTGTCTGACTATGACTACTGATGGGTCTTTAGGTGCAGGCTGTGCTGTAGCACCTTGAAGCATCTCTTGTGCTCGATGGAATTACCAACAATGATCTCAGACCAAATAACCGGACAGACTCAAAGGATATGGCAAAGTACTACTTTATTCTCAATTTAATAAAGCAGGGTCAACTGGCAGACATCAGACTGATGCAGATTCAAAAACAAACTTGATTGCATAGAGATCTTATACCCTAATATGCGTCATCTATGACATCATCCTACTTGGCAAACTGTAAAACCTATTATCGGGAGGAAATGGTTTGGGGAACATATCTACTTATAGAATTCATAGGGGTTAGAACACCATTGACTGCCTCTTATCCGTGAGGCACACCTCGAACTACCTCTAAATACGTATAATACTGATTATAGTGAACAAAATGGGAGCAGATAGATCTATGCAACATTGTATAGCAGGTTGCCCATAAACCCACTGATTGGTTGACATTCTCACCCAACCTTGGACTTTCGGCTCGGCTAACAGCACGTAAGTGAAACGAAACCCAAGTTCTTGAATCACTTCAGATTACTCCCCACTTTCCCAATTAGTACATCATCTCTCATCAGCCGGCCACGAGCCAAAGTTTCCCATCTGTAGTTGACCTTGTAGCCTGCTCTCTGTTCTGGAACATGCAAGGGAGTGTAAGCACATCACTATCTTCATCTGAGGGTTAATGACTAGCCCTTTTTTTCGACTTGTGAGTCACATGTGAAAAGATCACAAATGTATCCATTTTGACCTTTTATTTACTGCTATTTGATGTCAATATACTGGGTGTCATTGCTCCTCTTGGCCTCTAGAGACTTGCTCACTCTACCTTGTATAGACTTTATCCACATTTAATTGTCCAATACTTAAGATTAAGAAGATGTTTTCTTCTTTAATCTAGGAAAAATATGTGGCTTATCAGTCTGATCCCTTTGTGCTGTGCTGCTATTCCTTAAAAATAGCATCCTTGATCCCAAGCCAACATATACTCCTCTTTTTTTGCACACAAAGCTGTTCTTCCAGCATCTCCTGACCCTTCAATACTGATCTGTTTCTGAGGTAGATGAATTGAATCGTGACATGAACCAGCGTCCATGTTCCAATTATAGCCTTCCTAGCCGCGTTATATATTCCTCTATTGTAAGTTACTTTACCTTCTTTTGCATTCATGATTAATTTATAATTTCATACATATTTCTCTTGTTACTCCAGTTACATCGTCTCTCAAGTATTTTCATATCGTTTCAGTATGGCTTTGTATATTTGCTTTATGACATCACTCGGCCATCATCAGGTTTCACTCAGCGCTCCATGATGTCCAATGGTGCGTACTGTCATCCTTCCACACGGCATCCTTACACCCTTTCAGTGCTGAGGTACATTTGGTACGGCTGTCTGAGTGGATATCGTATCTCGCACACTCTATACGATATAGGAACAACGCATGTGGTCCGCTACAGCACTCTTCTCCTACTGTTCCAATATGATGGCAGTGAAGGGGCAGGAGTTAGGGATAATGCGTCCAACTGTTCCTCTCCAAGGCTATCTAAACTCACTCAAGAATTTCCTAGCTTTCCCTACTGTAACCAGAGGTTAGTGTTCTAATGGGAAGTTGAATAGTGCCGTACGCTTGCTCTGTGCTATTCAGACTACATCAATCATGCCTCCACACCTCTTCTCCTCTACACTAACTACCACTCCGCTTACTCCTCTAACTAGTCCTCTGTTCTTCCAATATTTCACTCGTCCTACCTTTGCCTCCATCCTTTTATATTACCACTCCTCCCACTGAGCTTCTATGCTTCTCTCTGTCTACTACTGTTCTCCTCCTTCCACTACTCCTACTCTTCACACCACTACTCTCCTCTTTTTTACTGCTCCTCTCCGAACCATTAGTGCACTCCTCCTCCCACCAAACTCTCCTTCTCGCACCACTACCACTCAAACACCTTCCTTTCACTCAGTACAATCCCCTTCACATTCAGTCCTTAACTATCTTCAATGCACTCACCACAAATACGCTTGCTCAGTCTGCAGAACCACTTTCGCTCCTAAACCACTACTTCAACTTCTCTAGCAATGTCCTCCACAAGCCGCCTCTTCTTCCTTCCTTCTGCTGGTCTTTTACTCGTCCCCCACCTTAAATGCTGACCCTCACCCAAATAATCGATCTAGAGGGTATACATTTGGCTATGTGGGCATGCTGGCGGACACAGGCAGTTTCTCAAAGTGGCATTCTTTGCTGCGCGGTGGCTGTGGTGCGCTCTCTCACTCTCCCAAGCTGGGCTCCTAATGCACTCCGGTCTCTTCAGGGTTGCGCCGGCTCTCCTCTGTCCCCCTCTACCAGTGGGAGCATGGAGCGCTGAAGCTGGCTCTTTCCTTGGGCATTCTTCATTTTTCTGGGTTCTCGTGTTTTTATTGCAAATAAAGAAAAACACTGGTGTGCATTTGGTATAAAGCGCTTTATAAACCTAATTAATACAAGAAGAGGAAATTGAGTCACGGGGGGCAAGAAGACAAAGTGTGCAGATGGAGGAGTGGTAGATGGATTTGCTGTCTGCTCTCTGCTGTCACCGTCCACCTCAGGGCTACGACTAGTTCTTGATACCTCCCTGGTAGCCCTCCTACCCCCAGCTGGGAGGGGTTCCTGACCCCCTTTGGAAGAGCCAATATGTAAAAGGTGTGCTTTTGACACCAATCAATTTTTCTCAGATTGTCGAATCAGGGCCTAAATCCAATACCAAGCCAATAGTTCTGATTGTCTTGTATTGATGGTAGGCCTGTGTGCTGCCAAAGCCTCAATTCTGTCATGTGGCTGTTTTGTATTCTCTCCCAACACGAGTCAGGGGGAATGCCTGGCACACAGGTTGTCTGTCGCATAGTTTCACCCAATGGCCCTTTTTGGTGCTGCCGGATTTGCGGATCTGCGATAGCTGCATAATTGACAGGACCGATGCTAACTCCCAACCCCACCGCATCTCGATAAAAGCCACTTTTTCAATGGACCCAATTGAATGAGAACCCATTTCAACGCAAGGCTGTTTCACAGACAATGCACACAATGAAAGGATTTAAATGTAAAAGTCACCGAAACGTTGACAAAGTGTATAGAAGCATCTTGGAGTTAAGAATACAATATACACATTTAAATAATAAACAGTGAGAAGAAATAAAGGGCAAAAGAAAAAGAGGAAAACAACAGAAAGCAATACAAGAAACAACAAGGAAAGTAAGAGGCCAGAAGAAGCAAGGAGGGAGTTTGGGGATCCCTCTGATTAGCAATAACATAAGAGAGATATAAAACAAAAAATTCGACCTGAGGAAGAAAAGGGATCCCATCAACATTTATTTTCAATACATGTATTGATTGCCCCCTGTTCCAGTGGCTAGAAGGGGGAGTAACGGCAAGGCAAGCACGAGTTATCAGCCTGAGCAAAGTGAGGGCCAATAACGAGGGAACCAGGGCCATTAGCCCTCCCCCCACCACCGTGTCAGCCCTTGGAACGTGGGTTAACGCCATTAGCACCCGTCCCATGGGCTGGGTCGGGGCTAAATAAAAGTATTTTCCTACCACGATCGGGACTCCACACAGTGTCCCGATTGTGGAAGGAAAATACTATTCCAAGATGGCCGCCATGGAAAGGGATGGCAGGGCTCCATACGGAGCCCCTCTTCGCTTTCCATGGTGGCCTGCAGGAGATGAGATGAAGAAGCGAGTGCTGCTGCCGAAATAAGGTAAGTGAGGGAGGGAAGATGGGGAAAAAAGGTGGTGGAGGGAAGATGGCGGTGGGGGAACCGGCTGTCAGGCAGCATGGAATGCAGGCTATCACTGGTTTCTGCCTGCGTTCCTAGCCACCTGATTGGCTCCTTCCCCCCACCAGGGTGGTCATTAAGCAATAGGCCCCGAGCAGGAGGGGGCATTACGGTAATGCCCATGCGGGGGCCTATTGCTATTAGTACCCTGGCCCATAAGACAGGTGTACTAAGAGCATATTTTTTTTCTGTTCTGAAATGATCTGGCGTTTCAGAACAGAAAAGAAAAAATGTCAAAGAAATGGCCGCTAGGGAAGGGAGAACAGTCTGTTTTCCCTTTCCATGGTGGCCATTGAAAATGAATGTAAAAAGGTAAACAAACAAAATTGCTGTCATGGAAAGGGAGAAGGGACTACTTGTAGTCCCTTCTCCCTTTCCATGATGGCCTGTCGCAGATCGGGAGTGGACGCACTCGGAAGAGAAGTGTTCCCAGCGCGTCTGCTCACGAAATGGACACAAAATAAGGTAAGTGGGGTTGGGAGGGAAGAGGGGGGATTCTTTGGATTGGGGGTGGGAGAGAACAACACTTATCTCGATCCCTGGTGGGGGAAGATGGCAGCCTCCAGTTGTGTGGTGGCTCGGAGCAGGGATTGCCCCGTTCCTTGCCTCCTCATTGGCTGAGTGGCTGCCACATCTCCCGCCAGGAACAGAAAGGAAGGAACATTGTGGGGGAGAGGGATTCCCGGTCAGGTAACGCCCGGCGAGGGCCAGTGAGATCGCATGTTACAATCTCACTGTCCCTCGCTGGGTACTAATTGAAGTTACATGTAAAAAAACAAATGGCTCGACTGTAGTAACATTTTCTTTTTTTAAATCAAACAAAACTGATTTTTTTTACAAATGTTAAATACTATAGTTTTCCAGAAAGTCTCAGGAAAATACTTTATATGCAAAGGCCAAGATGTAATCTTGTAATAAATAACAAGGAATGGATCTGCTGCTTGCCCATAAGATGTTGCGGGTAAGTCTTTCAGCACATAATGTCCTGCTGCGCTCTACTAACCGTCAGGCAGTGCAAGATAAGGGCCATCTGATCGCAGGCTGCAGTGTTAGAAGTTATACAATGAACCCTAACATTGACAATTGGATGTGGGTGCTTACAACTTTGCACTGGAAGATTTAGGCTATGAGTATGCACTCATAGGCTATGTTCTGCAGTCTTTGGCTTTCTAGGTATTCCCGTCAGCCCCAGCGAGCATAGTCCATGCTGAGAGACAGCGGGAGTTGTAGTTTAAAACTTCTGGAGAGTCAAAGTTTGCAGACCCCCTGAGTGTGCAGTCACCAAAGGTATTATGGCTCTGAATGCCAAGGGTTCAAGAAGAGGAGGAGAAAGGGATATTTTGAAAGAGCGTCCAAAGGCCCAATGGTTATCAATAGGATAGGCGACGAGGGAGCGTATTCCAAAGAGTAGGAGCGAACACTGAAAAAGTTCTGCAGCCTTCCGGTTGTAGTTGGAAGAGAGGAATTTTAAGAAATGGCTGATTTGATGAGCAAAGAGTGTGGGAAGGGTGGTAATGAACAAGGGTAGAAGAAAGAAAGCAGGCACCAAGTCCATGGACGGCCCAATGGACTTTGCATAGGACGCTAACTTGAATCCGAGCAAAAATAGGGACACCATGGCGAATAGAAAGGCAAGGACCTCATCGGGCGAGAAAGTGGCAGCAGCATTTTGAATCTCCCGGCTTCACAAAATAAATCCAGAATGCCACTAGATGCTGCCTAATCTATTATTATATGAAAGTCCAAGGTCAAAGGCAACAGTGTTTTTTATTGATAAGAGAAAAAAATGAAGTGTTAGAGTTCAAGCAGCAGCTTACCTAGAAGAACTTTCCTTTACCCCTTGTGAGCTGTGTTCCTAATTCTGATCATTGACTGCTCAGGCACTATTGTAAGAGAAAGCCAAAAAGCGTGAGGTAGAAATCCTTGAGCCAACAATTCTCATCCACTGGACATTCCTCCATCTTGTACTCTGTTCAAATCCTTATGTAAGTGTGCCTTTTGCATTAGTGTAGGAGACCCACCTTTTGCACATGATTCTTGGCTTGGAAGAGACCATCTTCATTCCCACATGAGGGTAGGCCCACAGGAGGACCAGCCTTATGCACATGAGTGTTGGCCCACAGGAGACCAACCTTATGCACATGTGTCTTCACCCACAGGAGACCAACCTTATGCACATGAGTCTTGGCTTATAAGAGACCATCTTTATGCACATGAGTCTTGACCCACAGGAGACCAACCTTATGCACACGAGTCTTGGCTTATAAGAGACCATCCTTATGCACATGTGTCTTCCCCTTACAGGAGATCAACCTTATGCACACGACTCTTGGCTTATAAGAGACCATATTAATGCACATGTGTCTTCCCCCACAGGAGACCAACCTTATGCACACGAGTCTTGGCTTATAAGAGACCATCTTTATGCACACAAATCTTTGCAGAACCTCTGTGTCTTCCCAGAGCCTGATGCCATGTCCTCTCACTGGACAGAAGACCAGCAAAAGTGGTAGGTATTTGATCTTCTTTGAGCAACATCTGTGATGTGCAGGGAAGTCGCTGATCAAAGCAGCTTTCAGACTCACATCTAGGCATCCATATCACAGCAGGGTGAATTACTGATGAACCAAAAAGGGATGGCTCAAAATGGTTGCGCGAATGAAATGTAACCACTCTGAAATAACCTGGCTGCATTCCACACCGCAGTGTGGAGCTCCTCCATGCCATTAAAGCAGCGTATGACCCATATGCAGCTCAAGAGGGAGCTGGGAGTGCCTTACCCAGCACGTGTTAACCATTGGGATTCATTCTGCACAGCACTCAACTTCCATTGATTGGTGGGTCACCAGTGCCATTGCAGAAGGGGCCCCACTATTTGCAAGCAGTCTAGTGCCAACCCCCTGGGCCACATACCCTCCGCCTAGCACCAGAAGCTGGCCCAGGCTTCTTAATGCTTTGTTGGAGCTGATTGATGAGGTGGAACTTTAGTAACTAGGGAAAACAAATGTTGGATCCCTGTGCCGCCACACCTATGCCACTTTGGGGGTCTTAATGAGATCAGTGTACCTGAAAACACTGGCATGGAATCCCACCCTGAGGAATGGCCAGTGGGTTTGCATGGACGGCTCAAACACCTCCCCAGCTCACATTTTGTTTCTCGTTGGCTTTATTCCAAAATACAGATCTGAAAAAGAGATTCAACATTTAATTTACAAAAACGCCTTTTAGTGTCCTAAACCCAGACTATACCAACTTTACTGAAATGTGTGATACTGGCAAAATCGCTCTCTCCCTTCACTGCCAAAACCGGAAATACTTAAAAGAGGATGTGACCCTCTCCTCCCCCTCTTTAGAGACATTTAGAAGGAGGATGCCAACCGCTGGTATTAAAGTTTACCTAAAAGGCCTTCATAGCTGCATTTAGATGCTTCCGGCTCTGAAGCTCTTTCATGAATGAAAAGACGATGACCGTGCTGAGCCTTCCAGATTTCCATGATGAAGGCCACTCCTCACCATCCTGCTTCCTTAATTGCCTGTATGTCCTTAGGAAAGACCCACCCCTTTTCTCTCTGTTATGTCAATATTTATTGTCCTTTTCATCACTTAAAATGAAGATGTGATTAAGCTGCTCTGAATTTAGTTGTGTTATTTTTAATCAAGCAATTCAGGTCCTCAGAAACGGTCTACTTTCACCGCCACTTGACCAAAATAATCATACAGTTGCCAGGGGTGAGCTTTTTCTTTGGGAAACATATTTTGCAGCAAGCCTGATGCAGAGTTAGCGCACTCTTGCTTCTTAGATAATTGACTTATCGTGCACACGTTTGGTCCTCAAAGGCCCCAAACTTAAACTTGTCAAGTTTTCAGGATCTCCAACATGAATATTCATGAGATAAATTAGCCTCCAATTGATCCAAATGGGGAAGGATTTGCATATTCAGTGGTTACCCCGAAACCCCGATGGGTTTGAAGCACTGAATTGTGGCTCGTTGAAGTATCGCCTTGCAGCAGTCACACTCCTGAGTGCCTTCTTGTCAAAAGCCCCTAATGGGTCGCCGCGGAAAAGAACCCTCAAATATATGCACTGAGAGTGCACTTAGGGTACATCTCCCCAAGACCCTCCTGATCCCCCTCAGACTAATTAATTCTGATGACCTTCATCGCTTCAATGTTTAGCAAATTAGATTTGAGGCACAAAAAAAATGTTCTGTCTGCTGCAACATGTGTGCCTCTCTCAGTCCCGTGAACATCTTTAATTCATGCCAAAATTCAGAAAATGTCCGGTCCAACGAGAAGAAATATCCTCCTCATCAGTGAGTCAGTCACCGGATGCATGTTCTCATTTCCACACTAAGGGCCTGATTCACAATTCTGCCATTATAAAACACTTCTGTAAATCAGGCTCTAAGTCTACCGGCAGTTTTGTTATTGGCAGAAAAGTAACCTTTTTAAAGTGCCTTTTTTTGCTTTGTAGAAATCCGTCATCACTCTTTTTTTTTACTTTTTGCATTTTGCATTTTCCTTTTTGTATTTTTTTCTACTTATTGCATGGAAAGATAAAATCACACATCAAACTCGCACACAAAAGAAAGAACACGCAGAAAATCTTTTGGACAATTTTTACTCACCGTGAACATACTCCGCTAAATCCTTAGACGATACTTGAAGTCAATTTGATTAGTACCTGGTGCTTGATAGCAAATGTATTGGGTGGGTGACAAGACCGGACTCAAAGGATACGCTCGTGAGACCCATGCAAAGTGCAGAGGCCAATGAATGCGGGCAGCGGCGATTCCTGATCAATCGAGAACCTGAACAAAAAGCATTGAACGCATAAGATGGGACACCCATTACTACCTGGGCTTATATACACACCCTACGTGTCTGGGATCTTGCGTTCCTCGGTTCAGACCCTGCTAGGCTGAATAAATGAATACACTTGGATTGGTCATCTCTGAAAAGTAAAGCGCACCGAGGCGAGGTGGTCTGTCTTGGACCTGAATACTGAGCGCAGCGGTTGATGGCATGTAGGATTTTTAGTGGAATAGCATCAAAACACACAAAGAGTGATAGAGTTCTTACGTTGTGCTTGAGATGATATAAGACTGTGTGCTCTGAGCTATTTCCCTTGGCTAAGCTCTGCTCATATCATTACATCTTTGAATCCAAACCCACGATGTTTGTGAAGCTACACTGAAAATAAGGAAATAATGAGGTTACCCCCAAATTGAATATTATTAGTTTGGATTGCAGCAGGATATTTTCAATTTTCTTGAAACAGAAGACGGCACAGATTTAGAGATTATTTAAGAGTATATCAGGAGAGTTCAATTTGATGTAAAGTTTACACTGGATTACTTAAAGATTAGATCAAGCAGGCAATCCTGTCCTGTGTACCGCCCTTGGCGATCATAGCAGTTGTTGGGAAACCGAGGTCAGAGTGGTTCCCCTTCAATAAATGGCTGTCCAATCACAGTGGTAAAAGATCTGCACGGTCAGCGATGGCAGAGGGAGACCCAACCAGTGGTGGATTTGGTGAGTCGGAACTCAACAGGACAAACTATTCCAAGGATTGCTTACTCATATATATCCACCCCTTCCCTCCTCCCCTCCTCCCCTCCTCCCCTCCTCCCCTCCTCCCCTCCTCCCCTCCTCCCTCTTTGCTGTTCTATGAACCCAGCTGGGTCTGAAACTGAGGTAGACCGGCTGTAATAGCATCCCACTGTGCTCCCCGCTTATGCCGTGCACCTGCTCTAAGGGCACTCTGTATAGGTCCAACCGGGAAACCCTCTCAACCGTAGCTCACTCTTCACCTTCTCTCTATGCGGCGTCTCCTCCGAAGTCTGGAAAGTCTCTGGCTCAAATCTCCTTTGCTTTCCAACCAAACCTCATATTTCTCTTATCACGCTCTCTTCGACTCTTGTCTTGCCTCGGCTAAACGCTCCTACTACTCTAACCTTCTCCACTCCAAAGCCTCCCACCCTTGCCGTATCTTCCAAACTCTCTCTCGACTTCTCTCCCCTCCTACCCCTGATCCCTCCTCCTCATCCCTCCTTCTTTCTACACTTTCTTCCTCTGACATTGCTAGCTTCTTCTCCTCCAAGATTCTTATCCTTCGGCAAAAAATCAACTGCTCCTCGGATTCCCCCTCTTCTCCCCCCCCTCATCCTGCATGTCCAACTTCTCACCTATCTCCCCCTCTGACGTCTCCACCCTCCTTTCCAAAGCCCACCCCACGTCCGCCCCAACCAACCCTCTCCTATCCCTTCTTAGCCCTAAGATCTACCCTCTTCTTATTCCCTACCTTACTTCCTTCTTCAACACCTGTCTTTCCTCAGCCACCTTTCACTCAGCTTTCAAGCATGCCACGATCATCCCTATTTTGAAGAGACCTTCTGCTGATCCCCTTCTCACCTCTTAACTTACACCCTATCTCTCTTCTTCCATTCCTCTCTAAGCTTCTTGAGCGCCTCACCTACTCTCAGCTCTCATCCTTTGTCACCAATCTCTCTCTCCTACCCCGCTACCAATCTGGCTTCAGTCCTAAACACTTTCCTGAAATTGCTCTCACCTACATCCTTAACTCCCTCATCTCTGCTCAACACTCTAAGCAATCCTCTGTCCTTATTCTTCTTGACCTCTCTGCTGCCTTCGACACTGTCTATCACCCCCTTCTTCTCAACACTCTTTCTTCATTCGGATTCAAAGACTCTGCTCTTAACTGGCTACCCTCTTACCTCTCCTCCCGCTCTTTTACTGTTTCCTGGGGTGGCCGGTCCTCTCAAACCCAACCTCTAGAATACGGCGTACCTCAAAGTTCGGTGCTTGGACATTTCCTCTTCTTTCTATACACCTCCCTCCTTGCCCCTTTATCTCTTCGTTTGGCATCTCCCACCATTTCTATGCTGACGACACTCAACTCTTCCTTCTCAACCGACCTCCCCCTAAAACTCTCTTCCTGTCTTACTGCCATAAAGAACTGGATGTCTTCCCGCTTTCTCTCCCTCAACAATGACAAGACTGAAGTCGTATTCTTTCCCTCCAACTCTCTTCCCCCTTCCTCTCCTCCACCTCCCTCTCCTCCACCTTTCATTCACTTTCCTCCTACTAATCTCCCTATCTCTCTCCAAGCTCGTAATTTAGGCATTCACTTTGATTCCTCTCTCTTTCTCCCACCATATGTCTCTCACTTCTCGTGCCTGTCGCTACCACCTCTTTAATATTTGCAAAGTCCGCCCCTCTCTCACCTTCCATGCTACCAAACTTTTATTCTCCTCCATTATCTTCTCCCGCTTCTTCTACTGCTCCTCCTTATTCTTTGGACTACCTACTTCTCATCTCGCGCCCCTCAAATCTATCTACCATTCTGCTGTCCGTACACTATGTCTCCTTACCTCCCGTCACTCCATCTCTGCTTCCCTCTCTTCCCTTGGCTGGCTTCCCTTTCACTCCCAACTTAAATTTCACTTTTCTGCCTTGTCTTCAAATCTCTCCATGGTCTTGCTCCCCCTTATCTCTACTCCCGCCTCTCTTTCTACTCTACCGCTCCCTTCGTTCAGCTGACCATTTCCTTCTCACTGTACCTCCGTCCCCTTGTGCCCCCTCCCATTTCCGCTCCTTCAAACACCTAGCCCCCATGCACTGGAACTCCCTACCTCTCTCAATCCACTCTATCCCTATCTTCTCCTCATTCCGCACCTCCCTTAAATCTCTCCTTCTCCATTCTCCGCCTTGAAACCCCTTCCCCTTCTTGCTTTCCCACCCTCCTTTATCTTTCCCCTTGATTATCTCCCTCACCTACCACCCCACTCTCACCTTTTCCCCTTCCCTCCTCCTTCTCCTCCTCACCCCTCTCCCCCTCAACCCTACTGCACTACTCTCCCTACTGATTTGTTGACTGCTTCATAATTGTAATTTGCTTCTACCGTTATATTGTTTATATTTTATGTATTAAGTTGTCCAATTGTGCAGCGCGTTGGTGTAAAGCTATATAAACAAATACATACAAATACATACAAATACAAATAGGTGACAAATGGAACAGGTGTAATTAAAGCACTGGACTCGTCTCCAAAAGACTGACAGAAGTACAACATACACACTATGTAGCTTGCGCTTTGAAAGCCAAGAACATGAATTGCCGTTTGGTGTTAATGGCCTAGGATGGTACGGGGCAGATAACTCTGTTTGGGGCTGGGCATCGCTGACCCCTCCACCCCACTGCTATCGCCAGGACAGATACACTGTGTGGTACATGGTGGAACTCTAAGCAAGTAGCTGCCTTCAGAGATACCACCGTCTCACTGAAATTATTAATTTGCACATTGGGAGGCAGGGCTCACAAAATCTACTAGCCCACTCACATTGGCAAGGAGATTTTATAACAGGTGAGTACCATTTGCATGGTACTCAACCTTGCTGGGGAGTATAGGGATGTTTGAAACTTTTATTGGACATTTACTGCAAACAAACTTTGTTTTCGGTAAAATTACAAAGACGTTGCACTTTGTTGGCCTTTGGTTGGCAGAATTGCACCGAATATGAAGTGTGCCTATGGTGACATGCACCATATTACAGAAAGGATGGGAAATATTGTATCACCTGTTACCATGAGACAAGTGCATTTCTCTTCAGAAGAGTATTTAAACTAATGAACTTTCCCTGTAGGTATGGTGGGATTTCTAAGATTGTGTGAAGCCTGGGAGGGGTCAGTGACATATTTCCCCTCCACAGTGAAATTGACAATTTCAGCCATTTTTAGGTATGCACAATTTTGCATTTGTCCCCATTTGCTTCAGGCACGTAAAGGTTTTCTACAAATGGGGGGTGGGGGGGATCTCCAAAATGTTTCAGCTCCTAAATTGGGCCAAGTGTTTGTGTGCTGTGACGAACTGAGGGAATGTGTCCCTTCTCCTCAAAGGGGAGCCTCCCCCTTTGAGGTTAGGGAACTCAGCCTGTTTCCCAAGGCTCTCCATAGTAGTCTGGGCATGTCGGACCTCAATGCTAAAGACTCCCTCTTGGGGACAACGACTCCTGTGAGGAACTCCCAAAGTCATACAATATTAAATCCAGAGAGTTGCCTGAAGACAAAACTAAAATATACTGCGTCGGCCAGCACGCCCACATAGCAAAATATGTTACAACCAAGAAAGAGGATCTGTCTCTTTAAACCAATACCTCCATTTACCTGAGACAAGCAGACTGAAGGACAAGCACACGCTGAAGCGAGGTGATGTAGAGATGCACGTACACAAGCAGGGGAAGCTCCCTAGCAGTGTAACACCTGAGAGAGGGGAACAAAGGAGAGCCGTGGAGCCCGCTACTTTCGCAACTCCTCTGAGAGAGAGAGCAACATGCTAGATGCCATATGGAGAGAGAAACCAACGAGAAGACGGTGGTGGCGTGACCACAACGACTTTGTGGTGGGCAGGACACCCATACAACAATGCCAAAAACCCTATGCTGTGAGGTCAGCGACCTGTTTGCATGCACGCAGTGTTATCTGGTCTCACAGAGAGAGAGCACTGAGAGAGGGACACCAGAGAAGACAAGAAGACTGAGAAGGCGAACGACCAAAGAATAACCAAGCGAACTCAAGCCCCAGTGATGTTCTGGTGCAGAATCCAAGGTAACAGGGAGAACCTGGAGGCCGCCGGGGAATCCTAATGAAGTACGAGGAATTTGTTTTAGTGGAATTTACAAGACAGTCCATGAAATGGAACTTTAATAATGAGAGCAAGCGATTCACGATAAAAGCTGAAAGAGATTATTAAGAATGTGATACAAATAGCCTGGGAAGAGGGGAACGCACCACATATGCTACAATGCAGAGACTGTAAAGCAGAAGGAGAATTCTATGAAGGAAAGGCAAGTGAAGCCCGTAAGAGAAAAGATGCACAAACCAAATCACCCCAGGTGAAGGGGAACATTAACTACCAGGAAAGCATATCACAGCTAAGAAAGCATATGTTACATAAGCATACAAGGCACATCACTGTGGAGCAAAAGATTAGGGAGTTCAAAGGATTCCTGGAAAATAATCCCTAAGAAGGAGGGAAACACCAAACAACTTGTGAAAGAATTACAAGAACTGGTTCATGTCTTTGTCCACTAGTGGCTGGAAAGTGACTGGAGAAACCTTGAGTGTAAAGCCAATCAGGAGAAGGGAGATATTTTCCTTCCTTTTTTTGTTAGAATAGTAGTAGGGTCAGTTAGAATTCGTTTTTGGACAGCAGACAATTTTTTCCATTGTATGACTTCCTGACAACCGGCGAGCACCTTAGTTATTTACATAGGTTCGGAAAACCCGCATAGCCATAGGGAAATTAAGGATTTTTTCTTATCATTTAATAAACTAACAAGTGAAAATGTCAATAAAGTGGCCATGCTTTATTTTCGGACCCTCCACAGTGCCCAAAGCAAAATGGCACCAATAAGTGATTTTTCCAAAAATGAGCTCAATCGTGATGGAGAGCACACTACTGGTGAAGTGGAATTTTAAGTGAATACCACCCACTTCACTTTGCTCACCCCTACATAAGGGCACTGCTCTGCTGACGAGCTAGTTTGACCCCTCCCCATATATCTCAGATGAAGGGCCCATCTACCAATCAGTGCACCACTGCCAATGGGCTGGTCCTACAACCCCTCTGTCTCCTATAAATGGTTCATTTTATTTTAAGCTCGCCTGAGGAAACCTGGAAATGGAACAGACATTCGGGATCCACCCTGACCATGGCCCTAAATGGAAATACAAGATCGGAGCTGCTGGCCCACATCCTCTCCACAGGTGACCACCGGAAGCCTCATACCAAAGGAGCAGCACGTTTCCAACACATTATGCTGCTAGCTTTAAGACCACTTTTATTTAATCCTTTTTATCAACCAAGTTCAAGATTTTTCTTTTGTGACTCAAGTCTTTTAATCAAGCTATCAAATGTAGGAATTGCCCAATGTGGTGGATCTACGTGAAATCACTGTGGCTGATTTTCCCGCGACGGAAATGTTTGCATGGAAAATGCAGAAATGCACGAATGCAAAATGTTCGTACATTTCCCATGCGAAACTGCAGGGGTGCCCCCGCAACCCTCCTCAATATACTATTTAGTATAGTGAGCGGGATGTTGTGGGGGACACCCCCGCAGCCCCCCGTTTTTGTTTTTTTGTTTTTTTGTGTTCTCTCGGGAGAGCTGCAGGGGTGTCCCCCGCAACCTGGAGTGAGCAGGGTGTTGCGGGGGACACCCCCAACCACCCGCAGCCTTTTTTAAAAATTTATATTTCAGACCGACCCCACCAAAACACATAAACACATACCACAAAAAGTTTGAACTTTTGGTAGTTAGAACTTTTCGTGGTGTGTGTTTTAGGTCTTTTGGTGGGGTCGGTAATTTTTATTCGAACGTTTCCTCCTATTCCAATGTGATCGCTTAAAATCGATGATCGAATGGTACATTTGACCGATTTCGGCAAGTAAAATTCGATCGGTTTTTAAAAATACTGAAAATGTGGAGCTGGGGTGTCCCTCGCACTGCATGTCTGGTATATTTGGACTGGGGTGGCTAAGTGGGTTGCAGGGGTGTCTCCCGCTTCCTCAACATTGGAGGTGAGGGACCAAAAAAAAGAAAAGAAAAAAGAAAAAGGGACCCTGCAGCGTCAGATCCGACGCAGGTTAGAGGGACGGATCGGACGCTGCAGGGGAAGCAACGGCGAGCAAGCAGGTAAGAAGGGGAGGGGAGTGGGGTGGTGTAAGGCACATTTGGGTTTGGTTGGCAGAAGTGCAAAGCGATTCACAGCAAAATTGACTTTGGTCAATTCTGCCGCAAATTATTACACTTCGGTCAAACGACCCAAATCCCACATTTTTACTGATGGGAGTGGAGGATTAAAGTCACTCTCTTCAATAATATGGTTTGATGAGAGAAAAGTCATTTTGTTTGTCCATCACCATTTCGTTTTTTATTTTTTCATCTTCATTGTGATATATTTAGGGAAAATAGAGCTTAAGCACACCTCTACCACTCCAGCACTGTCACTTCTGCCGGCTCAGGCAAAGTGCTGTTTTGATGATGCCGACCCCTTGCATTGGAACCAGAGCTTAGATTTTAGGGGCAACATGGTGCTGTCCCTGGTAACGCACTAGGCCAGCTACCTAGAATTGCCTTGATAAATCTGTGAATAAAATAGTGCAGCCCTATAGGACAAGGAGAATATTCTAGAGCAGTAAGCACGCTTCTGAGCTACTTTGCATTCCTGGAATGTGGCTCTGAGCTGGAGGTTAACTTCCAGGGATGGCCACTGGGAGGCCACTACCACGCACCCTTTGAAATTCTGCTTCCCAAGATGGGAGGAGAGGCGTTTGTTTCTAGGGGGGGCTGTGGGGGCTATAGCCCCAGATCTTTTGGTTGTATCCCCGGATAGAAGCTCATGGGCTACAACCAAAAGTCTAGCTAGCCCTGATTCCCGACAGTACTGACATTAGCGGAGCCACAGATCTTTTCCAGACCGAGCAACACCCCTGACTGTCCCATCTGGTTGTAGGGTCTATCCTAGCACCAAATCGTTATCAAGGCAGACCACGGCTTCTTCTTACAACCGTGTGCCAGGTTTGCGTATATTGCAGGTTTGTGTTTTCCTGCATGACCTTTCCTTCTGAACGCGCGCGAGCCAGAATCCAATCCGTAAATTTCCATTTGTTGTGGCACATATTTAAAGGTCATTACTCATGTTGCAACATTAATGCTCTCATGATAAAGTGCCTGGGTGCCAGCGTTCAACTTTTAATGCGGTATAAATGTCTTTCGCGAATAAATAAATCAGTGTTCATGGTGCCACTGCCTCTTCGCCACATTGTGTTTCCTTTTTAATTGGGTAAGAGGGGTATTTAGAGACGGGCTGTAAATATTTCATTGTATTCTATTATCAGGGGTAATTTAGGTTTCATGAACATTCAAATCTGCCATGTAGTGTTTTCATTAAGCAGCTAAATGCAAAGCAGCTCTTTGATACCATAATATGGGAGAATGTGTGTATTTTTCCTTGAGACTGCAGTATGAAGTTCTACAAAGTGAGGTTCCATCAGCTGGCAAAGTGCACTAGGCTCTTTGCAATGGAGGAGAGAAGAGGCATTTTTCTTATTGATTTCTAAACTGGCCTGTAAAAAGCAAAGCTCAGTATTCCAATATACATTGTGTTGGAGACGTGTCCTTCTTCAGCAAGACGATCACTAAGGCATGCTTCATGGTGTTGGCAGTGTCCCATTTTCCAACAAAGTGGCATACACGTCACAAAGCAGTTGAAGTGCACAATCTGGCAAAATCTGATAGAACTCAGCCGGCAGCCCGTCGGTTCCAGGCGTCTTGCCTCCTCTTAGTGTAGAGACTGCAGAACGGATGACCTCCAGTGATATCAGGGTTTCTAACGAAGCAGAAATATCATTGGAGAACCAAAGAACTGCAGTCTGATTCAATGAGGATGCAATTGCATCGTGCCCGCATGTTGACTCGGATTCATAGAGACGTTCATAAAACCATCTAAACACCGCCTTAATGTCTTTATGAGTCCGGATGAAATGATCAGATGTGTCTCTCAACGCTGCGATGGTCCGTTCACTCCCCGCCACCTTCAACCTACGTGCAAGTGGTCTTCCAGCCTTTTCACCATTTTCAAAATATTTGATTTTACTCCTGAACAATACGTATTCTACCCTGTCGGAGATTATCTGGTTCAGTTCATACTTCTTTTTTCTAAGACTAGATCTCATTTCTGGGTCATGGTTCACAACACAGCTTTTTTCAAGAGCCTTTGCCTCCTTAGCCTGCCTCTTCAGCTCATTCTGTATGACAGCCGTGGGTATCCTCCACATCCACTCACATTAAGGGTTAACGGTAACTCTAGTATCTGCTACCAGTAGCGTTATATCCTTTTCGACCCTCTGAATTCCCTACGGCGCCAAAGGGCTTCACTTTGATCGAATCGTCGAGGCTTAAATATGTATGATTTCCGGGTACTCTCAGCGGCCCTTGGGCCGCACCGACAGACATAATCTTGTCCTGAAGTCAAGTTCCGAGAGCAGCTGCTGGACCGCACTCAATCAACAACGAAAGCTTAAGTATTTCTGACTTAAATGATTCCCCAGGACCAAATCTCTTTCCCCTTACCACTCCTTTGATGTTTGGTAAATGCGAGAAGTGCACAGCACTGTGGAATGTTTGTGAGGTTAAGCACACCTGAACTATATGTCTGATATCCACTCAAACGCTATAATAACAACAACATGTTTTTAATTAAAAAGTTGCTAACATGCACACACATTTCTGTGCTGAGGGAGTGTAACTTGGAAGCAAGACAACACAGCGCAACACAGGTTCAAATCCCGATCCCGCGAATAGAAAAAAACAATTATAAATATGTCGCAGGCTGCGTGCCTGGGGCTGGGTGGGGAATCGACCATGCTTCATTGCAAGACATCCCTCCCTTTGCAACTCTTGCTTTGGCAGTGAATCATTGCCCGCCCGCCTCCCCCTGCTCTCTTCCTGGAGCGGTGCCACGACCGAGCGATGCAGAAGACATTTCTTTCTTGTCAGAGCCTGACCTTAGCCCAATTCTCAGAGCTCTTTCATTGGCTAAATGTGCGATCCGTCAACACATTGGAGGACCGCTAGAAAGTGAGACTTGGCTCAGGGGTGTTTGTGATTTGTTGGTCCTTGAAAGGTCATGTTTTGCAGACGAGCAAAACATGATATATACTCCTCACGGCGGCCCCCGATTCTCAGCACGCAGTGACTAGGGCGGTGTGTCTCATTAACTGAACAAACATCAGGCATTCATAGGCTGTCATTTAAAAATAGCACATTTTACATATGCATACCTTTAAAACAGCAAATCTGCTCTAAGATAATGTTCTGCGCCCACACCCCTTTTGTTTGCTGTTTTTTGTGCTTTGTGATCTTTTTCTTCATCATGTGTTTGCTTTCACTTTGTTGTGTGTTAGCCATTTTGTGCTACAAGCCACAGCTATGTTAAAAGTGGGACATGATTTTGGTGGCGTCCTCTGTTATTTGTTACAGTTGTGCTTTTATCTATGATTTAATTAAAATTCGTGAAAAGGGAACATTGTGATGTAACCCATATTTAGGAATACGCCTAAAGGTGTGTGTGTGTGTGTGTCAGTTTGCGTGTGTGTTTTTTCAGCAATAAAGTTCCACCCACAAGCGACCTGGCACCACTTCCCTGTTTTTCCAAGTGGTGCCCTGTGCAAATGTGCAACATCTTCTACCTGATGCCTGCTCATTGCATTTGATCCCGCTAGTAACATGATTACTGGGGGCATTAGATCATCCCTGGACCAGAGGCTAGACAAGATGGACCAGAGGATTCTTACAGTGGAGGATATGATCCAGGGCCTGCAGGCAAACCAAACTTCAGTGGACACTATGGAGATCCAGACGGGGGTGAGGTTGGCAGAATTGGAGAGGAGAGAGGTGGAGACCACGCTCAAACTGGATGACGTAGAGATCAGGGAACGTCGTAACAACGTACGCTCTTTTGGCTTCCCCGAAAAATATGGAGAGATGGAGAGCGACATTAAGAGAGCAATCAAGGAAGTGATCTGCGCGCTCTTTGGGGATGACGCCATGGATGAATCTGCCATTGACCAGGCCCACAGAGCCGAGGAGACGGAAGGGGTCCGCGCTCTGTGCTGTCTCACTTCCACCACTACGAACAGAGGACAAGAATCCTTGAACGTGCCAGGAGGACGGGCCCCATCAACTATGGTGAAGCCCAAGAACCCAAGTGACCATCTTCCAGGACCTCTCAGCGCTAACCCTTGTGGGGAGATGGGTGTTGAAGAGGGATGGGCAAATTCACTCCCCCGCCCTCCGATAAGGTACATGATGCGGAAGAAGCCCAGGAGATATTGTGAACGCCCATACTATTTCAGACCAACTCCTAGTGCTCCAATGATTGATGAGTATGTCGAGAGGTACCCACTCAGCCCTACAGACCAGGTGCCCTATAAATCTTCCCAAGAGTGGACGAGGAGCCTCAGACTGCAACTAAAGAGACCTAAATTGACAGTATCAATTGAAACACCAAGAAGCCATGTTACTGACGTCATTAGAGACACCACGACATAGCAGCTTTAGACAGGAAGCGTACGTGCCATACGCACATCGGGACACAAACACGCACTCGAATACACGAAGAACACAAGCGTTCAGTTCTATCAGAGGACAGATACATAGACATACTGTCAGTGCTTTATTATTTTGTCATTAGCTTAATGCAGCAAAGCAGAAACCGCAAGAAGCAAGAGATCCTGAACAGAGCTTGCAAAGGCTTACATGCAAATAACCTTATGGAACTGCAGGAGCACCTACGGGACCTGACAGAACCAAGTTGACTAACCTATGGAGAATATAGAATAGCATGGACACTGTAGGAACCATATAATGGTTTGAGAAAATTATAGCAGGCTACAAACCTCTCAGCAAGAGCTGAGCTGAGGCGAATGCGGACAGGACAAGAGCAAATGTGTGAGACAGGACCCTCTGCCAAGGCCACCAAATACGCCAAACATTCCATTCCCTGCAGGGCAGTAACACCAGCTGCAATGAATGCGAGTAATTCCTCATAATTCAGAGCTGCAGAAGCTCCAAATCATGGTCTCCGACATGTTAACCGGCCGACTCGGATGATGAATAGAAACCAGAGCTGCACGAAATGAACGGGTACTCGTAGTCTAAGGTGTTGCACACAAGTTACAATACAGACACATAATGGTTCTTATTACCTTGAGAAGGTACACCGAGAGCTGAGAACCATTGCGGATCCCAGGCCTGGAGAGGTCATCCCTAGCCAATCACAGTTCAGTCTCCTAAGGGTGCGTAGCAACGGGCAAGAATCAATGGTAAGACCCTTACACTGCAACATTGTTTAGAGCTAGTTATTTGGGGATGGACCAGGCAAGCCACCTGACATGCGAGAGGCAGTAGAGTAACTCATATAGTGGATTGTATAGGTTATTAGGCTCCTGACGACCAATACAGTAGGCCGAGGTTGTGACATCACTATGATGCCACTTCAGGACAAAACTGGCGTGCGAGCCAGGAGACGTTGAGATGTCTGTGGATTTCTCCTATCCTTGTACTGATCCTTGTTGGTTTTGGCTGTAATAAACCGCAGTTTGAACTTGCTGCCTGGCTGGGTGTACGTTCCTTTTGGGGGAAGGTGTTGGGCCTTCCAAAGGTGTGCAAACTCCTAGTAGCCCTCAAACCTACCTGGGATTTTGTTCCCGACAATGTGTGGCCCACTCACCAAATGGCTGTCGGACAAAGGAGTGTGATACTGCTGGGGCTTTCCTTGTTCCCTCATCTTCGAATATGGTTGCCAAGACTACTGCCTGGCCATGCAGGGCGACATAAGTAGAGTGTCAGATGAACTTATGAGGGACTCACAGCTCCGGGCGCCAGCCCTGGAGAGACAGATGGATCCGGCGCGCAGTCTGCAAGCGCCAGAAACAGACATAAGATGACGGGGGCACACAAGTACAAAAACTCAATAGTCCAGAGAGGGGCTCCTCGGTCCGTGACCTGGCCCTGCGAGTGGAGGGGACGGAGGAAGGCCTCACTGTAACAGGGGGTGAGAGGAGGGGAATGGGGAAACTACAATGGAGCCTGGGAGAGATTTAGACTTAGATGATGGTTTTCCTCAGTGGAGGGGGGGTGATGTTGGCTTAGTAGGAATGCGAATGGTGGTGGAGGGGGGCTCAGTTTAGATAAGGGGATGTCCGAGAGAGTCCGGTTGACTCAGTATCTTCTGGTGATCTGGTTGTGATCTGGACCTGGCCTGGGACGGTGGCGGTGCTGATGTTGGGGTTGGATGCCCAGGGATGGATTGGGGAAGGAGGTTGAGGGGGGGGGGCGTTTGAGGCCCACACAAGGGGAGTTCATAAGGTTACACTTGATTTCAGTGGATCAGGGGACAGCCCCACACGGGGCATAAGTTGCATTTCATTTTGGTATGGTCTTTTTAGGAAAGGAATGGCTCAAACGGGAGGTCTGGAATGAAAGATATGCCTATGGATGATGGTTAATAGTCTTTCCATCGACAAATGTTTAATCTACACATTTTTCCATCGAATTGTCCAAAATATTTATCCCCACCACACCCTGTTTTGAACCCTTAAATACCCACCCCAAACAAAATTAACCCTTTACCCCAAAAAAATATGCATTCGATGAACATATTTTCATTGGAAAAAGTTTTGATGGAACATTTTTCGATGGAAAGACTGCCTACCATAGATTTCGAACTGGTGATTGGCTCCATTAATTTTAAAGGGCTGAACTCCCATGCCAAGCGTTCAATGACCGTCATTGCTATGGATCTAATCCATAATTAGATCTTCTTATGGTGCAGGAGACCCAATGGCAAAGGGGCAGGGAGCCACGGCTCGGTCGGTGGATGGTCGGGGAGGTTTTCACAGCCACATGCACAGAAAGGAAAGGTGGGGTGGCGATCATTGTATCGGCTCACAAGGGTCTGGTGGTAGATGAGACTCGGAGAGACCCAGGAGGGAAGTACATATTCATCAAGGGTAGCCTGAAAGGTGAAAGGATCGCCCTGTGCTCAATCTACGCACACAACACAGGGCAGGCAGACCTTTGGGGGGGGGTGTCAAGAAAGAAGTGATGTTTGTTGAGGGCCGCCTGGTGGTAGGGGGTGATTTCAATATGGTCCTGGACCCTAGTAGGGACCAAGAGATTGGGAGTGGGAGCGGGGTACACCATGGGTAGAGAATCCTCCAGGAGATTTACACGCATTAATCAAGACCTGAGCCTGGTTCACTCACTGTTGGAGGGGGAGGGAGGAGATCGCCCTTATACGTTCTACTCGGCGGTTCACAACTCCTACTCTCGCATCGACCTGATTCTAGTGGATACAGAGCTAAAAGTTCAGGTGAGGGACACAAGGGTGATCCCAGTCCCGTGGTCAGATCAGGATTTGGTGGTGTGTTCAATGGGACGTCCCACGGGGTCGAGGATTTTGGGAGGGTGGTTTTGCAATGATTTTCTCTTGAGGGATAAGGAGGTCACCCAGTCCGTATTGTCTGAGATAACAGACTATTTTTCCTTCAATGATAATGGAGCGGTGGGGGTGCAAACCCTCTGGGAAGGCTTTAAGGCTACGTTGAGAGGGGGCCCTCATTAGGATAGGCTCTGTGAGAAACACATGGTGACCAAAAGCAAGACTGACACAAGTGATCACAGTTCAAGGGTTTTATTGTTTATTGAACAATGAAAATGGTATGCGGGTTGGACAAACACCTAATCTAATCCTAAATCTAAGATGGGGACAGGCGTCGACCATCCAATGAAAAATAAGGCAGTCCTAGTGATGTCAAGTCAAATAAAAAGGCCTATACTAAGAAAACCTATTGCCAATTCCTTACGCTAAATACAAAGGGTGTTGGGTTAAGTTTTAAGAAAGAAAGAAAGAAAGAAGTGTTCTCAAATAACAAGTCAGGATCCGGTGGCTTGTGTCTCCCTTCCTCACGTTTCAAGCACAGGGTATGGTTGGAGCTTGGAGCACAGTAAGGTCTCAGACTTCACCAGCACGAGACAACAGTTCCAATGGTAGATGGTCTTGGGGTTCACTAGCACAAGGCGACAGTTCCAATGGTAATTCTGAAGACGTTGATGGCCAAGTCTCATTTCCTTAGAAAGTCTCTTGCCTTCGGGCCTTAAGTGTTCAAACATTAAAACAAAAGTTCCTTTACCAAATGAAGTTCGCTTCCAAAACTCAATGTGGGTGATGGATTCACCCATGGGTCCCCCTCTTCTGGGCTGACCCCTTTTCGTACTATATTTTCACAATTCCAAATAGGGTGACAGCTCTACCCCTCGGTTCCCCTCTTCTGGGCTGACCCTTCTCAATTGTAATCTAAAGTTTATGTAGGGTGATGCTTTCACCCCTGGGTCCCCCTCTTCTGGGGCTGACCCTCGCTCAATAGAATCTTTGAATGATAGCTTAACGCCTCGGATCTCCTCATTCAGATTCAGAACCTCTTTCGCCTGACGGCTTCAACCGAGATCTCCCTTGTCCGGGCTCGGACCCTTCTTTAACTTCTTAATGTCTTTGTCACAACAGTTCAGTGGACATTCCTTCCTTGGGTTCACTTTTTCTCAGGACCTTTCAACTTCGTCCCTCTTCTTCGGCATCCCTCCTTCGGGTTCACTTTTGCCTTTTGGTGCTTTCAAATTGGTTCTAATGTTCAAGGGATTCACATCCCTTTCTTTTATTCAACTTCTGGGATTCACTTGCCTTACTTTTATTCAATTTGCGGATCAAAGTCTTTCGAATGTACTGGGCTTTTGCTAGACCCTCACGTATGACCACTTTGCTTCCTTTGTTGGCCTTCAGGTTTCTGTAGTTTCTCAATATGGGGCTCGACCAGAGTCTCTCGAAACAGCACCCACGTGGTGCCACTTTTCCTCTGCAACTGGTCTCCCCTTCACACTTTTAACAGTTTATTCAAAGTTCATTACTTCTGCTTCAAAAGTTGCCACTTTGCGATTCTCAATCAACACAACCTGGCTTTTATCGATTCCTCCCTCGACTCACCGCTTGTGCTTAACTGTTCGACTTTTGGCTTCTTTGGAGTCAAGGCCGGTACCACGGGAGCTTCCCTCGCTCCTGCCTCGTGTACCGCTGACATCTGGAGCAGGACACTTGCGCTATTGTTTGCGGTCTTAGGCTCTCTTCTTGGAAGGCTGCTTGGGCCGGTGATGAAAAGGGCAAGGTCGTTTCTCTCCTCGCCACCCTTTCACTTCCCGCCGCCTTTCTCCTTCTTCCCAATTGCTGCACCTTAGGCATCTTGTCATGCTCTCTGCCGTTTTTCTCGCCTTGCTCGTACAGTGTTCTCTGGTTTCACTTCACCTTTTAACCCTGTGGGGAAAGGAAAGGACCATCAGGTGTGTGTGGCTCAAGTTAATTGCATGACTTCGCCTGACCCTCGGGTTGGAATCTGTCAGGTACACAGGTTTAACATTACCAGTCTGTCTTGAGTGTAAAACAGTATTTGTGTAACAAAAAGGGGGGTTTGGCGTATCAGAGTATGTTACGGTACGCGATAGGGAAGGTTTGTGCAATGAACAAGAGTGACTGGATGCAGAACGGAACATAGGGGATGGTGGGAACAATAGTGTTCTGTCATAGTCGGTTGGGTTTTTAGAAAATGGCAATCAGAGGGACGGGATTGGTAGAGTTTGCAGGGTAACCTGGAATAGCTGTGGTCATGACATGAACACAGGGGATTGTGAGAATTGTAGTGTTTTGTTTGGTCCGATTGGGAATGCGGAAAACGATAATCATACCAACAGAACGAAGACAGGTAGGGAGTATTTGAATGGAGACCGGTGAAACAAGGATTCTGGGAGTTGTGACTTTTGGGTGTAACCGGGTCTGGGACTTTAGATGATTGCTTTTGTACGGAAGGGTTGTTGGATCTGGGTCTGAGACTCCGAACATGAGGAAAGGAGGCAGACGTAATACAATCCATGAAGGCCTCAATTATCTCATCCTTCTCCCCTTCTCTGGCACCAAACCGCGTCTCACCTGGGACAATTTCCCGAGCATAACCTCGGGTTCCCCCACCCAGGTGATCCTTCCTCGCTCGTCCACCCCCAGGGTTGGGGTTTGAGAGCGCCAGCCCTCCCCTGGCCACCTGAATAAGGTTTTCCAAGGTGTACCTAGGAGAATACCCTCAGGTTTCTCACATACCCTTCCCCTGTGCTGGTTGGACAGGGTTGGGTCACTAAGAAATGTCTTTCTGGACCAACCAGGCTGCTATTCCAAGCCTTCCAACATATATCCTGGGTCGTTTTCCTCCTCTATTATATAGAGATGGTTACTGGTGGAGCACTCAACCCTTTCTTGATCAATCCAGGGTGGCTCCGGAGAAGATTTGAAGAGTTCCCTCACCTCTATTTCTCGTTGGAGCTTTCTTTCCCTTTCTGGGGTGTCCGTTAATTCCTCCTCTGACCTATCTGGGCAGATTTCCCTATTTTGGCCTTTCTTGCCACAGAAGAAACATGTTTCTAATTGCAAGATTTCTGACTCGGCTATAGTTTTTAGAGCTATTGATCTTCCCTTGTTCTTATTCAGGGGATTTCCCTCCTTCTCTCTCCCTTGCTTATACTCTACTGTCCCCCATGAATAGTAAAGGTGGGTTTCTTGGATTTCATGTTCTACAGGTGGGGCTTTGGTACCTCTTTTTGATGTTCCCCCCATCCCCCAAATTTCCCTCTTTCTGTGTTCTAACCCTGTGGAAGTCAGATGTATCCCGCTCTACCACTCCTTTCGCCTGGAAGGAGGTCGCCAGAAGAATTTCTAGCAACTGGATTTTATATTGCCATTGCCAAGGGAGGTGATAATCTATTAAGGGTTTGCCCCCCCCCTCCACCCCCATTTCAGGAAATTTGGATCTTCCGAGGCAAGTAAAGAATGATCTATTTGGGAGTGGTCCAATTCTCCTAAATTTTGAGGGGTTCCCTTAGGAGGGGGATCCCACATGATCTCATATCGGTGGGTTCCCAATATTTCACCTCAAGGAATATTTCTTGGGGTGGAGGAGAAATTAAGTAAAATAAACTTCACTTCAGCTCCACAGGAATAAAGGCAAAAGGCCTCCATACCCTTTTCCTTGAAGGGTATTATGTACACGACTGAGGAGGCGACATTACCTATTTGTAGGCCTAGAGAGACCACAATTTTCTCGCTCCCTGGTATTAAAGTGTCTTGGGGACATTGGAGGACGTATTCATTAGCCTCTATTGTTTTTCGGTCAGGGAAAAATAGCTTGAGATGTCAGAGGGGTAAATGGAATTCCCATTTGCTGTTCCCGGGGTGGAAGGGCCGGTAGTATGCTCTCCATCGATTTCTCACCATTGAAGGAAAAGAAAGTTGGATGGGGTTTGATTCTTAGTTCAGAATTTTCTGGGTATAGGTTTTGAAATTTTGTAGGTAGAGTTTTTACAAGTGACGGGCCCTCCAACTTTTAACAATTGGGTCAAATCCCATTCTTAACACCATATGTGTAAACTCATGGTCACCAAAAGCAAGACAGACACGAGTGATCACAGTTCAAGGGTGTTTATTGAACAGTGAAAATGGTATGCGGGTTGGAAAAACACCTAATCTTATCCTAAATCTAAAATGGGGACAGGCGTCGACCATCAAATGAAAAATAAGGCAGAGTCAAATAAAACGGACTATACTAAGATAACCTATTGCCAATTCCTTACGCTAAATACAAAGGGTGTTGGGTTAAGTTTTAAGAAAGAAAGAAAGAAGTGTTCTCAAATAATAAGTCAGGATGCAGGGGCTTGGGTCAAGTGAGGCGTTTGGCCTAACATGAGCAGTAATACTTCTAGGCGCTACCTGAGAAGAAAGGGGCGATCACGGTACTTGGAAAAGCAGTGGCTAATTCTTTGAGTTTTCCTATTCCATTTTATTTTCTTCATTTTTTTCACTGCTACATACACTTATTGTGACATCACAGCAGGTGACTTTTGATTCCATAGCCCACTGCATTGGCATCATGGCAAGAGGGAACAGCATTTTCCTTTGCTTTCTCGTAGTCTTCTGAGCCCCAATGGAAGCAAGTTCTATGCCACACAATTATTGGCTCCCATCGTGGTGTGGGGCGTGTGGCTCTGACAGGTTGTCATGGTTGGATCGCCCGCAGTGTCAAAGGCCGCTCTGTCTTTGTTTGTGGTCGAGCTGTTTCTCTGACAAGCGGTCAGAATGGTGACTGCTACAATTTGAGGTTGCGTGCTGGAAGGGAAGAGAGTGGTGAGGGGGAGGGAGATGTGAGTGGTAAGACACCAGGTATTCTTTTTTCTCGGTGGGTTTTGAAGAGGGCATACCACAAAATGAAGGAGGTTAGACAAGGGTTTGCAGGATGCCAGCTATTTACTATTTTGGATTGGGGAAGAGACAGTGGTCGAAGTGTATGAAAAGAAGTAGTGGAACTATGTTCCCTGCTGGACTGCCCTACTCCCCACAAACCTCATCATCACACCCCCTCCCACGCACTAGACAAAACTCCAAACAAATGTGTCTGCTGTTTAAGGGAACGTTCAGTGCAGTGCACTGAAGTGCACGTTTCAACTGCTTTCTACAATTTTATTTTAAAACAAAACCATTTTGGAGTGGTTTATTTTTAAATGGTTTATCAGAGTAAAGGAACAGTAAAACGTAATTTCAAAAAGTAGTGGAGCACTGCTCCCACCCACTTCTACCACTGGGAAGAGATTATATGTAGGTAAAGGGATACAGAGAAGAAGGCAGAAAGAATACGTATTCCTTTTTGGGGATGGGAGGGACAAGAGTGCACCTGACAAGGTAGGGGAGGGAGGCAGGACGTGAGTAAACCTTTCCTGTTACGTGCTGAGGAAAGACGGTATCGGGTAATATTGTCCCCGTATACAATGTTGCCATACATATAGTCGCTGGAAAACGGCATAGGTGACATTATAGATGGGGACAATATATGGGGCAAATGGGAGAAGGGGTTACGGGGTATACCCTGCTCCCTTTAAAAAAAAATGTCATGGGTTGCAGGGGTGCCAACTGCATGTTCCTTATGATAATGTGTCTGCAACAAAACAGCGTCATTCTTGCAGGGACATTATCACATGGAACCGGAAGGACCACATGGGAAAGACACCAATGGGTTTCTTTTTGCTTGGTTGAGGTGAAGAGGGAGATTTGTTCGTGTTGTATATATTCCCATCCTTCCGACCCACTGCACCACTACAAGGCTGGTTTTTGGGGACAGTACAAAGGGTGGACAAGTGATGCAGGGGTGCCATACACACCATACATTTCTAGATGAGTGTTATCAACTTCAAGGCGTCTTCCACCTGGGGACTTCCAGTGACATGACAAACTATTCAAGGTGCACTCTGGTTATCTATCAGATGTCCTTCAGAACCCTTTAGTGGAAAACATACTGATAGTTGATAGTTACCCATATATAATTCTATACATCATCCTAAAGTGCTAGTAGATATTTGTGAATCACAAAAGAGCATGTCAATGTTTCTCACACTTCCCGCTGGCTTTGCACAGGGTCCAAATGAATATGGTCCCCTGTGGGGAAAATAAACGTCACCATTTTTTGCAAGTGTGAGAGCGTGATACTAGCAATGTATAAGAACTTGTTTGGTTCCTAAGCACTTTGAATAGATACAGGAAGATGATCAGGTGGCAGTATTTGCCAATACACTAATGAAACCATTTTAAACTTAGCTCTAGGTTCTGAAGGAGATGAAAATGGAAGATTTCTGGCTGTTTTCTGCAGGAATAATGAGTCCATGAAACAACTGCAACAAGTCTTACTGAGAGGTCATCCTGAAGGTAACTTTTCGAACCAGAAGAAAATGGGGTCAATCCGGTAAGAAACTACATTTTAAGTTTTATGCTCAGAACAGTGAGGGAGTCATCTCCCTCGGGGCAGCGGCCCAGCATGTCCCACAGCTCAAGCAAAGGATAAAGCAGAGAGCATCGGGAGTCACCTCCCTCGGGGCAGCGGCCCAGCATATCCCACAGCTCAAGCAAAGAATAAAGCAGAGAGCATCGAGAGTCGTCTACCTCGGGGCAGCGGCCCAGCATATCCCACAGCTCAAGCAAAGGATAAAGCAGAGAGCATCGGGAGTCATCTCCCTCGGGGCAGCGGCCCTGCATATCCCACAGCTCAAGCAAAGGATAAAGCAGAGAGCATCGGGAGTCATCTCCCTCGGGCAGCGGCCCAGCATATCCCACAGCTCAAGCAAAGGATAAAGCAGAGAGCATTGGGAGTCATCTCCCTCGGGGCAGAGGCCCAGCATATCCGACAGCTCAAGCAAAGGATAAAGCAGAGAGCATTGGGAGTCATCTCCCTCAGGGCAGAGGCCCATCATATCCCACAGCTCAAGCAAAGGATAAAGCCGAGTGCATTGGGAGTATCTCCCTCGTGCAGTGGCCCAGCATACCTCAAAGTATAAAGCCGAGTGCATTGGGAGTCATCTCCCTAGGGGCAGTGTCCCAGCATATCCCACAGCTCAAGCAAAGGATAAAGCAGAGAGCATCGGGAGTCGTCTCCCTCGGGGCAGAGACCCAGCATATCCCACAGCTCAAGCAAAGGATAAAGAAGAGAGCATCGGGAGTCGTCTACCTCTGGGCAGAGCCCCAGCATATCCCACAGCTCAAGCAAAGAATAAAGCAGAGAGCATCGGGAGTCGTCTCCCTCGGGGCAGTGGCCCAGCATATCCCACAGCTCAAGCAAAGGATAAAGCAGAGAGCATCGGGAGTCATCTCCCTCGGGGCAGTGGCCCAGCATATCCCACAGCTCAAGCAAAGGATAAAGCAGAGAGCATCGGGAGTCATCTCCCTCGGGCAGTGGCCCAGCATATCCGACAGC
Organism: Ambystoma mexicanum; assembly: GCF_040938575.1. Classification (NCBI taxonomy): domain Eukaryota; kingdom Metazoa; phylum Chordata; class Amphibia; order Caudata; family Ambystomatidae; genus Ambystoma; species Ambystoma mexicanum. Next base: position 44,581,227 of record NC_090936.1, on the reverse strand, counting down.
TCAAGCAAAGGATAAAGCAGAGAGCATCGGGAGTCATCTCCCTCGGGGCAGAGGCCCAGCATATCCCGCAGTTCAAGCAAAGGATAAAGCAGAGTGCATCGGGAGTCATCTCCCTCGGGGCAGTGGCCCAGCATATCCCGCAGCTCAAGCAAAGGATAAAGCAGAGAGCATCAGGAGTCATCTCCCTCGGGGCAGAGCCCCAGCATATCCCACAGCTCAAGCAAAGGATAAAGCAGAGAGCATCGGGAGTCATCTCCCTCAGGCAGTGGCCCAGCATATCGCACAGCTCAAACAAAGGATAAAGCAGAGAGCATCGGGAGTCATCTCCCTCGGGACAGAGCCCCAGCATATCGCACAGCTCAAACAAAGGATAAAGCAGAGAGCATCGGGAGTCATCTCCCTCGGGACAGAGCCCCAGCATATCGCACAGCTCAAACAAAGGATAAAGCAGAGAGCATCGGGAGTCATCTCCCTCAGGCAGTGGCCCAGCATATCGCACAGCTCAAGCAAAGGATAAAGCAGAGAGCATCGGGAGTCATCTCCCTCGGGCAGTGGCCCAGCATATCCCACAGCTCAAGCAAAGGATAAAGCAGAGAGCATCGGGAGTCCTCTCCCTCGGGGCAGGGGCCCAGCATATCCCACAGCTCAAGCAAAGGATAAAGCAGAGAGCATCGGGAGTCATCTCTCTCGCTCAGCGGCCCAGCATACCCCCCTGCTAAAGCAAAGTATAAAGCCGAGTGCATTGGGAGTATCTCCCTCGTGCAGTGGCCCAGCATACCTCAAAGTATAAAGCCGAGTTCATTGGGAGTCATCTCTCTCGCTCAGTGGCCCAGCATACCCCACTGCTAAAGCAAAGTATAAAGCCGAGTGCATTGGGAGTGATCTCCCTCGGGGCAGAGCCCCGGCATACCCCACTGCTAAAGCAAAGTATAAAGCAGAGTGCATTGGGAGTCATCTCCCTCGGGGCAGAGCCCCGGCATACCCCACTGCTAAAGCAAAGGATAAAGCAGAGTGCATTGGGAGTCACCTCCCTCGGGGCAGTGGCCCAGCATATCCCACAGCTCAAGCAAAGGATAAAGCAGAGAGCATCGGGAGTCACCTCCCTCGGGGCAGAGCCCCAGCATATCCCACAGCTCAAGCAAAGGATAAAGCAGAGAGCATCGGGAGTCATCTCCCTCAGGCAGTGGCCCAGCATATCGCACAGCTCAAGCAAAAGATAAAGCAGAGAGCATCGGGAGTCATCTCCCTCGGGCAGTGGCCCAGCATATCCCACAGCTCAAGCAAAGGATAAAGCAGAGAGCATCGGGAGTCATCTCCCTCGGGGCAGAGGCCCAGCATATCCCACAGCTAAAGCAAAGTATAAAGGTCAGTGCATTGGGAGTCATCTCTCTCGCTCAGTGGCCCAGCATATCCCACAGCTCAAGCAAAGGATAAAGCGGAGAGCATCGGGAGTCATCTCCCTCGGGGCAGAGGCCCAGCATATCCCGCAGCTCAAGCAAAGGATAAAGCGGAGAGCATCGGGAGTCACCTCCCTCGGGGCAGAGCCCCAGCATATCCCACAGCTCAAGCAAAGGATAAAGCAGAGAGCATCGGGAGTCATCTCCCTCGGGGCAGAGCCCCAGCATACCCCACAGCTCAAGCAAAGGATAAAGCAGAGAGCATCGGGAGTCATCTCCCTCGGGGCAGAGCCCCAGCATATCCCACAGCTCAAGCAAAGGATAAAGCAGAGAGCATTGGGAGTCACCTCCCTCGGGGCAGCGGCCCAGCATACCCCACAGCTCAAGCAAAGAATAAAGCAGAGAGCATCGAGAGTCGTCTACCTCGGGGCAGCGGCTCAGCATATCCCACAGCTCAAGCAAAGGATAAAGCAGAGAGCATCGGAAGTCACCTCCCTCGGGGCAGCGGCCCAGCATATCCCACAGCTCAAGCAAAGAATAAAGCAGAGAGCATCGGGAGTCATCTCCCTCGGGCAGCGGCCCAGCATATCCCACAGCTCAAGCAAAGGATAAAGCAGAGAGCATCGGGAGTCATCTCCCTCGGGGCAGAGCCCCAGCATACCCCACTGCTAAAGCAAAGTATAAAGCCGAGTTCATTGGGAGTCATCTCTCTCGCTCAGTGGCCCAGCTTACCTCACTGCTAAAGCAAAGTATAAAGCCGAGTGCATTGGGAGTAATCTCCCTCGGGGCAGAGCCCCGGCATACCCCACTGCTAAAGCAAAGTATAAAGCCGAGTGCATTGGGAGTCATCTCCCTCGGGGCAGAGCCCCGGCATACCCCACTGCTAAAGCAAAGTATAAAGCCGAGGGCATTGGGAGTCATCTCCCTCGGGGCAGAGCCCCGGCATACCCCACTGCTAAAGCAAAGTATAAAGCCGAGGGCATTGGGAGTCACCTCCCTCGGGGCAGAGCCCTGGCATACCCCACTGCTAAAGCAAAGTATAAAGCCGAGGGCATTGGGAGTCATCTCCCTCGGGGCAGTGGCCCAGCATATCCCACAGCTCAAGCAAAGGATAAAGCAGAGAGCATCGGGAGTCACCTCCCTCGGGGCAGAGCCCCAGCATATCCCACAGCTCAAGCAAAGGATAAAGCAGAGAGCATCGGGAGTCATCTCCCTCAGGCAGTGGCCCAGCATATTGCACAGCTCAAGCAAAAGATAATGCAGAGAGCATCGGGAGTCATCTCCCTCGGGCAGTGGCCCAGCATATCCCACAGCTCAAGCAAAGGATAAAGCAGAGAGCATCGGGAGTCACCTCCCTCGGGGCAGAGCCCCAGCATATCCCACAGCTCAAGCAAAGGATAAAGCAGAAAGCATCGGGAGTCATCTCCCTCAGGCAGTGGCCCAGCATATCGCACAGCTCAAGCAAAAGATAAAGCAGAGAGCATCGGGAGTCATCTCCCTCGGGCAGTGGCCCAGCATATCCCGCAGCTCAAGCAAAGGATAAAGCGGAGAGCATCGGGAGTCACCTCCCTCGGGGCAGAGCCCCAGCATATCCCACAGCTCAAACAAAGGATTATGTAGAGAGCATCGGGAGTCATCTCCCTCGGGGCAGAGCCCCAGCATACCCCACAGCTCAAGCAAAGGATAAAGCAGAGAGCATCGGGAGTCATCTCCCTCGGGGCAGAGCCCCAGCATATCCCACAGCTCAAGCAAAGGATAAAGCAGAGAGCATCGGGAGTCACCTCCCTCGGGGCAGCGGCCCAGCATACCCCACAGCTCAAGCAAAGAATAAAGCAGAGAGCATCGAGAGTCGTCTACCTCGGGGCAGCGGCCCAGCATATCCCACAGCTCAAGCAAAGGATAAAGCAGAGAGCATCGGAAGTCACCTCCCTCGGGGCAGCGGCCCAGCATATCCCACAGCTCAAGCAAAGAATAAAGCAGAGAGCATCGGGAGTCATCTCCCTCGGGCAGCGGCCCAGCATATCCCACAGCTCAAGCAAAGGATAAAGCAGAGAGCATCGGGAGTCATCTCCCTCGGGGCAGAGCCCCAGCATACCCCACTGCTAAAGCAAAGTATAAAGGTCAGTGCATTGGGAGTCATCTCCCTCGGGGCAGAGCCCCAGCATACCCCACTGCTAAAGCAAAGTATAAAGCCGAGTTCATTGGGAGTCATCTCTCTCGCTCAGTGGCCCAGCATACCCCACTGCTAAAGCAAAGTATAAAGCCGAGTGCATTGGGAGTAATCTCCCTCGGGGCAGAGCCCCGGCATACCCCACTGCTAAAGCAAAGTATAAAGCCGAGTGCATTGGGAGTCATCTCCCTCGGGGCAGAGCCCCGGCATACCCCACTGCTAAAGCAAAGTATAAAGCCGAGGGCATTGGGAGTCATCTCCCTCGGGGCAGAGCCCCGGCATACCCCACTGCTAAAGCAAAGTATAAAGCCGAGGGCATTGGGAGTCATCTCCCTCGGGGCAGTGGCCCAGCATATCCCACAGCTCAAGCAAAGGATAAAGCAGAGAGCATCGGGAGTCACCTCCCTCGGGGCAGCGCCCCAGCATATCCCACAGCTCAAGCAAAGGATAAAGCAGAGAGCATCGGGAGTCATCTCCCTCAGGCAGTGGCCCAGCATATTGCACAGCTCAAGCAAAAGATAAAGCAGAGAGCATCGGGAGTCATCTCCCTCGGGCAGTGGCCCAGCATATCCCACAGCTCAAGCAAAGGATAAAGCAGAGAGCATCGGGAGTCACCTCCCTCGGGGCAGAGCCCCAGCATATCCCACAGCTCAAGCAAAGGATAAAGCAGAAAGCATCGGGAGTCATCTCCCTCAGGCAGTGGCCCAGCATATCGCACAGCTCAAGCAAAGGATAAAGCAGAGAGCATCGGGAGTCATCTCCCTCGGGGCAGAGGCCCAGCATATCCCGCAGCTCAAGCAAAGGATAAAGCAGAGTGCATCGGGAGTCATCTCCCTCGGGGCAGTGGCCCAGCATATCCCGCGGCTCAAGCAAAGGATAAAGCAGAGAGCATCGGGAGTCATCTCCCTCGGGGCAGAGCCCCAGCATATCCCACAGCTCAAGCAAAGGATAAAGCAGAGAGCATCGGGAGTCATCTCCCTCAGGCAGTGGCCACCATATCGCACAGCTCAAACAAAGGATAAAGCAGAGAGCATCGGGAGTCATCTCCCTCGGGGCAGAGCCCCAGCATATCGCACAGCTCAAACAAAGGATAAAGCAGAGAGCATCGGGAGTCATCTCCCTCAGGCAGTGGCCCAGCATATCGCACAGCTCAAGCAAAGGATAAAGCAGAGAGCATCGGGAGTCATCTCCCTCGGGCAGTGGCCCAGCATATCCCACAGCTCAAGCAAAGGATAAAGCAGAGAGCATCGGGAGTCCTCTCCCTCGGGGCAGAGGCCCAGCATATCCCACTGCTCAAGCAAAGGATAAAGCAGAGAGCATCGGGAGTCATCTCCCTCGGGGCAGTGGCCCAGCATATCCCACAGCTCAAGCAAAGTATAAAGCCGAGTGCATTGGGAGTATCTCCCTCGTGCAGTGGCCCAGCATACCTCAAAGTATAAAGCCGAGTGCATTGGGAATCATCTCCCTAGGGGCAGCGGCCCAGCATATCCCACAGCTCAAGCAAAGGATAAAGGAGAGTGCATCGGGAGTCACGTCCCTCGGGGCAGAGCCCCAGCATATCCCACAGCTCAAGCAAAGGATAAAGCAGAGAGCATCGGGAGTCATCTCCCTCGGGGCAGCGGCCCAGCATATCCCACAGCTCAAGCAAAGGATAAAGCAGAGTGCATTGGGAGTCACCTCCCTCGGGGCAGTGGCCCAGCATATCGCACAGCTCAAACAAAGGATAAAGCAGAGAGCATCGGGAGTCATCTCCCTCGGGGCAGAGCCCCAGCATATCCCACAGCTCAAGCAAAGGATAAAGCAGAGTGCATCGGGAGTCACCTCCCTCGGGGCAGAGGCCCAGCATATCCCACAGCTCAAGCAAAGGATAAAGCAGAGTGCATTGGGAGTCACCTCCCTCGGGGCAGTGGCCCAGCATATCGCACAGCTCAAACAAAGGATAAAGCAGAGAGCATCGGGAGTCATCTCCCTCGGAGCAGAGCCCCAGCATATCCCACAGCTCAAGCAAAGGATAAAGCAGAGTGCATTGGGAGTCACCTCCCTCAGGGCAGAGCCCCAGCATATCCCACAGCTCAAGCAAAGGATAAAGCAGAGAGCATCGGGAGTCATCGCCCTCGGGGCAGCGGCCCAGCATATCCCACAGCTCAAGCAAAGGATAAAGCAGAGAGCATCGGGAGTCATCTCCCTCGGGGCAGCGGCCCAGCATATCCCACAGCTCAAGCAAAGGATAAAGCAGAGAGCATCGGGAGTCATCTCCCTTGGGGCAGCGGCCCAGCATATCCCACAGCTCAAGCAAAGGATAAAGCAGAGAGCATTGGGAGTCACCTCCCTCGGGGCAGAGCCCCAGCATATCCCACAGCTCAAGCAAAGGATAAAGCAGAGAGCATCGGGAGTCACCTCCCTCGGGGCAGAGCCCCAGCATACCCCACTGCTCAAGCAAAGTATAAAGGTCAGTGCATTGGGAGTCATCTCCCTCGGGGCAGAGCCCCAGCATATCCCACAGCTCAAGCAAAGGATAAAGCCGAGTGCATTGGGAGTCTCTCCCTCGTCACAGTACTGCCCTAGAAGAAGCAAGTGAAGAGACACAAGCAAAGCAGAGTGAGCCGAGAGTGTACTCTCCCTTTTGAGGGTCTCAAGTGGAAACCAGAGAAAGCTCAGAAATTGTATAATTCCAGGAAGGAGTTGAAAAGACTGATTCAAGTCATTTGTGTGGACATTATTGTGAACTTATGGTGGAAGACCACAAGAAGGGAGCCATTCCCCTGGTCCCTTGTGGTCGGACATTGAAAGGATTGTTTCTATTTCATTCTAAGCCAGAAGTACTTGATCGGGAGAAGGGGAGTCATTCTCCTGGGAGAGGAAACAAAAACTTTAGTTTTTCGTTTACGTTTCTACTGTTAGGGTTATATTAGTCGTTTCTGGCAGAACATTTCTTTCCAGAGAGACATTCTGACAGCTCACCCAGTATTCTTAGGTTAAGGCAGGTAAACCCCTGGAGAGTTGTTTTTCTTTTAATATAATAATTCTATAGCCCAAAGCATGTAATCATTTATGTATGTGTTTATTTATATAGCGCACCTAACCCGTAGGTATCTGGGTGCATAACTCATGACTTACCTGTCAGTCTCTTTCGATATCGATTGTATTTCTGAAGTAAAGTACTTCTGAAGTAAAGTACTTCTGAAGTAAAGTACTTCTGAAGTAAAGTATTTCTGAAGTAAAGTACTGTTTATCATTATTACTATTAGGATATTTATTGAGCGCTGACGTAGCTTCGAGAAGCAACAAAGCGCTTAACTCATAGGGTGAGAAACAGGGTGAGGAGAGCATAGAAACAAGGGAATGGAGAGCTAACGGGGGAGCGGGAGGGCAGGCGATTTGTCAGCAAAAGCTCTACAAGCAACGAGGGGCGCAAGCGGTGGGGATCAGATCACCCAGTCTCAGGGGTGGGGGGCAACTGGAGTAGGGGGTGGCTGGAAACAGAAAGTAAAACAAAGTGGCAAATAGAGAAAGATTTAGTTCAGCGTAACTTAGAGAACAAGGAATGCACCCCATAAATTAAATCATTAAAATCTTTGTGCTTTAAGTTATGGTTTTCCCAGAAGCGTTAACAACACCTGCCTGGCACTAAGGAATCCTGATTTAAGTGGAAACTACTTCTTCCTGATAGTTTTGTACACTTTCATATTTCAATTGCATTTTAACCGTAATAGTGTTGGGCTTTTTATCCAGAAAGCTACTGAATCGCTAATAGGTCAAATATGTTTTTATGAAATAGGGCCCTAATGCAACTTGAATTGCTTCGATTCAGTAAAACTGTATGCAATTACAATTGAATAAGCTTCCCACTGTGACTAAAAGCAGGACTAATAACTTTCAAAGTTCTAAACTACTATGCTGGGAAATTAAACGATGCTAGCAGACTTTCTTGTGTGCTTATTGTAAGAATAAACAATGCAGAAAATCACTGTTTCATTTCCTAGTGCAAAGGTAATTAAGCAAAGTTTTCCAATTGAACTAAAATGATGTCTCCCAGTGGAGGCCAGTCTAGTTCATTGATAATTTATTAGGTTGCAACAAAGCGGGCGCATCTTACAGCTAAAAGCTTGACTTTTAACAATAGCTCAAGTATGACATTGGTACAACCTCAAGTCGACAGAATCATGATCTCCAGTCATAAATTAGTTTGGCCTACACTGTACACCCTGTTAATTAGTTAATTAGGTCAATCATGGAGCTTGAGTATGTCAACAAAGCAGGTACTGCCATTAAACGCTCATGAATGTGTCATGAGTGATACAGTTCCTGGATTTGCTGACTCCGTGTATCAGATGCCAGCAGGGTTGGTCCATCCTCCATCCCAGCTGAGAACCAAGGCGTGGGGAGGAGAGCCCCTGATATACAGAAACAACCTTTCCTATAAACAAACTCCTGCACCAAAACACTTAATCCTTATCTGTCTAGAAGTTGCATTCGAATTTTCTCTTTCAAAACTAGAGACTAAATATGCTACTCAAACTACCGTGTAGGGACAAATAGTTGCGGAGTAAAGAAAACTTAACGTCTAACAGATCAGTTTATTCTTGTGGGTTTTAAACCTCCACTTAGAGGGTATCTCACATAGACCTGTGACCTGCTTCATAGAATTCCTAGAAGAGAATCATGTCACACAAAACACACCCAGCCCACTGTGACGAATCCCGGGGTTATCGTCACTCCTCACCTAGGGCGATCCCCTTCCCAGAAGCCAGGGAGGTTAGGCTGCTACCGAATGGTCCCCCTGGGGGTGGTACTCAGTGTGTGGATCTTATGGGTAGGGACATAGTCGAAAGTACTGGGACGAGGAAGAGTGTAGGCTCCAAAAAGGACTTGTATCTCCTATATACTGAAACAAGAGAGAGACCAACTGGCCCACTGGGAGTTTGCAAGATAAGTATTGGGACAAGGAAGAAGTGTGGAAGAATGAAGACCATGTTTAGAAACCATTATGAGCGGTCTAGTCTACACAGACTTTCTATTGGTCAGAACATACCTGAAATAGAAGAGGAAAATACAAACCGAGAGAGAGATCCTCTCTCGAGTAAATTGAAGCTTTGTGAGCCGCTAGAGGGACAGGGACGCTGATAGTGTAATGAACGAGACGCTTGCCCGCCGGGAGAGGCATCCCTGACAGATCTACCTTGGCTGAGTAGAAGAAAGCCAGAGCTCGGGCAACCCTCTGGACGAAGGAGCTGGAGCATGTCCTCCATGCGAAGCACACCGCCTGAAAGCAGGAAGCCGCTGCGGAACTGCAGCAGATCTGAAGGGGGGCTAGGTGGTACTGGAGCAGGGATGAGAGACCCAGAAGCTGCAAACGTAGACTGGTGAGCAGCCAGGGAGGGGTTGCAAAAACAGGAGGCTTGCTAGGAGCCCATCGGGACCTTGGCCACACTGAAATACGGGTCTGGGCCCCGCACCCAGTGAGAAGTGACATCCAGAATCATCTTCTTCGTGGCAGTCCCTGCGGACTAGGACCCAGGGCTGCCTAGAGCACAGGAGAAAGAAAGAAAGCTATACAAAGGGATCTGGGACGCAAGAGAAAAAAATACATACACCAGGGACTGGGACATAAGAGAGTGGCAGTCGCTGGCTAATTGGGAAACCAGGTCTACCTAGACTACAAGAGTGAAAAAGAAACCAGCGTCAAGAGGGTCTGGGACCCAACAAAGGGAATAACTGGCAGGATGGTGAACCGGGTAAAAGTCCTGAGGCACAAGAAGAGACAAAAAGGGTCTGCGACCCACACAAAATAACCAACTGCTTCTGAGATCACCCCTATAACCACAGTACTTGGCAAGATAGTGTACCAGGTGGCTATGCCCTTGGAGAACACTGTGAAGAGCGGGAAAGAAACCATGGGAGGAGAGAAATATCCTCTGATGTTGAACATTGTATGAAGTGCCAGGAGAAGGGGCCCTTCGCTTGGAACAGTGAGCACTGGCAAATAGGCCAGGAGACGAAAGGCACTTGTACTGGCATTGAGAGAACCTGAGAAAGGCAAAAAGTGGGGAGGGAGTGATTCCCCTAACAATGTGGAGATACAAGTATTTTTGTTCCGAGTTCCTTGCTGGAAAACCCAACCCAAGGAATCCCTTTTGGAAACTTTGATTTGAAATTTCAGAGAACATTTCATTTCTGCATCCTCTGGAATTGAACGTTGGCTGTCGTCAAGAAGAAGGAAGCCCATCTTCTGGACCAAGAAGACCATCTCTTTTTCTTAGTTCAGTTTCTAGTGCAAGGGTCGGAAATAGGTGGTGGACACAGGACAGTGAACTCTTTTGCTTTAGCCGGACATCCTGACGGACTCCTTAGTATTGGTTGAGGCAGGCAAACCCCTCTTAGAACGAGGGTCACACAGGGTTTCCTCTTTTAGTTCCTCATTAATAAACGTCTCTAGCCAATAGCATGCCACCTGTCCATCGTTCTCCCACTGCTAGACCCTTGCACTACTCACAGAACCGCAAACGATGTACGCCTCATTATTGCCTAAACATACAGCTACCAGCACAAAACCCTATATCTTGAGTTATCAGACCACATATCTTTGAAGCTTTAATAAGGATGAGTGCACCTCAGTTTAAAACAACTGAGCAGGTGTCCGAAATTCATTGAGCCAAAGAAATTGTATGGGTTGAGTTAATACTGATGAATTAATTGGATAATCTTGTAGCAATTAATCGAGAGCGTATTCGACGACAGGTTGTCCTTTTTGCACCCTAGGCCTTCTCTCGCATCGTTTCCAAGCTGAACATTTTCTAGGTAACATTGTGGCTGGAGAATTTATAAAGGGATCAGTTCAATGTGTGAGTTTGCCCACTTGTATGTATGTGTGGGATATGTAAAACGTAAACCTAGCTGGGATGCAACGGAGTGACGTACAAAGGGGACGCACCCAGGGGTTAGAAGTAAAATGCAAGTGTAGCAGAGGAACTGAGAGGGGTAGGTGAAGCAAGGAAGGGGGCGGGGCTTCAAGGGAGGAGAAAGGGTCGAGTGGAGTAATCCATGATTGTCAAGTTGCTCTTTGATGCGTAGCGTCTCCAGGTTATTTCTGAAGTGTAGGATGGCGGGGGACTAATCTGATCTGTGTTAATAACTTGTTCCAAAGACAGGGTGGTTAGCAGGAAAAGGCCTGTTTCTGGGGGGTTTTCTCCATCTTGCAGTTCTTTGTCCCTGATCCCTACATGCCAGTTCTTGCCCCGCCCCCACATTTAAAGCTCCACTCCAGGCACTGCATCCTCCATTCCCAGCAACATCTCCAGCTGCCATTTTAATTCCACTTACTTCCCCACTCAGGACGCCATTGAAAGATTCACTGACTCCAGGCGCTTCATTCACACTGTCCTAGACACAACAGCAACCCCTCTGCACTGGCTTCATGCCTCACTCCCCTCTCCACCCTTCCCCTTATTGATGGCTAGTGTGTGTGGGCTGACAGTGTCCAAGACCCACCTTTTGTTCACCAGTTAAACTATGGTGCTGGGCGCATTGGTGGCCCCCTAGGACATTGATGCTTGGGTAAGGATGCAGCTCAGGGTCCTTGCTTGTGCTTTTGCAAATACAAGGACCCTCTGTGTTGGCCGCAGCCGCATTTGTTTTGCCCCGCTCCATAGCTTGGCAAACACCACGTGCTGTTTGTGGGTTATCTACGTGGGTTATGTGTTGCTTTTGTGTTATTTGATGTTACAGTCGAGTTTGCACATTTCTGTACAGGGAGTCTGTAGATGCTGTTTGTGGCGGTGCTGAGCTGTGCTATTTGTTTTTGTCTACACTGCTGTCCTGTATTGCATGTTTCCCCTGCATGCAGGGCAGATGTTGTCATGATAGTGCACTGCTTGCATCTTCAGTTGTGTGTAAAGGAACATGGCCTTGTGTTGATGTATTCCTGAGGGTGCGTTTGAGGGTTCTTTCCCTCGTAGCCATTGGTGTTTTTGCTTTCTTCATCATGCGCGGTGTGTTGATTGCTATGCCCGAGTAATAGTAGTATAATTATTTGTATTTTTTTTAAAACATATAGTTTTGATGACATTCGATTTCCCGATTATTTAGTCGCAGCAGGGTTGATCTGTAGCCGTCCACATCCGTCTCATTAAATATGCACATAGTTAAACACAGAAAAGGGGATGGGGGAGGTTAGAAAACAAATGCATATTCATGAGTAGAAGATGGCTGCCGAATTTGAGGATTAGTGAAGCTCCAAGAAAAGGCAGCTGGAGATGAAGAAATTGGAAAATCTGAAGCAAACATGGATTGAAGGTACAAAATAATGAGATTCAACAGATCAAGTTGATATACTGTGGCAAAGTCAATCTATTGTAGTTTAACTGCACGAAGGGCCGCACAAGCAACATTATGCCGTGAGTGCCTAAGTATAATGTTACTATGCTTTTTACACTGCACAACATCACCACCATAGTAGTATCAGAGCAACTCGCCATGTATTTGTATTTATATTTACCGGGATGTGAATTTCGATCTGAAATTATTTACAATAAGAAATTTTAATTCGGCAGAGGTATTACTCGAAGGGTGCCTATTTAATAGCACAAACATGAGGAAAAGAGGTGAGCCAGCTTGAGGGCGTGATGAAAGTGGGGCGTAGACCCGGGTAAAGGAAACAAAAAAAAAGAAGCTGGTAAGTTATGAAGGTGACCTTCACCTGGGGGAGGGGCAGGTGCTTCCCACTAAACGGGACTAATGTACAAATATACAAAATGACATTTCTAGGCCTCACTAGAGGGAGGGGTGGGGTTGTGTAGGGGAGCCCCTTCTTTGGAAAGTAAGTGAATAATAAGTGGAGCTTTGAAGAGCGCCTCAGCCAGGCCTGCTTTGATTGGGATGGGCAGCGCGCGGCTGAGCAGGGAGAAAGAGCAGGAGCAAGAGGCGACTATGGGGGAAAGGGGAAGTGCGTTGGAGTGCATGCAGAGAAGGAGCAAAAGGGACGAGATGGCGAGTAGACCGTTACCATCGGAGAGGCACTGAGCAGCAAGATCATGGATAACCTTGTAGACAACACTTGGAAAGTGAGCAGTTGTCAGTGGCAGCCAACCGGCATGGTGTCGGTAGGTAGAAGTGGGGGAAGGATCGGGTTAGGTTGTAGAGAGCGCAGCGTAATCAAGTGGAGGATTTTGTGTAGAGAGAGGAAGGCCGAGGAGTAGGCACAAGCAGCCATCATCAAGTTTGCTGAGCATGAGTGTGGAGATTAGAATTTTTGGAGAGTGGATGGTAAAACATAAGATTCTTTTGTATGTTGAGAAGATTAATCCGAGCAGCAGAGGCAGTGGTAGTAATGAATTGGTACAGTCAGCGGTCGCTATCAAAGTGAACCACAAGCTTACGACCCTTGGTCGTGGGAGCAAGAAGGTCTGGCAAGAAGGAGATAGGGGAGGGGCGGCATTGCAAGCTGGGAGAAGGATGAATTCGATTTTTTTAAGAATTCAGCACGACGTAGCCAAGAGCCATCCAGTGACGGATTGCAGCGAAACCGTTTGTAATCTGTTCCGCGATGGCTGGGGTTAAGGCGGGAAAGAAGAAAGTCATCAAACAGGAGCTAATGAAAGACAAAGGTTGACATTCGCCGTTCTTGGGCAGAAGTAAAGAGGGTGAAGAGCAGAGGTCGAAGGTTTGATCCTTTGGGGACGCCGGCAGGTAGAGTGGTGGGGTCAAAGGTTTGTGAGTTCCAAGAGACTTCAAAGGAGTGACCTTCTAGGTAGCAGGTGATTGAGGCAAGAGCAGATTTGTGAGACGCAAAGTCCTTGAGAGTGAGGAGTGGTCAACAGTGTCAAAAATGGCAGAGGTCCAAAAGGATAAGAGAGTTTGGAATGGAGTTTGGAATGGTGACCATTAGAGAGATGCATGAGTGCAGCCTCCGACTGAAGAGGACCTCCAACGCCATTGTCCTCAAGGTGCTTAGTGATCCAGTTGAAGACCAGCTGCCCAAGGACCTTTAAATAATCTAGAAGGAGGTAAACTAAGAGATAGTTCACAGCCACATATGGCTCATCAGAGGGTTTCTTTACAAGAGGAGGCCATTTGCAGGTTTGAAGGAGGCTGGAAAGAGTCCAGTGGAGAGACAGAGGTTAAAGAGCTTAGAGAGCTGAAGACATGCTATATGGCTAAGTCTTTGACCATCTGAGGAGCGAACTGGTCGATATGAGCGCAAGATGATTTGGCTCTACAAAGAATGGGTGCTAATTTGATAGGAGTGGGATGGGAGAAGTAGTTGGCAGCAGAAGGAGTAGGGGAGAGACGCAGTGGACAGAAGGAAGAAGGGGGAGGTAGAGTGGGATCTGTTAGACTGTTATGAATTTTAGAGGAAATGTAGTGAGCAAAGTCACTATCTGAAAGGGAGGGGAGTTGAAAGTTTGCAAGGGTGATTGCGTAGGAAAAGATTAGGTTTCTGAAGTTGGAGTATTTGGCAGAGTACAGTGCAGAGTTGTGGGCCGCAAAGGGGTTTTTGTAGGCTAGAAGAAGGGTGGGGGTCCATAATTTTCGACAATGTTTTAGGTCGCGACGTATGCTTCTTTTGAGGGTCTGTACCTCAAGAAGCAATCCAGGCCTGAGGACAGGGGCGGCAAGGTGTAATTGTGCATGCAGTATAGTGTTGGTGACAGGGAGTCATAAGTGATGTGGTAAATCGGGAATAGGAGACCGACAAAAGGACATGGTTCAATTGATTTTTTTAACAAAAAGGAAACCTCAACTAACCCCATACCCATGATGATGGTTCCCTAACTTCAAAGAAAATAAAATGGTGCTCGCCAGGATGTTTGACAAAAAGTTCCGCCCTCTGTCCAAAACCTATTCTATCTTATGCTCGCGTACCACTATAACACAACAATATAACTTGGCCCATGTAATTTAACGACGACTATACTTAGGCTGCAGGTGGCCGGCTTCTGTCCCCCACCCAACTTGTCTTTGGTTCTCTCTCTTTGGCTCAAGCCGTGGCCTGCTGCTATAGCTCAACAAAAATAAGTAATTTGTGTCCTCCTCTCTACTACAGAGAATCACCCCTGATCTTGACAAAAAAGTCCTTGTGATCTCACTAAGTTCACAAAGTTCCCAAGGTCCAGAAAGGAAAGGTTTGCAAAAGCTTGCCAAATTCTTAAAGTTCACCTCTACGGTTTTCGGATCGGTCCTTCGTGGACTAATCTGCTTCTCCTGGGATAGCTCCCCTTGATTGCTTTTAGCACCTTCTGTGTTATCGTCTAGACCACCCTCTTGTTATGCAGCCTCTCTGGGCATACGTTTTGTCTCTTGCATTCACCCCCTCGTGTGGCATTGTCAGTGTCCGCCCCTTGTGGACTCCTCTGGCCATATGCCACTTGGCTTACTTTCTCCCCCTTGTGGGGTATTCTTAGCATCAGCCACTCACGGACTTCTCCACCTCTCAGGCTGTAAGTCGCGTTGCTTTGTTTCAGCCCCTTGTGGGCCTTTCTGCGTCTTTCTGCCCTCTACCCATGTTTCTTCACTGGCCATGTACCTGTTCTCCTGCGGTGTTGCTCGTCGAGGAAGACAGTTTCTCTAGTCAATCTGGAACTGTGGTCGGGTGGTACGCGTAGGTTCCTCCTGCCTGTGACCAGCAGGACTTAAGCGTTGGGTCTGTGGGACACCATTGAGCCCCTACAGCAGCGGCTTTCTTCTTCCTCGGTCTGGCGGCTCTGCTGTTCTCAGGCTTTCTGCCTTCCTGGGCTCAGCAGCAGGGCTTTCCGCAACCCACCATGCCCACAACCTTCACAGCCTAGTCCTGCCTCTTTGGGAAAGTGAAGTGTTCCATTCCATGTTCTCGAGCACAGGTTGCCATCGCCTGCCCTCAGGCTGGCTCTGTCTGCAGGAGCTCCAAGCCTTTTATGTTCCTCACTGGGAGCAGAGAGGAGACACCACTGGTCCGGTTATGCAGGTAAGACTGTTACTACAACCGGGTCAGAAACCGAGAGAGTCCTTTTGAAGGTGCCCTGCACCTTAGGGTATTGGTCAATCTCCATAAATCTCATATACATTTGGGACTCTGAATGAAAGGGAGAAGTATTGACAGCCTTGCATGGGGATGTCTTGTCCCCTGGGTGGGACCCCACTTGTCCTGTCCCCTAGGGAGTACACTCTATTGGGGATTCATCACGGGGCATAATGAAACTTTAAAAAAAAATTAGAAACACGGTTAATGGAATCTGGGAGAGATACTGGAGAGAGGTGCTCACAACAAGGTAAGGGGCAAAAGAGCCCTGGCGGAATTTCATTGTAGTAATTGAAGAGGGGAGAGGATGAGTAGGGACCGAGATTTTAAAGTGAACAATGGAGGGATCAGAGGGAGAGGGGTCAATGGGGAAGTCAGAGGAGGAGAGCAAAGTAGAGAGAAAGACATGGTCGGAAGAGTCCACACCAGAGTGTGTAGGCTGGGCAGGAGTGTGCAGGGGAGTGGTCATATAGGAGGGAGTTGAGGTCAAGGCACATGGCTGTGGAGAACTTGGGAAGGTTAATGTCCCCCAAGAAAAAGGGTATGTCACAATTACACAAGTAAGAGGTTCAGGCCAAGGGAGGCGTTGTAAGGACCAGGGGCGGTCAATAGAGAGCCAAAACAGTGCGAGGAGTAAGAGGGGGAGTTTAATAGTAACATATTGAAAATAGAAAGTGGTAATGTCAGAGGAAACAGAGAGCAGTGCAGAGGGCCTTATTGGTAAGGAATCCCACTCCACCACCCTTTTTAACTGTTCAGGGGAAAGTTGGGGAATGTAGAGGTGTCCATGTGGAGAGCCATTAGTGTAGATGAGTCATGAGGGTGAGGTCCAGGTTTCTATAATAGCAAAAAGAGAAAGTTGAGGGTAATAAGTGTCAAAGTGGTCAGTAATGAAGGAAGACTTGTTGCAGAGGTATTGTTCATTCCAGAGGGCAAGTGAAAGAGTATAAGGTGGTGGGGGAGAGGAGCAGTGGCTGTGCGGCAGACACAATGGATGGATGAGGTTAGAGGTCCAGGGAAAAGCTCAGCTCCAGTCTTGAGGGGTGTGGGTGCAGTGCGGAGGAGGGAGATGGGGGAGGGCAGAGTGAGAAAGAAGTTACAAGAGGTGGGGGAAGATGGAGTACAAGGAGGAATGGAGCGAAGTGAAGGTGTAGGATGTAGAGTTGACAAGACGGGCAAGTACATAAAGGGAGGGTTAGGTACAGCCCATGAGTTGGAGGGTAGGTAGTTGAGTGGAAAAGGAAAGGGGGAAAGGTTGTCTAGGAAAAAGCAGGGGTAGCTCAGGGCCAACGTGCTTGCCTTGGAAGCAAGATGACAGGGAGCATCACAGGTTCGATCCCCGGGTCCGCGCTTAGAAACCTCTGGGTATTAAGCGCGTTATAAATAACCCATCATATCTAGCCAGAGGTGTTGCTATGAAGGGGTGGCCGAAGGGGTATAGCCCCAGGTCTTTTGGTTGTAGCCATCGATAGAGGCTCAGGGGCTACAACAAAAAGGCTAGCTAGCCCCGAGTCCTGACATTAGCGTAGATCCAGATATTTTTTAGACCTAGCAACACCCTTGTTCCCAGCTGAGCTGAAAGAGGGCTGTAAGTAACCAAATGGTTATTAGCAGACTGATAATAGGGATGTTTCTTGGCCTTTTTGGATAACAGCAGTTCTGTGGTGAATGGCGAGTCACTGGGTCCAAGGATCCCTGTGTCTGGAAGTATGAGTAGAAAAAGGACGAAAACCGGGCATGAACTAGCACTATGGCCCTTTACGACCCTAACACGCCCAATAAGGCAGTTATTTTATACTTTTGGCCCATCGCTGCGGTCTCCCAAGCTGAACACCTAGGTGAGACTGAATCATAACGGAGGCAGTGCGTCACATGACCCTCTGGGAGCCAATCTCAGTGCTCAAAATGATTTCCAGGCAGGATGCAGGAAGGGACCAAGGTGTTGTAGGCCCAGAGAGCTTTGATTTTGAAGCTGGACCCTCAGGTGCTACACATGATCCTCTGTGAAGGTGTGATATGGCAAAGAAAATGACAATTTGGACACAAAGTGTGGTCACATGACCCTCTGGGAGCCAATCAGAGTTCTTAAAATGGTGTCCAGCCTTACAGCCAGGATGCGGGCAGGGTCCTGGTGTTGTAGCCCGAGAGCGCTTCTGTTTTTGATGCAGGAACTTCAGATTGTGCACATACTCCTCTGGCTCGTCCTTCGAGTGGTGTATACCGGGGTAGTGGTATATAGGCCTTAGAATGCTGGAAGAAAGGAAATGTGCAAGAGGAAGATGAGGGGATAAGGGTAAGCAGAAAATGGGTACTAGAAACAAAAGGAGGGAGGGATTCAGCGGAGTAATAATAGTTTGTGGTAAGCATGACATTGCTGCTCGGTGGACTGTGGTTCTGCAAAGGGATGAGGCAGATATGTCCTAAAGTGTTGTGATAATTGGGTTGTGTTGCCACACACAGATTTGTAGAATTGTAAGTTTGTGCACAATGTAATTTTGGGTGCATGAGTGTGCTCGGGCAATCCTGGAAGTTTGGGTGGCATATTTGCTCGGGGCTGTCACAAGAGCGGCCTAGGCAACGATAGACTCTGAATAAAGTTGAATGTTGTTGATAACAAATGGAGTACTCAAGCTAAAGCAGTAAATTTGAGGACACCTGGCAACTTGGTATCAGAAGGTTATTATTAAGAGTTTGTTCCTTGTGTCATTCCAGACTTTGTTAGTTCACAGCGAGACAGCGTGGAGCCTTACTTAGGAGTAAGCTAACAAAGTTTAGTAATAAGTACCCTACATAGTGAGAAAAGAAACCCTGAGCTCCCTATGCAGGCTGGGTTCATTAGACTTTGTGAAAGGCCAAGAACTGTGTTTTTATTTACAGGGCATAGATTTCAGTTAAAACCTTATGGAACCATGCTTTTTTAAAATGTAATATTTTTATTAATACTTTTGAGCAAAATAAATGTACGGTGGCATATATGATGTGCCATATACATTTTAACTTCCCTTGTGTAACATCGCTCCCGACATGACCGCCCCACACAATTGTGCAGGTGTCAGCCGCAGAGTTTATGTGTAAAAATGTCCATCATACATCACAGCGGACGGGCAGTCGGTATATCATCTGTCACCACCCCCTGACTATCTGCACGTGAACGTGGTCCGCTATTATAGGAGTATATTGTTTTAATGCCATATTGCGATAGTATGTCTAAGGTGCTACAGAGTCGGAGTGTTTAGATACAGGCCTCCATTATTTCCCTAAACTTGTCAGCGTGAGCTAAAGATACTGTCCTTCTGAGGTTGGCTCGTTCCGCATCACAGATTTTTCAGGGCAGAGAATAATTTGATATGTATGAGGTTGCCCGTTATGAAATCCTCGTGCCACACCTCACTATTAAGACCTAAGATCATTGTCACCGGAACAGCACAGTCCTTGATTTTTGACAGGCGTTTTAGTACAGGTCCCCAAAAAGGTTGAATGTCTGGGCAGGATAAAAACACATGACCAGTGTATCCGACCGCCCCTCACTGTCTGCAGCAGTTGGGTGATTGGGCTGACCCATTAGCATGCAATTTGGATGGTATGTGGTGTGCTCTTTGTACAATCTTATATTGCATTTCCCTGTGTTTTAGACTGTATGACACGTTCTTGAGGACGTCAAAGGCATCGTAAATGTCTTTGCCACAAAGTGAAGTGATTGAAGTCCTCAGCCCATATCTCCGCCAATGTCCTATTTCTTTTGAGATTGTGTGGTATACAAAAGTCATTAAATGTTCTAAGTCTGGGAAACTCAAATATATGTGATCCGAAATCTGCCTGACATATTGGTTGTTCCATGACCCTGGACTTGGCCGTGGTAAATTTAAGTATGATGGATTGTATGGTCATATGGAGAATCCAATCCTGAGTCGTGAGGCCTAGTGTGCCCCTAGTACCAGAGAACGGTAGTATTGTACAATCGCCACACAGATCCATAATCCTCACGCTATGCTTATGGAACCATGCTTGATCATGTAACAAAGGACTGTAAGAGTCCGGCATCGCCAGGGCCATGTTCTTGAACTTGCACTCCTTCGCTCCTTTGCTGTCTGTTTTAAGATTTCAGGAACTTGAAATTATCGCTGTATTGTATTGTTGGCTTTTTAGAGTTTTTAAGTTTATATATATTTTCATGCATTTATTAAGTGTTTCACACCCGCTGTATGTGAGTTTTTAATACTGTGCTGGACACCCGCAGAACGGTCTTCTAGCACTGAGACTTGTCCCGGACTGTGCGTCCCAGCCAGAGATAAGGAGGGCGAGAGAAAAGATGGGGCACAAGAGTCGGGGAGGGAGCTACGGGGGAAAAAGGTTAAATGAACATGAAAGATTTGTACAGATTAGAAACGGGATTAGGCTAGAAGGGTGGAGTTTGTGATAGTTTGCATGCACGCAGAGTCAGAGCACAAGGCCCACAGCATACGGCTGATCTGAACAGGGCAAACGCTTAATGATGCTGAAAACGAGTGTATACCAATGGGGGCATTTCTAGCCCTGTGTGGGCAGTTTCTAGTACTAACTATGAAGCATTGGAATGTGTCAGTGAGTGCCCAAGTCAAAAAGCAAGATCTTCCTGGAATCATTCTGGAGTCATCCCATGACTCGATCCTACAGACATCCATGGCTGTGATGGGCTAGACATGCGCTCCAGCGCACCCACGCAGAGTTTTTGCAGAATCTCTGCTCAATAAAGTTGTCTTGGGTAATACAAGAAAATAACCTGTAGTATGTTTTACACAGAATAAACTGCCTCTGACGTTGAAGCCGAACGTGTTTCATTTAATTTCTGCGGCATTGCATTTTGATATAAATGTCGGCACGTCACACTCATGAAAGCCCTACTCCCGGTAGGCCCGCGGATAACCAGAGTGCATTTCTGAGTGCGTTCCTTCCCAGAGCCATGTTAATTAGCTCCCCAGCTCTGCCGCTCGCTTGCAATCTGCCTTGCGCGTCTTGCCTCCATTTTGAAAACGCAGCCTCTTGCGTAGAGTGCCGCACTTACAATTAATTTGATGCAGTTAATGGTTTTCAAAGAGTTTGACAAATGTTAGTAGATTTATCGAGATATGCTTGGTGCACTTTTGTTGCTAGTTCATTAATTTATGATTGTGAATTAAACACGCAACTCCCCTTGAGTATTTAAATACAGCACGCGCGGCTTCCTGCTCGAAGCGCTTATGGCGGTCTGTGGTTTTTTGGCATTTATTCCTACCTCTTCCTCGCCTTAATGAATTATTTCAAACTCAAGGCTCCTGGCACTGGATAATAGGAAGAGCATCTCGGATTCCGATTGGCCAAAGGCTTTTTTTTTTTATTTTAAGAGCAATCTTTTAGTTTTTTAGGCACGCAGATGGACATTTTTAAATGTTTCTAAGGTATTTTCTTTAAGTGTGATTTAATGTATAACACCATTACTGACTTCCACGGGAGGCTCTATAGGGCCAATACCGTCCAATGGGCTGTTAATGGGTTGTTAATGCCCTGTGAATCACAATGTACATATTTGTCATTGTTATACCAGTTTGCCAAGCCCAAGGTCGGTGTCTAATGTATACTTGGGTAATTGTATTCATCTTGAAGTTCCTAGTTCCTGGTCATGCCTAGTCCTATTAGCCAGAGCCACATAGAATGGGTCCTTATGCTCTTTTTGTTACAAATTGTACTGAGCCCCACTATGCCTCGTGCCCCCTTCTGCATAGTTCTTTCAACTAAGCCAATAGTGCCTCCTCTAATGGTCGTCTTTGTTTCTACCATCACTGTAGGGCTGTGCAAAGATGTATGTTGCCTTTTGCCAGACTGTATGTTTCCAGGGAAGCATGGCACACCCTCCTCCTGATGCCCAAAACAAAAAGTGTCGAGTGAAACATTCACTAGACCTGGAGAACCCTAGGGCCTGGTTCACAGAAAGTTTTCCTATGGGATTGCGCCATGATAAAACACTTTGTGAATCAGGCCCCTTGTGTGTGGTAAATACTACTGCATGTTAATAATTATAATTAATCAGTATACAACAAACAGAATAAACACGAGGTGGCCATTCTTTCTGGGGTTCTTCTCTTTAATTGTCATTGTTTGTGTGCAGAGACCATTGCCAATGCCTTTCGGACTGAGATGACCATCTCCAGGGCAGGTTCTATAAATATATAATATAATAGACACTCTTAGGGTCTGACCTCCTGTGTACACTTCTAATTTACAGAATGATTCATACACAATATGGACACCCTACGCTAGGAGACTGTCTCACTCCTGTCTTGAATATAGACACAGACTGGCACTTGTCGCCACCTAACAAAGGCGGGGCCTTGTTGCAATACTATTCTGGAAATCAGCTGTGGTGAAACTCATGTGAACTAACTCCCCGTAAGGCAACAGTATATGACTGAGGCAAATGTGGAGGATGTGCCAAAAATGTGTAGTAAAAAGCGTATGGCGTGGTGCTGCCAACAGAAGAACAATCGTACCTAAGGGCGTCCGACTGGTGATGTATGTGCCCTTCTGTTGACTGTGCCCTGGGCGGGCACATAGATATACCTTACTGCAGCATTGGCCAAGCAGCCATATCCCCAAGCATTACAACATAGCCTTTTCCCTTGAAATGGCATAACCGGCCACGCGTGGGCCAGTAGCGGTGGCAACTTCAACTGAAAGGTAAAGCCAACCAGCAGAGGCAGCATGGTGCAACATGGGAACCATATTGGCCAGGAGCTGGGAGCAATCCACCTCATTGAGGGGCAAGGGGTCAAATTCCTAGTCCATTGGGCGGTCTGCCTGCCTCTTCAATAGATACAAACTGCAAGTTGCCCAAAGCCATGCAGGCAGATCTGTCGACTAATTGGCACCATATCAACCTGGTCTGAAGTCCCTTCATTGGTAGCCCTGACAGAAAGATTGCAAGTCAGACTACGTTGCCACAACCCCAAATCTCTGCTGGGAGTACCTCAAAAAACAAGAGGTCCATTCCCATCCCTCCTCATAAGCTCAGATCATTTCCATTAAGGCAGAGCTCCTGCAGGCCTTGCATTCGCCTCCTCCTGGATGCCATGTCCCAGGAACCAGCTGCCGGCCAACCTTTGCTCAACACTGAGTCACCCTGCACACCAAAAACTCTTACAAAACTCACCTTTGCAACAGTGCCTACTAACCAGTCTACTGCCTGAGGATAACACTTATTTGGAGAGCACCCGTTAGCTGCCTCTGCAGTGTGTCTGATGCTGTACAAGAAAGCCCCAATGAATAAACTATTATGAATATAACATACCACTGCCCGAGGTGAGACAACAATGACTCTAAAATCAGAGATGCCACCTAAGGCTTCAACTAGCAGAAGAGGTTAAACCAACTAAGATACATACGGGCAGTAAAGGTTAAACCAACTGAGATACATACTGGCAGAAGACATTATAACAACTAAGATCATTGCTGTCAGTAGACATGAAACCAACTAAGATGCATGCTGGCAGTATTAAACCAACTAAGATACAAGCAGGCAGCAAACATGAAACCAACTAAGATGCATGCTGGCAGTAGACATTATGCTAAATAAGCTACACAGTGTGGGTAGACAATAAACCAACTAAGATACAAGCAGGCAGCAAACATGAAACCAACTAAGATGCATGCTGGCAGTAGACATTATGCTAAATAAGCTACACAGTGTGGGTAGACAATAAACCAACTAAGATACAAGCAGGCAGCAAACATGAAACCAACTAAGATGCATGCTGGCAGTAGACATTATGCTAAATAAGCTACACAGTGTGGGTAGACAATAAACCAACTAAGATACAAGCAGGCAGCAAACATGAAACCAACTAAGATGCATGCTGGCAGTAAAGGTTAAACCAACTGAGATACATACTGGCAGAAGACATTATAACAACTAAGATCATTGCTGTCAGTAGACATGAAACCAACTAAGAAGCATGCTGGCAGTAGACATTAAACCAACTAATATACTTGCTGGCAGTATTAAACCAACTAAGATACAAGCAGGCAGCAAACATGAAACCAACTAAGATGCATGCTGGCAGTAGACATTATGCTAAATAAGCTACACAGTGTGGGTAGACAATAAACCAACTAAGATACAAGCAGGCAGCAAACATGAAACCAACTAAGATGCATGCTGGCAGTAGACATTATGCTAAATAAGCTACACAGTGTGGGTAGACAATAAACCAACTAAGATACAAGCAGGCAGCAAACATGAAACCAACTAAGATGCATGCTGGCAGTAGACATTATGCTAAATAAGCTACACAGTGTGGGTAGACAATAAACCAACTAAGCAGGCAGCAAACATGAAACCAACTAAGATGCATGCTGGCAGTAGACATTATGCTAAATAAGCTACACAGTGTGGGTAGACAATAAACCAACTAAGATACAAGCAGGCAGCAAACATGAAACCAACTAAGATGCATACTGGCAGTAGACATTAAACCAACTAATATACTTGCTGGCAGTATTAAACCAACTAAGATACAAGCAGGCAGCAAACATGAAACCAACTAAGATGCATGCTGGCAGTAGACATTAAACCAACTAATATACTTGCTGGCAGTATTAAACCAACTAAGATACAAGCAGGCAGCAAACATGAAACCAACTAAGATACTTGCTGGCAGTAGACATTATGCTAAATAAGCTACACAGTGTGGGTAGACAATAAACCAACTAAGATACAAGCTGGCAGTAGACATTAAACCAACTACTTGCTGGCAGTAGACGTATAACCAACTAAGATACATATTGGCAGAAGACATTAACACAACTACGATACAAGCTGGCCGTATTAAACCAACTAAAATATAAGCTGACAGTTAACATTAAAACAACTAAGATACTTGTTGGCAGTAGACATTATGCCATATAAGCTACATAGTGTGAGTAGACATTAAACTAACTAAGATGCAAGCTGATCTTCTATCCGGGGCTATAGCCCGCTCAGCCGCCACTCCCCTCCTCCCAAGTAATGCCTGGCCATGGGGCGGCCCTTAGCGGGCAGCCTTCTGCAGCAACGCTCTTCGCCAACCACAGCAGTTCCTAATTTCAGTCCTCACTCTGCTCACTTTTAACTATTAAAGGTGTACGCGGAGCAGAGATAGCATTTATATTAAAATTAGAGAGAGATTGTGGAATTGTTCAGGGCTGTCGGTTCTGCTAAAACTAGAGACCCCCATTTCTATTGCAGATATTCATTTATCTATGGTTTTTCTTTCAGCATCCTTGCTATAATGATGCAGTAGGATTGCTGCACAATCTAAGGGTTTAGCTGATAACAAGTGACCGGCTGCCTTTATCGCCCAAACAGAAGCAAGCTCCAGATTGACATTTACAGCACAAATTTCATGTTTTATATTTGCAGCCTGTGAGTCATCAGGATGAAATTAGATTTTCCAATTGGTGAAAAGTGCACTCTAAAGTGATCTTGAACAATCCAAGGGAAGGTGCCCACGAGGGGGTGCTTTTTATGGTTTGCACGTGCACTCAACATGCCAGGATGGTTTCTCACCTCATTTCGAATCAGAAGCGCCTCGTTGCGCGGGTAAGGGGGTGCAAATAAGTGCGGTGAAGACTTCTGATTCCATGGCACGGAGGCTTCCTGTTGCGCACTTCAAGGGCAATATTAGAAAAATTTAGTATAGGTGCAGCGCAATAAGCAGAGGGGCAAATATTGCGCCAGTGCAAACATGTATACTTCTAATGCATTGCATGCTAGTACCAGGGCAAACATTACCCTGGTGGAAAAATGCACTGAAAGAATGTTTTCTGGCACTGGTTGTGTGGTGAAAGGTAGCTATTACACATGTGGAGTTAATCAGTTGTGGGGGCGCGCAACACGCGCAAGGTGTAGATCTCATAGAAAACAACCGCACCGGTTCATGGAAGGAGCCGCAGGCCCTTTTGCAGTCACCATGGGGTTTGACAGGTGGTCCCCAAAAATTTAGTTTTTTTTTTTTAACAATTTGATATTTGGGAGGGGACAAAAGCCCTTGCGCTCGGCTGGAAGATTTTTTATACTTGCTTATGTTTTTGGTGCAGGATTACAGGACTTCGTTAAAGGAAACTCCCTATGGTTTTAGTGATTTATAGTGGGGGATTGCTAAACGCCAACACAACTCATGTGTTTGGCGCTACTCATGATGGCGGCTAACCAAGGCTTCTGGGAGGTCTGCAGCGGAGGCTGTATATACTAAAGGCCATTCCCAGCAAGGGGGGGGGGGGGGTCTTTCCAGGATGTGGTGAGCGAGATAACTTTGTGGCATAGATCTTATGCTGGAGGCGGGAATGTGCTATTTCTTATATGGCTGTCAGCATATGACACTGGATCACTGGATCCCTGTAAGAGTTCAGGATTTTCATTTGGGAATCAGTTGGGCTCCTGTTAATCACCTGATCCCTACTCAGCCCTATTTTCACACCAGGATCTGTCTCTTCTAGATCAAGGAATAGAGGTTATGGGCCAAGGAACGCATACACTGGATCTCCAGGTTTTCATGTGGAGTTTGGAGCATCATTTTCTAGGTCTGAAAAGATTTTGGCTGGGATTCTATGTTTGTATGCCGTCTTCTACTAAACCGTTCACTTGTAGGTTGAATTCCGAGGGTCGTCTTCCCCAAAGATGAACCTGGCTATCTATCTGCCAGAAAATCCCAAATGGTCATCTACTCTTTGACTGTTTGTGTCCAAGTTATCCTAGCCTTTTTTCCCCACTTGGTCACACTCTCCTTGCAGGGGTAACACTTCTTACACCTCTTTTCTTTGCCCACTCCGGCTCCATCTGCACCATTGCTGCCAGTAGCACCCTCAAGGTGGAGGGCAATGCTTGTTAGTCCTGGGCTCACTCGTGCATGGAAGGGGCTCTGGATCCCACTATGATCGCGGTAATACAGGTGGTTAATTTTGCATCTGAAATGGCTTATCCTAGGTTTTTATGCATCCGACAGCAAATTCTGAAATACATGCACTTGGGGGTAGTGCTGCAGTTGGGCCCTCCTGACCTCTTCACCCCTGGACCTGCTGGATGGTGGCTAGGGGACCATATGACTTGGGTGTGAGAAGGGCTTGCTGTTGCGTACAGTGAAACGGGCAGGAAATCCCTTATGGTAGAAGTAAGCACAAAGACATCCCAGAAGGGTGGGAAGGGCAGCCCACACCCCCCTAAGAAAGAGAAGGGCTGAGGCATTCCTTATAGCGGGAAGGGCACTTTCTTCATTAGAAGCAAGAGAGTGGGAGTGCAGAGAACACCCTCAAAGAGCCAGAGGTCTCCCCGCCCCTAATGGGAACTATAACCCCAGATCAGGAAGCGGTGAGCCAGACATATTATACACCTGATGCAGATTACAAATATCTCACAGGTGCCCTATTCCTTCAAGAAGGACCTGTGGCAAAGAAGCATCTGGGCCCATAGCCCCGAGACTGTGAACTAGCACAAGAAGCAACCTGGCGCTATAACGCTGAGACTGTGACGTTGAGCCGAGAAGTGGCTGGGCAGTCTAACCATGAAACGGTCTTCTGCTTTCGAGAACCTGGATCCTCATGGCAAAACGAACCAGGCGCATATTCTGTGAAAGCTCTGGCCCCTTGCAATTTGGCAATCTGTGATCAAATAAATTGCTGTGATGGTCAATTCTGTTTACTTTTATCTCACATGCTCGGCCTTTTTAGGCATGTCATGCTATGTTCATTTAGACCATTTACATGGTCTCTAGGCGCATATGCATTTTTTTTATGAAATACCACACATTTTTGAATAAGCAAATTTGTGACTATCCCCAAATTTGAAGGCTTGGCTGTGTTTTCATTCCAGCCACCACTATATGGTAAAGATTATTAGATTAGTTACACTGCTTCTCATTTTTTTTGCATTTGTCATACACGCTGGAGGTGACCTAGTCATTTTTTCCCTCTTATTGTGTTTCCTGCAACCCGTGAGAAGCACATTCCAACACACCGCTTTCAGCATACTTCACGCCAACAGTCATGGCGCCTGGAAACACTATGTGTTGCCCTACAAATAGGCAATAAATACATAAGTAGAGGGCGCATCGCACACTCTGACCTCCATTATAATTCTTCAAGTCACACACGCCGTGATAAATGGCGGTGGTTTTACTCGTGGCATAGAAGAGCCAGGGCAGGCGGTGCTGCCACACCTGAAAGTGTTACTTTCAATGCACATATCCTGTAAATGTTTCTTTATTGTAACTTTATCTGTGCAACCTTGCCCGTCTTACAAACTATGCGCCCGGATGCCCTGGGGCCAGGTGCGCTTTATGAATAAATAAAATACAAATACAATGTGAACGGAGACACTGTGACCCGCTGAGAAAGGTCACGCACAACGTGCCACTGGAACGCTGGTCAGGGATTGCCATTGGGCTGGCATTTGATTGGTGCAAGTCAGAGGGATAAGGCGATGACAGCTGAGGCACTGTGCTGCACAGGCAGTGCCTATGCAGCCCTGGGTTTCTCATTAGAAAGGACACTTTACTTTGCCAGCTATTGGAAAGTGCCATTTTTAAAACGCTTTGATCTATGTGTTATGTACGGGTCTTTTATACCGCGCCGATCTCCATGGTAGTGGTCTTATCGGTATTGGCATAATTGACCTAAAAACATTTGACCTAAAACTTTTGATTGCATTTTTTTAACCTTTTTTTCGATCAAATTTAATTAAACATATATATATGGGGGTGGGTAAGGGTATAGATTTGGTTGAGGGGAAGTGGGGTTGAGTTGCTGGGGTCTCCCCCTGCATTTTAGACCAAAAAAAAGGTCAAATAAATGTGATCAATGTGATTAGGTCAAATGTTAGGTCAAATAGACCCAAACCTTCTTATCGGTGCGGAAACCTTGTTGGATAAATATGGGTTTTATATGATGAACTCAGTGTTCTATAGCTTTAAAGGTACGCATGAGGAACACCCGATACAGTTTGTGATCCTTTTAGATTGAGCAGGTAAGCGCAGCCCATAACGTTTGCCTGGAGGAAGCACAGCGTTAGCCGGGCGAAACGCCTATGTTAACGTTGGCTATAGCTTTTAACAACAAAAATGAAATACAGCAATGTTTTTCCACACGCCTGGCAAGACTGGGCAGGCACAGATTGCCCTGTAAGATGTTAGGGTAATGCCGGGAGTGCCAGCCCATGATTCTAGTATAGGCCCGTTTTTTGGTCTAGAATGACCCACGTTTTTAACCAGTGTCCCATTTTCATAAGGTGCTACACAAGTTTTAACTAAGGTTACTAAGTATGCTTTCAAATGATTATTTGCAAGATATTTCACCCAAAACACGCCCTTGGATAATAAAACAGTATCTTCTGAAAAGTAACGATTTGTAATGTCCGATTGTGGCCACTTTTCCATTCGTGCCTGGATGGATTGTGTGTCCCAGTCCGACCCTGACACCGGGTGAGTCTTCATTTTCCTCTGTAGTAGTGCAGTAGTGCAGCTCCATTTCCGGTGCCGCGGAGGCCAAGGCGGGCCAGCGTTTCTGTAAAATGTCTTTTGATACCAGCCTACATTTCAAAGCCTTTGATTGTGTGCAGGGAAAGTATCACAACAGATGGGAGGGAGCCCTTTAGGGAAAGAATGAACGATGGTTGACTGCTGAAAACATTACAGACTACATTCAACCAGTGATGGTAATGGAGCCTAGTTCATGTTGTACCTTCTACCCTGGCACTTTAAAGCTTCCGTTTTCTCAGCACCCTCAAGTAGGAATATTTGCATGAATCTTGCAGTTGGCATTGTGGCCATTGTTTAGAAACATGTACATTCTAATTGTCAACTGAATCTATTATGCTACTTTTTTAAACAATGACTGCCTTTTTATGCTGCCACTTGTATCACTGTTTTTATTCTGAACTGCTTTATAGATCTTCAAAGTAACAATGCCTTGATGTCAGATATATCATTTTTATCATTATTAAATTTATGTAGCTCGGAAGCAGCAGAGAGCTTTACAGCAGCTCAGGGTAACATTAACAAGCGAGTGTGTTGCGGGGCAAGCAGTAACGCAGTACTGGGTCAGTATACCAAACCAGGAACATGGTAGTACTGAGCTGAGTTGTAGATAGTCCATGGCTGGTGCGTAGCCTCAGAGTCGAAAGTAATGTCATGGTGTGGCAGAAGGAGACTGGTTTTCACCTCTTTCCAGAACCAGAGGAGAGCGGGAGCAGCCCGGATTGCTACTGGAATGGAATATCTATAGGACTGGAGTATATTCTCCTTAGGATAAGAGGTATTTGGTATCACACCTCTCAACTCATGCAAATGTAAGCGGTTTGGTAGGTATCACCCTCCTTGGACGGATGTTCCCCCTTCCAACACGCCCCTTGTCTCCCATAGGTTTCAATGGACTAGCCAACACAGGGCAACCTTTACCAACACTCAAAATGCTTTAATTCCACACACACACACACACACACGCCTGATGTCGCATGCTCCAGAGAGTTAATGGTTTTAAGAGGTATGCAAATGCAGCACAAGCATCCTTCTCAGCTTGTGTTGCTTTCTCTACACCCCATGAAAATAAGTGCACCTTTTCCGGTGTGAAAGATATGTCTAGTACTGTTTGTTTCTGTGTCTCCCTTTTAACTGGATTTGTCCCATTAGTTTAACTACTCAATAGGGCAGTGATCTTTAAACTGTGGGGCCTGCAGGATGTCCAGAGGGCTTCAGGCTCTTTAAATATTGAGCACTGTCACAGGTTTAAATATAAAATTGAAATAATTCTGGCATTTGGGATGGGTGGGCTCTGCAACATGACCCCAGTATATCCACCACAGCGATAGTGCTTGGGTGGGTTATGTATAGTTACTCTTTGCATATTGTGTTATCTGATGTTAGTGGAATTTCTACTGCGCGCTTCTGCCATTTATTTTCGGTTAGTCTAAAACAAATGTATCAATACCTGCATTTTTGTAACTTTGTTATTAAGAAAATACAAAAGTTAGCCACTTGACACCATAGAAGAAAAAGAAGGAATTAAATTAGGCAGCAGGGGTGTTGCTGGGTCTAGGACCGATCTGGGGCTACGCTAATGTCAGGGCGGTCGGGACTCGGGGCTAGCTAGCCTTGAGCTTCTATCCAGGGCTACAACCAAAAGGCCAAGGGCAATAGCCCCCACCCCAGGTTTCCCTAGTCACGCCACTGTTAGCCAGATATCCGTAATCGGCTGCATTCAATCTGTCTGCCGGAGATCCAACTAGCCCCACGCTCGCAAACCCCAAGTATGTGGGCCGTCTTGAAGAAAGAGTTTGCAACATCTGGGCTCGAAGGTGCGTGACCTGGGTATCTAACCATCAGCTTCACATCAGAGAACACATGTGCATTAAACATCAAAGGTGCCATGTTGGCAGCCCTTGAAAGAGAAGCCGATGTACCTGCGGGGGACACAGCATGAGACGTTCAAAGTGGTAATAATCTCAGGTGGCTTCCAAACTTGCAAAGCCCCGAACCCAAGCACCCTCAAAACATGAAGCCATTCTGTGTGTGAACAGGACATGCATACACACAGCACACATTTGTTTAACATATTCACTGCAACAGAATACCTGCCAAAGATAAATGGATTTGCCCAACCACCCCCTTATGTTAAATCTGTCTAGCCCGTATTACATAAACCTCTCGGTTGTGCAGTCTTACTGGATATAGTATGGTAGTTGAACAAAGGCGAACATGTCCCTGTTGCAAAAATAAATCGAAACAATCGCTGTTTGCGCTAGAGATATTTTTGCCTTTATGCAAATATTGTGCAAAGTTGCAAATTCCCGGCGTGCAAATATTCTATAATTTGGCCGCAGTGAGGAGCATCCTACGACCCATTCCCTGGTGTTGCAGCCAATACATGTGCTTAAATAGGGCAAAGCTAGAAAGCGGCTGCTTTGGTTTCTAAACTTGAAACATTCCCCGCTGTAAGGGGGCAGTGATCCAAAAATGGCACTTAGCCTACAGCAACATACCTCATTATGCCACTCCTGAGTCATGCCTGCCTTCTTGTGTCAGCAGTGGTGAGGTGTGGGGAGACCACATGCAAACTCCAGCAGAGTGCAGACACATACTGAGAGAAGGACCTAAAATATGTTAGCTTTTTAGTGAGAAAACAAGAAAGTGGCATCATTCCTGCATAGAAGTACAATTTGAAATCCTTTACATTATATAAAAAATCCCAAATTATAAGTATAAAGTCAATATATTAGGATGTAAACAGCCCCCATGACAGAAAGTAGATTAATTATGCAAAATTGCAAAGGGGCAAAAACAAGAATCGAACACTAGATTGTAGATTTAACATTAATATAATAACCGAAACATGTTTCGCCCGCGGATAAGAAAAGCCAATCCATAAACCCATGCACCACATATCTAGACTGCTTTAAAGTCCTGCAGAAGGCAGCTGGAACGTGTGGCAGTACTATCATAAGTTTAGAACCAGTGGGAAGATGCTTGATGGTGCGGATTGGTGCATTTTACAGCAGACCTCCATGTAGCATTTTTATCTTTATTTTTTGGATAGCCAATTTAAATAAAAATGTGTTAAAAATCCAAGGAAGAGCGTATTTTCATAAACCGCATAATGCAGTACTCTTGCTCGGTTTCCCCGCTCAGTTATGTGAAAAAGAGGCAAGCAGGAAATTACCACAAAGAAAGCGATGGATGGATTTTATAGACGCTTAAATATAATTTAACCAAACCCATGCATTACAAACAGGTTGTTTTATTAAATCTGTGAACACATAACCATGGTTGGTTTGGTCAGGGCTTTACGTTCTTTGGGGTATCACCAGACATGAATCTAACTGGGTGGCTATCTATCAACTCTCGTACTAAGCAGCCAATGGCAATACTATGTGATCAATTTGTAGGCAGTCCGTGGGGTGGGAGGCAGCATGTATGCTAATAGAAGGCAGGTTCAACTATACCCATGTGCTTACCTGTCCTTTGTGATAGGCGTATATCTGGTATACTGGACATATTTGAACATTTCCCATCTTGTTCTGTTACATTTGCCTTTCTATTCCTGAACGGGTTGCCCGCAAAGGCTGTTCAGATTTAATTCAATGCTGATCTTGTGGTCCACTATCAGCCCGGACCCCACCTAGAGGCAGTGCTCAACTTTGAGTACAACCCTCAAGGGCACTGTGCTCTTATTTAAAACAGAAAGATAATGATTGCTTTATTATAAGCAACCTCACTGTTACTAATTAGCCAAGTGTCTTGATTCTCAAGTCATGATTTCCAATTGAAACTTTAACAATTTTGTTTAAAACTCATGCAAGAAAATCTGAAAGATTTTGACTTTATGAGAACTTAAGCTTGGTAAATGAATTAATTGCAATTAGTGTACATTCAGATGGTGGTTTTATGACCTAGAAAGGCTCACAGAATCTTTAGGTGTACATAAAATATTTATCATGCAGTAAAATTCAATATCATATTCAAACTAGCAAGCCAGCTTTCCAGGTTGCAAACAGATCTCGAAGTACGCACCAGGCAGAATTTGGGATGGAGCTGAAACCAGGGGCAGTAGAGCAGGTGTTGCCTATTGGTCATGACTTTAAGCAGCAGGAATTAATTGAATTGGTGGTGTCCTGAAGGGATACCAGCATCATATCAAATTGAAGCGAAATGCAGAACCTGTTAAAAGCAAAGTAAGGAAAATTCCACTGAGACCAATGGCACCACTAGACATAGTATTGCAAGACATGATAAAGCAGGGGATCGTACAAGAGACGGAAACAATCTGAATCGGGATGTCCTTTGGTAATTGTTATGAAAACTGATGATTCAATTAGACTGTGCATAGACCTGAGTGGTGTGAATAGCAACATTGTGATTGACACTCATCCATTGCAGAACATCACAGAGATGATACAAGATATTGGGGGTGCCTACAAATCTTCGACCATTGATCTACATAGTGCGTATAATTAAATTTAATTGACAGAAAAAAGCAAGCATTTGACTACATTCATTGCGCTTTATGGTCTGTTTCAATTTAAAAGAATGCCTTTTTTTTGGCCTTGGCTACATCTGTGTTTCAAAAACTCATAGGCATACTATTCAGACATTTACGAGGAGTGATGTATTTTCAGGATGACATTCTAATTTATACAAGAGACGAGACAAAGCATAAGATGATACTAGAACAAGTATTGAGCAAATTGAAAAACTGTGGGATGACAATGAAGTTTTGTAAGTGTAAACTGTATCAAGAGGAAGCAGAATATCTTGGGCACACCTTATCCCGTGTTGGGATAAAACCCAAAGAATCATTGGTCAAAAGTTTTATTGCAGTGCCTGAGCCGTCTGACAAACAAGAATTTTTATCCTTTTTGGGTCTGTGTGAGTTTCATGCAAAGTTCATGAGCTATTTTGCCTCGATAGTGGAACTAATGAGAAAAGGAATTACATTTGAGTGCACAGAGAGGGAACAGGTAACTTTTGAAAGAGCCAAAGAATGTATTAAGGCCTCTGGCGTTAAAGCTATTTGACACAAAATGGGACACTGTTCGAGTTGATGCCAGTAACAAGGGACCGTTGTAGTATTTACACAAAATGATGGAAAGGGGAGTGAAGTAACTGTAGGTTTTGCTTCTAGATTTGTAATTGTAATTGGTTATTTATAAGGCACTTAATACCCAGAGGTTTCTAAGCGTCGACCCGGGGATCGAACCTGTGTTGCTCTGCATCATCTTGCTTCCAAGGCGAGCGTGTTGCCCCTGAGCTATCCTCCCAAGAACACTGTCATAAGCTGAAAGAGGATACTCAGTTATTGAAAAAGAGGCCTTGGCTTGTGCGTGCGGGTGCAGCACTTTAGGCAATTTATTGAGGGAGCTCCCTTTCTTTTGAGGATGTATGATAGGCCCTTATTGAAGATATTAAAAGAAGGGGGGCTGAGAAAGCATCTAATAGATTGTTTAGACTGGCATCAAGATTGATCGAGTACAATTATAGTATTGAGTATAGGGAAAGACAACACAAGTTGCAGATTGCTTATCAAGAATGCCGTTAGACGAGATAAGAGTTCAGGACAATGTGGTTGATGATGCAATATCAGTAGCGGACATTTATGTGTTGACTGAGAGTGTGATAACAAAGGAGACCTGGGTGAATGTGCAGAGCAATGATGAAGTACTCCAAGAAGTGTGCATGTATGTTGTTGAGGGGTGGCTATTCAACACAAACTAAAACATGAATGTTTAACCATTTGGGATAGTCAGTGAAGAATTATTCACAGACGGTGGTATTTTGAAAGTTGTACCTCATAAGAACGTAAGGGGTATCCTTATCTAGAATGCACATATAGGCCAACTAACACTAAAGGTTTAGTAAGAGAACATTTTTTGGTGGCCAGGAGTAGACCAAGATGTGGACAGGTATGTAAGGGAGTGCAGACAGTGCAATGAAAGTGAAAGATTTTGGTTACCAGGACTCTGCCATTAGTATGGCCATAGCCATAAAACCGTGGTCAAGGTTTTGCATAGACACAATAGGGGGTTTCATGGATTAAGGGCTGAGAAGAGACATACCTGGGTACTAATTGATTACTACAGTCACTGGCCAGAGATACAATTTGTAAAAGAAGTTAACATGGAAAATGCCATAAGATTTCTTCAGGACATATTTCAAAGGGAAGGTATTCTGAAGGAAATTGTCACTGATAATGGCACACAATTGGTATCCAAAAAGATGTTAAGTTTCATGAATGGAAAGGGGATTAAGTACATTAGAACACCTTTATATCATCCACATGCAAATGGCTTAGTGGAGAGATTTAATATGGTGGTGTATAACATGATGTAATTGAGCAGGGAGTCGAGATTAGATCTTGATGAGAAATAAATAGGATGTTGGGTGCGTATAGAGTCCGGAGATACCCTAGTACTTACAAGACTCCCTTTGACTTGATGTGAGGAAGATGTTGTAGGGACATCAGATTCCCTTTGCGGTTGGAAGTATTGCTGAAGAGACAAACGAGCAATGAAAGTGTGTGTGTGGGTATGAATATAGGGGACTAGAGGAGTGAGCAGATGGAAAGGAGTTATGATTTCATGGGTATGTTGGAAACAAGGGAGGCAACTCTGTTAGGATTGATTAAATTGATGCTCAATGTGCAAAAACATGCTCTCGTTTTGATGAGCCAGTGAAGGACGATGGTGGATTTTAGGCAGGGTAGCAAAGGTGAGATGTGTTGATATTTGGAATGGTAGTGATCGGAGGAGGATATGTTGTATTCTGCTTATGAGAGAATCCTGTGATGCCGGGTTCTCCCTGGGAGTTCCAGAGTAAGGGGAGACTGAGGTCAAGAGTATTAGGGGGACTGATGTTGGCTATGCTGTGCCTGGACTTTACTTGCTCACTGAAATAAGTGCACTTCAAGAAGCTATTCAGAGCTCTTGTTTCATCGTTTCAAGTGTGGCGATCAAGCATAATAATATTCAGACTAGCAAGCCGACTTTCCGGGTTGCCCACAGATCTCGAAGCAGAAGCTTACATCGCCAGTCTATCTCATCAGCTAAAGTATGGGCAGTGTTGTTAGCTATCATGATGGAGGGAAAGCAGGGCCTGTGCACAACAGATCCATCGGGAATATATTAGTCTTGTCTACGTCGAACAGTCAAGGATTTAATGCTTAACTTGTTTGGTCACTTAGAACTTGAATGTGAACAGTTGCGCATCGCCTTATCGGTCGGTCCTCTGACTCCAGTAATAGGCAAACTAGGGTAATCATCACGATATGTTCTAGCTGGCCAAGAAAGGGACTCTTGATAGAATCCAGGAGCCAATACCTCCCCAGATTGAAATCTAATGAAAGTAAGCAGGAGAAAACCGGGAGGCAAGCATTCGCCTGTTGTGCAACCACACCCTGCAATATCTAGGCTGGCTCCCTCCCTCCTGTGCAGCAGGAACGAATGAAAGACCCGGCTCTACTCTGTGCAATATTCACTGGCCGGTTATGTCCTCCGTCACTGGCCTAATGCAGCCCTTGCCTCCACTGAACAGCGCACTACTGCTTTGTAGCTAGGTGTTTGCATTATAGGTCACCTGCATAAATACATGTATGCAGTATTCACCTGGGAATTACCTACTCCATGACCAGCATTGCTTAAGAACAAAAAATCACAGTTTCCCCAAAAGACAAGGAATGCATGCCACATGTTGACCTGATTTGACACTATTCATGTAATTCTGTTGTTTTTCCCTCTGTTTCCTTAGCTTATTATAAAATATGCTCCAATGTGAATCCCAGGAGGCCGGGGAACAGATTCCAAGCGAGCAAGCATGAATAATATTAGGCGTATCAAACTTAAAAAGATGGAGGTTGCCTGGGGCTTTCTGAAAGCCATGTCACATCCAAAGATTGGGATTTCGGTTTCGCTAATTTCCCTGCACGCGATAAAAGATGCAAATCCGATGGAATGTGCAATAGAGCCATTTGCATTTGGTTGCTGGCAAGTTCAGGGTTGCATCTGTTCTTCGCCAGATAACTGCTGACCCAGTTTCACGTTCAGCAGCTACTTAGGCAGTGCCACTAGGCCTCATTTCTTCTGCAAGGAGGTATGAAATCTTGATTTTCACAGACACAAAAAGACCTTAATGTCTCCCAGTCAGGAAAAGACTCAAAATGTAGTCCAGCCTACTGCAACCCCAGCCCCTCCAGCCGCCCGCACGCCTCCTCGTTGGATGCTGATTGTGCTGCTTTGCCATAAAATCAGCATTGAAGGTCATTCATTGCCAGTGGCACAGACTTAATTACAGCACTGGCGCCTCTCATCTCTGAAGTGTCCAAAACAGAAGCCAGCCAGGATGGGAAGACTTTGAAGTCCCTGCACATCACTCCTTCTGTTCTTTCTTAGTCATAGGTTTTACTTTTAAACATCGCATGAATACATAAGAAAATGGCAATTGGCACAAGGGACGCCCTCTCTTGACAAGCATTGGCAAAGCCAAATATGTTTGGCTGTGATTTTTCAAGTGCAGGTTAACATGCCCCAATACATTTCATGATCAGAGCAGTGCACCGCGGTAAAGCTGACATTACTACAATGCAAAACTCTTAATGCAAAAAAGTCACACACATCAAACAGAAAATAGAGAAAAACAAACGCTGTTCTGTCAAGACTGTACTACTGGGTCTCTCTCTATTAAATGAACAGCACATACGTCCAAGGCACGCAGAAAAGGTTCACCTTTCAGTAATTACCACGCTAGAAACCTACATAACATGGGATAACTGAATATCACTTAAGCAGATGTGTACCCATGCACATTTGGCATATACTTATGTTATACCCAAAGATACCGATGAGCCAAAATCCAGAAAATGCAAAGTCTTGAGGAGAAAGTTGCAGTCTACGAATTGAGGTTCTGTGCTTTGCATATCAGTAGTAGTCTTGCAATCACCCATGTTACAGTAATCTGTGGTCTGGCTATTTACAATACCATAAAGTCATAGAACTGTGGCAGCAGCCAATATACAAATATATATATAACGCTTGGGTATGTTTGCGTACTCAGCTGATGCAATTCATCTGTTAGGTGGCCCTCTGCTGTCCAAATGGCAAAGTGCACCTCTGTGTGCCCTTCCACTTCAACAATAGCTATAATTTTAACAAACAGAATGAGCACAGTTCTACGCAGTCACCTTCACCTTCCACTATCACAAACATTCGGAATAATTTCAAGTTACTTCTTTTCACCCCCTCTTCTCCTCACACAGGGCACAGAGGTTCCAGTGTCAATGAACAGTTAATTACAGGCTAATCGTTGCAGTCTCTAAAAAGCGTAACGCTGTAGGACGAATGCCTCCTCACGAGCTAAAACTGAAAGTAGGTACTCTAGCTATGCTACTATGCAATCTTATGCCATCACAGAGACTCTGCAATGAAACAATGTTTACAATTACGCGTCTACAAGACACACCATAGAGGCCCGTGTGATTGATGGAACTTAGATACTGTTCTTATACCGTGCACACCGCTCATTCCATATGACACAAATATGCCTTTCAACAGAAGACGGGTACCTATACATTCGCCTTTTCACTGGCCATTAATAAGTGACAGGGACCTATGCCATCGTCCTGGAAGTGATCAGTGGTAATTCTGATATTTAAGAAGGAGGTTAGACGTGACCCTATGAATTGCCGACGATATTGACCTTTAAGGTCTGCTAGAATGGAATATGTTACACCGGGTGTCAGATAGTTAAAAAAAAGTCTTATAACATATTTGAACACATGTTATTAAATTGTATCGGAGATCAAAATCAGCCTTAGAACGTTGATCAAACCTGAGTTGCATTGGTGTTGGTCCCTTCTGTAACGGTACAACAGATTGAAAAACAATGGTTTGGAAATCTGCATAGAGAAATTGCCTGTGGCTGTGATTAATTCAAAGCTTTTTTCATGCATCACTCTACACTGACCCACTGTGGTTGGCCGTGCTTCCCTTGACGCCGAGCCCCACACTTCAGGAAGCACGGCTGTGCTAGACGGAGGATTACAACATTGGGCCTCATGAGTTTGGCTTTAATCCGGTGTTAAATCCACCAACTTACTGCTAAGCCTGTTTACCGTTAGTGCCACGCAGGCCTGTGGCATTACCATGGGATTACGAGTGGTGGTGAAAATCCCCATCTTTGGTGTTCATAGGACTTTGCAGGGATTTACTGTGTTGTCTGACCACCAAGTGTTGAGAGTAAAGTGAAGGATGTGCCTACCACAAAACGTTGGCAGTACACCCCCCACTGTACCCCCACACCTAAAGTACAGGAGTGTGCTGACGTGGCGGAACAGAACTACCACCACTTTACCCCCCTTTTTTCCTCGCCACTTTACTCGTAATCAGGCCCACACTGGCTGGAAAATAAGAGGTGAGAAAGTAGACGGCAGGCTGCGACAGAGGTTAACACAAAAGAGACATTTATGAAAGCAGAGAACTAGAGCAGAACACAAACACTGTTTAGGAATAGAGGGAAGAGGGACAAAGATCCCAAAAGATTGTTTGGAAAAAGAAGAGATGCAAGCAGAAACAGAAGAAAAGTATTTCATAAGGAAATTCAGAGAGAACAGGGTGCCCAAGGGTCTGTCAGCAATGATGGGAAGTACAGAAATATATTTGAGTCATTCATTGGAATGCATTATACAGACGAGCCACAATTAGTAATTACAGAAGAAATGTTAATCACATTGAAGTCCCTGCAGCTTATAACGGCACCTCCCAGTGTGGTCTCACGCTTCTCTATGGTCGTGGAATTCCACTCAACTTGCAGTATTCGCATAGTAAAGAGTTGGAAGTACTTTTTCCATGTATACTTTATACCATGGATTGTAAGCTCTGAATAATTACATTTTTGCATTCAGCTTCTTTGTCCATTATGTTATTGTTATAACATATCACACTGCTGGTAAGAGAGCCAGCAGAGTGTCAACAGCAGCTCCTCGAACACAATAGTCACTACCCCATAAGCATTTAAAGAAACAGAAGCCTCCCCTTTCTTAATTTCCTTCATGTGAACTTTCTTTTCTGATAGTTGTTAGATTGAGAGGCTAAATAACTCCCGGCTTAATTAATACACAGCCTACGTG
This sequence comes from Ambystoma mexicanum, assembly GCF_040938575.1. Lineage (NCBI taxonomy): Eukaryota > Metazoa > Chordata > Amphibia > Caudata > Ambystomatidae > Ambystoma > Ambystoma mexicanum. Next base: position 44,541,023 of record NC_090936.1, on the reverse strand, counting down.
TCAGGCAGAAGAGCAGACATCTATTTGCATTTTACCGCAAACGCTTGTACCGACAGCGTGCAGGATTCACAAGTGGCTTTCGTTTTACCAACTGGTTAAAACATTTTGTGAGGGGAGTTCAACCAAAATGTCAGTATTTTAGAACTTCTGGAATAGACATGGACAGCCTCCATTTCATTCAAGGGGGAGTGGTCTTCTGACCATGTGGAAATGTACAATTATAAAGTATTTATGGCTGCAACGGTTGGGTTATTGCCGGTCATCACCAGAAAGATCTTCAGAAATAAACTACTCTGCCAGAATAATAGATAATGACTTGCACGTCGCCTAACCTAATACTTCCTGGAGATAAGTGTTTATGAAATGTACACAAATGTAAATTTGCGTATCTACGTAACCTTACAACCAATGTAGGCACTGTGCACCTGGCCACCCTCTGTCCTCTGGGCCCAGGTACCTGCTCACCCTGCCACCCTCCCGCACTGCTTCCGGGCCACCCCTTGCACTGGGGTCTGTATCTGTACCCATACAGTCCCCCACCCCCTTTCTTTTCTTCTGCACTTATCAGACATGCCCTGTCTGTCGCCTTAAACCCAGCACGTGCCACTTGTTTGGCTGCACTAACACCGTTTATTGCCTTTATTATTTATTTATTATTTATATTTTTACCTTCTCTGCACTTTACACCTCTCCCCGCTTCCATGCACTTTTCCCCTTTCCCTTTTCGCATGCACTTGCGCGTTCTCAGTGGCACTGGGCCTAGTAAGATCGCTGTTTTGTTCTCCCCTGTTCCCCTCCCCTCCCTTGCCTTGTCGTGCTCTAAAACACTTGTGTACGAGCGCAATATAAATAAAATATCATATCATATCATGTATCCTATGTCACATGTGTAGTTATATAACCTTTACGACCTACGCATCTATGTAACCTTATATGTCAATATGGAACTTGTAACTCCACCTTTTATTCACTGTCAAGAACAGCGCCTTGATGCCCGATATAAATTGCAAAATAAATGAATAGGACCTGTTTGATTTTGATGATTTTTAATGGCCGATATCAACACTGCCAGAGCTGCTACTGCAAAACAATACCCATTGATTTTTTTCAACTATTATCTGTGGAAGGGCCGAAGTAGATTAGTCATTGTTCCCTCTGGATGATGTTATTATTTTGCTGTTTTGGGTATGTGTTTTCTTCCTCGTCCGACCTTTCTTATTCCAGTGTTCCTTCGTCCGCTCCAACCCCTTTTCATTATACTGACTTTTTAATTTTAACACTACTTATTTTTTTCTTCTTACATTACCCTTCACCTTCTGAACTGCGGTGGAACGTACGTGCCATTTCTGTGTTTCGTCCACCATTCACCCCACACTGTTTGGCTTACTGCCCCCCACCCAATGCAAGCTTACCTTTTCTTTATTTTTTTTCTGGATGTTTTATTTTTGTTTCTCTGCATTTCTAATGTTTCCTCCTTGAACAGCCAATCTGCGCATGACGTACCTCCTCTTCTTCTTTTCTTGGGGCTGAATTCATTGAAGCAATGGAAACAGAAGAAAGACTTCTTTCCTATTCATCTGGCACACATGCTATCTCATTGCGTTATTCTCGTGGAGCAAGCACGGATAATCGGGCACAAGGTTGGAAATGGACACAGCTGCTATCTATGAACTAAAGAGACACAGGGATATGGAGAATTTTAGAAAACGTTGAACTTTCAATTGGCTTTGAAATGTCGAGTAGCCATAATGCACTATATAAATGACCTGTTAGGATTATTTCTCGGATAAGGATACATTCGGTGTTACATTTTCTGTGTTTATGTTGACAAGGATATCTTTAAAAGATCCATGGAGAAAAATAATTTGCAGTCGCTATTTAAGTGATAACTGTGTTCTGGTTTAATTATAGAATTAGCTACGATGACATAGAAAAAAGTGTGTAGTATTACCTGCTACATGTATTGTTTTTATGCATTTTATACTTGTCAAATAATGTGTGTGTCTTCAATCTATCTATGAAGCAACTGAACACCAAATAATGGGGTACAGTTATAAGGTACAAGACTATGGGTACAATTAAAAGGATGGACTATTAAGGGGTTGTGACAAGGTGTAAGAAGCAGGAGTCGAACACAGAGGTGGCACGTTCAACAATTAACACCCAAAGAAAACATTTAACTTTCCCTAGGTCATTGGGGATGTCCCTATAAATGAATAATGATCTGCTGTGTAAGTCGTCAAAATGTCCAAAACGTAAACTGTCCTCTGTCCAAAACTCCTCTTCTGACCCAATCGCTACTATAACCAAGAAAATGACTTCCACTTCGGAGGATGACTCCAATGCAGTTCTTGATATAGTTTTTGAAGGGGAATCTGGCAGTAGGAGCTTTCTCTTTTATCAGACAACCCCCATGTGTTCCCAAATATTCTAAAGTGAAGGATCCTTCCCTTGTTGCACAGCCCCCCCCCACTGGTCAGCTGTTTTCATCTTATTACTGAGACAAAGATACCCGCCTCAAATAGGTTGACTTCTTCTAGGGGGGTCAGCCACCTTGTGCTTACTACTGCAACAGGAACTCCATCTTGTAATGTCCTATTTTCTTCTGGCAGGCTCAAGGATTTTGGGACTCCTACTCGCAACAGAAAGTCCTTTTCCCCGCACACAGTTTTTATTAACGGTCTTGGGGCTGCCACCAACACAAAGAGGTTCTCCTCCGATACACTAGTCTCCTTTTGAGGGTCATGGGCTTTGTAACTGCCACTGCGACGAGGATGTTCACCTCGGATGCACAGTTTTCTCATATACAGCTCAGCGGCCTTGTGGCTGCCACTGACATGAGGACATTTTCTTCAGATGAACAGCTTAATCAAGAAAGGGTCAGCGATCTTATGGCTGCCACTGACACGAGGAAGCTGTCCTCTGATGCACAGTTCCCTCACGGAGGGACCAGCGGCTTTAGGACTGCCACTGACACGAAGAAGAGATCCTCTCATGCAACCTTCACTTTGTTGTGGGTCAGTGGTCTTGAGACTACCGCTAACATGAGGAAAGGTTCTTCTGATGCAAACCTCCCTTCTTTGGGGGTCAGTGATCTTGAGACTGCCAGTGACGAGCAAGAATTCTTCTAATGCAACCTTCACTCTTCAGAGTCCCAGCAACCCTCTTTATGTCTCTCACAACCTTTCCAACTTCAAAGGGACTAACTGACGACCCACAGAGGGCCTGGCTGGCCATTCCGCATCCCTATTGGTCTGCCTGTGCCACCCATTACCTCTTAGGGCCTCCTGGAATATCTCCAATTTTTCTGCACTAATTTTGCTTTTCACTTTCCTAGCATTATTTTTTTTGTGATTCTTTTCTTACAAGAGTCTGGACTAATGCGTGGTGATCAGCTGCATTTCTGACCATGGCTTGCTTCAAGGCCCACTAATTTCTTAAGCTGCGTCGGCAACGAGCTCTGACAGCCTCTGGCATTTTGATAGCTTTCCCATCTTCCTGGGACTGGGGGCAGCGTCTCGGTTCTTTCCCGCCTTCTTCCTTCTTCTCGCAGGCTCTGCGGCAGCATCCCGGTGACCAGCCTTTGATGGTTTCTGTGTTGTTGTTGGACCCAATAATGGCCCTCCTCGAGTACATGTCACCGCTCACCTTCCTGGTCCTTTCTGAAGGACTAGCTCCTGCTAATCCCCATGAAGAGCCCCCCAGCAACACGCAGGCGTCCTCGGCCCTCTGGCTTTCCCAACTCCCAAAGCCTCCACGTCAGCTCTTCTGCTGGGCCCGGCCTGGCCAGCTGGACACACTTGCCATGCTTGACACACTTGCCAGTCTTTATGGAGTTTACCTGAACCCGCCCCTGCAAAACACTGGAACGTATCTTCTGGTTCTGGAAGGTGCTCTTCATTCCTCCTCGGGGCTTTCTCTTCTCAGTATATTCTAAAGTCTTGATAACTCTTGTGGGCTTCTTCCTTGTCTCAGTACTTAAAACCATTATGCTGTCACAGCATAAAACCTGGGTGTCAAAAGGGGTGTCTGTAGATACCAAGGGACATACTGAAATGGGGGCCAATAAGGGATTAGGTAAGTGGGTCACCGAGTGCACGTCCCTATCCCCAAAAGGGGAGTCCTCCCCTCACATGTTCACCCACATGTTACGACCCCTAGGGTGAATATTGGTTAGCCGCTGTCAGGGGAGTTGCTAGGTCTGGAAAAGACCCGGGGCTAAGCTGATGTCGGAACTGTTGGGTCTCGGGGCTAGCTAGTCTCTTGGCTGTAGCTCCTGAGATTCTATCCGGGGCTACAGCCAAAAGATCAGGGGCTATAGCCTCCTTAGCCCCTGGCCGCTGTACCACCTTAGCAAGACAGGGAGTGGCACACCCTGGGAAGCACTGACCTAATTCCATGATTCGTCACATATTACACTTTGAAGAACATGGGGTACAGGCAGGGGATTCAGGGTAAGGCAGGAAAGAAAGATACAGTTGTTTGATTCTCAGCTGTGCACCAGTTAGGGCTATATTCCTGTGAGTTTCACACAATCTAACTTGCCTACCTGATTCCTTGACTTTGGCTACTTCTGCTATGAGAGATTAAGCAAAGTGTGTTCCCTGCTAATCCCACAGAAAGCTCTGTTGGTGCCAAGTCGTTTAGCAACTCCTCCCACACTTTCTCATCTTTTCTTAATGCCAATGTTTACAAGGCTTTTGAAAGCACTCTGAACTTAATTTGTCGGTGTTTCTGTCCAGGATTCCACACTTCTAATTATAGTTGCTAAGGGCACACTGCATAAATACATAGGTGCCCAAATGTTATGCAAAAAAAGCAAAAGAACAGCCTTACAGGGTGCGATTTGTAAGTATAACATGAAGTAAAATCACCATTATATGAGGATGACAATATACAGATTGCAAAGATCCTGGTGAAATATTGTTCAACTGTCCCCACTGGGACAGGAAAAGGAACAGGCCCGATTAAATCTTAGGATAAACCTGCACAGGCCTCACAATTGTTTTTATTCAGCAAAAAAAAGGCAAAACATTTTCAAAGCACTCCGGAGAGGCTTAAAAAAAAGAGGCCTGAATGCCTAGCTGCAGACAGGCCACAAAAGTAATAGCAAAGGACTCAGTTTTGTTTTATGCAGCAAATACTGCTAAAACATTTGAAAATCGGGGCGTGGCCTGGAGCCGACTCAACTGGAATGTCTTCCTGAGAGCTCCCGCCTGGCCCAATGCGCCTTTTCATAAAAACCCCGCTTTCAGCCTCCGTTTTTCGCCGGGATTGAAACCTCCGGCAGTGGAACCTCCCCTGCACCCACCGGCCAAGCGATTCCCGGCTTCATCCCGAGACCGCCATGATAGAACCCTCGACAGCCCCGGGGCCCACTCGGCGGCAAGATGGCCGCCGCAGCTTCGGGAATTGGAGGCCGCCCAAGAGGGGGCGGAGCGGACACTGAAGCCCTGCCGATCGGCAACCGCCGGAGACGGTCTGGAGTGTCCATGCTCGTCGATCACTGCAGTGTCCCACTGCCTTGGACCCAACACCCAACCTCCCCAGTCGAGCCCGCCCGGAGACACTATCGCACCCCAGGAATCGAGGACACCAACCCTAACCCTTGACGATCGAACGCGGTCGCCGACCGCAACCTCCGCGCCTCGGCTCCTAGCACAGAGGGATCGACTCTGCCCACGCTGAGCCCATCCAGCACAGGCACCCCCCCAAAACTCCCTGCAACGCCGGCGAGTGCGGGAGACCGCACAAGAACCTTCGACACCCGCCCACACCCGGACACCCGCCCCCACCCGGATCAGACTCGCTCCCCGGGTGGAGGCACAGACAACGCTCATCCCCGTCGCCGGCGATCCGGCACACAGCCGGCCTGCCTCTGCACCCACCACAGGAGACTATCAGCCTTTACCAGGACCCTGACTGAGGCCCAGCCATTGAGCCCACCAGGTGAGCGCGCGCCCAGAGCCCGCTCACAGGACTGCACCGGACCCATAGAGGCTCGGACCTACGATCCTCCATCTCCCTTCGCTGAGCACATTGCAAGTGGTGATACAGCCACATAGTCACAACGCCTCCCAACGGTACTGGCACGACTGCCTCCCCAGCTTCATCACCCCCGGGCCCGGGGGCCGTCTTGCGGTCCAGAGCCCGGAGCACCCACCACAGCATCAGGCCCTCCTGCCACCCGCACGCCACCAACGGAGACGACCTCCATCCAGCCTCCCCAGCAACTACATCCAGGCCAACAACCACCCGCTCCTCGTGTCTCCTGCCCCTCTTCCAGAACCGTCGCTCCATAGGCCGGCAGGGGTTGCTGCCCCCAACATCCTCCCAGGCTGCTCCTGGTCGCAGGATACCCACGCACTCAATACAGCGGCAGCACACTCCGCCACAGGGGACAGGAGGTAAGGAGTCGGGGGGAGAGCGGGAGGACAATCAGCCCACCCCAGGAGCGTGACAGAGGGGGGCCACCTGGACTCGCTGGCTGGCTGGCTTAACTTTCCAAACCCGACACCCACCCGGGATTCCGGCGCAACCATTTCCCCTCTTACTGTGCCCCCACACCTCTGGAACAGACAACTTCCACTTCCCAGAGCTCCAACCCTAGATCCTCCCGAGCATCTCATAACTTTCACCACCTCGCTAAGACGGAACTACTGCCTCTCCCTGCAACCCCTCACGGCAATGTCCAAAAGCGGGAAAGCACCTAAACAAGCGGACATCATCTCCCTTATGTCGTCCGCGACCGCCGAAAGAGCAAAGAAAGCCGACCTGCCGGGGGAGACCATGAAAAATACCACCCCACCAACCACAGAAACAGATCCCACCCTGCCTCAAGCTGCAACCAAAGCAGACCTACAAGAGCTATTAGTAGCCCTAACCAGGGAAATTCAAAAAAGCTCCGAGGAAATTACTAAGAAAATAAACACTCTGGACAAAAGAATGGGGGAAGTAGAACAGCGAACTGCCGAAATCGAATCCGAAATCTGCGACCAAAGATTCGAAGATGAACACAACAAAGACCGGATAGCTGCCCTTGAAGCAAGATGCAACATCCTTGACGCAAAGCAGGAGGATTTGGAAAACCGATCAAGGAGGAACAACATCAGAATCCGAGGTATCCCAACCACGATCCCGGATCCAGATCTGAAAGCCTATATATTGGATCTCTTTCGTTTCATCATCACCCTCCCAGACACCTCCCCCCTAGAATTGGACCGGGTGCACAGAACAACCCCAAGGAAATCCTCAACGCTCCCCCCGGATGTCCTGGCCAGAGTACACTTCTTTCAAATAAAAGAGGACATTATGCGAGAAGCAAGACAAATGAAACAGATCACCTTCAGAGGTTCCAAGATCTCTCTTTACCAAGACCTAGCGAATACCACACTCCTGAAACGGAAAGCAATGAAACCCCTAACATCCTGGTTACAAGAAAAGAAAATCCCATACCACTGGGGTTTCCCCACTTCAGTAAAATTCAAATGGGAGGGAACACAGAGGCAAATACAGACTTTAAAAGAGGCGGAGAAACTCATGGGCGTGAGCGGTGCCGACCCCAACGCCGAACCCGAAGAGGCAACTCACCCTCCCCGAGACATATCCCCAGGTGGGCCATGGTCCAAGTCCAACAGACGGCGCAGACTTAGAGGCCCCCCGAAAAAAGACGGCGACAGGGGCTGAACACTCAACAGCAGCTCACCGGGGCAGGAAACAAAGATTTCCTCAAGCAATGCTCTCCCAAGACCAAGGAGGACCCTCCAATCACATCGCAATCAACCCTCCCGCTCCGACACGGAGAGGTATCCCCCGACGAGCTTACTCCCGATTCATCTCGACGGCCCAGTTGGCCACACCGAGCGCATTGGTGCCACAAGTTCCCCAGTGGCAGCAGGTAGAAGTTCCATCTACCAGTCCAACGTTTGGAAAGGAGAAAAGATTCAGAAAGAAGTACGAAAACTTGCAAGAATGCTTTACTCAGTTCGTTTATTCACTGGTCCCAGAGTCAACAATAGACTCGGCAGCACAACATGCAACAACACTCAAAAACAAGCACGCATCTCGTTACACTCATCAAGCCTGACACAACCCCCACAGACCAGCCCAGGGACAAACCCCAAGAATCAGCCTCATCACAACGCCACCAGAGACGACTAACACAAGCGAGTTAAGATTCCTCTCCTGGAATATTCAGGGGATGAACTCACCAAGGAAACGCAGATCGGTTGAGCACCGCCTGAGTCAACTGGCCGGAGATATCGTTCTACTGCAAGAAACGCACCTTCTCGCCGAGGATGAACGACGCATAAAATTCAAGAGATATAAACAGTCCTACTTCGCCACCTCTGGCTCAAAGAAAAGAGGGGTGGCAATTCTTCTCAGCAACAAAATTCCACTACTCAACATCACTATAAGAAAAGACCCAGACGGCCGTTACCTACTTCTTAAAGGTACCTTTGAAGAACTTCCCATCACGATAGCCTCAATCTACAGCCCCAATTCCTCCCAAAACAAGTTCTTAAACGACATCCTGCCAACGATTTTAGCTTTCAGAGAAGGACACCTATTTATCGGAGGAGATTTCAATACCATCCCTAACCCACAGCTCGACAAGACTCTCCCAGCCACGAACAATGACTACGTGCAGGCCCTAGCCTTACTTAAGTTGTTCAGAGAAACAGAGACAGTAGACGCATGGAGAATACAAAACGGCGACACAAGAGATTACACACACTTCTCCAACGTTCATAAGGGATTCTCAAGAATTGATCTAATTTTAATCCCCGGCATCCTACTCCCATGTGTCACTGATACAGAAATCCACACACGCATGATCTCCGACCACTCCCCGATATCTGTAAATCTAGCCATTTCAGGCCAGAAATCCCCCCCTCAAAGGTACTGGAAACTGAATGATGCACTCCTTCTAGACATCAGCATAAGGGCCGAAGTGGAGGACTCACTGATAAATTACTTTGTAGAGAACACCACACAAACATCCCACATCAGTACAATCTGGGATGCAATGAAAGCGGTGGTTAGGGGTGTACTAATAGGAGCCGGAGCTGAACAGCGAAGGATCTCAAACATAGCCCTCTCCAAACTAGAAAAAGAAGTATCCCTCCACGAATCACAGCTAAAAGCTCAATACTCAAGGAAAACCGAACGGGCCCTGAGAAAGGCGAAAACTGCCTTGGAAATGCACTGTGCTGACCGGCCAGCTAAATCCCTGGCGTACACAAAGCAATTTTACTATGCCAAAGGAAACAAAGCAAACAGGATATTAGTGCAAAAGCTGAGGGCTCTCCGTAATCGGAACAACATACTTAAACTACGAGGAGTGAACGGAAAACTGCTCTTCTCCCAAACGGAGAAAATGAACGAACTCCTGAGATACCATACAGCGATAATGTCCAGTGACCCACTAACACTAAATGAGCTACCAGAATACCTGAGCGCACTTCCGCCCCGCAACCCCACACATCTGGAGCATCTGGAGGCTCCCATTGAAGTAGAAGAAATTATTGAAGCCATCAAAACTCTCAAACCCTCCGCCCCAGGCCCGGATGGCCTAACCGCAGCCTTCTATAAAAAATTCGCCAGAATTCTGGCCCCACAATTATCCGCTTTATTCAACTCCTTCCTATCCACGAAAACTGTCACGAAATCCATGGCCGAATCAATCACAATCCTGCTACATAAACCCGGAAAAGACCCTGAACTCCCAGAATCCTACCGGCCCATCTCACTCTTAAACAATGATGGGAAGATCTTCGCCAAGGTACTAGCCAGAAGACTGGGCCCAACTCTTCCAAGCCTAATCGACCGGGACCAAACAGGATTTATCCCTGGCAGAGGGACAAACGACAACATTCGACGAGTTCTAAACCTAATTGAAGGCGCTCACAAATCTAAAACAAAAATGGCAGTAATCTCATTAGATGCACACAAAGCCTTCGATCGGGTGGACTGGGGATACATCCAAGAAGTCCTCCAACGCCTCGGCTTCGGCCCCAACTTCACAGCTTGGGTCATGGCTAACTATCAAATTCCCACCACACAGCTCCGAATTAATGGCACAAGGTCCGAACAGATACGCATCACGAGAGGCACCAGACAAGGTTGCCCGCTCTCGCCCCTGGTCTTTGCTCTATCAATGGAGCCTTTCGCCGCTAGAATCAGACAAAATGAAACCATAAAAGGAATCCAAGTGGGTAATCACGAGTATAAAATCGCACTCTATGCTGACGACGTGCTCTTAACGATTACAGACCTGGCGGCCTCCCTAAGGACACTATGGAAAGAGATAGAGGAGTTTGGCACCATGTCAGGATTCAAAGTCAACTTAACCAAATCCTCAACACTACCCATTAACCTAACCCACCTGGACGAGGCCGCCCTCACACCGCTCTCACCAATTCCCTGGGCCAAAGACGCCATAGGATACCTCGGAGTCCAGATCACCGAAAACCCAAAGCGACTATACTCAAAAAACATCCCACAATTACTTAGCACCCTTCAAAATGATCTCAAAAGATGGAAACAACAAGAAATCTCATGGTTCGGACGAATCTCAGCGGTAAAAATGAACCTAATCCCCAGATGGATATACCATTGCGCAGCCCTGCCAATACAAATCCCACCCCCAGCCATACGCGCACTACAGAAGATACTAATGGAATTTGTGTGGGGAGGGAAGAGGCCCAGGATCAACAAACGAATCATGATGAAAGGCAAACCTTCAGGAGGAATGGGTGTCCCTGACCTAGCCAGATACTCGCTAGCAGCTCAACTATCACACGCATTCGCTTGGGTGCAGGAAGCTGACCCCCCGCTATGGCGTCAAATTGAGGAGTCCTGGTGCCCGGTCCCCCTATATGATCTCCCACACCTACCATCGCTAAAACCTCAACCCAACTCCGGGCCTCTTTCGGCCACGACCATCACAACCCAATGCTGGAAAGCCGCAGCTCGGAAATGGGGACACTGTAGCCCCCTAGGACCCTTGTCACCTATCTGGAACAACCCGGAGTTTACCCCCGGAAACCCGCCACGAGATTTTCACGCTTGGATAGCGGGTGGTCTGGCAAAAACCAGCGATTTTATTGAAGTAGGCCTACCCATCACCTTCGAGAGATGCAAATCAAAATTTGGAGTGGGGGAACGGGAAAGATTCCGATACTCACAAATCAGACACTGGATCTCGCACAGAAGAACCCGGGACAAATGCTCGAGGGAACCATCAGCCCTGGAGATCACATTAACTTCCCCGACTAACAAAGGGAAAATATCCTCCATATACCGGCTCCTAGAAAGATCGGACCCAGCAAAGAAAGAAAAATATATGACGGAATGGGAAAAGGATATTGGCCGTGAAATAACAACAGAAAGCTGGGGGCAAATCTGGTCCAGACTACATAAAAGCTCACAATGCGTCACGAACAAGGAAGGAGGCTACAAACTGTGCTACAGATACTACATCACCCCCGTCCAAATCCATAAAGCCAACCCGGACTTCCCCGCCACATGCTGGCGAGGATGCCAAACCCCCGGATCTCTCTATCACCTAGTCTGGAGCTGCCCAAAGGCAGAAATATACTGGAAAGAAGTCCTGAAACACATCAAAGAAATCTCTGGCCTCTCCATCCCTTGGGACCCAGGAATTGTCCTCCTGGGCGAAACCGGCGATGGAGCATTCCCAATCTCAGGTCACATTTCCCGACTATGTAACCACCTGCTATTAGCCGCAAAGATAGCTATGGCCCGATTATGGAAAGACAAAAATGGCCCCTCGATCGCCCTATGGTGGGCCAAATGCTGGGAGATTGCAGTAGCAGAAAAAATCACGGCAATCCGCTCGGACTCCCTAACAGATCCCTGAATATATGGGACCCATTCTTGGACTATGCGGCCAAATACCCAACCCTCACCAGGAGACCTCCACTCACTAGATGGCTCCAATGTAGCCCTCTCTACTAATCACCGTTCAATCACCGAACAGACCGGAACAGAGGGAACAAGCATCCAGAACTCTGCCACCCAGCGCCACATCCAGAAACTGTCCACCATTTCCTCCATCCTACGACTCACATTGGGCTACAAACACACTAATTAAATATTTAAATTATAATATTTTGCATTGTTGCATGTAACACTATATCCTGCAAGATCAATAAAATGTTGTTATGAAAAAAAACATTTGAAAATGCAGCCAGAATGGCTCCCCCCCCAATTGGCAATGCACCACGAGGACAAACCCCCTTCATGAGGACAGAGCGCAGCAAGAGTAGCGTCACCCCCAATTTATTTTTTCTGTATGTCGTAATTGAGCGTATCCATGGTCTTGGTGCCCCTTAGCTCTCTATGCTGTTAGCTTATGGACCATCTCGTACCCTTAGGTCTCTGCTGACAGTTCCTCGTCCTTCTTTTTCACAGTCCCATTTTCCTTCATTTACCCCCTCGCTTCTTCTATTTCTTCCTCTTCCACAATTCCCAATTTTTGTTTTTCTGTTAAATCATTGTAGTTTGATCAAACTCTGGCGAAAGCGGTTTACACATTAAAAAAATTAAAATTACAAGGGATCATGGAAATTGTAGTCCAAACCTTGGCAAATAAAGGTTGCAGACCCCTGTTTTAGGTCGCTTCTAAGGATCTTGATTTCTGAAAGATGGCATCAAGATGAAAAAAAGAGGCTATATATGGTTTAAAATGTAATCTACAGTATTAGCAGGTGGGTTACTTCCCATATTTTCCTGTGTCAGAAGTGAATTGTATTACATGAGAAAAGTAAACTGATAGTTTTCTTTTTTTGTGTTTGGGGTCCTTAAACTGAGTGACCTATGGTTTGTGGTTTTCTGTAAGCAGTCTGAACAAAGACCTGCCCTCCAAGCCCTGGGGCTAATTTTATAAATATATATATATCATATTAAAAGTTAACATTGCAAACCCGGGACCATTTATTATGCCCCAATGAGAACCCTATAGGGAGTGCTGGAAATGGAAAATGTATGGGGGAACTGTCACCTCTTTGGAGGGGCAGGGCTGTGGGGAGGAAGGGGCGTGGCCCCTGGCCAGGTTGAACACAGTATCTCTTCATAGAATACGCTCCCAGCGATTTGCATAAAGAGCAAAGAGCATTATGGGAACATCAAATGTCCACCATTCTGAACGTTAAAAATGTCTTATAGTGATTCAGTAAGAACCCCTTTTAAGTGAAGAATGGACTCTTCTGTTTTGATTGGTCACACTATTCACCCTAATAAAAGACATGTCTGTAATGTGCAGGACATATGTATACTAGGATGAACAGTTGCAACTCTGGATGTGAGGCTTTGACAGTTTCTGCCTGTAGTCTCCAGTGCTGAGTCTTCTGAAAGCTCGTTGAAGAGCGGGTTACTCTTGCGTGCAATGTGAGCACATGCGCTTCTACAGAAGACTGAGCAGTGCTCCAATGAACGCGGCCTGCTCGTTGAGGTTCAGGACCTAGCAGAGCCATGTGCTGATCCCTGTGTCTGGGGGATGGAGCGCCATGTTTTGCCGGAGCACTGCTCAGTCTTGTTCCAGCACATTCCCTCCGCTGCCCATAGGATTAAAAGTTTACAGGTTTGCCGGCTTTTCTCCATTTCTGTACCCAAATGTCAGAAAGGCCTGTTTCACAAATAGGGCACCTGATCCTGGTGTACATCACCACAGCCAGACCATCCCCGGCCCCACACATCACATTCTGGCAATGGAAAGGTCAAGTGGGCATTATTGAATTTATATTTGTAAAGTGCCCAGTCCACATGCATGGAATGCTTTTTTAGAGAGCCTCGGTGAGCACTTGGGAATAGAAACGAACTTAAAATCTATAAACTGAGCAGAAGGGGTGGTGCTGTCAGTGCTCCTCTTGTCCACTTTGATGCCCAGTTCCTATAGCTAGAGGAAACCAAGCGTGACGGCACCATGAGAACCTAAATTAATTATGTAGTCCTGAGGAAGCGCATACAGTACGAAACACATGTAGACTGACAGATACAGCTCAAATAAACAATGAGATGTATTGTGCCTTGATGCCTCTGGGTTTAGTGCGCTTAAGAAATGCAAAACATAAATAAATAAATAAAATTGTTTAAGCTAGTCTTTAGTGAATGCCTGAAATTGATGAGCAGATGGAACTCGATAAAACAGTCTCAAGGCACCCATACCATGCTCATGGCTTGCATGCTACCTCTACCCAACCTTTTTACCCATGCAGAAGGGTCTCCATGGGGACCACCCTTGTTCCCGCAGCCTCCCTAGAGGCCCCATTGGGATCTTCTATTGTAACCACAGCCGATGTGAGAGGGGGCGCATGACCGGATCCTGCCCGGTCCCAGGCTACATCAGGCTAGGTTTAGAAAAGTCCCAATGAGTCCTCCTACCAATTGTTTTGGCCTGTGTAGGGGTGTTCAGCGAGGTTGTGTACCCAGGGACGCATAGTGGCTGGTGAAGCCCCTGCCCATAGCACTTGTACCCCACTGGGAAAAGGGGCAGCAAGTCCAGGAATTGCCGTGCAAGGATGACGCTCCAAAACTTAGTGAAACTTTATATTTTAAATATTAAGAAAATTGGAAATAGCATTCTGTTCCCTAAAAGTAAAACGATAATGTGTGTCTCAAAATGATTAAATATTGAGTGTAATTTCTTAATTTTTTTATTTAGTATATAGTGCAATTGATTAATTAAAACCGTATACACTATTCACATAATCAAGCATAAAATATGTTACAGACAATACAAATAGATTTCTCTATTAATCATATACGTAAATCATTGATTACAACGGAAATAAAAAATAAAAAACGTATCAACATCCTACATTATTAAAACAAGCAATGTATATACACCTCTAAAATACTCTGAAGGGCACAGAAATGTAATTTGTTTAAATGTGAACTGTTTTATTCAACCAAATTGGTTTATGGTATATAATCAATTCCTTGCAGCAAATGCATTTATGTGTTTCTAAAAAAGGCTTTGTTTCATAATTAAAGATCCACATTAAAGGCAGCAGACAGTGCGTCTATTTTCCTTCGATATCCACACACTAAATACATTGCCATAAAAGCAAGATTAATACAAAATACATGAGGCGAAACAATGCCTCTGCATGCCTTTGACAAAACGTGCTGCCCACTGCCTGTGTAAGCGACGCTGCCCTCATTGCAACGCCCTTGCTGCAGTAATTCCTCAGCGTTTTATCCTTTTCAGGGCGCTGCTGAGGGATTTTACCAATCGCCTCAGGAGCAGAACAGCTGGGCCTATTGAATATTCATGAGCCTGCCAGTCGCATTTTGGCTGCTGCGTCAGAATTTTTTGATTGGCACTGACACGCTGGATCAAAAAAAGACACAGCACCCGGCCTTGTGGCCCATGCAGGTTGAGGAATGATTTTGAAAATATTTTATTTAAAAAAATGTTAATGATAGGACCATGACAGGCATACAGGACTGGCAAAAATGCTGCATTTTCATTGGTTGAAACTAAGCCCACCTCCTAAATGGCGATGTCTTCCTGTCCATGCGACAGTGCTTCAAACACTGATGGGAGGAAAAGAGCCTCCCAGTGGCTGAAAATATTACCTCCAAAAGGAGAGACGTTGCTAGGGGGTGGCTGAGGGAGCTATACCCCTGGGTCTTTTGGTTGTAGCCCCGGATAGAAGTTCAGCAGCTACAACCAAAAGGCTACACAGCCCCGAGTCCCGACAGTAGCCTAGCCCTTGATCTTTTCCAGACCTAACAACACCCCTGCCTCCAAGGCAGGCGTTCACTGGGTCGGCCATGTTCTTGGTAAGTAGGCAGCTGGTCTTTCAGAGGGATTGCATCTATGAAGAAACATCTGCTTTGATGGGGGAGCAGAGAGGAGATGATTATAGACGATGTAAAGGCTGTTTTGGGGCAGGGCAGTTGAGAGATGCTTGTTTGAGATAGTTATGCACAAGCCCACCTGCCCTTCCCCCTCAGTTCTGGAAGGTCTGCATTTTGTGTTGTTGGGTTTTAACCTTTATAAGCGCATGGAAGTCACTATTGGCCACCTCTCAGCTGATGTCAGAAGGTTCGAAATGCAGTCAATAACTGCTAGTATTGACTGCATGCCATTCACAAGCAGCTAGGGAAAACACAAAACAGCAGGACAGTTTCCAAGCAAGATCAAGTTCAACAAGAAACTCTAACTTAATTTCCCAAGCCAAAGTGAAGACTTAAACATTCAACGCTTTGAGTCTGGTAAAGAAATAAGTTGCTCTCTTTAATATGACACCTAAAGCAAGCTCATGGTAAAACTGTCCCAACCTAGCCAAGTTCACAGTTAAAAATAATTCCCTTATAGAGGCAACATAGTTACTTACATATTACAAAATTAGACCACATTACATTTACTAAGACGTTTTGTGTACTCTACACATTTATAAAGTAACGTGTCTTCACCATCACAACTGTAAAACCTTCATCGCTACTAACACCATTCGCTAAGAGCCTTCTAGATCTCAGAAGGGGTCATTATCATTTGGGATAGTAACCCATTTCGAGCTTAAATTGGAAGAGGATCATTATCCATTGATAATTACCCAAACGTTGGTCTATTAAGATATATTAACAGGTTTTAAAGAAGGAATAACAATGTATCAAGCCACTATTGGTGCGTCACCTTGTAGATTTTTTACTTATTATGATAAAAATGTCATATAGCTTTTTCAAATATGTTGCAATTTAACCGCACTTGAAACAATACAGGCCATACTTCCAATTTGCCAAATCTGAAAAGGTCTGTTGTTTTCTTCTTAGAACCATTACGCACGCTTCCACCATTTTACCCAGATGTAGGTTGAGCCGTCCACGTCAGACGACTCAATACAAATCCCTGAGTCCGACCCGGGATGCAGGTTCTTTATTCCATTCCATCAAATATCCAATGAAGTCAATCTAAACTGCTATGAATTCCTGAGAGCATGCCATTGGTAGGCTGCTTGATGTTCAGTCTTCCAACGATAGGAGCCAATGGTTGCATCTTCAAGGACCTTTGGAATTAACCAAGACTATTTGTTCTTGACAAAATTGCAACCCATTGTTCGAATGGATTGTGTCCTCCAACGTATTCCACATCTTTGACATGTAATGTCCACATCTGTGCTGCTTCAGAGATTTTTCGGCAGAGGGCGTCCTGCGTCGATGGTGTCGGGTCAATGTCCTTCGAAGGCCTCAGTCGAGGGTGACATCATCAGATGTTATAAGTAGCACGCACAGCGCCCGTAGCCTCAGTTCCGTTTTTTCCGCAAACATGTTTGCTTCGATAACTCGGCATGCCTCGTGTTATCTACTTCGATAATGTTGTCTTCTACCTCCCGACCCTGCAGTCTGGCTTAAAAAAATGCTGGGACTGGAAGTCCAAGATGTCTATCACAGATCCGCACCGTATCTGCTTGTGGTGTCTGGGTGAGAGCCATGACACGGACGACTGCTTGAAGTGCCAGTCGTTGACTGCCAAGGCCCTGCATGAGCGTAAGGGGAAATTGCAGCTAGGTAGGGTATCCAAACCCCGTAAATCCAAACAGACTACTGTTCTTTCCACTGACGACTCGAGCGCTGGCTCTCCCCGTCGGAGGGAGTCCAGGGGATCTTGGACCCGGAGTGGGTGCCGCCACTCGTCCTCCTCGTCGAGGCACTCCTGGAAGCGGAATCACTGTTCGCCTTCCCCATCCTCGTCGGCTGATGGCTCTGCGAGTAAAGTGGCTTGTCCCACTAAGTCCTATACTCTGGAGGAATGGGAGGCATTCAGGGAGAAAATGCTGTAGATTTTTCAATCTCACAGCACCGTTCCATCCGCGCCTTCGGTTGAAGCCGGCAGGGAACGGTGTCGGTCCGACGCTAGTGCGCCCTCGGCCCCATGCAGTCGGCACGATCAACATAAGGAACCGTTGAGGTCCCCTTCGGACAAGGGTCTGGTAGATCGCCAGAGACGTTCCAGGTCGTGGTGTTCGTCCCCGACAAAACCATCGATGTCTGGGAAGGTGTTGAGGAAGGCGTCAACACCATCAGCGCTGTGTCCATCGAGTGTGGCTGTCGGGGCTGTGCCCTCGGTCAAGCCCTCAGAGCCTTCGGCGCCCTTGTCGATGCTGAAGCCGTCGGTGCCCGCGACGCCATCGGGGCCTAAAGGCCAAAACTTGCAGTTGGAGACCCTGTGGCTGTGGATCCTTCGAGAAAGGCTCTGTCTAAGACTGTGAGGCCTATGCTTGAATCCAGGTCTGCTTCCTGTAGGAAGGAGTTCTTTCATTCTCTACAGAACATATGTGAGGATGAGGAGAGGTCTGATGTGGAGTTGGAGCCTTTTGATATTTCTGGTGAAACACCTGAAGCTCCTGACATTGTCTTTTCTGAGGACAGTCAGATGGAGGATCTGCATCAGTCTTTATATGATGCCATTGGCCTTGACACATCTCCTGAAATGGAGTTTGTTAGGCCATGCTACATCCTACTATAGGAGGTTAATGTGGAGAATTACAGAGTACCTAGGGTGGTCCGGCCCTCCAATTGAATTTGATCAGGATGACCTGACTGACATTTTAGATCAGGGTTCGTCCACTCACCCAGTGTTGCCTTTTCACATGGCGTTAAAGAAAAGGGTGGCTGCTACTTGGAACACCCTGGAGTCTCTTCCAGCGGTGGTTAAGTCGTTGACTAAGGAATACCACCCATCCAGTAGTGACCTCAGCTACCTAGCCACACACCCCACTCCTGAGAGTTTGGTGGTTCAGGCAGCCACGGCCATCTCGAGGCAGGCGTCGTACCCTACCATCCCTCCTGATAGGGATGACAAGTGCTTTGATGGATGGGCACGCAAGGTATTTTCGGCTGGAAGTATGGCACTGAAATCGGCCAACTCCACCTGTGCCTTAGAAAAATTTTCACACACTCTGTGGAATTGTGTCTCTCTGGTGGCTGAGCATATTCCAGAGGGGGAAGAAAGGGATGGGTTCCTTGCTCTTGTGCAGGATGGCAAGGAAGCCATGTGTGAATCCCTTTAGTTTGGGTTGGACACGGCTGATAGTGTCAGCCGGTCCATGGCTGCGAGCACCGTGATACGTAGGTTTGCGTGGTTGCGGAAGTCGGGTTTTGCACCAGATGTTCAGGGCCGTCTTCTCAACATGCCCTTTGACGTTTCTCATTTGTTTGGCAGCAAGGCTGACGAGAGCCTTAAGATGTTGCAGACCTCCAAAGCAGCTGCTAAATCTTTGGGCGCAGCTGTGCGTCAGCCTTTGCCTTTTCGTCCTAGGGGACAGCAGTGGAGGGGTGGTTCCTTTCGTTAATACTCCTCTTTTGGTAGAGCGAGAGGAGCGGCCAGTCAAAGGGGCCACCATAAAGTTCCTCATGGTAGACGGGGAAGAGGTGCCAAAGCCGCTCAAGCAGCTGCCTCTTTGCCTTCAGGCGCTGCCACAGCTGCTCCAAAACAGCTATGAGACCAGGTCTCATTGTATGCCGGTTGGGGGCAGACTCTCTCAGCATCTCGAAGAGTGGCGAGCCATTACTTCAGATGCTTGGGTTCTGGAAACAATAGCCCACGGCTACTGCCTACACGTCCTAAGTCGGTCTCACGAAAATCCACCGGGGAAGCTCTTTTTGAAGGTTCCCGAACTGCTCCTTGTGCAGGAAATTTTGACCCTGCTGAAGAAAGGCGCTATAGAACTAGTGCCTGTGGCGAAGAGGAACAAGGGCTGGTATTCCCCATTTTTTTATTCCCAAGAAAGACAGAGGTCTGAGACCCATCTTGGACTTAGGTTGATTAAACAAGTTCCTAAGGAAGGACAATTTCAAGATGGTCACTCTTTCTCAGGTCCTTCAAGCCCTTCGACTTCAGGATTGGTTGGTGTCACTGGACCTCCAGGATGTTTACTTTCATGTGCCGCTCCATCCAAAGCACAGAAAATACTTGAGGTTTGCGGTTGGCAACTCGCACTTTCAGTTTTGGGTCCTGCCATTCGGGGTGACCTCCGCCCGAGGGTCTTCACCAAGCTCCTGGTGGTGGTGGTGGCATTGTATCTCAGGAGAGGGGGGGTTTCACATCTACCCCTTCCTGGACAACTGGCTGATCCGAGCACGTTCTCCCGAACAAGCCTTGGATCATCTCAGCCTCAACCGCCACTCCCTTCACAAGCTGGGCTTCTCCCTCAATTTCAAGAAGTCGCATATGACACCTTCCCAACAGCTCCAGTACATCAGGGCTGTATTGGACACATCCTTGGGGAAGTGCTTGCCACCCAAGATGAGGGCTCATCACATTGTGCAGATGGTCAACAAATTTCAACGTGCCCAGAATCTTCCGGCTTTCGAGTTCTTAAGGTTGCTCGGCCTCATGGCATCCTGCATTTTTCTGGTGCCAAAGGCAAGACTGAGGATGAGATCCCTTCAATGGGCTCTCAGGACGCATTGGTCGCAATTCTCAGGCAAAATGTTAGATCTCCTTCAGATTGCGCTCATGGTCTCACAGGATCTTCTGTGGTGGGCCAGCGAAGGGAATCTGATGAAGGGAGAGCCTTTTTGGCAACCGTGGCTGGGGGTGACGGTAGTGACGGATGTTTCTCTCACAGTATGGGGAGCTCTCGCCAACGAGCTGACCACCAGTGGTAGTTGATCTCAGTCGGAGTCCAAACTCCACATAAATCTTTTGGAGTTGAGGACCATCAGGCTAGCCCTGAAGGCTTTTCTGCCATTTATGCGAGGGAAGAGTGTCCTGATCTTGATGGACAACACAGTGTCCATGCATTCTCTCAATAAAAAGGGAGGTGTAGGGTCACTCCCGCTGTGCAGAGAGGCGATGCAACTCTGGTTCTGGGTGATACATCAAGGAATCTCACTCTCGGCCGTTCATCTGGTGGCAGAGGAGAATGCAGTGGCAGACGCTCTGAGGACACAGGGCGTGGTCTCCCACAAGTGGGAGTTAGCTCCGGAAGTCCTTCAAGAGATCTTTGCCCTTTGGGGAACCCCTCAAGTTGATCTGTTTTGCGACCGATGCCAACTGAAAGTGCGAGACATATTGCTTGAGGGAATTTCCTCCAAGAGGAACTTTAGGGGACACGTTCGTCGTGGATTGGTCATTCCCACTCCTGTACGCGTTTCCTTATGTCCCCGTCCTTCCTCAGGTTCTAAGGATGTTGCAGAGCTTCGGATCCCACATGATCCTAATTGCTCCGGATTGGGTCAGGAGAGCGTGGTACCCAGACCTTCTAGAAATGTCCAGCTGTCCACCACGCCGTCTTTCCCCAGAGAGAGGATCTTCTCTCACGCGAGGGATGTCGGGTTCTCCATCCAGAGGTCAAGACTCTCAACCTTCAAGCATGGTTTCTGAAAGGTTGAGATATAAGGATTGGGACCTCCCAGATGACGTGATGGAGGTGTTACTTTCGGCCAGGCGTCCGGCAACCAAATACCTGTACCGCTGGCTTAAGTTTTGCGACTTGTGCAGAGGACACAATGTCGATCCTTTTCAGTGTTCCATTCTGATGGCTCTTTCTTTCTTGCTTTCTTTGGCCCACAAGGGTCTTCAAGTGGGTACCATTAAAGGTTACCTGGCAGCGCTATCTATTTTCAAGAGCTCGTCTGACGAATGTTCTTATTTGAAGATTCATTTGATTACCCAGTTTCTAAAAGGGCTCACAAATGTGTTCCCACCGTCCCCTTTTTAGGTGTCGGTTTGGGATCTGAATTTTGTCTTGAAATTTTTGATGGGTGCTCAGTTTGAACCTTTGCACTCTTGTCCTTTGAGACTGTTGACGTTCAAGATGGTTTTCTTGATTGCAGTTATATCTGCTCGCAGTGTGAGCGAGTTGTAGGCACTTTCATCTAAACCACCCTTTACTTTGTTCCACAAAGATAGGGCCTTCCTACCTATGGTAGTGTATGAGTTTCATTTGAGCCAGAAGGTGGTACTTCCTGCTTTCTATCCTCCTCCTAGTAAGGAAGAGGAGAGACTCCATAGGTTGGACCCAAGGAGAGCTCTGAGCTTTTATATTTCTAGGATGTCCAGGGTCAGAGTGGACAATCAACTTTTTGTGGGGTGCACTGGACACCGTTTGGGCCAGGATGTTACCAAACAGACCTTGTCCAGGTGGATTATCCTCACCATTGCTGAATGTTAAAGATTGGCTGGCAAGGACCCTCTTGAGGGTTTGCAAACTCACTCCACCAGGGGTGTTGCTACATCCACAGCCCTGCAATGGGGAGGTCCTGTTAAGAACATTTGTGAGGCTGCAACGCGGTCTTCCATCCACACCTTTGTCAAGCATTACTCCCTGGATACTTTCCATGGTTGAGATATGGCCTTTGGTAAAGCAGTGCCTTATTCTGCCATCTGATTGGGTATATCTAAATACTTCTCCCTCCTCCTATCACTGATACTGCTTTGGGAGTCTGTCAAAGATGTGGAATCCATTGGAGGACACAATCCATTCGAAGAACAAGTTACTTACCAACTGGTAACGTTCTTTCGACTGGATATTTCTCCAACGTATTCCTCATCGCCCTCCCAGCCTGCCCCTCTGGAGAATTTCCTATGCTATTGCAGCTTGCGTTCCCACAAGGCTATGTGCAATCAAGCAGGAAATGTGTGCGGTTATGTCACACATTGTGGAGGGAAAAAACATGAATTGAGGTTACGGACGCTGTGTGTGCTACTTATAACATCCAATGACGTCACCCTCGACGGAGGCCTTCGAGGGACATCGACCCGACGCCATCGATGCAGGACGCCCTCTTCCGAAAAATCTGCGAAGCAGCACAGCTGTGGACATTAAATGTCAAAGATGTGGAATACGTTGGAGAAACATCCAGTCGAAAGAACGTTACCAGTTGGTAAGTAACTTCTCTTATTGAGAAAGATGGGATGAACTGGGAAATATTAGCCCAAAGTGCTCTTTGGACTAATACCGCCCCTCTACCCAGAGGGAGGAGGGAAGAGGAGAGAGGTCCCTGCCCTGGTTATCGGGGTGCCTCCTCCATTTTGGTGGTCTTTCCCGTCGTCACCTTCATGAAACGCCTAACTGGAGGAGCACATTGCATCGCTCAGATACCTGAGGGTTCGTAGCGCTATATAAATGCAAATTATTTGCTGGGGCTCTGGGACGCCATGCACAGCGCTGGAGAAGAAGCTGATGGAGCGTCCAGTAATCAGCTGCTGGCCAGTGGGAAGATGGTCAGTCCGGCCACAACACTGACCTTTCTGGGGACTGAGATCAACACGACCATGGGGGAATGCAGGCTGCCTAAGGATAAAGTGCTGAAATTGAAAGACATGATCAGGGGGTTGAGGGGTAAGGAGAAAGCCAGCCTGACGGAGCTCTAATCGCTGGCAGAAAACCTTAATTTTGTGGGGAACGTCATCCCGGCGGGGAAGGTGTTCGCAAGGGGCATTGAGCTTAAAACAGTGGGGCTACAGCATGAGGGACAACATGTCCGCCTCGGGGCAGAAGTCAAAGAGGACTTCCAAATATGGGATGCTTTCTTAGACAACTTTAATGGGGTTTTGCTCTGGAGAGAGGAATTGACATCAGCAAGGGGGCTCAAAGGGGTCACACGGGTTTGGTGCCATTTTGGGGAGCGAGTGGTGTGGTCAGGCCTGGCCTGCAACATGGCAGGGCGATTGAATTACTAGGGATATTACGCTGCTAGAGTTGTTTCCTATAGTAGTGGTGTTTAAATTGTGGCCTAAACAGTTGAAGGACAAGAAGGTGTTGATCTGGTCAGGCGTCCTGGTGGTGGTACAGATCATCAATCAAGGCATGTGCAGTAACCACAGGGTGCTTAAGCTGCTTAGAGAGCTCACAAGGAGCCTGCTGAATCTTAACACAGAGGTGAGGGCACGGCATATTCCTGGGGTAAAAAATGTGGCAGCTGATTCTCCCTCTCATTTACAGTGGGAGAAGTTTCGGGGGAGCTGTCCGGAAGCAAGCGTGTCGATGACCCCTTTCGAGGTGCAATGGTGGGGCATGATTGGGGGGATCTGAGTTCCCTGATCAACCAACACCGCTCTGGCACCCGGCACAACGAGAAGATACAAAGGGTCCTGGGAGCGGTTGCTGGCCTTTCAGAGCAACATACTGTCAGAATCTGCCAGTATTTGCCAGTACAGGCTTTTGTGGGATGGTGTTGGCGATCTGGGAGCTCCAGATCTTGGATGGCATATCACTTGGCGGTGATAGCGCATCACTACAAGTTAGAGGGTAGAACTGATCCCACAAAAGAGCACTACATTGCCATGGCCATGAAAGGTTGGGC
Organism: Ambystoma mexicanum; assembly: GCF_040938575.1. Classification (NCBI taxonomy): domain Eukaryota; kingdom Metazoa; phylum Chordata; class Amphibia; order Caudata; family Ambystomatidae; genus Ambystoma; species Ambystoma mexicanum. The sequence goes on along the minus strand of NC_090936.1, from coordinate 44,516,738 downwards.
TAAGCAGGCCGAGAGGAAGGCTGATAACAGCCGACCCATTGACGTGGGGAATTTGCATAGTATGATCAGGTGCCTGGCAGGAGTGTGCAGGAATGAATATGAGAAGGTCTTGTTTATAACTGCCTTCGCATTAGCTTTCTTTGGGGTGTTCAGGGTTAGCGAATTTGGACCGGAGAATAAAGAAGGCAGGGGTCTTGGTTCCTTAGGATGGGTGACGTACACTTGGAAGGAGGGCGGTTGAACATCCTCCTGAAAAAATCCAGGACAGATTAGAGGGGGAAAGGGAGGATGATTACACTCGGCAGCACACAGGGCAGTACGTTGTGCCGTGTTGGGTCCGTAGCAGCGTTTCTACAGCTGAGAGTTCATACAGGTGAATGGTCCCTGTTTCTGGTACACAATGATGGGGCGGCATTGAGCCGTTTCCAATTCAGGAGGGTCATGGACATGGCGCTGGTAAAAGCAGGGGTTACAGAATGGGTGTTTGGGACCCATTCCTTTAGTATAGGGGCAGCCACTTCAGCAGCAGGGATGGGCCTAAACGCCGAGGCGATCAAGCAGATGGGGGGGGTGGAAATCGGAATGTTTTAAGAGGTACATCAGGCCTGATAAAATGTGCTAACAACTTCTCTCTCGTCCCCTCCCTAGTAGCGGGAGCACAAAGGAGGACGCGCTCCATCTGAGTGGTAGGGCATTCATTTGTGTCAAGGGCCGGGGCGAGCTGGACGGCCGAACAAGATTAGTTGACCGCTGGTGAATACTGGATATGGTGGCACGGGGTGCCTGGCATGAGATGGGCACAGCTGCGGGGGCACGTGCGCAAATTGCTGGGTAAGCACCAAAAACAGGAGGTACTGATCGTACATCTCGGGGGCAATGACTTAACGAGCTTGGGGAGAGGGACCCTGTTGAGGGAGATGATGTCTTCCATGCACGAGTTAGCAGCACAGCTGGGGGAGACTGAGATTGTATGGTCAGAAATCATTCCAAGACAGGAATAGAGGGGTGCTGAGAATTACTCAGCAGTAGAAAATTCAAGAAAGAAGTTGAATTGCACAATGGCAAAATTCTGCAAGGGCAGGGGATTCCCCACATTAGGTACAGATTGATCAACCTTAAATCCCTGTAATACTACTTGAAAGATGGAATGCATTTGTCGGCATTGGGAATGGAGCTGTTTTTCTGGAATGTGTACACAAAGCTCTTGGAACTGTGAAGGAGGGAAGGGGGGAGCCGCGGTGGGCGGTAACCCACCTTCAGCATGGCAGTGTTTTGGCGACCAGTGATAAGAGACAGACTCCGAATGAGCCATTGCTAAGCCGGAAGGGTCTTGACTCTTCCGGACCAACACCTCCTGGGAGCCAAAACGGCAGAGGCGTCTGGTGGTAGCAATGAGGGCTCAGCTTCCCCCCAACAAATGGTGCTCTCTCAGCCCAGGAACACCTGCAGGGGCAGGTGGGTCTCAGACACGTATGGCTTGGGGTAGTTGTGCCTATTATGGACTTTGGGAAAAAGGGGGAAGCAGGTTTTGGATACGGAGCAGTCGCTGCATCTTGGGAGCTATTTTCACTATTGTTGCTGTGTTTATTATGTGCGAAAATAAATCTGCTGCCTTTTTATGCCAAAAAGAAAGCATGTCTCATTCTGCACCTTACTGGAGGTAAAAGGAAGGGGCATAAACGAATGAGCAAAGGTGATGTAAGTTGGCGTAACAAATGGACAAATGCCCAGGTTATGAAGGTGACAATGGGAAAGACCACCAAAATGGAGGAGGCACCCCGATAACCGGGGCAGGGGCCTCCCTCTTCTTCCCTCCCCCCTCTGGGTAGGGGGGGGGTATTAGCCCAAAGAGCGCCAAATCACTCGGAAAGCCTGTGATGAGCAACAAAAGGAAGGGGCGGGGCAAGCCCCATGTAAGCAGCAGGAGTCCTGCTGGAAGGGGCTTGCAATTTTTCAGCAGCAGGACGCCTGCCGCTGGAGAAGAGGATTTCGTTTTTCCGCCCACCCTACATGAGGAACAGCTATGGCGAGGCCTGCCCGTTGACGTCGCGAGACGGCAATGCAGTGTTTTGGCGACCAGTGATAAGAGACAGACTCTGAATGAGCCATTGCTAAGCCGGAAGGGTCTTCGCTCTTGCGGACCAGCGCATTCCGGTGGTGCTCTCTCAGCCCAGGAACACCTGCAGGGGCAGGTGGGTCTCAGACACGAAGGGCTTGGGGGAGTTGTGCCTATTATGGACTTTGGGAAAAAGGGGGAAGCAGATGTTGTATACGGAGCAGTCGCTGCACTTTTGAAGCTATTTTCACTATTATTTGCTGTGTTTATTATGTGTGAAAATAAATCTGCTGCCTTTTTATGCCCAAAAGAAAGCATGTCTCATTCTGCGCCTTACTGGAGGGAAAAGGAAGGGGCATGAACGAATGAACAAAGGTGATGTAAATTGGCGTAACAAATGGACAAATGCCCAAGTTATTTGGCAGACTCAGCTTTGATGTGCTGACTTCGTTGAATAGCTGTGTCAGTTAAAGTAGCTGCCCTTCCATGGGTCTTTGGTGTCAGCCTCACTCTCAGTTTCTCTAGTTTGTGGCTCAAGCATTTCACACAGTTGCCGGTCCTAGTGATCTGGCTCCTTTGGCCGTGGTTTTGGCTGGGCACTCCATGGAATTCTTGGTGTTTCTGTACACCGCGCAGGGCGTGCACACTCCTCCCATGGCCATGCCTCCCAAGAGGAGGTCTCTCTCTCTTTGCTGTTCCATGAGCGGACTCCAGGGTCGGATTGGCCCCTCGGCCTTTCGGCCCGTAGCTGGGCCGACACCGTCCCTGGCAGGGCCGTCACGAGGGAGGTGCAGGGGGGCAAACTGCCCCACGCCTCGCTCTTGGGAGGGGCTTCGCGGCACCCCCTGCCCCAGAGTGAAAGTCAGCACAGTCCACCCATGTTCTTTGTTGACACGGGGGACGTTTCTGCCTGCCTCTCAGCAGGGTCCTGTCCCCTGCAAAATGCTTTTTTTTTTTTAATTGATAAATAATGAGAGACGCGGGGCTCAGAAGTGAGCTCCGCCGCCTCTATTTACTGTGCTGGCAGCTCATGCACACTGAATGACAGGGGAGTAGGCCTCTCCTGTCATGTTCACAATGCAGAGACCAGCAACATGAACATGCTGACTCACAGGAGAGGCTTCCTCTCCTGTCAGGCATTGTGTCTAGGTGCTGGAGAGGAGGGAGGGCCATCCGGTCCTCCTCCCGTATGGCTACGCCGGCTTGTATGAAGAAGGGTGCATGGAGGTGAGGTGTTTTGTTTTAAAATGAAGTGTGTGTGTGTGTGTGTGTATATATATATATATGTGTGGGTGAATGTGTAGGGGAAAGTGTTATATACATATGTGCCAGCCCCCACACCTATATTTACTGCCCCGGGGTGACACTACATTTAGGGGTGGGGGGGCTGCTGGGTTGCTCTATGGAGGTAAATGTTTTGTTTTAAAATTAAATGTGTGTTTGTGTGTATATATGTATATTTCAATTAACTGTGTATGTATGTGCTCATATATGTCAGTGACAATGATGTGTTTGTTTTTATGTACGCGTGCATGCAAGGAGTTGTGTGACTGGTGGATGAAAGTGTTGTATGTGCCAGTCCCCACCCCTAAATTAAAGCGAGGGGGCTGTTGGGTTGCTTTACCCAGGATGCATGGAACCATGCATCAAGGATAAAGCTAACAATAAGGCTATAGCTAGGGACATCGTCAAGGCCTTTCAGACTTTTCAGTTGAAAGGGTCCTTGGAGGACCACAGCAAATGCCCCCATGTTGCCAGTCATCAGTCTTGTAACACAGCAATATATTCCTTTTTATATTCCTTTTATTCTGGGGCTTGAAATGAGCGCTTTCAGATGCTCGCTTTACAAGCTGCGATTGATGAAGCCCTTCCGGCCGTCACTTCCCTGGGGTACACATAAGTATTATCACCGTGTTACCTTTTGACACTGGTTCCTCCACATCAGCCAACTTCTGACAAAGGCGATTTAAAGAATTTCAGTGGGCATTTGGTGTTTCAGCTCACTGCTGGCTGGCTGTCTTGTGATAATCAGTGTCTATTAACTCCTGGTTGTATTTCTTTGTCTCCATTATAATGTATGCACCCAATGGGTGCCTCAGTCTGTTTTCCGTTCTAAGCAATTGGGGGCCCCCAACCGTTATGTTGAAATGGGCCCCAACTCATCTTCAGCCAGGCCTAGGTAAATAAAAGATAAGTGTTATCAGGTGGCTAGTCTGGCCTACATTGAATATTGCCCAGTCTAGCTAGTAATAACACTTATGGGGCACAGCCAGTCTGGATATACTTTTTGTGGCATGGTATTTTTTACCGGCTGTGAGTCCTTATAGGTAATACTGTCATATATTGGTGCAGCCTGCATGGACATGTATGTATGGGAACAGCCAACATGAAAAAAAAATCATACTTGCATATTTTGTGGGCAAAGGCGGCATGAAATGCAATGGAAAATGCTCCTGTGCAAGGTTTGTGGCTTAAATATATTGGGTTTTTTCCATGTGCTACCATACAAAACCAATTGCAAACTCTATGGCTTTTTAACCTCATTTTTCAAGAAAGTGCTGTCAAATGCACCATTTTCATTGGTTTCAGAACAATTTTGGGACGAGAAACCCTCTCAAGCACCCCTTGTTTGGTTTGGGCTCGCTCACTGTGCTCTGTCAATCCCACATGATTGGTGCAAACATTAAGGGCTCTCCAGTTCAAAGATGTACCAGCCACCAGTGAACATCCTCTACCTGTCACTATGTATGATGTGAGTATTAATGCGCACAAAGGGGCAGGGCTCTCCCTATAGCTGGCGTCACACACCACCCGCCGTCACGCCATCCTATATATATTTATGCATATGGCAGAATTGTTATTCTGGAGTGAACTTGTCTTCAGTACAGAAACGTCACTTTGCTGTGGTTCATTTGCTGTCATAATAATGAACCATATTTGGGTTCCGCCACACAAACTCAAGGGGAGATTTCCCGTGTCTCTTGTTTATGGCGGCAGCGCCGCTCGTCCATTGCAAACAGTTATAAGGGGGCCTCACCAAACGTTTTGTCCCGGGCCTCACCACACCATGTGACAGCCCTGGTCCCTGGGGGGTGGGAGCCGGTTTCTGGCCACTCCTGGGCCAGTTTGGAAGAAAAATAAAATCTGGAGAAAAAAAATGATTTTTTAAAAACATTTTTTTTTTTCCAAAAAGCCTTTCATCCTTCTTAGGTCGATAAATGAGTACCAACACAGGTATGCATATTTTTTTCTATAAAAAAAGAGCTTAAGTGCTATACAATAACATTTGGCTTGGACGTCTGCTTGGATTTACAGTAGTGTAGTGTACTTATGAACAATGCTATTTGATGCCACTTTCTGTTTTGTTAAGGGGTGAGAGGTCGTGTTTCATCGCTTCCCGGGATGTCACTTTGGGGTGGGGTCAAATGACATAACTTCCGGTGATGTCATCAGAGGTCAAGGGCCATGAGGCGAGGGGTGGGCCACTTTTTTGAGGCGAGGGTGGGCTACTTTTTTTGGGTGACCGGGCCTTTTTCTTTTCCCAGTCAGACCCTGGCGGACTCCCGCTCTGTAGCTGCTCGGGCTCCTCTCTCTCTCCTCTTCCATTGCTGTCTGGCCTCTTACCGTCTGTGTAGTGAGCGGAGTGGACTTCTCTCCCTTCCTCTTCCCTGAGTAGTCACCGGTGCCTGGAGGGCTCACAAACCATCCCAGCCATCGGTCCACAAAGGGGTACGTTTTCACACGCATTAATTCCAATGTAACATGCATAACTATTAGAATCATGGGGTGAGGCAGGATGACACATACCCCTATATGGGTATTGCCTGCCTTCAAAGGGACTACACCCTCAGTGGGATCCCTTTTACGCTGTCCCATAGGGGGTGTTGAGCTTAGCAGGCTCCCCCTGGGGGAGAGGGGATGGATGCATTCCCTGGATTCGTCATAGTACCTTTTAGAAACCACTGGCAAAATGCTTGTATAAAACCAATGGATTCCTATGGAATTTTCCCGCTTTTTGCAACTGGTAAAAGGAAGTGTTTTTAATTATAAATCTTGTCTGCCATTTAAATGCCAGGCAGCTTTTACGCCATTTTCAAAGTGGAGTGTAAAAAAAGTTAAGATGTTCTTGCACGTTTTGCACTATTAGGCTAATTTTGGGCTGAAGTGGTAAACCAAAGTCTAAAGCAGTTTATGCCTTGGTTTACTGCTCCGGGTCATTCCGTTTCCACTCGTCCTTCCAGCTTTGCCTGTAAAACCTCTTTGCTGTATACCTGCATGCGATTTTTCAATTTTTGCATTGTACACATGTGGAATGTTGCATGGAGGAGACCGAAGTGCATGTGACTGCAAAGGTTGGCGGGCCCTGCATGCAATCATCACTTCTTGCAAATGCACAACACATGTGTTTTTGGGTGTATTTGGATGTTCAGGTAAGTTATCTGCACTTGCAGTTAATTGGCCTCTCCGGCCGTTCCATATCAAATGTACGCCCAACCACTGCACTGAATTTTACAAAGGCTCGCCAGTTACACTGATTGCCCTTTCCAGCCTCCTCACTGCTCATTAAGGTGAGAAGAGTTTCGGCTTCTCCGCCACTCGGCAAAGCTTTGTGCCAAATATCTGGGATTGCTATTCCCCTCACGATCCGCAGCCCGACTAGCCTGTTACTTGCTCTTTCCCATTTCAACTCAATGACGCGCAAGCAAATTTGCATTCTGCTGCACCTTTTATGCCCGGCCTTATCAGTGGCAACTAACTCCTATCTGAAATTGCCTGCTGAAGTATGGTTCCTGTTGGCTCGACCATCCGCCTCAATCGTGACTAAATTCCCTCTCACCCAGATGAGGCCCCAGGACGCCCCCCCGGCGCGGCTTTTCCAAGGCACGTCTCTATTACTGATGTTCTCATTGCATTTCATGCACCAGTATAACACCATACTCGTCTATGCCCACTGGATATCTGCTTGGTGTGTTCTTACACGCTTCTTGAGCATTTTTAAAGACCTTGTTATCATTTGCTTAATTTTGCTGTTTCGCATCACTGTAACCACCCCAATTGCTTCATGTGACTACCTCTCCCTTTACTAGCCAGTTGTGTTCACACTACTCTACCATATTCTCCCAGTAGGCATGGCATGTCTGTTACATTCTCTCTATAGAAGCTATTCTTAATTATGAACACACCTGATGTAGCCCCACACTATGAGCTGAGGCTTCACCAGGTTATGTACTCTCACTAATCCTGTCCGACATAGCCCACATATGCTCTGTGTGAGGCCTTTTCTGAATGTACATCCTTGGTTTAGCCCTCACCAATTATGTCGTTTATACTTGTTTGTGCCCTGAAGTAGCCACTCGTACCATGAGGCGAGGTTTCTCCAGTATGTGTTTGCACACCAATATGTCTATTACGCTTGTTTGCACACTGTGTGGGGTGTAATCCAAGTCCCAAAACCAACCGAACTGTGAAGGGCCCATTGTACAAATTACCTGCCAGCCTTCATATAAAAAACCTTAACACTGAAAATGGGCCTATTAAGGCAGACTATAGGGGTTCTGCAAGTAACACAAGGAAGTGCAATGTGAAAAAGGCCCATTTGTAATTACAAAAGGAAAAGCAGCCTTTCAATTCACAGTGGCGGAAAAAAGTCTCAGGCCCCTTTCTCATGAAAAGCAGGATTTGCAAATACTGATACGAAAATGGCTTTACATGTACATTTGCAGTTTGAAAGCAAGACATGAGAAAAATGTTCCGCTGCTAAAAAGTTGTCAGGGAAGAGACTTAGGCCCTCATTACAAGTTTGCAGGTCTGGAAAAAAGTGCTGGTGCATCAGGGTTCTCATTCTCATGGTGTCCTATGGGACTCCACGGGAATGGGAACTTACCGTTCCTTGGCTTCCCGTAATATCCCTGTATTATCGAGTTATCAGGCGGCAGACATGGTAAGGCAAGTCTGCCGGTAACCCATCAATAGCAATGGCAGGTTACCAGCAGACTCGTAATGAGACCCGTAGTGTGTGCCTAACAAGATGTAATGTATATTAAGCTTCACCTGCAAAATACGGGCAACAAGTGAAAAAAAAACTTGGTTTCCATGGGTCATGAAGATCTCATTTAGGCCCGAGGCAGACCCTTTTGGCTTGTTGTTGAGGAGAAGTTACAAATGGCTTCCCCCACTGCAGGCCTGTTTGGTGCATCCCCACTATTCCCTAGACCGTCTGTCTCTGAAGGTAGTTCTGTGCAGGCCAAATGTTATAGCCTGTGCGTGGCTGGAATGTGGAGAGGGAGAGTTCCGTGTTGCAAACTCCTCTTTAAGGAAGGCAGGGTATCAAACAGTAAGACAGACACAAGTGATCACAGTTGAAGGGTGTTTATTGAACTTCAATTGGGTTTGAAAAACGCCTATCTAATCCTAAATCTAAAAATGGGAGCAAGCTACGACCATCAAATAATAACGCAGTCCTTGTCAAATCTGTCAAAATAAAAGGGTCTATACTAATACACCTATTGCCAATCCTTACCTCTAATTACAAATAGTGTGGGAAACAATGTTGAGCAAAAGAAAAGTGTTCAAGAAATGAAATGTCAGGACATTCAAGCTATTGGCTTCCCTGCCCCACGCTTTCATAGATGTCCAGTAAATGATACCATGCCTGCCCCCTGAGTCAATTGCAAACTAACTTTTTACCCAATTTCTTTTTAAGTATCCTCTAAAATGCAACATTTTAACCCATTTTTTAAAATAATTCCTGGCAGGAAAACCCCTCGAACTCCCCTTGATTGGTTCGGGCTCCCTCGCTACACTCGGTTGTTATGCCATTTCTGGGGAAAATATTTATGCCCTTCCACTTAAAAAATTCACCAGCCGCCACTGGCCTTGGGACTGTGCTGGGAGCAGGATGGGGGAGCTCAGGGACTGTGCTGGGAGCAGGATGGGTGGGAGCCACGGGATAGTGGTGGGAGCAGGGTGGGGAGAGCCCAGGGTCTGTGGGTGGGCAATAGTCCTTTGGGTTCCATATGTCGCCCAGTCCTATAATGCCAGTTGCCACTTCCCTCGCCAGTGGGCAATAGCCCTTTGGGTTCCTTATGTCGCCCAGACCTTCGATAATGCCAGTTGCCACCTCCCTCTGCGGTGGGCAATAGTCCTTTGGGTTCCTTATGTCGCCCAGACCTTCGATAATGCCAGTTGCCACCTCCCTCTGCGGTGGGCAATAGTCCTTTGGGTTCCTTATGTCGCCCAGTCCTATAATGCCAGTTGCCACCTCCCTCTGCGATGGGCAATAGTGCTTTGGGATCCTTATGTCGCCCAGTCATATATTGCCAGTTGCCACCTCCCTCTGCGGTGGGCAATAGTGCTTTGGGTTCCTTATGTCACCCAGTCCTTCTATAATGCCAGTTGCCACCTCCATCTCCAGTGGGCAATAGTGCTTTGGGTTCCTTATGTCGCCCAGTCCTATAATGCCAGTTACTACCTCCCTCTGCGGTGGGCAATAGTCCTTTGGGTTGCTTATGTCGCCCAGACCTTCTGTAATGCCAGTTGCCACCTCCCTCTCCGGTGGGCAATAGTGCTTTGGGTTCCTTGTGTCGCCCAGTCCTATAATGCCAGTTGCCACCTCCCTCTCCGGTGGGCAATAGTTCTTTGGGTTCCTTATGTCGCCCAGTCCTTCTATAATGCCAGTTGTCACCTCCCTCTGCGGGCGACAATAGTCCTTTGGGTTCCTTATGTCGCCCAGTCCTTCTATAATGTCAGTTGCCACCTTCCTCTGCGGTGGGCAATAGTCCTTTGGGTTCCTTATGTCGCCCAGTCCTTCTATAATGCCAGTTGCCACCTCCCTCTGTGGTGGGCAATAGTCCTTTGGGTTCCTTATGTCGCCCAGTCCTTCTATAATGTCAGTTGCCACCTTCCTCTGCTGTGGGCAATAGTCCTTTGGGTTCCTTATGTCGCCCAGTCCTTCTATAATGCCAGTTGCCACCTCCCTCTGTGGGCGGCAATAGTCCTTTGGGTGTTCCTTATGTCGCCCAGTCCTTCTATAATGCCAGTTACCACCTTCCTCTGCGGTGGGCAATAGTCCTTTGGGTTCCTTATGTCGCCCAGTCCTTCTATAATGCCAGTTACCACCTCCCTCTGCGGTGGGCAATAGTCCTTTGAGTCCCTTATGTCGTCCAGTCCTTCTATAATGCCAGTTGCCACCTCCCTCTCCAGTGGGCAATAGTGCTTTGGGTTCCTTATGCCGCCCAGTCCTATAATGCCAATTGCCACCTCCCTCTCCGGTGGGCAATAGTCCTTTGGGTTCCTTATGTCGCCCAGTCCTTCTATAATGCCAGTTGCCACCTCCCACTGCGGGCGGCAATAGTCCTTTGGGTTCCTTATGTCGCCCAGTCCTTCTATAATGCTAGTTGCCACCTTCCTCTGCGGTGGGCAATAGTCCTTTGGGTTCCTTATGTCGCCCAGTCCTTCTATAATGCCAGTTGCCTCCTCCCTCTGCGGTGGGCAATAGTGCTTTGGGTTCCTTATGTCGTCCAGTCCTTCTATTTCAATCCCCACAACAGAGTTGAAAGTTGTCCTTCCACAGTGGGCCTAGTAAAAGTAATTTTGATTTTGGAATGCGCGAAAGGAGGCACGCCGCCCCGCCACCCCCCACCCCCCACCCCCACCCCCACCCCCACCCCCTCCACACATCATAGTATAGTTAAGGCACAAACTCTTTAATGATTCAGTTTATTTTTTTATCCCATCCTTCGGGAATTACTTGACTTATCTGTGCCATGGAGGCCTCGGAACCGCTATTCTTTGCTTTCGTGACAGAACTCACGCCAACGCATTCTTAAAATGAGAAAAAAAACACTCTAACCGGAAAATGAATTATGCAAAAGCTCCCCGTCACCACAGATAAGATTTGGGACCAATTTACACTCCTTTTTCAGACAGTGGCTACTCAATTTTGGCAAACCGTCCAGGATAAAAATGGCTTTAATTCAAAACTCAATCCACGAAACAGCGGCCAATTTTAGACAGACGATAACGACAAACGCCGCATAACTTAAACATGCCCTGCCAATACACAATGACACGCCTCCTTGGCCTGCATAAGTGGCAGCGGTTCACTGTGTTGCAAAGAAAACAGTCCACTGCAGTCAATAAAGGGATTACCAAATCCCGCCTTATCCCTGAACTCCGAAATTACCCAGCCTTCACTCTGCAGTATTGCTACTGCAGGGGCTTACAGAATAACCCCTGAGCTCATTGGCCCTTTAAGAACGGGAGGGTTCCAAACGTCATAGCCCGAGGCCCTCTGTTAAGGCGTCAGGCTGTAACCACCAGGAACAGTGCTGCATGGGGGGCGATCCCCACATTTCTATCCCGGAGTAAGAGGGTGCAACGCTGGTCAAAATGTGCAACTTGCGCCTGCGCAAATAATATGCGGCTCACAAAAAGGTTTACACTTGATTCACAGCCCGATTTCTGGCGATTCCATATACGCACAACCTGGGAAAAATGGCACGTTCTTGTGCAATTTTCATTAGGGAATGATGCAAAGTATACACGTAAATGATAGAAAAATCTGTCATGGGTGTGTCTTTGATTTTATGATTGTCAATGGGTGTGCTACATCAAATTAGATGTTCTCGGTGAAAATGTGGTATGAATTTTAAACTGCTCCCTTGTAAATCAGTGAGAAAAATAGGGAAAGTGAAAGTGCCATGTAAACAAAAACTGAAGTGCCAGAAAAATGTATTATTTTTTAAAATTAGGAATTGTCTTTGTTGTGCCCAATACTGCTCCGGTGCAAGTTGTTTCAGCTAGACCATCACTAAAATAGGCATAAAGGGGCAGATTCATGGAATTTTGCACAGAAATTGCTCAGGGTCCGTGCTCCGAAAAGGACACTGCGCCAGACTGCGCATAGAAGAAAAATGCGCGCCCTGCGTATTCATGAAATTGTTCTCGCAAAGTAACCGTATTTGCAAATCACGGCTGGAACACCTGTGACACGACCACACGCAAAGCAAAAAACTGCCTGTTCAGCTACCTTGGTGTGCTTCTCAGCTGCGAATACATGCACCCTTCAAACAGTGCGTGGGGTCCCCCGTAAACAGGCCTGCGACTCAGGCACCCTGTGCGGGTTCCCCCGTAACTGTATCCAGCACCCCGACAAGCGTATAAAAAAGTGCAACTCGGAAATAACTCGGGAAATCTGCATGCAAACCCGCGTAAAACGTTCCTGGATCCCACCAAACTGCTTACGCGCACCCCTAGCTTACATCGGAAGCCTGATTAAGCACACGCACCCCAAAATACAACATGCGGCCCCCCTTGCGCACTGAAAATCCTAAGCACAAGCGTACTTACGTCTGCTTTCGGCGGCATATCATATCGATGTTGATATTTTATTTGTATCTCGCTCGTACACAAGTGAAAGGGAGGGGTACAAGGGAGAAGGAAAACAATTATCTTACTAGGCGCAATGGTATTGAGAATGCGCAAGTGCGGGGGAGAGGGGTAAATGCAAGGGGGGCGAGATGTGGAAAGTGCTGTGCAAAAATACAAATAACTACATAGATAAATAAAACATAAATAAATAAATAAAATAAGGCAACAGACAGGGTGTGTCTGAATAAGTGCAGACAAGGAAAAATGGGGGGAGGGACTGTAGGGTCACAGATACAGACCCCAGTGCAAGGGATTGCCCGGATGCAGTGCAGGTGGGTGGCAGGATGAGCAGGTACCTGGGCCCTAAAGACAGAGGGAGACCAGGTGCACGATGACGATACAGAACAGATCAACAGGGGAGAGAAGGCAGAAGCAAAGAGGAAGGTCTTGAGGTGCTTCTGGAACCAGATGTTGTTCTCAGGTTTTAGAGTGACAAGGAGGCTGTTCCAGAGGGGGGGCGGCCCAGCCGAAGACAGAGATCTACCCCCAGCTCGTTTCTTAGAGAAACGCCTGACCCTGAGGGAGTTAGAGGTGGAGGAGCGAGGGGCTCGAGAGGGAAGGTTGAAGGACTTGCGTGGTCATTTCTAAGCCGATACGTTGCGCGACCGCATCCATGAATAAGTCTTGTGCAGCGCAATAGGTGGCATGCGTGGGACTGCCTGCAGGCTGTCCCACGTAACGCCCACTTTTTCACAAGTTCTTCCCCATTTGTGGTGTTCTGCCGCCTTCCCAGCCCTCTGCACAGGTCACGCCCACCCTCTACTCAGAGTCTCGCGCAAGGCACTCAGCGGCTCGCACAGACGTGCCGAACCAGCACGAAATCTGCTCAAGTCCAGGGAAAGTACCACACATTCAGTTCCATGAATCGACAATGTGGTATTTGCGTGCAGTTGCACGTGCAAGTTCCCTACTTTCCGTGCAGATAATTCCATGAGTTGGCCCCAAAGGGAGCTTATTTGTGAATCGCATTTAACTTTTACTTTCTTTTTCATCTGGTGTAAGTTACACCTAGATTCAATTGCAAACTCTGTAAAATCCCATTTTTTAAGGGGAATTTATGACCATATGCTGGTATCATTTATGGAAGGATAATTTTAAGCCATAAAATGTGATTCTTTGTGAATCGGTTCCTTAGTTTCTAGCATTTTTTTGTTCTTATTTCGTCGGTCGATCAGGATTAAAATCACAGTTAAATGATTGTCGATCCAAAGGGGTGTGTAATAGAAGTGCCAATTTTAGAAATCCCTGTTGCATTTCTTAAATAACATGTTCAAAATTGTAAAAAAAATTGCAACACAACTTTGTGCTCATGCGCTCATTCCCTTTCTCCATTCAAGCTGCAAGGATCTTGTCAGCAACTCCTGTCTCCAATGGGGCAAAGATTCGATTTTATTTTGTACTATATCATAGCAATACATTTGTAAGTAAATTGCCTACCAGACATGCTCATATATTTCAAAATTCTTGTAAGTACTAAGGTGCAAACCTGACTTTTAGGGTACTGCAATGAAGTAACGTTTTATGCAATATATACTTGTGTTAAACTGATCAAATGAACTTTCCTCAAAGAACTTAACAACTTTTCAAGGGGAGGGTTGTGTAGACACGTATGTCCATAAAATCTCACACTCAATGGATAGAAGACTCTACAATCTTTCATCTTCAGGAAAATATAGGCAATTCCTACTTCTATAGTAGGACACTACAGGCCATCGTATAGAAATGGAGGGAGCAGTGCAAGTGGCTGCACTCCATCACATTTAAAGGAGCCTGTGCTGTTTGGCATCTTTCTTTTTTGCCTTTATCTCGGCATAACTGCTGGACAGTACAGAGTAAAACAGTAATCATAGTACAAACATCTTGCATCTTAAGACAGTGGCTATCAAAAACCTTAACCATCGACCTTCCCAAGCACTCAGGCAAACTAAAAACGTATCTAAGCAGGACATTCTCTTATTAAAAACAGTACTTAAAAAGGAGGAAACTGCTAACACAGATGCCGGAGAGGTGCCACATTTTAGGGCTCGAAGGGCAGACAGCATTGACGGCGAGTCTAGCTGACTCCGAACCGAGATGGGCCAATGCACCCTTGCCTGGCAATGAGCCTGCCAAAAAAGAAAAGATGAGCCTCAATCAAGTGAAATGGACATTCAAATGTGGAACAAGACCCCTCCTTCCACTTGGCGGACAGGTTGGCCAATGGGAGAATGCCCAATCAGAACGTTGCAAACCAGTTTTTTAGTTTCACAGACTTTTGGTGGTCCAAATATACCTTCGGACCCCAGATGTCCTTGAGCTGCAAGTAAGCCCCAGCTTTTTTTCCCCCCGACAGGCAATTATCAATCATCCTGCTCCACGGCCACTCTTTCTGCTTATTTTTAACCACCACTTTGTAACCTCTGTCTGACCTAGTGGGGTCACCCCATAAGTCCCCGTAAAGGCATCATAAAGCTGGCTGCAGACCCGCTTGTATAACGTGTGGCTTTGTGCCAACATGTGTCACACAGTAAATAAAGGTTCAAATGTAAAGGAATCACAAACCGTAAACGGTTGGAATAAACACCTAGAGGGACTGGGGGTTTAATTCCCAACAAATCTAGGACATCGTCTCTGCAACTGGTCTCAACAAACAGTAGCGGGATGGGTCAGGCAGTAGCGCGTTGAGGAAGAATAGCTCTGGGGCAACGGGTTTGTCTTGGAAGCAATATATTCTAACTGTGGTGTGGATACTGATCCCCCACAAGGACTCTAAACACAACAGAGTCTCATGGTAATAACGCCCAGACTCTTCTTAGGTCAAACCCACAGTTACAGGGATTTAGCACCAAGCTGCTGCTTTACCCAGCTTACAGTCCCAGCGCTATAGCACTGAGACGCTTCTTTGCTGAACTTACAGACGCATGGGGGGAAGTACTGAGCCACTTCTGGACTCGGCTTCCTGTCACAGCACTATAGCACCAAGTTGCTTCTTTCCCACACGCTCTTGTCATGGGGGCATAGCGCCCAGCTTGCGATTTGTAACACAATCCAGGAGAGCTTGGCTCAGTGCTTCCTGCTCCAGGGGGTTATATTATCCCACCTCTCTCTGAGGGATATATTGATTTGCAATAACCAGGGATATCACACCCTTCTTTCTAATAGAGGATATGGATCCTAAGGGGCTTGAGCGACCTAGAATCAGCACCCCGGTGTAGGCACAGCAAATTGGGTCGGTAGTTGAGGGACAGCCCTTAAAACCTTTATCCTTGTTTACCGTAGGTCCTGGCATAGGTTGTCCCACAGAGCCCCCTGGTGTCTATCTTGTTCCCCCTCCTCCTGCTCCCTGGATGGAAGTCCACCTGGGTATCATCTCCTGGCCCCTGGTATGGCGTTGCCCATCTCCTGCCTACACACCACAGCGGCCTTGTCCTCATGTGTAGGTTTCCCATCTTCTGCTTGGACCATCGGGTAACCTTGTGTGCATGCCTCAACATAAGGTAAGCCTTTACTTATATCCTGGGTGCTGTAATAATTGGCTTGGGTTTCTGTTCTTCGTTTTCAGCTGGGAGAAGAAACCTGGTGGTATTCCTCCCACCTTTTCACTCAACTCCTCTGTGTTGCACCCCTTTCATTGGACTGCAAAGTGTGGTTGGGAGTGTTGGGGTCATTTTCGGGTGGTCGGCAGAGCCGTCCACGGACCCCCAGTGGTGGGAAAGCCCCAACTCCTTCCATGTCCCAAAGCAGTAGGAGGCACACACAAGAGCAACTGCTGGGTTACTGCTGTTTATTGCATAGAAACAGACATGGACAGGTTCATGGAGCGTAGGTACCCAAGAACTTCTCATTCAAAACGGGCTTGCAGGCCCTTTTTGTAGCTGGGTGATGCCACAATGTGCGTCATCTGTGAAAACTCATCCCCAACCTTACCGCTACCAGGTTCCCAGAATGGTAGGGTCAGTATAGGACAGTATAGAAGGTTAGGTTATTGGTAGAGAAGAGGTCAGGTGGTATGCTTGGGTCGTCCCTAAGAATTGCTACATGAAAATAGTTACATGAAGAGAGTTAGTGATTGGTTGTGTTATGGTGCTGTCAGTGGTTAGTCCCTCGTGTCCTGATTGGTCCACCCGCAAGCCTGGGACCATCGTTGTTCCCAGTTCGGGATGTACCTGGTGCTGGCAACAATGTGTGACTATGTGTCAGTGGAGGACAATGGACAGGTCTTGCTACTTGCTGTTAGAGCGCTCCTTTCCCATCGCTGCCTGTTACTACTTTGTTGCAGGCTGGGTCCCAGACATGAGACCCCAGAGATTCTTTAGTCCTTGGAGCTTGGCATTGTATCAGGTTGGCCTGGTCAAATGTTGAGAGACCGTGGCTGAGGCAGAATTACGGGCATTTGATTTGTATTTCTGCTCTGGGGAGTCTTTAGCAGTGGCAGGTGTAACCTTGGCGTCGAGAGCGCGGAATGTTGATTACAACTTCGCGACCTTGGCTGTGGAGCTCCAGTCAGGGTTGTGCTGCATGATCAGCACCTTGTAGCTCCATATGAACTGCTTCGGCTCTGGGGCCTCTGGTTTGCGGCCTACCTTTGGCTTGGTTATATGTGGTGGTATAAAGTCCATATGGTGAGGGTCGTGAGGGTGCGGATTGGTTCCTTATACATCAGTCCATCCACAGGGTCTTATCTTCAGGGTTTTAGTTGCATGAAGTGTCTGCAAGCATGTACATGAGCTCTTCTGGCGTCTTGCGTTTCTGCTGTGCGGTAGTTAGCTATGTGAAAAAATAATAACGATGCATATCTGTGAGTGTGCGCGGTCCTCTTAGTCATAGCACTGAGCGTGTTCTTCGTGTGAGTTGGTGTGTGTGTGATCCAGGTGCCTAGCAGCACGTGCGTTTCTGTCCGTTGTGGCTATGTCGTCATGTCATCTCTAATGATGGCGGTATTGGTTTGTCTGTGATGTTTAGTCAAGCTGGTCCATATGGTCGGCCTCAGCTCCACCTGGTTTCCCACCTCGTGCTCTGATGGGGTGCGGCTGCCTTGTGGAGGTGTGGTGTGGCCACGGTGGATCTTGACGTCCGGGGCGGCAGGCAGAGGGTCGAACTCATCCCACTGCGGGTGCTTGGGTTGTGACGTCATTGGCCATAGTTTGTATGGGGGTCGGGGGAAGGGACCGTCCCATTTTCCCCCTTCAGGAGGAAAGTGATAGCCTCCTCCCCCCAGCGAATTCTGCGGCCTACTGACAGCAACCCAACAAACGCACACAAATTTGAAATGACATCCCCCTCCACCATCACCCATCCCCCACCCCTTGGACATGCTTGTGGTGTTGCAGTGCCTGAGATTACTCTAAGGTCAGATTTCAAGGTTTGTTCACGCCACTCTTTCCCAAATGGGAACAGCCGCCCCCACCCATGATGGTCAACGCCCAGGCCCTTCAACTCTCTCAATGTTCCTATTTCATGCACTGCAGGTTGCTGTTTTCCAAGCCCAATGGCACTGCAGCAGCCGCCACCCATGAGGCTGGGGTCCGGCAATCTTAGGACCTCCTTCCTTGGCAAAATAGAAATGAAAGACGTGTCATCGTCATAACAAAACGCTGAGGACTCGGAAATAAATTAACATTCATTATTGTGCAAAATTCTGCACTATGCACATTGACAAATCCATGGGTAAATCAACTGGAAGTCCTTTGAAACAGAAATATGTATTATTGTTAATTGAATTTTTAGTGGGTGCTCGGCAGACGCGCACACATCCCTTAAATCCCCCAAACTAGTCGGAGACCTATTTTCTCAAAGATTTCCCTCAAGCCTCGTCTGCCCCTGTAATGCTGGCACTGAACAAGACGTCTCTTTGGTCATCTTTTTAAAGTCCAAAGCTCATGACTTTACTGCCCAGTTATCTTCTTTGATGTGTCATGCCAACCATCTCCGCAATACAAGGGCACATCTGTTGGAGACTGGCTGGTATTCTTGCTCCAGGGCAACAGATGTGGAATAAATAAGCCGGGATCAGATCCGCCATTTCCGCATCCTTTTATTGAAAAATTCCTTTCCAGATCTAGGCAATCTTGTTTTTCTCAATTGCCCCGTGTGTTGTGTCAGATGAAATGGAGTATGTTGTGGTGAGTTGCACAAGCTTGTCAACCTACTCGTAACAGAAAGGCCTTGTTCAAATGAGAATTCGAGAAGGACTTTCTATAAATAAAACAGCACATCCAATGCCAAGCATGGTCAAGAAAATGGAAAATGACAACTTGCTGCTCAGTGTTGACAATGTCTGGCTGCTTTGTTGCTAATAGAAAAGTTTTGGCATTGTCGCTTGTTTACAAAGAGTTGTATTTGTTGTAGGTTTTTGTAGATTTTAACTGCAGAGATGTTTGGTGTGCAGCTCCGGACTATGGGACTTGATTGTAGTCATTGATGTGGCTCGTTAGTAGACGGGATAAGAGTAGAATAGAAATTGTATGGTGTGCACTGTGACTGTAGCTTTAATAAGGGGCCTGGCAGGGCTAGTCCTTACACCCCCATTTAGTATTAATAGTTAAGTGGCCATTAGGGCACTTCACCCTACTGAGCTCTGTGTGTATCAGACAGGGCTAGATGTGGGGGTGCCTGTGATCCAGGGATGGAGCTGGGCAACAGTTGAGGAGGGAGTTGTTGGGGAAGGGGTGGGTGGGGGGAGGGGAAGGAGGTGAGCAGTTTGACGTGTATATAGTTTCGGGAGGAGCAGGGAGTTGGGTGTTTTTAGGGTTAAAGGGAGTTGGTATTTGGGAAAGAGCCTATGTAAAACGAGTAGAGACCTCGGAATCGTATTGCGCCTCTGGGAGGCGGAAGGCACTTGGAGGAAGTTATGGGGGACCTTAGAATAATATCATGGAATGTGAGGGGGCTAAACCGTTATTTGAAAAGGAATAAGGTTATGCTTTACCTGCGCAGGCATAAAATAGACATTGCATTGCTACAAGAGACTCACCTGACATGCGAGAAGACGGATATGATCGCCGGGAAGTGGAAGGGAGTGGTGGTGGGCTCATCTTATTCTGCTTATGCCAGGGGCGTGCTCATTTGGGTGGCTCCGCATGTCCCTTTCCAGCGGTTACAAGAGGTGGCAGAGGCGGATGGGAGAATGGTCATTCTGAGAGGGCTAGTGGAAAATAGGGAAATAAGCATAATAAATACATATGCCCCGAACCAGAATACAGCAGCGTACATTAGGACGTTGTGTACTAACGTGAGCAAGTGCGTTGGGAGTGCCATGATTTGGGGGGGTGATTTCAGCTGCGTGTTGGACCCAAGGGTAGATAGGTCAGACGGGAAGATGGATAGACCAGCTCCTGCGGCCAAAGCGCTGCAAGCATTGTTGAATGATTTTGGGCTAGTGCATGCATGGAGAGCGTGTCACCCCCTAGAGAGGCAGTACTCTCATTATTCTGCCCCGCAGCAGCTGCACACTAGGCTACATTATTTCTTTACTACGTCTGAAGTGACAGCAGAGTTGATACAAATAGAATATAAAGCAAGGGTCCTGTCGGACCACTCGCCCCTGATTCTCGCTTGGCGATTTAGCCCCTTGAGAGCGAGGATGCCGACGTGGCGCCTGCGAGCTGAGGCATTGAAAGACCCCGTCTTTAGAAAAGACATGAGGGAGGAGATTGGGAATTTTTTTGAGGAGAATACAGGTAGCATAGACTCGGCGGGAACACTGTGGGAGGCCTTTAAAGTTGTGATGAGAGGGGCAGCTATCGCTAAATCTAAAGGGTTGCAAGGTGGCATTTTGGCTGACCTACGGGAGACAGGAGAGAGACTAGAGGAGGCCTTGAGAGGTGAGGACGATACTAAAGAGAAATTAGGGTTAGTGCTTATGCTGCAGCAGAAATGTGCGGAGCACTGGGACAGACTGTGTAACCTGAATTATCAGAAATATGTAGAGAGGCAGCACGCGGGGGAGGATAAACCAGGTTGACTTTTATCATGGCTATATAAGAGTGAGAACCCCAGAGTTATGATTAGAACTATTACAAGGGAGGACGGTAGCGTAGCAGATACTCAAGAGGGAAATAACCAAGAATTTGTGGACTATTATAAGATATTATATGCAGACCAGGGGGAAAACTGCCGAGATACAATAGTGGAGACAGTGGAGGATATCGGGCTGCCCAGGATAAGTGAGGAGGAGAGAGAAGAGTTGGACGAACCAATCACCCTGGAGGAACTGGGGGAGGTAGTGAGGCAGTTATCCACCAGCAAGACGCCGGGGACGGATGGACTCCCCATTGAATTTTATAAAATATATGCGGAAGAGATTCTCCCTCCGCTGCTGGCAATGTTGAATGAAGCATTTGAGACAGGATGTCTGCCGGAGTCATTGAGGGAAGCGGTCATAATACCGCTGCCCAAGCCCAATAAGCCTGGGCACAGCTGTAGCTCGTATCGCCCCTTGTCAATGCTTAATCAAGACGGTAAAATATTGACGGCTGTATTGGCAAATAGGTTGCAGAGGGTAATTGGTAGATTAATACACCCTGATCAGACGGGATATGTCCCACACAGGAATATTTCAAATAATCACAGGCGACTCCAGCGAATCATTGAAGGCAGCAGCGAACACACCGGGGAAATGGCGATAGTGTCCCTGGACGCAATAAAGGCCTTTGATTCGTTTCAGTTGCCATGGTTGTTGGCGACCCTAGAAGGGTATGGGCTGGGGCCAGGATATGTACGATGGGTGCAGATTTTGTATAAGGAGCCGCTGGCCAGGGTCAAGACAGGATCGGTGATATCGGAAAGGTGGCAGCTAGGTCGGGGCACCAGACAGGGTTGTCCATGGTCCCCAATGCTCTATATACTCGCCCTGGAACCTCTAGCGATATACCTGAGACAACAGTACGATACAATAGGCATTGAGGTAAAAGGGGAAAAATATTTGATCTCTCTATATGCAGATGACATGTTGCTGTACCTGAGGTACCCGGAAGAGAATCTTCAATATATCCTGGAGGTAATGGATAGATATGCAGGTCTTGCCGGTATAGCAGTGAACCCCCAGAAGTCAAGCATGTTCCCGTTGGGAAGGTATATGGGGATCCCGGCGGAGAGGTTACCTGTATTGCCGGTGCCATGGGCAGTTGATACGTTCCGATACTTAGGGTTAGATATCTACCACACTGTGGAAGAAGCGCATAGGCACAACACTGAGATGGCGTTGGGGAAAATTGAGAACTGCATGCGGTTTTGGGCGAGGTTGCCCTTAGCTATGATGGGGAGGGCAGCGATGCTCAAGATGGTGGTCCTGCCTAGACTCCTGCACTATTTTGCGAACATTCCATATCTGATACCTAAGAAGTTCTTCATCAGACTGAACAGTATGTGTAGGGATTTTTTGTGGCATGGCACACGGAACAGAGTGGCATTGTGGAAGCTACAGAACTTCCACGAAAGAGGAGGGATAAAATTATCCAACTATGAGGTGTATTATGTGGCAAGCCAACTGCAGTACGTCGCTAAATGGCTTTCTGATGAAGAAACCTCTGAACACAGGCTGTTTGGGCAGGATTGCACACCTTTTTACTTGAAGGAAATGATGTGGATACCCAGAGCTGAACTGAAAGGGCGTCCGGCGATGATGTTGCTGGGGTGGCAAGTGTGGCGTAGAGCGTGTAAGATGTTAGACAATGCAACTCCATGCTCCCTGCAGATACCACTGGTTGCATTGACGGGGGCGGATGTACAGCTAAGGAAGATAATCAGGAACCACTGGGAACCGGTGGGGCTTGCGACCATGGGAGACATTTGGCAGGAGGGCTCAATTGTTGCCTTTGAGGAGTTGCGGGATGTGTTTGGGTTGCATGCGGGTCAGTATATTACATACTATAGACTGGTACAGAGAGTAAAGGAAATATGGCCTGAAACCGTGCTAGAGTGTGAGCCAGATGCCACAGTGGATATGATCTATGACATAGCGGAAGGGGGGCATGAGATATGTAGATTATACGAGATGTTGATGCTCAAAGTGGGGAAAGAGATCACCCAACTGAGATTGGATTGGGAAACTGAAGTGGGGACTCCGATGGAAGATAGGATGTGGGAACTGGTGCAGGGGTATCATAAGAAGGTGTCCAGAAATGCTAGATTAAAACAGATACAACTGTATGTCACGCATAGGGCATATATGACACC
The DNA here is from genome assembly GCF_040938575.1 of Ambystoma mexicanum. Taxonomy (NCBI): domain Eukaryota; kingdom Metazoa; phylum Chordata; class Amphibia; order Caudata; family Ambystomatidae; genus Ambystoma; species Ambystoma mexicanum. Next base: position 44,494,096 of record NC_090936.1, on the reverse strand, counting down.
CCAGAGGATATCGAGGTTTGCGAATACAGGTCGACAGGCATGCCCCAAGTGCGACGAGGAGAATGCGGGCATGGTACACATGTTCTGGTCGTGCCCGGTCATTGCATGATTTTGGTGTGAAGTGGAAAGTAAACTGGCAGGGAAGAGGGTCAAGATGGTAGTGGACACGGTGTGAGCTTGTTTGTTAGGGGTGTTCCCGAGGTCTGATAAACTAAAACATGTGAGCAAACTGAAAGACTTAGCATATGTGCTGGCAAAAAGAAGAATAGCCATGGGATGGAAGACATGTCATAGACCACGGGTGGAGGTGTGGTGGAAGGACTTGCAGAAATGGGCGGAGGCAGAAACTATGGTGTGGCAGGAGGCTAGTAATGTCGGGGGATTGGAGGGAACGGAGTCCCTGATGGCCTGGAAGTCACTGATAGCGGAACTGTTCGGGCCAATTCCGGACCCAGATGACTCCACGGGGAGGGAGCATCTCCCACAGGATGCAGTAATGGAAAATGAAGATGGTTAGGCTCGGACCAGGGGGAGGGGCGGGGGAAGCAGTATATTGATGTTAAGTGTATGTTGTTTTTGACGACTTATGTTTTGTTTATTTGGTTTGTATTGTTTGGTTGGATTTAATAAAAATTATTTTAAAAAAAAATAGTAACTTTGTTTAGAGTGAATTACAATAATAGTGCTGGAGTGTTTCAATAAGTGTGTTTTTAAATAAATAATTATATACCTTGATACCAAAAAAAAAGAGATGTTTGGTCCACACATTTTAAGGCCTCGCTACTCTACATCAGATGCAGGAACTGTTCTGGCAAAGGGCCACTCAAACAATACATTGCTTTTGTCAAATCTTACCATTGCCAAATACATTTACATATCAATTAGACGCCTTGCAGAGGTTTCATAAATAGATCTTCCGAAAATCAGAAAATCAAGACATTTCCCAAATCACCTAAAGGGAAAAAGATGCTGCCTCCACGTGAGCTTTTGTTGTCATGCCTGCATCAGTGAAACTGGACTTTTAAATATCAAGGACCCCATTCCTTACTGAACTCAAACTTAGAATTGCTTACGGGATGGACCCTTGTTTCAGAAAACTTTCGCTACAAGAATTATTTCAAGCAATACGACATTGCATAAATGCACGTGTGCAAACTTTTCCCTATTGTGCAAAACTTTCTGCTTCCTGAATTTGTTTTCGATGAGTCTGCTCAAACCTTGCTGTCACGCTGTGCATCAGTGTGGAAGGCACTGAAATCAGTGGGCAGCACGGGGCATACATTCCTTAAGTATCTGTAAAATGTGCAATGTATTGCAAATACTCTTGTGGACTGCATTGCAGGAGAGGAGGTCTTCCAGCCCAGCTGACTTCTTTCTCCTGTCTTCAGTAGTCACTAACGAAGTCCAAATAACCTGTAGTTCCTTTATAGTAGTTGAAGAGCGGAGCTTCTGGACTGCTTCAACCTTTCCCTCTCTTGGCTGAATGAGCCTGTTCCCTACTTGGGACACGAGGTCAGATGACGCTTCACTGTGTTCGTTTTCAGCCCTCCTCTCCAAAGGGGTTTGTGTTACCCCAGGTGTGGCTGTGGACACCAATGGTGTCTAAAGGGGCCTGCCACATATGTGCATGGGGCAACAGTATTTGGTCCATCAGCCATTCGAATTTAGCAGGTGCATCGTGTAAATTGAAAGAGGTCATTGGGAGTCAAAAAGGCAGTCTTCTCGTTGTCTTCTGGAATGAGTAGCATCAGTCAACCCCTCTTCATAAGGTCAAATGTTGAAATGTAAGTAGAAGTTCTATTTAGTTTAGCAATGTCATTTATCCTCAGCATAGGGTACAAGTCAAAACCGATCCCATTCACCTTGTGGAAGTCCATGCAGAAACTTCAACTGCCATCCAGTTTCCCTACGAGTACAATAGGGAACACCCAATGAGTTTGAGAAGATTCATTGGCGATAATTTTAAGAACAATGGTAATTGCACTGCAGGTGGGGGTCACGTTTGTTTCCACTGCTATGGAAAAAGACTCCTCTGTGCAGTTAACTTTTACATCACAGAATGAAAAGTTAAATCGCCATTATTCCTTATTCTTTCCTGCATTTGTGGAAAAGTGTAAATGCCTCCACAATTAACAATTGCAGGAGGCATTTACAATGATTTCCTGTGGAATCTATGGAAACTGCCTACTGCAGGAGGTGTAAATATCTGGTTTATTCCGTAGAAATCCATTAGGTTAACATCGGCGTAAAATGACATGCTGGTTCTAAACTACATGTTATTCTTAGATGGAGCAGGGAAGCAAGATGGACACATGTTGACTGTTCAGTGTGCCTCAACACCACTTCAAAACAATACAGAAATCCCACTGACCATTAAAGAATGTTTCAAGAGAGGTGTAGCACACATATAATATCCCCACTGTTATGCAATTTTTGCAGGGATTGTGCAATCAGTTTCCCCTACTGTAGGTTGTTGTGCCAGCAGGGAATCTTCATTTAGTGTTGACATTTCTTATGGGTGCTCCATTCATGCCCCCTCATTCTTGTTCTTTAAGTTTGCTCATCCTTGAGATGATTTTCCAGGTCACCATCACTTCTGCAAGATGGGTTAGTGAGCTCCGGGTGTTGTCAGTTAAACCTCCTTATTTTATTTTTTCCAAGAAGAAAGTGACGTTCAGAGTGCGGCCATACTTCCTTCTGAAAGTATTCTCAGACTTCCATCCCTCTCATAAGATCCCTCTTCCATTGTTGTTTTTCTCTGCCTGAGCCTTCAAAGAGAGAGTAGCTATTCCATCGGCTGGACCCACTGCTGCATTCAGCAAATACGTGTCTCAAACGGAGGATGTCAGGAAAGATGACCAGCTTTTCTTTGGTTATGCTGGTGCCCATGCTGGCAGTGCTGCGACCAAACAGACCCTGTTGGGGGGAATCACCCGCTGCATGTCAGAGTGCTACGATGCAACTGGTAAGGATCTGCCTGAAGGTGTAAGTCCGTTGGACCGGAGGTCTGGCTGCTACCTCTGCCCTGCAATGGGGAGTTCCGGTTCTGGACATTTCACAGGCAGCTACGTGGGTCTTGCTGCACACATGTGCTAAATATTACTGTAGTATCGCAGACGGCTGAAATATTCGGAAGAATTGTGCTCTTAGTGATAGAAGCATGAAACTTGGGGTACATATACTACACATAGGAAGGTTTTATTTTGGCTATGAGACTATCCCAGATTTTCCCCCTAACAGTAATGGCGGACATTCAAAATGGTGGCCTTGGAAAATTGTTAATCTGCTCTTTCGTATGTTATTTGATGCTGTTACTTCCATATTAAATGGGATTTTCCATGAATTTATGTTATAAATATGTATGCAAAACATCCAATAGTTCATAGAAATGCATACACAAAACAAGGGTGCAAAAAAAGTGCAGTACAATATTTGTTTGTTCATAGATGAAGGAGGTTGTGTGACAATTTAAGAAGAAGAAAAAAAAGCTAAAAATATGGACGAAGTACAGGGGGGCGTGGCTACAAGAGCCATGTGAGGAGTCGCGTTCTGAAAGAGCTCCTGTGATCCGGAATCTGATCCTTTTTAAAAGTGCATACATGCATGCACATAGGCTCTGAAAATTCATGTCCCCGCTTATGAATGAGGTGCACATGTCCATAGAAATCCTGGAGCCTGTAGGACGCATGGGGATGGCGCTGCGAACATTGTTGAGGTCGCACATCCAGGAGCGGCGACTCAAAATGGCAGACGGGAGGCACAGCCAAAGGAGCCTGCCGATAGTGCGAGGACAGTGACTGGACTGTGGCGGAGATATACGGACGCGGGGTACAGCACATTAGAACCTCTGCGCCACCCGCTGGGGCACCAACGAGCTGAAACACATGGCGGGAGAGACCCCCAATCGGATTGCCCCCAAAGTTAGCCTGCAGCAGGACATGCCTGCTCACTGACACGGGAGTGGTAGTAAAACCAGACACCCTGTGAAGGGGGGGACCCCACTGGGTGTTCACGGCCCCAGCGCTCACGCTGCACAATATCTCGCAACATTGTGGCAGGCAGCGGAGTGGCTCGAGGAGGAGGCAGACGCACGTGGAGCACCTGGGTGCCCCGTGAAGAACAACATCAGGACACCCGAGGGGCATGAAAAAGGACGGCCCGAAACTCCCTTGCTGAGGAGGAGCCACGGTGGGCACAGCGAGCGGGTGCACCCACAGTGGGGCACCCAAGTAGGGGGCATAAGCGCCGGACAGTGCGGTAAGGCAATGGCGGACCAAAAAGGCGCACGCCCCATCTGAGCATCGCAACCGGACCTGGGACACACGCCTGAGGCACCCAAGGTGGGTTGCAAGGCAGGCACATCCTGCGGAGCCTGCAATTATACACAAATGATAAAAGGGGTCTGTAGATACTGGGAACCGATGGGCCTCGCGACCCTCAGAGACATATGGCAAGAGGGGGAGGTACTAGATTTCCAGAGATTAATGGAGGACATTGGGGTACATAAAGGGCAATATATTACATACACAAGAATTATCAAACGGGTGCGAGAAAAGTGGCCTGAGGCAGTGCTAGCGGAGCAACCCGATACGGTCATTGAGACGATGTACGATATCTCGGAGGATGGGCACAAAATATCCCTCATTTATGAACTATTGATGACCAGGGTGGGCAAGGAGTTGCTCCAACTGAGGCGGGGCTGGGAGGAGGAGGAGGTGGGAGAACCTATGCAGGACGGACAATGGGATAGGGCTCAAAGGTATCACAAGAAGGCATCCCGAAACGCGAGGCTACAGCAGATCCAGTTATATGTTACTCACAGGGCATTTATGACCCCTAGCAAAATTGCTAGGTTTGGAAGTTCAGTGACACAGAAATGCCCGAGGTGCGGGGAGGTGGAAGCTGGGATGATACACATGTTTTGGGCATGTCCATAGGTGGGTAGATTCTGGACGGAGGTTGAACTATGCCTGGCCGAAAAAGGGATTACGCTGGAGGTGGAGTCAGTTTGGGCATGCATGCTGGGGGGTTTTGCCAGACCACGTAACCTGAAGCACATTAGTAAGATGAAAGACCTGTCCTATATCCTGGCCAAACGGAGAATTGCAATGGGCTGGAAAGCAGCCCAAAGACCCAGAATAGAGACGTGGTGGGCTGACCTCCTGAAATGGGCAGAAGCAGAAACGGCAGCTTGGTATAAAGCAATCAGTAGGGGAGGGGAGGAGGAAGCGGGACCCCTGATAGCGTGGAGACAACTGGTGGCCATGATGGTGGAACCCTCCCAGGCCGAACTTAGTGAAGACGATACGAGTGGGAACAATGAGGGAGACAATCCCAGAGGTACGCAAGCAGGGGCATTGAAGTAGGGGCTCGAGTTAAGGGGGTGGGAGGGGGAAGGACTGTGATGCATAATATGTGAATATAATGATGTGAAGCTCATACGCGAATGTCTTAATGTTTGTCATGTTTGGAGTGTTGTTAATACAAATAATAAAAACTGTTAAAAAAAAAATATGGACGAAGTACATAAGCTAATGAATGCGTTCAAGCCTGATACTTCTAGACAAATCACAAAAACAGAGTGGAACAAGTGTTTCATCTGCCAAAAAGACAATTCGGAGGTTATTTGCTGTCCAGCACAGACTAAATGTGATACGAAGGATGCTGGTTATAAGACAATAACTGATCTGCTTGTGGGGTTTAGTAGCGTTGGGTGGTTACCAAGGTCAATTAATCTGTTGCATCGGGATGAAGGTGGAAGTATTGAAGCAACATTGGTATGACGTAAAGCTCGGGTTTCACAAATCACATAGATTGCAGTTCAATAAAACAAAGCAGCAAAGAGCAGAGAAAAGGAAGATATCACGAGCAGACAATGCCGATCATTCTACGAAATTCACCCATCCGTGTTCATGACAAAAGTTACGTGAATACAAAACCAATATGCTTTTTTGTGACACACCTGCCCCAGCTTGAAGATCATTATGTACATTATCTACTTTCGGCCTTGATACTCGCGTTCGTCACTATGGCCTTAAACTAAAAGACAAACCCCTGATGGCTAAACTGAGAGCAGGCGATCTTATTGCACAAGATGCCATGTAGCATATTCAATGCCTCGTATTATTATATAATTGAGCAAGGGGAGAAAAAACAACACAAGAAACTGAGATGAACCAAATTAACCATGGTATGGTATTTGCAGAATGCAGATCATACATTGACGATGCTCAACGGACAATGAAATTGCACCCATATTTAAACTTGTTGACCTGTGCAATCTGAACAGTGTAAGGATGAAACAACTTGGCAGTGATCTTTCAGGACGCATACATTCCACGAAACTGAAAAATAGGATACTTGCTCACTTTCCTGACATCGAAGCACATAAGCAAGGCCGTCATGTGATGCTTATATTTAATAATAATATTGGTTCTGCACTGTACAAAGCATGTAAATACGATGCAGCCAGTGACACTGTTCATCGTGATAATGCAGCTAATATAGTGAGAAGAGATACCTTTAAAATGAAAAATCACTTCAACCGATCTTTTGGAAACAAGTGCCAGCCTCTCTGTTAGCCCTGGTTCATGTGGTTACAAATGGTCCCAAACAATAAAGCACAGACAAGTTCTTCAACAACGCCACAACCAATCCTCACTGTTGCAAAGTTATTAATGTGCAAAAGTTTGGTGAGATGTCAGGAGTATGAGTCTGAAAAAAGAGCCTTCAGGCACAACCAAGAATGGGAGCCTCCTTCGCCCATCTACTTAAGTATTTGAATCCATACAAGTACTTGCAAGCGTGAACTTGTTGAAAGCCTGCACAAGCTTGGGTTAAGCACATCATATGACCGTGTGCTACATAACTCTTCAGAACTTGGCAATGAAGTATGCCATCACTATCAAATAGAGAATGCTGTCATTCCTCTTCAGTTAAAAGGAGTGCTCTTCACGACTAGTGTGGTCGGCAATATAGACCACAATCCTAGCTCTACCACAGCTCATGAATCTTTCCCTGGTACAGGAATTATGAGCATTTCAACACCCAGATGATATTTTTACATTATCCTTGGCCAGGCATACAAATGCAATTTCCTCTGCAGCGGCTTACACCTGTAAAATCATTACAGCTAGCCAACCTTTCCTATCACCAGCCAACTGTGTCACACTTGCTAGGACCCTTGTGCTGTCAAAAATGGACTATTGTAATGCCCTATATTTGGGTACCAACAGATGTAACTTAAACAAGTTACAAATTATCCAAAATAATGCTATTAGAGCAGCTCTTAACATCCCTAGGAACCAACATATCTCAGACACCAGACGTAACCTTCGCTGGCTCTCTGTCCCTCAACGAATTACACTGAAAACACTTGCCTTCACTCACAAGTGCTTATCCAACCAAGCACCCTCTTACCTAGCCAACAGATTCTCCCTCCACAACACTAACAGAACTCGCAGAGCTGCACAGACTAACTGCCTCTCTATACCACGTTTCAACCTTCAAAGATCTGGCGGAGCCAGCTTCCCATTTATGGCGGCGAAACTCTGGAATTCGCTCCCCAACTTGCTAAGATCTGAACCTTCCTTCTACAGATTCAAAAATATGGCCAAAGCCTGGCTAAGCGCCCAAGATCCTTCACCTACTTAGCAACCACCCCCATGCGCTAGCCACCTACCTCACTTCTTGTACATAGGCTATGACCCTCTACTCACCCTGTAACTGCATTATGTATATATGTTTATAACTGTAACTGTAATTTTTAAACTGTAATTTAACTGTAATTTTATTGTTCTGTCTGCCTTATCAGGCTGTAACTAAAATACGTGCCCGGATGCCCTCGGGCCTGGTGCGCTCTATAAATAAAATAAATACAAATACAATATTGCATTGGCTCCAGAGCTCTCGTCCTTGGCAAGGGAGCGCATTGTCGGCACTGGAAGCTTGGTCTGCCTGCATTTAGCTGAATCAGGCTGTCAGTCCTCTCATGTATACGAAGTCTGTATCCCCTGCTTCATTCACTTCAGTGGGCCTATAGCTTCCATCTTTGTTCTTATGGCTTTCCATGTTAGTTGCAATTAAGCATGTGCAAGCTGGATACATGTATTCTTGGCATCTCGGGAGGATAGCTCAGTGGCAACGTGCTCGCCTTGGAAGCAAGACGACATGGAGCAACACAGGTTCGAACCCCGGGTCTGCACTTAGAAACCTCTGGGTATTAAGCGCGTTATAAATGACCTATTGTATCATATCTTGGGGTTCTTCTTTGGCAAAGAATATATATATATATATATATATGTGTCCGTCAACTACCTGCGTACGTCGTAATCATTTGTTTCATTTCTACCTTCAATAATCTAATGTATGTTTGTTGCTTCGTGCATGGATGCCTATGTACTTCATGTCTACGTGAACCTACGTTGTGTTGTCAGTGATGACATCATTAACTTCTCGAGTTATAGTCAGTCGACCCGTTCGATTGATTATAACTCCATCTCCTCCATATCGGCAGTCGGTATGGTTAGAACGGCTGTCTAAGAGAGTAGCATTTCTCACATCTGCGATGCTTTGATGATGGCGATGAAGAACCTTAGAATTATGCACATCTGTAATTTCAGGTAGGGGTCATGAGGTCCAATCTTGGACCTCCATCTTCAACAGCCAACACATAGAGGATGGTAGTCAAGTTAAGTCACTTGAAGAGTGGTGTAAAGAAGAAGTGGAGTATGTACCCAATTTAGAGTCTGGTACATCATTCTAAAACTAGAACTCCTTTTGATGATTTTTGTAAGAGTGATACGAGAAGGAGATTTCCAGCTCTATTTAGAGGCGCTATCCAAGATTGTGGCCTGGTTCTTTTCCTTGGATCATATTCGCTATGCATGATGGATTCCTGTCCACTTACGTGATATGGTTTCACTTAAAAAGCATCACCCTGACACCTATAAAGAGTTCATGAAAGCATTCACAGATGGCTTTTGCAAATGATATAAAGTCTCTTACACATGCAATACACAACATGGGAAACCCATTTAGTGAAACCAGCTTGGATGTAATGGTACTTGACAGCCGAAATATAGTATATTCACCAGTTACATACATATTGCTAAATAATGAACAATTTGGAGTTCACCAATATGAATTAAATGTCAGTGATAGACTTATTAATCAAACTAAATGTATTGCAGATCCTTGTAAGCGGAATAAACTCCACCTCTTCAGCTATCCTCCAGTTTGTGAAAAGTCAAGTGAAGAGTTACAACTGACATCGCTGAGTAATAACTGATCACTATTTCCTAGACTCTACATTGCATCACATATACGTAATGGAGATATCGATGATTTCTTTATACACGAAAACCAAGCCTATCCTCCAGCACTGTCATGTGAAGGAATCTAAGAACTGGAACAAAGTCTGATTCATTGATTTGCCTGGATGAACTCACACCCGGCAAAACACTATTTCCAAACCAACAGTCCAATGAGCATCCTTGATAATGCTAATTGTCAACATGCTGCGAACAGGATTTGCGAAAGTATTCGATGGTTTTGCTAGGACTGTGTTCCTACCCTACATCAAATCTCAGCTTCAATATGTTACACGGCTAGATACCATATGGGATGTGTACTGGCCTGTCAGCTTGAAGAGTGAAACACGCAGTAAAAGGGGAAAAGGTGTTCAGAAACGTTTTCGACCAAGAAACAGACTTTCTAAAAATTGGTGGGATTTTCTCCGGGTTGATGAAAATAAGACTGAATTGTTCTCTTTCAAGGCAGAAACCTTAACAGCTTTTGACATGAACAAGCAGGTAATTGATGTAATTGCCACAAATAGTGTCAATGTTCTTTCTATCAGTTTTCAAGATATCTTGGGACTGGCTCCATGCTCACATGAAGAAGTAACCACTTGCATCCTACTCCATTTAGAATGCTGTGCAGCAAGGATATAGCAAAGCTGAAATAGGCACTGTGGACACAGGCGTTGTAGTTCTCGCCATCACATCTGCACAACGTCTGAACATAGAGGAACTATGGGTTGCATTTGGAGTTTGGAAGAACTTCTGGTTCTTTGCCGCTCATGAGTTAGCAAGAGCTTTGGGTCCTGATCATTGTTCTACCTTACAGATGTGTCACACAATAACTGGGTGTGACACTGTGTCCTTTTTTCAAGTAAGAGGCAAGAGGACTGCTTGAGACACCCAGAGATGTCGTTATTGGAGGACAAAAGGGGCACGTGTGCCGCCGCCGACATGGCTGCCTGATTGAAATCAGTCAGTGACCATTTGTTTTACAAAAATAAAATAACACATACCATGCTTTATGGTGTGCTGCAGAGGTGGCTAACCTGCCGCCAGGCTGTTGCTGACAAGTACATTTTTCCTGGTTCAATCCTATAATGCTGTTTGTGTTCACTGTAGTACACACAGTTTGTCCAGTCATTATCGCACAACTCCAGTAGTATCATTACCCCTAGGTAGGTTATATATAGATCATGTGCCATACCGAAAGTTGAAATGCATATTAATACATTTGATTGCTACGATTGCTTAGAAGATAGCTCAGTTTATTAGGTACTGGTTTCAGAGATCTGTGTTCATAAGCCAAATCACAGTATTAAATTCCTGCAGGTCTGACTCAGCAACAGCCTTTCCTATGTCTGAGGTTGATAAACGGGTATTACCCAAATTGTTCATTTACAATTGTTCGAATGAACAATTGACCGATTTTAAAGGGTCACAATTGACCTTTTCACAATTGACCATATATATATATATATACGTTTTTTTCGGGGGGTTGGGTGGGAGATTGTGGGGGGTTTCCCCCCTCATATATGTTACAATTGACCTTCACAATTCGGTCAATTGTGAAAAGGTCAATTGTAATTCGAACAGTTGTAAAATGAACAATTCGTATACAACCGATAAACGTGCATGTATATATACATTTGTGAGAGGAACACTTAACGTGTGCTACACAGCAATCTAATTGCACAAGTTAGCGCTAACTATAGAAAGTGACACAGCATCAATCTGGTGCAGGTCTAGAGCTTTTTCCTCCAAATGAGGGTTGTTAAAACTGGCAGCCACACCCCAATAAGGATCATAAAGTGTTAGTAGTGACAGGTGATTAGGTTGTCAAATTCGAGACACTGGAACCAGTGTTGAGGCTCAGATCCCGTTTTTTCCAGCGGGAGATACAGTGATCCTGGACAAATCACAGTATGCCACTGTATTGTACTGTGCTGTCTCCTGTGAAAAAGTTTGCCTTCTCACGGGTGGCGTTGTTTAGCCTAGTGCTTGATACTTCTTTTCATGTAGGCCATTTGAGTGGAAGGGATTTTAGAGAGAAGCGAGCCAACCAAATGCCACAGACCTCTGGCAGACATTTTCTAGTCTGCTCAGTTGGCAAGAAACTGTCTGCTTCATTTTGCAATTTGAAAGCTACTTCTGCACATACTAAATAACAGTCTTCAATTCTGTCCATTGGGTGTATATAAAGCTTTAAAATACAATTGAAAATCCTAGATGAAGCCATTAAAGCTCACATCAATTAATATTGTGGTGCTAATTTACTTGCCTTGGTTATAGTGAAAATGAAGCTAGAATCATTGTCCTTTTGCATAAAATACTTCTAAAAGCTTTTGTTTTTAAATGTTGTCATATTGGGTTATTTGAATTGTGTACTTTGCAAGACAGTTCCTAAAACAATAGGGCATTATTTTAGTTCATGAAAGTGAAACACTCACAAATAATTGCACCTTGCTCTATGATAAGAACTGGGAAACAATCTGGTGTTTATTAAATAAAATGTTTGGAAAATATTCCCTAATTCCAGCTATAAACCTTTACAAGCTAAAGGTTGTACCTGCATTGATACATGGGGCGGAAGCGGGTCTGGGAAGCTATCCAGAATTGTGGTCTTCAATGGAACACTCATTCTGGTCAAAGGTTCTCTGGCTTCCCAAGGGTGTTCCGCCAGCTTGTACAAAACATGAGCTGGGTCCAGTGTCAATTAATGCAAGAATTTCTTGGAACACCTTGAACGAATATCGTAAAATGTCTGGAAGCCTGATAGAACCTCAATATGCCATAATGAAGTGTCCCGAAAACGGTAAGAGCGTTGTATTTATGTGGGCTAAACGCTGCGAAGAAATGTTGGAGGATATAAAAGCAGACTGTTTGATGTTGGCCAATAATCCTGACAAAGTTAAAGCTATGTTGTGGACCCAGGATTGGATCGATACTGGGGACATGCGTAGCAAGCATAGAGCTATGAGCCAGGTGCCATTTGAAACAAAAAGGTTTAATGTAGTTCAAAAATATCTTGAGAAATTCCCTGGAACTATACGAAGATCACTGTTCTTAAAATTTCGGTTAAACCATATACCAATGAGAGAAAACTGAAGTTTTGGCCCATGGATAAGTCTGTGGACATATCATGCCGCTTGTGTGGAGACCCCTGTGAATCTTTGAAGCATATAACTTGAATGTGTTCAGCACTAACTGAAGACCAAAGGCAGCATTTAGGACCTTTTATTGTAGAAAGGCCAACTCTAGAGGTAGAGGATTGGTGGCGGGAACTATTTAGTGTCTCAAATCGAAAAATGACATCAAATTAACATTCTTTTTAGAAAAAATGTTAAAAAGCTGATAAACTCATGATTATGATGTCGCTTACGAAGCTGCTTTAAAAAAAAAATGGCATGCTTAACCTGCCAATCTCTCTGGACTACAAACTCATTACGTTGGTCAAAACTATGCATTATGTTTTATGTGGTATGATTGTTCTGGTATATGATTCTTTTCTTTTGTTCGTTCTTTTTAAAGGTTTGTAACAAACCAATAAAAATAATTAAAAAATAAAATGTGGTAGTAATGGTGAGGAAGGATAGTTCAGGGGCAACGTGTTTGCCTTGGAAGGTTCGAATCCCGATCCTGTGCTTAGAAACCACTCACTGGTATTAAGTGTGTTATAAATGAACCATAAAATATATAAATTGCAGATCGGCTCAAATCTCAGCATAACCTCTTAACCAACATATGGGATCCTGGGCAACTCATTTACTCTGGTTTTGCCTAACTTGTCCACATTTCCAGTCTGTAAAATTTGGAAAATTCTCGAGGCCTGATTCTGTTCAAGGTGCAGTGAGCTTGGTAAACATCATGCTTCATTGCGCCATTTCTTGATACTCTGGTACCATCCTCATTCTGAGCGGTCCTGGGCGTCGGCACAGAGGACGATACTGCTGTGTCATAAACAGCCTGTATTGTGTCTGGTTTTTAAATTAATGGGCGGATTGCACGTTTTTTTGGCAGCAATTTCATATAATTGCACAACATTCACAATTTGACAAACGTGCTGCTCAACACTCCTTTTTGCATTCCATTTATTTTTTAAGCTTTCCGCAGCACTGTGAAACAATCCAATTTTGTTATTGTTGAGAAGCACTTAACCTGGTGTTCTCTCAGTGCAAAGGCACATGATGTGTAGATATGTAAGGTACGTTGTAACTAGGAGGGAGGTGGGTGACCTTACCTCCGTTAGATGGGTAAGGTAGTTTGTGACTGGGAGGCAGGTGGGTGACCTTACCTCTGTTAGATGTGTAAGGTAGTTTGTGACTGGGAGGCAGGTGGGTGACCTTACCTCTGTTAGATGTGTAAGGCAGGTTGTGAGTGGGAGGTCGGTGACCTTACCTCTGTTAGATGTGTAAGGCAGGTTGTGAGTGGGAGAAAGGTGGATGACTTTACTTCTGTTAGATGTGTACGGCAGGTTGTGAGTGGGAGGAAGGTGGGTGACCTTACCTCTGTTAGATGTGTAAGGCAGGTTGTGAGTGGGAGAAAGGTGGATGACTTTACTTCTGTTAGATGTGTAAGGCAGGTTGTGAGTGGGAGAAAGGTGGATGACTTTACTTCTGTTAGATGTGTAAGGCAGGTTGTGAGCGGGAGGAGGGTGGGTGACCTTACCTCTGTTAGATGTGTAATGCAGGTTGTGACTGGGAGGGAGGTGGGTGACTTTACTTCTGTTAGATGTGTAAGGTAGTTTGTGACTGGGAGGCAGGTGGGTGAGCTTAGCTCTGTTAGATGTGTAAGGCAGGTTGTGACTGGGAGGGAGGTGGGTGACCTTACCTCTGTTAGATGTGTAAGGCAGGTTGTGAGTGGGAGCAAGGTGGGTGACCTTACCTCTGTTAGATGTGTAATGCAGGTTGTGACTGAGAGGGAGGTGGGTGAATTTACTTCTGTTAGATGTGTAAGGTAGTTTGTGAGTGGGAGAAAGGTGGATGACTTTACTTCTGTTAGATGTGTAAGGCAGGTTGTGAGTGGGAGGGAGGTGGGTGACCTTACCTCTGTTAGATGTGTAATGCAGGTTGTGAGTGGGAGAAAGGTGGATGACTTTACTTCTGTTAGATGTGTAAGGCAGGTTGTGAGTGGGAGAAAGGTGTATGACTTTACTTCTGTTAGATGTGTAAGGCAGGTTGTGAGTGGGAGGAAGGTGGGTGACCTTACCTCTGTTAGATGTGTAAGGCAGGTTGTGAGTGGGAGAAAGGTGGATGACTTTACTTCTGTTAGATGTGTAAGGCAGGTTGTGAGCGGGAGGAGGGTGGGTGACCTTACCTCTGTTAGATGTGTAATGCAGGTTGTGACTGGGAGGGAGGTGGGTGACTTTACTTCTGTTAGATGTGTAAGGTAGTTTGTGACTGGGAGGCAGGTGGGTGACCTTACCTCTGTTAGATGGGTAAGGCAGGTTGTGAGTGGGAGGAAGGTGGGTGACCTTACCTCTGTTAGATGGGTAAGGCAGGTTGTGAGTGGGAGGAAGGTGGGTGATCTCACCTATGTTAGATGTGTAAGGCAGGTTGTGACTGGGAGGGAGGTGGGTGACCTTACCTCTGTTAGATGGGTAAGGCAGGTTGTGAGTGGGAGGAAGGTGGGTGACCTTACCTCTGTTAGATGGGTAAGGCAGGTTGTGAGTGGGAGGAAGGTGGGTGACCTTACCTCTGCTAGATGGGTAAGGCAGGTTGTGAGTGGGAGGAAGGTGGGTGACCTTACCTCTGCTAGATGGGTAAGGCAGGTTGTGAGTGGGAGGAAGGTGGGTGATTTTACCTATGTTAGATGTGTAAGTTAGTTTGTGACTGGGAGGCAGGTGGGTGACCGTAGCTCTGTTAGATGTGTAAGGCAGGTTGTGAGTGGGAGGAAGGTGGGTGACTTTACCTCTGTTAGAGGCATAAGGTAGGTTGTGACTGGGAGGGAGGTGGGTGACTTTACCTCTGTTAGAGGCGTAAGGTAGGTTGTGACTGGGAGGGAGGTGGGTGACCTTACCTCTGTTAGATGTGTAAGGCAGGTTGTGAGTGGGAGGAAGGTGGGTGACCTTACCTCTGTTAGATGGGTAAGGCAGGTTGTGAGATGGAGGAAGGTGGGTGACTTTACCTCTGTTAGAGGCATAAGGTAGGTTGTGACTGGGAGGGAGGTGGGTGACTTTACCTCTGTTAGAGGAGTAAGGTAGGTTGTGAGTGGGAGAAAGGTGGATGACTTTACTTCTGTTAGATGTGTAAGGCAGGTTGTGAGTGGGAGGAAGGTGGGTGACCTTACCTCTGTTAGAGGCGTAAGCTAGGTTGTGACTGGGAGGCAGGTGGGTGACCTTACCTCTGTTAGAGGTGTAAGGCAGGTTGTGACTGGGAGGCAGGTGGGTGACCTTACCTCTGTTAGATGGGTAAGGCAGGTTGTGACTGGGAGGCAGGTGGTTGACCTTACCTCTGTTAGAGGCGTAAGCTAGGTTGTGACTGGGAGGAAGGTGGGTGACCTTACCTCTGTTAGAGGTGTAAGGCAGGTTGTGACTGGGAGGGAGGTGGGTGACCTTACCTCTGTTAGATGTGTAAGGCAGGTTGTGACTGGGAGGGAGGTGGGTGACTTTACCTCTGTTAGAGGCGTAAGCTAGGTTGTGAGTGGGAGGCAGGTGGGTGACCTTACCTATGTTCTCTGGTCACAATCCTCCACGATAGTGAAAGTGCAATAAGTGGACAACCACCAAAGGAGGTAGTGTGCATGTGTCTGACATTTTTACAATGTCACTAATGTGGAGCAGTGGCACCAGAATCCACTTGCAAATGACCTGTTTGTGGAACTGGTGGATGCCAGGATGGTTTCCAGTCAATTCTGGCAACAGGCGCACAGGTTCCTGAACGGGCACATTGCGTGCTTCCTCAGTGAAATCCATAATCATTAAAAAAAACAGAATCCGACATTTTTAGCAATTTGCACCTAGCCGAGAATAGGGCCCTCGGTCTCTAAGGGTCATTTAGTTTTGAGGGTATACTCTTCAAAAAAGGCCTCACTTATGGTCTTACTGGCTATGGTGTTGAATTGTATATAATAATTGTGACCATTGATATATTGCACACCACAAAGTCATTTGTTTCTTTCAAAATATCTTGAAAACCATAGCTTCTAATTTATGTCCACTTCTAATGAGACTGCTAATCTGAGTCTTCTCTCTATGCTGGGTTATGTGGGCCTTTTTCATAGAGCTACTAATCTGTGCCCTGCATTTGAACTACACCTTTCTCATGGCTGCTTTTGCTAAAGTGTTTCCTGTCCCAATACTTGAACAAAACTATCCTCGTCCTGGACACAAAATGGTGACCTTCAAATGCTGCTCGTTTATTATTCCGAATCCAGCTAATCTGAAAAGGGTAAGGGGGACTGGTAGGGGGCCCCGTGCATGTTTTCATTGCTGCAGGACACAGTATCAAGCTGTGGGTTGTGATCGCGATGCGGAGACGGAGACCAGGGATTTTGTATCCCGTGATTTCTTTGGTTCAGAGGGGGGCCCCAAATGAGTCTCTGCCCCAGGCCCCAAGATTACTTAAAATGGCTTTGGGGACACTTGGGGAATGCATACAGAGATGCATACAGAGATGTCTCCTCAGCTTTTTGTGGATGGGCTGACCGGCCCAGTGAGCAGACACTAGACGAAATGCTGAAGCCACTGGAGAGATTTATAGTTTTGCTAGGACTGTACTAGCAGCGACAAACATGTTAATGAGACAAGAAAACACCCATTTACCAGAAAAGTAGAGCAATTGACAATCTACCTCCCACGCAGAGTGTGCACATTCAGCATGCAAAAAATGCTGTCTACCAGGCTGGTTATTACTGAGCCCAAACGCTTGCCGCAACACCACACCTTCCATCGCCAAGTGATGGCGGGTGGAAAAAGGGGGATGAAGATGGATGGGAAATATCCTGGGCAACCCTACCAGAGGCTATGCAAGCGTGCAGGGAACTCTTATGGTGTGGCTACAAGAAAGACTGCACACTACAGTGCAAGTGCAGGAAGGTAGTCTACAGTGCAAGTGTAGGAAGGCTGCACACTACAGTGCAAGTGTATGAAGGCTGCACACTACAGTGCAAGTGTAGGAAGGCTGCACACTACAGTGCAAGTGTATGAAGGCTGCCCTACAGTGCAAGTGTAGGAAGGCTGCCCTACAGTGCAAGTGTAGGAAGGCTTCACACTACAGTGCAAGTGTAGGAAGGATGCCCTGCAGTGCAAGTGTAGGAAGGCTGCCCTACAGTGCAAGTGTAGGAAGGCTTCACACTACAGTGCAAGTGTAGGAGGATGCCCTGCAGTGCAAGTGTAGGAAGGCTTCACACTACAGTGTAGGTGTCGGAAGGCTGCCCTACAGTGCAAGTGTCGGAAGGCTGCCCTACAGTGCAAGTGTAGGAAGGCTGCCCTACAGTGCAAGTGTAGGAAGGCTGCTGTCAAGACCAGACGACCCCTCCCATTCCACCTCCTCACCTGATTCTTCCAAGGTGCTTTTGTAGGCTTTTGAATCCTTCTTCCTACGTGTCTTCTTAGACTCCTTAGTCTTCTTTTCTTTCTTTTGGTGTAAATAAGGGTGAGCTCCCTCAGAGGCCACCTTGACCCTTAGGAGTTTCCAGGTCACAGGGAACCACAAGGAGCAAGCCCCCAAAAGTTCAGGGAAAAAACCTTGAAGGCAGAAAAAACCCTGTTGCAGTCGAGAAGATGTTGGTTTAACTGTAGATCACAAAGTGGAGAATAAGTCCTCTTGATCCTTAATATTGAAGTGAAGAAAGTCTTCTTAAAAGAATCACACAGAAGTGTGATCCGCTGCTCCCCTTATTGGCTCTGGAAATATCCAGAACCCGGACAGTAGTTTAGAAGGAGCACTCTGCTGCTGGAGAGTTCGGAGGAAGCAGCCGTACTGGAGGGAGCAGGGTGATGCAGGTAAGTGTGTTCTAGCGGAGCCAGAAACCCAGGGAGAAAAGGAGACTCCTAACCCAAATAGCAAGAAGAAGCCCAGCAGAAATGAAAAGAACAGGAAAGGAGGAGAGGTAAGAAAAGATTAAACTTACAGGAAGAGAGTGAACAGAAGGCAGTGACGCCGGAAAACGCGACCAACAGAATGGAACGCTGCTGACCAAAGAAAACAAGGTGGGGATCGAAGGAAAGTTAGAATCCTTGCAACACAGTCACCCGTGAGCGAAAATACAACAGCGTGCAGATGAGTAAGTAATGAAAGTAAAGACGCCGCGTAGATGCAGAGAAAAATGAGAGAGGGAAAAAAAGGTAAACAAGGAAAACGAAACCAACTTGGCTAAGTACCGAACGAGAACAGAGAATAGTAAGAAAAGATTACAGGACAGCAGCCGAGCGGCTGAACAAGAACAGGAAAACAGAATACTCTGAAAGGGCTGGCACAACAGGAACAAAGTGCGAGCAGAGCAAAATATTCCAAAGGACGGATACAACGCAATGGGCTAAAGGTGACGCCCATAGAAATAGATGCAGCGGCCATCTTGGAAGAAGGCTAGACCGTGCCGTATAGTTGCAGGTTCAGCCACACTATTGCATCTTGCACAGGCTCCAGCACTTCCGCGGCCAGCGCATGACAGCTGCACGCTACAGTACAAGTGCAGGAAGGCTACCCTACAGTGTACTGCTCTTTTTACTTTTGGTGCTCTTTGTAATGACTAAAATAAGAGGGGTTCGGGGGTTATTAGCCTTCTGTATAGTATCAATATTAATTCAATAATAAACAGCAACATACGAATCAATAATATAAGACACTGTATTTGCATTAAATAACCTTGTTAATCATTGTTAATACTTTTGTTTTTCTTCCCTTGATTAAATAAGTGAATTTATTTATTCTGCTATAAATTATGAAAAAAAACATTATCATTAGGTGTCATTTATGCTTCTAAAGTGCACAAAAGGCATTGCATGACCACAAGTAAATGATAGAACAATGAAAAGAAAAGTCATAAAAAGGTCTGGGAGCCCCCCTACCGAGAACTAACATGACCAAATAACCTGTTCTTTGGGAAGGTTCCCACTCGGAGGGTCTACAACCAGGTTTTAGCTCACTGTACCTTTCACAGAGGAGAAATATTCATTACCCAGGACCCCTTGCTCACTGTTCTCAGAGAGGCACAGCTCCACCTCACTGAGGAGGTCCAACAAGGCCAAAGGGCGTGTCTGGGGTTGCTGTTGGTACTCGTGTTCAGAGGAGAATTGCCGAGCATTTCGGTGCTGGAATGGCCAGGTGGGTGGGACCAGACTGACATGCAAACGGATATTTCTCCCCTGTGAAGAGTGCAGTGAGCTACACGGTGGTTGTATACCCTCCCGTGTGGGAGACCTCCCATAGAACAGGTTATTTGTCCCGTGTTCGTTCTCACTAGGGGGGCTCCCACAGCTGTATAAGATTTACCAATGAATATCTACAAAAAATAAGATTTTTAAATGACAGCTAGTCGTCATTTCTTAAAAAGGGCTGCCAACTTTGTTGCAGAAACAATCCGAGATGGCCTTATAAGCAACCATTTTCATTAGCGTGTGGTCTAAAAGTGGGCCAAAATTCATGGTACAATTGGTTTACCCATATGCAGTACTACAACTCAGATTCCCTATCAAGGAAGGATGCCATTTTGGTTGGGCGGCCCCCAGGGCTTGCTGGTCTAGGTAGAGTCCTTGCTATCTTCCTTCCGTCAGATCCACGTATTGCCTTGGGAGTTGTGACGAATCCAGGGAATGTGTCCCTTCTCTCTAAGGGAAACCACCCCCCACTGAGGCTAGGGAGGTGAGCCTGCTCCACAAAGCCTTCACTAGTACTTCCCCTTAGGGGACAAGGGCTCCCTGGGTGTAATGGGAACCTCCGTGAAATCTGTTCTCTCCGCCTATGTGGGGGCCACAGAAGTTGAAATGTTATAAGGCCTTTTTGGTTTTCTAACACCTCTGCTGAACTTTCTTCAGACTCAACATTTTATAATCAGAAGCGTGTTACCTCTCGTTACAGAGACTCCTATAAAAACACCAAAGTCCTCATTTGAAGGAAGAGACTCCATGACGCTGAACTGAGTGGTAGGGGAGGAGATGTGCAGAGCAGACACTGCCGCTTGAGCGTGGAACCAACACAGCCTTGAGGCTTGACCACAGCAAGGACACGGTGGCCAAGAGACTGTGAAACTCGGCCGAATCCAGGAACGCCAGGGGTGAAAGCTCTTCAGCCCCCAGACTGAGAGTCGCAGAAGAGCAAAGTGCCCCGAGCACCGATGAGGACCTGAGAAGACAGCTGAGACAGGAGTTACTAATACGGCAGGTGGGGATAAACGGAGCTGGCATTACAAGCACTGACCCTCCGTGGTGGAAGCACCGCTAGAGACAAGGTATGCGGGGCACCCAGGAAGAAGAGGAGGCAGGTACTTGAACCCTGCAGGGAAGCTGAAATCCTGCATCATGTATCGGCTAGTGAGACCGTGAACAAACGGAGCAGGAACAGAAGTAGCCAGAAAATAAAGTCAGGAAAGCCACATTAACCAGTCTCATAAGGAAGAAGGGACACAAACAACTCCAGAAATAGAGAACAGAAGGCCAGGGGTTAGTGAACCCATGAATAGCCGAGAGACACGAGGACTGATGCCAATATAGAAAGCCATCTGAGTGAAATGTACAGTAGAACGCACACGCCCTTCTAGAGGGTGACGGCTCCAGTGAGCAAGTTGGACCTTCAGATACTGCATTGTTGGACAGGGGGAGGTCGAGTACCCCCTTGGATCCAAGCATTTAAACCTTGGTTGAACTGAGTTAACCTTATTGAGCACTGGGAAAGGCTTTTGTGAACTGAGCGACTTTGTAACAAAGGGAACTTTGCAGATATGAATTGGAAATGTTAGATTTCTTCTTTTCAAAGACATTGTGGGGACGCAGGCCAGGTAGTTAGACAGGTTAGGACGGAGGGCTGTTTTGTTTTGACATTCTGACGAGCACCTTCATTTTTAGTTGAGTAGGAAGGGAAACCGCTACAAAGTAGGGGAAGTGAGGCATTTTCTTTTTATTTAAATAAAATATCATTGAATCATGTCCCTGTGGAGAATCAGAAGTAAGTCTCGAACCAATCATAGATGAGGCATCTGTGGGAGGAAAGAATCCATTAGAAGAACAAACTACTTACCTCTCTGTTATGTTCTTTCTGATGGATGTTCTAGTCCACAGATTCCTTATTGCCATCCGAATCTACCTGCCTGCCTTGGCGGAGAGCTTGTACACTTTTTGGTTCTGCAGTCCCTCAGCATCGGAGTGCTAGTAAAAAAGGGTGGAAAGAAGGTTACAGGTACAGTGCCTCAATACAGAGGCGTTGCCAGGGGGGCTAAGGGGACTATAGCCCCGGGTCTTTTGGTTGTAGCCCCAGATAGAAGCTTAGGGGCTACAACCAAATGGCTTGCTCGCCCCGAGTCCCGACAGTCCCGACATTAGCGTAGCCCCGGATCTTTTCCAGACCTAACAACACCCCTGCCTCGATATATACTGAACTTGACACCCTATCCGTGGCACGGAGCGCTGATGCATTTGAATGGAGCCAATGCAAAGCCCGCTGTCCGCCCTGGTGGTAGAAAGGTTTCTGAAGAGCAGCTGTGCGGAGCATTGGATATCATAGGTGAGGAATCCATGGGAGGAACATTCATCAGAAAGAACATGACTAGGAGATAAGGTATTTGTCCGTTTACTTCCTCATTTCCACCTCAGTTTCATGAAAACCGGTAATACTTTCCCAAGAAATAATTTTTTTAATCCTGCGTTTTGGAAGAAGGTAGCCTTTTACTGAAGCCAACCCTCTAACATGTGAATAGACAAAATCAAAATTAGCTAACTTGCATAAAAGATCTGATTCCCCACTGCAAATCTCAAAGATCACCATGTGTGAGGAAACTTGCCAAAGCACCCCGGAATAGGGAGGGCTCTCCTAGCGAGATTCAAATTTGCATGGTGGAAGAGCACAAGAATTAGACAGCACAGCAAGTGGTAGTGCCTATCTTGCTCAGCCCATAACAAAGATGGCCACCACTATCTGCCTCAGCCCTCAACAAAGATGGCTGCCAAGGCATACTGCTGGCACGCGTATCTATTTCCCCCAATGAGGACATCTACCACAAAGTAACTCACCACTTTTTAATTTATGGGGATGAAACCACGGTGCGCAGCTAAATGACCTAGTTGGAAATGTTTGTAATGCAGGTCACAGTTTTTCCTCATTGAAAGACGGGATGTGTTATAACTGATGAAAATTCAACACGGTATGATTTATCTAGATTTCCAACAAGAGAACAAATTGGAATAGACACTAACCTGATCGAGCCTTAACTTGACGGAGCATCAACTGCAGAAAGAAAGTATCACCCGGAAGTCCCTGCCCCCCTATAACACTGGGAAATAGAAACCAGCGAAGGGAAGCACGAACCCCAGGAAACCCTCTGGGGAAAAAAACCCTGAGCGTCTGAGAACGGTCTTCTTGGAAGGGCAACTCGGGAGGTCTTGAACTAATCTTCTTGGAAGGCAGATTCTTCTCAAGGCGGAGAGTGAGGGAGTAGTCCTACAGGATGAGAAAATGACAGGTAAGTGGGAGAAGGAGAGAGTGTGAATATGATGATATAGAAGAGGGAGAGCACTTACTATTAACTGAGGTGACTAGAAGTAAACCCTTCACCTCGGGCAATCCGGGTGGCTGAGAGTGTTGGAATCCGAAGGGGGACGAATTCACTGCCAAGGGAAGAATGATTAGTGATAGCCCAAAGTAAGGAAGGAACGGGAAAATGAAATGAAGATCGGGACTTACTTCCGCAAAGCGAACTATGGTTCTGAATCGGATCGGGTGTGGGACACAGTCCCCGGCTCGAACGAACGGGAGAAATCACGGGAATCACAGAGGGGACAAAGGCGGGAAGCTCGAGACGGGACTCACTTGGAGCATCACATTCATCAGAAGTGACGCCTCGAAGCGGTGTTCCGCATCCCTTAAGAGACGTCAGGTGATCAGTCACTTGCTTCTGCCGGCAACGTGGAACGACTAGACTGTTAAAACGGTTCCCTTTTGCCATATTGGAATTACCTAGGAACACATCTCCACACAGAGACCAATGACGCCAGACTTGCCATCGCAGAAAAGGTGTAACAGTATGCCCCCTCCTGAGGGGCGGCGAACCCGGCTTACCCGGGTGAAGGCGAAAGAAACGTCGAACCAACCGAAGGGCATGTACCCCTGACGCCGGTTCCCATGTTCTGTCTGCAGGTGAGTAACCTTTCCAATCAACGAGGAATTGTAGACGTCCTCGATGATATCTAGAATCACATATACCTGCTACTTCGTATTCGACTCCCGAACTAGTCATGACTGGGGGTGGCAATGGTCTGACTGATCGAGGGAATTGATCTTGTACACTAGGTCTGATCTGGGACAAATGGAACACTGGATGGATGCGAGACCAGGAGGGAGGCAAAGATAACCGAACTGCCGCCGAGCCCACTCGTTCTAATACCGTAAAGGGTCCAAAAAATCTCGGGGAAAGCTTAGAGGGAACCAGATGTTTGGGAAGGAAACGAGAGGCCAACCATACCTTGTCTCCCTGGTTGAGAATCGGAGCATTTTGGCGGTGTTGATCGGCGTATCTTTTGGCCCGATCTTGGGCTGTTTGTAGTGCAACACGTGCAGTTTGGTGTCCCTCTAGAATGTCTGCAATCAGACAGTCCACTCCGGGTATTCTGGATGAGGTGGAAGGGCCAGACTGTATAAAAGAAGGATGGTATCCATACAAGCAATAGAAGGGACTTGTCTTCAACGCTGCATGCTTGGCATTGTTGTAAGCAAATTCGGCAAATGATATAAGATCCACCCAGTTATCTTGGACGGCTGAAACAAAGCAGCGTAGGTAGCCTTCTAAGGTCTGGTTTAGGTGTTCTGTCTGCCCGTTGGTCTGGGGATGGTACCCTGAGCTCAGAGCTCTCTTAATGCTTAAGACTTGGCACACTCTTTTCCAGAAATTTGAAGTATATTGCGGACCTCGGTCGGAAATAATCGTATCTGGAAGACCATGTCTTGCAAAAATTTCGGTAATGAATATCTTCGCCATCTGAGCGGTTCCTGGAATCTTGGGTAATGGAGTGAAGTGGGCCAATTTGGTGAGATAATCGATGGTTGCCATAATAGTGGTGTTATGCGAAGAAAGAGGGAGATCCACAATAAAATCAGTAGATGTGATTTTCTTAAGGTCATTCAGGTATAGGCATTCGGGCTAGTAGACCAAAGGGGGGAGTGCGTAGAGTTTTTGATTGGATGCAAATACTGCAAGCCTTCACATAATCTGAAACGTCCAACTGAAGAGTAGGCCACCAGAAATGACGCTTGATCAAATCGATAGTTGTTTGAATGCCACAATGTCCGGCTGCCCGGGTGTCATGGCACATCCGAAGAACTTCTAATTGCAAGGGTTGTGTGGGTACCAATACCTTGCCTTCATGAAAATACAACCCCTGATCTTTTGTAAGAGGGTAAGATGCAGCCAATTCGTCACACCATTGTTGTTGATTTGAGGTCTCAGATTTTAGCATTTGGAGAAAATCTGAGATGACTGAGACAAATCGTGCCCGGGGAATCATCTTTTCTGGACAAAAACAGGTGGATTGAGGATCTTTGCGAGACAGCGCATCTGCCCCTAGGTTTTGCTTCCCAGGTAAGAAAGTAAACTCAATTTGATATGGAAGAAAAAAATGTGCCCATCGTGCCTGTATACTGTTGGTGGTTTGAGCTTGTTGAAGAACCTTTAGATTTTGGTGATCCGTGCATACTTCTATCGGGTAGGGAGAACCCAGTAAGAGATGTCTCCATTCTTCAAAGGCTTTCTTTAATGCCAATAGTTCCTTTTCAAGTACCGAATAGTGTTCTTCGGAAGGAGTGCACGTCTTCGAGAGATAGGCTACAGGTCTTTCGTCGCCTAGTCTTGACCGTTGTAATAGAACTGCTCCTAGAGCATGGTGCGAGGCGTCAGTCTCTACAATGAAAGGACGATTCTGATCTGGAGTGACCAGTATAGAGGCTGAGGTAAACAGATTCTTCAAAGTGTCAAAGGCGTGGTGAGCCTTGTCGTTCCATGAGAAATTGACTCTCTTCTTCAGTAGTCTTGTGATAGGTAAGATAATCTCTAAATAGCAAGGAATGAACTTCCGATAAAAGTTTGCAAATCCCAAAAACCGTTGGATCTCTTTTACCGACGTGGGGGATGGCCCATCAAGAATGGCTGAAACCTTCCTCTGATCCATGGATATGCCCTGTGCCGGTAAGACGAACCCAAGGTAGGGGATCTGTGTTTGATGAAACTCACACTTTTCTACCTTACAATATAAATGATTATTCTGAAGACGTTCCAATACTATATTTACATGGCGGATGTGATCGCTTTGATTAGCCAAGTAAACCAGTATATCATCCAAGTAGATTATTACAAAATGAAGGAGGATGTCTGCAAATAGATGGTCCATGTACCTTTGAAACACTGCTGGTGCGTTTACCAGTCCGAATGGCATCACCTGGTACTGGAAATGGCCAAAGGGGGTACGGAGAGCTGTTTTCCACTCATCACCTGGTGCAATTCGGATCAGATGGTATGCCCCTCGAAGGTCCAATTTGGTGTAAATTGCTGCTCCCTGAACCGCTTCCAGAATATCTTTAATCAGGGGCATCGGGTATTTGTCTAGGACAGTGATCTTATTGAGTCCCCGATAGTCTATACAAGGACGCAATTCTTCTGTATCTTTTTTAGGAATAAAAAAGAGAGAGGCTCTGACAGGAGATTTATATTCAGTGATCAGTCCGTTCTGCAGGTTAGAATGGAGATACTCTTTGAGAGCCTCTTTCTCTTTGAGTGACAGTACATACATGCGTCCAAATGGAATAGGTTGGTCAGGAAGCAGTGTGATGTGGCAATCATCCCGACGATGAGGTGGTAATGTGAGAAAAAGGGGTTTAGAGAAGACCTTATAGTACTGCTGGTGACAGGGTGGCACAGTTTTTAACTGATTGATAGATGAGGTTTCGGGAAGGTTAACCTCTCCAGAAGGAACCTGAATCCCAACTGCTTCTTGTGCTACACAAGGAGTTAACAGTACTCTGAACCCAAAAAAAGAGTTCCTGCCGTCCAATTTATAAACGGGTTATGGGTGCGGAGCCAAGGGAGTCCCAGAATCACTGGGAAGTGGGCAGCCTTTATCAGGCCGAAAACCAGGCTCTCCTTATGCGAAGCGATCAAGCAAGTAACCGGTTTGGTTTGTTCTCGAATAGGCCCGGAGATTAATGGACTGCCGTCTACTCCTTGAATGGGTGTGGAGCAGGATTTAAGAGTCCTAGAAATCCCGTGTGTGGCTGCCCACTGATCGTCTAAAAAATTCCACGCTGCTCTGCAGTCAAGTAAGGCAGGAATACCTTGAAGTATTCGATCTGGTAGGCAAAAAGTCAGTGAAAGTACTATCATGGATGGATTAAGGATGGGCTGGTCAAGAGATAAACCTAAATTAGGTGGGGAACCCAGACTAGATTTCCCTACCGTGGTTCCCTCTACGGCAGGGATTTGGCGTTTCCCGGCATCGGGACTCGTGTTCTGCGCGGGGGTACTATTGGACAATCCCGTAGTATGTGAGAGGAGGATCCACAATACATGCAAAGCCCCAAGGTCTTCCTCCGTTCTCTTTCGGCGGGCGTTAATGGACCCTTGACAGATCCTATTTGCATGGGTTCATCAACAATAGGAGACTTAGGCACACTAGGGAGTGGATCAGAATGTGAACGATTTCCCTTTGGTCTCTTTTTCTCATGGGCCCTTTCTTGAAGCCAGTAGTCGATTTGCATAGTGAGGGTTATCATTTGTGCTAGGTTGGCCGGTCGAGGAACTTTGGAAAACTCATCCTTTAGTTCCTCCGAAAGACCCTGGCGGAACAAGGTTAGTAGTCCGTCATCTGGCCATCCTATCTCCGAAGATAATTGTTTAGATTGGGTAATGTAAGAAATGAGATCCTTACTTCCCTGGCGGAGATCAAGTAGCTTCTCTTGGGTAGAGACAGAAATTTCCTGGCGACTAAGCATAGACCTCAAATTGTTAACAAACGCTGGGTAGGAATCTAATAAAGCGTTTCCTGACGTAACTAAGGGGATAGCCCATGCTAATGCGGGACCTGACAAGTGTGATATTAGGAATCCCACCTTATCTTTATCTGTTGGGAAAAAACGTGATTTAAATGTGAATTGCACAGTGCAACTATCCAAAAACTCCTTGAGTTTGTGTTGGTCCCCATCAAACCTGCCTGTACTTAAGGTAATAGGGGGGAGTCTCAGAAAATGCTCTGGCAACTTGTTGTTTTAACTGAGCGTTATCCTGCTTGATTGCCTGCATCTCTAGGGACATCAACTGCATGGCAGCCATTAACTGCTGCATTTGCTGCTCCATCTTGCCACTGCTCGATCCTGTCAGTCTCTTTTTTTTTTTTTTTTTTGGGCGTCGCTTACTGTTATAACTGATGAAAATTCAACACGGTATGATTTATCTAGATTTCCAACAAGAGAACAAATTGGAATAGACACTAACCTGATCGAGCCTTAACTTGATGGAAGCATCAACAGCAGAAAGAAAGGATCACCCGGAAGTCCCTGCCCCCCTCTAACACTGGGAAATAGAAACCAACGAAGGGAAGCATGAACCCCAGGGAAACCCTCTGGGGGAAAAAAACCCTGAGCGTCTGAGAACGGTCTTCTTGGAAGGGCGACTCGGGAGGTCTTGAACTGATCTTCTTGGAAGGCAGACTCTTCTCAAGGCGTAGAGTGAGGGAGGAGTCCTACAGGACAAGAAATGACAGGTAAGTGGGAGAAGGAGAGAGTGTGAGAATGATGATATAGAAGAGGGAGAGCGCTTACTATTAACTGAGGTGACTAGAAGTAAACCCTTCGCCTCAGGCAATCCGGGTGGCTGAGAGTGTTGGAATCCGAAGGGGGACGAATTCACTGCCAAGGGAAGAATGATTAGTGATAGCCCAAAGTAAGGAAGGAACGGGAAAATGAAATGAAGATCGGGACTTACTTCCGCAAAGCGGACTCTGGTTCTGAATCGGATCGGGTGTGAGACTCAGACCCCGACTCGAACGAACAGGAGAAATCATGGGAATCACAGAGGGGCAAAGGCATGAAGCTCGAGACGGGACTTACTTGGAGCATCACATTCATCAGAAGCGACGCCTCAAAGCGGTGTTCCGCATCCCTTAAGAGACGTCAGGTGATAAGTCACGTGCTTCTGCCGGCAACGTGGAACGACTAGACTGTTAAAACGGTTCCCTTTTGCCCTATTGGAATTACCTAGGAACACATCTCCACACAGAGACCAATGACGCCGGACTTGCCATCGCAGAAAAGGTGCAACAGGATGTTGGAGGATTTATGCAAACTCGTACCCCTGAGGGAGGTGCAAGCCTACTTTTTATCAACTACCAAAGATGAATAGTCTGGCTACCTGCACCCTAAAATGACTAAAATAGTGAAGCCGGAACTTAGCACTAAAATCACCAAACTGTATGGAGCTGAAATTGAATTACATAGTCCACGGAATGCAGGCCAGGCTGGTATTGGTGATATCGTTGATTTTGGTTTTGAGAATTTTTTAAGCGCACTGGACAGACCTAACTGTATTCAGTTGCAGGTGTTAATTATACATCATCAAAAAGGAATGTGAAGAGGTTGCAGATGATCTGTGGCCCACCTAGATGATCTGAATAAGAACGTTTTTAACTTTGCTCTAAACAACTCCATAGTCTGGCATATCCGAATCTTCATCGGTAGCCGATTCCACAGTTTGGGGCCAAATACCCGAAACCTCCTGTCAGCCTTGGATGCTCGTTTGGCCGGGGTACGCACATATGCATTTCACCTCCTGACCGGAGATCTCTTTTGGGGTGATAGCAGCATACTCTAGTGGTGAGATACTCGGGTGCCAATCCATTCCCACATCTATACATCAGGCAGGCAACCTTGAACTTGATACGGTCTTCCACTTTTAACCATTGTAAAGATCTGCATAGAGCAGACACATGGTACCTCTTCCTTAAGTGACCGACTAGCCGGACTGCTGCATTTTGGGCCTTCTGTAATCTATGAATCTGGCCTGTAGGAATACCTGCCAGCAGGCTATTGCAGTAGTCCAAATCGGAGTTGGTCATTGCCCCTATCACTAATAATGCCTGGTCTTCCCTGGGGATATATGGCAGCACATCTCTCAACATTCGTAGAGAGTAATGTACTGCCATCACTTTGGCCCCTACCTGGACTTCACTGCCCAGGTTTTCCTTCCAAAGGCACCCAAGGTTTTTCACTTTCCTTGAGTATTACAATTCCTCATCAAGGATCCGAGGTGCCAGCTTTTGTCTTTCTCCCGTCAACTTTCCCTCTGGCCCAAATAAAATTAGCTCAGTTTTCGTTGCGTTCAATTGCAGCTGATTTCCTGCCATCCACGGTTTGATTGCTTCCATACATTGGTTGATCTTCTCCAGTGTCTCTTCTAGATTAACCTTGACATAGACCTGGGTATCATCCGCAGATGAATGAAACCCTACTCCATGCTTCCTCAATATGTCGAGCACCGGGCGGATGTAAAGGTTGAATAACAATGGCGAAAGTGCTGAGCCCTGAGGGACTCCACACTTCAACCCTAGTATCTCAGAACAGAAGCCACCCAGGGTAACCTGTTGGCTCCTGTCTTTCAGGAAGGACCCAAGCCCATCCACCACTGGTTTTGATGCCCTCCCAACCTTCTCTATTTGCTGCAGCGTGGTCTGATCGTCCACCGTGTCGAAGGCCGTGGATAGGTCCAGCATCAGTAATAATGTAGATTTACCTCTATCCGCAGCCTCCAACAGGTCATCCTGGACAGCAAGCAGGGCCGGCTCCGTCCCATGCTTAGGTCTAAATCCGGATTGTAGTTCGTCCAGTGATCCTTTGCTGCATACATAGGCCTGGAATTGGCCACATATCACTTTTCAAAACGGCTGGGTCCATATTAGCTTTTTTCAAAAGTGGTTTAACGAATGCTTTCTTCAGGGCCTTGGGGACCTGGCCCATCCCAAGTGACTTGTTAACAAAGGCTGTTATAAAGGGAGGGATGTCCCCTACCAGGCGTTTCGCCGTACATGCCAGCATCGGGAATGCTTGGTCATTTGTTGGTTTTAATTGGAGAATCAATGAATGTACTGCTGTGCTGCTGCCTCCTTTGTTGGAAGTATCTTCTGCACACGTCGACAGCGAGAATAAACAGCATCTCAAATCCGGCTCAGCCAAACCAGGGCGAGGCATGCAAACGAGGCCCAGCCTGCGGGTGGGGGGGGTTAGGGGGGGGGCAGAGAATTAGTGTATCCTCAAATGAGGATATAGTGGACCACACATGAGGTTCAGCCAGCTCAGAGAAGGGTGTGCGATATTGGAATGCACACATGATCACAAATGATGCGGCACAAAACAGGGGGGGGGGGGGTAATGCAGAATGCTTCTCATTTGAGACTTGGGCCAATATTTTGACACGTGTCACGTGATTCCGGTCTGGCGCCACCCCAAGGCAGACAGCTCATAAGAATAAAAAATCCGACATTTAGCAAGGACTAAATAATAGAACGGGATTTGACAGCATCACCAGTGTGTGATAGAGGGGGGGGGGGGGAGCGGGGCGCAGCGCATCGCTGGCGACCGAGACACCGAAGGGCCATGACAACTTCTTAAGCGCTCGTGGCATTAAACAGGAGAGAATTGGGGTCGCACTTGTTTTTAATGGGAATGCGTTTTTCCTGCTAGATGGTGGTGGTGAACACCCACACGGATAGCACCTGAATTATTTGTGCTGAGCAGGGCCACACAGACCCATCTCATGCAGACGTGTACACTCCCAGAAAGGTGCCAATTTTCTTACTAAATTATAAATCATTTCTGCATTAGGTGTCTAGACCGAGGGAATTCATTTCCATAGCATAGGATTTGCTTCTAGGTATTTTGGCTGTGGGAAAAGACCGACACTCCTGACCGAAGGGAAAGAGTGACACCTAGCGGTGCATTCGGGAACAGTCACTAGGAAATGTACTGTTTCATCGACCAAATGGGCAAAGGCTGCACCATTAGATATACTTTGCGGCAGTCGCCGGTGCAGGCAAAATGGCTTCACAGGCAGAATTTGAGAGGCCAGCAGGCTCACGTCGACTTGTAAATGTGTGCTGGCTGAACGCAAAGTGCTAAATACAGACGAGTTGGAGAGGCCCCCATGGACTTTCTTTTTTTTGTTGTTGCAGAGAAATCTATTTTCTGTGCTCAGATGTTTGCAATCTGTTACTAGCTATTAAAACATTGTGGAGACAACAATATCTTTGGTTTTGTGGTGGTAATGCAAAAACATTACTTGAATAGTGATATAAATACACAATAAGTGTTATGTAAACGTTAAAAAATAAAACCACCTTTAATTCACCAAGAGTGTCTTAGTAAATTAAGCATTTTCATCATAAACATGGTTCAACTGGAACAGTTTTTTCATGAGCATGCGTAATGTGAACAATGTGTAACGGTTTATTGAGAGGCCAACCTCAACACAGAGAGTTTCTTCCCTCCCTTGTCAAGATGTCGCACAACTGTTTAATGTCAGTTCTTTGCTCAGCCCTATTTTTGATTCATCTAATACCCCTTGAATCCTTTGCACTGAGCTACCAATGAGCCAAGAACCAGGCTGGTGTACAGGAAATACATTTGATTTATTTGGATGATATGCAATAGGAATCGCACTAAACCACACACCACCTTCTTTGTGGCTCACAATTAAACGACTTGTTACACAAATAAATCACATAAGGTGGTTGGGAAAACACAATACTTTATCCTGATTTCAATTCAAGAAATAATCAACACCGGTCAAAGAACAAAATCAGTTTACATATACAATGCTGTGTAATTTCTATTTTCCTGCGCGCTTAAAAGGCTAGCAGTTTGGTTTACAGATTTTTACAAATGCATATGGCAATTATTATTTCACACACACACATTTGCTTTAAAATAAACACAGTGTGATTTAGCAGTTGGCTTTTTAGACATCCCCCTACTTTGGTCAGTGTCAGGGAAGCTGGACAGATAAATTGGGATGATGTGGGAATTTTGAATTTCAGACTCTCCCCCCCCTCCCCCCCTCCACTTAAAGACATCTGTTTGGGGAAGTCGGACAGAAAAATTGGGATGATATGGGAATTGTGAATTTCGGAAACCCCCTGCACTTAAAGGCCTGTGTTGGAGAAGCTCTACAGAAAAAAATAGGGATCTTTTTAGTTTTAGTTTAGGGACAAAGACAGCCTTCTTCCTTTAAAGAAGTATGGGTTAATAGGAAAAGTAGAATTACCCAATTACATTACAGTCTCTAGTTTTCAGCGCACACAGAATGAGCTTTGTTAATTTTGAATTTTAAGAAAAATCAGCCTGTAGTGTTCTGCCAAGGGGAATTAATTAAATTCATATTGTTAGTTAACTAGACTAAGGATCTATACAGTTTTAACTCCCCTCCCCCGGCCTACTATAAAGGGAAAGGATTTAAGGCAAGCATACTCAATTCTACTTACATTGAAAACCTCTGTTTAAAGTTCAGGACAGCCAGCTGCATTTCAGGACCCTCTTGGAGGACAGGGCAGGGGTCTAGTCACTCCCCTGTCAAGGATAGTGCCCAGCTCTTCACCATAGGGCCCATTCAGCTTTTCTAGGCCTCCCCAGAAATAGACCTCTCCACCCAGATGCAATTGCAGCAGTCTCCTTTGGTGTTTCCTTGTGGGTGTCAGAAATTTTTAGCAGCTCTCTCCTCTCTTATAGTGCTCCCACTTGATATACCACTGATGACACCATCCAAGATCTCAATATTGGGCAGTGCCCTGGTAGACTTCTCACAACCAGGATTGGACAGTTACCCTTCTCTCTCCTCCCAAATCCAGCCTCTCTCTAAGGATTGGATTAGGAGTCTGGAACAGACATATGGCAACTCCCATTTGAAATCCCCTTTTGTTTCCATGTCACCTTTTTGGCAAAAACTAGTTCTGTGGCAAAACTTTATAATTTACTAGTAACTGCCATTATATATATATATATAATATTCCGATTCAGCTAATCATGGGCAACTTAATAAAATGACAGCCGGGTCCGCACTCTGTTGCACAGGCATTTGGCAATTACCTGCTGTTTTTACAAAAAGCATAATAGTTAGGAACATGCAATTTACTCTCCACATTCCTAATTTTACACTCCTCCATCACCCCAATTCTCAAATTCGAGACATGTTCCGCGCAGCCAGGCACACCTTTTAGCTGCCCATCACAATTCCCTAAGTTGCAGGTGGATGGATTTTATTTCAACAAACTCACCTGGAAATTAACAAAACAATGACACAGAAATGAAGGCAGAATGACTTATGGTTGCTGAGAAAAATGCATAAGTTATAATAGTCCTTTTAAATTAACAGACATCTTTGTGTTATGCAAATTGGAGCTCTCCCATCTCCAGGCCATTTGCCACTCTTGGCCAGCCTGTGACCAGAGTATTTTTTTATTATCCTCATAGTTGTTTAAAGTTACTAGGCTTTCGGTCGTAAATGCTTGGGAGGATTTGGCAAAACAGAGATTCTCACTTCAGATAATGAGCTAGGCTGGCCCTATGATGTCACAAGGCCCTGCAGACATCTGGCATCCTGTCCTCTCATCTGAAGGGGACCACCATTTCAATCTGAAAATGTTCTATTTTCTGGTATTCTTTTCAGAGTTCAGCCTTGATTGCAGCCCCTGTTTTCACAAATTCTTCCTACATTCCAGTCATGCACTGGCCATGCCATTTGCCCTGCACAGACATGAGCTTTCAGAGACACCATGTCTGGTGAAAGTTTGTTTTCAGCGCCTCTTAGCAAGCCACACATTTTGTAGTTGTAAACAGCTCGGATGCAAGCCAGGCTTTCAGTAGAGGAAGGCGAAATAATGGGTAAGTCCCGAATTTTTTGTTTTAGGGGGATTGAGCAGTGTAGGGACCACTTATGCAATATATAGAACAGAACAAACTGCTCATTTACCCCTCTCCCAGTCTACCTTTAAGGATGGTCAGGGGAAAAAATGGGTTAGGATAAATTATCTCTTTCATGTATCCAAAATTACATATGAACCTCAATATTTATGCCAGCAAAGTGAACAAAGTAAAAACACATTTTAATCAAAATATTCCATACATAACCATGTAATTGGTGCTTTCCGCAAGGCACCATATACATTCAAATTAATATTTAAAAATTAGGGAAAGAAAACAAGTCCAGAATTATCACGTTTTTGTATCAGTGGTGATCGTGATTAGTAAGTGACATTTATGGTTTATCACAATGACAAAATATTTTCTGAATGTTTATCATATTAAAATTGGGGAACCACACTATGAATGCACAACAAAAGAAAACATTATTTTGCAAAAAAGACAAAGTTTTTCAAATGTCTGCGGGATGTCTAGATATGTTTTGGCTAAACAAGTTGCATCAACACCGTCCCTAGTGTTCTGCTGGTTTTAGTGTAGCCCTCTTCAGGACAATACATTGCTTTGACAGGTTGACATATAGTTCACACAAATCCCCAGTTTGTCACAGTTTTGTCGGATGCTTTTTTAGTCTTATTATGGTTAGACTAGAGCGTTATAATTTTCAGGACAGAAGGTTTCTTCCTTTCTGTGGATTGCGTTGTGCAATACAACTTTTTTTAAATCTGCTTCTCACTTCAAGAATGATCGGTTTGCAGAGTAAGTTGCTTTTCTTTTTAGTTTTTAGGTGCCATGATTCAGATGTTCTAGCTTTCCGATATCTTGGTTCTTGCTTTTAATTTTTCGTTCAGCACGACCCGTGTGTATCTCGATAACTTCACACTGACTGTGGAGCTGTTTATCTGTTGTAGGGTGGGCATAGGATACTTCACTTTGCCCGAGATTCATTCATTTGTTTTGATTATATCGTCCGTCTTATCCCTGCGCTTCTTATCGCGTTGTAGTAGTGTATGACGTCCTCATGGAATCGTCGCTCGCTGGTCCTTGATTCGTAGGGGAAGCCAGTTGTGCTGTCTGCCCAACAATACGCCAAAAGGGTCTGCCTAGGGCCTAGATGAAATCTTCATGTGACCCATAGAAACAAAGTTTTTCTTTTGACTTGATGCCTGTATTTTGCATGTAAACGCATAATACACATTCCATCTTTTTTAACACACATTAAGTTTTTTCCCTGACATTTTTATGTTAGCAGAGAAACATTTTTCTCATGTCTTGCTTTCAAACTGCAAATGCACATGTAAAGCTATTTTCTTGTGTCAGTGTTTGCAAATCTGGCTTTTCATGAGAAAGGTGCCTTTGATTAAACCCCACAGATTTCTTGATGGCTTCACTTTAAGTAAGTGAAAACTCTGACCCATGTTTTAGCCTTCAGTCTGGTGCCTAAAATTGGGTTCTGCGTTTGACATTGCAAGTGCAATGGTTAAAATGCTGCTGGGAAACTGCAGTGCTGTTTCTTGAATGCAGGTAAATATTTTCTGTCATTTAACTATCTTCATTTGAAATCAGTGCTTTAATTTCAATGCTGCCAATATCAAGAGTTATTGACTTTATTCCAAGCTGTCTGATTGGCTGAGAGGAGGACAATAATGACCCCCAATGAGCTATTATAGTATGCTCCATTCCTATCGTTATCTGTGCTATGTCCTGCCGCAAATCTGTGCCATATTGTTAGGAAAGATTTTCTTTTTGCTGCTCTTCCTCCATAAACATCCATGGAATTCTCGCCCCTGCCCATTCGCTCTACCCCCACAAACCTGTTTGCTGTTGCTTTGAACCTGACCTGACTTTTGGAGGCAAGTAAAGCCTTTTTGCTTTTCTTATCTTGCTTAGATCATCTGATTTGGGGGGCACTGATCAGTCCATATGGTTATCTGTGCTGTTGGAGCTCTGTCTTCCATTGGCAAATTCCTAATTTGTTTTAATCTGCACCAATCACCTTATAGCAAAGTGGGGTTGGGATACTCTGTGTCCCTTGATCTTTGTCTTTTGCAACTTGCGGTTACGTGCATGATGTGTGAAAGACGGGCTATTGGCAGCCAATATTTTTACTGCTGTGCATTTTTAGATTCTCACATGCACTTTTTCATTTTACTGCCTAATGCCTTTTATAGTACTATATACTCTCAAATGGCTGTGCCACAAGTTTTCACCCTGCCCTTCAGCTAGCTTGCCATTTGGTTTTCTTCCTGCCTTCGCAGTGTCAGGTTTGCCTTATTTGGTAATATAGACTTAGCTTTCCCGGGCAAAGTGGCGATATATGTCTTTGTGGGCAGATGTGGGGGCGTGGTCTGTCTGGATCCATTCCAGACCCTGGCCAGGTGTGTTTGTTGCTGGGAAGATGTGGTAGCTCGAGGCTGTCCATTATTGGACAGCCTCTGCCAGTTTGGATGGAGGCAGATCATAACCATTGGTGGTCTTGGGGGGCGACTTCATTCTTAATCCTGGATAACAGAAGGACTCCTGCAGCCATTCTTCAGATCATCATTCGAGCCAAGACCCCTTCAAAGAGGAGCATCTCGCTGAAGACCGGTAACTGATGGTTGCAGTCAACCAGCATTTTCTTCTTCAACCAGCCCAGTGAAGACCTGCTTCTTCATTGATCTCCAGAAGGCCTTCATCAGTGCTTCGTCCCATGGACCAATAGGAACAACCAGTCTCAACCCCTGCTTGAGGATCCTGCCTTTGGAAGCCTTCATAAGTGTCCCGTAACCAACCTGTGGGCTGAAAAGCTTCCTCGTGGACTACCTCACTGCATTAGTTGTCGTCCCGAGTTTGGACTTGGGACTCTGCAGACCCTTGTCTTGTGAAACAAGTCAAACTCCCACTGCGGTTGCCGCTTTCCAGCGTGAAGTGCGGCTCGCAGGATACTCTCCAAAGCTCCCCATAAGGCGGAGGGATTGGGAGAGAGACTTGTAAGAAATTTCCTTCCATTGTTCCTAACTTTTAGAACACAAACTAACTGTTGGTTGGCTTTGCCACACTTTTTCAGACTGCTTTAAAGACTCTTAGCCTCCTGCAAAGAAAGTAATTTGTACTTGTGACTCTAAGGTCTCTAGGCCCCATCCATTCAAGGAAGGGAAAGACTTTTAAAATTGTAGAAGCTAATACTTATAAGGTTGGGTATTATGTTTTAACTTCTTTCTTTTTACATGTAACTTCCTCAAATTGGGCTATTACTAGGATTGAGTTTTCTTACTTTTTTTGCTAAAATACTAGTTTGACTAGAAATCAGTGCCTTTCTCTGTTCACCGGAATAGGGTGACCCTCAGAATCTGTCCGCAGGGCTAATTCAAAACACCCATCTTGACACCAATAAACATTGGCACTCAGAGAAGTCATTCTGCTAAATTTTGAAAATGTTTGTATTTTTTTTATAAGGTTCTACAGGAAAGCCTATGACAGGCCTACAGCGGAAGTTGGCCAAAGGTAGAGGGTCTCAGAAAAATATTGAAAGGCTTGTTCAGGAAGCGTCCTATTAGGTCCCTTTGTACCTTGGGTATTTTTTTTATTTTTGTAACCTTGGGACTTTTGGGATTTCTTTTCCAAATTCAGGTGGTGGTGGTGGCGGCAAAGGCGCTGTCTCCAAAGCGTTGATGTTGTGCCATGGTATCAGTGTTACTTTGACCCATTTGTGACTGAATCATGTTAATTTCTGTGTTTGCTTCAAGTCCATTCCTGCCTTAAGTTATTTAAAAACAAAATTCTGACATGTGATTCCAAGTTGTCTTTGTTCAGTCGCTGGAGAGGCCCAGTGCCAAGCTAAGCAACCCCTGGTTTATTTTATTCATTTTTATATATCGTGCCAAAGCCCGCAGACATCAGGGCGCGTACATATAGACACGGACAACAGATAATGAACGGGACAGCATTTAAAAAAAAAAAAACAGTAGGGCTAATAGCTTACTTGAATAAACTTGTTTTTAATTTCTTTCTGAAGATCGTATGGTTTGTCTCCAATCTCAAGGAGCAGGGAAGCCTGTTCCAAGCTTGTGCTGCTTTTCCTGGAAAGGATTGTCCTTGCCCGTTCGCTTTTTTGGCGCCTGTGTGTACTATGAGACCTTCAGCCTCAGATCTCAAGGTTCGGCCAGGTATGTACAGGGATATTTGTTCTTTCAAGTAGGCAGGGGCTACTTCAAGTAGGCAGGGGCTACTCCATACATACAGCGATGAACAATAAGCATGGATTTGAAGGTAATGCGATCCTCTAAGGCTAACCAATGGAGGGACTTCCTGTCTGTAGAGATGTGCTCCCTGCTGGTTTTCTGTCTGATGATTCTCACTGTGTTATTTTGTATGATATGGCAGTGTGCTATGCACCCTTGCTAGCTCCTGCCAAAAGGGAATTGGCATTATCCAGTCTTGAAAGGATAGTGGCCCTGGCAATAGTAGCACAGTTCTTATCACTAAAAATAAGATCTAATACATTTGAGCAATCTCAGATAATACTGGCAGTTTTTCTTTAGTTAAGCCACATGTGCCTCAACCCCCAGGGACGCCTCCAGGTATATACCCAGGGTTTTAACTTTCCCGGAGATCAGGATAATTGAGTCTCTGATCTTAAAGGATATGTAATCTTGTGAAAACAAAATCAAAATATCGAGGCTGAGTACCCCAAAAGGAAATACACCGAACACGGGTTACAAAGGAACATACAAAGTACTTTATTTTATACTGAATCCAGTTACTAAGAACAGAGCAAAATCAGATAGCTATCGGCCCTCAGTGCAACACAACAAACTCCAGCGTGGTTAGTGTGTTCAGTGAGAGACGCTGTACATTAGAATGCATTGTTTTTTTATACTTTTTGTGAGCACGATGTCCAGCCCCACTTCGGGTTAATATTCCACTAATACATCACCGATCTAGGGTTCATGCCAGGTCTCGCACATCCGCATATAACTGGTTTACTTTTAATACATATATCAACATGTCTATATGGCAACTGTGTATTCTGAGATTTTCCATGCAGGTCTTCTCAAACATTAATACAATGTAGTTAAACAAGTGTTCTATGTTCAGTATTTGGATACATTGTTCTTAACGTATGCTTGTGGATCAGTTTCATTGCACAAGTAATCCTTTACACACAGGTCAACGAAGCACAAGGTCTCAATTCACGACCTCAACAAGTGGCCTGGAGGCAAGTTACATATTAGCAACATACAGAGGTCAAGACGGCCATGTTGTATTTTGGAATGACATCGTCCACCATTTTAACTCACAGGGTGACTTTTACAAAGCAAACCTAAAATGGCGGATTGACCTAAAATGGCGGTTTACATCGATTTTAAGGTCACAACCTTGCAACACGGATTTCTTCACAAGCGATTTATAAGCAGCTTGGCGTAGGCCAATATACATATATTTATTGCAATAGGAGGCACGATATAATTTCTCTTTTGACAAACCCTCCTTTTGGCCTATGCCAAGTGCTAAAACTACTTTGGATCTCCTTGCAAATAACTCGATGCATCATCGTCCATGCACCCTGAATCGCTGTCGGAAATATCTATTGCCATTAGGTCATTCGCAAAATTTTCTTTCAACACATATTCTTTGGACGTTTTTATCTGGGGCATACACTTTATGTCCTATCATATCTATCGCTTGTGCGCAACTTCCCCCCAGCATCGAACATATACTAGGTAGACACTGAATACAGCAACAAAGAAACAACAGGATTCTCAAAATAATCAGCAAGACCGAAAGGACTTTCCAACCCCAAGATCGCAAGAAGTCCCAGAACCAAGCGCTAAGATCCCAGTTTCCCTCGGGTACGTGCACTTCTGAACTAAGGATGTGCAGATTCTGTATTGCCTTGAAGACGGTTGGGGAGGAATCTGGTACAAAAACACAGCAAGCGGACCCCACTAATTTACACACTCCACCACGTTCAACCAGAATGACATCTAATGCCATCCGGTTTTGAAGTGCTACTGGTCTTATCGCCTTCTGTTCTAATGTCATATTATAGAGTATGTCCGTGGTCCGGTTGATGGTTCTCTCCAGTATTCTCGCTAGTCTTCTGATATCCCCAGAATTCGCTATCTTCCCCCAAAATGGCACAGCTGATTATGCTATATCCCCCAAAATTTGTGCTGGGGTGTCACCATTCTCATCCCGCCATGGACGAGCCTTTGAAACTTCTTTTGTATTATCTATAAACACCCCAGGTAACAGGATCCCTAAATAACAGGTTCCCTGCCAATCCCTGGGCATGCTACATTGCTGCAGACAAAGTAGACAGGTTCGCCTACATACAAAGGTCTGTTTTCCCCAGTCAAATTTGCAACGTTGGCACAACCTAGCAAATCTCCCATTGACTGAGTTCCATTCCTCTGTATGCAAAAAGAAACTGAATCGGGGCTATGATTAACAGTGTAAGAAGGAGGCATGGCATCCTTATTGCCTATCGGAGCCATCTTAAATGAAATCAAATATTGGAAAGGACGAGACTGTCTATCAGAAGGCCTAATAGAAGCAACGTTAGGTTTACTCCTGTTT
The DNA here is from genome assembly GCF_040938575.1 of Ambystoma mexicanum. Taxonomy (NCBI): domain Eukaryota; kingdom Metazoa; phylum Chordata; class Amphibia; order Caudata; family Ambystomatidae; genus Ambystoma; species Ambystoma mexicanum. Next base: position 44,453,142 of record NC_090936.1, on the reverse strand, counting down.
GCGAAAAGCGAGCATCCCAGGGGAGTCAAAACACGTTTCTCAAAACTATTCAAATTGGTGCCATCAAAGTTCCCTGAGATGCTATCATTCCAACGGCCAAAGAACAGTGCTCTAAGAGAAGCATAGCAAGCAGTTGTCAGAGGTAAAGGATGAATGTACCAACCTAGCCCCTTATCCCTGTGTTGCGGTAAATGTGAACAGACCCAACAGTTAGACTTATTAAAAATGGCATGCGTAGCATTCATGATAAGTAGTAGGGTATTATTGTGGTACCTTTGTCTATGCTGAGAGTCCCTAGGGGACAGAGTATGCAAATGTACAAAGGGAGTAGGAACAGTAGGTATACTTTCAGTAGGTAACAAAAGTTCTAAAGAATGAGTTTCCTCAAGGTACCACAACCGTAAGGCAGCGACTATTAAAAACCCAAATATCATTATAAAAACACAGCAATACGTTTTCGGGGCCCAGGCATTTTGTCCATTGTCCCGGTTGGTCACCCCCTCATTTACAAGTCCCATACGAGCGGTAGCGGTAGCAGGCATTGTAGTCTTCAGATGGATACCCCAATGTTCGTTGCTGGCGACCTCCCGGCCGCGCGACTTCTTAGTCCTTCCACAACCCTAGCCAACAGAATCCCCTTTCTCAAATTTGGGCAAAAACAAGCCCTCGATGATCCTTTTCTTCTTCGAATGCACAGCTGAACCGTGCCGTAAGTCTATTTTCTTGCACGCAGATTGTACCTTACTTTTCCCGATACTGAGTGATCCGGAAACAATGTGTCGTCACTTCCCGTTGGAAGCAACGTATCAGAGACAAGTGAAGATGCCGAATTTGAAACAGCAGTTTCCGGATGCAAAACTTTTGGAGAGTGTGGAGACAAAATGGCGGCTTCCCCAAGCCTCACGGGCTCAGAGAGATTCTCCGACACACTCTTGGCGCTATTTACTGCTTTGGGATCGTTGGTTGCAGCATTAGCGAGGGGTTCTGTTTCTTCTGTAACATGTGGCACTGTGTGAGGAAGTTTCTTGACGTGGGATGCGTGGATCCAGTTCTTTCTTCCAGAGACCCGCACCGCTGTTTGGGTGACCAACAGGACTTGGAACGGGCCACGCCAGCGAGGCGCAAGGCAGGAAGACCACTCAAATGCCTTGATGAGCACCCAACTTCCAGGCCGTATACTGTGGCCCGGGCCCTCGTATCACACAGGTAAAGCTTCTCGTACCTGGTGATAAATCAAATACAGGTTTTTATTCAACTGGCTGCAATAATCCGAAAGTAATACATTTTCAACATTTCTCAATGAATTGCATTTAGGAAGGTTCCAAATATTGGCAGGTCTCCCCATTCCCACCTCAAATGGAGAGAGCCCAGTCTTAGTTTGAGGGGTTGTACGCATGGATAATAACACGATCGGTAAGGCGTCCGGCCATTTTAGTTTGGTGCCGGCACACGTTTTAGCGAGTTTGTTCTTGATGATACAATTGTGCCTTTCTACTAGTCCGGCACTCTGAGCATGTCTGGCCGAATGGAACCGTTTGTCAATTTGTAATGCCGCACATATCTGCAGAATTACAGCAGCGACAAAATGTGGACCATTGTCCGACCAGATAACTCTTGGCAGCCCGAAACGCGGGAAGTATTCCTTTAACATGGTTTTTGCAGTAGTCATGGCTGTAGCATCTTTAACGGGGAAAGCCTCAACCCATTTACTAAAAATGCAGATGACCACCAGCACATATTTTTTATTGTCAAATCGTTCCATTTCAATAAAGTCAAACTGGATAACTTCAAAGGGGACAGAGGGTGGCCCAAAACTTCCACTTGGAGTTACTGTCCCCTTTCCCACATTGTGTTGTAGGCAAATCATGCAATCCTGGACGTAGCACTGGGCAATTTTTGAAATTCTGTCATTTGCCCAAACTTTCTCTAACATTTTTGTCATCATCTGGGCTCATACATGCGTAGGACCATGGGCCATGATGACCATCATCATTATATACGCATCAGGGAGTAGCCATTTCCCCTCCGCTATGTCCACCCAACACCCGTCATCATCAAGTTTCCCAAGCCTTCAGCCCACCTCTTGGATTCTTCTAACATGGCATCAGCTTGAATATCCCATACAGACCCAACACCCTCATCCATTGCATGGGCATTTACAGTATCCCTTGAAACATACATCTCCGTAAGGGGATCGGTAGCAGTTTGTCTAGCTATCTGATCAGCGAAAGCATTCCCTTTCCCTATGTCATCTGTAATCTTTCGACATGCTGCACATTTCATAACTGCTAACTGAGTAGGGAGCGCAAGCACTGAGAGTAGTTGTACTACTAGGGAGCCATGTTGGATTTTAGTGCCATGTGAAGTTAGGAACCCTCTCTCTGACCAAAGTCTCCCAAAGTTGTGAACCACCCCAAAGGCATACTGACTATCAGTATATATATTTACTGCAAGCCCTTCGGAAAGTTCACAAGCTCGGGGCAATGCTATAATCTCTGTGGCCTGCGCAGAATTATGCGTGATTCTCTTAGTTTCCATGACCGTGCTTAATGTGGTGATTGCATAAACAGCTGTGGATGTACCATCCGGAAGTTTGAAGCAAGAGCCATCACAGAACAGCTCTCCTTGTGGATTATCCAAAGGAGTGTCTTTCAAATCAATTCTACCCTTTGTCTCTTGTTCGGTAGTATACAGACAGTCATGTGACTCTTCATCGCCGCAAGTAGTATCTTGCGTGAAAGGTAGGAGTTCAGCCGGATTAAGAACACAACACCTTTTAATTTGAATGTGAAGAGCAAACAAGATCAATTCATATCTTGTCAACTGTGCAGAAGTGAGGTGTTGCGTTTGGGTTCGGTTCAGTAGAACATCTACAGAGTGAGGCACCATCAGGGTTAGATTATGGCCTAGGACCATTCCCTCACTCTGCTTTACAGACGCAGCAGCAGCGACAGCTCGCAAACATCTTGGCAAAGCGCATGCTACAGGATCAAGGGCGGGTGAAAAGTAACCGCACGGTCTATTCTTCCCTCCATGTTCCTGAGTTAATACAGCCAATGCACATCCATCACATTCATGCACAAACAACACAAATGCCTTTTCATAGTTTGGTATGCCCAAAACTGGTGCAGAGCATAATGCAGTCGTAAGCAAGTCAAACAATTGCTGGTGTTCCGCATTCCATGGCAATGGCGAAGAAATGCCCTTCTTTGTCAAAGCCAACATCGGTTTGATCACTAGTGAAAAATCTGGGATCCACAACCTACAGTAAGAAGCCATACCTATCAAGGCTCTTACTTCCTTCTGTGTATTTGGGACAGACATGCCAGAAATGTGTTTTATTCTTTCAGGTGTCAATCTTCTTCCCTCCTTTGACAGGAGATGGCCTAAATAGGCGACCTCCTGGCAACAATATTGAAACTTTTTAAGCGAAGCTTTGTGACCATGCTTAGCTAGATGGATAAGCAATAACACAGTGCCCTCCTTACAGGCGCTCTCAGAGTCAGCAGCTAAAAGCAAGTCATCAACATATTGAAGCAATGTACAAGTAGAGGGCAATTCAAGGGTATCAAGCTGTTCTTTCAAAGCCCTACTGTAGATGCTAGGACTCTCTGTGTACCCTTGAGGTGCACGAGTAAATGTGAACGAAAACAAGTATCTACTATCCTTGTGTATAGGAATAATAAAGAAAGCATTCTTTAGATCCACAACACTAAAGTAAGTAGCTGTAGCTGGAATCATGGTTAAGATTGTCGTCACATCAGGCACAATTGGAAATTGTGCAGCGACGACTTTATTAATGGCGCATAAATCAATTATGAAACGGAATGGAATTGCATTATCGCCTTTCTTGTACACGGGTAAAATCGGACTATTACACAAACTTCCTGAAATTTCTTCAATCACCCCGCGATGCACAAAATCGGAAACAATTCATTTCAAAGCTTGCTCGCCCTCAACTGAAATCTTATACTGGGGAATGTGTGGCAGCTTAATTCCGTGCTTCAAAACTATCTTAACAGGTTCAATCTGTAAAACACTGACATCATTGTCGTCAACAGCCCATAAGCTCTCTGGTACATTAATGAATTCTGGCGGCAAAGGTCTAATCAAGAATTGCGAGACAGAAAATTGCTGTGGTGAAATCGTCAAGCGCACTCCATCAGAAATACAATAAATCACTGCATTTAATTCTTTTAACAGATTCAACCCCAGCAAGTTCTCTCCACAATTCGAAGTCAACAGAAATGGACAGTGGTCCGTAAAGGGAGCCAAAGAAATGGGTACCGGCGAAGAAACCAGAAAAACAACTGGTGTGCCAGAAAACCCCACAGAAACATTTCTTTGCCCTGACAGTGGAATGTTTGGAACCCCTGAATGATCAATGGAACACTTCTGTGCTCCAGTGTCTATCAAAAACTGATGTTTCCTATTTCCCACCACCATTTCAACGTAGCGACCTTTCTGATTGTCAGGAATAGGTGTAGGTTCCAAACCCTGCTTCGGCAATCCTAACCAAACAGAATATCATCAAAAGGAAGCTCTTCAGATAAATATGCCGCGGAAGGATGATCAAATATGTTCCTGGTGTCCACACTCGAAATCTGATTATCCTGTGAAAAAGGTTGCTGAGGGTCCTGTGTAAACTGACCTCTACCAGGGCCCCCTACTCCCGGGCGACCTCTGGATCGTTTACCCATATTCCCGAATGTGTTATTCGACCTTTGTCGAAGGACGAGGCATTGTGCAGGCCAATGACCCTCTTGACGACAATAGGCGCACTGGTTAATGTTCACAGGACCCAAGGGCACATTCCCTTGTGGGACACACTGACCTCTAATCTGAGAAGTACCCCCTCTGGGGCCTCCAACAATTTGCTGTAATGGCATTTTAGTCTTCAAATCACCTTTTCGTTTTTCAACTCTATCTTTTTCATTATTGACACGGTTCTCGTAGTACGGAGCCATGTGCAGTACCTCTTATCGCAATTTCGCCTCCCAAGTGCTCTCAGAAGACATAATTTGTGACTGGATGTCAGGCAGCAATCCAGGCACAAATTTGTCCACAAATAACCTTTTCCCAGACTCTGTGCCTAGGTCTTGTCCACTGAAATCCGAGAATACCTGTTCGAACCGATTAAAGAACTCGATAGCACCCTCAGACTTTCCTTGGACACAGGCTGTAAGTTTGTCCCAAATAATTCTTTTCTCTGGAATTCTAGTTTTCAATTTTGCAATGATTCTATCAGGCAAAGTTAATATCACTTGAGGCGGTCTTTCACCAGCTGGTCTTTCTCCATCGAGTCTAGTTATATTCACCCATGTATCGCCCAACCCTGGCACGTCGTCTATAGTTCTAACTTGTTTCCACAAATCTACGGGCAGGAGTACAGGGAATAACAAATCGATATTGCCTAAGGTGAACACTGAGGATTGCAAGACGAACTCTATTTCTTTATAGAATCCTGTCGGATTTTTCCTAATATCAGGAATAGATTGCATAATAGTATTCACTTCCTGTCTTGAGAACGGGACGTGAACGAACTGCGATACATAATGTGCAGGAATGTTCACATCAACTATACCCTGTGCGGCATCGGCCGCAACCGCAACCTTCGGGACAAATGTCGGAGAACCTCTCTCATAGGCAACTGAGAAGTAGGTGACTCCGAACGCTTACTAAGCAACAGAGCTAAGTCGAGCGCTAAAGCAGTCGAAGGAGTGTCAAGTGAAAAAGCTCTCTTATAAATACTCAATAACTCTGTGGGACAACTAATCTTTCTTTTTACACAATCATCCTGTAGGTACTCATTACCTGTATCACTTTCCTCTGCATTTCTGGCGTATACTGACTATATGTGTCATATACTTCAACTGGAGTTATCTACATATCCGAAATCCATCTAAGTGCGTCCTTCGTACAAATTCGTGCTTCCTCAGATATCGATTTACGACAAAGAAGGAACCATTTCTGTACGTACATACTTTCCTCCTCGTCATCCTCATTCTGCAACTGTTCTAACTCCTTTCTATACCCAAATAACCTCTCGACATGCTCATTAACTTTCTCCTCAGTGTCTCTAGAAAACGCTAAAGTATTTAGATCCCTTAACCCTTGCGGGAGATCTGTATTATTTAATTTTCCCCACATTACACATAAATGAATCCCTAAACCTTCAATAAAAACTTTTTTCTCAGGAAAATTATCCATATTACAAAGTGTGGCAAAAACATTAGCTTGATCATCCTTCTCCATACAATGCTTAGCCCATGCGATCAAATCACATTTCTTCTCTGGTGGTACAGTATTGCGAGTGACAACCTTTGACCTTGCACCTCGATCGACTACAAGCGGCTCAGGACCACTTGGAAGAGAGGGAGCAGGCAAATTCAATGGAGGTACTGTTACTGGTGCGATAAGAAGAGGTGGAGGAACTGGAGGAAGGGGAACATTAGGAGGAGCAGGAACAACGGGAACAACAGCAGGTAGAGCAGGAATAGCAGGAGGAAGAGGCAAAGCAGCAGGAAGAGGAGCATACGGAGGTGGCGCAGAGGCACCAGACCTTCGTTCATTTAACAATTTGTCTATGAATTCATCGGAAGCATGGAGGTCTTTGGAAGGATAGATTTTTTGAATTCCAAGTGAGAAAGCCCTATACATATTCCTAGTCGATTCAGAATCTTTATCCTGGTCATACAATAATGCTTTTTCGGCGTTTGTCTTATGACGGCGCGCATGTTTTTCTCTACTTTTAAGTTGCTGCAACGCTTCTTTTTTCCAATTCTGCAAAACATCAAATGCTGCAGGTCTCGCCTTTTTCTTTCATAGAATTGACTCTAAATACTCAATACGAGGGATTTCAAAACTGCCATTGATTGGCCACTGAAGTTCGGAGGCATGTCTGGTTTGTCTGTGCCAAATGTCATTAAATACTATACTTCCAATGCCATGCTTACAGTACATAATACATGCCGGCGACCCCTCCTGTGGTGCGGGACGGCTAAATTCCTAAGATTGTCTATCGCTGCGGAACAACGCCCTGAAGCAGGTAGACAATTTCCCAGGCATATCAAATTATTGGTGTTACCTAATCAATAATTGTGTCTGCAGATACAATGTGCCAAATTCAAATTATCAGGGTTGAATTCAGAGGCGGGTCACGACTCACCTGAACAAACCTAAGGAGGTCCGATTGGATTTCAAAGAATCTTACCTAACTAATCTTACCTCGTGTATGGCGATTTCATATAGCTATCGGCCCTCAGTGCAACACAACGAACTCCAGCCTGGTTAGTGTGTTCAGTGAGAGACGCTGTACATTAGAATGCATTGCTTTTTTATACTTTTTGTGAGCACGATGTCCAGCCCCACTTCGGGTTAATATTCCACTAATACATCACCAATCTAGGGTTCATGCCAAGTCTCGCACATCCGCATATAACTGGTTTACTTTTAATACATATATCAACAAGCCTATACGGCAACTGTGTATTCTGAGATTTTCCATGCAGGTCTTCTCAAACATTAATACAATGTAGTTAAACAAGTGTTCTATGTTCAGTATTTGGATACATTGTTCTTAACGTATGCTTGTGGATCAGTTTCATCGCACGAGTAATCCTTTACACACAGGTCAACGAAGGTCTCAGTTCATGACCTCAACAAGTGGCCTGGAGGCAAGTTACATGTTAGCTACATACAGAGGTCAAGGCGGCCATGTTGTATTTTGGAATGACATCGTCCACCATTTTATCTCACAGGGTGACTTTTACAAAGCGAACCTAAAATGGCGGAATGACCTAAAATGGTGCCTTACATTGTTTAAGGTCAGGACCTTGCAACCCGGATTCGCAAGCGATTTATAAGCAGCTTGGCGTAGGCCAATATACATATATTTATTGCAATAGGAGGCACGATATAATTTCTCTTTGACAATCTGGGCTTAGTTTAGACCTAGCTTGAGGAGAGCCGACAATCATTAGCTCGGTCTTGCTTCCATTGAAGCAAAGCCAATTTGCCCTCATCCAGGCCTCTATAATGTTGAAGATGTTGGCAATCTTGTTGTTATCCGTGCTGTGGCAGCCACTCAGTTCGACCACGAGTTGGGTGTCGTCGGTGTAGTTGGTAAAGTACAACCCTATGTTGTTGAGGAGGGTACAGAGACACCGCAAGTATAAGTTGAACAGAAGGGGAGGACAAACCTGCCTCCTGTGGCACGCCATAGTTGATGGATATGGGCAGTGAAGCTTGATCACCCCAGTATATTTTAGAACTCCGTTCCACAAGGAAGGAGGTCACCCAGCCTATTGCCTCCCGAGAGCAGCCTCCAGAGTGTTCTAAGGCCCATTGAAGTTGCTGATGGCCCAGCAAGTCAAAAGCTGCGGACAGGTCCAAAAGTACCAACATACCTGTCTTGCCTTTATCCATGATGTTAAGCATGTGGGATTGAAGGTCTAACAATGCGGTTCTGTGCAATGTGATCTTCTAAAGCCCGATTGCTGTTTGTGGAGAAGGTTATTGTCATCCACAAATGCTTGGAGTTGCCAAATTGCTGCATTATCAAGAATTTTCAATAAGAAGTTACAGTTTGTTATCCGGTGGAGATTGGATGGATCTTGCTGGTCCTGTCCTGGTTTTTTAACCTGAGGAGTGACTGTAACCGTTTTAATGACCACTGGAACCTTACCATCTCTAAATGAAGCATTGACCATTCTGGTGAGGAAGGGTGCGAAAATGTCTTTGTTTTCCAGAATCAATTTGGGGGGCAGAATATTGGGGGGCAAGCTGTTTGTCGCATGGAGGAGAGGAGGGTTTTCTTTTCCTCTAAGGAGACGGGGCTAAACTTAAATGTGTTCCATACTGTATGGCTAGCTCCTAAACTTATGGGGGTGGGCGGATCATGGGAGGATACTTGAAGGGCACCCATAGCCACACAAGCCTTTTGAATTTTGTTACTAAAGGCAAGCTGTACTTTATCACACTCTTCCTGTGAAGGTTGAAAAGGAGGTGACAGGGCTGAGGGTTTTTTAATTCATTTTAGGATCTGAAATAGTTTGCCCGTTGAATTGGAGGCTATCGAGATTTGTACATTAAAGACATTTTTTGCCTCAATAGTCTTACTTTGTATTGTTTCTGCAAGTCCTTCCTCTTTATTTTGTTATCCTCCGAGGGATGCTTACCCATTTACTTTCCATTTTTCTCTTTTCTAATTGTTAGTTTCCGCGTTGAACCATTTTTGATGATTTAAGTTGGTTCAAACCTGTTTGTATTTCATTGGGTCATATTGATTGATCAGTTCTTGTGCTTGATTATTAAATAGTTCCACTGTTCTATCACATGTATCCTTGTCCAAGTGTCAGCCATAATATTGCCTATGTACTGTGCTTCAATGTGGGAGGTGATGTTTTGAAAGTTTCTACTATTTACTTTTTTAGGTACATTTTCCAATGCCATTATGAACTTGACCTTGTAATGATGGGACCATCAACAGGGCGTTGTCCTTTGCATAGTGATATCGAGGTTGCAAGATATTACTCAGTCCAATTGGTTCCCTTTAGAGGTTGTGGGTTCACTGTTGATCACGGAAAAGTCAACAGCTCTTAGATCTTTTTCAAGGGTCAAAGCTTCCTTGTCTTTAATATTGCCCCTCCATCTATTGAAATTGCCTAGTAACAGGGTGCCTGTATTAGTTCCTTTCAAGTTGTTTAACATTTGTACTATTTATTCATTGAATTCTGATTCCAATAAAGGAGATCTGTACAGTACGATAATGTTGATGCAACTGTTCTTTGTCAGTGTGTGTTTGAGAAGGAGAGGTTCACAACCCTGGGATCGGATGGGAGAAGGGAATAATTGTAAGTTGCTACTCCTCCACCCAATCCTAGTTCTCTGTTATTGTAGAAAATGTTAAAACCTTTGGGTACTGCCTTGTTAATTAGTCGGTCCGGTTTGTTTCTGCATCCATGTTTCTGCTAGGCAAAGAATGTCCAACTCTTCCTCCATTATGTAGTCGTGAATGCACAGGGCATGATTGTTTAGGGATCTTGTGTTCAATAAGCCCATTTCAAATGGATTGTGTCCTCCAAGATATTCCACATCTTTGACATGTAATGTCCACAGCTGTGCCACTTTGTGAATGTTTCGGCAGAGGGCGTCCTTGGTTGGGGTGATGTCCCTCGAAAAACTATATCGAGGGTGACGTCACCGGATGTTATAAATAGGACGCAGAGCACCCGCATCCTCAGTTTTGTTTTTTCCACAAACGTGTTTGCTTCAAGAACTCGGCGCGCCTCGTGTATTCTTCGTGAATATGTCTTCTGCTACCCCTCCGACTCCGTGGTCTGGCTTTAACACTTGCCGGGACTGTAAGTCTAAGATGTTGATTACGGACCTGCACCGCATTTGTTTGTGGTGTCTGGGCGAGAGTCATGACACAGACTGTTTGAAATACCAATCGTTGACTGCTAAGGCCTTGCGGGAGTGTAAGCGGAAGTTACAGGTAGGTCGGAGTACTAAACCCAGTAAGTCCCGAAAAGTTGCGAAAGAAATGTCCACCGATGATTCGAGGGGCGACTCTCCTCGTCGGAAGGAGTCCTGGGGATCTCGATCCCGGAGTGGGTCCCGCCATTCATTGTCCTCGTCTAGGCACTCCTGGAAGCAGCGTCACCGGTCTCCTTCCCCCTCCTCGTTGGATGATGGCGCCACAAGGAAAGTGGCTTGTCCCACTAAATCCTCAACTCCGGAGGAATGGGAGGCCTTCAGGGAGCAAATGCTGGCAATTTTTCAATCCCAGGGCACAGTTCCATCCACGCCTTTGGAAGAAGCCGGCAGGGAACAGTTTCGGTCCAATGCTCGTGCGCCTTTAGGCCCGGGTCCTCGGCGCGATACTCATCGGGAACCATTGCGGTCCTGTTCGGACAAGGTTCAGGTTGTCGCCAGAGACGTGCTAGATCCAGGTCTCGGTCTTCGTCCCTGGAGAAATCTGGTAAGGGCTCGAGGCCGTGTTGATCGGATAAGGAGGTCTGTGCTTTGCCTTCACTCCGGCTCTCTGTGCCTTTGGGGCCATTTGGGCGGAATTTGCAGATGGCGATCCCTGGTACTGGGGATCCTCCAAGGAAGGCTAAATCCAAGTCCAGTCTGTGAAGCCTGTTGGGGACTCCAGACCAAGATTAGAATGACAGGTGATACTCTGTTCCTCTAATTAGTACACAGACATAAGAAGAAGTGGAATACTCCAAGAACAGCCTTTGAATAATAGAAAAGGCCATTCAAAAATAAGATTTGGCAGACGTATGAGTTGAAAGAGTAATTCATCAGTAAACACCCCACAGGTATTTATAAGATATTTATTTTAAACATTGTGGAACAATAAGAAACCAATTAAATGAGCAAGGGAGACTGTTAAGAGAGAGTTGTACCAGCAAGTTACAGTGATAGTGTAACGTTAGGAATAGCCTTAGAGTACGTGATAAGCTTTTTCAAGAATAAAACCCAGCAGACAGATGAGTAAAAAAAGTAACATCTGAAAATATCCCAGAGGCTTTTCCAAATAAAAGTGTGAGGGGGACAATGAGGAGAGAATTGTACCAGTAAAATGTTGTGACGTTTTGACAAACAAGTTTAAAAGGGATGCAATAGTGAAAAAGAAAATTGATAGGGATTAATCAACCTATTAGACATTTTCTAAAAAAAATGTAGAAGTTGAACTCCATTTAAAAGACTGGTTACTAAAAGAACCATCTTTATACCTTGTTTTTTCACAGAACATCATCCAGAGGTTGACCTAGAGTACTTAAAAGGGACAAGAAAGGAACCTGAGAACCTGAAACCAGGCGAATATTGAGGACAAGCAGCAATTTTGAAACAGAAACTGTGTTTTTCGTATTGTGTTTTTCTTCCCCTGAAGAATTTCCTGATAATAAGTGTGAGAGTTGAGATGAGGAATGAAACATGTTGGGTATGTTTGTTGGAGTAATATGAGAATGGATGAATGAAATGCCATCTATGCGAAAACAAGAAGGAGACTATCAGTCATTTTTCATACAGTAGATGAAATTGACAGAGAAGATCTTATGGCGAAACTTAGATAGCACAATAGATTGAAAATGAACTGCTTCCTAATGACTTGCCCTAGAGAATGGTTGTTAGAATAGAATAATTGTTTTACTTTAATATGAAAAAATAGTGAGAAAAACAAGTGAAAAGAAAACACTCCTCTATGATTGTTTTTCCAAAACAAGTGTGTATTTTCTCATATATAAAATAAACAGAAATATATTATATATTTTATATGAAAATAAAATTGTGATCTTTTTTGATACAAAAATCAAATTGTGGTATGTCTAGATTAAATTGGTAAAGACATGCGTCTAGGTTCAAAAACTGCATGAAGATGGAAAAACAAGGGACCCTTTGCCCATTTGATACCACATTGTAGGCTGTGTTCTGAAGAGGGCTGGTGCAAAGGGGTCTAAGACTAAAATATATGTCAGCATCCTCTAGTCTCTTAAATTTGTGAGGGGACTCCAGACCCACTTCAGTCCCTAGATAGGAGTTCTTTCTTCCTCTGGATGATATCTATGAGGAGAGGTCAGATTTGGAGTTTGACCCTGTTGAGACTAATGTGGCTCCTATCTTTTCTGGGGACAGTCAGTTGGAGGAGTTACGTCAATCATTGCATGATGCCAGTGGCTTAGACGCATCTCCTGAGGTGGAGTTTGGCAGGCCTGAGCCTGGGGCACATGCTGAATCCTCGTATAGGAGACTGATGACTAGGGTTACTGAGTATCTTGGTTGGTCTAGTCCTCCGGATGCATTTGTTCAGGATGACTTGACTGATATTTTGGATCAAGGTCTGTCCACTGACCCAGTGTTGCCTTTTCATTCGACTTTGCAAAAAAGGGTGGTGGCTGCTTAGCAGACCCCGGAGTCTCTTCTGGTGTTTAACAAGTCGTTAACTAAAAAATATCCACCCTTCCAGTAGCAACCCCAGCTACCTATCCACTCACCCCACTAATGAGAGTTTGGTGGTTCAGGGGGCTACGACCACCTCGAGGCAGGCAGTGTACCCTACCATCTCTCCTGGTAGGGACGACAAGCACTTCAATGGTTGGGCACGCAAGGTGTTTTCTGCGGGGTGTATGGCGCTGAAGTCAGCCAACTCCACTTGTGCCTTGGCAAGATTTTCACACACTCTGTGGAATCGCGTCTCTCTAGTGGCTGAGCATATTCCCGAGGGGGAAGAAAGGGATTGGTTCCTGGATCTCATGCAGGATGGCAAGGATGCCATATGAGGATGGTTATACGCAGGTTTGCGTGGTTGCGGAAGTCAGGTTTTGCTCTGGATGTACAGGCCCGTCTTCTGAACATGCCCTTTGATGGCTCTCATTTGTTTGGCAGCAAGGCTGATGCAAGCCTTGAGAGGTTGCAGACCTCCAAAGCTGCAGCTAATTCTTTGAGAGCAGCAGTGCGTCAACCTCCGCCTTTTTGTCCTAGGGGACAACAGTAGAGGGGAGGTTCCTTTCGTTACGACTCCTCTTTTGGTAGGATGACAGAAGCCGCCAATCAAAGGGGTCAGCGGAAAAGTACCCGTGGTGGACGGGGAAATAGAGGTGCCAGAGCCACTCAAGCAGCAGCCTCTTTGCCTTCAGTGCCTTCAGGCGCTGCAACTGCCGCCCCAAAACGGCTATGAGGCAATGTTCCATTGTTCAACGGTTGGGGGCAGACTGTGTCAGCATCTCAAAGAATGGCGAGCTATTACTTCGGATGCGTGGGTTCTGGAGACAATAGCCCACGGCTAAAGCCTTCCCTTCCTAAAGCGGCCTCATGGCAATCCACCGGGGAGTCTCTCTTTGAAGCTTCCGGATCCGCTCCTTGTGCAGGAAATCTTGACCCTGCTGGAGAAAGGCGCTATAGAACTAGTGCCTGTAGCAGAGAGGAACAAGGGATGGTATTCCCCATATTCTTTGATCCCAAAGAAAGATGGGGGACTGAGGCCCATCTTGAACTTGCGTTGGTTGAACAAGTTCCTCAGGAAGGACAAGTTCAAGATGGTCACTCTTTCTCAGGTCCTTCAGGCCCTTCGATTTCAAGATTGGTTGGTGTCTCTGGACCTACAGGATGCTTACTTTCATGTGCCGATTCATCCAAAGCACAGAAAGTCCCTGAGGTTTGCGGCTGGCAGCTCGTACTTTCAAGTTTCGGGTCCTGCCATTCGGATTGACCTCCGCCCAAGGTTCTTCACCAAGTTCATGGTAGTTGTGGCAGTATATCTCAGGAGAAGGGGGATTCACGTCTACCCCTACCTGGACAACTGGCTGACCCAAGCACGTTCTTCCGAGTAAGCTCTGGATCATCTCAGCCTCACCTGGTGCTCTGTTCACAAGCTGGGCATCTCCCTCAATTTTAAGAAGTCGCATCTGACACCTTCTCAACAGCTCCAGTACATCGGGGCTGTGTTGGACACGTGTAACGCTCACCTGGTATCCACGGGGACGTCACTCAGCTTATTGATTGATATTTTATTTCTATCGCGCTCGTACACAAGTGTTTCAGAGCGCGACAAGGCAAGGGAGGGGAACAGGGGAGTACAAAACAGCGATCTTACTAGTCCCAGTGACATTGAGAACGCGCAAGTGCATGGGAGAGGGGGGAGGGGAAAAGTGCATGGAAGGGGGGAGAGGTGGAAAGTGCGAAGCAGAGGAGAAACAGATAAATAACAATAAATAAATGATAAAGGCAACAAACGGTGGTAATGCAGCCAGCAATTTGCAAGTGCTAGGTTTAAGGCAGCAGACAGGGTAGGTCTGATAAGTGCAGGAAAAAAAAGCGGGGGCTGTATGGGTACAGATACATACCCCAGTGCAAGGGGTGGTCCGGAGGCAGTGCGGGAGGATGGCAGAATGAGCAGGTACCTGGGCCCAGAAGACAGAGGGTGGCCAGGTGCACGGTGCCAAGAGAGAACAGATCAGCAGGGGAGAGGGGGAGCGAAGGCAGAAGAAAAGAGGAAGGTCTTGAGGTGCTTCCGGAACCGGAGATGGTTCTCCTCAGGTTTTAGAGTGACAGGGAGGCTGTTCCAGAGGGAGGCCCCAGCCGAAGACAGAGATCTACCCCCAGCTCGTTTCTTAGAAAAATGACTGACCCTGAGTGAGTTGGAGGTAGAGGAGCGAAGAACTCGAGAGGGGAGGTATTTGCGGAGGGATAGCTGAAGGTATTTTGGACCCAGGCCCCAAAAAGCCTTGTGGACAATGCAGAGGGTTTTGAATTCAATCCTTGCATTCACTGGGAGCCAGTGGAGAGATTTCAGAGCTGGAGAGATACGATCCCAGGGCTTGAGGCCAAGGACTCGCAGTCCTGTTCTGGATTAGTTGCAGAGGGTGGAGAGTAGAGGCAGGTAGATTTAGATAGAGGCTGTTACAATAGACCAAGCTAGAGAGAACCAGAGCTTGAGATACCATGAGCTTCTGGGGGAAGAAGAGGAAAGGCAGAGTACCTCTGAGGAGGTGCAGTCGGAAATTTGCTTTTTAGAGACCTCAGAGATGTGGCCTCGCAGGTGGGGGCAGGAGGAGGGCCAAGGAGGCCGGCCAGAGAGTGAGGGGAAAGGATGGTGAAGGTGTGCCGATGAGGAGGATCTCCGTCTTGCTGGCATTCAGACAAGATCATTGGCGGCACACCAATCTTGAATGGCAGTTAGGCAATCAGATATGAGAGAGGGAGAGGAGGTGGCAGAGGGCAGCCTGAAAATGAGTTGAGTGTCATCAGCGTAGCACTGGAAACTTGAGCAGAAAATGGCAATGCAGTGGGCGAGAGTTCCCAGGTATTGGTTGAAAAGCCAGGGCGAGAGGTTAGACCCCTGGGGAGCACCACAGGTAGAGAGGAAGATAGATGAAAGGAAGGACCCAAGTTGGACCTTGAACCTCTTACGACCTCAAACCCTTCCCTGGAGTCTACTCGACTGGAGACTGGGCCTGAAACACAGGATTGGTAGAGTTTAACTCCCTATTGCCTCGGTGTGCTTGAACCCCTTCTTCCCCGGGGTCCAACCCTTCCCTTTGATCCACAGCTCACCTTGTTTTCTTGGAAAGTGTGCTCTCCGTCCTGCTTTCAGCGCAGGGGCGCGTTGATTGATGCGGGCTTGTTGCTGCCTAGTTACTTCACTGGCAAGAGTCCGACAGGTAAGTATAATGAGTCTTTTTAACAGTTCTCTAATTTCGTTTCCTTCCTTAGATGATGGCCAGCGTCCGGGGATGGCGACGTACTGCTGAGATGAGTAGCGCTGAAGGTGAGTGAGAGCGCGATGTGACCCTTTCGTATTTGTATTGAACTGAGTTCTTTTTCTGTGTCTTTTAGGTGCCGCAATGTTTTCAGCGTGGACGCCGGTAATGAAGAAGAAATGGAGTGAGTAAACGCGGTATGCGGCGCCTCTAGATGTTTTCACGCTAACCTGGAGTGTCTTTTCCTTCTTGCAGATGGATGAGAAGTTCCGGAGACAGAGTTCCCCCAGAGCGGCTGGGATTCAAGTAAGCGTTTGCTTATTTTTAAAGACTGTACGAGCTTCAAAGATTTGCTGAATGCTTACTAATGCCTTTTTTCTGTTCTTTTCCCTTTTCCTTAGGAAGCGGTGTGCCGGGATGGGAATGACACCGCCGAAGATGCCCGCAGAACAGAAGAAGCGATGAATGATGTGCAGAAGCGCCGCAAGGTAAGGCTGTTCCTAACGGTGTTCTTGCAGGAGCTGAGCGCAGAAGAAAGATGCAGGTCTACTGGAGACCAATCCGAACACGGTGTCACGCTGCAGGTGCAGAAAACACAAAGCATGTTTCTCAGCCTGGGCGTGGCTTAAATAGTCTCTGGGTATCCCAGGTGTCTCTGGGCTGAACCGCACCCAAAAGACTAGACTGCACATGCAGTTCTGGGAACCGAAATATCTGGGCATCCATCTTGTCCCCATCAAAGCACTACAAGTCCAATCCCCAATGTTATCCTATGGGAGTGAGTGAGTCTGGTGCCACAAGCTCCAAGTCTGACTCCAAGTGGGTCTTTGGAGGGATGGAGAGGCCCTTGAGGGCCATGTAGGTGATCGTGGCCTGGCTCCAGCCTGGCATCTTGGAGGGCTGGGGACATGAGGGGCAGGAATCATGACACACGTCCTTGGGAAAGTGCTGGCCCCCAAGGTAAGGGCTCATCACATTGTACAGATGGTGAACAGATTTCAAAATGCCCAGCGTCTCCCGTCTTTTGAATTCTTAAGGTTGCTTGGCCTCATGGCATCCTGCATGTTTCTGGTGCCAGAGGCTAGGCTGGGCATGAGATCCCTGCAATGGGTCCTCAAGATGCAGTGGTCCCAATTCTCAGGCAAGATGTCGGATCCCGTTCAGATTCCACCCTCGGTCTCACAGGATCTTCTGTGGTGGGCCAGCAAAGGGAATCTGATGAAGAGGGAGCCATTTTGGCAAACTTGGCCGGAGGTGACAGTGGTGACGGACGCCTCACACACTGGATGGGGGGCTCATCCTGACGATCTGACTGCCAGCGGTCAGTGGTCTCCATTGGAGTCCAAACTCCACATCAACCTGTTGGAGCTGAGTGCCATCAGGCTGGCCCTGAAGGCTTTTCTGCCGTTTGTGCAGGGCAAAAGTGTCCTGATCATGATGGACAACACAGTGGCCATGCATTACCTCAACAAAAAAGGGGGTGGGGTTGCGGTCACTCCCATTGTGCAAAGAGGCAATGCAGCTTTGGTTCTGGACAATCCAGCAAGGGATTTCACTCTTGACAGTTCATTTGGCCGGAGAGGAGAATACGGCAGCGGACGCTCTGAGCAGGCAGAGCACGATCTCTCACGAGTGGGAGTTGGCTCAGGAAGTCCTTCTTGAGATCTTCGCCCTTTTGGGAACCCCACAAGTGGATCTGTTCACGACCAGTGCCAACCAAAATTGTGAAAGATTCTGCTCAAGGGAATTTCCTCCGAGAGGAGCCTTAGGGGACGCATTTGTCGTAGATTGGCCATTCACACTTATGTAGCCATTTCCTCCGGTCCCCGTCATTCCCCATGTGAGATTGCGTTGGTTCGGATCACACATGATCCTCATTGCTCCGGATTGGGCCGGGAGAGCGTGGTACCTGGACCTTCTAGAAATCTCCATCTGTCCTCCACGCCGTCTACCCTACCGAGAGGATCTTCTCTTGCGCGAGGGGGGTCTGCTTCTCCATCCAGAGGTCAAAACTCTCAATCTTCACGCTTGGTTTCTGAAAGGTTGAGATGTAAGGATTGGGACCTCCTGGATGACGTGATGGACGTGTTGCTTTTGGCCAGGCGTCCGGCAACCAAATCCCTGTACCGTTGCTGTTGGCTTAAGTTTTGCGACTGGTGCAGAGGACACAATGTCGATCCTTTTCAGTGTTCCATTTCTATGGTTCTGTCGTTCTTGCTTTCTTTGGCCCACAGGGTTCTTCAAGTAGGTACCATTAAAGTTTACCTGGCTGCACGGTCTATCTTCAAGCGCTCGTCTGAAGAATGTTCTTATTTCAAGATTTCTAAAAGGGCTCACTAATGTGATTCCACTGTCACCGTTTCAGGTGCCGGTATGGTATTTGAATTTGGTCTTGAAATTCCTGATGGGTGCTAAGTTTGAACCTTTGCACTCTTGTCCTTTGAGATTACTGTCCTTCAAGACTGTGTTCTTGGTTGCGGTTACTTCAGCTCGCAGAGTGAGTGAATTGCAGGCACTTTCCTCTAAGCCACCTTTTACGGAGAATTCTCTGTTAAGGTTAATTTCCCAAACCTAGAGAGTCCCCCAGCAGCTTTGCTGGATTTTTAGGGTTTATTTATTTCTCCTGCTCAGAGTGAGACTCTTTTTCTCCCACTCTTAGACATGATTTGAGATATCCTTTGACTTTGTAATGTGTTTTATGGGCTATGGGGTCTTTTACTCCATAGGGTTTCATGTGGTTTTTGGTAAGTGTGTTACACAGCAATCTCAGTGCTCAGAGTTTGGGGGTCACTATGACACAGCTGTGTCATAGTGACCCCCAAACATAGAATCCATACCCTGGGACTGACTGCTGTCTCCCAGGGCATGTAAAGTCACCATTGACTTTACTAGTCTTAAATTGCGAACAGAACCAGTACCAACCATCATATTGTGGAAGTACTGGTAGGGGTAATTAGATTGCCCCTGGGTCTGTTTTTCGAGGGGGCACTGTGCAGTCCCCCCCCGCACCCGCCCCCCCCGTCGAGTTTCTGGCTGGTGGCAGTGGTTACCACACAAAATATTCCACTGGAATATTTCCTATGGGATTTTCCCATTCATTTTAAACGCACCACTTTTTGGTGCAATGTTAAAGATACCGCTGGGTTATTTATTTAATATTTATTCCCCGGTTGGGTCTTTTTGCCAGGACTTGGTTTTAAGATGGCGTTTTTGTTCGCCTCTGTAACTCCAACCCAAGTCGAGCCCTTTGTTCCACTTTTTGGCGGGCTTCTCCACAGAAGCCTCCAAAAGTGGTGCCACTCTGTCTGGGTCTACAGGATGTGTGGGCGGGGAGTTTAGGCACCCTGGACTGAGTTGCCTCGGCAACTCAAGTCGCACTCTTGTGTGATTGGCCCAGTGGTAAGCCGCCCGGCTCACCACTTAGCATGTTTGAGTGACAGCTAGGACTGATGAATGGGGGTTTTCTGCATAAAAACAGGGCTTTGGGGACTGGAACTTGAGAAGTCGCCACAGGACCAAAGAATCCGAAGAGGGAGAAGCTGAGCTGACCTGCAACGACGACACCACCGGTGGAGCCCTGCTGAACCGTCTAACCACTTCCCAACGACAGAGAAGATCTTCATCCCGGAGAGTCTTCTTCCTCTGAACTGGTGGGAATAACCAGTTCGCCCTCTTTTCGCCTTCCTGGATCGTCTCGTGGTCGAATCGCCCGTGCCAAGCATCCTGGCGGCCGGATAGCCACGCTTCACCACTACCGCAAATAAAAGGGTAGTACATTTTAACCGAGAAACTCCGCGGCTGGTTTCTTCCCTGGCAGTGCAACAACCTCCAGCTTTCCTCCACATCGAGACCTTCTCTTCCTCTGCACGAAACACTGACTTGCACCTGCTGCCAGGAACAACTGCCCCCGCTGGAGCTTTCTCACCATTTCAGGTACTGTGTCCCGCCTGGTCTCCCTTGCAACAGACTGTTCAAGGTGTCCCGTAAATCCTTGACTTTCTATCCTGGGGTGACTTGGGACCTGCTAACTAACTTTTCCTGACTTGATCCAACCCTTTGTGAACTATCTGCAAAGACTCTTTAAAAGTACTATTCAACTGTGTGATCTTGGACACATTCCGCCTTGCTCTCTCCAAGAGTGGGCCTGGCCTATGACTTTCTTGCTCCTCAGTAGACTCTGCCTTTTCTGACTTGCTCTGGTTCTCTTAAAGTGTTGGTATTGTGTATGTTCCTAATTCTGCCTTTTTCCCTCCTTTTTTAATTAACTTATTGGAGGGCCATCTTAGGTTAAGCGCTCGCCTCTGTCTGAAAATAAGTGGTGTTTTAACTAAGACTTGTTCAATAAGTGATCAGGGATGTATACATATTAATAGTGACTGTGTTTGAACTTGCTTGCCATATTAGTGTTAGTGTATTTTACAAAGTGTGTTTTTAAATAAATAATTATATACTTTTATACCCAAGCTCTGGTCAGTGTTTGCTTGTGCTACTGTATTTTGGTACCTATCTTGTATACGCTATATACTGTCTAACTCTTCTTGAGAGAAGTCTGGCTTCTCAGCCACAGCTACCAGGTAAATCTGGGTGGTACAGACTGCTACCAATTGGGTTTACTGCCAAGACTGGTAGTCTTAAGCCTTTTGCAGTGGTCCCTAAGGGACCTGCACAGGTTTCTGCCTAACACTGGTGTACAGCAGTGGGATTTGTATTGAGTATACATTTTAGTTTGCTTAAAGATACCTTAATGCAACTAACCGCACTAAAAAGTTTATTTTCTAACCTGTCAACTATGGAATGTTATAGTCAAGAGTCCCTTGCTACAAAAACTGCTGATTGTTTAAGAGTTCTCTGTGAGCATAAGAATCTCCTGACTAAAGGCAAGAAAATAGAGCTAATAGAAAGGTTGTTAGCAAACCAAAGTCTGGATGGTGGTTCAGAGGAACCTACCACTCCAGCAAATGTAGATAACAGCAATGATATTGATATTGATCTAGTCTTGATAATCTGCAGTCAGAAGCAGAAGAGGGGGGTGAGGATGATGTAGTTGTCCCCCCTAGGCCTCTACCTGCTCTGCCAGCTGTACCTGCTGGACCTTTGCCAGGTCCCACAATTAGTCCTCAATGTCTTGAACTAGAGAAAATGAAACTTGAATTGGAGTTTAAGAGACTTAATGCTGAAACAGAACAAAGGCACCAAGAACTAAGGCTCAGAGAAATGGAGCTCAAGCATGAGCTAGAGATAAAGAAACTGTCTGTTGAAAATGCTTCTCTCTCCGGATGCTCTAGGAGTTCCAGTCCCAAAAGACCCCGGATGCCTAAAGAGCTTGTGGGTATGTATGAGCCTAAGTTGGATGTGTTGGATTGGTTGAGTTTGTTTGAGTATAATCATGGGCTCCAGAACACTAAAGGAAATGAGTTACTTTCCTGGTTGTTCTCTAGGCTCCCCCCTGTTACAACTGATGTGGTAATGGAGTTGGGGGTGGAGGATAAGAAGGATTATGAATGTGTGAAGCTAGCTTTGATAGCTAGATTTGGGAAGACCCCTTCCCAGTACCTTAAGAGGTTTAGGACCCTCAAAAAGCATGATGGTACCCCTTGGGCTACCTGGGGGAGTGAAAGTTTGAAGAACTTAGAGGGATGGATTAAGGGTTACAAGGTGAACACTTACGAGGGAATGAAGTTGGAGTCAATTTATGATGCCTGCTCTCCTGAGCTCAGACAGCACTTGGCTGATTCAAAGGAATTTAGATTCCAGAAAACTAGCTAAGGCTGCTGACTTGTGGGTTGCCAACAGGGCTACTCACAAGGACTCTGGGGTAACTCAGAAAAAGGATGAGGAGAAACAGCCTAAAAAGGACTCCAAAGAGAATTCTAATAATCCCAATCCCAAAGAGGGTCCCAAACAAAACAATAAGGGTAAGCCACAAGGGAAACCGAATCAGGCTAGTGTACCTTCTGGTACCAAACCAGAAGGAGGTCAGAGCAAGCCACCATTCCAGAAAGCATTTGGTAAATGCTATGTTTGTAGCTCGCCTGACCATGTGAAAGTGGATCCCAGGTGCAAGGGTAAACCTTCAGGGGTCCACACTGTCTCCTTAGCCTTCGCTCCAGAGGAGGAAGTACAGATGGCCAGTGGAAACTTTCTGTTACTAGCAGATGAACCAATTGGAGTCTCAGCTAGTGTTTCTTTAGTGTCTCTGGGGTTGTGGGAACAACAGAATGTAGATGTATATAATTCTATCCCAGATAATACTAAAGAGTATTATAAGGACCGTGTCCAGGTGAATGGTCAGGAGACTCCTGCCATTAGGGACACTGGGGCCAGCATAACTGTGGTGGATAAATAATTTTTTCAGGCACAGGATGTTGCTAAGGCACCCAAACACCTCACCAAGTTAGCTGGAGGGCCTGTGCAGATGCTTCCCCAATTACCAGTTCTCATCCAGTGTAATGACATGACTGTGAAGATACCTGTCAGCATACAAAGTGAGGTACCAGGAAGGGTTCTGTTGGGAAATGACCTGAAGACCCTTGCAGTAGTGTCACATACCCCCAGACCTCCTAGTAAAAGGTTACAGGAGCTCACCAGACCTGCAAGGGAGAGAACCATGAGAGGTACTCCCAAGGAGACGATGAAGGATATCACTCCTACTCCACTGGAGTTACAACTTGCTATCTCTGAACAACAAGAAGAAAAGGGGAAATCCAAGACTTCTAGGAAACAGCCAGCAGCAAGCACTCCAGTGCTTCCAACAAGGACTTCCCCTAGGTTGTCCAAAGTTACACCAGTAACTCCACCTCCAGCTGAGGCTGAGAGGGAGGTACAACCCTGTGTGGTTGAACTAGACTCTGAAGAGGAGCTAGTAGAAGGCCATGAACTCATTGGAGATCTGGATCCTGCTGACCATCCTGAGCTGCAGTCTTTACTGGCAGAAGGTGGACCCAACAGGGAAGACTTCAGTAAGGGACAGAGAGAATGTCCAACTCTGGAAGGTCTTTGCCAACAGGCAGCTTCTCAGGCTGATGGGCAAGAACCTGGGAAGTATAGGTTGCACTGGGAAGATGGCCTCTTCTACAGTGAACCGACTGAGTCTGCACCTGGAGACTACAAGCGGCATGTAGTACCTTGAGAAAACAGACAACAGTTCTTGCAACTAGCCCATGAGATTCCTTTGGCTGGTCACTTGAGTTTCAAGAAGACCAAGGAAAGGCTCTCACTCTACTTTTATTGGGCAAAGATGGGGGCTGAGGTAGATAAGTTTTGCAAGAGCTGCCACACCTGCCAAACTTCTGGTAAGGTTGGTTCCAAGAATGTGGCACCTTTAGTGCCTCTCCCAGTTGTGGGAGTCCCATTTGAGAGGGTAGGGATTGACATTGTTGGTCCCCTTGATCCTCCAACCTCCTCAGACAACAGATTTATCCTTGTTGTAGTAGACCATGCTACTATATACCCTGAGGCAATTCCTATGAGGACTGTTACAGCTCAGGCTGTGGCTAAGGCCCTCCTTAGTATTTTTACCAGGGTTGGGTTTCCTAAGGAAGTAATCTCTGACAGGGGGTCAAATTTTATGTCCCACTACATGAAAGCCATGTGGAAAACCTGTGGAGTTACTTACAAGTTCTCTACCGGCTACCACCCTCAGACAAACGGGATAGTAGAAAGGTTCAACAGAACCATGAAGAGCATAAGTGCTTTGGAAGATCCCCTTAAGAGAAAATGGGACCTTCTACTGCCATGCCTTCTCTTTGCTTATAGAGAAGTCCCTCAGGAGGGAGTAGGCTATTCTCCCTTTGAACTTCTTGATGGTCATCCAGTCAGAAGTCCATTGGCCCTGATTAAGGAGGGGTTGGAGAGTGCTCCTTCCCCCAAACCAGTCAGACTGACTGACTATGTGATAGGTCTCCGGAGGAGAATGTCACACATGATGGCAGAAGCTAGTGATAACCTGAAAGCTGGGCAAGCTTTGGTCAAGCATTGGCATGATCAAAAGGCTAACATGGTTGAGTTCACTCAAGACCAGCTAGTTCTAGTTATGATCCCCACAAGGCAGAGGGCCTTGCAAGATAAATGGATGGGACCCTTCAAGGTTGTGGGTAAACTTGGAGAGGTGAACTACCTGGTGGACTTGGGCAATCCCAAGGAGGCTCCCAGAGTCTTTAACACCAACCGACTAAAGGCGTATGTCTCCAGGCCTGAAGTAGGAGCCTTGCTTTTAGCTTCAGCAGAAGAGGAAGAAGAGAGTGAAGCTCTGCCTGATCTCCTCAGAGGCTTACCCTTGGATGAAAAGATTGAAGGAGTAAATCTCTCTTTAAATCTGACACCTGAGCAACAAGAGGAGTGCAAATCTATGTTAAATCAGTTTGCCTCCCTGTTCTCACTTTCACCAGGCTTGACCCCTTGGGGTCAGCATGATATACTCACTGGTGACTGTCTGCCAGTCAAAAGCAGAGGATATAGAATGTCAGAAAATGTAAGGGCCCACATCAAAGGGGAGGTCAAGAAGATGCTTGATCTCGGGGTAATAGAGCTCTCTACTAGCCCATGGTCTAGCCCAGTGGTGTTAGTACCAAAGGCAGGATCCAAAGAATTGAGATTCTGTCTGGATTATAGAGCTCTTAATGCAGTCACCAACACTGATGCCCACCCTTTGCCAAGGACAGATGAGTTGGTGGATAGACTTGGTTCTGCCAAGTTCCTCAGCACATTTGACCTTACGTCAGGCTATTGGCAAATAGCCCTGACAGACCATGCCAAGGAGAAGCATTTTCTACCCCAGTTGGCTTATACCAATTTAAGGTTATGCCTTTCGGACTGATAAATGCACCTGCAACATTCCAAAGGATGGTAAATCAGGTTCTGGCTGGGATGGAGGACCTCTGCATGGCATACTTGGATGACATTGCAATATTCAGCCAATCCTGGAAAGAGCATGTTAACCACCTAGGACATGTTTTGCAGGCTCTTGGACAGGCCAATCTGACCATAAAGGCAAGTAAATGCCAGAATGGTCAGAGTAAGGTGGTCTACCTTGGGCATGAGGTAGGAGGTGGAGAAATAAGGCCTTTGCTCAGTAAGATTGAAGTTGTGCAAAATTGGACAACACCTACTACTCGAACCCAGGTGAGAGCCTTCCTAGGCCTCACTGGGTATTACAGGAATTTCATAGAGAACTATGGGACCATAGCTTCTCCACTGAATGTAATCTCCTCTCCACAATTCCCTAAGAAGGTCAAATGGAATGAGGAGTGCAATCAGGCCTTTGAAAACCTGAAGAAAGCTCTTTGCCAAGCACCAGTATTGAGAGCTCCTGACTATCACCAAACTTTCATTGTGCAGACAGATGCTTCTGATGTAGGTATAGGTGCAGTCCTTAGCCAACTGGATGAGAAAGGTAGAGAGCACCCCATTTGCTTCATCAGCAGAAAGCTGAAGGATCCTGAGACAAGGTGGGCAACAATTGAAAGAGAATGTTTTGCTATTGTGTGGGCACTGAAGAAGTTTAGGCCATACTTGTATGGTTCTACTTTTGTCATTCAGACTGACCACCAACCCTTGAGATGGTTGATGCAAATGAAGGGGTAAAGTCCAAAACTATTGAGATGGTCAATCTGCCTGCA
The DNA here is from genome assembly GCF_040938575.1 of Ambystoma mexicanum. Lineage (NCBI taxonomy): Eukaryota > Metazoa > Chordata > Amphibia > Caudata > Ambystomatidae > Ambystoma > Ambystoma mexicanum. The sequence continues at coordinate 44,427,314 of NC_090936.1, read as the reverse complement.
AGGGTTTGATTTCACCATTGAGCACAGGTTAGGGTGTCACCACCAAAATGCTGATGGTCTCTCTAGGATGTATGTCATCGACTAGAGGTATGAGATTCATCCAGGAGTGGATTAAATCCTCCTGTCCCTTAGTCTGGGGGGGCGAGTGTTAGGGAGAATTCTCTGTTAAAGCTAATTTCCCAAACCTAGTGAGTCCCCCAGCAGCTTTGCTGGATTTTTGGGGTTTACTTTTTTCTCCTGCTAAGAGTGAAACTCTTTTTCTCCCACTCTTAGACATGATTTGAGATATCCTTTGACTTTGTAATGTGTTTTATGGGCTATGGGGTCTTTTTCTCCATGGGTTTCATGTGGTTTTTGGTAAGTGTGTTACACAGCACTCTCAGTGCAGTAACACAGGGTTGTCATAGTGACCCCCAAACATAGACTCCATACCCTGGGACTGACTATTGTCTCCCAAGGCATGTAAAGTCACCATTGACTTTACTAGTCTTAAATTGTGAACAGAACCAGTACCAACCATCATATTGTGGAAGTACTGTTAGGGGTAATTAGATTGCCCCTGGGTCTGTTTTTCGAGGGGGCACTGTGCAGTCCCCCCTGCCCCCCTGTCGAGTTTCTGGCTGGTGGCAGTGGTTACCACGCGAAATATTCCACCGGAAAATTTCCTATGGGATTTTCCCATTCATTTTAAACGTACCACTTTTTGGTGCAATGTTAAAGATACCGCTGGGTTATTTATTTAATATTTATTCCCCGGTTGGGTCTTTTTGCCAGGACTTGGTTTTAAAATGGCGTTTGTGTTCGCCTCTGTAACTCCAACCCAAGTCGTGCCCTTTGTTCTACTTTTTGGCGGGCTTCTCCACAGAAGCCTCCAAAAGTGGTGCCACTCTGTCTGGGTCTACAGGATGTGAGGGAGGGGGGTTTAGGCACCCTGGACTGAGTTGCCTCGGCAACTCAAGTCGCACTCTTGTGTGATTGGCCCAGTGGTGAGCCGCCCGGCTCTCCACTTAGCATGTTTGAGTGACAGCTAGGACTGATGAATGGGGGTTTTCTGCATAAAAGCAGGGCTTTGGGCACTGGAACTTGAGAAGTCGCCACAGGACCAAAGAATCTGAAGAGGGAGAAGCTGAGCCGACCTGCAACGACGACAGCACCGGTGGAGCCCTGCTGAACCGTCTCACCACTTCCCAACGACAGAGAAGATCTTCATCCCGGAGAGTCTTCTTCCTCTGAACTGGTGGGGATAACGAGTTCGCCCTCTTTTCGCCTTCCTGGATCGTCTTGTGGTCGAATCGCCCGTGCCAAGCACCCCGGCGGACGGATAGCCACGCTTCACCACTACCACGAATAAAAGGGTAGTACCTTTTAACCGAGAAACTCCGCGGCTGGTTTCTTCCCTGGCAGTGCAACGACCTCCAGCTTTCCTCCACTTCGAAACCTTCTCTTCCTCTGGACGAAACACTGACTTGCACCCGCTGCCAGGAACAACTGCCCCCGCTGGAGCTTTCTCACCATTTCAGGTACTGTGTCCCGCCTGGTCTCCCTTGCAACAGACTGTTGAAGGTGTCCCGTAAATCCTTGACTTTCTATCCTGGGGTGACTTGGGACCTGCTAACTAACTTTTCCTGACTTGATCCAACCCTTTTTGAACTATCTGCAAAGACTCTTTAAAAGTACTATTCAACTGTGTGATCTTGGACACATTCCGCCTTGCTCTCTCCAAGAGTGGGCCTGGCCTATGACTTTCTTGCTCCTCAGTAGACTCTGCCTTTTCTGACTTGCTCTGTTTCTCTTAAAGTGTTGGTATTGTGTATGTTCCTAATTCTGCCTTTTTCCCTCCCTTTTTAATTAACTTATTGGAGTGCCATTTTAGGTTAAGCGCTCACCTCTGTCTGGAAATAAGCGGTGTTTTACCTAAGACTTGTTCAATAAGTGATCAGGGATGTATACATATTAATAGTGACTGTGTTTGAACTTGCTTGCCATATTAGTGTTAGTGTATTTTACAAAGTGTGTTTTTAAATAAATAATTATATACTTTTATACCCAAGCTCTGGTCAGTGTTTGCTTGTGCTACTGTATTTTGGTACCTATCTTGTATACTCTATATACTGTCTAACTCTTCTTGAGAGAAGTCTGGCTGCTCAGCCACAGCTACCAGGTAAATCTGGGTGGTACAGACTGCTACCAATTGGGTTTACTGCCAACACCTGTAGTCTTAAGCCTTTTGCAGTGGTCCCTAAGGGAACTGCACAGGTTTCTGCCTAGCACCACCCTTTACTGTGTTCCACAAGGATAGGGTTGTACTGAGAGTACGTCCATCCTTTCTACCTAAGGTAGTGTCTGAGTTTCATTTAAGCCAGAAAGTGGTGCTTCCTGCTTTCTATCCTCCCCCTCATCCTGTTAAGGAAGAGGAAACAACTCCATAGGTTGGACCCTAGGAGAGCTCTGAGATTTTAAATTTCTAAGATGTCCAGGGTCAGAGTGGAAAACCAACTCTTTGTGGGATATGCTGGACACCGATCGGGCCAGGCTGTTACCAAACAGATCTCGTCCAGGTGGATTATCCCCACCATTGCTGAATATTACAGATTGACGGGCAAGGACCCTCCTGAGGGGTTGCGAGTTCACTTCATTAGGGGCGTGGCTACATCCACAGCCCTGCAGCCCCGTTGCTGATTACAAATTCCCAGGGGGCTGCCATCTTGGCCACGTGGGCTGCAGCAGATTTCAAGGCAGACTCATGAATCTGGCGCCAGGAAAGGGGTCTTCACGCCTCAAGCAATAGGAGCTCACAGCGCCTGCATCTGTTCCGCTTGCTGCTCAGCCACGCCCCTGTAACACCAATTTTAAATCCATTAGACTTACGACCCCAGCCACCGCTAATAGTTGGATACATTGCAACCCAGCCACCCCCTTAGCCATAACTATCCTAGTCAATTACGGCGCTTCCAAAAACAACCACTACTGGTGCTCCAATGCCTCAGCTACAGAGGTTAGTTGATAAAATGCAGTTCATTGTTTCAGAACTGATCTGACCATGGCTGAGTGAACAATACCTTTTATCCTTATATTAAATCGGTTATCCAATCAGGGTGCTTGACTCATAGGCTGAATCTCCTGATTTGAGCCCGTTTTCCAAGCAACCTGTAAGCTGATTGAACCCGCCCTGGCATCTTTCCCTACCTCCTTTTAGCTCTGCTATCGCCCTGCACCTCACGCTCATCTTTTATTTGTTGTGGCAGACGCTGCGAGTGAGCCGCTCCAGCATCCCAGGCCACCATGGAAATGGAAAAGGGGCTCTGCTTGGAGTCCTGCCTACCCTTTCCATGTTGACCATATTGGGTGAGCATTTGAAACAATGGATAGCAGATAGCGTGCTAGCCATTGAGTCGACCAAATACATTGCTGCCAGCACCCCTGGACTTTAACCCAGGGTGCTAATAGCAATAATAATTGTGCCCCCAGGGTATACCGGGTAGTAACATTCCAGAAACTCTCCTTAAAGGCCATCGTGGTATAGCCTGGGGAGCCAGTTATTATTGCTGTTGTGAATACCAAAGAGTTGTGCGATAACAGCATCTATGATGCAAGAGAGAATTCAGTATTTGGATTGCGAGCATTATAAAAGTTCTCTTATATCACTAGAGAATCACTAAAACACATGACTAGATGGAAGCACATGCCCCATATTTCATGATAATGGTTACAATTCAAGAAAGGACTGTGGTGCAAGCACTGCAGCCACACATGTGCCAATGGCGATTTCTGGACTGCATTCCGTCATGTATCATCTCCTTCCTAGTTGCTAACTGAACCTATGTCATCAAAATTACCTTTAATTAGTCCTGACTTTTTTAGTCAATATATCTTTGCACAATGCGCTTTTGAAACTAAGCTAAGAAATTACTCAGTCAACAATATAAATGGTTCGATTGATTTGGCTATAATCTCCTTAACTAAAAGCATGTACTTCCAGGGTTAAGCAGACCCGTCATACCCATCGGTTTGACCTCCATGTTCAGGGCTTTAAGTGAGTGAGTCATAAAGTTCTGCGAGGAATAAAAAACTAGATTCTACAAGAAAATGTTCAAAAATTGAAAATGTACAAAGAAAACTAGCAACTAAAGAACCGTATGATAGCATATAGGAACCGTCTATATCAACAAGATGGTGAAATATGTTGGCTATAATGAGCACAATGAAGGAGGCTAACGTTTAGTCGTTGATTAATGCGGTATAGCTAAGTCAGATGCAGGTGCAAACTAACCCCAGCTCAGAAGTCGTATGGGCTGAGCATTTTGGGTAGCTTTATGGTAATGTTGATGGGAGGTGTAGTTCTTGTACCTAAAAATTGGAGCCTGGAATTTAATATAGAAGACTTTGAGAGAAGGATCTTAAAAGCAAGCTCTTCTAGGGCGGGGATACTAATCATCTCTCAAATAAAAGTTTTAAGCAGGCTCTGAGGGTTTAGGCCAGCATACTGCAAATATTACTTAAACATATTCTGGAAACAATTACTAGACCAGTTTCCTGGAAGACATCCTATATCATACCTATACATAAAAAGGGTGATAAAATGTCCCACAACAATTATAAACCCATAACTCTCATAGATGCGGACTCAAAAATATTTTCCGCTCTAATACTGGAAAATATAGAGGAATGGATTTTGGAGAAAGGCATTCTACATAAATATCTCAAGTGGAATTTGCCTTTTGCTGGAGAGGGGGGCCTTCTGGGGCCTGGGTCCTCAATATCTTAAACTCTCGAGCTCTCTGCTCATCCGCCTCCAACTCCCACAGTGTCAGTCGCTTCTCTCGCTTCTCCAAGCAACGAGTTGGTGGTAGATCTCTCTCTTCGGCTGGTGCCTCCCTCTGGACAGCCTCGCTGCCTCCCTTAAACGTAAAGGGATGGTTCGCCCAAACATTTTTCTTTCAAAAATAGATAGGCAATATTAAAAAAAATCGATTGGCAATTTTTTTTTTCCAAGTCCCTATGTAACATTTTGAGCAAATCAAGCTCAAAGAAAGCACATGGGGGCATCCATTTTGTGAAATGGATGCCCGCCGCTGTGCTCGCTTTGGCTTTTGCGGCACTAATGAAGGAAAAGCCAGCCAACTGTAGTAAACAAAAGCTACCACTGGGTGGCTTTTCCTTCATTGGTGCTGTACGCGGAGGACGGGGACCGGAGACTACAGGCAGAAAAGCTGCAGCTGCATCTCAGTAAGTGCTATTTTTTTAATAAAAATAAACACTAGCTGTGGTTTTTTTTCTAAGTTTTCCGGGCTGGAGGAGCCCGGAAAACTTAGAAATAAAACCGCAGCTTTAAAAACGTTGTATTTATGTTTGCAGTAGCTTTTAAAGCGACCACAAACATAAATACAACGTTATTGTGTTTGAAAACGCTGCGGTTTTTCTTTCTAAGTTTCTCAGGCTCCTCCGGCTTGGAGGAGCCTGAGAAACTCAGAAAGAAAAACCGCAGCGTTTTCAAACACAACCGTGTTGTGTTTCTGCCTGCCGTGGCTATCACTTTGTGTCTCTGGTGCTCCCCCAGGAGACCCAAAGTGAAAGCCAAGGCAGACAGAAACACAACACGATTGTGTTTACATGCCGCAGTGTTTCTGCCTACAGCTGATTTCCCATTTGGGGCTCTAGGGCTCCCCACGGGTGGAGCTTAGGGAGACGACTGTCATTGGATGGGGGCAGTATGACCCAAAGGACAGTGATTAGTTATAGTGTAGAAATGCAGTTTTCAGGCTAAAGCGAAACTGCTTTTCTTTTTTACTGAGGATCCCAGCCTGGCGACAGGGAATATTCATGAGCATGTGAACCCATGCTGGAGAACAGGAATTACATGTAAGTAACTTGTTCCATATCCATCCTTTCCTAGGGATTTGTTCTCTTTCTCTGCCCAATCTGGGCTGCTCCCCCCTCACCGGAATGTGTATGTGCACAGCAAACTTTGGAATGGGGCTTTGGTCTTTCCCACTGTTTCCGTGGTTGTTTGCCACGTAATGGTGGCTTACCAAGTTCATGGTAACCGTGCATGTTCTGGGAGCCTGTCTTACTCCTGCGTCCCGTGCCCTTTCCTCCATAGTGCATGGGAGTCCCTCACTAGGGGACAGCAACTGAACTATTTTCACACAAAAAAAGAGCATTTCCCCTTCAAATTTAAGGTGCGCTGAGGCGCATCCACAGATGCGTGCACGCTCCACAGACCCCGCCCTCCGGGCAGTCCTCTTTTCCACGTCAACTGACCTATTCTCACAGCGTTTGTGGTTAGGTAGCGGCTTGTAATTCCACGCGCCCCAGCTTTCCCCAAAGTTCTTTTTCTTTTTACAATCTATTCACTGGCCTCCAGTGCCTTGCCTCCCCCAACGCATGTCGGTTCAGGCATGATTCTGCAGGTGTTCTTCCTGCGACAGGTCATTCCCAGCCTCAGATCCCCACACACTATCTGCAGTGCCTGGTGTGAGAAACCTAGAGGTGTCTCACGTACTAGTCCCCGGGGAATCTGTCATCCAGGTGGCCAGGACACAGCCATTGCTATTGGCTTCAGGTCCTGGGGCTGGACAAGTGCGGGAGGATCACCTGGATGGGGGGGGTTCTCGGGGAGTGGAGGTGGGACACTTATGGGTGAGACATGGTAGTCCCCTTCTTATAACACCTTTTGCCCATCCTACCACGTAGGATGCTCGGAAACTCTACCCCCCCTTTTCCGACACAAACACTATCTCATGACACGAAAGACAACGGACTAAATCTGGAGCCGTTTATCTGACATGTCCCAACACAAGAGTCAGGCAATTGACCAGAATCACACACACCTGACGGCCTTTTCCCTTCCCTGCAGGGATAAAAGGTGGAGCATGAGCGCACACTAAGAGCAAGGCAGACCGCACAACGAGACAGCTATCCCAGTACGGCAGTTCAAGAGGAGGAGAAAAGCGGTGAGAACCAAAGAGGCGTCAAGGAGAGAAGCGACTTTGCCCTTTCTGACCCAGAAAGCCTCCATGAAAGGAATCGTAAGACTGCGAACAATAGCCAGCGTGTGTGCCAGCAGATATCACTGGTACACTGAACCCTCCTACACTGATAATCAGGAGAGGGAGAGATGCTTGCTACCATGATTCTGTCGTTGACCCCAGAGAAAAGATAAGCCAAGTGGTTCATCACAGCCGGTGAGTCGAGGGGAGCGCCGATAATAAACCGCACTGAGTTGAACAAAAGTTGAAAGTGGAAAATTAAAGGGAAATCAAAGCACTGTTAACTCTTCAGAGGAATACCAGCAGCAGAGGGGTCCAGCACCACGTGGGTGCTCACTTGGGAGACTGCTTAATTCCCCCACTGTTGAAACTACCAATAGCAGAAGGCCTTAGGAGAGCCGGAGGGAAAAGGTGAAAGTGGTCATAGAGGTGTCTAGCAAAACCCCCTTTACAGTTGAAAGTCTTTGACCAGCACGTAATTGGAAAGCTATGGGAAGTGAATCCTGCATAGTAAGAAAGTAAAAGGACCTGTACGGCTGGCAACCCTGAACCCGACAGAGGGATGCCTGCAAAACGGGGCAAAGCATGATGCCCAATGAACATTGTGTTGACACAAGTGAACCCGACGAAGGGAGTGACACAGTGAATTGTATAAAAGGACATTAAGGTTTGTGTATGCAACAGTTGAAATCTTTTGGAATAAAAGCCGCAGTGAACCCGACAAAGGGAGGCTGACATTGAAGACTAAAAGCTGTAGTGAACCCAACAGAGGGAGGCAAACAGTCGAGAAGGGTCTGAACCCGGGGGATCCAGGGGTGAAAAGCTATCACCCGACGACATGTGAATGCAGCAAATGAAATCTTTTGAATATAAGCCATAGTGAACCCGACAGAGGGAGGCTGATATTCGAGAGGGGTCTGAGCCCAGAAGAGGGGGATCCAGGGGGTGAAGAATCATCACCCTGAATGCAATCAGAAAGGAATTTTTGTTTGTCATTTTGAACATATCAGGCCCTTGGAAGCAAGAAACTTAACAACTGAAGGTTCTGATATCGCTAGGAACTTTTGTGGATCTGAGCCCGGAAGAGTGGGATCCAGGGGTAAGAAGTCATCACCCAAAGCACTTACGGAAAGGAACTTTTGGTTTGTTATTTTGAACATATCAGATCCTCTGAAGCAAGAGGCTTTTGTGTAGAGAATAGACTTACCCACCAAAGGTATGATACTGGAGAACGGAACTGTAGTCTTGTGCTGGGAAAGCTCAAGCGTGCGCTGTGCTCAAGAGTCCCACATTGTCCCGTGCTCAAAATGTGGGGAAGAGAGACCCCCAGGTAGCACATTCTGACTTATTATTTGTGAACACTTCTTTCTTTCTTTTGAACATTATCCCACACTATTTTTGTATTTTGTTTTTAGGATTGGCAATATTTTTCTTTTTAGTATAGGTCCTTTTATTTGACAAGACGCCACTAGGCCCGCTTTATTATTATTTGATGGTCGTAGCTTGCTCCCATCTTAGATTTAGGTTTAGATTAGGTGTTTTTCCAAACTACCTATACGGTTTAAAAAACACCCTTGAATGTGATCACTTGTGTCCGTCTTTACTGTTGCCACCATGAGTTCCTTACACTGGGTCCTGACCATCGTTGGGAATGATGCACCACATGTGATTTCTTGATGCCGCGTTCACTGAAGAATCGGTTAGTCCAGTGGAGGGTGATATTTTCCAAGGTCTCCACCCAAGCATCTGAAGGAGTTTTTTCACAAGAAGACATAATCAGAAAAGATAAGTACCCTTTTTTCAAAGGCACCCCGCAAGGTGGATTCCTTTCCCGGGAATCCAACTAGTGGGAGGAATTGTCCTGATACTAAGACCAGTCAGGGTACTGAGGCTGACACAGTTGCCGGCCCACTGTTGACCCTCCCCGATCCGCAACTGAGAGGCTGTAAGGCTCTAACACGGGGGTGCACAACTGATTTTGGCAGAGGGCTGAATGTACCCTACATGCTACCTATAGTGAACCGATAAGTAAATGTTTGGGGAGGGGCAGTAGTCGGGAGGGGGGCAGGCTAGAGACTTATTCAACCCCAATTTGTATTCATCAAATGGCCCTGGTCCTCCCCATTCCCCATCGATTGTATGTCCCTAGTTTCCTTTATCCCCACCAACCAGCCTGCATGGCCATGAACTTGCTCTAACCCCCGACCCCCACCCACCCACCAAATGGCAGATCCCATGTCCCCCCACCAAACGTCTTGACCCTAGTCTCCCCTATGCCCTCCCAACCCCCACCAATGACAGGGCCCTGTCCCCTCATATCCCCCCCCCCAAAGTCATAGCCCTGGTCACCCCACGAATCACATGGCCCTGGACCCCCAAAAAACCTCACCCCCATGCAAACACTATGCCCCATGATCCACAACCAAACACTATGCCCTATGACCCACACCCACCAACGAAACCTTATGCACAATGACCTCCACCCCAACCAATCACTATGCCCATAACCCCCACCTAAACACTATGCTTCATGACCCCCACCCCCTCAACAAAAGGCCATCCCGATGACCACCCCAACAAACAGCCATACCCATGATATGATATGGCATTTATAACGCGCTTATACACAAGTGCTTCAAGGCGCGACGAGGCAAGGGAGGGGAACAGAGGGAGGACAGACAGCGATCCTACTAGGCCAGGTGTCATTCAGATCGTGCAAGGGCGTGGGAAGGGGGCAGGGACAGTGCAGTACAAGATGATAACAGTAAGTGAGTGGCGGCCAGCATGTGGCAAGTACAAGGGTAAGTGCGGACAACAGGTGTCAGGCAGTACTGGGAAATGACCACCATGTACACCTTGATGGAGGCATGAGCCAGCCCAGCCTTGGCCAGCAGAAGCAGGTACGGAAGGAGCTGCAGGGCTGTGAAGCACAAAGGCATAATCTTCTGAGTCCTGCCCCACACTGTGAAGCGTGTCCATTTGTGGCTGTAGCACGCAAGTGTAGAGGACGCTCTGGCCTTGGCCATGATCTTCTTGTATTCTAGCGGTAGAGCATAATGTCTAAACTCTAGGGCTGCAGAAGCCAGGTCGCGAGGCTCAGCAACGCTGGGTTGTGGCACAGTATTGTTCTGCCTTCTCTGGAGAGCAAGTTGGGAAGCGGAGGCAGTCGGACGGACGGAGCCACTGACAGACGGAGCAGATCCGGGTACCAGATCTGTTGGGGCCACGCTGGAGCGATGAGTATCATCCTGCAACAACAACATCTGAGTGTGTTGGTCACGCGTAGCAGGAGCAGAATTGGAGGGAAGGCATGCAGGGAGTGCCCATTCCATGGGAACGAGAAGGCACCCCCAAGCTCCTCAGCTGAGGGAATCTGCTGGCAAACCTCTGGCACTTGGAGTTAGCCGCTGTCGTGAAAAGGGCGGTATGGGGTTGGCCGCACCTGCTGAAATTCCCATTTGTGGCAGGATCCAACCTCCCTGCTAAGCGATGCGTTCTTGATGCCTGCCAGATGAAAGGGAACGAGGAACATTTCCTGAAAAATGGCCCAGTGCCACAGGGCCTGGGCCTCCAGGAAAAGCATGGGAGAGTGCGCCCCGCCCTGCTTCTGGATGTGGAACATGGTGGTGGTGTTGTCTTTGAAGATTCGCACCACCTTCCCTTGCAGATGAGGTAGGAATGACTTGAGGGCCCAGAAGACTGCACGGATTTCCAGGACATTGATGTGCAGGTCCTTTTCCTCCTGAAGCCAGAGGCCCCTGGCGTGAGACTGCCCAGTGTGGGGCACCCCACCATTCCTGGGAGGTATCTGTGGTGACTGTGGCCCGAAATGGAGGTATCTGAAAAGGAGCTCCTTGTGTGAGATGTGGGCATACCCTCCACCATCACAGAGCTTGTCGGAACTCGTTTGAGTACAATCTTGTTAGTCGAAGAGCCTGTGATCTGCAGCCACAGTGCATCCAAAATCTCCTGAAGAGGTCTCATCTGGAGCCTGCAAAGCAGAATGAGGTGAATGTAGGAGGACATCTTGCCCAACAGAGACTTGATGGCTCGCACTGCAGCATGTTTTTGCTGACGTCAGATGCTGAAGATTCCCCAGGATGGCCGCCACCCTCTCCTCCGAGGGGGTAGCCAGGCAAGTGACCGTGTTGAGACGGCCGCCCAGGAACAGGACATTCTGTGATGGCTCCACGCAGGAATTCGGATAGTTGATGGAGAATCAGAGGTCCGTCAGGAGACGTATGGTCCCTGCTGTGTGCTGGTTTGCCAGCATGTGAGAGCGGGAGTGGATGAGCCAGCCATCCTGATATGGGTAGACATTGATGCCCTTGAGGTGTAGATACGCTGCCACTGGAGCCAAGCACTTTGTGAACACCCTTGGTGCGTATTGCAGGCCGAAGGAAAGGGGCTTGAGCTGATAGTGCTGTCCGTGGACCACAAACCGTAGGAAGTTACGTAGGAGCAGCCACTGTCGCAGGAAGCCTTGGAGGCAGAGCCACTTGTGGAGTTGACGTCATCTACACAGTAGATGCCACGGCTGTAACGGCTCCTGAATCGCCGAATGGGGGCATAAAAACAGTCGTCCTCCAGGTGTAAGGTCGCCAGGAAATCCTGTTCCCCCAGCTGGCTGAGCACATGCTGCAACGTGACCATCCTGAAGTTCTGGGATTTCAAGTACTTGTTGATGCACCTTAAATCCAGGATTGGCCGCCACCCTCCTGATATTTTACATACCAGAAATTATCTGGAGTACACTCTATAGCCCCGGAAGAGCTGGGGGAGGAGCTCTATCAACGCTTTTCTTAACATGGCCCGAATCGCCTGTAGCAGCTGGGCCATGTGTAGTTCTTGATGCGCTACAGGGGGAATGCAAGGGCTCCTGAGTTAGAACTTCAAGGTGTGTCCTCGATGAAGGACGTCTAGCACCCATTTGTCTGTGGTGATGATCTTCCACTTGTCGACAAAGTTCACTAGACGGACTCCGACTGGGCTGCCAAAGTGGGGCCTGGGAGCCAGAGCCAGTTCAGGCCTGCTTGGGCATCTGCGTCTTGGGCTGTGGGCGACGACAAGGCTGTCCTCCGCTACCATTGTCCTGCTAGTGGCCTTTGTAGGCCTCCTGGGTGGAGGAGTGGGAGGGATGATGGAAAGGGGTGTATAAACCCATGGAGGATCTGCCAGACTTCCCTCTAGTGGACCGAAGGCAAGATGACCTCCTCTGCTGCAGTGTGCCCAGCAAGCAAGCCGTCTCTGTTTTGATGGCCTGCAGTGTCTTGTACACTGCCTTGCCAAACAGATTGTGCCTGTGAAAGGGCATGCACATCTGCCTTGAAATTAATGGCCTTCAGCCAACCCTAGCATCGGAGGGACACTCCATTGCCCATCTGGCGAAAGCCGGAGTCCGCAATATCCAAATCAATCGTGATGGCGTGGTCAGAGGCCACTTCATCCTCCTGGTACAGAGCCAGGGCTCACACTTTCTTAAGCTCTGGTTGAAAATCCAGGATTGGCCTGAGTTAATATGAGATTTTCCTGTTGTAGCGGGACAGGATGGCCAGGGCATTGGTGGCCTTGACGGTGGAAGCCGCAGTGTAAATGATGCGCTTCCCTACGGCATCAAGCTTCTTCCCCTCCTGGTCTGGAGGCACCACGGACAAGGATGATGGGTTTGAGGAGCACTTAATGGCGGCGGCAGAAACCATGGAATCAGGAGAAGGCTAAAATCTCAAGCATCTGGGGGCCGAGTGCGGGACCCTATGCTTCTTTTCCAACCTGTCTCTCTTGGAGGATGTGATACATCAGAGCCAACCCTTCCTCCCAGACATCGTCCAGCAAAGGGATCAACATGACGGTCTTCAGTGATGACTCTTGGCGTTGCAAAATTAACCCTTCCTCCTTCTTCCCCGGCACCAAGTTGAAGAGAGCGGAGGCCCTCGAAATCATGGCAAGAAAAGATCCAACTTCGTCCGGGAATGATGCCTCGGGGGGCTCATCGGCACCCAGCGGCTCCCCATGCGCTGGCACATAGTCACCATTCTCATCCGTATGCATTGCAGTAGTGTCTGTGCCAGTGCTCGTATCTGTGTGCAGGGGCACCTCCCCAATCTGAGTCGGAGGCCTCTGGGGTGGTGCTGTCTGTGGCATTTTCGGGAGGCGCTGCAGTCCTGTGGAGATAAGCTGTTGCTTATGCCTAGTAGGTGCCTTGGTCTTGAAGGTCTTGGCCTAGGATTCCTCCTACCTGGCGACCTAGGAGGGCAGCGACTGGGCGAGGCACCAAGGCAGTCTGTTGTATTTCTGACACCAAGGTGTGGAGGGTCATCAGAATGTCCAGTGACATTTCCCTGGGCGCTGGCAGAGGTGCGAAAGAAGCAGCTGGCAATGGCTCTGGACCAAAATGTCTCAGCACTCCAAAAGGTAGATCAGGTAGATGCAGGGATCCCTCCTGAGACATGGGACTGAGGCCTCCTTCATGTTCCGAAAAGTAGCCTTTCGGGCAAGTGGTTGCCGTTGGAGATGGTATATATGTATGGGGATCGTCTTGGAGACCCCATCAAACCTGCCGGGGACATCCTCACTGGCCTGGGGAGAAAATCCTTGGGATGAAGCTGCTCCCTCAATCTTCCTGCATCCTTCAGAAAGGTGTATCCTCCATAGTCGTAGGCGTAGCAGCCACTGTCGCAGGAGGACTTGGAGGCAGAGCCACTTGTGAAGTTGACGTCATCTACACAGTAGATGCCACGGCTGTAACGGCTCCCCAATCGCCAAAGTAATGGCAGTCGTCAACGGATTATGGAAGTAGACGTCTTGGAGGACGAAGCAGCAGTCAATGGAGCCCTGGGCCTCTCATTCGCAGGCTTGACCTTGGAAGAGGATCTGTGCTTTGACAGGGTCAGCAACTTCCTCACAGAAGGCACCCCCGGAGCTGGCAGGCTCACCATGAACAGAGATGGAGACGGGGAACAGGCCCTTCCTGAACTGGGTCCCGTGGCTGCAGCGACCCTTGCCAGATGCGTAGCGTGGTGCTTAGCCTTCTTTTGGGTACCCTGGGAAGGGGCATCCTCAAAGGACCTTAACCTCTTCTCTGAGAGAGCACGCTCCTGGGACCGGCCGGTCTGGGACGAGGCATTACTGTGCCCGGTGGCCGAGCCAGAGGCCTTCTCCAACTTGAGCCACACCGCTAACCTGTGGTAAATGGTTCGTCTTCATCAGAAATTCGCAGCCGATCCTCCATGTAGATGTTCTGTAGTCAACACTGCGCACAGAGCTTGAAGAGCCTCCTTTTCTCCTCCAACATCGTTGAGGTACGAAGTAGGCCCAAACCCGGACCTTCGGAAAACTCAAAGATAAGCACTGCGATGAAAGTGGATCTTTACCGACAACAAGTCCCCATTGCCGATAGTCGAACGACGGTCAATGATGGACAAAAATCGGAGAAAAAAGCCTAAACTTTATCAGAAAAAACTAGAAATAGCAAAAAACTCAGAGCAAGATGAGAGGACTCCCAACTCTGAAAGGTGTGGTAAAAATCTGAAGATGGCCACCAGGGGTAGAACTTAGGGAGACGACTGTCATTGGATGGGGCAGTATGACGCGAAGGACAGTGATTGGTTATAGAGGAAAAATGCAGTTCTCAAGCTGACTACAGGGAATATTCATGTGAATCCATGCCAGACCCCATGTTGGAGAAATAAACGAACAGGAAGCAGGAAGTGTGGGTGTAACAGATGAGGTCAGAGGTGGATGTGGAGGATGACCAAGAGACCCACAGGAGGAAGGAAGGAGCAGGTGCCTGTGGAGGAGATTGTTGGAGCAGGAGAGGTGAAGAGTGATGATGGTTCTGCACTGAGTGTGTGTGTTAGACAAGTTTATACAGAGGATAGAGTATGAAGTGAGTGTGATGCAGATTGGAAGGAGGGTAGTTTAGTAGTAGTGTGGGAAAAGGAGTAGAAGTGGAGTGGTAGTCGTAATAGTAGAGTGGGAGGGGTAGGAGGGAGAGAAGTTACCATCGAAGGGGGAGGAATGAAAAACTGAAGGAACAGAGGACTGGCAGGCCGTGTCTGGGGGAAGGCAAAAGGCACAGTAGAAAGTTAAGATGAGAGTTACATGGTTGATTTTAGCTGATTCCAACAGAGTAAGGGTAAGACACTATTTCACACTATTAGAACTATAACATATGGCTAGTGTAGGGAGAGTTAGGAAGCACCTGAGGGAGTCTAAGGAGATGAGGCCTAGTGCCTTTAGGCCAACACCCCAGTTTTATTTAGAGATTTAGCATGATGAGGATGTTGCAATCGGTAGCACTAATCAGGGGTTAAGGATGCCTGCGTTAGGGAGGAGGGTGTGCAAGACGAGAGAGAAGGTGGATGGGCCTAGGACCCACAAAACTAATATTAGCACCATGGTGTGGGAGCTAACCTATCAAGTTGAGCAGATCGCTACCTGAATCCCATGATCCAAGCCTGCGTTCTGAGCAGCCTGAAGGCTGTTTCTCCCGCCTAGCCATCTTACTCCCACCCCGCCCTCCCACCCAGTTACCGTTTCCTCCCCTCCCCCATGCACCTTATTCTTTTGGCGGCAGAGCAACCACCACTCCAGCCTCCGTCCTGATTGAAAAAAACTCCAAAGTTTCTCATACCTGTTGTTTTCACTTGTTTAGCATTCAAACAATGCATCCCTTCCCCTATTTCAATGCAACCAAAACACTTCTTTCTTTGTTCTTGTCTCATCTTTTCTACCGTTCAGCTCTACTCATAGGTCTTCCTGCTAGCCAACTTGCTCCTTGTACTCTCTTCTATCTCTCTCCCCATTTCTCTATCTCTGCCTCACTTCACTCCTTCTCTTGGCTCTCCTTTGTGTCTTGAGTTCTTTCATTTCCTTATCTTTGTCCTATAATGTGTACATGGTGTTGACCCTCCTAATTGTTCCTCACTTGTCTCTTTTTATTGTCCTCCCTTTCTCTGTCGTCCTGGCTCTCCTTCCTTCCCAACTAGTTGGGAACACATGCATTCACAGGCGGGCCAGAAAAGCTGGCTGAAAACGTAGCTCTTACTTTAAGAGTTTCAGAAGGCAAAGGGCCTACATCACCCATGTGTCCCTCCGCACGCTGGGCCCACATCTTACCCTCACATCACCAACAGTTCACACCCAGTTCCTGTTTTTCCGCCTGCTGGGCGGGTCGGAATATTTTGCTGCGCTGTGACTCCCTTTTCTGGGCGTTCCTTTGGCTGTCCTTCCCTTTTCTCCTAGTGATTGGTTCTTTATTTATTTTGATTTCTTCTATTTGCGGTCCCTCCCTCTACGCATGCCGTATGCGACAGGCTTCAAGCAATGCATTCCTTGCCGTAAGATTTTTCACTGGCCGATCCCCACCATGCCTGCGTCCGCTCTCTGGGTATACATCACCCATTTAGTACCTGCATATTTTGCTATGGAATTCACCTGAGGTCTCTGCAGACTTGCCTTCTCTCCATATGCGAGCTGGGACCGGTACTGAAGGCAACCGAGGACTTAGTTCGGAACAGAAGGAAGGCTGATATCAGTAAGAAGGGGACTATACCTTAAGGTGAGGTACTAGTTTCGGCACCGGCTCTTGGTACCCACAGGAAGACTGCCTCCTCAGTTCCGGAGTCTTCACGGGACCGTTCAGGGGCAAACCCCTGCCCTATACACCTGAAAGTACCTCTGGGTGGGAAAGCATTAGTACCCCCAGGTGGGAAAGTGTTAGTACCTCAAGGTGGGAAAGGGTCACCGAAGACCCACCCGGTACCAGAAGAGTTATTTACTCTGGATAAAATGACAATGGTCCCGGAAAAAAAAACTCTATTGCCTCGGTACACCGAACAGGCAAGGGCACGTGCAAAGAGGCTCGCGCCTCCGGGGTTGATTCGGTCCATTCCGATTTCCCTGTACCAGACAAAGCCAAGTCGACTTCTGCACATAAAACTTCTGCTGCTTCGGTACCGAAGTAAAAGGTTTTACCCTCAGCTACCGCAGCTGAGCTTGCAAGCTCCTCAGTACCGAGGAAATCTCATAAATTCTCTCATAAGAGGCATAAGCACTCTCATTCAAAAGCTAGTCCGATACCAAATTCTCTGCGAAAAGACAAACTGAAGAAATCTCCCGTGGCTTCTTTCTCGGGCTAGGTACCGGAGAGCCAGAAAAACTATTTAACTTTAATTTCTAGCTCGGAAGACTTTGAGGCAAAATGTGAGGATTCGGTGCTCTCACAGGAATGCTGAACAATTGTTCTGGTAAAACATTTTGAAGCGTCAATTTCCTCCTCAGTCTGAGGACAATTTGGGCCAACCGGCACTAGGGCCATCACAACCTGCACCCCAACTGGTTCTAACCAACATTCAGGTGCCTAGACTGCTGGTGTTGAACATTTTCAATCCTAGCCAACCGCTTGATAGGGTTTATTCTTCTACTTCTCCTATCACATTGGAAGAACCATTACTGAGCCCTTCCCAAATGGCAAACGACATCATTAAAACTGTGCTAGAAACTATGCTTTCTGAGCCCTTCCTCAAAGCATCAAAGCTAAAATGTCACCAGTACTAACGCAGGGATCGGTTCCAGTTGACCCTACTCCCGACCCTTTACCAGTACCAGTGGACAATGTGGACCTTGCTCCTCCACCCAAAAAACAGAAAATGTCAAACAGACTCAGATTCATAGAGGGGCACCAGTCATTCACCCTCTCAAGTGTTCCATGACATTGTCACTAAAGCCATTCAGGCTCTTGAAATCCTCCCAAAGGATAAGCTTGAAATGGCTGGTGTTTTTGGGAAACTGCCATTACAGCAGTCTAGGGTTCCTCTGCCAATGGAATTCTCCGTCATGGAGCAAGCTCTAGCTCATTGGGGAAAACCTCATTACGATCCCCACATCTCCAAGACCCTAGGTAATAAATACAGGGTGCCCAAGGACACACCCTTCATTCTTATGGGAAATCTTCCAGCTCAATCAACAGTAGTCTCTGCTGCCCTGGGCACAAAGGGTAAAGGCCCTTCTCCTCCAGCGCTTCAGTGCTGGACAAAAATGCAAAAGCATGGGAAACCCAAGGTAAGAAGTCTTACACCACCTCTACCTTACAACTTAAGCAGATTAACACTGCTACAGTTCTGGCAGGATTTAATATCCTTAACTGGGAGTATCTAGAGCGCTTCACTGACATGCTGCTCCAGGAAGTCGCAGGTTAGTTCTGTTTCTGGACCTCTGAAGGCAGAGGAGCTGCTATACAACAGCTTCAAGTCGTTAGACCTAACTGACACAACTGCTAGGGCAGTTACTAGTTCACTCTGCATGCAGAAACACGCATTTCAAATGGATTGTGTCCTCAAACGTATTCCACATCTTTGACATGTAATGTCCACAGCTGTGTACTTCAGAAACTTTTTTGGCAGCGGGCGTCCTGCGTCAATGGCATCGGGTTGAAGTCCCTCGAAGGCCTCCGTCGAGGGCGACGTCACCGGATGTTATAAATAGGACGCACGTATCATCAGTTCTGTTTTTTGCGCAAACGTGTTTGCTTCGTAGACTCGGTGCGCCTCATGTATTCCTTATGAATATATCTTCTTCTTCGCCCCCTCCGAATCCGTGGTCTGGCTTTAAGACTTGCCGGGACTGCAGGTCTAAGATGTCAATTATGGACCTGCATCGCATGTGTTTGTGGCGCCTAAGTGGGAGTCATGACACAGACGACTGTTCTAAATGCCAGTCGCTGACTGCTAAGGCCTTGCGGGAGCGTAAGAGGAAGATCCAGGTAGGTAGGGGTTCAAAGCCCAGTAAGTCTCGGAAAACGTCTAAAGGGATGTCCACCAACGATTCGAGGGGCGCCTCTCCGCGTCGGAAGTTGCCCCGGGGATCTCGGTCCCAGAGTGGTTCCCACCATTCGTCGTCCTCATCTCGGCATTCCAGGAAGGAAAGTGGCTTGTCCTACTAAGTCCTTGACTCCGGAGGAATGGGCAGCCTTCAGGGAGCAGATGCTGGCGATTTTCCAATCCCAGGGCACAGTTCTGTCCGCGCCTTCGGAAGAAGCCGGCAGGGAACGGTCTCAGTCCGTGGCTCGTGCGTCTTCGGGCCCTCAGCACGACTCATCGGGAACATTCGAGGTCCCGTTAGGACAAGGTTCAGGATAATCGCAGGATAATCGCAAGAGACGTGCTTCCAGATCTTGGTCCTCGTCCCCGGCGAGACCGCAGAAACCTGGTAAGGGCTCGAGGTTGGCCGTGTCCGTCGGATACAGATGTCGAAGCTTTGCCGTTGTCGACATCAAAACCGTTGGTGCCATCGACCCCCTCAGCGCCTACAGGGCTTTTGCCAGTGGAGGTCCCTTGTACTGTTGATCTTCCAAGGAAGGCTACTTCCAAGTCTGTGAGGCCTGTTAAGGATTCCAGACCCTCTTCTGTCCCAAGGCAGGAGTTTTTCCTCCCTCTGGATGACATCAATGAGGACGAGGAGAGGTCAGATTTAGAGTTTGACCCTGTTGAGCCTGCTGTGGCTCCTGTCTTTTCCGGGGACAGTCCGTTTGAAGAGTTACAGCAATCTCTTCATTATGCCAGTGGCTTGGACACTTCTCCTGAGGTGGAGTTTGGCAGACCTGAGCCTGGGGCTCATGCTGAGTCGTCTTACAGGAGACTGATGGTTAGGGTCACCTGTGGTGGTCGGGGAAATAGGGGTGCCAAAGCCGCTCAGGCAGCTGCCTGTAGACCTCATGATTGTTTGGGAGCGGCTGCGGCAGCGCTTGAAGGCAATGTTCCATTGTTCACCGGTTGGGGGCAGACTGTCTCAGCATCTCGAAGAATGGCGAGCTATTAGTTTGGATGCGTGGGTTCTGGATACAATATCCCACGGCTACTGCGTTCCCTTCCTAAAGTGGCCTCACGACAATCGACCGGGGAATCTCTCTTTGAAGCTCCCAGATCCGCACCTTGCGCAGAAAATCTTGACCCTGCTGGAGAAAGGCGCTATAGAACTGGTGCCTGTAACAGAGAGGAACAAGAGATGGTATTCTCCATATTTTTTTATTCCAAAGAAAGACGGGGGATTGAGACCCATCTTGGACTTCCGTTGGTTGAACAAACTTCTCAGGAAGAACAAGTTCAAGATGGTCACTCTTTCCTCCAGGCCCTTCGTCTTCAGGATTGGCTGGTGTCTCTGGACCTACAGGATGCTTAGTTTCATGTGCAGATTCATCCAAAGCACAGAAAGCACCTGAGGTTTGCGGCTGGCGACTCGCACTTTCAGTTTCGGGTCCTGCCATTCAGATTGACCTCCGCCCCAAGGGTCTTCACCAAGCTAATGGTGGTGGTGGCAGCGTATCTCAGGTGAGGGGGGATCACGTCTACCCCTACCTGGACGACTGGCTAATCCGTGCGCTTTCTCCCAAGCCAG
Source organism: Ambystoma mexicanum (assembly GCF_040938575.1). Classification (NCBI taxonomy): domain Eukaryota; kingdom Metazoa; phylum Chordata; class Amphibia; order Caudata; family Ambystomatidae; genus Ambystoma; species Ambystoma mexicanum. Next base: position 44,406,933 of record NC_090936.1, on the reverse strand, counting down.
CGTTGGATCATATCAGTCTCACCTGCCGCTCTCTCCACAAGCTGGGCTTCTCCCTCAATTTCAAGAAGTCGCTTCTGAAAACTTCTCAACAGCTCCAGTACATCGGGGCTGTATTGGACACATCCTTGGAAGTGCTCACCTCCCAAGGTGAGGGCTCATCACATTTTGCAGATGGTGGACAAATTTCAACATCCCCAGCGTCTCCCGTCTTTTGAATTCTTAAGGTTGCTCGGCCTCATGGCATCCTGCATTTTTCTGGTGCCAGAGACCAGACTGAGGATGAGATCCCTGCAATGGGTTCTCAAGATGCAGTGGTCACAATTCTCAGGCAAGATGTCGGATCCCGTTCAGATTCCACTCTCGGTCTCACAGGACCTTCTGTGGTGGGCCAACGTGGGGAACCTGATGAAGGGGGAGCCATTTTGGCAACCGTGGCCGGAGATGACAGTAGTGATGGACGCTTCCCTCACAGGATGGGGAGCTCATGCCGAAGATTTGACTGCCAGCGGTCGTTGGTCTCTGTCGGAGTCCAAACTCCACATCAACCTGTTAGAGCTGAAGGCCATCAGGCTGGCCCGGAAGGCTTTTCTGCCGTCTGTGCGGGGGAAGTGTGTCTTGATTATGACGGACAACACAGTGGCCATGCATTACCTCAACAAAAAAGGGGAGGTAGGGTCACTCCCGTTGTGCAGAGAGGCGATGCAGCTCTGGTTCTGGGCAATACAGCAGGGAATATCACTCTCGGCAGTTCATCTGGCCGGAGAGGAGAATGCGGCAGCGGACGCTCTGAGCAGGCAGAGCACAGTTTCGCACAAGTGGGAGTTGGCTCAGGAAGTCCGTCTGGAGAGCTTTGCCCTTTGGGGAACCCCACAAGTGTATCTCTTTGCGACCAGTGCCAACCGGAAGTGCGAGAGATTCAGCTCAAGGGAATTTCCTACGACAGGAGCCTTAGGAGACACCTTCGTAGTGGATTGGTCATTCCCACTTCTGTATGCGTTTCCTCCGGTCCCTGTCATTCCTCAAGTGTTAAGGAGGTTGCAGAGGTTTGGATCCCACATGATCCTCATTGCTCCGGATTGGGCCAGGAGAGTGTGGTACCCGAACCTTCTAGAAATGTCCATCTGCCCTCCATGCCGTCTTCCCTACCGAGAGGATCTGCTCCCGGGTGAGTGGGGTCGGTTTATCCATCCAGAGGTCAATACTCTCAACCTTCACGCTTGGTATCTGAAAGGTTGAGGTATAAAGATTGGGACCTCCCGGATGACATGATGGAGGTGTTGCTTTCGGCCAGGCGGCCAGCAACCAAATCCCTGTACCGTTGCCGTAAGTCTTGCGACTGGTGCACAGGACAAAATGTTGATCCTTTTCAGTGTTCGATTCCCTTGGTTCTATCTTTCTTGCTTTCTTTGGCCCACAGGGGCCTTCAAGTAGGTACCATTAAAGGTTACCTGGCGGCGCTTTCCATCTTCAAGCGCTCGTCTGAAGAATGTTCTTATCTTAAGATTCCTTTGATTTACCAATTTCTTAAAAGGCTCACTAATGTGTTCCCGCCGTCCCCGTTCCAGGTGATTTGGGATCTGAATTTGGTATTGAAATTCCTGATGGGTGCTCCATTTGAACCTTTGCACTCTTGTCCTTTGAGACTGTTGTCCTTCAAGGCAGTGTTCTTGGTTGCTGTTACATCCGCTCGCAGAGTGAGTGAATTGCAGGCACTTTCATCTATGTCGCCCTTTACTGTGTTTCACAAGGATAGGGTTGTACTGAGGGTACGTCCTTCCTTTCTACCTAAGGTAGTGTCTAAATTTCATTTAAGCCAGAAAGTGGTTCTTCCGTCTTTCTATCCTCCTCCTCATCCTGGTAAGGAAGACGAGCGACTTCATAGGTTGGATCCTAGGAGAGCTATGAGCTTTTATATTTCTTGGATGTCCAGGGTCAGAGTGGACAATCAACTCTTTGTGGGGTATGCTGGAAACTGATTGGGCCAGGCTGTTACCAAACAGACCTTGTCCAGGTGGATTATCCTCACCATTACTGAATGTTACCGATTGGCGGGCAAGGACCATCCTGAAGGGTTGTGAGCTCATTCCACTAGGGGCATGGCTACTTCCACGGCCTTTCCGATGGGTGTTTGTATTTGGAATATTTGTGATGCAGCCACATGGGCTTCTATCCACACCTTTGGCAAACATTACTCCCTGGATACACTCCATGGCCTTTGGTAAGATGGTTCTTTATTCTGCCATCTGATTGGGTATTCTAAATTCTTTCCCTCCTCCATTTTTCTGTTACCTCTTTGGGAGTCTGTCAAAGATGTGGAATACGTTGGAGGACACAATCCATTCGAAGAACAAGTTACTTACCAACTGGTAACGTTCTTTCGACTGGATGTTCCTCCAACGTATTCCACATCGCCCTCTGAAGAATTTCCTATGCTATTGCAGCTTACGTTTCCGCAAGGCTATGTGCAGTCAAGCAGGCATTGGATATGTGCATGTCACACGTTATGGAGGAAAGAACATAAACTGAGGCTACGGGCGCTGTGTGTCCTATTTATAACATCTGGTGACGTCGCCCTCGACGGAGGCCTTCGAAGAACATCGACCAGACACCATAGACACAGGACGCCCACTGCCAAAAAAAAAATTCCGAAGTACACAGCTGTGGACATTACATGTCAAAGATGTGGAATACGTTGGAGGAACATCCAGTCGAAAGAACGTTACCAGTTGGTAAGTAACTTGTTCATCTGTCTGCCTCCTCCCTTCACCAGGATATCCAGGAGAAGGTGCTTGACCTTCCATTCGATGGCAAGATGTTGTTTGACCCATCTACAGATGAGTTCCTAAAGAAAAGTAAGGCCAGTGTCATAACAGCTAAAACTCGCAGCTCCATCTCGGTGAAACAAGCATATCACCAACACTTCAAGGCAATTAAACCATGTACACAAGGCATCAGTGGTTCCTCCACTTCTGCTAAAACATAAGAGACGGTATAGACACAAGAATAAATCGGCCTCTGCCTCCAATTCTGTTCAGGAGCAGAAGAAGTCCATTTAACTTTCCCCAGGGTATGTAATTACCTTTTTGGAAAACCGTTACTCAAGAGGAGTGGGTTATAAATATTATTCAACATGGGTACCACCTTGCCCTTCCGGCTTGCTCTCCTCCAACGTTCCAAAAATCATCCCCGTAGCTCTTGGAAAAGATTCAAAAACTCCTTCTTATAGGAGCAATAGAATTGGTTCCCAAAGAGGAAATAGGTCAGGGGTTTTAATCACGTTACTTCCTGATCTCAAAGAAATGAGGCGGCATCCGTCCAATTGTGGACCTTTCAGACCTCAACCAATTTCTGTCTCTGGATACTGTCCATATGATAACCATCCTCAGATTCTGGATTCCTACATCCAAACAATTGGATGGTATTGGTAGACCTATAGGATGCGTATTTTCACATCCCCATCCACACAATCCACCGTCAGTTTCTGAGATTCACAATGGCAAAGTCTCACTGCCAGTTCACATGTCCACCCTTCGGGCTAAATTCTGCCCCCAGGATTTTCACAAAGGTTCTGGGGTCAGTGGCAGCCTTCCTTCGGTCAGTTGCAGCCAGTTGTACATACATTGTTTATTAATCAAATACTAGTAATGTAATGAGAAACTGAATAATCTTGAACTATTCCACAATAACCCACCATTGTGGGCTTAACACTTCCCGTTGGGAGTTGATTGAGCGGAGTTGGTGGAAAAAAATGTTTGGGACTATGTCCTATTTGGAGTGCAGCATAGGGCTACCGGCTGGCAATGCCCGTTGTTTGTCTTGCATCTATACCCCTACCTAGACTGGCTTTTCAAAGACCAGTCTCTGGAGGTATTGCTTCAGAAGTTGCAAATTACTTGCCATTCTCTGTTCAACCTGGGGTTCTTCATAAATGTGACACAATCCCAACTCAGTCCCTCGCAAAGGATCCAATTCTTAGGAGCATTTATAGACACTACTCTGCACAAACTCTTTCCACCCTTGGAAAGAGTGGAAGCCATTCAACAGACCACCGTAAGAAGGTTCTCCACTCACCAGTCACGAACAGCTTGGTGGTTCCAAAGGCTCTTGGGCCTCATAGCCTCTTACATAAACCTAGTTCCCTTTGCAAGACTCCATATGAGAACAACCCAGTGGCATCTTCCTCTCAACTGGAATCGGCTCTCTGATCCCCAGGAAACAAAGATAGATCCAAATTCGAGGCTAAATCCAAGACTCTCTGTGCTGGTGGAACTCCCCGGAAACTCTGCTAATGGGATCTCCCTTTCAACCTGCCCTCACCAAATAGTCATAACAATAGACTCTTCAGAGTTCGGTTGGGGAGGCCATTGTAAAGCTTAAAAGTTCATGGTCAGGAAAGGAAGGTTTAGAGGAGGTCCCAAGCACGACCTGCACTCAAATCACCCATTTTGAAGTACCAGGAACATTCACGTCGAGATACGCGACATATGATGAGCAAATAAACAAGCAGAGAGCCGCAGTAGGGCTCTGCCCGGTACCGATCAGACTGCCAGCACCCATTGAAGTACCAACACCAAAGAAAACATGGACAGTAAAGTATCCATTGAGGAAACCAAATCAACAAATAAAACGGAATGAATATAGTATGAGTACAGTCCCTGAAGAGTCCAAGAAAGTCCTAAAAGAAGACAAATGGTGACGTCACAAGAACTCGGACTGACTCGCAGATAAGGAAAACAACAAGCTGTGAATAACAAAAGAGACAAAACACCATGGATAAGCGACATCCTGAGTTGAAGTAAAAGGAAGATGTCAAGTATAAGAAGCTTATGCCATAAGAGCAATGCAGATATGCAACCAGTTTACACGTGTACATATGCTTGGAAACGCAAGAAGGCTGAGGAAATTGTGCGGCTTGCTTTGCTTAGTAGGAAATTAGATGCGGCAAGCGCCACATATACATATCTACCTCAAAAGGAGCACTTAATATAACATACATGTCCACTTTGCAAAAGGGCAGAACCAACCGCAAGTTACCAGAGGCCCCAGGAACAAAGGCCCTCAAACACGGGAATCGAAAGCCAAGGACAGAAACGAAACTCAGAGGCATGAGGTCCATACAAAGAAACCAAGGTCATCTTAAACTGACACAGGCTAATACAATTTATGACACCAAGAGCGGAGTATCCTGTTCATAGGAGTCGAGATAAGCAGCAGAAGGCATTTGGTGGACCGAAAGCTAAAATCAAAAACACAAATTAAATAGAGACAGAGACAATTTCACAGTGCCTAAGACACATGACCTGCCAAGCAAGAAGAGTTGGGGCCTTCACACCTAAGCGCAGCCTTGAGCCATGCACAGATATCTGAGTTCTCCCAGACAGGGAGGCAGCATCAAGGCCTTCAAATTAGAAACTAATTGACCTATGGCCAGTGGGTCAGTAATGGATGGTGGTACTGGTTGGTGGGAGGCTAGGGGAACTGACGGGCACCCTGCACCTGGCCGACCATTCTGCATGCTGCTAGGCAAAGTGGAAAAGTACAAGGTGATGTGGTATCAACCCAATCACAATGCACCAAGTAATCTAGGATCCTATAGTCCATAGAACCAATGAGACATACTTTTTGTGACGTTTGCAGTAGTCATTCTGGAGGAAGGGCTGAGATGCCACACCTGACGCTAGTTATCCAATCCCCTCTCCCCGTTAATATATATAGATATAGTACCTATTGTAAAGTTACCTTCCTATAACCAATAAAATTGCATGCAACATTTTTAGCGTTTTTCACATCGGCGATGACACATTTTTATATAAAGGATGAGGTTTCTGTAAAGTTCGTTGAAGTTGAAGCGAGAAGGAAGATCACGCCACTGCTGATATTCATAACTCCCCGTTTTTTGCACTTGTCATTAAACAGACTCCCTTTGCCAAACCATTGAGTTGTCATTATTGATTTGATGCTTGAGTACGAATCTGCATCCCCATCCATCTCACGGGTGCTGCTATTCCATCTTAAAGTGCTGTTTGGGAAAACCCCAGTCCTACGGGCCGGCTGGGGTCCCTCCTGCACAAAGGACCATATAAATGTCCTGGAACTAAGAGCCATATTTTTCCCTCTAAAATCTTTTCTTACCTCACTTCAAGGAAAGGTGGTGAAAATTAAAACAGACAATAGCACTGCAATGTTTTATATCAACAAGTAGGAGACACGGGGCGGGAGCGAGTCCCCCCGCAACAGAACAAATTCAGTATTGGGCCATTCAAAATCACATTTTGTTGTTGGCGTCCCATCTTGAGGGCAAGAAGGACGTCCTGGCGGACAAACTAAGCAGGTTACAGTCCGCTCTGCACTAATGGGAGCTGAAACCAATCCTTCAATAAGAAGCAATATCGTAGCAAATGGTTACGTTTCTGTCACTGGGTCTTAGAACAAAACCGTAACCCTCTAAAGGCCTCCATTGATAATGGTATGTCCTTCATGTCTTATCTTGTTTCCACTGGTGTCAAGGTAAACATTACTTATCAGCTATCGGTGCTTACCTGAATAGAGAGCACAAGTCTTTTTCACTTTCCAATGAGGCCATTAAAAAGGCACTTCGAGGGCCTTTTACGTTTACATCCCCCTATTCGTGAACCTCCACCTCCGTGGGATCTGAAAGTGGTCTTAGCAGCCCTAATGCAAAAACCATTTGAGCCTATGGCTTAATGTGATTTAGAATTTCTAACTTGGAAATCGGTCTTCTTAGTGGCTATTACTTCGGCTAGAAGAATTGGGGAGCTCCAAGCTCTTTCTACTAAGGAACCATATATTAAAGACAAAGGTCTTGTGTACGGTTCCCTCCTTTCTGCCTAAGGTGGTTTCCGATTTTCACTTAAACCAGGAAATATGTCTTCCTATTTTTTTACCTGGACCGCATCCGTCTGCGGCAGAAGAGAAATTGCATAATCTAGATGCAATAAGAACTTTAAAATTCTACCTTGAAAGGACCAAACCATTTATTAAAGCAGACCAGCTGTTTGTTACCTATGGTGGTCCTTCTCCTGGCAATAAAGCAGCAAAGGCTTCTATTGTTAGATTGGTTGTCTCCTGTATCTCCAAGGGTTACGACTTGAAAGGGCTTGCGACTCTAAAGAGACTTCATGCTCATTCTACTAGAGCCAATGCAGCATCTGTAGCCATTACCAGGCACGTTCCCACTGTAGACATCGGTAAAGCAGCTACCTAGGCTACCCCTGCCTTTTGCAAGCACTATGCTATGGACACATCATCCAGAAATTATGCAAAATTCGGTCAAGAGGTTCTCCGCAACTTGTTTTCCTGAATCCCATACATCCTGTCTCCTCCACCCATGCTTATTCAAAGGCTTTTTAGTCTGGAGGGAGAGCCAGGAAGACAGAGAAATGAAAAATTGCATTCATGATGATTCGGGTTCTCTTAGTCCAGGCTCTCCCAACTTCACAACACCCACCCAGCCATCCCCCCCCCTGCATTACACTTGTACTTAAAATTCTACCGCTTCGGCGGAACCACAGGAACTCGGTGTGGACTGTTGGTGACGTGAGGGTAAGGTGTGGGCCGGGCTCGCGGATGGACGCACGCGTGACGTAAGTCATTCCCCTTCTGATACTCTTAAAGTGACAGCTATCTTTTTCAGACATTTATTTTGGCCAGCCTGCGGAGGCAGACTTACCCAACCAGTTGTGAAGGAGGGAGAGCCTGGACTAAGAGAACCTGAATCACCATGATGGTCATTTTTTATGTCTCTTACGTTCATATACCTAGTTTATGCTTGCTGTTGCTAAACCATCCTGGTTCAGTCGGCTTTCGTTATTCACCTTGGTAGCTCTTAAACTTTCGAATGTTCTCTCTTTTTATTCATTCTTCCTCCTCATTCCTCTTTCAAACTCATTAAAAACGTTCCCATAGTGTTTCCCTGACTAGCGATTTGATTTTGTCATAAATCCTCTTCATTTTACTGTGCTGTTAGATTTTTGTTCATCACTTCGACGTACAGTGCCATATAAATGAATACATACAAACCCTGTAGAACGCCTAATGCATAAAAACATGCACATACAGATTAATCAAGTAATTTTATTTCATTATATTCATTGCAGAATAAAGACCAATATAAACATCTGGTAAACAGAACGCCATTAAATGCTTTACTGCATAAATGATTCCAGTAATACACAGCCATAATAAAATTCTGCTTGCTGCCCTGATGTATGCCATTAGAAGGAACATAACGCTGACACCAACTATTCAACAAAGCCAATAAACTACATAGGAAAATCAAAACAGCTTTGTTGTCATAGTTGTGGCACCATAGCAAATCGAATGAGATAGACATATATTTACATCTATAAATCTATCTATAGGTACATACATAGATAGATAGATATATATAAATATATTTCTAGTTTATTTGTGGTATGTTACATAATACTTGGTATACTAGTAAGCCAGAACCGCTCTGAGAATTTTCAGATGGTAAATGTATGGTCACTTGGAGGTAAAATAAACATCCACCTTTCTCTGTAATGACATTTCACTAAAACATAAATATTATAACATCTTTTTTCTGACTTCATAACTGTATAGTCAATATGGCTGAACTATTGTTAAAAGCACATATATACAAATATTATTTTTCAATACATAAAGTATTTGGCATAATTATAACAATCATACTGCATACACAAGTAGTTGCTTCTTTTTCTGGTTTACAGACACAATTTATTAAAATCGACCAGTTATGTACAAAAATACTCGAACATTTATAATAGAAAACCTCTATAACCACTATCAACAGCGTATATCAGCTGAAGCAATTTCATAGAATATAAAAAAGTGGTTATTGCCTTACAGTCAAGCTATCAACAAAAGCAAACACAGTAAAATCAAAATGAGCGTCCCAGCAAAAGAGGGAACATTTTTCAATTAGGATTTAAATCACAGCTCAAATCTTTACTGTTGTTGATGAAACATTATAAACAGTATGCAAAGGAACCTACTGATTGTTCATATATATATATACATTTATATATTTTGTGTCTGATTCAGAAAGCGTATGTGTACTGGAAAGATGTGCAAATTGTGATTATGTATTGTGCCTAATTCACTGACAGTGAATCTGGCATGCTGTGTGTGTTCAATTTGCGTGCACATAGATATGCCACTTAATGGGCGGCGGACCTCTATTAACACCAATTTCGCATATGCAACAATGGTATGTCTGGAGGCGTGGCAATGGGCGGGCAATGCAAATAAGGTGTCACATATACAAGCACAGGTGGAGCATTGAGGCGCACAAACATATCATTGCTCTTGTTCATGTAGAAACTTGCCTCTTTTTTTTTCTGTTCAAATCCGGTCCACCTTGCTCATATAAAGTGCGGCAGGCGCAAATCATGCCTAGCGCATATGGGATTATTTTAAAATCTCCATGCATAAGAAATGTGCATGTAGTTGCAGACTCAAATTGCGTATACAGCGCTTTACACTTGCAATTTGATTGCTTTGAGAATCAGTATCATTCTTTATATCTTCCAAATATTCACAATCGAGTGGGAATATCTTGAAGCCAGGGTTTACATATATACATATACAAGGCTGTTTTCATTTTCTTACAAAATGTGCCTTACTTAGATCTACAAATACTGCACTTGGAAAGGAGTACACAGATTGCACAGAGCAGTCGCCAGTCCTAAAGGACAGGAAAGTGCAGGCTTGCTAGAAATTGCATACTCTACATAAGGGTTTCACTAACGTTTTACCAAAATACCTGACAAATGTGCCAGAATTAAACAATGCGCTTCAATTGGGAGTCATAGCAATTTAATTTAATGCTTTTCCTTAAAAAAATAACACAAAATTTACTTTATAAACAAGCTACAAAATGTATCTTTTTTTTCTACCAGCGAATTCTGCTTCATCTTTCCAAACTCTACTTTAAGTGTATAAATCAGCACAGTCATGATTGTTATTTTTATTATATTTCAGAAAGAAAGTGTGCCACTGAAACGCTGCCTGTTTGGTCACTCACTTTGGCCCCCAACTTGGTGTACATCTTTTTAAAATTCAGCAAATAGGTAGTGTTAAATATGTTTAAAAAGCGGTTGGTTTGATTTTGCACAGAAAATGTACCTTATGTACAGTACGTAGAGAAGGGAAGCGAAAGAACACAAAAATATAAAAGCATTAAACACAATTCGACAACTTCACGCCAAAGTTTCCTTCTTTCCATTTGAATGAAAAAATGACTCTGCAGCAGGGGCCTCAAAGTCTGGTCCAGTTGAGCAGTAACCACAATGTTTTCAGAATTACTCTGTGGAGTTGATCTGACTCGGACATACTGGATTTGGAAACACATGCTCCACAGACAATTTTTCAAACAATCATTTCATTAACGTTAGTAGCGTAATGCAACACACAACCACCTGAGGAAAGTGCCTCAAAAGTCTTGTCAGATGATTGTGTAGAGTTGTGTTTAGGGAAACATTAGACTGTCTTGCTAGCAATTCTTGTAAAAATATTCATTACATTTCACAGAATCAACATCTCAAACTCTTTGTACAACAAATATACTTAGAAAAAAAAAACCTGTCTTCTGTTCTAGTGTAATTTAAAAAAAAAAAAGGAAACCTAGATAAAAATGGCTGTATCAGTATTTAACACTTTGTTCTCAAATTAAGTTATTTTTATTAACATCTACAAGTCCTGCATTGTCTGGTATACATGGCCAGCTTTTTTTTTTAATAATGTGCAACATGTTATAAATTAAAATTCTTCATATATGTTCTGTAAGAACATTTTGGTAAACTATTAAAGTGCCTACGCTTTTTACCTTTTTCTTTTTTTTACAATTGTGTTGATTGTAAGGATCTTTCTGTAAACGTGGTATACAAAAGCGCCATGTTACAGCTGGGAAACCTTCCGCGGGAGTGGCCTGGGCCGTGGGACAGTCTCAGTCCTTCTGATCCCATTCTCCAGGTTGGTTGGACGTATCACAGGTGGTTTGGGTGGAAGTGACGGAGGGTCAATGGGGACAGGTATGGACAAGCATTGAGGTACGGGAACAGGGCGCCGCAAGGTCCGTTCATATACACTGTAAGGGGGCGGAGTTTTGTTGTCGTTCCTCATTGGCTCCTCTGAAATGCTGTAATTTGACACTGTTACTTTTTGATCGCACACTTGACTGTCAAACCCAGACGTTTCAGATGTGCTGCATCGACTGAGCGAAGAAATGCCACTGCTGTAACTTCCAGACAACACTGGCGAATTGGAAACCATGCAGGATGATGGGTACTCCACAGGAGATGGTGTAAACCCTTGATAGGAACCCTGTCAAGAACAAACACTGATTAGGGAGGAAAACAAGTAGTGTACTGAACATGCCAAAACAACAGTAGCAACAGCTTCCTAACTTTGCATTTTCTGTATCAGTGAACGTGCAAATACAATGTACAATTAGGCTCACTGTATGAGAGCTTCCTCAATTCCATCATATACTACCATGACATTAGCTCCACTAAGGAATACTGATATTGCTAATGCATTATGGGAAATTGAGGGCAGAGTATGCGTTTCTCTGTAGTAGCCACATATCCAGAGTTCAACCCAGTAAGGAATGAGACCTCAGTTGGGATAACCATGAAGAGGGTTTGTTTTGCTATGTGCTCTCTTCTTCGGATGCTGCCCCCAAAGTGCTGGATGGTCGTAGAGACAGGCATTGTGTGAAGCTAATCCCTCCTCTGAGTACATGGATACTTAACTAGAACCTCAATTCCAGAGCCGAAGAGTGACACTATTGCAAGTTCCGCTATGCCCAGAGCTGCTTCCAGCCACCCATGGCTGACAGAGGTTTTGGTAGCAGAGTTTCCTTAGACCCAACCTAGGATGGATGGGAGCAGAGGTCTACTTCCCAAGTATAGGTAACTGGTAGCAGAGCCGAACCAAAAGGGGGCAACAGCAAGTGTTGGACAGGCCATGTGACATTCAGGGATATTTCTTTATAGGCTACTGGGATGTACATGATTATTTTCATAGCCGAATATTTCAAATATGAAAAATTCAAATCCGAAATGTCTGGCATGCACATCACCCCACTGCTATCGCCCCCTTCTGTGCCCCCTTAACTCTGGCACAAAACGTAACTTTTGTCCTTCGCCGCTGTGCTCTCCCTGCGACGTGAGTTATGCCTCCCTATTGAGGGACGGAACTTCTGCCACACGGTCCTTTTATTTTTAGGGGGAAAATATATTTGTCCCTTGCCTTCCTTTGTATGGAAGCAGGGCACACCCCTGCAACCCATAATGTTGATCAAGGGGATTGGGGGGACACCCCCGCAACCTCCACTATTGATCAAGATTAAAACATTATTGGATTTCGTTTTGTTCCACTGCCAAATTCGGCATTTTTATGCGTGTGTTTTTTTTCTCTCATTTTTCTGCTGCTTTGAGGCTACTCTGTTAGGAATGGATTAAAGCTGTTCCCCTTCCCATGGAAAGGGAGGAGACTTCCAAAATAAATGTGCGCTTCACTTAGGAAGAACAGATAACTTACCTCTGGTAATGATCTTTCTGATGGATGTTCCTTCCACACATTCCTCGTCTTAGAAATATCGTTGTGTGGCAGCACATTTAGTAAAACTTTGATAGCAGGGGTGCCGTGCAGCGTTGGTGCCTGCCCATTTGTCTTCGCGGCCAGAAACGACGTTGGTGTGGGTACAAAGACACTGCACCACACCCTGTGACCTGAGTTACTAATTGTTTCGCCTGTGTTCAGTTGCATTGGGGATTGCAAATTATATGAGGAGCACCTTTGCATTGAAAGAGAGAAAACAGGTGTGTGCTTTCTAATTGTGGGGTAGGATGGGAGGGGGAGAAGGATATACTGGGAGGAACAGCCATCAAAAAGAACATTACCAGAGGTAAGTCATTTGTTCTTCTAATTGACTGTGGGTTTGCAGCCCATTGCCCACCATCTATTTATCGCAGGCAACTGACACTGCATGCCGAAGGCCGCAGAAGACCTGAGGCTGACTCCCACCCCAAGCTGCACACAAGAGCATGCAGGGGCTGGCAGACTTGGCCTCAGAGCGGCCCTGAAGATGCTGACGCAGAGAGAATGTGTGTGTGTGTGTGTGTGTATGTGAGGTATGAGGTGTGCTATCTATGTGGTGAGGGAGGTGGGAGCAAAAGCGAAGTTTGGGGGTAAAAGCCCTTGATAAAAAGTATATCCTGCCAAAGTGGAAGACGATGGGGATAAGGTGGAGGCGGGAGGGGTAACCCCCCACCTCTGCCCAAAATTGACATTTTCCCACCCGTTGAAGGCTGCACCAAAATTGGCCTAACAAGTACAGGCTTCTCGGTATGAGGTCTTCAACAGGCAGAATTTACACATAAAACGTAGTGTGTCCTCCCTCTGATTCCATATCTGGAAAGAGGAACAAGCACCCTTCCTATCACACTAGAACATGCACCTGGACTGCTGTACCAAAGTGGGTGTCTGAGTGTCCAGTTAATAAAGTTTCCCGAAAGTATGGACATTTCTTGAGCTGGTAATCCTCTTTGTAGGGCCGATGTGGCAGCCACACCTCCAGTTGAATTTGCTCTGAAGCACTCAGAGATGTATCATCCTGCCATAGAGTAGCATTCAGATACACACAACAGAATCCATTTGGATATGGTCTGCTTTTTTTACTCCTATGCCTGAAGATGAAGGCACCTTAGGCATGAAAGTAGGATTCGCTGTAACACAACCCTAGACTTGAAGAACACTGGGTGGGGACGTTTGCATGATAAAGCCTGGATCTCCCCAACTCTTCTGGCAGAAATGATGGTGACCCAAAAAGCAGTCTTCCAGGAGAGACACTTCATGTCTGCCTTGTGCAAGGGCTCAAAGGGAGGAACTATTTGGAATGAACAACTTTCAACTCCCATGCCAGGCTGGCGCTTGCACAGGGGGGGAAAACCCGAAAAGACCTTTTAGAAATTCCTTAACAAGGCCATGGAACCACAGAGATGGTGTGTCCGACGTGCGGGTAAACCTGTACTTGGACTTCAGTGGTCTTTCACATTCCTCCATTAAAATCCATCTGGCGGCGAAGGACAGAAGGAATGGTAAAATGTCCTGAGACAGGAAGCGAAAAAGGATCAACCTGTTTGGCAGCAGACCAAAAAGTGAAAAGTGAAGCCGACGCGAGTGACTGCATTTCTTGTGAAATTATAAAAATGGGATTTGACCCAATACACATTTGCTGAATGAGAAGTTAATGACCCCCGGTATGGTATGATTACACCAGCCCTGATTTGAAAAAGGCCGGTAGGGGCCGAAACAGGTGTAATTTAGAAGGGCAAATTTACTATTACAGATGAGAATAAAATACATCTGCATTTACCTTTAAAACACGCAATGTCCTGGATCATTTTGGATGCTTTTGCATATCTTTATTAACTATTATTGACAGGTTTTTTGTGGCTTACCGTCGATCCAGTGGTTTGCGACGAACCAATAAATGTGAGGACTAGAGGGGTGATTCCTGTCCCCTGCTTGGATTTGGCTTAAACTATTTTTTGTATCAAACTAATGTTGAATGAGTCGCCCAACAGACCAGCTGTAACACGAAGCCCAGCAACTTTTTCCAAAAAGTGAAATGCTTCCACTTGTGGTGATAGCAAGAGACCGTGGAGGGCCCGCAAGGCTTTGCTAGAACATCACAGCAATCCTGAGGCAGAGGAACATGTACCAATTCTAGGAAAGCAGGAGCCAGGCCGGCAGGTTGAGAGAGGTGAGGTCATTGTGCAGGACGGTTCCCTTGTCCCTCGAGAGGAGGTTGAAGACTCAGAAAGATCAGGGTGCTGGGGAGGGGGCGAAGAGCTCCAAGTAGCAGAATTGTCTCAGCCATACCAAGGTCACTAGGATCAGTTTGCACCACTATTGTCTGAAAGCGTGCAAGACCCTGATGATCAGTGAAACCAGAGGGAATTGTGGAGGGTCTGAAGGAGACAGACTAAAAGTTGCCATTCTCAAGAAACTATTATTGTAAATGATAAGAAAATGCCTCACTTTCCCTGAGCTATGGGTTTCCCTAACTAACACAACAAGTCAGGTGTGGAGTCCAAAGTAAAAGCCTGTCCTCCATCCAAAACAAAGCTGCTCTAACCTAACAATAATATACAACTAAAGTACAGGAGAATAACTCCCTTCTCTTCGGGTGCTTTCTCAGCAAGTCTCTATCAATAAAGAATCTTCAGATATCTTGGCTATCTCGCGTAACAGTTTGTTCAGTTCACTTATTGGACTTGTCCATGCCCCTTTCTCTTGGCTTTTCAATTCTATAGAGATGCTCCGATACCTGTGGGTTCTTTCACACTGTCCTTCTCATATGAAGTTGAAAGTCTCTCTTAGACATCAAACTTATGACTCGAGGATTATAGGCCATCTTCTCTTTAGCACAAGTCATTATCCTCTGATCCCTTGGCTTTTCACTGGGATTTGTGTGATGTACCCAGTGACTAGCTTCACTCTGCTTGTTACTTGATCTTTCACTGGGAGGAGTATGATGAACCCAGGAAAGATATGCACTCTTCTCATTACTTTGTAATTCACTCGGATGAGTAGGCTCAACACAGTAATTCTCGCTACTTGGTTTCTCACTGGAACGAGTATGCTGAACCCAGTAATGATTCTCACTCTTCTCGCTACTTGTTCTCTTACTGGGAGGAGGACAATTACTCCAATCATTATATCTGTTTGTCTGGCGGTGACAATTATGTCTATGACAATCATTATAACCACCTCTCTCCCCGGGTCCCTCGCTCTCCACGTTAACATCTTTGTAATAGGGCTGTGTCACTGTGTTGGCGTTCTCCATTTTCGTTTCTCATCTTCTTGTCAGGACGGCTCTTGTGCTTGGTTCCTTCTTTTCCTCGGACACGCTTCAGCGTGCTTCTTGGTAAGTGGTATCGGCTCTTTTCTCCTTCTCCAAGTCAACTGGACAGACTCTCGCTTGTCTGCCCCTCGAACAGTACAACTGAGGCACCTGTTCCTTCCAGCTCCTCCCCTAGTTGGGAAGCAGCGGTTCCCTGTGTTCACCAGCGTCCCTCACACAGCTGGTTTGAAACTCCCGGGTCTCAGGAGGTTAGCTCAGGGGCAACGTGCTCGCCTTGGAAGCAAGACGACACAGTGCAACAAAGGTTCGATCCCCGGGTCCGCGCTTAGAAACCTCTGGGCATTAAGCACGTTATAAATAACCTATCATATAATATCTCTCTGATGTTCTCATTTTCTCCTCCCACTTTTATGAAGCTGCACAGGGGCTTCCCCAGCTGCTTGTGGAAGTTCTTCTTCACAGTACCTAATGCTGTAGTGATCTGTTTTACTTTCGTATTCTTCTTCTTCTTCAGTTTCATCAAAATATAGTTTCTCATAATATACCAGTGATTTGATGTCACTGTAACAAATATTGGTTTGGGCTTTCTAAAGTTTAGTCGTCACTGATGGGTGAGTACCTCAGGGAGTTCCTCTGCAGAATGGGAGTCTTTGTCTTAAAGGCGGGGTGGTGGGGGGGGGTCTCTCCCAGGGAGTTCCCGCTTGCCTAGGGAGTGTATCACGTAGCGGGCTCACCTCCCAGTCTCACAGGGAAAGACTCCCCCCTGGGCAAAAATGACTGAATCCTGCAATTCGTCACAGAATGCATAGAGACACTTGTTAGTCCACGGAAGAGGTCTATCTCTGGAACACCCCACTTCTAAAAGACGAGATGCAGCTGGTCGTGGAGGTGCTCTTATTCGTAGCAGGAGTTGTGGATTCCTGGCAGATAGAAAGGGGACAGATCCAGTAGGCAAGAATACAGCATTCAGAGGAGGAATTTCAATGAGCCGACAGATGCCGTCTGCTTTTGTGAGAGCAAGTTGGTCTTTGCTAGGATGACCGCGACCCTGACTGCTGACATGGTGGCGGTGCAGAAGACTGTGTCCAGTTGTGCCTTCAGCAATAGCATCTACTAGGAAGGAGCGAAGCAAGACTTGCTGTAATTGACAGAGAATCCCAGAGAGGACAAACAGTGCATCTTTGTCGTGGTGTGACCAATCATTGTCGAGGTACGGGTACATGTGTATGCCCCTCGATGAACGCCAACCACCACCGGGGCCAGGCCTTTGGTGAAAATCCTGGGAGGCAGACTTTAGGCCGAAGGATAGTGCTTTGAACTGATGGGGCCGGCCTGCTACTTGAAGCATAGGAACCTCTTGTGGCGCTGATGGATTGGAACGTGGAATTATGGGTCCTCAAGGTCCAATGGAGACAGGAAATCTCCTTGCTGAAGTTGAATGAAGATGTGTTGAATTGTAACCATCCTGAAAATGTATGAACGGATGAATTTCCTCAAAAAAGCAAAGGACTAGAATTGGCCTCCAAACGCCTGACTTTTTTTGTACCAGGAAATACCCGGAATAGATGTCATGTCCCCGCTGGGCATGGGCAATGCGTTCTTAAGCCCCATTGAAGAGGAGTACGCATACTTCAGGCTGAAGCATTGAAAGATGGTGTTCCACCTTCATGGTTGGAGCAACGTAGGGCAATTGGCTTTGAAATTCCACTGTGGCTCCGTCATGGATTAGGGACAATACCCATTTGTTTGTAGTGGTGTTGGACCAATCTGTGATCAAGTGCGAAAGGCGCCCTGCCATAGTGGGTGCAAGTGTGGGGGGATGGTCTCACAGCCTAGTTGGGCTTGCTTACAGGGTTGACCGCTCATCTGGACAAAGCTACATCACCCCTTGTTGCCCCTGTAAGACTAGGACTTGTTCCTGAAGGTGTCTCCAAATGCATATGTGTTCAACCGATAACACTGTGATCAATAGGACTGTCTATAGTCCCCACTGGATATTGAAAACTGGGACCTCTTGAACAAACGGACTGCCAGTGTTTCTCCAGGGTATCCAAAGACCAGTGTGAGAAAGCTGAAGGTGTCTCACTGACTAGTCCCTGGGGATCTGTCATCCAGGTGGCCAGGACACAGCCATCGCTATTGGATCCAGTTCCTGGCGGTGGACCAGTGCCGGAGGATCACTTGAATGGGGGGTTCTCTGGAAGTGGGACACCGACGGGTGGGATGCGGTATTCCGCTTCTTATAACACCTTCTCCCCATCCTACCACATAGGATACTCAGATCCTCCCCCCACCCCTTTCCGACATGAACACTTTCTTACACCACGAAAGAGAACGGACTAATACCAGAGCCATTTACCTGACATGTCCCAATACAAAAGGGTCAGGCAAATGACCAGACTCACACACACACCTGACAGCCCTTTCCCTTCTCCACAGGGATAAAAGGTGGAGCACGAGAGCACACTACGATCAAGGCAGACTGGACAACAGAGAGCTATCCAAGCATAGCACTTCATGAGGAGGAGAAAGGCAGCAAGAACCAAAGGGGTGATGAGGAGAGAAGCGACATTGGCCTTTCCGAACCAGACCCTCAAAGCCTCAGTGAAAGGAATCATAAGACCGTGAACAATAGCCAGCGTGTGTTGCAGCAGATGTCAGCGGTATACAGAGCCCTCCTCCACTGATAACCAACCCAGCAAGAGAAGCTTGCTACTGTAGTACCGTCCATGACTTCAGAGACAAGAAAAGCCAGGCGGTTCATCACAGCCGGTTAATCGAGGGGAAGTCAATAAGAAACCAAACTGTGTTGAACGAAAGTTGAAAGTAGCAAAGTAAAGGGAAATCAAAGAACTATTAACTCTTCAGGGTAAAAGCAGCTGCATAGGGGTTCAGAGCCACGTGAGTGCTCACTCGGGAGACTCTGCTTAATTCCCCAAGTATTGAAACTACCGAAACCAGAAGACCGTAGCAGAGCCGGAAGAATAAGGCCACAGAGGTCATACAGGGGACTCGCAAAACCACCTGTACAGTCGAAAGTCTGTGACCGAAACATAACTGAAAAGCTAAGGGAGAAGAATCCCACATAGTGAGAAAACAAGAAGGAATTGTATGATTGGCAAAAGTGAACTTGACGGAGGGATACTGACAAAAAGGGGTGAAGCATGATCCTATGTGAAACTAAAGAGAAGAGTAGGAAAAACCTGGCGGGAGAGTACACCAGGTATCCTAACAAGATGAAGATAAAGAGCTAAGTAGATTTGTGTACCAGTTGTACTGTGGATCAAGAGAGGCTCAAGAAAATGATAGCTTTGAATATACAACAGAGGGAAGAGAAATCCAGGGCAAGGGAACCACCCTCTGGAATAATTAACTCTATCCTTCTCGAACCTTTGTGTTGGAGTTACGTATTTTCCTTTTTGAACATTCATAACCCACTCAAGGCCAAAGATGTTACCCTTTTTAACTTGGAATTTCGAGAAAAGAGTGTGACAGATGCCGGGGGCATCGTCGGAGCAGTCAACAAAGCTGAGAATGTATAGTGAAGGTCAAAAACCCTTTCTACCAGGAACACGTCTCCCAATGCCCCCATCCCCACCTCAGGGGAAATTCCCTTGAGCAGATTTAGTCTTCATTTCGTGTTGCCCTTCATTGCAAAACAATCCACTCATGGGGTCCCCCACAGGGAAAAGAGCTCTGAGATAACCTCCAGGCAAATCTCCCACATGTGAGAGACAGTGCTCTGCTTGCTCTCAGTGGCCTCCAATCCATTCTCCACCCCGTCAGATGGGCTACAGAGATGGAGATCTTGTTCTCTAGCAACCAGAATCACAGCCGGATGGCCTCCCTGCACAGAGACAATGACATCACACATCCTTGCTTGTTGAGGTAGTTCATGGTCACTGTGTTGTATGTCGGATCAGGACATGCTTCCCTCTGAGGGTCAGCACAGAAGCAGTCTGCACCAGTCTGATTGCAGTTCCAGCAGACTGATGTACCAGCGACTCTCCAACTGGGACCAAAAGCTGCTCACTTGCTGCAGATCCCAGCAATGAGCACCGAAGCACTTCAGGAAAGTGCCTGTGACCACTTTGCCCTCTGGCCACGGGGCCCAAAAAGGTTCTCCTTTGCTGGTCCACCAAGACAGGTTGTTAATAACCACCTTGTCTGACATCTCTCCTGAACACTGAGACCACTGACCCTTGAGAAGCCACCAAAGTGATCAGATTCGCAGCCCGCCCTCTGGCACCAGCAAAATGCAGGAAACCATGAGGCCTAGAAGACAGGGAAAGGCTGATGAAGTTCAGTAATAGTGTGACCAACTGTACAATGCTGGAGAATCTTTCCTCAGGGGGTAAAGGCCTTTCCTGTCCAAGTATCCAGGACTGCTCTGATAATCTAGAGCCTCTGCATTGGTGTAGTAGGAGACTTCTACAAGTTCAGGAGAAGCACAAGCTGTGTAGCAGTGAACACGTATCCCAGAGATGTCTTGAACCCTGCTCTGGAGAATGTGGCAAGCCAGAAAAGACAGCACCTCGCTGATCCTACTTCTAAAGGAGAGTTTCTTAACAAAACTAAGGAGCCTGTCTATAGTAAAGAAAATGAATATAGTCCTCAGCCCAAACCTATCCACTAAACTAGCCCTACCACGGAGGTGCTGTTGCGCGCGACAGAAAGATGGCCACCTGAGGGAGAGCTCTGGCTCTAACATTAATCCTGTTGCTCTGAAATCCTTTCAGCGCCGTCCGAAACGCTTGAAAAAGCTAGATTCAGCTGGCGGAAAACCTCAGGAACAGACATCCAAAAAACCGAGTGGGTTGGTGGTCGGGAACCCTCTACAACTGCCTCCAAAGATCCGGCGGTCAGGAGGAGCTGGCGTGACCGGCCACCAGCTCCACAGAATCCTTGCTGGGTGCCGGAGGCGCACCGGCTGGTGCAGGCTGCTGTGGGGGCGGGGCACAGTGGTGGCCTCCGAGTCGCGCTACCCGTGATACGGAGAGAACCGGTATCGCTGTCAGCTGGGAACACAGAGGAGCCGCCGGAGGGGAGCGACACCACCCACAGCGAACAAACTCCGAGAGATAGCAGGAGTGTGGGACGACCCCGCGGCTGAAATACGCGCAGCGCTGCAGCTGCTGAGGTAGACGGCCCATCCGTTCCCAGCTCTGACGGGCCGTGTGGGACAGGGAGGGGGAGTCGTGCAGGCGGTCGGGGGTGCCGTGTTGCGCCCCCCTCAGCAAGTAAGTGCAACAGGGCGGGAAGGCCCTTCCCTGCTTGCCGCAGCACCGCTGGGGGGCCACACCACAACCCTAGGGGGCGAACACCGGTGCGGGCAGGGACGCATTCTAAAAACCTCTGTTGCAATGAACATTCTCAATTAAAACAAGAGACAGAGGACAGCGTCCCTGCGGGCAACGCACAGAGCATGGCGCAGTCCGCTGGGGGACGTGAGGGACTGCTTCGCCCCCCCCCACCCCATCACATTGGCATTCGGCGGGGGCACGCCGAGCAACCACCATTACCGGTGTGTCATAAATATCCTGTTGTGCTCGGGGGACAGATGCAGAGGGGCTCGCTGAGTAAACACCACAACACGCCCGGAGGGGTGCCGTGTAAAGCCCCGCTGTGGGCCGCGAGGGAGCTGCCGCTACAGCTTACTTCTGGAACCTAGTTGGAGAAACCCTGATCCTGCAGCGGGCACGCTTATAATACAAAAAGACCCCATTAACAAAAAGGCTTACAAAAAGGCCAGCTGAACCCACACCACCTGCCCGATTGAGATCCTTGGACACTCGCAAATAGTATGCAACACGTGGGAGGTCACAGTCCACTCTAAGGCCGAACACCACGCCACATGGGACGCACAGAGAGGAAAGGCACAGGAGGGAGAAAGACCAGACCAATGGATTCCTTCGCCAGTTCCCAGCCACAAAAGGTGGCCAACGAGTCGCCACAAGACAATGACAAAGAGAAGACCCGTTGGAACGACTGGCGACACTGGTCCAAAATGGATTCATGGCAGTAAATTTAAAACTCGATGACATAGTTACTTCAATCGGATCCTTGAAAGTCTGACTGGAAAAAGAGAGTAGGCGACTTATAGAAGCGGAGAACAGGATAAGCACGAGTGAGGACACCATATTACAACACGGCCGGGACATAGCCCACCTCCAGACAGAGCTGCGCAAAACCCAGCACAAATGCGAGGATTTGGAATCACGATCTCGGAGGAATAACATTCAGATTGTTGGAATTGCGGGATCGTTTGGCAGAAATGACATGGAAAGGCAAGTGGGAAACCTGTTGAGGAATATCCTAGGAGCAGATTCTTTCTCCGAACATTTCCTGGTGGAGAGGGCTCACCGCACGCTGGCACCTGTGCCGAAACCCGGGGCACCTCCCCGCACCATAATAGCTTGCCTTCTCAATTACAGAGATAGTCTTAATACTCAGAATGTCCAGAGAGAAAGGCACTCTACACTTTGAGCACAGCAGGATCCGCCGGAATACAGGTGCAGAGGCGATCCTATGAACCAGTAAAGAAACAGCTCAGAATACGCAATATACCCTATGCCCTCATCTTCCCAGCGAAAATGAGAATCCAACATGGAGGGCGAGCTCATTTTTTCAAGAATCCCACGGAAGCCATGCAATACATAGAAGCCTCCATTCCATTACCTCCCAGAGACCGAATAATCGACCAGAATGCCGAACCACCACCCGGAGAGGAAAGGCCAGATGCGGTCGGCTGACCAGGATAAACCGTCTGCTCCAAACACTGATCGACAGGGGGAAATTTATCTCTCCTCTTTTCCTGAAGGGGAAGCTAGCTCCTCGCCGCCCAGAGCGAGGAAACTACATAACATGGACGGACTGAATAAAGACTTAGAATTATCGAGCCGAGAGCCTCCGTTGGGATGAACCAGGCGCAAGCAACGAGCGACCCTCAGGACGGTTCCACCAGATTAAGGGGATGAACACTACAGGGCAGCATCGTCAAGTTGGGGAAGATGATGTGGGTGGGAGGCCAAAATATCGCAGGATGTTAAGCTGTGTTGAGCAATGTGAGGGTGGGGGGGGGCGGAGGGAATTGGGGGTTTGGGACTCAGTTGGAGGAGTCCTACAAGTTAAAAATCGTGGTGACAATGCAACGCACGGGTCTCTCCTGATTAACCGCAAAGTTAGAGATACAACAAGGGTATACAGACATGGTTAATCCCGCTATGAAGGCCCAAGGGCTTAAACTTAAACTTCTTACATGGAATGTATGGGGACTGAATAATCGAGCCAAGTTGAACAAGGTAGGAGACTATATCACTCGGCACCACCCTCAGATAGTCATGATACAAGAAACTCATGCGCTCCAGAAGGTCAACACTGAATTCCTGAAAGAGTGGGGTGCGCATAGATATTATACCGAATACTCTTCGCAAGCTAGAGGAGTGCTGGTCCTGATTCACCCCTCTGTTGGGTTCCAATTGGGGAAAAGTAAAGTTGAGTCATTGGGCATATACGTAATAATGTGGGGCAACATCGCTGGGGAGGAATTGATTTTAATAAATACATATGGTCCGAATGTAGACGACCCAGACTTCTATGCAAGTGTAATGCAAGAGGTTGGTTTTTCTGGAAACGAACGCATATTGTGGGGGGGAGACTTTAATGCTATATTGGACACTACCGTAGATCGCTCCTCCTCCACACACCGGAATCCCACAAAAACAGCTATTATGCTACAGCAAATAATGTCACAATCTGCACTTGTGGATGCCTGGAGAGCATTACACCCTCATCGAAGACAGTATTCCTTCTACTCCTCTGTACATGACACCGAATCCCGTATAGATTACTGGCTGGTCGCCACGTCCCTTGCGAACCATGTTACTAGCATTGAAATACCCCCCCGCACCTTGTCAGATCACTCCCCCATCCTGTTAGATATGACACTAGGGAACTTGAAACCCCTGGTCAGGAGATGGAGAATGCCCCCCGGTACGCTCAAAGACCCCACAGTGGAAGAGGAACTTCACACAGAGGTAGAACTCTTTTTTTAAATAAATAGAAACTCCGTAGACAGGGCTGCAACATTGTGGGAGACTTTTAAGGCATGGGTAAGGGGGATATTGATTTCCAAATCCACGGGGCTGCTGAAGGCGGTCAGGGGGGAATTGGCTGAAGTAGAGAAACGGTTGGGGGTATTGGAACAGCGATATACGGCCATGCACGAGGATAGCACCCTGGCGGATATAAATGGTAATCTATAAGAATTTAACAAACTGGCTGATAGGGAGCTTCTGTATATGGATACTCCAGTCAGAGCACGCCGATATGGCGAAGGAAACAGGGCGGGTCGCACCGTAGCCAATCTATTAAAAGCCAAAAGGCACCACACTACGATTCCCAGTATAACAGCAGGGGACGGTACGGTAACCACTAGCGAGGAGGGCATAAATAGAGAATTCACCCGATTTTACACAGAATTATATGCCAATCACGACCTGAAAACTCCCAATGAAATTCAAGAATACGCTAGCTAATGGGAAGGCTCCCGGCTCGGATGGACTGGGAGCTGAGCTGTGTAAAGTGCTCCTTGAAGAGCTGGCCCCAATACTTCTGTCTGTGTGGGAAGAGGCCATGGAGGCGGGGACACTCCCGACAACCATGAGAAAGGCCATAATAACAGTACTCCTTAAACCCAGGCGCCCTCCGAGTGAGATGTCCTCATACCGACCCCATTCCCTTATAAATTGCGACGCCAAGATATTCGCAAAAATCCTGGCCACTAGACTCATACCCACCATGCCAGTGCTGGTACACCCGGACCAGTGCGGATTCATCCCCACTAGATCGACGGCACTGAATCTGCGTAGATTGTTTGGTGTCATGGCCCAGATCAAACCAGAGGCCCAGGCAGTAGCGGTGTCCCTAGACGCTGAAAAAGCATTTGATTCAGTGTCATGGACATACATGTTCATAGTGCTTGAGAAATTCGGAATAGGCCCATATTTCCTAAAATGTGTCAAGATACTATACACTAACCCGGGAGCCAGAGTATTGACCAATCGTACTATGTCAGAATGGTTTGGGCTGGGCAGGGGTACGAGGCAGGGTTGTCCATTTTCTCCCATACTGTTTGCCCTGACCATGGAACCAGTTGCAGCAGCAATCAGGGAACACCAGGAACAGAGGGGCATATGGATGGCGGGCCTGACCCAGTCAATATCACTATATGCAGATGATACCATGTTATATATATCCGGAAACCGGACATACACCTGGGACCGGTGATGGAGACCGTGCACAAATTCGCAGAATGAACAAGTTACTTTCTTACCTGGTAACGTACTTTCGATGGGATGGTCCGACGACGTATTCCATATCTATGACATGTAATCACCACAGCTGTGCTGCTTCGGAAACTTTTTTTTTTCTGCGCCCTGCGTCGATGACGTCGATGCGCCGTCGTCGAGGGCCTCCTCCGACGTCCGACATCATCCGATGTGATAAGTAGGACGCCCGTAGCCTCAGTTGTAGTTTTTTCCCCAGAACGTGTGACACTAGTCAACTGCCAGTCAGACACAAAGCCTTGCGGAACGTAAGCTGCAATCGCAAAAGAAATTCTGCAGCGGGGAAGGCAGGGCGGGAGCGATATGGAATACGTCGTCAGACCATCCCATCGAAAGAACGTTACCAGGTAAGAAAGTAACTTGTTCTTCGAGGGGATTGGGTCCTCCGACGTATTCCATATCTATGAAAGACTCCCAAAGCAGTACCAGAGCAAGGAGGAGGGAAAGAATTTAGAATCAAAATTTAGAATAGCCAATCAAATAGCAGAGCAAAGGACCGCCTTGCCAAAGGCCAGATCCTGTGCTCGGATGGAATCGAGGGAATAGTGACGTACAAATGTATGTACTGAAGCCCAGGTGGCTGCATCACAGATGTTGCGAATAGGAACACCCCTCTGCAGGGCAGTAGACGCAGCCATACCCCTGGTAGAATGGGCCCGCAAGCCAGCCGGTGGGTCCTTACCCGCCAAGCGGTAGCACTCCGAGATGGCCAAAATAATCCAGCGAGACAAAGTCTGTTTCGTCACAGCTTGCCCCAAACGCCTTCCAGCGTAACCAATAAAGAGTTGATCGTCCACTCTGACCCGGGACATGCGTGAAACATAAAAGCTTAAAGCTCTCCTAGGATCAAGCCTATGGAGCCTCTCCTCTTCCTTACCAGGATGCGGAGGAGGATAGAATGCCGGAAGAACAACCTTCTGGGCCAAATGAAATTCCGTCACTACCTTCGGAAGAAAAGAAGGACGAACTCTAAGGACAACCCTGTCCTTGTGAAATACAGTGAAGGGTGGCTTAACTGAAAGTGCCTGTAACTCACTCACTCTGTGTCAGGTTTCCTTCTCTCATTTAAGTTTCCTTTTCATTATTTATCCTTTTTAGATTAGTTTTGTGTGGGTGGGAAGTTTTCTATTATAGTTGGTTAGGCCTTAACTTGCTGATTCAGACTCCTGGTTCTAACCCAAGGCAAGATGGAGCCTCACAGTGACAGCTCTGATTGGCTGGAAGACAATGCTGAACAACAATGAACATTCTAAACTGTCACTCTGTGCCTTTCATCATCAAAACCCCATCTGAGAGGACGTGTTTAGTGGCTGCTCCTGCTTTAGACTTGGGCCTGGTGGATTTTATCCTTCAGGTGTTAGCAGTTGAGCGGCTACTTTCTTGGGGGTTCCGGGAGAAGACATTTGTGAACAGGAATTCGATTTTTAAGACATGAGAATCCGAAGATCTTTATGAATTCGCTCAAGAGATAAGTGACTTTATTTGTACAGTAACTCTGTTCTTCCCCAATGACATTTTCCTTGAAAGCATTTGAGAAAAGTTATTTTTTTTGAACTAGTACTATTGAACTTTTCAAGTGCGCGTGTGTCTTCAAGCGCGGTAGCGCGAGAATCTGTTTGTCGCGTGCGATTTCAAGTGCGCGTGTGTCTTCAAGCGCGGTAGCGCGAGAATCTGTTTGTCGCGTGCGACTTCAAGTGCGCGTGTGTCTTCAAGCGCGGATGCGCGAGGATCTGTTGGTCGCGTGTGACTTCAAGTGCGCGCGAGTTTCCCAGCGTGGTAGCGGGAGAATCTGTTTGTCGCGTGCGACTTCAAGTGCGCGTGTGTTTTCCTAGCGCGAGAGTTCTGTAGCGCGAGGATCTAAGAATCGCGTGCGTTTTCCTATTGCGCGTGTGTTTTTTCCAGCGCGGGTGTTCCGGAGCGCGTGAATTTGAGAATCGCGTGTTTATTTAAGTGCGCGTGTGTTTTCCAGTGCGGGTGTTCCGTAGCGCGTGGATTTGGGAATCGCGTGCGTTTTATTTGCGCGTGTTTTCTACAGCGCTAGTGATTTTAGGCGCTAAAGACTTTTATTCGCGTGTGAACTAATGAGCGCGTGTGTTTTCTGACGCGTAATCTAAGAACTGTGTGAGATTATTGTTGCGCGTGTGTTTTCTAGCGCGTGTCCTTTTTTCTTCCGCGTGAATTCGTTCTTTGGAGAACTTTTTGCGCGCGTTCTTCAATCCAGGAAGATTTCAACGAGAAGCTCATCTGTATGGACATTATTCGCACGTGAATTCTTCAAGGATTAAAAACTCAACAGAGGTGTATTTAGTTTTGGACAGTTTTGAAAGAAAAAATAAGAAAGAATCTATATTAAACAATCTATCTGGAGATCTGTGCATTTTGGAAAAGAGACAATGAACTAAGCTTTCCCTTTCCAGAATGACCTAAAGTAAGAAGTTGTTATCTACTTCATGAGTCTACAGTAAGAGAGATCTTTCAGCTTCTTATAATTTTCTCAAAGAAATTTCAAGAGAAGAACCAGGTATGAGTCTTAAATATTAGTTAAGGATTTAATGTTTTCCCATTCATAAGGTTAGTAAGTAAATAAAGGAATTGTATCTGCTTTGCTTATATCCTCTGCAGGTTCAGCTCTGATTAGCCTTGACGCAGTCTGCCTGGTGTTGTTTTGTTATCCACTTCCCCCTTTCCCTTTGGGGTGTAGTTAACAGAGCTGAATTGAAAACTAGTTCTGGGAATTACATTTCAGGGGGATTGTCGGGGGTTCAGCAGCTTCCGCGGACACAGGACCTCTCAGCCTGACACTCTGCGAGCGGAAGTAACCGCAACTAAAAACACAGTTTTCAGAGTTAACAGCCTCAAAGGGCAAGAATGTAAAGGCTCAAACGGAGCACCCATAAGAAACTTAAGAACAAGGTTTAAATCCCAACCGGGCTCCAGGAAAGGTGACGGAGGGAACACATTAGTGAGCCCTTTCAGAAACTGTGAAATTAAAGGGATTTTAAAGTAAGAACACTCTTCAGACGAGCGCTTAAAGATGGACAGCGCCGCCAGGTAACTTTTAATGGTACCCACTTGCAAGCCCCTGTGGGCCAAAGAAAGTAAAAAGGACAGAACCATGGGGATTTCACATGCAAAAGGATCCACATTCTGAACTCTGCACCAGTCGCAGAACTTACGGCAACGGTACAGAGACTTTGTTGCTGGCCTTCGGGCCGAAAGCAACACCTCCATCACTTCTTCAGGGAGGTCCCAATCCCTATACCTCAACCTTTCAGAAGCCAAGCGTGAAGGTTGAGGGATCTGACCTCTGGATGGAGAACCTGACCCCCCTCCCGTGAGAGCAGATCGTCTCGGTAGGGAAGACGACACGGAGGGCAGATGGACAAGTCGAGAAGGTCCGGGTACCACGTCCTCCGAGCCCACGCCGGAGCAATGAGGATCATCCGGGAACCGAACTTCCGTAACCTCCGCAGCACTTGCGGGATGACGGGGACTGGAGGAAACGCGTACAGCAGCGGGAATGACCACTCCACCACGAACGCGTCTCCTAAGGCTCCTTTTGGAGGAAATTCCCGCGAGCAAAACCTTTCACACTTCCGGTTGACACTGGAGGCGAAGAGATCCACTTGAGGGGTCCCCCAAAGGGCAAAGATCTCCAGGAGAATCTCCTGAGCCAACTCCCACTCGTGAGAGATCGTGCTCTGGCTGCTCAGAGCGTCCGCCGTCACGTTTTCGTCTCCGGCCAGATGAACTGCCGAGATCGAAACTTCCTGCTGGATGGCCCAGAATTCGAGCTGCATCGCCTCCCTGCACAGAGGAAGTGACCCTGCCCCCCCCCTTTTTGTTGAGGTAGTGCATGGCCACTGTGTTGTCCGTCAGGATCAGGACACTCTTTCCTCGCACAGTCGGCAGAAAAACCTTCAGGGCAAGCCTGACGGCCCTCAGCTCCAACAGATTGATATTGAGTCTGGACTCTGACGGAGACCAACGACCGCTGACTGTCAGCCCGTTGGCATGAGCTCCCCAACCCGTGAGGGATGCATCCGTCACGATCGTCACCTCCGGCCAGGGAAGCCAAAATGGAGCCCCCTTCATCAAGTTGCCTTCGACGGCCCACCACAGAAGGTCCCGGGCGACCGAGGGCGGCACCTGAACCGGGTCCGACATCCTGCCGGAGGACTGCGACCATTGCGTCTTGAGCGCCCACTGCAAAGATCTCATCCGCAGGCGAGCCTCTGGCACCAGAAGAATGCAGGATGCCATGAGGCCGAGCAACCTCAAGAACTCGAACGCTGGGAGCGTCTGGGCATGCTGAAACTTGTGCACCATCTGCTGAATGTGAAGAGCCCTCACCTGGGGAGGAAAACACTGCCCCAGGGAAGTGTCGAGCACTGCTCCGATGTACTGGAGCCGCTGTGTTGGCATCAAATGGGACTTCTTTAAATTGGTACAAGATTAATCAGAGCATTGGTGATGTTCCCATTGACCTCCCGGTGCGGTCTGCTGAGTCTAAGCCGGCCTGGAAGGTCTGGCACACCATCTACTTGCCATTTCTGATGATGTCCCTGATATTAGCCTCAGGCAAGTGGTCAGTTGCTTCTGAAATAGTTGTCCACAGAATATGGGAGTATTTGGCAAAAGCGCAAGAAACATTAATCACCTTCAACGCTATACTCCCAGAAGCAAAGACTTGCTTGGTGAAGGCGTTGACTCTCTTGGGCTCCCTGTTTGTAGGAAGGCTCGAGGTTAAAGGCATCGAATTCACAGTTGCTGCTTGGACTACTAAGTCCTCTTGAGACGGGTGTGCTGTAAGGAAGGGAAGATGGCTACTCGCTGGCATATACTTTTCGGTGAGGTCGCCATCAACCACTGGAGTCTAGCTTGGACACTGCCACAGGGAGAGAATCTGATCTGCTATAGCCGCACTGAAGGGCAAGACCCTCGCTGATTCCGATCCTTTTCCCAACAGGTCAGTGAGGTCATATTGTGGAGTGGCTTGGCCGAGTGCAACCACCACCTCCTTGACCGCCCTGCAATATTGGGCCTTCAGGTGCGCATGGGTGATTACTTCATGTTGACATTGGGGGATGTGTCTGTCTTGTGTCGTGCTTTCCTTTGGCTAACTCAAGCAACTCCGACTGGTCAGCTATGAAGTCAGGCTCCTGGTCTGTGTCATGATCTCTGCTTCCAAAAGGTCAGGGTTTTCCCAACTCCCTTGGAAGCAGATCCATGACCCAGGTTCCGAGTGCCAACCAGTCCCAATTGGGACCTTTTGGACCCAGTCCTGGCGCCGTGGCACCAGGCTCATAAATATGTCCAGTCCCAGCGCTGGAAGCGCCGGGCTCATAATGCTTGGGTGGACTTACCTGTAGCAGACCATGCTGCTTACTTGCCTGCCAGTTGAGTCTCTGATCCTCTTCTGTTCGGAACTACTTTTCCTGTTGTGTGGGGCAGGAGCCACTCCCTAGATTCAGAACACTGGAACTCTTCTGGAAAGCATGAACTCTTTTCTTACCGAGGCGTGGCTGTGGAAGGAGACACCTAAGCACTACAGGAGGCTATTTAAACCACACCCGATGGATGAATCTTGCTTTGCGTTATTCTGCATCCTCAGCAGCAGAACGCTCATCGTGTCTTCTGCATCTGATCCTGGGCCTAAGGAAAAAGGCTTACCATTCTGAATCCAGTCTTCAGCAACACCTATAAAGACAAGAAAGAACAGGTTAGCATTACGGTCTTCAGTGACAGCTCTTCACTTACCTGGTCCATCGGCTGTCACCAACGCCTCGCGCTGCATTCCGGCATCTGAAAGACAAAGGCTTACCTACTCTTCGTGCGCTCCGGAGGTCTTCACACTGCATTCCGGCATCTGAAAGACAAAAGCTTACCAACTCTTCGCACGCTCCGGAGGCCTTCGGCGCTGCATCCCGCATCTGAAAGACAAAACAAGGTGCGTTTAAAGACATTGGGGAACTTTAATACTCACGTGCCATTACTCCTTTCCACATCTAACCCAGTGGGTATTCCGGCACCCTGCAGCCGCCCCGAACTTGTACCTGCAAAATAAAAAGACAGTTAGAGCGCATCGTGAAGCAGGCAACAAGCGCTTACTTACGTGCTTCCAGGCGCTTCTATTCATCACACGGGCTCCATCTTCAACTCACTTCAGCCCGCCATCCGCCATCGCCGGAACCCTGCAAAACAAGAGACATCATTACTAAAGACTTTAAAGACATTAGAATTACTCGAAACTTACCGTTCGTGCAGTAAACGACGGACAGCAGTCCTCTGAAGTCAAGAGGCCTGCTCCCCTTATCCAGTGAAGAAACTGGTTACAGCACCCTGCCTCGAGGCAGATGGAGAGCACGGCGTTCACTTACCTAAGGTGAGAGCGTTAACCTTTGGGGTTCTACAGGAGAAGAGAAAGGGAAGAAGAGAGAGACATTCAATAACCCAGTTCATTAATCCCACATTTTCTATCTGCAGACATCTTACCCTTCGAGCCAGACATACAGTGCACAGAGGTCCAGCCCAAAGAGCCAGCCGTGTGTTACACATCACCTTTGAAGATACAGTATACGCCCAGTCAAGACCGGCGCCTCTACGGGAATCAGGTGAGCGTTACAGAACGCAAAGCCTACCACAAAACTCCCGTCCAGGCGCTATGGAAACCTCGGATACCGACCAGCTAGCCCAGTTACTTGGGGAACAAAGGGCAGAAGTGCATGCAGCCCGTCAGGAAACGAACGCTCTAAGAAGGGAACTGATTATTTCCAAGGAGCGAACAGATGACCTCGCTAGACAATTGCTACAGTCACAAGCCGGACAGACCCAGTTACCCGCATCTGGGGGAAATCTTCCTTCTACATCCTCTATGAATCCAGTGCAGATCAACCTACCTGGGAATGTACCTCTGGCTCCGCCCGAACGATTTTCTGGTGACCCAAAGAGGTTTGCAGTATTTATCAATCAGTGCCGGTTGCATTTCTTATGCCGGCCAGCAGCCTTTCCAACTGATCAAGCTAAAGTAGCTTTCGTGCTTTCGTACCTTAGTGGCAATGCGGCAGACTGGTCGATCCCTCTAGTAAATCAAGATGATCCGGTCCTCCATGATTTTCAAGCTTTTCAGCTCAGTATGGAAAAACTGTTCGCACGACATTCACAGGGGCAGGCCTTGGACAATGAGCTTCTTTCGTTGCGACAAGGTAATCAAGACCTTTTGGCTTATATTGCGTCTTTCAACAGACTGGTAGTGGAAACTCACTGGCCTGAGGACAAAAGGATTACGCTGTTTTATAGAGGTCTACGCGGAGAGCTCAAAGATGTGTTACCCCAAGTAGTGAATCCCCCACAAGATTGTTCGGACTATATAGACTTAGTCGTTCAAATAGATCACAGACTGCAGAACAGGAAGGCCGATCGTTCCAAGTTTGATGCTCGAGTATTTTCCAAACCGCCAACTCCTTCCAAAGGAGTAGACTCCGGGGAACCCATGCAAATAGGGGGTCTGAAAGGTCCTCTAACACAAAAGGAGCGGGAAAGGAGAAAACAGTTGCAATTATGCCTCTATTGCGGAAACTCAGGGCACTTTCTTCGAGACTGTCCGGTGAAACCTGCCAAGAAGGCAGTAGGAGCTGCAGTTACCAAAGTTACAAACTCTGAGCAGGGAAACGACCTCGCCCGACAAGAATAGAGGTCCTCTTGCCGGGCGTGAAAACCAGTTCCGTGACCTCGCATTTCGTGATACCTATGGTCCTCATTAGCCCTGATAATCCGGATCGATTACATGCAATTGAAGCTTACGTCGACAGCGGTGCCATCGGCAATTATGTGGATCATGAAATGGTTTTGAGGATGAATCTAACTCTTTGTCCCAAGGCTGTAAAGGACGTCATTACTACGGTGGATGGTACGGAGATAGCCTCCGGGCCAGTAACGCATACCACTCAAGAAGTGACGCTAGTAAGTCAAGATGGACATCATGAGAAGATCGTGTTCGATGTGATCAAGGCCCCTCAGTTTCAGATTATTCTAGGAATACCTTGGTTAGAGAAACACAATCCTCTGATCGATTGGCGAGCAAGAACGGTCCAGTTTCCAGAATGTGTCTCTACTTGTCACCCTCCACCTGGTATTGCACTGGCAGCAATTTCTTCAGAGACTCCCCAGTTACCTCCCGAATACCTAGAATATCAAGATGTTTTCCGGAAGGATCAGGCTAACTCTCTACCTCCTCATAGGTCTTATGACTGCCAGATCGACCTGATACCTGGATCTACTCCTCCTTGTAGTAGAATTTATGCCCTCACCGAGCCTGAGAACCTTCACCTTCGACAATACCTGGATCAATACCTGGCAAATGGGTTTATTCGTCCTTCCAAGTCCCCTGCTTCTTCAGCTTTGTTCTTCGTTCCAAAAAAGGAAGGAGACCTTAGAACTTGTATAGATTATCGCTCCCTGAACCAGATCACCGTTAAGAATAGATATCCGTTACCTTTGATCCCTGAACTCCTGGACCAAGTCAGAAAAGCATGCATATATACAAAGCTGGATCTTAGAGGAGCTTACCACTTGGTACGAGTAAAAGAGGGCGATGAATGGAAGACGGCCTTCCGCACCAAGTATGGGCTATTTGAATATCAGGTCATGCCCTTGGGACTTTGTAATGCCCCGGCCGCCTTTCAATATTTTATGAACGATGTCCTCAGAGAGCTCATAGATGTGTGTGTTGTTGTTTACATTGACGACATCCTCGTTTATTCTTCATCGGAATCTGAACATCGGAAACACGTGAAAATGGTCCTCGAAAGATTGCGTCAACACAAACTTTTCGCTAAGTTGGAAAAATGTGTTTTCAACGTGACTGAAGTTGAATTCTTGGGATTCATATTATCACCTGGCGGAGTGCGTATGGATTCAAAGAAGGTCGATGCAGTTCTCAAATGGCCATCACCATCCTCCGTAAAAGGTGTGCAAAGCATGTTAGGCTTTGCTAACTTTTACCGCAGGTTTATCCCCGAATTCTCTCGAATAGTCCAGCCCATCACTGCCTTGTTAAAGAAAAACAAACGTTTTGAATGGTCTACCGAGGCGGAACAAGCTTTCCAGGATTTGAAGACTAAATTTATCTCTGCACCAATCTTAAAACACCCTCGCCCCGAACTCCCCTACATCGTGGAAACTGATGCTTCAAGCCTTGCCATGGGAGCAGTTCTATCACAAAAGGACCCGGTAACCAATCAGTTGCATCCCGTGGCATTTTGGTCCCGCAAATTCTCGCCTCCTGAAATCAATTACACGATTACTGACAAGGAACTTCTGGCT
The DNA here is from genome assembly GCF_040938575.1 of Ambystoma mexicanum. Classification (NCBI taxonomy): domain Eukaryota; kingdom Metazoa; phylum Chordata; class Amphibia; order Caudata; family Ambystomatidae; genus Ambystoma; species Ambystoma mexicanum. The sequence goes on along the minus strand of NC_090936.1, from coordinate 44,372,364 downwards.
ATCAAGTCTGCCTTTAAGGCTTGGCGGCATTATCTGCTGGGGGCCCGACACACCGTTACTGTGATTACGGATCACCGAAACCTGCAATATTTGAAAACCGCAAAAGCCCAATCCTCTAGACAACTCCGTTGGGCATTATTCTTTGCCGAGTTTGACTTCATAATTACCTATCGACCTGGTACAAAAAACAGTAAAGCTGATGCCCTTTCTCGGATGGGAGTGGAAGAACACTTGATCAACCCTAAACCTGTACCAATCATTCCCGAACAAAGAATTCTGGGTGTAATCGCCACAGAATCCATAGAGGAAGTTAAGGATAAAGCCAGGCAACTTGTAACTCCAGCAGACATACAGAATTGGCATCTGCAGGGAAAGGACTTTGCAGTAAAGGACAACTTATTGTATTTCCAAGAACGATTATACCTACCCAGCATCGATTTACAGAAAAAAGTAATCTCTTGTTATCACGATTCTTTAATGGAAGGACATCCCGGTATGGCCAAGACCTCAGAAAAGATCAAGCGCTACTTCTGGTGGCCGTCTTGGAAAAAAGATATCAGAGACTTTATAATGTCCTGTGGAGTATGCGCCCAAAACAAGAGTCAAAAGGAAAGACCAGCAGGCCTCTTACGCCCTACTGACATCCCACCTCGCCCTTGGCATACGCTTTCTATGGACTTCATCACCGATCTACCTCCATGCTCCGGATACAATACGATTCTAGTAATCGTGGACTTATTCTCCAAGATGGCGCATTTCATTCCGCTCAAAGGCTTGCCAACAGCAGCAACTCTGGCCCGAGAATTTCTCAAACATCGTCCGACTGCACGGTTTTCCTTCGGTTCTAATTTCGGATCGAGGTAGTCAATTTATTTCTCATTTTTGGCGAAGTTGCTGTCGGTCGGCTCAAATTGATGTGAGACTATCGACCAGTCACCACCCTCAGACCGACGGACAAACCGAGAGGACCAATCAAACTCTGGAACAGTATTTACGCTGCATGCTGCAACAAACTGAAAAAACTTGGAAAGACATCCTTTGGATAGCCGAATATGCCTACAATAACTCTGTCCATTCGGGAAATGGGAAAACCCCGTTTTTTCTTTTGTACGGCAGTCACCCTCGAACCTCGGAGTTGGATCCCCTCCAAGATCTTGAAACACCAGCAGTAGACTACCTGCATTCTACAATCACCCAAGCCTTTAAGGAAGCTGTTTCTCACCTTCAAAGGGCTAAAGAACAATACAAGAAAGGAGCAGATCAACATCGGAAGGAAGCCCCTCAATATCAAGTAGGGGATCAAGTCTGGTTATCCACCAAATATCTACCTCTAAAAAGGCCACGCACATTCAACCCAAGATACCTTGGTCCCTATTCCATCACTACCATAGTAAACCCAGTAGCGGTCAAGTTGGACTTGCCCCCGCACATGAAGATACATCCGGTCTTCCACGTCTCTCTATTAAAACCCGTGCAACCTCAAACCCGACTAACCAAATCTCCAAAACCTATCCTAGTTGATGGAGAACTCGAGTTTGAAGTCAAAAGCATTCTGGACTCCAAGATCTCCAAATCTAAACTATTCTACCTAATTGACTGGAAAGGCTATGGCCCCCAAGAGAGATCCTGGGAACCTGCTGAATATGTCCACGCTCCTCGCCTAATCAAAAGATTTCACCGAACATTTCCTGACAAGCCAAAACCCCCGGAGAAGCCCGGTTTGGGAGGGGCCTTGAGGGGGGGTACTGTCATGATCTCTGCTTCCAAAAGGTCAGGGTTTTCCCAACTCCCTTGGAAGCAGATCCATAACCCAGGTTCCGAGTGCCAACCAGTCCCAATTGGGACCTTTTGGACCCAGTCCTGGCGCCAGTGGCACCAGGCTCATAAATATGCCCAGTCCCAGTGCTGGAAGCGCCAGGCTCATAATGCTTGGGTGGACTTACCTGCAGCAGACCATGCTGCTTACTTGCCTGCCAGTTGAGTCTCTGATCCTCTTCTGTTCGGAACTACTTTTCCTGTTGGGTGGGGCAGGAGCCACTCCCTAGATTCAGAACACTGGAACTCTTCTGGAAAGCAGGAACTCTTTTCTTACCTAGGCGTGGCTGTGGAAGGGGACACCTAAGCACTACAGGAGGCTATTTAAACCACACCCGATGGATGAATCTTGCTTTGCGTTATTCTGCATCCTCAGCAGCAGAACGCTCATCGTGTCTTCTGCATCTGATCCTGGGCCTAAGGAAAAAGGCTTACCATTCTGAATCCAGTCTTCAGCAACACATATAAAGACAAGAAAGAACAGGTTAGCATTACGGTCTTCAGTGACAGCTCTTCACTTACCTGGTCCATCGGCTGTCACCAACGCCTCGCGCTGCATTCCGGCATCTGAAAGACAAAGGCTTACCTACTCTTCGTGCGCTCCGGAGGTCTTCACACTGCATTCCGGCATCTGAAAGACAAAAGCTTACCAACTCTTCGCACGCTCCGGAGGCCTTCGGCGCTGCATCCCGCATCTGAAAGACAAAACAAGGTGCGTTTAAAGACATTGGGGAACTTTAATACTCACGTGCCATTACTCCTTTCCACATCTAACCCAGTGGGTATTCCGGCACCCTGCAGCCGCCCCGAACTTGTACCTGCAAAATAAAAAGACAGTTAGAGCGCATTGTGAAGCAGGCAACAAGCGCTTACTTACGTGCTTCCAGGCGCTTCTATTCATCACACGGGCTCCATCTTCAACTCACTTCAGCCTGCCATCCGCCATCGCCGGAACCCTGCAAAACAAGAGACATCATTACTAAAGACTTTAAAGACATTAGAATTACTCGAAACTTACCGTTCGTGCAGTAAACGACGGACAGCAGTCCTCTGAAGTCAAGAGGCCTGCTCCCCTTATCCAGTGAAGAAACTGGTTACAGCACCCTGCCTCGAGGCAGATGGAGAGCACAGCGTTCACTTACCTAAGGTGAGAGCGTTAACCTTTGGGGTTCTACAGGAGAAGAGAAAGGGAAGAAGAGAGAGACATTCAATAACCCAGTTCATTAATCCCACATTTTCTATCTGCAGACATCTTACCCTTCGAGCCAGACATACAGTGCACAGAGGTCCAGCCCAAAGAGCCAGCCGTGTGTTACACATCACCTTTGAAGATACGGTATACGCCCAGTCAAGACCGGCGCCTCTACGGGAATCAGGTGAGCGTTACAGTCTGTCCCTATGCCTGAAAAGGGCACCATCTCAAAAGGATGGGGTCCCCCTCCTTGTCAAACATTGTCTGAATGGTGCCAGGTCAGTCAGAGCCATGGTGGTGTGAGAAACCTGACAGTATTCTACCACCCACTCCCTCCCTCAGGATCTTCCATTCAGGTGGCCACGGAAGGGCCATCACTTTTGGATCCCAACCCTGGAGGTGGACAAGTGAGGGAGGATCACCTGAGTGGAGGGTCATGAGGGATTGGAAGGAGGATGCCCAAGGTTGAGACATGGTATTTCCGCAGTCCCAAAGACACCCCAACCTACTCTCCCTCTGCCTTTATGGGGTATCTCCAATCTCACCCCATCTCCCCCTCCCCATTTCCTACAAATATTGAGACAAGGAAGGGGCAACTAAGATTAGCAAATATTACTCATAGGACCAACATGGGGAAAATTAGGGGTACCTACCATAGAAATAACTCAAGTTGTCCCACTAATAGTCATGCAGGGTCAGGCATTTAATAGTAACCGATTCACACCTGACTGGTCTTTTCCCTATAAAAGGTGTGGTCTGACAAAGATGAATGAGTGAGTAGGAGAACGAGTTGGGAGGAGACCGAGACACCAGAGTTGGCCAGGACCGGACGGCAGGATGTCGAGATGCTGAGAAAATTAATTGCAAAAGAGCAGAAGCATGGCAAGGGAACCATGTATCCAGGGAGCCAAGAAGGGTCAGAGTATGGGAGCACAGAAGCTTGCTGGTCTCCTGCAGAACCTGTGTATGTTTCTTCCACTGGGCCGGTGAGACAGCCCACGAGTGTCCGAGGGGCAAGCGGTGAGACCCTGACCTCTGAATGAAGAGCCAATGTGGACCTGCAGAAGAGAAGTCTGCCTGGTGAGTCTGAAAGCATTGCAGAGCCGGGTTGTGAAGAGCGCGATACAAGGCAACGCTAGAAACGCATAAGAAAGAGGACCACGTTTGAATGAGCATTCGATTGAAGATCGGGAAGTCTGAAACAAAGATACAAGTAACAGGATAAGCGCCCGAAGTACGTGTTTGAAATAATAAATGAAAGGAAGTTGAATAAAGAAGTTATACGAATTAAGAGGGCCTGAAGCCCGTGGGAAAAGGTTCAAGAGACACAAAAGGAAAGCACAGTATAAAAAAGGGGCGAGTGACCCAGAAAGAAAGAAACAAGTGCAAGAGGCACAACAAAGATAAGGAATAAACAATAGTGCAAGTGTGCATGGAAAAGGGAAAGGCATACATGAAAATGGTGCACAAAGCACCTGAAGATAAAAAATGCAAAAGAAAGTAAGAGTCAGAAACAAAGAGAGGGGAAAAGGGTCAGAATGGTTGCGCTGAGGATAAGCAAAGCGCCTGGCATTTCCGAAAGCCTCTGATTCTACCCCATAAGAGGATGATATGCAAGAAAGACTGTACATAAGGAAAAGGCACATCCTGACCAATTGACTGTGTTTTGAAAGCTGGAAGAGGCCTGAGCTTGGGGATGGGAACCCTGAGAGGCCTATTGAATAAACTGACTTTGTTTTGTGTTGAAACTTGGAAGAGGCCTGAGCTTGGGCAAGGGAACCTCAAGACGCCTACTGAGGAAAGTAGATGTTGCGTTTGGTATTGAAAGCTGACAGTGAACAAGTTGAAGCTTGGAGAAAGGAACCCCAAGGCACTCAACAACATTTAAGGTATTTGAATTCACTGTAAGGTCCCTGTGGAGAAGGCCTTACGAACAGCCCTGGTGAGTGAACCCATCTGTGTGACATTGGCCAAATTCGACCTGGTAAGAAGATCATTTGAAACCAACTTTGATTTTGCTATTTTTGTTGAACCACTATTTGTAAATATTACATGTATCACAGCTCATAGGTAGCTTATTTCACAAGTGCCTAGTGCCACTGAGCAGCAGAAGGACTGAGGAAGGAAATCTATAGTTGTAGCAGGTGCGATAGGGCTTATCTAAGCATGTAGGGTTACCTTTTTCTAAATAATGCTCCTTCGATAATGAGCTCCCTGATCCTGATGTAGAGGCTGTCACTATCACACACAAGGGAGGAAGGGATGCATAGGTGTTTTTGTGGGTTTATGTGTGAGATTGTCTGTGAAATGTTTGCATGAGGGTGACTGTGTGTACGAATGAATGAGTGACTGTGCATGTGCGTGTTTGTGAGTGAGGATGAATGTATTTGAGTGTGTGTGTAAATTAATGTATGTGTCATGAGTGAGTGTTCCTGTGGTTATGCATGCATGTTCAGTGCGAGTATGAATGTGCGCAAGTGTTTGAAATTATTTATGGGTGTGTATGTGAGTGTGTGTGTGAGCATTTGTGATTTTGAGACGAGAGAAATGGTTTGTGTGTTTGAGTGAGTCTTTGTGTGTGAATGTATGTGTGACTATGAGAGCGAGTGTTTGAATGCATGTGTGCGAATTAGTATTTGATTGTGTGAGATGTTGTGCAAGGCTTTGTCTGTGAGTGAGTGTGAATGTGAGTAGGAGAGTGCAAGCGTGTGGAAGGTGTTTGTGCGTGTTGTGATGAAGATGATGTCATCACTCCTTCCCCAGGAGAAGTCTCTCTGCATGTGGCCAGGGGACAGCAGCCATTCCCTGATCCTGACCCTGGGGGCGGCCCTGTAAGAGAGTATTGCATGTGGGGAAGCGACCCTTGTGGGGAGGAGTTGAGATCAACGGACAAGATATGGTATCCCCCTTTTCCTTTTAGGGATACCCCTTTCATGCCTTAATGGCATATTATCATGGCCCCCTTCAACCATGCACAGAAGCTACTGAGAATACCTTCCCGTGTTCTATACATAAGTTACCAAGAACTGACTACCATTTCCATGCATGTGAAAGTACTGTGACGAGAAAGTTGAATGGAGTAATGTGGATCAGCAAAGGCGAGAAGCAAAAGACGCGCTCTAGACCCTTCAGCTTATAGTGATTTTACGATCCTGCAAAATGCTGCGAAAACAGCCATTTTTTACAAAAATTGCACAAAACACCTGCGAAAATTGATGTTTTTGCAAAAACAACCATTAACATTGTTTTACAAAGACACACAAGGCAAGATTCTCAAAACGTTTATTTACTCAAGAAATGGAATGCGCAAGCACATCTCAAAAGAGCAGCCCAATCCACTATGGCATCTGAATGGGCACATATAAAACACGCCCATTCAGATGGCCTTTTTCACCCCTTTGTGCAAATCAGGGTCTGTATCTGCACATTTAAAAGTGCATCCCAAATTTACAAACAAAATAAGCTTTTAAATGTACTGAAATTGTAGGGAACCCTATGTGCCTGCTTTGAGTAGGCACACAGTGGGTGCCACTGCATGATAGGGTCTTCCTGACACGGTCATACTTTTTTATTTTGTGACAACAGAGTTATAAACCGCTGTTATTTCACTTGCATTTCTGCTCCTCAAATAGGATACAAATGAGTTCTTTGGGTCGCATTCTACAGGGCTGGCCCCTTAAAGGCCCATCACAGAGAAATGCAGTGGGAGCCCATAGGACGTTGTCGGGAGAGCGCTTTGACACAAACGTACTCAAGGCGGCTGGCCAGCATATCATTTGTGCTATAGCTCAGCCCTGTGGAAATGCACCGGTCACCTTTGCGATTAAGGTGACCTATTCATTTCCCAAAAAATGGGTTATCTAAAAATAGCATATCCTCTGCTCTTTTTCTAGATGGCTCATTTTCTGAGGATCTAGGCCCATATCTACATTTTTACAAATGTTTAAAATGGTCACAGTATGAGAGGGACACAAGAGAGAGGGGGTGTGGGGGTGATGAGCGAGATGTGCAGTAGTAGGCAAGGAAGCAGAGGCAGAGCAGTGGGTCAGAGGAGGAAGTGGTGGGCAAGATAACAGAGAGGAAGCAATGGGGCGGTGGGCCAGACATCAGCGAGGGAGCAGCGGGCCCGGGAGCGGAAGTACAGAAACTAGAGGTGAGCGTGGGCTCCGGGGGAGCAGTGGGCCAAAAAACAGAGGGAGCTGTTGGCCGGAATGAGGCAGTGAGTTCCAGATTGGGAGAAAGGGTGAGGAGAGAGTGCGATAGAATGGGAGAAAGGATGCACGATGCACAAGTAGCATGAAAGAATGAAGCACTCTAGGTAAGGTGTGAGTTGGGAGTATGATTTGGAGTGTGGCAGGACTGGGGGTGCAAATTGCGACTTGGCAGTGTGACAGAGCACATGAGTATGTGTATGACGGTGAGAAGTTCGGGAATGCAAGTTGTGATGGGAAATTGGTCAGACGTGTGAGGTGTGTTGGTGAGAGACGCGTGGGGGTGGTTGGGGTTTGGAGAACATAGAAGGGAAATATTGTCAGCATTACAACTGATAATGATCAATACTGTCAATAATATTAAATAGGCATGCACATTAAACCAAAAACATAGCCAAAACAAACACTGTTCTGCCAAGCCAGAGATATTTCAGGGACTCTTCCTTTTAAATTGATACAAAAGGTAACAATAATGACACCCTGGCTCTCTTGTAGCCTTGGACACTGTAAAGTGCCAATCTTACACCCTCAAGTAAATAAAAAATGTGCTGCAATAAATTAAGTTTTGTGCTGCAAATTTTGCTATTTCATGCAGCAATATCCTGGAGGGTCTCACTAGTCTAGTGGTTGCGAGTGCATAATAGGTGCCGGGACATTTAAAAAAGCTATCCAGCTGACAGGAGGGCGATGCTGCTTGTGGAGATTTTGCCCTCTGTGTTTACCGAGGGGCCACTGAGCCAAGAAGTCCATGGAGCAAGCAGGTTTTGCATAGGACGTGGAAGCCAACTGACGAATCCGGTGAGCCAGTGAGGTGGAGATGGGACACCACGCTGCTTCCCGTTTACCCCCAGAGGAACCGAAGAACGCCAAGAGAAGCCGGTGAGTCCTGCAGTGGGGAACTGGGACACAGCGGCACTTCAGAACACTGCCCAAGAAGGATAAAGGACACTAGAACAAATGAGAGGGTATATGAAACCCGATATTATCAGAAAAAGATTAATAGAATGAATGTGAGAAATACCAGTTTCCAAATGTGTAAAGGCCTGGCAGGAGAGTATACCAGGCACAGAAAAGTTTACAAGTGTGTAAAGGGTATAGGACGATTTTACCGACAGAAAATTGTTGCAATGACCAAATGTTCTAAAAATGCTACCACCAAAGGTTCGAACACCAAAAGTTCGAACCTTTGGTGGTAGCATTGTAAAAAAAAACAGGGGCGTCCCCCGCATCGCCCCGCTCACTATACTTCATGGTTTTCTGACATGAGGTAGCATGAGGAGTAGCGTGAGTACAGAGTATCCAAGCAGATAAGATAGATAAGACTACAAGCATCCATGCGCCTTCTCTCAGAGGGGAGGAAAGGCAGGTGCATGTGAATCTAAGCAGATACAAGCATCAGAAATATGATTACGGTGAATAATGTATCCGTTCTAAGGCTTGTGGAATCTGCTTAGATCACATGCTGTGCATAGATTAGCGAGCAGTGTTAGAAGAAGGAGGTGGGATGTGAGAAGGTTCATGAGCGAACATGTGTCTTAGAACCGCCTGCCCACTTGACTATCTGTCTTGGAATGAGTGTCAATGCAGTAGTGCTGAGTAAAGGTGTGAATAGAGGTCCATGTAGCAGCTTTGCAAATGCTGTCAAGGGGTACATTTGCATTGAAAGCCAGAGTGGCTCCAATACCTCCTGTAGAGTGGGCCCTTGGCGTAAAAGGAAGTGTTTTATCTGAAAGGGAATAGCACAGTTGGATACATCTGACTATCCACTTAGAAATGGCATTCTTAGAGACGCGATCTCCCTCTCTGCCTGGAGCTATGGAGACGAACAGCTGATCTGTTTTTCTTAGTGGTCTGGTCTTGTCTACATAGTAGAGGACCGCCCTCCTCACATCTAGTGTGTGGAGTTTCACTTCAGCAGAGCTGTTGGGTCCTTGGAAGAAGGCTGGTAGCTCAATAGACTGGTTAACATGGAATTTGGAAATGAACTTGGGTGAGAACCTAGGGTGAGTGCGTAAAACCAGTTTATCCTTATGAATTGTAAAGAAAGCATCCTGCACTGACAGAGCTTGAATTTCACTGACCCTTCTTATGGAGGTGATGGCTACTAAGAAGGCAGTTTTATAAGTCGTGTGTTCGAGCCCATGCACAAATCTAGTCTCAAAGGGAGGTCCCATGAACTTAGCAAGTACCACATTAAGGTCCCAACCTGGTGGTGGGTTAGAAATTGGAGGGTGGAGTCTCTTTACCCGTTCCATAAATGCTTTGACAACTGGCACTTTCCACTATGACACCTTGTTATGGGAAGTGTTGTAGGCTGATAAAGCTGCCAGGTGCACTTTAAGTGAGTTAAACACTGACCCTGCATCCAATTGATGGAGCATATAGGTGACAACATTAGAAGGAGTACAATCAGCTGGGTTGATTTGCTTATTCTGGCACCAAATAACAAATTGTTTCCATTTGTCATAGTAACAGTGCCTTGTGTTAGGTTTGTTGACTCTTTCAAGATATCCATACATCTCTGGGGTAAATTAGATGTCTGAACTCTATGACTTCAGGTGCCATGCTGCCAAGTTCATTGAGTTGGGCTGAGGATGCACTGTTAGCCCCTCGTGCTGGGAGAGTAGGTTGTACCGGCACGGGAGTTTGATGGGGGTCGCACCCCACCAGTTTGCGTAGGTGTGGATACCATGGTTGTCTTGCCCACATAGGAGCAACCCGGATGAGCGTCATCGGTTCCCTGTGGATCTTGTTGACCACCTTCCTCAACAGAGGGGTTGGTGGAAGAGCATAGGCAAACATCCCTGACCAATTCATCCATAGGGCGTTCCCCTTGGAGCCTTGCTGGGGGGAGCCTAGATGCAAAGTTTGGGCGTTTCCTGTTTTTGCTTGTGGCGAAAAGGTCTATAGTGGGGAAACCCCACTGAGAGAAGAGGTCTCCTACGACTTCTTCGTGTAGTCTCCACAAGTGTTCTTCTGGGAGGGGATCCCTTCTCAGAGCATCTGCTAGTGAGTTGAGATCCCCTGGAACATGTTGGGATGACAGGTAAATCTTCCGTTTGAGTGCCCATTTCCAAATTTTCTGAGCAAGCTTGGACCGATTTGGCGAACCAGTGCCCCCGTTGTTTGTTTTAGGTAAAACATTGCAGTCGTGCTGTCTGTTAGGATCTGCACTGATTGGTTGGATCGGAGGGATTTGAATGCCTGAAGCGCTCTGAAGACTGCCAGACGTTCTAGCAGACTGATGTGGTTCTGAACCACTGTGTGAGACCAGAGACCCTGAGCTGTACGGTGAAGGTAGTGGGCTCCCCACCTTGCTAGGGAGGCATTTGTTGTGACAACGGCCTGTATCTCTGAATCGTAGAAGGGTTTCCCCTTCGTAAGATTCTCTCTTGTCCAGCAGCGAAGACTCTGTACTAGTGTTGGTGAAACGACCACTTGCTTGAGACCACTGTTTCGCCAACCATTCCTGCATGGGTCGCAGGCGCGGGTGGGGAACCAGGTAAATGCAAGATGACATCATGCCTAGCAAACGCATCGCTTTGCGCATCCTTATTTGGTGACTGGCCTGATATTGAGGAATTTGCAGCAATAGATTTCAAATTCTTTCCTCTGAATGAAAGGTCAACCCCTCTTGGGTGTTTAGGACAGCTCCTAGGAACTGCTTTGAGGTGCTTGGCACAAGTCTTGATTTTTTCTCGTTGATTGAGAAGCCCAATTGGAAGAGGAGGTTGATTATTCTTTGGATGATTAGTCTGCAAATTAAGGGGGATTCCCCTGTAATGAGCCAGTCGTCCAGGTAAGGGTACACTGGGATTGCCTTCCTGTGTAGCTGCACAGCCACCACCGCCAGTACCTTGGTGAATACCCTTGGAGCCAAGGCTATTCCGAACTGGTAGTGCTGGCTGCTATTTTGAAACGCAAGAATCTTCTGTGCGCTGGGAACATTGAATATGAAAATAGGCATCTTTCATATCCAATGTTTCCATCTAATCCCCTTTTTTAGTAGGGGGATTACCTTTTGTAGTGTAGTCATGCATAATTTTTGTGGCTTGACATACTTGTTTGCAGGGCGCAAATCTAATACTGGGTGCATTGTTAAATGTTTTTTGGGCACAAGGAATTAGGTTGAATAAATACCCCTGTTTACCTGGCTGCCCGGGACGAGTTCTATGGCGTCCTTTGCAAGCAGAATGGCGATCTCCTCGAGGAGGATTTTCTGGTGTTCCAACAAGTTTCTACTGTCGCGGAGGACGGTCGTGGGGGCAACCTAGTAGCTCTATACAGTTTCCTGCCGACACTGTGGACAGCACCCATCTGTCCGAAGTGATCCCCTCCCATGCGTGGGTGAAGGTGGAAATGCCCCCCCCTACTGGGGATGCATGGGAGGGGACCCGAAGCGGACATCACTGTTTACTCGGTGGCGTACCACCTCTGGCGGGGCTGCCTCTACCCCTAGCGCGGCCTCTGCGCTGTCCTCTGGGGAAGCTTTGTGATGATTGGAACTGATTGTTGTCCTGTGAGGTTCCTTGATTCTGATAGTAGTTTGAACCCTTTTGGGAGCTTTGGCCCCGAAAGCGATGAAAATTAGTGTTTCCCCTCTGTCCTGAGGATTTATTCGTGAGTTGTCCGAGAGTATTTTAGGGTCTCGTACTCATCCTTAGCTGTTTCTAAGGCTTCCTCCACTGCCTTGCCGAATAGTATGTTCGGCTCTACCGGCATGTCTATAAGAGTGGCTTGGGTTTCGGGTTTGAACCCTGACTTTCTTAACCAAGCGTGACGCTTTATTACAGTGCCTTCGGCGATTAATCTTCCAACATTATCTGCTGCATCAAAGTTTGTTTTCAGTATGCATCTTGATACGAATCTACCATCTGCTGCCTGCTGAACCAACTGGCTCTTCAGTGGTTCAGGTGTGGAGGATACCAAAGCAGCTACTTCTTCCCACTGATGGCAATTGTAGCTTGCCAAAAGAGAGGCACTGTTAGCAATTTGTGCCTGACAGGCGGAAGTTGAGGCAACTTTCCTGCCCAGAGCATATAGTCTTTTGCTCTCTTTATCAGGAGGTGCTTCAGAAGAAGCAAGTAGTGTACCTGCCCTCTTTCTGGTGGTTGTTACTACCAGGGAGTCAGGTTTTAATGGATCCCTAATGTACTCGTGGATTAACTGCAAGAGTAAGATTTGTAGTTACCAGCGAGAGGTCAATTCTACGCTGGATAGATTTTAATATAGGAATAGCCTGAGTAATGGCTCTTTTGTCACCTAGGATCTCTTCCGCAAAATCCCTGTCCTCTTGGACATCTTGTGTGTCAATATGAACATGGGCTGCTGCCTTAGACAGTACCTCATTGAGGAGTGGTTGATTATCTACCGGTGAGTCATTCACTGGGGGGTCTTTAGGAATTGGGGAATCAAGATTGTAGGCTTCAGCCTCATCCTCCTCCTCCTCCTCGTCATCCCCATAATGAGACCCCTGTCTGGACTTCCAGCATTTGTGATTCTGTTTCCTCACAATATGACTCGGGATGGTAAGGTTCAATGACCAAAGGGTCTATGACCAAGCCCTGCGCCGGGGCATCAGAGCAGAGTCTTTTAGCAGGGGGCTGAGCGTCCTTTGACCCCGAAGGGGCAGAGGTAGCTGGTGTGTCGGCATAACTATGAAAATAATTAGGGTCTTTTTCAAAATGACATTCTTCTCATAACCCTATCGATATCAGCTGAATTCCATTCTCTGGAGCTAGGGATAACCAGAACGTCTTCTGTTTCCTCCTCCATGCCCATATCTTGAGCAGTGGGAGGGATGATTTTTCCTTTAGTGGACTTCCTACTGATTTAGGGGCACTCTGGAACACTCTGCCTACTCCTATTAGAACTGAACCGTCGTTCCAAACCTTCAAGAACAACGCTAAAACCTGGCTGTTCTCACATGACTTATGAGGCACCTCTCTGCAGCCCTGCTTCCACTTGTAATATAGGCTCTGTGTATTTCCACCTCTTATTGCACTTGTATTATAATCTGCCAATGGTTTTCTTCTTCATATTGTTGTTTATTTGTGTAAATATACTGTTTATGTACTGATTATTGTAACCTGTTAAGAGTATGCGCCCGGTTGCCCCTGGGCATGGTCTGCGCTTTATAAATAAACTAAACTTCAAACTTCTGTTTCTCCTTATGAACATGGTGTTCTAAAGGCTTTTTGTGTTGTTTATCCCCCTTCCCATGACTAGAGGAATGTTTCCCAATGCTTTTAGGGGCTTCCGAGGGATGTGACGCCTTGCGTCGAGATTCGGAGGTGGTATCTGACACCTCGCGTCGATCATTGGAGGTGGTACGTGGTTCGGAGGTGGTCTTGGAGGAAGGACGTTGAATCTCGGGAGTAGACACTACGCGCCTTGCCTGAGGAGAGAGGTCGGAATAGTCTTCTGACGATCAGGCCTCTGAGACTATTGGGAGTGCGACACCTTTTCCAACCGCGGACGGTTGGTCTTTGTCATGAGGCAATCACGAACTGGAACGCCCAGAGGACACAGATTCGTTGGACCGCTCTCTGTGTCTTCTGTTGTCGATCACTCGACACGCGCGTCGAGTCACGGCCAGGGCTAATGTGTTTAGTGGAAGTAGTGTGTGTCACGCTTATGCCGCCAGGTGTTGTCCCCATAACTGGGCCACCAGCCAGTCCTCTGGGGTCGGGGGCTTGCACGTGGGTGTCTGAAGTCACCCCTCTGCCCTCGCCGTCCGATACGGCGGCGTTGCTGCCATCGCTAAATGACCCTTCGCGTCCATGGCTCTAGTTGCCTGGCGTAGTGGGCCCAGCGTTTAGTGGAGCGGTCCTTAAGTGTTTTCGGCTTGAAGAGCTTGCAAGCTCGACAGGTAGCCTCGGGATGGTCTCATGGGAGACACAGATTGCACATATTGTGCTTATCTACCCAGGGAAACTTCCTGTTACACTTAGGGCAGAATTTGAAAGGAGTACTCTCCATATGTCTCAAATTGGCAGCGGGTGGGTATATGTAGGAAATAAATGTGGGAAAGCCACCCCCCACTCTCCCTACTTGTACAGGGCCGAGGCCAGAGGCCTTCCAAGGCCCGAAGTCCGTCATGGAGTTCTTGACCGCTGGTTTCCTCGATCTTCACCGACGTCGATCTTCGGCGTAGGGTGGAAGAGAACGGGGAAGTTTCTTTACAATCATTTTTTTTTATAATTGGCTAATGCCAAGGGAACTCTGCAACATGCGTCCGACTAGTATGACGGAAAAAAACAATCTGAGGGTCCTACACGCGTGAGGGATCATGGGTACAGGGGACGTCACATTAGGGATAGTTGTCATATATCGCCCAGGGAAAGTATGGAGCAGATGGGCGCTATGGAAGAAGGACTAGACTCCGAGTCACTGCAAGGTGCGGTCTAGTCTTTCTGTTGTACTGCCTACAAGTACCTGAAAATGGAGAACACCTGTGCGTTGCAACTTTCTTGCTGCCTACGTGAGTACACCTCGCTTGTGCTCTGCCTCCAGTTGTTTCTCTGTGTTTCCTGTGCCTTCCCTCCCTGTTCGTCTGCCCGTGTCTTTCAGTTACCGCTGTTCGCGGTTTCCTCCTCCCGTTTATTCCGCTTACCTGTTTGTATTCTGCCTCCGCTGTTTATCCGCGCTCTGCGCTGCCTTCTAATACTTACACCTGCTTCAGCGTCTCTTCTGCCATCGGACGCTCTCTGCTGGGAACACTTCGTGGTTCAAGTTCTTTGGAGTACTGTACTGTTTGTGCTGTTCCGCACTGGAACGTTATTTCCTATTCACAAAGAACACTTACCAGTGCATGCTGGTTATTGAAGTACGGATACACGCCAACAACTTCCTGCCAACTACAGCTACATAAACTTCCTGGGTTTTTCGGCAAGGCTTTTCCCTGGTTTGGGGTGGGCTCCCCGGTGTCCCCGCTGCCGGGCTAATTGCTTATAGGCAAAGTGGCCTCCGGGGGAGCTCGCTCCTATTTCGTCAAACAGAAGAATAAGATCGTCAAGACAAAGACAGCCTGGAGGGAAAAGCCGGAAAGCTCATCAGACGAATCCGTAAAGACCCACACAGAATCATCAGGTGAGGAGTGGGCTAGTGGGAAGGAAAGTGTGAGTGATAAACCTACAGAATCTGAGAGATTGCAACGCCAAGAGAAGATGGCTAGTCTTGAACAGTACCAGGAGATGGTTAACGCCATACAAGCTCTGAGGGTTGAAGTAAAAACCCTAAAAACTGATAATGCCGCATTGAGGCAACAGAGAGAAGATTCCAGAGGAGAACTACCTCCTTTATCCCTACCTTGCGGTAAATTTGAGGGAAACCCCAGGAAATTAAAGGAGTTTCTGGATGCCTGCACAATACACTATACTTTTCGGCCCAAGACATACGAGTTGGATCGAACAAAAGTGGGTTTTCTAATTTCGAACTTAGCTGGTAATGCCCTAGCCTGGGCCACCCCACTAGTGACAAACTCAGACCCAACGTTAAATAACTATGGTGCCTTTGTAACACGTTTCAAAGAAAGATTCGAGAGACCGGAAGTCTTATTCTCCACCTTTGAAAACCTGTTAGACATATGCCAAGGAAACTCAGACATACAGACATATGTTACCTGTTTTCAGAAGGTGGCAAGTGAAGCAGTTTGGCCAGAAACGGCGCAGCAGGCTATTTTCCGTCGGGGTCTGCATGAAGACATAAAGGATGAACTGGCCAGAGTAGCCAGACCTGCTTCATTTCAGGAACTCGTGTCATTGGTATTACAGATAGAATTCCGCATATCGGAAAGGAAAGCTGAGAAGAAGAAGCCCCGGTCTTTAGTACCTTTCACTAGCCTACCCTCAGTACCTGAAAGGGTTCAACACGAAGAACCAATGCAGATAGGAACTGCTAGAGGACCACTTACAGCCAACGAACGGAAGAGACGCAATGATCTTGGACTTTGCATGTATTGTGGGTCCAACACACATTTGCTGCGAAATTGCCCAGAAGTCCCTCCCAGAAAACAGGGAAACGAAAGACCCCAACCTTGAACAGGGATAAGGAAGGGGAGACATCTATGCATCCCTGTCCAATGCTCAGCCAGCTTTGATCAGCAATAACACACTGATGGTGGTTAAGATTACGTTAGACTGGCACTCTACCAAACCCATTGAATGTTTAGCTATGCTGGACTGTGGAGCTGCGGGCAACTTTGTAGATGATAAGTGGGCTAATGAACACCACCTGCCTCGACGCCCTAAGATCAAACCGATTCCAGTAGAAGGCGTGGATGGCACACCTTTGACATCCGGACCAATTTGTCAGGAAACACAGGAATTACGGGTCAGAGTGTCAAATCATTCTGAGTACCTATCTTTCGATCTCATTCGAGCGGCTCATTTTCCAGTCATATTAGGCATACCATGGCTCAGAAAACACAACCCGGCAATTGACTGGCAACTTAACACAGTAGAGTTCAGATCCACGTATTGCTCTCAACAGTGTTTGATTAATGAACCCGCTTCGTCCTGTGTACTTCCAACAATACAAAATACCGTCCTCGGTGTCAATACAATTCCCATCCAGTACCTGGAATATGAGGACATGTTCTTAGACACCCAACCGAGGAATCTTCCTCCTCATCGGAAAGAAGACTGCAAAATCGAACTAATTCCGGAGGCTGAAGTACCCTTTGGAAGGATGTTCCCTTTATCTCTACCTGAAAAGGAGGCATTGAGGGAATACTTGTCAACCAACCTACAAAATGGCCTCATACGGGAATCCTCATCGTCAGCAGGGGCATCTATTTTTTTTTATCTCAAAAAAAGGAACCACGGAACTAAGACCCTGCATAGATTACCGGGGTTTGAACAGTCTGACTATACGAGACAGGTATCCTATGCCCTTAATGAAAGACATTATTGAGGCAGTCCAAGGGGCACACCTCTTTACCAAATTAGATCTTCGAGGAGCTTATCACCTACTTCGTATTCGTGAAGGGGACGAATGGAAGACCGCTTTCAGGACTCCCCTGGGACACTACGAGTATAGGGTTATGCCCTTTGGTTTGGTAAATGCACCGTCCCAGTTTCAACGCTTCATGGACAAGATATTCGCAGATATGTTGTATTCCTCAGTTGTGGTTTATTTGGACGACATCCTCATATTCTCAAACACTCTGACTGAACATCGTCAACGTGTCAAAGAAGTTCTCCACAGGTTAAGACATAATAGTCTATTGGCCAAACCTGAAAAATGTGTTTTTGAAGTTACTACGGTACCCTACTTAGGATTCATCCTCTCCGAAGATCGGGTACAGATGGATCCAGCCAAAACTCAGGCTATAACACAGTGGTCCACACCCAATTCAGTTAAGGATATACAAAGGTTTTTGGGACTTGCAAACTTTTATCGCAAGTTTAAACCGAACTTTTCGGACATCATCCTTCCTATTACAAATCTCCTTAAAAAAGGAGTCAAGTTTCTCTGGGACCAGAAGACGGATCAGGCATTCCAAAGGCTTAAGGAAGCATTTGTGACAGCGCCTATCCTGAGACAACCGGATCAATCCTTACCATTTATTGTCGAGACCGATGCTTCAGGAGGAGCGATTGGAGCTGCTTTGTTACAAAAGAAAGAAGATGGGTTGGAACACCCTATAGCTTATTATTCCAGAACCCCTAGTCCCAGTGAACGAAATTACTCAGTGCTGGAAAGAGAACTTCTGGCCATAGGACAGGCCTGTGAGGAGTGGAGGCACTTATTACAAGGAGCTGTTTGTCCTTTCCAAGTTCGTACAGATCACCAGAATTTAAAGGTGTTACAGAAAATGGAATGCCGAAATTCCAGACATGCCAGATGGGCTTATTTTTTTTCTCAATTTGATTTCGTAATCACCTATTTACCAGGAAAGGATAACTCATTAGCAGATGCCCTTTCCCGCAGTCAAGGGAGTGAATGTGGAGGATATCAAGGTCCAGAAATTCTTCTAGCAGGGAAAAGGTTCATCAATATGGTTAATACGTTCCTTCAACAAGTACAGAAAGCCCAAAAGAATAACAGAAAGATAGACGACTATGGAATGACCCAAAGAGGAAATCTAACGTTTATGAAAGATGCTTTATTCTTACCCACTCAGGATCTACAAGAACAGGCCATGGCTTGGTGTCACGACATCCCATCAGCAGGACACAAAGGTCAACTTGCCACCATGGAACTGGTGTGTAGACAGTTTTGGTGGCCTACCATGAAAAAAGACATCAAAGAATATGTGGCTACGTGTCCCATATGTGCTCAGAATAAATATGCTTACTGTAAGCCATTAGGCTTACTTCAACAGGACGTTCTACCAGATGGGCCGTGGCAACACATTTCCACAAACTTTATTGTAGACCTTCCAGTTTCCAATGGACATACGGCCATAATGGTCACTGTGGATTCATTCAGTAAACTAGCGCATTTTTCACCATTGAAAGGTCTACCGACGGCAAGTATCACTGCGGAGGTGTTTCTGAAAGACGTGGTTAGGTTACATGGTCTTCCGCAATCCATAGTCTCGGATAGAGGCTCACAATTCACCTCGAAGTTTTGGACTGCCTTGTGCAAGACCTTGGGTATAAAAAGATCACTGTCATCAGTATTCCACCCTGAGAGCAATGGGCAAACTGAACGTCTTAATGCAACATTGTAACAATACATTAGGTGCTTCTGTAATCAGGAGCAAAACGATTGGTTTCACCTACTTCCTTATGGCAGAATTCTCTTATAATAATACAAGACATTCCTCGACAGGCACGAGTCCTTTTTTCTGTACCTACGGTTTTCATCCTAGACACATTCCTCTGTTTGGTCCGGTGTCTACTAACATTCCCTCTGTGGACCATCTTTTGGACACCCTTCAGACCCTTCACAAAAGAACCAGGTCTAATCTTGAAACCTCCCGTCTAGAGAACAAGAAGTGGGCTGATCTCAAGCGAAGACCCAATCCACAATGGGACATTGGTACCAAGGTATGGTTATCCACCAAGTTTTTGCCCAGATGGGTACATCAAGGAAAGTTTTCTCCCCGTTTTATCGGACCTTTCAAGATTACTGCCAAAATCAATCCAGTTGCCTTTCGATTGGCTCTTCCTGCAAAGCTCCAAAGGATACATCCAGTGTTTCACACCTCTTTACTAAAGGAATATGTGGAAGATCCTCGAAAAAGAAGGAAGAGAGGAACCGGTAACCTACCCATTGAAACACCGAAGGAGTATGAAGTATCCAGATTATTGGATTAAAGATACAAGAAAGGCACCTTACAGTATCTAGTATTATGGAAAGGATACCCAAGGTCAGAGAGTTCATGGGAACCGGTCAGTCACATCTCTGCATCCCAACTCATCCGAAGGTTTCATCGGCTACACCCGGGTAACCCGGGGGAGGACCGCTGAGAAGGGGTCATACTGTCATATATCGCCCATGGAAAGTATGGAGCAGATGGGCGCTATGGAAGAAGGACTGGACTCCGAGTCACTGCAAGGTGCGGTCTAGTCTTTCTGTTGTACTGCCTACAAGTACCTGAAAATGGAGAACACCTGTGCGTTGCAACTTTCTTGCTGCCTACGTGAGTACACTTCGCTTGTGCTCTGCCTCCAGTTGTTTCTCTGTGTTTCCTGTGCCTTCCCTCCCTGTTCGTCTGCCCGTGTCTTTCAGTTACCGCTGTTTGCGGTTTCCTCCTCCCGTTTATTCCGCTTACCTGTTTGTATTCTGCCTCCGCTGTTTATCCGCGCTCTGCGCTGCCTTCTAATACTCACACCTGCTTCAGCGTCTCTTCTGCCATCGGACGCTCTCTGCTGGGAACACTTCGTGGTTCAAGTTCTTTGGAGTACTGTACTGTTTGTGCTGTTCCGCACTGGAACGTTATTTCCTATTCACAAAGAACACTTACCAGTGCATGCTGGTTATTGAAGTACGGATACACGCCGACAACTTCCTGCCAACTACAGCTACACAAACTTCCAGGGTTTTTCGGCAAGGCTTTTCCCTGGTTTGGGGTGGGCTAATTGCTTATAGGCAAAGTGGCCTCCGGGGTAGCTCGCTCCTATTTCGTCAAACAGAAGAATAAGATCGTCAAGACAAAGACAAAGACAGCCTGGAGGGAAAAGCCGGAAAGCTCATCAGACGAATCCGTAAAGACCCACACAGAATCATCAGGTGAGGAGTGGGCTAGTGGGAAGGAAAGTGTGAGTGATAAACCTACAGAATCTGAGAACAGTATTACTGGCACACCCTGGTTCGACGCCCCTTTTGAGTTTCGAAAAACAAACTGTAATACTCTGCAGCTTCCACTAGATGTCGGCCTATGCACAGCATGTGATCTAAGCAGATTCCACAAGCCTCAGAAATATATATATATATATATTCACGGTTATAGGTCAAAGTATCGAATCAAAAGGATCAAATGACAAAAGGGTTGAATCAAAAGGACCGAAAACAAAAAGGTTCGAAAACATTTTTTTGGGGGGGGGGGGGGGGGGCTAACCCCCTTTTTTGTGGTAAAAACCACTTTTTTTTACCTAAATGAAAAGAAAATGTCAAACCTTTTTTTTCGATCCTATTGACTCTCACCTTTTGCATTCAATCCTTTTTGTATTCAATCCTTATTCAATACATAGCTAGCCTCAAGAATACTTTGTCTGCTTACGTTTCTTTGCATCTGTACATGTGTAAAATAACTTGATATCTTCATTGTTTCTGTAGCATAAGCCTCTTCATCTCAAGCTTGAGATGTTACTTATCTTTGATACTTACTTGAAGATTATAGAATATCTACGTTTTCTTGTCTCTGCATCTCTTCTAGGTACGTCAGTCTTACTTCGTGTGACGTCACCAATCTGCACGTGTTTCACATTCTGGTTCCCAATATATAGGCAATATGGGTGAGATGCTTGTGGGGGAGGGGGGTACTTGGTCTATACTTGATCAAGCGCTTAGGGAAGCGCAAAATGCGTTGTGTTTCAGGATTTCCCCATGGTGTGCTGTCACTGTTTATGTGTATGGTAATATCTTTACTAAATTGAATAAACTTGCTTCTAATTTTGGATACAGGTTTTTTATTTCTACTTTTGTTGAGCTTGGGAGATGCCGATTACCTCACGAAGAGTGCAGTTTTCTTTGCTCTATTTTTGTGGCTATATATATATATATACACACACACACACACACACACACACACACACACACGTTGGCGCATTCTGCAACATGTTCACTACATAGCAAACCTCAAGAATACTTTGTCTGCTTGCATTTCTTTGCATCTGTACACGTGTAAAATAACATGATATTGTTGTTTCTGTAGCATAAGCCTCTTCATCTCAAGCTTGAGATGTTACTTATCTTTGATCATTTCTTTTTGCTTATAGAATATCTGTTTTCTTGTCTCTGCTTCTCTTCTAGGTCCATCAGTCTTGCTTCGTGTGACATCACCAATTTGCTCTTTTGCTCATTCATCATTCTTCTTCTGGGATTTCATTCAAATGGCTATCATACTGTCACCTATGCAGGTATGGCTTTCTTAATGGGGACCTATCTCCAGGATTGTCCTTGGTATTGATATTCTCACTGGTACTGCATGTGTTTCACATTCTGGTTCCCAACATATAGGCAATATGGGTGTGATGCTTCGGGGGTGGGAGGGGGTGGGGAGGTTACCTGGCTCCTTCTCTACAGTATATTGATGATATCCTGATGGTGTGGAAAGGTACTCTTGAGCAGCTTAATTCATGTTTTACTTACCTTAACATCAATGACTTTGGTATATTACTTACCTGCACACCAAGCTGTACTCAAATAGATTCCTTGGACATCAGAACTTTTGTTACACCACTTGGTTTAGAGACCACCAAGTTGCCACAGAAAATCGGTTAATACCAGTATTCCAAACGGCGAATATATAAGGGCACGCCACAATTGTTCTGAAATCTGTGTTCAAACATGAATATCGGTTATCACACAACAGGTTTGAGCCCTGGGGATGTCCATTCACTTCACTGCAACAGGTAGAGAAATTCACATTGCAGACCCCTAGGAATATATACCCAAGGCTAAGCCTTCTAATCAGGAAGATAAAATACTGAGATTTACCACCCAGTTCAGCACTGACAGTTGTGAAATATACTAAGAGACATTGGTATTTGCTGCTATTGGATCCCGATATTAGAAAGTGGATCAGTACTTGTCCAATTGTTTTTCATCAAAAAACGCCCACACTCAGGAATTTGGTAAATCCATCCTTCAAACCAATACCCACCCAAAAAGAAATCCCAACTGTTTGACTTTCAGCCAG
Source organism: Ambystoma mexicanum (assembly GCF_040938575.1). Classification (NCBI taxonomy): domain Eukaryota; kingdom Metazoa; phylum Chordata; class Amphibia; order Caudata; family Ambystomatidae; genus Ambystoma; species Ambystoma mexicanum. Next base: position 44,349,830 of record NC_090936.1, on the reverse strand, counting down.
GCTGCAGGCTTTCGCAAATGTGAGCTCTGCTCCATGTGCCGGCTTGCCTTCACCACCAACTCTTATGATTTGTACACCTTAGGCATGCACCATATCCGACAATTTATCAATTGCTGCACTAAGTATGTTGTGTATTTTATCATATGTGTTTGTCAAAGGATTTACATTGGTAGTATAATCAGAAAGCTCTATACTTGGATCCGTGAACCTTTGAGCATGCTTGGTGACAGGATCCTAAATACCCATTATCCAAGCATTGGCAAGAGAAGCACCAAATGGACAATAAGGACCATATCAGATTCACAGGACTCATGTCTGTTTCTTGTGGAACCAGAGGAGCAGACTGTGAACTTCAATTGCGACAGGCCGAAGCGCGTTTAGCATGTAAATACAGAACGTATTCCATGGTCTCAACTCTATCATGAATTACCAGGTTACTCACCGTAGTGACCACCTTACTTCTAGTCCATAGTCCCCTTTCTTTCATACTTATGGGACATCTCTCCGTCCTGTGGGACGGGACCGGAGCACTTTGTAAAAAGCATCCACATTTTTTTCAAAATGTGTCCCTCCTCTCTTTCCTGCGCGGGGCCCGGCACGCGACCGTAACCCCGCCCACCTTGTCTCCGCCCCACGCATCGCCCATCAGTGCTTTTCTATCGCAGGGTCAAGACCCATTAGCAATAACAGAGGAACCTTATTAGAGGGGACGGCGGGCGGGCATATGGAGGAAAGGGGACTATGGACTAGGAGTAAGGTGGTCACTACGGTGAGTAACCTGGTAATACTCCTACGTCCCGTCCCCTTTCCTCCATACTTATGGGAGATTCCCAAGCACTCCTTACAGGAACTATGGGTGGATGGAAATACCCCTTACTGAAACAGGTTCTTCAGCACAGCCTGGCCGAACTGAGCGTCAGCTCTAGAGATCATATCGAGGCAGTAATGCTTACAGAAAGCAGATGGGGAGGCCCAACTAGCCGCTTTAGCGATGGACTACCAGGGAACATACTTCTGAAAAGCAACCGCGGCTGCCTTGCCTCACACCTGGTGTGCATGGATACCTTTAGGAGGTTTCAGCTTTTGGACGGTGAAAGATTCCGTGATACAGGCGGCAATCCATCTGGAAATGGATGCCTTAGACGCCGGCCTGCCCTGAGGTTTACCGAAGGTCACAAACAGTTGGGAAGAGCTCCGAAGCTCGGAAGTCCTGTCCAGGTAGAACTTAAGAGCTCTTCGGACATCCAGGCAGTGTAGAACCCTTTCTGCCTCAGAGGCAGGGTTCGGTAAAAAGACCGTAAGGGAAATCGATTGATTCAGATGGAATTCGTCACTTCCTTTGGTAGGAAAGCCGGGTTCGTCCGAAGGACTACCTTGTGCTTGTGAAAGACCAAGAAATGATGCTCCACCGACAATGCCTGGATCTCTCACTCTCCTCGCTGACGTAACAGCTACCAGAAAGGACACTTTCCAGGACACGTACTTGAGGTCAACCGTAGCCATTGGCTCAAAGGGTTTATGGTACAGCGCCGTCAGGACTACATTTAGGTCACAAGGCGGGTGCAGACTACGAACCGGAGGGTAGATGCGTGTCAAGCCAGCAAAATGTTTCTTGACTACCGGGTTAGTTAAAGAATAAGAACACCGGTCTGTAGAGAGGTAAGCGGAAATCGCCGAGAGATAAGTCCTGCAAGACAGAACATGAACCCCTGACTCTGCTAGGGAGGATACGAAGGACAGCACCGTGTAAATCGTCGCCACCCTCGGGTCCAATTCTTTCTCCAAACACCAATGACAGAACCTGAGCCATTTACTCTTGTATTGGGATCTGGTCGAGGGTTTCCTGGCTGACTGGATAATACGCATGTTATCCGCAGACAAACCCAAATGCTCTAGGGACGTGAACTCAGGCACCATGCCGCCAAGTTGAGCGATTGTGGGGAGGGGTGCCACATCTGCTGTTCCCCTTGGTGAAGAAGATCTGGAGTTACTGGTAACCTGATCGGCGGACACACCGACAGGTGTTGAAGTTCTGAGAACCAAAACCTGGCCGGCCACCACGGAGCTATCAGTAGAAGAGAACAGTTGACAGAGCTCTTCAACTTCCAAATTGTTTGATGAACTAGGGGAAGAGGCAGGAAGGCATAAGCTCTCATGTTGTGCCATGGAATCTCGAGTGCGTCCCCCAGAGAGGATGCTCCCAGCCCCCCTCTGGAGGCGTACTGAGGAAGCTTCTTGTTTAACGCAGTGGCGAAGAGGTCCACCTCCGGTGTGTCCCAATGCGAGAAAATCCATGAGAGGATCTCTGCCTTCAACTCCCACTCGTAGCTGACCACTGTCCGCCGGCTGAGGGCATCCGCAGTGACATTCAGCCGGCCCGGGATGTGCACTGCAAGCAGCCAGACCCCATGAAGCACGGCCCACTCCCAAATCTGGATGGACAGGTCCACGAGAGGGGGGAGACTTCGTTCCCCCTTGCTTGTTTATGTAATACATTGACACCGCGTTGTCCGTTCTTATGCGGACCACCTTGTTGACAATGAGAGGTCTGAACGCCTTGAGCGCCAGAAAAATTGCCAGAAGCTCCAAATGATTTATGTGCAGGAGCTTGTCCTGAGGTCCGAGACCTGAAGAAGATCTAACGTCGCACCCCACCCCAAAAGGGAGGAGTCTGTCGTGATCGTCACCATGGGGGCTGGGTCCTGGAACCCCATGCCCACTGACAGGTTGCTGAGAGATGACCACCAGTCCAGGTCCACTCTCATGGAATCCGGAATCATTATCCGCTTGGAATCCGGGTCCCCAGCCTGACGCCAGGAACTCCGAAGAGCCATCTGGGTCCGTCTCATTTTGAGATGAGCAAGAGGAAGAGCCAGTACACACGAGGCCATGAGGCCCAGAAGCCTCTAGAACCACCAGGCCGACATGCTCTCCGACTGCGCAAACATCTGACACGTGGCCAACAGATCCGATTTTCTGACCCCGGTCAGGTACACTCGGCAGTCTATCGTGTTCCAACGAAAACCCAGGAAAGTCAGGTCCTGTGAGACCGTCATGGAGGATTTCCGCCAGTTCACCGACAGCCCAAGATGGAACAGGAGCTGAAGGAGAGACTGGAGGTTGTCCGCTGCTGCCAACGGACAAGGGCTGCGTAGAAGCCAGTCGTCCAAATAGGGATACACATGGATACCCTGGAGACGAAGATAGGCCGCAATCACCGACATCATCTTCGTGAAGACATGGCGCCAAACTGAGGCCAAAAGCAAGCACCCGAAACTGGAAGTGCTCCTCTCCTAAAGAGAAACAGAGGTATCTCCTGTGTGGATTCCAAATCAGGATATGCATGTACACATCCTGAAGATCCACCACGCTGAGACAATCGCTCGTCTGCAAAGAGGAGCGAATCTGGCCGGGCGTGATCATCTTGAATTTCTCTTGGGGTAGGAAAAGATTGAACTGGGAGAGGTCTAGGATGGTGCGCAGGCCAGCCTGGTTGGGTTTGGGCACCGTAAACAGCACGGAGTAGAAGCCCTCCCCTCGCTCCCCAAGGGGAACGGGTTACACAGCTCTGAGGTGCAGAAGTTTCTGAACCTCGGCCTTGAGGGAGGGTGAGCCCGACAGCTGAAAAGGAGGGTTGAGGGGTGGGGTAGGGGGTAAAGGTAAGCGGAAGCCCGCCCGAGCGACTGACAAGACCCATCTGTCTTCTGTGATGGCCTGCCACGCCTCCCAATGAGATGCAATGCGTCCTCCCACCGCGGTCTCGTGCGTGCGCGGAAAACCCTCTTTTGGCAGGTTTATTGGTGGCGGTGCCACCTGAACCTGATGAGGCTGAGGAGCGGGAGAAATACTGCGTACGCTGTTGTCTACGGCGGTTATTCCCCGCAGGAGTATCCACTCTGCGAGAATTGCGGTCGAGGAAGCCCCTAAAACCAGAGGAAGGTCGACCTTGCGACAATAGCCTTTGAGCCTTGAAGGGAGCTTTAACCAGGACAGACAATGATTTAGCCGTCTGAGTGCTGTCTTTGGTTTTGGTGAGCTCTACATCAGTAGAAGAGTGAAAAAGCTCCTTACCATCAAATGGAAGGTCCAGAACCTTGTCTTGCACCTCCTTCGAGAACTTAGTGGCATGCAGCCATGCTTGCCGCGAGGTATCAACCCCAAGCATCAGACCCCGAGCCGAGGTGTCTACGTGATGAGCCGCAGCCTCCAGGAGATCCTGGGCCAAGACCCTGGCATCAGAAAGGCCTCCTCTGAAATCCTCCAACTTCTCGACCGGAATGTGCTCCTCAAACTCCGACAGACCTCTCCACATCCGCATGTTAGCTCCCGCCAAAATCAATTCTGCATTGGCCTGCCTGAGCTGTAAGGCCGAATTGGCAAAGATTTTCCTCCCTAGGGAGTCCAGGAGCTTGTCCTCCTTTCCCAAGACCTGATTAGCCGTCGCGGAGGAGGATGCTGCAGGCCTGGATTGCAAAGTAGCCGCAGCCACCACTGTGGAGGAGGGAGGCGGACAAGACGACAAGGCCACTTCTTCTGAAGAATGTAGCCTGTACCTCGAGTCAATCTTTTTATTGACAAAAAGTCCCCAGTGTGGCTTTTCCCAAACTCTACGGACCTCGGCCAGAACGTCCTTCTACAAGAACAGGCCGGTACGCTCCAAAGGAGACAAGGTGAACGCCCCAGAAAGCACACCCTCCTGCGGAGCAGGTGCCTCGGGCACCGGAACATCTAAGAAACTCATCATTTCCAGCACCCGGTCATGGAAACCTCTGATAGAGCGGGGAAGGTCCTCGTTGTCCTGATCGCCTTGAGGGTCATCTGACAAGTCAGGATCCTGCTGAGCCATGTCAGGCACTGCCTTGTCCACTGGGGACAATGGTGGCACAGGCGGATGCGCAGGGGGAGGCACCATGGGCAAGGGAGGCGCCGGCGGAACCACCGTCGGGACGGGTGGAGCCGGAGGCGCGGGTGGACATATCTCCTTGAAAAGCCCTTTGGAATATTCCCTCATGGGGTCGGTGCGCATAAGTGCTTGAAAATTACTGAAAAAAGCATCCTCAGGAGATTGTTTCGGAACCTGAGAAGGCCCCTCATGAAGTGGACAAATCCAGGGACGTAAAGGAGAAGGGTGCCACATCGGCCCCTCCACCGACGAATCCACATAAATCAAGGGAGCCGCCCCCGCGGGCAACGAAACATTGTGCGGAAGAGGCATCCGGGCGTTCCAATCATAAACCGGCCGTTAAGGATGCGCACAAGGGACCTTAGGTTCACCCGAAGGACCGAACCCTACACCAGGGGCCGTAGGGGTAGTACCTAAAATGGCCGCCGTGGTCGTGGCGGGAACGGCCGCCATTTTGTCCTCATCTGAGGGGAACTGCAGCACATGAGGAAGTGAGTCAGGGGTCCCCATCGATGGGTCAGGGGTCTTAATTTTAGCCTTAACGTAAGGAACCTCGGCAGAGCCGGTACTATGAGGCCTGGAATGTTTCTGCGACATACCAACCGCCAACTGAGCCTTCGAAGGAAGGGCCTCGGCACTGCCGGTAAAAGAAGAAACTTTCTTCTTTGCCCCCTCAACAGATCTGGTGTCACCACAAGAGCGGGAACGGTGCACTGTCACGGACAGGGCCTTGCCCGGCCCCTCAGAACTGTTAGTATCCTTAGCCTCTGTACGAGGGACCTCGGACCTAGGCCCGGTAGAAGCCTTATCGGCACGTGCCTCCAACATCCGTTCGGTAACCTCAACCCCAGCCAAGACCTCAGGGCGCACCTGGTTTTGTTTTTGAGGGAAGCCGAAAGAGCGGCCTCAGAGCAAGCTCCGGTACCCCACGACTCAGTAGAACTGGGTCTACAAACAGCCCCCACGGGAGGGGCCTCGGAGCGTATTCCGGTGGACACAGGCCCCTTACGGAGACCCTCAGAGAAAACTCTGGTAGAATTAATAGGCCCGACAGGCACATCACGGCGAACCCCGTTAACAGAGCGATCAACGCCCCTCCCGGCACGAGAGGAACCCGGAAAGGTATCCCCCGGCCGGGGTGCTCTGAAAAGTAAAGCACTTACCAAGCGTTTTTTCTTCACGTCGATGAACGCCTGAAAATGCGAAGGAGGAGTCCGTCCGAACACCACCTCCCACCGCTCTAACCGATGTTGAAGTGCCCGGACCGAAAGGGAGTCACAGTAAAAACAGGAGTCCCAACGGTGTTCCGGACCCAAACACTCTAAAACAAAGAGGATGGGGATCCTGACACGATGAACAGTCTGGAAAATCTAGTTTAAAAGACATAGACAGACTAGTAAACGAATGCTAGCGAGAGCTAGAGAGGGAAAGAAAGAGAAGAAAATCTTCCGAGGATGCAAGTGCGTCCGGCCCCGATCGTGCAGAGAAAAGGACTGATGGGCGATGCGCGGGGCGGAGCCAAGGTGGGCGGGGTTACAGCCGCGTGCCGGGCCCCGCGCAGGAAAGAGAGGAGGGACAAATTTTGAAAAAAATGTGGATGCTTTTTACAAAGTGCTCCGGTCCCGTTCCACAGGACGTAGAGATGTCCCATAAGTATGGAGGAAAGGGGACGGGACGTAGGAGTATTTAGTGTTTTTATTTAAGCTTGTCTCATCAACCTACTGTGTACCTGCCTTGCCTGCTAAATGTATGATTTCTACTTTCAACCTATCACTGCGAGCTCAGTGCTTGTCTTGTAAACGTATTCCTTTCAATAACTACATGTGAGCAAGCACCCTTTGTATGTTGCCCCCAAAACAAACTTTTGGGCTCTCGATCAGATTGCAAGTAGATGTTTGTATGTTTTCTTTTATACGGCATACCTTTTATCATGATACAATTTAAATAACCAATCATTTTAGACAATGTCCTACAAATCCTCTTACAGGTATAATCCACATACATAGTGGTGACAAGAGTTTTGTGTTTCATTCATTAGATCAGTGCAAATTATTCTTGTTCCCCCCCCTGTCGATCACTTTATACTGGGGGATTTTGTGAAGTAGCAACTTCATATTCGCCACGGTGCATCTGTTGTCGTATATCTTCTCGGTCAACACATAAATAACCAATTACAGTGATATTTACTGTGTCACATACTTTATATAAAATAGCATTTTGCTTATTTTATTAACTGCCGAACAATGAGTTTATTTTTCTTTTATATATCTAGTTTTCAAAACTGCCCCTCACCATTTTTGTTTCTTGCATGATCAAATTAAAGTACTTCATCCCTTGGGCCGTTTTATTAATTGGCAAAATCACGTGACACTAGGCCATTTTGACATTTATATTGAAATGTTACTGTGAGTAACACAAGTGCTTATCTGCACAAGTAACACACTCTGTACTAATTGTTTCATAACATTATAGCTTTTTGACAATTCCTTGCATCAATCAGGATTTATAAGATTGCCTGATGTCATTCAAGTCCTTTATATTTTTTTTCCGAATTAATTGACTAACGTAATAGCATTACATTCATGCGCCACTCTTCGATTAATTAAGAGTAGATTTGTACTACATGTAGGCCGTCTGGGTTTGTTGTTCCAATATGGCCACCCGCATACACAAGCTACCACTTCTAACATGCACGTTACACGTTACACTTATCATGTGGCCATGCTACTCCCCTTAACAAAGCACATATAGCTTGGCATTTTGAACTCTTGTTGGACCGCCGAATCAGAATATGCCTGAAATGATTAGCCTGCATGCGCCTGGCACTGCCAGGCTGAGGTAAGCTCTACATCCTCAAACCGTCATTCCTCGAAAAACCCTTTCTTTCAATCCACATGCTATAAGGGCCTCTTACTCACACTTGACCATTACTCTCCTTTTAGTACAATTGTTCAATGAACCCTGCCCATACCAAAAGGTCCATATGCTGACTTCGACATACCTTCATTCTGAAATTCACTGGTAAAGTGCTTTCAATGAGTTTCCCAATGTCTATTTTTAGAACTTGAATTCACTGGGGGCTACCTAGTTAAACTTACTAATTATTCCTATTAAAGCATCTACCTCCGATGAATGCTGAATTCACCCTCAATGGCTGCACATAGCTGTATCTCCTAAGCACTGGTAAGATGTTTCTTCTTAGCATGCACTACTATACTTGATCATGTCCATTATATTCTTTCATATCATCTGGCCTTTTTCCTCGCTTCCTTCTTTCTCAGACCCAACTGGGCTCTCAATGAAAGCTATCACCAATATTGACAGAAAGGTTGCTCTACCCCTGAGGTAGCTCTCCTTTGCTACCCGTTCGGTTAAGATAAGGCATATTCTCATATCAAACATGAATAATAGTAGAGCCAGCGCAGGTGGTCTTACAGTTCATCGCCCTCTTTGTAGTTTTCATGTGAGTATGTGTGTCTGGAATCTTGAGTGATGCACTCAGGAGATGGCATGGTAGACGTTGATATAATAGTTAACTGCTGTTATGTCAAGAAAATGCTTATAATTTCTGAATGTTGGCCTTTATGCACATCTCCATTGAGAGAATGACTGAGGGGTAATGAAGGACCACACAACCAACAGTCGCATACACACTTTCCAAAAGTGAAGTGCCTGCTCACACTTTTTGTGCATCCCACCCAATCCGAATAAGTGAGCAGGTATTTCAAGTGGCACTTCTTGTAATGTCATCTGGCTTATTAAATATGTCTGCGGTCTGTGCATCACAGAACCAACCCAATCTGTGAGCGATTTCTGCCTCCAAATTACACCAATAGGAGCAAAGACCTTGCTGGGTTGTGTTTGGAAATACCACATACATCAAACCACAGGAGCTTTGATTTGCCCATGAAACCCCACACCAGCCTGGAACACTATCCGGAGAGACTTGAACACCTTAACTTAGCACAACTCAAGACCTGAACACCAGCACCAATCACATTCAACAAAAGCTTTGGGACTCAAGGCTATCTAAATTATGCTTAGCTCTCATACTTCTCAAAATTGGGCCCGATTGCTTCAGAACTCATTATCTCCAGGAGGGAAGCCAAACAAAACCTGGCTTCTTACCATCCGTCCACTTAACCAATGCCTGACCCTGACTGGAAAACCCAAGGACCCACGTCTGACCCTAACGACATCACCAAAAGTCAAGAATGGCCCAGAGAAAGTAAAAAAACAAGGGCAGGGACACTATAAATCACAGACAGTGTGAGTAACTACTGCCAGACAGGAGGTCTCTACCAGGGTAGAGGGAAGGACTGAAAAACATGATTGGTTTGTAATACTATAAAAGCCGCCGTGGGGGCTCAGTCAAAAGCAAATCCTTGTTCTGTTGGGTAAAACCTGGGCAAAAAAGAACTTTTACATGTTCTTGAGTCATTTGTTGATCTTGGGCTGTGACATTACATAGAGCATTTTTTTCCATACACTGTGGCAAGGGAAAACATGCAATTGTTTCACATACACCATAATGCAGAATAAACAAGAAGCATGTGAACATGAACGAAAAGCAGAGTATGGAGAGCATGGAAGAGTACTGTGTTCATTAATATTGCTACACGGAAATACCTAAAATAAATAATAAGTTACCTTCATAGGGGAACGTCCCATAGGTGAAGGGGAAATCGAAGCTATATTTCTGTTAGGTGAAGCTAAAAAGAAAATGCAAATCATTCATCAATATACAAAACACAGCATCCAGATTAATTATATACAATTAGCAAGTAGTGTGTTATGAAATACCTAAAATCAGAAGGAAGACCATTCTAAATGTACACCTCTCCATTGTCAAGAGTGCTGTGCAGTACAGCGTGAAATAAACTTGCCATATTGAAATAAATTAGAGGTTGGCAGGAGCGGCTAGGGTTTTCCACATTTGAGGCCATGAATAAAAGTAAACGTTACTCACGCTCGTTTTGGTTTCCTTGCCAGCATAAGCTAGCAGTGCAGCTTTGATGGGCTGGCAGCATTTCTCATATTCTGATAGGCCTGCTGTACTGTTGGACATGACCGTTAAGGCTTCAAAAAGTAACTTTTATTGGCGGAGTACAACCAATGTGGATTGTAGTGCCTGCTGCATGGTAGTGGCTAAAAGAGTGCCAAGCGCAAACTGTCCGTCAGACATGAGAGTGGAGATTAGATGCAGACATTTTATTTGTCATGCATTTCACTGAACAAGTCAATTACCTTGGCAATGTTCCTCTAACAGATGCAATCCAAGTTCCCAGCCTAAGTGTCCAAGATTGCACTACTGCATTGTAGTCTATTTAATATAAGCATATAGGCCTTTATGTAGTCCAGGGAGAGTATCCCAAAGGAAAGGAGCATGTCTTTCTCAAGTGTAGAGCAACCCGTTCAGATCATCTGGCCTCCATCAAACAGCTATCAGGTCTGGAAAGACCTGGCTGCTTTCCCTCCACTAGTTTGTGAACACTCGCGGGGCCATTGTTAGGCCAAACAGAAGTGAATTGAAGGCTTATGTATTCCTCACATGATGTATCGCAGGTACCCTTTGCAGGGGTACTGTAACCAAGTCCACTGCTGACCTTGCGGCTGGACGGTGTGGGCACCAAGAGGCTGCCATACACTATGTGCTGCTAGGCCAGAGGCCAGCGTGCAGAGGAACCCCTGGTGTTAGGAAAGATGTTCTTTTTGCTGCTTTCCTCCAATGCACTTCTATGGTGAACCCTTTATTTTCGCTCTGTTTTGCTTGTTGGCCTGACATTTTGGAGGTAATTAAAGCCCTCTGCATTACTTCCCTTTGTTTGTGCTAATTTTTATGGGGAACCTGATCAGATCCTAAGACTACCGTTACCGGGAGATTATGTCTCCCGTGGTGAATTTGTTGTATTTCTAAAGCTGCACGCATCATCTTAAAGTGAAATGTTGTTAGGGTACTTTGTATCCTTTTAACTTTTTCTTTCAAAACTTTGTTGTTATAAATACAATGGGCCTGATTCACAGAGCTTTTTCCAATGAGTTGCCCCATTATAAAACACTAGGCCCAATGTGTTCAGGATGGGCTGGTGGCAGCGGATATTTTTCTACCATGTTTTTAACTTTTTACCTGTGCACTTTTGCATTTTACCACATAATTTAATTATGAGCATCATATACTCAAAAATTGCTGTGCCCTCAGATTTTCACCTCTCCTTTAGCCGTGATGTTCTTTGTCCTTCTCTTGGGTTTGGAACTGCCATATATTGAATGCACTTTCCGGGGGAGAGCTTCTGCTTTCCCGGGCAAAGTGGCAGTGTGTTTATGTGACCTCATGTGGGGGTTGGCACTGTCTTCTCCCAGTCCACATCTGACCCAAAGTGTCTGTTGCTGGGAAGATTGTGAACCCAGTAGCTATCCATAATTGGATAGCCATTGCCAGTTGGAATGGTGCAGATCCTTACCACTGGTGGGTCTGGGCGCACTTCCAGTTCAAATCCTGAATAAAAGGAGGACTCCCGCAGCCATTTGACACATCCTATTTGGAGCCAAGACCTCTACGAAGACGTGCAGCCTGCTGAAGACCTTAGGAAGACTGCTGTAGTTGACCACAGTGCCTGCTGCCCAGTCCCCGGGAAGCCCAGCTACTCTATCTTGATTCCAAGAAGGCCCTAATCAGTGCTTCAACCCCTCGACCAGTGGGAACAACTAGTCTTCAACCTTGCTGGAGGATCCGTGCTTGCTGAGCCTATGGAGTTGTCCCTAGAACACCCAGTGGACTAACCAGCTCTTTCCTAGGCTACAGCACAATAGCTGTCGCCATTACGAGTGCATCCTTGGAACTTGGACGATATTAAACTTATGCTACAAGTCACCTGCTTCTGCATTTTCAGCCTTCCAATCCCATCAGCATTCGTACAGGGCCTGCTCCTTTGTTTGCCAGCCAAATATCGCCTGTTGCTGCCTGACCATGGAACCTCTAAAGAGGTCTCTGGGAAAATCAGCAAAAGAGTGGTAAGTTAACATGCCTGTTACTGCCGCCTCCCTCTCCTCCACAGGGTTACATGGGTCCTGGCACTATCACTCACTTGCCTTACTAAGATCAGTGGTGGTCTGGTGAAGTATCCCCCCTGGGTCTTCTCTAGTGTGCTGATAATAGGGAAGATATTTACCTGAACTTTTTGTAACTTGTGGAACACTTAATCGCAACGACTGGCATAGCACAATCTAACAGTAAACCTACCAGAAAAGTATAATTTGTGGAACAGGTGACTCTAGGGCACTATGCCCCATTCCATCTCAGAGCTGCACTTACTAAGGGTCAGTAATCTAATTCTAGGATTGCTCCCAAGTGGGTTTACTATAATTCTCTACATGTACTGGCAGCCTTCTCGGAGTGCTTTCTCTCTGCATTTCCTGATTGTAATCTGTATGCATCTTGCACACAAACCACTTGGTGTGTTAGGGGATGGCTGGTGCTTTTCTGAGGATCTCAGTGTGTTAAACTTGGATTTCCAATCTGTTTATTGGCTTGTAAAGTACCTTATGGAGGGATGATTTGTGAGTTTCCAATCCATTTATTTTGGGCTGGTTGGTTGTTTTCAGAGGGATATTTCTGTGTTTTTACTATGTTTTGCAATGTGTTTTTTAGCTGACCTGCAAGTATGGTTTCCATGGCTTTGTGTTGAAGTCCTTTGTTCGTTTCTAGCTTGCTTCCCCCACCCCACACCCACACCCACCGCTTGACAATTGGCTAAGGCAGTCTTTGTGCCTTTGTGCTGGCAGCCTTCTCTGAGAGCTTTTCCTCTGCCATCTCCCAGCCACCTTCATCCATTCCCTGTCCCTCCCTCCCCACTGCCAATGTGGTTCTCATTGGCCCGTGTCCCCTCATGTGACCGAAACAGCTGCATTTCAGAGTCCCTGCCAGGGCACCCTTGCTGGGCAGCTGGCGCAGAGCCCAAGGCAAAGGGGCAGCTCCACTCTGTATTTGCTCGTGTTTGCCTGGGATGCCTGACACAGGCAACCTACAGCAACTTATAAGGTATGTGTGGTGTGAGCGGGGGGTACAGCCATCACTGTACTCAATTAAAACCCACCACTCTAATTACCAATTTTGCATTTAGCCTATTTATGTATGGTAGCCATAATTTGCATTTAGCAAAATTGTGTATGGTAGCCATTATGTGCATTTAGCCTAATTGTTGAAGATAGACATATTTTGCATTTAGCCCAAATTGTGGAAGGTAGCCATATTTTGCACTTAGCCTAATTGTGTAAGGTTGCCCTATAGTTGGCCATTGTGCTGAACTGAGCTGCGCATGAAATTTAGCTGTTGTGCATCACATTTAGATAGGATTGTGAATATTAGCCCTGCACAGCACCTCGAATACTAGTATGTAGCAATCCCCCACTATCAATTCGGTCTAGCTGAACACAATCTTACTACCTTGCACATCGCAACGACCATTAGAATGCAGCTATCCCCCACGATAAATTTGGCCTAGCTGCACATATAATCCCACATACTCTACTCATTGCACAGCAACACTCTGCTACCTTTCTTTGACTCGGCTAGAGTTCAGTGTCTTTCCTGATCATCATAATAGGTTGGCCTCTCATAATCCACATTTTATTTTATTGTTTAAAGTGCAGACCTAGCTCGAGAGCTGCAGAGCGCTATACAGAGTGTGGGTAGCTGGCATTTGGGCTGGCATCTTTCAACAGTAGCGCAGTGCTGTGAGGTCTGTGTTTTGGAATGTGCATCCACTCGAATTAGTCCTTGGGCAGGTGTTGGTGAAAGAGCATGTTTTGAGAGATTTGGGATTTGGGAAACTGTAGAATTGTTGGGGCATTCCGAGCCAACAACGGGATAGAATTTCAGAGTGTGGGTGTGTGCAGTACCCCCTGGAGCATTCCAAGTGCGGAATGGCAATACCAAATAAAGGATGTCCGGCCCAAATAACTAGGCAAACTCAAAGAATATGAAAAATACTACTTTATTAGCAGCTCAATAAAGTAGGGCAACCTGGCAAACAACCAGATTGTAGCTCACACACTCTCAATGCATTTCAATTACACAAAGACTTTATACCTCAATGTATGTCAGTTATGAGGTCCCCATACGTGGCAAATAGTAAAACCTATCTGGTGGAGGGATTGGTTAGGGGAACCTATATTCTGTATACGTATTAGTAACATCATTGGCTGCCCCTTATCTTGTAGGATGGCCTTAAACGCCCTCTAATTACTTAAGATACAGATGACAGCATAATGCCAGCAGCGTATAGGCTACTGCAACAATGAATAATACACCATAGCATAGACCCTCATGATTGGTTGGCACTCTTCCAACCTTGGACATTTGACTTGTTAGCAGCACAGAAGCAACAAACTCCAGCTGCAGGGGAACAACGTCTGCCAACTGCTTTTCTTAGCTAATTAGCCTACCATCCCTCATAAATTAGGCCCTAAGCCAAAGTTTCTTGTTTGTAGTTGACCTTGCTGACTGTTCTCTTCTGAACTTTTAAGGGGGTGAAGGTGCATTGCTATATTCATCTGGAGCTTTATGACTAGGTCGTATTTCCTGGTCCTGCACCACGTGTTAGAGGACCATGATTTTGTCCATTCTGACCTTTTATTTTGTGCTATTTAATTCAATTATATTGGGTACCATGACTCCTCTTGGCCTCTGGAGACTTGGTTGGTGCGCCTTGCCTGCACTTTCTGCATCTTTGATTGTCCAATACTTGGCACTCACAATTGTTCACTCCTTTACTTAATCTGAGAAATATATCTTATGTACATGGCCTATCATCTTCAACTTCATTCTTTCCTCGCAGTTGCTTCTTGTTGTAGCATCCTTGATCTTAAGCCAAGTGTGATAAACTTGAAGCGTTTCTCCCAGGCCATTCCCGAGGATCTTTTGTTCAAGTGGCCAGGGAAGGGCCATCGCTCTTGGATCCCAACCCTGGGGCGGACGAGCGAAGGAGGATCACCTGGGTAGGGGGTCCTTGGGAGCTATGGAAGACACGTCCTCGGGCGAGACATGGTATTCCCCCTCCCCTACTCCAACGTCCTTACCCAATATCCCCTCAGCTTTTGTAGGATGTTCCCCACTCGCTATTCCCAAGTCCCCCTTCCCAGTCATAACTCTAAGAAACATTATCTGAATTGTCCATTCTATTTGAAACCCTTTCACACTTATTTTCTACCACATTTTGCAAAACACTACACCTCCTATAATCCACACCTTTCCTATCCTACTGACATGACTGAGACGAGGAAGAATAAACCTGGAGCAATGAGGGTTACCCACGGAACACCATTAGCCATTAGTTCCTATGGAAAAAACCCATGTTGGCACATCAACAAGGCCAGGCAGGATCAGAGACTCCACCCCAATCATCTACACCTGCAACCAATTAACTTTCCCCACCTGGATAAAAGGCAGAGCTCAGAAGCACACATTGAGCAAGGCTGGTGTCGATGAAGGGTGACTTCTGCAGAGCGGCAGCAGCAGCTAGAAACCCAGAGGCTGTGAGAGTAAAGTAAAAACTCAGATAGCCAAAGAGGGCAACTGCGTTTTTGCAAAACCAGATGAAAAGTCTGCATGTTCCTTCATTGAAGCCGTGAGGAGAAGCCTGGTCCCCTCCCTGTGAAAGACTGAGTTGGGGATGTGTGCTGAAAGTAGAAGACTGAATTAAGGAGGTGCGAGAACGCAGACAGACCATTGAGTAACGCAGCCAGTGAGTGAGAAGGGAATAGTTTCTTACCTGTAACTCCATTTCTCCAGCATTGGTATCTTTCATGGATTCACATGCTTGGATTTCATGGATTCACATGCTTAGAATATTCCCCGTCGTCAGACTGGGACCCCTCGGTACACATATATAGCCTTTTTCAAAGGAAAAACTTTCGACACTTTTGTGTCCTATCTACGTCCTTCTAGGACCCGCCTACGCATGCTCCGAAAGGCCGTGCTAGTATAAGAGGCCCGCCCCCGCGGCTCCCCTTCAGATTTCGGCCCCTCCAAAGTAGGAAGGGTTAAATTTATCACATACATTACATACGGGGAGGTTGGCGGGCGCATGTGAATCCATGAAAGATACCAATGCTGGAGAAATGGAGTTACAGGTAAGAAACTATTCCCTTCTCCAGCATTGGATCTTTCATGGATTCACATGCTTAGAATAGATTGTATAGCAGTAACGCTTGAGACGGCGGTGAGAATGTAATGTAACAATATATATCCTCACCCTACTACACAATGCATATCTCCCGTAGGGATAAGTTAAGTCATATAACATTGCCCACATAAAGTATATCGCCCTTAAGAGGGTAGATAACCAAATCTCCACAGGGAAGAGCTTACCTTACTGAAACAAATGGCGCAGGACAGCTCTTCCCATCTGCACCTCGTCTGCATGCTGCCTGGCAAGGCAGTAGTGGCGGGTAAACGTGTGGGGCACTGACCATGCCGCCGCTTGGCATATGTCCGTCAGCGGAATCCCAGCCCATAACGCTGTTGAGGAGGACATCGACCTTGTAGAATGAGCTCTAGGATGTCCTTGCAGTGGCCTTCCGGCCTTAGAGTGACAAAAAGCAATCGTCGACGAGACCCATCTAGCCAGTCCCTGTTTAGAGATCGCTTTTCCTCTCGTCGACGGACCATATGCGACGAACAGTTGCTGAGTAGCCCTGATGTCTTGTGTACGATGTAGGTAAAATTTCAGGGCCCTCTTAACGTCCACGGTATGAAGAGTTTTTTCTGCTGCCGATGATGGAGTGGCGAAGAAAGTAGGCAGAACCACAGATGAGTGTTTGTGGTATATCGTCGGAACTGATTCGGGACGAACATAGGGTTAGTTGCCAGGACTACCTTGTCCTTAAAGAATCTTAGGTAGGGCGGGTCCACGACCAGCGCTTGTAGTTCTGAGATACGTCTGGCTGATGTGATAGCTATCAGGAATGCCAACTTCCACGAAATGAATTTTATGTCGGACGTGGCCATTGGCTCGAAAGGGGTTTCATCAAGCCTGCCAACACTGTGTTGAGGCTCCACGTCGGGGGGAAAACGTTTCACCGGGGGAAAGGCTCGAAATAAACCCCGCATGAAGTGTTTTACCAGTCTGTCACTGAATAGAGGAGACGACTGCCTCTTCCTTGTGAACCTCGAGAGGGCTGCCAGCTGTACCTTTATCGACGAGGGGGACAATCCCTTTTCTGCCAAGAGGAGCAGGTAAGGTAGAACTTGTTCCGGCGTCACCAACAATGGTTATAGGCCCCGTTGTCCTCTACACCATTAACAGAATCTCCGCCACTTATAGGAGTAAGATTTGTTAGTAGAAGGGGCTCTAGCCGCCTGTAGAATTTTTTGGCAATCCTCTGGCGCCGAACTCCGAGAAGTCAGGAGCCAGGACGTAAGGTTGAGACTGTCCGGGTCGTGATGCCACACCGTGCCTCTGTCCCGGGATAGAAGGTACGGGACTTTCGGAAACGCTATGGGATGTTCCAGCGATAGATGGAGGAGGTCTGAGAACCACGGTTGCCTCGGCCAGTATGGTGTCACTAGAATCACCCGGCAATTGTATCTGCGTATCCACTGTATTGTTTTCCGTATGAGGGGAAACGGGGGGGAAAGCATAGAGGAACATGTCCGTCCATGGGAAGGAGAACGCCTCCCCCACCGATCCCTCTTGGGGCCATCTGCTTGCAAATTGCTCGCATTTCTTGTTGTCTTTGGTCGCGAAGGCGTCCAGAGGGGGGTGACCCCATTTCTCGAACACTTTCCTCAAGTGACCCGTGTCCACTTCCCACTCGTGTATCTGGGCCATGCTTCTGCTGAGGGAGTCGGCTTGGCCGTTCCTCACTCCTGGAAGGTGATGAGCCACGAGGGAAATTTCGTGTTTCGATGCCCAATGCCATGTTTTCTGGGCTTTTATGGAAAGAGTCCTCGATCGTGTCCCTCCTTGTTTCCTTAGATAAAACATGGCTGTTGTATTGTCGGTCAGTATTCGCACTCGCAAACTCTTGATGTGTGGTAGGAACGCCTTCAAAGCCCATCGTACCGCTCTGAGTTCCAGTACGTTTATGTGTAGGAGTAACTCCGTTGGAGACCAGCGACCTTGCGTTTGGAGAGCACCCATGTGCGCTCCCCATCCGGTTAGGGACCCATCCGTAACTATGGTCCTCTGAAACTCCGGCTCCTGTAGGGGCACACCGTTGCTCAGATTGTGGGAACTCTGCCACCACTGGAGGGTCCGACGTAGCTTGTCGTTGTCGATGGTTATCATGTCCGACCACGATCCCTGAGCCTGTGTCCATCGGTCCGCGAGGAATTCTTGGACTGGCCTCATGAATAGTCGACAGTTTCTCACCAGATGGATGCAGGATGCCATGGCCCCCAGGACCGAAACATACTTTCTCACTGAGACCCTGGTGTTCCGCCGTAGCCGGGCCGCTTGTTGAATGAGTCTTGAGGTCCTGTCGAGGGAAGGTTTCACCAGCCCTAACTGAGTCTCGAACTGTGCCCCCAAGAATACCAGCGTTCTCGATGGCCGCAGAAAGGATTTCTCGAAGTTTATGGCGAATCCTAGTCGTTGTAGAAGCTACCTGGTGGCTTGCAGACTTGTGTTGGTCGACGCTGGGGAGGATCCCCTTACCAGCCAGTCGTCGAGGTATGGGTATACATGGTGGCTTTGCTTCCTTAGCCAGGCAGCCACTGGAGCCAGGCATTTTGTGAACGTTCTGGGGGAGGTCTTGAGCCCGAAAGGAAGAACCGTGAATTGGTAGTGAGTTCGCCCTATTACAAAAAGTAGGAATTTCCTGTGTTTCCGACACATTGGAATATGGAAATACGCGTCCTGTAAATCCAGGGACGCCAGGAAAGAACAAGTTACTTTCTTACCTGGTAACGTTCTTTCGATGGGATGGTCCGACAACGTATTCCATATCTATGACATGTAATCACCACAGCTGTGCTGCTTCGGAAACTTTTTTCGGCGTCTGCGTCCTGCGTCGATGACGTCGATGCGCCGTCGTCGAGGACCTCCTCCGACGTCCGACGTCATCCGATGTGATAAGTAAGACGCACGACACCAGTAGCCTCAGTTGTAGTTTTTTCCTCCAGAACGTGTGACATAAGTCAACTGCCAGTCAGGCACAAAGCCTTGCGGAACGTAAGCTGCAATCGCAAAAGAAATTCTGCAGCGGGGAAGGCAGGGCGGGAGCGATATGGAATACGTCGTCGGACCATCCCATCCAAAGAACGTTACCAGGTAAGAAAGTAACTTGTTCTTCGAGGGGATTGGGTCCTCCGACGTAGTCCATATCTATGACAGACTCCCAAAGCAGTACCAGAGCAAGGAGGAGGGAAAGAATTTAGAATCAAAATTTAGAATAGCCAATCAAATAGCAGAGCAAAGGACCGCCTTGCCAAAGGCCAGATCCTGCCCTCGGATGGAATCGAGGGAATAGTGACGTACAAATGTATGTACTGAAGCCCAGGTGGCTGCATCACAGATGTTGCGAATAGGAACACCCCTCTGCAGTGCAGTAGATGCAGCCACACCCCTGGTAGAATGGGCCCGCAAGCCAGCCGGTGGGTCCTTACCCGCCAAACGGTAACACTCCGAGATGGCTAAAATAATCCAGCGAGACAAAGTCTGTTTCGTCACAGCTTGCCCCAAACGCTTCCCAGCGTAACCAATAAAGAGTTGATCGTCCACTCTGACCCGGGACATGCGTGAAACATAAAAGCTTAAAGCTCTCCTAGGATCAAGCCTATGGAGCCTCTCCTCTTCCTTACCAGGATGCGGAGGACGATAGAATGCCGGAAGAACAACCTTCTGGGCCAAATGAAATTCCGACACTACCTTCGGAAGAAAAGAAGGACGAACACGAAGGACAACCCTGTCCTTGTGAAATACAGTGAAGGGAGGCTTAACTGAAAGTGCCTGTAACTCACTCACTCTGCGAGCGGAAGTAACCGCAACTAAAAACACAGTTTTCAGAGTTAACAGCCTCAAAGGGCAAGAATGTAAAGGCTCAAACGGAGCACCCATAAGAAACCTAAGAACAAGGTTTAAATCCCAACCAGGCACCAGGAAAGGTGACGGAGGGAACACATTAGTGAGCCCTTTCAGAAACTGTGAAATTAAAGGGATTTTAAAGTAAGAACACTCTTCAGACGAGCGCTTAAAGATGGACAGCGCCGCCAGGTAACCTTTAATGGTACCCACTTGCAAGCCCCTGTGGGCCAAAGAAAGTAAAAAGGACAGAACCATGGGGATGTCACATGCAAAAGGATCTACATTCTGAACTCTGCACCAGTCGCAGAACTTACGCCAACGGCAACGGTACAGAGACTTTGTTGCTGGCCTTCGGGCCGAAAGCAACACCTCCATCACGTCTTCAGGGAGGTCCCAATCCTTATACCTCAACCTCTCAGAAGCCAAGCGTGAAGGTTGAGGGATCTGACCTCTGGATGGAGAACCTGACCCCCTTCCCGTGAGAGCAGATCGTCTCGGTAGGGAAGACGACGTGGAGGGCAGATGGACAAGTCGAGAAGGTCCGGGTACCACGTCCTCCGAGCCCACGCTGGAGCAATGAGGATCATCCGGGAACCAAACTTCCGTAACCTCCGCAGCACTTGCGGGATGACGGGGATTGGAGGAAACGCATACAGCAGCGGGAATGACCACTCCACCACGAACGCGTCTCCTAAGGCTCCTTTTGGAGGAAATTCCCGCAAGCAAAACCTTTTGCACTTCCGGTTGACACTGGAGGTGAAGAGATCCACTTGAGGGGTCCCCCAAAGGGCGAAGAAGATCTCCAGGAGAATCTCCTGAGCCAACTCCCACTCGTGAGAGATCGCGCTCTGCCTGCTCAGAGCGTCTGCCGTCACGTTTTCGGCTCCGGCCAGATGAACTGCCGAGATCGAAACTTCCTGCTGGATGGCCCAGAACTCGAGCTGCATCGCCTCCCTGCACAGAGGAAGTGACCCTGCCCCCCCCCCCTTTTTGTTGAAGTAGTGCATGGCCACTGTGTTGTCCGTCAGGATCAGGACATTCTTCCCTCACACAGACAGCAGAAAAGCCTTCAGGGCTAGCTCGACGGCCCTCAGCTCCAACAGATTGATATGGAGTCTGGACTCCGACGGAGACCAACGACCACTGACTGTCAGCCCGTTGGCATGAGCTCCCCATCCCGTGAGGGATGCATCCGTCACGATCGTCACCTCCGGCCAGGGAAGCCAAAATGGAGCCCCCTTCATCAAGTTGCCTTCGACGGCCCACCACAGAAGGTCCCGGGCGACCGAGGACGGCACCTGAATCGAGTCCGACATCCTGCTGGAGGACTGCGACCATTGCGTCTTGAGTGCCCACTGCAAAGATCTCATCCGCAGGCGAGCCTCTGGCACCAGAAGAATGCAGGATGCCATGAGGCCGAGCAACCTCAAGAACTCGAACGCTGGGAGCGTCTGGGCATGCTGAAACTTGTGCACCATCTGCTGAATGTGAAGAGCCCTCACCTGGGGAGGAAAACACTGCCCCAGGGAAGTGTCGAGCACTGCTCCGATGTACTGGAGCCGCTGTGTTGGCGTCAAATGGGACTTCTTTAAATTGAGGGAGAAGCCCAGCCTGTGAAGGGAGCGACAGGTGACCGATAGATGATCCAGGACTTGCTCGGGAGAGCTCCCCCTGATCAACCAATCGTCCAGGTAGGGGTAGACGTGAATCCCCCCTTGCCTGAGATGCGCTGCCACCACCACCATGAGCTTGGTGAAAACCCTCGGGGCGGAGGTCAATCCGAACGGCAGGACCCGAAACTGAAAGTGCGAGTCGCCAACCGCGAACCTCAGGTACTTCTTGTGCTTGGGATGGATCGGCACATGGAAGTAAGCATCCTTGAGGTCGAGTGACACCAACCAGTCCTGAAGCTGAAGGGCCTGGAGGACTTGAGAGAGAGTAACCATCTTGAACTTGTCCTTCCTGAGGAGTTTGTTCAAACCGCGCAAGTCCATGATGGGTCTCAATCCCCCGTCTTTCTTGGAAATCAAAAAATAAGGGGAATACCATCCCTTGTTCCTCTCCGCTACAGGCACCAGTTCTATGGCGCCTTTCTCCAGCAGGGCTTGAATTTCCTGCGCAAGGAGCGGATCCGGACACCGCAAAGAGAGGTTCCCCGGTGGATTGTCGTGAGGCCTGTGCCGAAAGGGAAGACAGTAGCCGTGGGTTATGATCTCCAGAACCCACACATCTGAAGTAATGGCTTGCCACTCTACAAGATGCTGCGCCAGCCTTCCCCCATCCGGCGAACCATGGGACATGGCCTCATGACTGAGTGGGAGCGGCTGCGGCGTTACCTGAGGGCAAAGAGGCAACTGCCCGAGTGGCCTTGGCACCACGGGTACCCTGTCGTCCACCTCTGGTACCCCTGCGTTGGCCTCTTTGACTGCCAGCTCCTCTCGCTTTACTGAAGGACGAGTAATAGCGAAAGGAACCACCCCTCCACTGCTGTCCCCTAGGACGAAAAGGCAGAGGTTGGCGAACTGCAGTGCCCAACGACTTCGCTGCAGCTTTCGAGGTCTGCAACCTCTCAAGGCTCTCGTCAGCCTTGCTGCCAAAAAGGTGCTCACCGTCAAAGGGCATGTTGAGGAGCCGGGACTGCACATCCGGAGCAAACCCCGACTTCCGAGACCACGCAAACCTGCGTATCACGGTGCTCGCCGCCATGGACCTACTGACGCATTCAGCTAAGTCCAAACCCGACTGAACGGACTCACACATGGCATCCTTACCATCCTGGACCATAGCAAGGAAACCATCCCGTTCGTCCCCTTCGGGAATATGTTCAGCCGCTAACGCAACACAGTTCCACAGAGTGTGCGTGAAAAGGCACAAATGGAGTTGGCCGCCTGAAGCGCCATACCACCAGAAGAAAACACTTTCTTCGCCCAGCCATCAAAACGTTTGTCGTCCCTATCAGGAGGGATGGTAGGGTACGACGCCTGCTTCGCCGGGGCCGTGGCCGCCTGCACCACCAAACTCTCCGGAGTGGGGTGCCTGGTCAAGTAGCAGGGGTCGCCACTGGCTGGACGGTATTTTCGCGACAAGGATCTGCCCACCGCCGGAAGACTCTCCGGAGCAGTCCAAGCCGCCGCCACCCTTCTCTGTAAAGCCATATGAAACGGCAGAACTGGGTCAGTTGGGGGACCAACATCAAGGATGTCCGTCAGATCATCCTGCACAAACTCCCCTGTGGGAGCAGACCATCCCAAGTACTCAGAAACCCTAGCCATAAGGCGCCGGTACGAGGAATCAGCATGAGAGCCAGGCTCAGGCCTACAAAACTCCACCTCCGGAGAGGGGTCCAGTCCACTGGCATCATGCAGTGACTGTCTCAACTCGTCAAACTGACTATGGCCCGAGACAATTTCATCCGGAACCTGACTAGGAACCAGGCCATCGGAATCCTCATCCGCCTCTGAAATATAGTCCAGGTGGCGAAAAGAAGGCACCCTAGAGTGCTTGCTCTTAACCAGAGCCTTCCTAGGGGGTCCACCCGTGCCACGGGGTACCTCCGACACGAAAGGCGTCGATGGCGTCGAGCAAATCGGCGCCAGCGTCGAGAGAACCGGCATCGGCGCCGAGAGGATCGGCGTCGAGGAAATCGGCGTCGACGTCAGATGCAGCGCCTCCAGAATCGGCGGCGTCGACACAGCCCTCGAGGCCGGAGCCCCGAGCGTGTCCCTCGACGACCTGAGCGTCGACGGCATCGACGACTTCCTCGGAGCCAGAGCCTCGAGAAAGCCTGTCGACGCCCTCGACGCCGCAGACGTCGATGCCTTCTTCGAAGACCTCACAGGTGCACACGGTCTCGAACGCGTCGAGGACCGGGACCTGGAACGGGTACATCGAGAACGAGTCCCCTTGTCCGAACGGGACCTCTCCCGTGACTCGTGCCGACCACTCTTGCGAGCGGTGTCTCTCGACCTCACACGACCGACCCCACTCGGGGGCGCGGACGGCTGAGTACACTGCGACTCAAGAATCGCCAGCATCTTCTTCCCGAAGGAAGCCCATTCCTCTGGCGTCGCACGGCTGGAGGGGTAAGCGACGTGCCGGGCAGAGTCCTCCGAAGAGGACCTGGAAGACGACCGGTGTCGGCGCTTCCGAGAATGCCTCGAAGAGGCTGAGGAGTGGCGAGACCGACTCCTAGAAGGAGACCCACGAGACTTCCGACGATGACGCGGAGAGTCACCCCTCGAATCATCCGTCGAAAGCCCCGCAGACTTGGACTTCCGGGGCTTGGACACCCGACCTACCGACAACTTCTTCTTACGTTCGCGTAAGGCTTTGGACGTGAGCGACTGGCAGTCGATACAGTCATCCGTGTCGTGGGCCTCCCCGAGGCACCAGAGGCAGGCGTTGTGCGAGTCCGTCACCGACATCTTGGACCCACACTCCCCGCACTTCTTGAAACCCGGACGCAGGGTCGAAGACGAAGTAGAAGACATCTTCTGAAGGATTTTCACAAAACGAATAGGTTCGAAGAACCGAGAAGAACAGAACTCCAAAGAGTCGAGGCGTTTAAACCGAGAAACACGAAGCAAGACGTTCGCGGAAAAAACCGAACTGAGGCTACGGGCGTCGTGCGTCCTACTTATCACATCGGATGACGTCGGAGGAGGTCCTCGACGACGGCGCATCGATGTCATCGACGCAGGACGCAGACGCCGAAAAAAGTTTCCGAAGCAGCACAGCTGTGGTGATTACATGTCATAGATATGGAATACGTCGGAGGACCCAATCCCCTCGAATCTCCCTTTTGAACTGCGCGGATTACTTCCTGCAGAGTGAGCATCTTGAATTTTAGGTTCTTTAAGGACTTGTTGAGATCGCGTAAGTCTAGAATGGGACGCCATTTGCCGTTCAGCTTTTTTACGACGAAGTATCTTGAGTAGACTCCTTGACCTCTCTGTGATGTTGGAACTAATTCTATCACGCCCTTCGCTAACATGAGTGTAACCTCTTGTTGCAGTACCTTCATATGGGACTGAGCGGTGAACGCAGGTGGAATTTGCGGAGGGTTGTGTTTGAACTGCAGAGAGTGTCCGTTTCTTATGGTGTCTAACACCCATTGGTCCGTCGTTATCCTTTCCCATTCGTCGACATATGCTGAGACTCTTCCCCCCCAGAACGGTGCGTGGTATGTCACTGCTGATCTTTATTTTGCTTGTCTCTCGACGACGATGGGTATGATGGTCGTTTTCTGGAAGACTGGAAGTTTCGTCGACGGTTAGCCGATTGTGAGGTACGTCGGTATCCCTGGGAGGGGTAAGCCGATCTGGCAAAGGATCTGTCTCCAGAAGAGAATCTTGAATTACCTGAAGCCCCTCTAAAGGGACGAAAAGACTTGTAACTTCTGCCACTCTGGAGGGCACCCAATGAACGTGCCATGTCCGAATCTTCTTTCATCCCTTTTAGGGCCTCGTCCACCTTCTCGCCGAAAAGAAGGTCTCCCTCAAAGGGCATATCTAAGACCTTGTATTGCACCTCTGGCCTGAAGTAGGTACACTTAAGCCATGACTGTCGACGCAATACCACCCCATTGTTGACTTGCTTGAAGCCTGACTCAGCGAGATCCACCGCGATGTTTATTGCGTGATTTGAGGCTTCCTCACCCTCTCGGACCAGTAGCATCGCCGCCTTCCTCTGTTCTTCTGGAAGATGATCAAGCAGCGGAGCTAATTTGTGCCACATCTCCCTATCGTATCTGGCCACAATTGCCAGAGAGTTTGTGGCCTTTACTGTGGTCGCTCCCACGGAGAGCACTTTCTTGCCAAAGGCATCTTGGCGTCTCGCCTCGTTCTCAGGAGGAGTCGTGCACTTGTGCTGTGCCTTTGCCTTCCTCGCTGCTGCCGCCGACACCACCGAGTCCGGTGTTGGTTGGGAGGATAAACACTTGGGGGTAGACTCTGGAGCCTTAAACTTTTTTTCTAGGCGTCCTTTCACTGCTGGTTCTGAGAATGGGTGTCTCATTGTCTGCAACCCCTCTTTCCATACATGGTCCAGTATTGGTATCGAGAACACCGACCTCCTTCTCTTGCCCATGTGGTCGAACAAAAAACAATCCTTTTTCTGTTCTTCTTGGGACAGACCAAATTCTTTGCATGCCTTCTCCACCATAGAATGGAATGACGCGATGTCGTCCGGAGGAGACGGGTGAGCTGGGCTTCCGGGGTTTTCCAACTCCGCCTCTGACTCCCAGGTAGGATCCCTGGAGGGGGATAATGAGATATCCGACATGGCCCCCCTGTCGGACTCCGAATCTGGCAGCTCACCTTCCTCCTGTGCCAGTGTTGAGATTGGCATGCATGGGTGCGTCGGTTGACGGGACGGGCCCGGCTCGTCGACGAGTGACTGTGGCAGGCTTGCCTGGGGTAGTCGCTGGTCCAACGACTGCAACAAGGACTGAAGCGTGGACAGAATATCCAACGACAAAACCGATTGAGGATTGAGGAGAGGGGCAGATACCGGTGTAACGGAGGCCCTCGTCGACGACTTGTCAGCCGCTCGTAGCCCTAGGTCTGCTGGGCCAGCAACTCTCTTGTTCTCGTTCTCCGAGGACAGCAACATAGCTTGTTCTTGTAGCAAAGGCTCCAGGGGGGTCGGGTCAAAGACTTCAGGCCTCCAGGCCTCCTGTAGGATCCCCGTCGACGAGGCCCTTGTCGACGCCATTGTCGACGGGACGGTGGATGCCCCCTGTGCAAGTGGTAGGGAGGCGGTCGATGACTGGACCGCCGTCGACGACGAAGACTTCGCAGGTGGTTTTGGCGGTCCCGCCTTCTCCACACTGTGCCCGCTTTTACTCGACTCTCGACTCGTGGTTGATCTGTGATGATCGCCAGAGGAGGATTTCCTTTCCTTCTCATGCTTTTTTGATGAGGATGATTTCTTTGCCGAGGAGTCTCTAGTGGAGTGACTTCCAGACGACTCTTTTTCCGACGGTCTAGATTTCTTCGCCGGCGGTTCCGACGAGGCCGCTCGGCGCGATGTTTTCGCCGACTGTGTGGAGCCCACCTCCGAGGGCGGGTATGCTCCCGCTCCATCATTCAGCCATGCCACCAGGCGTCGGTTCCGGTCTTTGAGGGTTTTTTGAGAAAACCCCTTGCATATGTCGCAGGTATCCGCCGAATGGTGAGGGTGGAGGCAATATATGCAGTCCATATGTCCGTCCCCCTCGTAAACCTTTTTTAAGCCGCATGTCGCGCGGACGGAACAGCGCTTTACCTGACACAGAGGACATTATTACTCGAAATCCAATGACGCAACCTAGTACAAAACAGTAGGACAACACGAGGAGATCCCACTACTTTGGAGACGGTTGAAATCTGAAGGGGAGCCGCGGGGGCGGGCCTCTTATACTAGCACGGCCTGCGGAGCATGCGTAGGCGGGTCCTAGAAGGACGTAGATAGGACACAAAAGTGTCGAAAGTTTTTCCTTTGAAAAAGGCTATATATGTGTACCGAGGGGGTCCCAGTCTGAGGACGGGGAATATTCTAAGCATGTGAATCCATGAAAGATCCACTGCTGGAGAAAGGGAAAATACAAACCCGGTTGTGATAAAATGAAAGAAACTGTATCTGAGATGAAAGGGTGCGCGCAGGTAGTCAACCGCGAGAGAAAGAGAATCTCGAGTTTTTAATAACCTCAAAGGTGATACAGATTAACATAGTAACCCATCGAGCTACAATCACCTATTCAGAAGTCTTTGTGCGATGTCCATGAACAATCATAGGTTTAAGAAATAAAGCACAAAGAATTGAAGTAGTATAAGAATGCTTGGAGTTGTTTAAAAGGTTTGCACCTCAAAGAGGGAAACCTAGAAAGTGAACAGCGGCAGATCTGAGCCCGGAAGAGTGGGATCTGAATCATAAAACAAGTGGCTCGAGCCGAACGAGGAAAGCCAGGAGAAGAGAGAATATTGGATGAGATGTTTTTATTTGTTGTAAACTTTGTGAACTGGAGCTTGGCATACATGGATGCTGCAATGCTAACCGATGACAGAGGTTGCTGGTGTGTCGAGAGTAGCATGCTGTCCCCCTCGGCCTGCCTGAACTTAACATCCAGTTTTTGTTAATGGGTTGTCCGGGCTCCCTAGCGCACAGTCCTAGATAATTCCAATATACTGGAGTCTCTGAGTTGGTGAAAGAACTGACTTTTCCATATTCAAATTCAGGCCCAGCTCAAAAGCCTGCTGAACGACCAGCGATACAGAGTCCCTCACCCGAGCAGGTGTTAGGCCAAGATCAGACAGACGTCCAAGTATGGATAAACGGGTGCTCCTTGTAAATTTATGTGGGACAAGAATGCATCCATCACCTTGATGAAGACTTGTGGTGCTGAATTAAACTTTAAGGGTAGATATTTGTACTGGTAATGAGTACCGTGAATTGGGAATCAGAGGTATTTGTGTTCCGGTCCCCCTATAAGAATGTGCATATAAGCTTCCTGAGATTCAGGGGGCACAACTAATTGCCCTCCTCCAGGACAGAAAGGATCTGATCTGGAGTAACCATTTTGAACCTTTGTTAGGAGAAATTCATTGAATTTGGACAGGTCGAGGATTGTCCTCCATCCTGCCTTGTCCTTCTGTGGAAGGGCAATAAAGTGAGAAATAACCTTGCACCATGTCCACTAGTTGGATTTGTTCTATGGCATCCAGTTTCTTCAACCTTAGGAGTCCCTCCATGAGGTTTGATGAACATTGTTGGGGGAAGGGGGCAGGGTAGAAGAAATTAAGCCGATGGCGACTTCCCACCACAGATAACATCCAAGGATTTTCTATTACGGCCCGACAGGATGCAAGGTGGAAGTATTCTTGCAACAACAGGTGTCAAGTGCTGCTGGGCCACTATAGTGTCAAACCTTGGATTTATCTGATTGCGTGTTGGGCCTCTAGCATAAAGTGTGCTACCATTTATGCATCCAACAGGCCTGCTAGGAATTGCTATTCCCTGTCATTCTGCAAGTCCTGTGCAAACACTTCCATTTCGCACCAGAAATTATTATTGAAGGCTGCCAGGATTGCCTCTGTATTAGCCTGCCTTGGTTGAGGCGTGCTGTTAAGAGTCACCGTTCTCGATATTTCAACCAACGGCTTCTCCTCTTTGCCGACTGTGTTAATGAGCTTCTTGACCCGGTGCCGGTGTAAGAGGGTGCCTTGTGCCAATGCAGCTGAGACCAATGCCCAGTGCACCAGTGAATTCGAGCAGAGGCATGACTTAGAGGTGTACCGGCTGTACTGTGTCCACTTTTTTTGGCATACTGCGTGGCTTGACTGAAATCTGTTTAGCTTCCGCGATAATGTTCTGTTGCAGATGGATCCCAGATATCTTTGTCTTTTTTGGAGAGTTCCTCTGACATTACACCAGACTCTAATGGTGGAATTCCTGCAACTTCCACTTCCAGATATTCCTCCATGTCCCACATCCGGTCTTGGAACATTCGGATGGATGCAATCCCCTCGTTCTGTTCCTCGTCCTCTTCATCCTTGCCTGGGTCTTGCACGGTTGCTTGGCCCCAGAGAGTGTTGTTATGACTGACTGTGCGGTAGTTGTTGGAGTTCCCATTATTTCTGAAATCAGATCTTTGAAAAAAAACTCTCATGTCTGGGTCTGTCAGAAACTGCTTGAAGAGATTCGTGAGTAATTCATCCCAATGGCATGGGAGGATCCGGTGGGACATAAGAAATGCTGTGCAATTGCTTGTGTTATGAAGCTCACATGCATCTGTTGTGCATGTGCTGTTGACCAAAATAGTGGTCTGTGGTATGGTTTGCTGGTTGGTGTCGTACACATTACTCCGGGCTCGTATGCATGGGTCTGTGAGGACAATGTGCTGACTGGCTCAGTTTGCAAATTCAGCACAGGATCCGTTTTGCCGTACATGTCTTCTTCGGAGTCAGGTGGCTTTCCCAACAAATTTGAAACATGCCTCTTCCGAGGTTGGCCAGTCTTGGGACACCCTTACATGAATCCCGGTCTCTAAAGGCTGTGTTGACCTTCCATGTTCACAGCCCAGAGGCTCCCACAAGGCTGCGTATTCCCCTGTTATACCGTCACACTGTTTGCACCATCTTGCTTCATGCCCTTGTGTTTTTTATGCAGTTTATGCCACAGGCTCTCCCGGGCGATTTCTCACACGCACAGAACCAGGGGTTTTCCCTTCGTACCAATGCGCGTCTTATGATGGGGTAGGAAATCAGTCCTTCCCGGCCTGTGCTTTTGCACAGAGGCAGGGCCCCCTGGAGTGTCCTCCCTCATGTGTTTGAACCATTGATCCGGGGTGACGGTGGCTTCCTTGCATTGCTAGGGTC
Source organism: Ambystoma mexicanum (assembly GCF_040938575.1). NCBI lineage: Eukaryota > Metazoa > Chordata > Amphibia > Caudata > Ambystomatidae > Ambystoma > Ambystoma mexicanum. The sequence goes on along the minus strand of NC_090936.1, from coordinate 44,319,546 downwards.
CTCCCATTGGCACACATAGCAGGCTGGTGCACTAGTGCCTTTCGGGACCTTGGGCCAGTGCCCGGTCTGCCACACAATTGCGCATGGGGATGGCTCTCCCTGACTCCTCTCATGTTGGGACAGGCCCCATAGGCAATCCCCCACATGAGGAGCCTTTACAAATGGGTGTTTATCTACCTTCTTCCTGTTTGCCGTAGACTTCTTCCCACCAATTGCATCTGTAGGTGAGTGCCCGAAGCAAAAGGGAGGTGTACGTGTCACAAGAATGCCACACGTGTGACCTCCCTAAACAAAGTAAACAAAACATTTGCGGGTTTGCTGAAAACAAGTCTGTCGGCACCCTGCACAGAATCAGAACCCCTTTGGGCATGTGCCACAAGGTTAAAGGTAAATTTAAGTACGCAACCAAGCGCAATTGCAACGCTCTGCTCTGTGGTAAAGAAAAGGCACCTCAAAAGGCATTGATAGGGCATTACGGGGCATGGAACAAAGAGAAAAAATGAATGATGTTTTTTTTTAATCATGCTCAGTCCTGTTGTAATACTGTGTGGCATCCCCAAGAGTATGGAGGAAAGAGGACAGGACTGAAGAGTACTACTTGTACCAGTTTTCTGCCTGAAGTATTTGTTGTTAGACAATGGGCTCTCATGTAGTCCCAAGCATAGCAAATCTGTTTAACGTAGAATTTGAAAATAATCGATATTCTCCAAAATACACAGCAGTGAGATTTAGATTACATTTGCCTGGGATGGAGAGCCACCATACAAGAACTGTAGAAATGTGTGGAAAACATAAGTAGAGTCCACAAAATAATCCAATTGACACAGTAACCAATCCAACAGCAGATAAACTGGGGATCAAAAAGTCACTTACAGCTTATTGGGTTGTAAGAATCCCAAACGTCTTTGTTGGCTACTTTGGTTGGTTGATGATTGTTCATCACACTTGTCAGATGTTGCTCTCCTTGCTGTTTGTAGTAAACACTGCCACCCACACTGCTAGAAGTGAAGTTGTCTGTACAGGCTAATCGTCAAGACTCTGGTTGATCTTGGCCAAGACTGATGAGCACTGAGATCACCAAGCATAATCTTCCTGGGTGCTAATTGCAGACTCTTCTACCGTTTCTCCCAGCACTTAGGTCTTTTCCCCAAGTGCGGCTTTTGCTGGGAATTTCCTCTAGCAAATCTGTCTGCACTTCCTGTTGGACCTCTTGGCAAACTGATCCATCGTCAGGGTACCCCACTGAGCAAAGATCTCCTCGAGAACTTTCTGGCACACCTCTCACTCATGTGAGACCGTGCCCTTCCTGCTCAATGCGTCCACCAGAGCGTTCTCCGTTCCTGACAGATGGACTGCCGAAACAGAGATGTGGTTCCCCAACAACCAGAACTATAGCTACATTGCTTCTCCACAAAGGGGAAGGGACCGCACACCACCTTGCTTGTTCAGGTAGTGCATGGCCACTGTATTGTCTGTCATGATCAGGACGTGTTTCCCCTTGAGAGAAAGCACAAAAGCCATCAGGTCTAGCCTGATCACCCGCAGCTCCAGCCTGTTGATATGACACCAGATGTCCATTGGAGACCAAAGGCTGCACGCCTGCAGATCACCACAATGAGCACCCCAACCTTTCACAAACGCATCCGTAACCACCTGGGTTTGGGTCCACAGAGGCCAGAAAGGTTCCCCTGCAATCAATTTGACCCTGCTGGCCCCCAAAGCTTGATCATTGGCCATTGAACCCAACATCCTGAGAATATCCTTCGTGGTGCTGAAATACTGAGACCATTGACCTCTCAGCAGCCAGAACAGAGATCGCATTCGCAACCCGGCCTCTGCCACCAGAAAAATACAGGAAGCCATGAGGCCTAAGAGGCAGAGGAAGGAGGCTGATGGTAAGCTGTCACAGCTCTGGAAGAGTTCAACCATTTGCCTAACACTGGCAACTCTCTCACCAGGAGAAGGGGGTGAGGGAGCTTTCCCTGCTGTAGTCTCCAAGACCGCTACCATGAAATGGAGCCTCTGTGTTGGTGTAGTGTGGGACTTCTAGAAGTTTAGGGAGAAGTTCAACCTTTGTAGCAGCAAGCAGGTCCCGAGGTGACTCGATACATGCTATGGCGACTTCCCCCGATTCAGCCAGTTGTTCAGGTATGGGAATGCGTGGATGCCGGATCTCCTGAGGTGTGCGGCCACCACTGCCATCATTTTGCGATTGTGTGCGGAGGTTAATCCAAAGGAGAGCACATTGGATTGGTAGTGCGTGTCCCCTATGAGGATTCTCAGGAACCGACTGTGCCTCTGGTGGATGGGCACATGAAAGTATGTGTCCTGCAGATCCAACGACATTAGCCAGTCCAGGATCTGAAAAGCATGGAGAATTTCTCACAAATGCCATCATTTTGAATTTGTCCTTTCTCAGGAACTTCTTGAAGTCCCTGAGATCCAAAATAAGACCAGGTCTTCCCCTTTCCTGGGTAGTAGGAGATACTGGGAATACCAGTCCGATCCTCTCTGCTTGGAAGTTACCTCTTCCACAGCACCCTTCAATAACAGGGCTCAAAGTTCCTCCTGGAGCTCCTGTTCCGGCTGTTGAGGAGGGCGGGTGACCTGTCTGGGGGTTTTCTTAAAAAGGGCAGACAGTACCCCCATTTGATGAGCTGAAATGCCCAGTTGTTGGGTTATCTCCTGCCACTGGAGCAAATGCTTGCCAATCATTCCTTCAACTGGGGAAACGTGGGGGTAGAACTCAAGAGCGGCTTTGTAGGCAATGCTGCCGCTGCCGTCTGCTGGCCCCTAGAGGCCCCCCTTCCACTTTTGGAGCACCTTCTCGCACCTCCCTAATATGGATATTCTTGGCTGCCTGTTCAATCACCCTCCATAGACTGTGCGAATATTTCGCAAACGCAAAGAACGCATTCACAGTATGTAGGGTCATGCTGCCAGATGCAAATACTTTTTTTGCAAGGGCATCAGATTTTTTAGACTCCCTGTCAGTATGGAGAATGGATGTGGATAGCCTTGTGTTGACAGTGGCCGCCTGCACCATCAGTCCCTCAGGAGTAGGGTGGCTTGAAAGAAAAGGTGGGTTCCCCCTGTTTTTTTACTTTTTTTGTGAACTGGAGTTCACTGAAGAGGTGGAGCGAGGCTTTTGTCATAGGGCGGAAATGGGAACAGCTATGGCTGCATTAAAGGCCAGTGCCCTTTCTGTCTGTAGCCCTCTGTTCAAGATGTCAGTCAGCTCATAAACCGACAGGGTTTAGCCGTGGCGCACAAGCCAAGGGCATCAACAACCCTGTCGACCGCCATGCAGTATTGGTTACTAGCATGTCCATAAGGGTGTGCCAGTGTCTAGGTTGGGTGACCTATCCAGCCCACTAGCATCTTGTAGCCATTCTGCCTTGGCGTTCAAATTGGCCTGATTGATGCAAAAATCACTTGTACTAGGCCCTCCCTCTACGGGCTCAAAGCCAAATGGCACCTGAACCCCATTGTTATCGAAGATTGACTGCATTGTCCAGAAAACAAATGCCCAAGACTGGGGGACGAACAAACGGTCGGCTACAGCGTTGATGGAACTGTACCCAGCAGTGCCGAAAGTAACAGCTTTGATGGCACATTCATCTTATCAATGCCCGGAGTTGAGACTTAAGGCATCGGACCCGATGGAGTCTCCTTGGAGCCGGAGCCACCGGGCACAACGGGTGCTGAAGGGGCCTGCTCCGTCGAGGTTGGAAAAGTCCCTGTATCTGCCATTTTGACCATTTGGAGCATTTGCTCTTATAAGGCCTCCCACTCAGCCCTCGACGCATCCAGACTCGGTTGGGAGTTAAGCTGTTCTTCCAAGGAGTCCGAGCTGTGCCTGCGTAGGTGACAATGCTTTTTCTTGTGGGATGAGGATGAAGAGTGGCTTTGCGAGTGCAATCGCTTCTTTACTTTCATTCGGCACCTGTCCCCCTTTTTCGAGCGTGGGCCCTTCTATCTCATGCTCTGACGATCTGGTGGTCTATCGAGCCAAAGATTTCGGAAGTAGACGTCCTAAAGTGAGTTTCGCCACCCGTTCCCTCAGCGATTTAGGATACATTTTCTGACCGGAATTGCAGTACTCAGTGATGTGGTCGGCCCGAGAAACCACATGCAAATGCTGTGTGGGTCGGTAATCGACATTTTTGAATTGCAGTCCTTACAGCTTTTAAATCCTGACGCCTTGTGAGCAGATATCTCGATGAAGCAAATCGATTATAGCAAAAATATTGAATGTAAATTCTCTTGACAGGAGCTGTTCTAATGAGCAGCGTGCTGAGCACACAGAAAAAAGGAACTGAGGTATGGGGACGTAAGTGATGTAGTATATATACAGTGCCCAATGTCATGTCCGGAGTCAGGGAGCACCACATTGAGTCAAAATGGATCAACGACCAAGTCGAGATGCACTACGCCCCCTGTCAAAACGTTTTTCGGAGCAGCTGACGCTGGAATAGATATCTATCTGATTAGAAATCTGTGGGAGAAAGCAATCCATTGAAACGCCCCCTAAAGGACAGAGTGTACGCTCAAGGAATCTCGCCATCTATGGTGCTAGGAGCTGTGAGAAACCCAAGGGTGTTCTCACGGATAGACCCTGAGGATCTTTTGTTCAGGTGGCCAGGGCACGGCCATCACCTTTGGAACCAGACCCTGGGGGTGGACCAGTGCAGGAGGAATACCTGGACAGGGTGTCCTTAGGGACTGCAGGAGGAATGCCCTTGGCAGAGATGTGGTATTCCCCACCTTTCTGACACACCCCTACCTGACACCTCCTCAGTCTACATAGGATATTATAAAAAAGGCATGGTTATCAGAAGTACGACAGACACAAGAAGTACAATCCAAAGGTGTTTATTGAACAGTATATGAGTGAGAAAAACGCCTAATCTAAACCTAAATCTAAGATGGGAGCAAGCTACGACCATCAAAGTTAAGAAAACGCTGTCCTAGTGGTGTTGTGTGAAAACAAAACGGCCTATACTATTAAACCTATTGGCAAATTCTTACTTTATATATCAAAAGGGTGTGGGACTATGATGTGTGTAACAAAAGAGTATGGCGCAAACTAAAATGTTCAAAATGGTTTTGGTAGTTCAGGACTGCTGAATTAGTCCACTCCCTTCCCCACGTTACATCACAGGACAAGGCGGAACAATGGAATGACTATGAGCACCCCTTGAACCTATAGGCACCAGGAAGCAGTTTCCTCCGAAAAGGCTGGATCCCTCGAACCAAGACTTTTCCCAAGCTCTCACCATGCAAGATTCACCTCTTCTCGTGATAACCCTTTGTTGGGTTCACCTTTGTCTTTACACCACTGTTCAGTAACTTGATCAAAATGCGGGATTTACTTTCCCTTGCTTTCACTTGGCATCCCTCCGCCGGGTTCACTGTAGCCTTCAAATCACAGTTCAGTTAACTTTACCAGTTCTACTAGCTTATAACACTCAGGAGCTCTTAATGTTGTTTTAAACAAACATTTGATTCACTTTCACCAAGTCACTCAGGTCCCCCTCCTATGGGCTCAGACCTTCCTCTGTAGACAGTTCTGGCTTCCCTCTGTCGGGTGCGAGACTTCAAACCACCAGCTTCACACTTGTTACTTTGCAATCTTTCACACTTTCACTGCAAAGTACTTGCCAGTTCAATCCAGAGACTTCTGATAGTTGATAACGTCTTGCCAGGTCACTCTGTTATATTGTAGCAAGTGCATTTACTTTCAACAATCATGCTTCTCTTTCTCACGGCTGCCGTCCTACACGGCACCCACAATACTGGATACAGTTCAAAGGATTATGCCGGCCCCCTCTCCAGAGGCCTTCTGTTATCTGCAGTTCTTAGTTAGCATCACAGGGCGAACAATTTCTTAGGTTAGCTTTGTACTTAGTTTCATTTCTGTCAAAGACCTTCGACTGTACAAGGGGGGGCTGTACCCTTGACTTTACCCTTGTATGACTACTATGACTATTCCTTCATTCTTGCTACAATGCTTTCGCTTGCAGTTTCTCGACAACTCAACGAGAACTTCAAATGTTAAAGTTCTTTGCATTTATCAACACAAGCCGGTCTCCCATTTGACTCACTGGCAGTGGCTAATACAGTTTATCAAGACCTTCCATCTCGTCAAGGCTTTTTTGCCCAGCGCGGCTCGCCCCCTTTCAAGTCCTCAGACCGCACATGAAGGAAGTATCGCTGTGCCCTTATGCAGTAGCAGGGAGTTGCAGTTTCGGCCTTCTGCAGCGACCTTCACCCTGCAGCTTGTAGGACCATGGCCTCTCATTCGCCTCCTGGCCCGTCTTTTCTGCTTTCATGGTTGCGTCACCTTCCCAGGATTTCCTGCCCTTCCGTTCTGCTGGTCGTGCTCGCTTCGGTTGCCCTTCTCACCTTGCTCTGCGGGTGCTCTCATGCGCTGCCTTTTATCCCAGTGGGAAAAGGTAACAGGATTCAGGTGCGAGTCATTAAGGTTAAGTGCCTGACACTGATGTTGAGACATGTCAAACGGACTGGTTGTGTGCAAGTCTCTTTTCCTGAAGCGCTTTGTCTTTGCAGCAAAAGTGTATGTAGAGAAGGCTTGGGGTGGTAAATTTCCTAGATAGCACATGGAATGAGGGTGTTCTACAGGAAAAGAAAGACCGGGATACCACATCTCTCCTCCAGGTGCCCCACTCCCACTACCCAGGGACCCTTTATCCAGGTGATCCTCCTGCACTGGTCCACCCCCAGGGTCTGGATCCAATAGCTATGGCTGTGCCACGGCCGTCTGGATGACAGATCCCAAGGGACTGGTTGGTGAGACACCTTTTGGTGTCTCACAATATGTTAAACCCAATTTTCCCATAATTACCAGAAAACACTAGGACTTCCCAACACTGAGACGAAGAAGAGAGGGATTGAGAGAATGAGGATCCCTGATAAGAAACACACTCAGACACAGAAGACAGGCTCTTCCCTTTTAACAACAGACTGTGCCCTTGAGGCAAGGCCAGGCGTCCCTTGACAATCAATCTCATCTGAGACCTATTAAGCCTCCCCGTCAGTATAAAAAGGCAGAGCACACAGGCGCACTCTGAGCGAGCTGGGGATGCTGGATGGTGCAAGGAAGCCAGAGGGAGAAAACACAAGCTGGAGAGACCCTGGGAGGCCTGGAGAAAGGACTGCCTGATTGCTGGGCCTGTGAGTACAGGGGAGGCTGCAACGTGGAAAGGGAACAATACCTCCAAGAAGCCAAACCAGGGGGAGATGGGGTTATCTGGCGATGTCCACACCAGAGCTCCTCCCCTGGGCAAAAGAGGCATGGTGGCGAGACCTTGACCTCAACAAGAATCCCCATAAACTTCTGCAGCCCAGAAAACTGCCAAGTGCCAAAAGGGGGAGCTAGCGAAGTGGGAGCAAAATCAGAATGTAGAATTCTGGGACTGGAAGTCCAAGGACATTTATTTTGTGAACTTTAAGAGTGGTCCGAGCTCGGCTGAGGGCGACCCATCTATGAACATTTGAAGGGGTACAAGCCCAACTGAGGGAGACCCATCTGTGAACCTTTGGAGGGGTCAGAGCCCGGCTGAGGAAGACCCATGTGTGAACTTTAAGGGAGAGGGGGGGGGGCAAAGCCCGATCGAGGGAAACCCCTGGAGAAATCAAGGAAACTGAATTGTGCTTCAAAGGCGCCAGAAACCCTCCCGGGTGAACAGCAGAGTTGGGGAGGCGAGGCCAAGCCTCTGGTGTTAACCTTGACTCTTGGAAATTGCAGGAACAAGAAGGAAGACGCTGTCAGGATTCGTCCTTGGAAGTTATGGAATTTCTGGTGGCTGTAACTCTTACAGGGAACTGATTCCGCAGTCCAGTCCTCATCCATCATGGCGGCCGATACTATAAATACACCATGCCCACACCCCAGCGCGTTATATCTGTTTCTCCTGGCTACAGCGCTTGGTATACTCGCCGAGTGTTCTCCGCTTTGTATTCCTTCATTGAATTTGCCTTCTAAAGTTTTGCTTCCTTTCTGTCTAAACTGCTCATCTTGCTATTTCTATCTTCCTCCTTACGGTTTCTTGTCTATTACCTCTGTTCCTTTCTTTCTTTGCCTTTTGGTGCCGACTGACTGTTTGTTTATGCCTCAGTTCCCAGTTTGGTCGGCATTTCTAAACTTCATTCAGCTCTTACCTCTCTCCAAAGTGCGCTTACCGCTCCTCGGTCTTCAGCGTACCTGTTCCCTCTTCTGTGTAGCGACTTTTATTTCACACTTGGGGAAAAAGCCATTCCTCGCGGCATCTCCCATTCTTGCTTACTTCAGTCACCCTTGGTTTCTAGGATTATACTACGGTAAGATCTTTTCTTGTTCCTTTCGTGGCATAACCGCAATCTATCTGTTCCTATTTTAATTTCCTTTCTCTTATTGCACTGTTTCCCCAATTCCTCTGGTGGCTATTCTTTACATCTACTTTAACTATTCTTCTATATTCAGAACTTCTGTGTCTATTAGTGGCGCTTTTATCCTTTTCTTCTGGTTACCTGAAACACCTTCCAAGACCTCCACAAGTCTGCTCACTACTCCGCTCTGTACAAGAGTTTCATTACCGTATTTATTCTCCATACTTGAAGACCTTGCCACACCTGCATTTTTGCTGCTCATCCTGATGAGGTCAATCTTACCAAGGATTTAACCTGTGTGATATCTTCTACCTTCCTCTGAGACTGGACATAGTTCTACTTACATACTACCAGAGTTTTTTGTTGCCAATTGGCTTTTTTCCTGAGCGTAGGGATTTATCTCCTCGGGGTTCCCCTAGGGCAGGTTCCACTTCCTGCCAAGGTGGCCTCTGAGGAAGCTAGACCCTACTTACACGATAAGAAGAAGAAGCCAGCTAAAGACAGATCGACACAGGACAATTGGAAGCCTCGGAAGAGAGCCACAACAGAGACCAAGGACAGTGCCTCAGCAAGTCCAGGTGAGGAGGAGGTTGGGGAGATTAGACCATTATCTGACAGATGCACACAGCCAGTGAGTTGGCAAGCGACCTGAGAGACCGGAGTGTGCTAAGAAAGATTGAAGTTTGCAACAATATATCGCAAGTGAAGGCTGCACGCATGTGGATGAGACGCGAGTAAAGGCAGATCTGCAAATGAACTGTAAAGCAAGGACAGCTGTGGAATCAGCGATACTGAGTAACGGAGTTGTCCGGAGAAAGGGAGTAGCCCACTTGAAAGTCTCTGCGAAAGGTACATTGTTTGTAGCGATAAATGTGAATGAACTGTAAAAGTGAAAGTGAACAAAGTTAACCCTGAGAGAAGGGGAGAGGAAAAGCTGAACATTGAATTCTGAGTCGAAGTAGTCCTGCGGTTGTCTGTAAAGTAAGACACACACATTTGAAAGTCTTCGACATCTGAAAAGCGGTTTGAGCCCGGCACAGGGGTACCAACGTTGTACTTCTGCTGTTTCTTAAGGGGTCTGAGCTCGATACAGGGGCATCCACATGAGGTCTGAGCCTGAAAAAGGGGATCTGTATGAACTTTGTACTTTAAAAACGGTCTGAGCCCGACGGAGGGAGACCGACGTGAACCTTTGCTGAACTATATATTGAAGCTGGAAGGAGAGACTTTAGCGTGGAAGGCCGGTGGGCCTCAATCCACGTTTTGAACTGACTTTAATTTTGAAGAACCTGAGCCAGAGTGTGTCATCCTGTCTACGGGGGCTGCCTTTCCCCGTGCTGCCCAACGTGGGGAGGAGAGCTGACTCAGCCACATTTATAGTTTTGCACATTATTTCTTTTGCATACACATTTTTCCAAAACACGTTTTGTTACATTAGAGTAAGGGCTGGCATTAGGTTGTGTTAGTATTGGCCGTCTTGTTTTGACAGACTCCACTAGGACTGTTTTATTTATTATTCGATGGTCGGGCATGATTCCATCCTAGATGTAGGGCAAGATAGACATTCTTCTAACCTCTTTTTCAAGAACAAAACATTTTTTTCAAACATATCTTTCGTGTCTGTCTTGCTTTTGCTACCATGCTTCCCTTACAGAGCACCATGGAGTGCTGGTCTGAAGCTTAATCGGTGCATCGTACAAACGGCTCCTCGCTCATCGGAGCAATGGTTGAGCCCAAAGGAGTATGGTTGGGTGCTTTTGCAGAGTCTCTGCCGGCTCCCTTGAGCACAGTGGACTCAGATGACCCAGTTGACACCAAAGCTGTCGGGGCTGGTGCCTTGCCGAAGACTTCAAGCATATTGATCCAAAAGGCCCCCATTCCTCCAGTGTGGATGATTGGGTGGGAAAAGGTACCTGTGAGGAGTCCCTGATGCAGTGACTTCTCTTCTTTAACAAGTAGGAAGAATGTTTGGAGGAACCGCTGGGTGAACAAGAACTCTTAGTGTTTCTTCTTCTATTTGTCCTTGCAGACTGGGGACCGTTCTTCATTTCGGTGCCCAGCGACCTCGAACAGTGGCACGTCACCTTTTTCCTTGTGGAAAAGGGTAATGAGTTTCCCTGCCTGCTCACAAAGCGCCTTGGAGTACATTGACTGACATGACCCACAGTCTTGCATGTCATGTTTTATCCTGCACAGTATAAGCTGAACCTTTGAGGGTTCGGAGATGGACAATTGACACCCTCAGTTGATTCAAGATTTAAACCCCATGTCCTTTGTCAGATTCAGCATGGTGCGAAATGCCAAAAGCAATACATTTTAACAAAAGGCCCCTGAAGAGAACAGAGTCTGTGAGGAAAAAGGAACTAAGGTCACAGGGCGTGTTGGCTATTTAGTCTGGCCCGATGTCACGTTAGGGCCGTGCAGCACCCTCTTTTGCCGGACAAGGTTCCAAAGAGCAGCTGTTCTGGGGTATAGATATAGATGAAGAATCTATGGGAGGAATAAATTCATTTGAAGTGTGAACCCTTGGAAAAGAAGACTCTCTTCCAGACCTCAGTCTCTTTGCTTCTTCTACTTCGTTCTATGTGACGCAAATGGGGGACCACAGAGGTGACAACTCAAGTTGAACCGGGGTGGGGGAACTGAAAACATATTGTTCTGCCTCTAACTTGGAGTGAGCCTTTCGGATTCATTGCACTGCATGAATTGCCGGCATTGGTCTCATGATTCACACTGAAATACTGCCAGTCTGTATCCAACAGGTACATCTGCTTCGTGCAATCTTTGCTGGGCTTCAAGCTTTTGTACGAGAGATGGAGAAATTACTTACCATAATGATCTTTCTATGGATTCTTCTCCTGCAGATTCCTCATCTGATAGATATCCTCATACAGCTCTGCTGCTCGGAAACCTTTCTCGACAGGGGGCAGTGGACCTCGAATCTGCCATCGATATTTCTTGCTCAGTGCTCGATCGTCGGCTCTGGACGTTAATGTCAGGCGTCATATAAATACCACTCCAGTACACACCATGCTTCAGGTCCCACCTTTTTTCCCCCTGTACCTGAACACTGCAGCGGAAAACAGGAGGGAAGGCTAACCAGCCTATGAAAAACTTAACACTGGGAATATCCCAACAGGGAGACCCCAAAGGATAGAGATGTGCAAATACTCTATTTTTTTTAAACAATCGCTTAGCAAGATAGAAGCGGTCACCATAGAGCCATTACCAAACGTTTTCTCTCGTGGACAGAAGTGTAGAGCCACAAGAACTTTCTGAGCAGGGGTGGATGGGAGGGGCAATGAGGAATTGCGGGAGAAGAATCCATAGAAAGATCATTACAGTAAGTAATTTCTCCTTCAATTGATTGCTTTTCTCCTGCAGATTCTTCATCTGATAAGACTCCTCAAGCAGTTAGGACACAGAGGAGGGCAGAAAGGGCTACATAAGCAGATTTTGCAGAACTGCTCTTCCAAACAGTGCATCGGCCCCGTGTGCAACATCAAGAGATTAATGTTTGGTAAATGTGTGCAAGGAGGCCATGTGGCCGCACGACATATGTCCCCAACAGGAACTCCTCTCTGGAGGATGCTGAAGGTTGCTGTCGATATCGACCGGGCCTGAGATGTCAAAGCCTCGACAGCTGTGGCAACACAGGAGGGACCTGACATAGATACCCAAGAAACTTCCTTCAGTGTCAAAGGTTTCATCAACACTGATAGCTGTGGCACCGGGGCATATGAGTGGTCGGCAGCACCGAGCGCCGCTGACACCTTCGAAGTCTGCTGTGAGGGGGCAGGGGGGTTAACTGTGCCTTCTGCAGCATGCTGCTTAAACATTTCCAACATGGAGTATTTAAATTCCTCCCACTCTTGACTGGTAGAAGGGCCGGCCAATGGCTTACCTCGTTTGCTCTGTGAATCTTTTATCGGGACGAGGAAGAGGAAGAATCGCTCCTCAAATGGGACTGCTTCTTCTGTTGATGTTCTTTTCCAAAGGTATGCCCCTCAGTTTCAGCCTCAGAGGACCAAACCGTCGACCTTGCCAGAGATTTGGCCAGTGGTCGACCAAGCGCGAATTTAGCCACCTGATCACGTAGAGTTTTCGGCTGCATTGTGGCGCATGACGAACACTCTTCCGTCCGGTGACCCGTGCCGAGGCACCAGAGACACAACTCGTGTGGGTCGTGTAAAGAACTCATGGTGGCAACAGTAAAGACAGACAAAAGTGATCACAGTTCAAGGGTGTTTATTGAACAATGAATGTAGGGTGGAAAAACGCCTAACCTAAATCTAAGATGGGAGCGTCGACCATCAAAAGAAAAATAAGCCCGTCCCAGTGGCATTGTGTAAAATAAAAGGGCCTAAACTAAAAAATAAACTATTGCCAAATCCTTACAACTAATTACAGAAAGAGTGTGGGATAGGGTTCTAATAAAGAAAGAAGTGTTCTCAAATCATAAGTCAGGATGTGATTGCCAGGGGTCTCCCTTCCCCACGTTTTCAGCACGGGACAAGGTGGGACCTTGCCAGCACGAGCCGACGGTTCCGCATCAGCTGTCGGGTTCTTCAAGGGTCAAGTCTCTTTTCAATAAAAGGTCTCTTGCCTTCAAGGCCTGATGTATCCACCAAACAAACACAAAGTTCTGCTTCACGTATACCTTGGGTGATGGTTTCACCCTTGGGTCCCCCTCTTCCGGGCGTAGACCCTTCACAAAATCGTATTTAACAGTTCCTTTTCAGTGCACATTGGGTGACAACTTTCCACCTTGGATCTCCCTCTTTCGGGTTCGGACCCCTTTCAGACGTTAGCCTCCCTCCTTTGGGTTCACTGTGGCTTTTCTTACTTTCACGAATCTTAATGTGTTTTTACACAGTTCTTCAGGACTCGCCGTTTTGTCGGCTTCCCTCGGCCGGGTTCACACTAGCCAACTTTTACAATGCAGTGTTCATAGCGACTTCAGACCTCACCCCTTTTCGTTAGCATCTTTCCAACTTGTAACAAACTGTTCATATGCTCATCTCACCAAACGGGACTCATTTCCATTAGCTTTGCAAATGCTCATCTCACGAAACAGGACTTATTTCCCTCAGCTTCGCAATCATCAGTTGGTCAAAGACTTTCAACGGTACAGAGGATTTTGCAAGACCCCCGTATGACCACTTTGACCTCTCTTCACCGCTTCCCAAACCTTTTGGTTATGGTAGTCTTTCTACCATTGGGTAATCGCCCAGAGTAATCCTGCCTGAGCACCCACGTGGTGCCGGCTTCCTCTGTTGCCGATTGTCCACCTCTTTAGCTTTTCAAAGTTCAATTTAGCCGTTGGCCATTTATCGTTCAACACAGTTTGGTTTCTTATCGGCTTTTCCACCCCCGACACACCGGCTGAGATAAACTGCTACCAAAGAGACCCTTGTCTCTGCCCGGCTTGGTTATCAGCGGAGTAGGGTCTCATGTACCATAGACATCTGCTGCAACACACGCTGGCCATTGTTCGCAGTCTTAAGTTTCCATCTGTGGAGGTTTCACAGGCCTTGAGCGTAAAGGGCAAGGTCACTTCTCTCCTTGTCACCCTCTCATTATTTGCAGTCTTTTGCCTCCTCTTTAACTGCCATGCTGAGTTAGCATTGTGCGGTCTGCCTTGCTCAACCTGTGCTCTCGTGCTCCACCTTTTATCCCTATGGGGAATGTAAAGGTCCATCAGGTGTGTGTGATTCGATATAATTGCCTGACTATGCCTAACCCTTGGGTTGGGACATGTCAGCTAAACCGTTTTAACATTAGTTTGTTTTTTTATCACATTGCACAAAAGTGTTTGTATTGGAAAAGGTTGGCGTGACATGAGGAATGATATCCCTCGTCTTAGGGATTTTGGTCAACTCAGGAGGGTGATATGGGTAGGGTTTGTTAAAGAATGAAAATGACCAGTGTTTTTTATTGTGATCTGAACAGTGGGAATGGTAGTGTATTGTCTGGGCAGATTGAGAGTGTCAGGAATAATAATCAAAGGGCTGGGAAAGAGAATGACTGGGAATATTTTGGTAAAAACCACTAGGAGACAGGGATTCTGGGAGTTGTGGTTCTCTAGAGTAACAGGGTTTGGCTCCTAGGGAATTTTCCAGATTTGTAGGGGTGACGGAATTTGAGTATGGGAGCTCCTTTGGAAGGAAGAGAGGTAGATTTTGCATAACCAAGGAAAACCCCAGGGAATTTGTCCTCTTCACTATCCACTTCGGTATTATACAACGTCTCACCTTGCATCCACCCTCGCTTGTCCACCCCCAGGGTTGAGATCTGAGAGCGCCAGCCCGTCCCTGGCCACCTGAATAAGGGATTCCGAGGTCTACTTGGGAGAATACCCTGAGGTATTTCACAGTCGGTGATAGACATTTTAGTGCCACAGTCTGTACACTGGTTGAAGCCTGAAAGTCAAGCGACCGACATCTTGCATCGAGTGGAGTGACAAAAAAGAGTTTACCGAAGCAGCAGAGCTGGAAGGAATATCTACCAGATGAGGAAACTGCGGGAGATAAGCAATTCATTGAAAATTAGTCATGGCAGCATTTACGGTTTCAAATATCAACCAGCTGCATCCCACCCCTCGGCCTGTGGTGTCCATATCCGCCCTCTATGGCATAACGATTCATCGAGTCCCAGCCACAGTTCATGCTCGGACTTTTGAAATATTCCCAAAGCCACCCGGCGCTGGAGCCATTTCAAAAGATGAGAAATCTGTGAAAGGAAGGTATCCTTTTGGAAGCTTAGCACCATTGACGTTGAGGCCTATCTGACAATACAATAAACATAGTGCCCTTTTGCACAGCATACAGGTTATTCACACTAAATAAACAGCATGGCTTTAAGAGCCTAACCTCTTGGGACCGTTTTATGAAGCAATCACATACCTGCTTGAGAAGATCTTGGAGGCACAGGAGGAGATATGAGCCGTCCGCTTTCAGACATGTGTCTGGCTTCCTTCCCACTATCTAGGCTCCAACTGCTAGGGGCAGTGTTGACTGCTGGAAATGCAAATATGAATCCCGGCATGTTACTTTAAAACAGAAGCATAAACTGTACAGAACGATTGCAAGAGCATATAACAGAACATATGAAGTACAGAGAACTCTTGTAAAAAAAAAAAATAAGCTGTAAACACAAAAAATTGAAAATGTTGCAGCATCAGAACAGGCCTTGGTACAATGTCCTAGAGGTGCCAGTGAAGATAAAGCTCAAAGAATAAATTGACAGTCCAGTGAAAGGTGCAGGACGTTCAAATAAGTAGGTTGTCAATTAATTGGAAGAGTTAAGGTTACAATCCTTTTTCTCCTGATTTTTCTCAGCAGATTCAAACCATCTGACACTTATAAAAGGGGGGAAAGAGGTGGGTCACCTACATCAAGTTGTTAGTGGAAAAAACATGATCCTATGTTTAAAAAAGCTTTTCAAATCCCATCTAGAGCAAGTGACCCAGCAATACCGTTTATTCGGTTCCACAAAATCTGCAGGTTTAAGAGCTATAGAAATTACTTGTATGTATGTCTATTATTTATTTCGGTAAAACAAAGCAGCTGGGTGTGGGTGAGGTGAGGAGGCAGTGAAGGCAAGTGCAGGATGAGGGGCGGGGAGGGTTAGAATAAGTGCAGCGGTGGACTGGGCAAGGGATGGCCTGGCACCATGTAGGACTCTTCAGGAACCAGGCTACCAGTCACAGGTAGATGAGACATTAGCAAAGGAGGGAGAGTGGGAGGGAAGAAGAGAAAAGGAAAGTCTTAAGGAGTTTACAGAACTTAAGGCGATCAGGTTCAAGTCTGAGAGGGGCAGGGAGGCCATTCCAGAGGGAGGCACCTGCAGAGAAGTGAGATTTACCCCCTACTCTCTACTTGGAAAAACATCTGATTTGCTGAGATATGGAGCTAGCTGAGCAAAGGCCTCTAGTGGGGAGGGATTGAGAGAGAGAGAAAGTTTGGTATAGCGTGGTCCCAAGCCCCAGAAAGCCTTGTGGATGATGCAGAGGGTCTTGAATTTGATCCTCGCATCAACCAGGAGCCAGTGGAGAGATTTAAGGGCTGGAGAGATGCAGTCCCTGGGCTTGAGTCCAAGGATAAGTCTTGCAGCCATATTCTGGATCGGGTGAAGGGAGAAGTTAGGCAGATTGAGGAAAAGGCTCTTATATTAGTCTAGCCTGGAGAGAAACAGAGCTCTGGAGACATTAAGTTTCTGGAGGAAGGGGAGAATGCCTTTGAGGAGGTAAAGCAGACAGGCAGTCAGGAATGAGAGAGGAGGAAGAGGATGTAGCAGAGGGTAGCTTGAAGAAAAGCTGTGCGTCATCAGCTTAATACTGAAAATTAGGGGAGAAGGAGGAGATGAGATTGACTAGGGGGGCAGGTAAATATTACAAAGCCAGGGTGATATGATAGAACCCTGAAGGACACCACAGGTGGAGAGTGAGATGGTGGAAATGAATGAAAGGAGTTGAGGCGTTACTATATCAGTATGTTTTGTATTGAAATGTAAATTGTGCAACACATTGATTTCTCCATTCAAAATGTGTGAGCTCATCACTACAAAAAACAGAGCTTGTTAGAATCGAAATCAACACAGTGAAAAGAAACAATGTCGATGACATAATTAATTTAGCTTATTTGCATAATTATTTTGTATCTTCTGTAAGGGATCAAGAGTAAGACTCTGACACAGTGGCATTTTCGGTGTTGATCAAAGACTTTTACTATCAAAAGAAAAAGAGATGATGGTGAAATCCCACCTATCCCTAACTCGGAGGGTTTTCCCAGCCTCAGCAACACTAAAGAACGTCTCTGTCAGGATGTCTAAAGCAAAAAGAGTTCTCTCTCCCGTGTCCAAAATAGCTGACCCTCACACACTAAAATCAATACAACGTGCAATGGGAAAGTCTCTTGGCTGAACACCTGCAGCTTTCTTTCCGAAGTTTCAAACAAAGTCTCTAAGGTGAAGAAAAGAAAATCAAATAAAGGTTCACCAAAGAAGGGACCTTTCCCTCCCTAGGGATATTTTGGTTTTCACAATGTCACTTTTGGATATTTCTACAATCCCAAGGAGAGTGGTTCTTCCCTTCAGTTTTCTCCAATTCCACAACAATTTACAGTGCTTTCTCTGGACCCCTGATGCCCTTTTTCAGAAAGGGGTCTGGTTCTTCCCTTTTGGTCAACAATTAAAAAAGCAGGGTTTCTTCCTCTGTTTTCTCAGCATTTCCTGAGGGTCTCTTTCCTGTTTCTCCAATCCCTGCTTTACTCTCATGCCAGGGTTTTATTTTGCTACTTGGGTGCGGGTGCCACACTTGATGAGTGCCTTTTTTTGGGCTTTTTGAGTCCTCTAAATATTCGAGTGCAACTCCCAGGTTCATTAGCATTCACTTCCTGATCACTGACAAGGACACCCCTACCATCCATCTTATTTACAGACCACCAGGTCCCATCGGTTCATTTGAAGAGGACCTCTCTGCCCTACTATCCGAGAATACCAAACTAACCTCCCAAATTCTACTCCTTGGAGATTTCAACTTAGGATTCAATTAACGTAACTCAACCAGCCCAGACATCTTAATACAGGCCTATAATGATGCTATGACAAAAGCACTTGGTACTATTGTCCCATTGAAGATATAGAAAAGTAAAGCAAAAGCCCATTTGAATTCATGGTTTACGCCCCATCTAAAAACACTGAGGACAGAAAAAAGAAAGCTTGAGGCCCTACGGATGGAAACAAATCCAAGCTGATTAACATAGCATCCAACTACAAAAAAGAAATCATCTGTGCCAAACAAGAGTCCTATAATGAGAGGATTAATAAAGCTAGTTCAGGCACTAGGGAATTATTTACCATTCTCAAGGAACTGGAAGCTCCCATTCCACTGATAGATGATTGCCTGAAGGACAAACCCTGGTGCACTAGCATACAGAATGCCTTACAGAACAAAATATCACTACTCCAAAGCGAAGTTGCTGATAAAAAAAAGCCACTCTATCCAGTATAGACAAACCCAGCACTACAAAGTAGCCACCAATACATCCTCCAACCAGTTCAAACTTCTATGAGGTTGAAAAAGTTATTCTATCGCTTAAACCGTCTAACTGCCAAGGAGACAGTTGTCCAGCCCAGATCATCAAAGACGCGGCTAGAGACCTCTCACCCTTCATAACTAAACTGATCAATTCCTCATTTACTTCTGGCACTGTCCCTGGTAACGTAAAAGAATCTTGGGTCCAACCCCTGCAGACCCTAGATCCCTCAATCCCTACCAACTACTGGCCTATTGCCACTGCGCCTTTTTTACTGAAAATCCTCGACAAAGTGGCCTACTTACGAATTCAGGAATAGTTGGAGTCAAATCACCTTCTCGGCACCCGACAATCGGGCTTAAGACCCCGACACGGTACTGAGAGAGCGCTAGTAGACTTAAAAACACAGATTGACGAACTGAAGGACAAGGGAAAAACAGCACTGTTATTACTCCTTGACCTTTCAGCCGCATTCAATCTAGTGGACCACCAAGTCCTCTGTAACCATCTGGCATCAGCAACACACTTCTCACGTAGTATCAACATCTGGATTAAATCCTTCCTTAATAACAGGATCATACAAGTCTTCTCATCTCTTGCAGCTGCCAACCACATCCCTATAACCTGTGGGGTCCCACAAGGCTCCTGTGTTTCCCCCACTCTGTATAATATATTCACAAAGCCAATGTTCGACGACCTAGATCATCTGGGTGTCACCTACACTAACTATGCAGATGACACCCAGATCCTCATACCCCTTTCGGGCGAATATGACAGGGACTTGTCTTTGGTGAATAAAATATACCTAATCATTCAGGCATGGATGGCCACACATGGCCTCTGTCTGAATGATGACAAGACCGAGCTGCTAATATTGGGATCAAAATCCAACCTCAACAAACTTGACCAGAACTATACCACCTTCAACATTGATGGCAATTCCATCAATGTGAAGAAAGTGGTAATAACCCTAGGTTTCTATTTAGACTCTACCCTCACTCTTAAAAAAAACAAGTCAGTTCCCTGGCCTCCACCACAGCTTACACATGTAAGCTGATCAGAGCATGCAGACCTTTCTTGTTGAAGGTAAGTTGCACTACCCTAGCGAGAGCACTTATCGTATCCAAATTGGATTATTGTAATGCTCTCTATCTAGGGGCCAACAAATACCTCATCAAAAAAATCCAAACCCTACAAAATAATGCCTCAAGAGCCGCTCTCGGTATATCCAAGAGAGAGCACATTTCACGTCTAAGAAGACAGACCAAATGGCTCAACACTAAAGATAAAATCACACTCAAAACCTTATCCTTAACACACAAATGTATTAACCATGCAGCCGCTACTTATCTTTCGGAGAGAATTAACAAACACACCTCGACCCGCCCTACTAGGACCTTCAACTCAGCATGACTTGTGGTACCCAAATTCAAGCTAAAAAAGGCAGGGGGAACCAGCTTCCCGGTCATGGCAGCCCAAGCCTAGAACACCCTGCCCACACATATGAGAGCAGAACAACTCTTCTATATATTCAGGCGCATTGTTATAAATTGGCTCAGCAACAATGACACCCCTGGCCAGCCATAGTCTTGCATTCATCGGAACACATTACAAACTTACTTCCCTCTATCTGATCGATCCACAAGTTGCTTATGAAGTCTCCTATCGCCTCTTATATATATATATATGTTTACTCATTCATATCTGTGTACTGTATTTTTCTACCTTACATTTCTGTATATTACTGTCATTCCATTCTATGTACATGATGTAACTAAGTTGAAAGTATTCCTATAACTCACTCACCATGTAAAGGCGCCCAGATACCCTTGGGTCTAGTGTAACCACACAAATAAATAAACAAACAAACAAACTTGTTTCTGTATCCAGGAAATTATATCTTTCATATGTCGGACCACTGACCCTTCTGCAACTGTGTTAAATGTTCCAGGCTCCTTTGTGAGGGTTTTTGCTCTTTACTAACGGCATGCGGCATCCACCCTGAAGCGCCCCGGTATCCCAATCTCCTTCTATGGGCATACTGGTTTTCTCCTGGTAGCTTCGGCGTCCCTCGTGTCTCACCGTTTCCCCCGCTATATTCTGCTGCCTGAGAGCACATCTCGCCGGCTTCTCGTCTCTCGCCTGGCCTTCTCATTTGATCGGCAGCTCCTGCTGTTCGGGATGGCAGAGCACCAAATACTCTTCCACCTGACTTCCTTGGACGTCGTCCTCACCAGCTTCTCGCTCCGGTCTGCAGCTCGCTTTCCTCCCATGTCCAAACCAGTGTCGAGATGGTTGACTCTCCCATCTTGTTCAGTAGTTCCATATTTGAATGTCCCGGCCCCTGTTACTATCTTCCAAGGATTAGAACGCAGAGTTGGCTTGCCACTTCCAGTGATCTTCATCACTCCATTCCTCTTCCTCATCTGAGTATTATAAAACGGGGGGTGATGTACATAAGTCCCAGTACTTGTAGTCCTAGTCTTATTAAAGGGAGGGGGATGTACGTAAGTCCCAGCACTTGTTAATATCCTCCAATGGGATGAACATGGTGTGGGCTTTCTTCTACTAGCAATCTTAATTCCTCCATCTCCCTTTCTCGTCTCAGCATTAAAGAGAGAGGTATTGTGAAGGCATCATGAAGTAAGAGACAGACAACAGATTCACTCTTCTAAAATTAAATGGTTTATTTCTTAAATGTCAGGATGGTGTAAGGCCTAACTTGCCTTATACTAAGGTGGGATTTCCCTACCTAAAGATACTAAGAATAGTCTGTGTGATTAAGTTCAACTCAAAAGTCTGTCTTTGTCCAAAACCTGAACTTACCCTCACAACTAAAGATATACAATGGGGAGGGATGTCAGCAACCAAGGAAACAGTGTTCAAAATAAAATGCTGAGCTTCTTCCAGCTCCTGGCTTGCTCTTCAGCTTCACTTTCCCCAAATTCAAAACAGTTCCACAAACAGGCCTCGGGGGATCCTTTCCCAAGTTCAACGCAGTTCAAAAAGTCTTGGGGTTCCCTTTCCCAAGAAGGCAGCTCTTCCGGCTTCCACGGTCAGTTCAACTAAGTCAGCTTTCAATAAGGATTCAATAATGATTCCAAATCAACTTTGTAAGCTTTCAGGCTTTTCAACAGTTCACATAGCTTTCTCCCTTTTTTAATCACTTCAACACTTGCTAAGCAAAACAGCTTCAGTATCTTGACTTTCCTTGGTTCTTTCCAAGTAAGAGATTAATCGATCTAGGCACAGTTGTCGAGCCACACGGTCCACCCACTATAGGTCACGTAACCGATAACCCATGGCACTTTGTTATATTCAAATTATTTGAGCCCGTTTTGACAAGGCATGTACGAATTACATAATGGGTTAGAGCAGCCTTGTGGTTATACCATAAGCGTAACCACAAATTAGGGGGCTCACTGGAGAGTTCAGGTTAAGTTCCTTGTGTACCGCAAAATTAGCATTAGACTGCGGGAGGCAAAGCATTTTTGTTTTAAATGTGTTGTCAAAGGTGTGTATACTATGCAAATTCGAAAAGCTGCAGATGGTCAAACCATATTTTGCAAATGCCACCGACTTTGCTTTATAGACAGTTAAAGCCATCAATATCCGTTGCAATTTGTATTTCTTCATAAAACTGAAAACTGCCACTGCCTGCTGCATTTTCCCTGCCTGTCTTCAAATATGACCTGACCCACTAAATTCTGAGGCAAATCTCACACTGAGTTAGTCAAACTCCTTCACCCACAGAATCCTTCTTTTATTAGTATATATATATATATATGTGGTCATTTTAAAGCTCGTTTTCCCTACTGACCGACCATAATTGCGGACTTATTGGCGTTAACCTGAAGATCCAGTGAATTCATGAACAGAGTGTACAACGCTATCAGAAGTCCCAAGATACAAGAAGTACAAGCCACAAGGACGGTATAATCTGCGTAAATTACGGCAGGAAAAAATCAGTTGACGTTTTTTGAGGCATCTGCACAAAAACTAAGTAGCGCATCAAGAATGCTCTTAACATACAAAGAAAACAAAAGAGGAGCCTAGCGTGCACCTTAATTCACTGGAAAGAATGGCAAGCATTTACCATTGTCTCCAGTTTTCCCACACGCACTATTTCCTGCATGTGGCTCACCCAACACTTGGACCAGTGTCTATGGGTAATACATGGACCTCAGTATCTCTTTAAATTTGCTACAATTAACTTGCCAAATGCAGGGCTCAGTCCCATGAAAAACAGATAAGTAGGTTCATTTTTTATGCATAGAGAATGGGCAGCAATAAGGTATAGGTTGAGTACTTCTAAGCCACTACGGAACCCAAGTTGGATGTCGCTAAGAATATTCTGATTCAGTGCTCCAGTTTAGCCAAAATAATGCACACAATATCTTAAATTGGGCATCCAGAAGAGATATGGGCCTGTAATCAACCTGGTTATCTCGCAAACCTTTTTTGAAAATTGGAAAAATAGTGGCTTGCTTCCAAGGGCATGGAAGACTATGTTTCTCAACCAATACCTTAAAGCAGATAGTAAGTACGGGAGCCCAAATATCTATCAGTCTCTTAAAGAGATCTGCAGGGATAACACCAGGTTCCGGGCATCGTTCTAAGGCATGTTTTTGAATAGCTATTGGTACCTCTTGGTAATTAAGGTCAAGTATGTCTTGGTCATAAGCCTGGTCGAGATTTGGCTCTGTGATTGAATAAAACAGGTGCAACCAATGGCTGGCAGCCTCCAGTCTTATTAGCATCAGCTAAAGTGGGCAAATGGGAAACCCACCGTTGGTCCTCAATAGTGTATTCAGTCCCCACTAGGCCCTGCAGGTATCTAGCACCCCGATTTACAATTTGCCAAAATGTTTTGGACTCATTCCGTTCAGCTTCTTCAATAAGATCCTGACAGTCAAGATAGTCTTGTCTTAGGTTTCGAGAGAACAGATGTATAGGCAGCCCTAGCTGCCATTATTTTGGGTTTGTTTAGATGAATCCTGTGTAAAGCAGAGAGCAGTTTCCTTTTAGCTAGTTTGCATTAATCATTAAACCAGCCCTTCCTTGGGTTACAATAGAAAAAACGGGATTAACCTTCTGTTATCCCAGAGGTCACTTAGGCTATAAGAGGAGGCAATCTGTTCCAAATCAAAGCCTGTACTGAGGATACAGTTAAAATGGGTAAGATTAGGTTGAACAGGTTCACTGATCAAAGATGCAGCATTACACCTTTCTGATTTAATTCTTCGCCGGCCACAACCAAGTTCCATCCTTGGGACAGGAGGCATGGCAATGGATAATCTGGCCTCTCCCTGACAATTAATTTGAAGGGATTGGCTGGTGGTCGCTAATAACATTTTCAACTACATGAAATTCCTTTAATAGAGACCATTTACTGGAATGCATAAGTAGTCAATCGTTGAAACCCCTCAAGCACATTATAAGTCAACTTCCCCGGGAAATACGTGGTGACTCTCCCGTTTATGGACCAAAGTCCCCTTGTCTCCAAAATGCACTGCTTGGAGTTCTTTGACTTACGATGAGCGAAGGCCTTTAGATGTTCCCACAGGGATCACTAGAATATCTCCCTCCACCTCGATAAGTGGTTCTTAAAACACCGAAGAGTAAGTGTATCATAAACTGTGCATAAAATCCACTGCTCATCAGCCTCTAAACACTGTGGATAAAGTACATTGGGATTCTAAAGCCGGAAAAGATTCCTCGCAATAGGCGCACCTGGTAAACCTGCTCGCTATCTACATACGCTGGTGAGAGAGGTGCTGGAGGCTGATTAGAAAAACAGGGCAGGGAAGAAATCTTTTGTCCACTGAAAAATGAACGTGATGTGAGTGTTATGAAAATAATAATCTGAAGAAGGCGACATACTGTCCTCTAATGCATAAAAGCTTGTTAAAAAAAGCAAACAAAAAGATAAGCCATAGTCATCCAGGTATGGGTGGATTATAACCCCCTTGTTCACTCACAATGGCTACCTGGTTGAAAACACAGAAGTGGTGTTTAGTCTAAAAGGAAGGACAGTAAGCAGACAATGGGCCTCATTACGAGTCCGGCGGTAAAACCGCCTGGTTACCGCCGGACTCGTATTACCATTCCGCCTCCGTGATTCCCGGAATTACCGGGGCATTACAAACCCGGTTTTCCGGGAATCACGGAGGCGGAATGGTGTAAATCCCCATTCCCATTGAGTCCTGTGGGACTCAATGGGAATCGGGATCATGGAAACACCGGCAGCATCTCGTAATTCTGCCGGTGTTTCCTCGTCCGCCTGCATGCGGGAGGTGTTAAACCCGCCAGGTCAGACCTGGCGGGAATATCACCTCCCGCCTGCAGGGGTCGGGATCAGGCGGTCCGGAAACAACGGTGGCGGCGGGTTTACCGCCACCGTTATTTCCGGACCGCCAGGGTCGTAATGAGGCCCAATGATGAGGTTGATAAGCAAAGCACCGGATGAGTTCTGGTGAGGCTTGCTGATGTGCAAACCGGCAAACGAAAGATCCAGGAAAATTAATAACTCTTGAAGAAACGAGAGGAGAATGGGCAGAAGAGCCGCTATGAAAAAATGCATAGTCCCAACAAATGAATTATCCTTGTAACTTTGAGGACAGTTAGCCCTCCCATTGCAGCATAGGTGGGGGTTCGAGATCCACTAAAAATATCATCCCCCAGTCACCATGCATTCACGGATACCAAATATGATAGAAACCCTCAAACAAGAAGTAGGTCCTCTTCACATATAAAGAGCAGAGACGTGCCCTGAAGACATTTCAAAAACAGTTGATGATGTTGTTGTAGTCAAATGTAATGGGGAGTCAAGTTAGACTGAAAGTTATACACTATCACTCTGCCTAGGCGTCAATGTAATTTTTACTTTCTACTGATTTCTTTTCCCTGATGAGCCTTATGAGACCTCATTGAAAGCATGATTATTGTATATGCCCTCCCCAACTCCACCCACAGTTGGGCTACATTGTGTATGTACATTGTTACCCGTATACGAGGATCTTCACATGAATGGATGTGAATGCTCCAATGGATTGTGGCAGCTATTTCTTGACTACTTTCATGGATAAGGTTTTGCTGTAATCGAGATTGCATTCCTACCAGCGACAACCATTTGACGTCCAGCGAAAAAGGAAGCTATACAGGGACTATGATACAGATGTTCCCTGTGTGTTCATGGCTCTGTCCCATTCGAAATCCAAGCCTAGAGTGGCCATTGCGAATAGGTGCCTTGAGTCAAAGTGAGATTCACAGTTGGAGAGTTACCATAAAAAGAAAACTATGACGTTTAAGAGGGGCAGCCCCCATGATTTAGTGGCTCTCAAAGTACCCACCTGAATGCACCTCTTTGATTGGGGTTTGGAATGCCCAACTGTAGCCCCAATTCCCAATAAAAGTGCAGGGAATGCCTATATTACTTGTAGAAGAACTGAGATCACAACAAGATGCTGACCTGAATACTGGAAGTGAGCATGTCATGGGGAACCTGCAACCTTCCAAGACTCTCCTGAGAGCCAACCTATGTCTAACACCTGAGGGAACAAGGTGCTCAGCCACCAGGGGGGAGTTAGGATAATGACTACACCCCTTGGCTCGCCAGGACTAGCCTTGCTGGAATCCTTAACCAATGTGTCCACCAGCAGTCTTGATGGGACCAGGTCATTGCTCTACCTAGGACTACGGGCAGGCAAAATCAGGTGTACAGACACACTGGAAGGTCACGTAGCCTGAATAATTTAGCTGATTAAGAGTGAAATACAATCTGGCTCAACAAACCCAAAGAGCCTGCACTATGAGGAGGGCACGCTTTATCTTACATAACACTACAAACATCCATCATTGGAGCTGCACATGCATTGTAGAGGGTTGGTGTAAAACACCCCCAAATTTCAGCACATCATCTTCATTTTCTCCCAGCCGGCACCTCCTCCAACTCAAAGATCCACCTGCAGCTGCAACCCAGTGGCATGACAATGTCAGGACCCCATCAGCACCTCTCCTTCAAGTGCAGAATTGAACAAGAGTTGCTCAACTGACAGCTCCAGTTGAAAACACATGAAGACCACCAACTGTGAGGATTTGAGGAAATTGAAGAACCTTACAGAAAGCAGTTCACCAGAGGTTCCTAAGTGGTTCTGATCACAAGTTCCAATCTCTCCAATTCTAATTGGAGAGCATCAACCTAAGAAATCCCCTCCTCAGGTTGACTAGGGAAAGAAGCCTGTGAAGTCTATTTTCAGTGAAGATAGCCGACTGATGACAGAAGCGGCATAGCTGTCACTTCAAAAGACAACTGCCAAGATGGAGCATGATCTGATCCATATGTCCATTATGGCTGGCCAGTGGCACAGATTAAGACCAGCAACACGACTGCTGAAGAGAGGGAACCTGAAGAATCTGTTAGTCCATGATGATGTTTGCCCGTGAAGGATCTGGGAAACAGAGGCTGAGAGCCAAGAGCCTGCCTCCTATTCAACAGCAAGGGTGTGAGTTTTACTGAGGAGAACAAAGCAGCCCCTACTCAGTGGAGACCAATCCAGAGTGAGCTGACGGTTGCAGTTCTGTGCCAGTGGGCGAGAACACTGTAGCCCCAGAGAGCCAAGCTAGCTGGAGGTGAGTGGCCAATCTGTACCAAAGAGAGGGGGTAAGAAAGCAAGGAGGGCCGGCGGGTACACCCCAGGAAGTTGCATAGTGTGATAGAGATGAGCAAGCAAATGCTGTGAGAAGGTCAGAGGAAAATATGATTACGACATCAGTAGAGCCAGAGGGAATGTGAGAAAATGACTTGAACAAGAAAAGGTCAGAAGCACCTTAGCAATCATGAATACAGTACAATTAAATGGTCTCCTTACACTAACTAGCATTTTTCTAGTACATCACTCTATGAAACCTATGGTACACCTAGCAAGTCACTGGACATAACAGCTCTTGTTCAGATCTAA
Organism: Ambystoma mexicanum; assembly: GCF_040938575.1. Lineage (NCBI taxonomy): Eukaryota > Metazoa > Chordata > Amphibia > Caudata > Ambystomatidae > Ambystoma > Ambystoma mexicanum. The sequence continues at coordinate 44,292,158 of NC_090936.1, read as the reverse complement.
GTATCACAGAAGATAGACCGTTCTGCTGTATTATATGTTGTCTCTTGACACCACAGGTTTATCTTCCAATCATGTGTTCAATACTAGCACATCTCATTTCACTTTTGGAAACTATGAATACCGCTCCCTCCTACGCACCCTCAACTTCTTTCCAGGCCTGAACATTGTTGTAAGGATGTTTCTTGCTGCACATGAGCTTGTTATGTCAGTCTACGTACAAAAGATATTTCTCAGCAGAAAAACACTGAAAGGAAAGAAAAATACAAGTCTTACCACATTCCAGACAGCTAGCAATGTTCAATAAATGCCTACCTTTCTCAGGGGCAGTAAGATTCGGATCACTTCGGGGCAAACAATTGTCTCCGATCTGATTGAAGAGCATCCGCTGCAAGTGCAAAAAATGACGTCATTAGAAATAAAAGTACTAGTAGCATCCTCGTCTGAAAAAAATCTGTAATATTCTGTATATTGCTTTTGCTATTACAAATCATTCACACATTCACATACAATATAACACATCTATTACACAAAAGGAGAGAGCTGCAAAATTGAAATGTACAGAATAGCATGCCTCCTCACCTCCAACTAAAGATTAATAGAATATTAAGCCAGCAAGGACTCCTATGACATATTAAACAAGAGGCCAGAGGCTAAGTTTGCTTTTAACATCCTAATAATGTACATTTCTGAGGTGTGCTATTCTTTATAATATCAAAACCAACAAAGAAAAAAAAAGTTAATACACATTTTCTGTTTTGATTATCCAAAACAGCAATGTAGTTATAATTAATTTCAATGGAAAGTTTGACCATGCCAGCATTTTTGCATTGTTCCCTAGTTCCGACCTTGGAGAGGTGCAGGGGGCACAGGGGATGGTATTTGCAACGGGACATGAATGGGAGTCAGCATGGGGACTCAGAGCAGGGATGGAACCACTGGAAGGGGGGATGGCTGACAGGCATAGGGCTCGTGTGAGGATGGGTCACACTATGCTGTCATCTCTGTGCAAGTAGCACAGAACACAAAATGAACAAAAATAGTGTCCATTCAGTTTATTAACATACCATTACCGAATAGAAACAATCTAGATCATAACAATTCCCTTTGCCCCTCCCCTCTTTCTTCGCCTATCGTCCCTCCCACAACATCTGAAAATACTGTGTCATTAGATCATTGATTATTTTGCACAGAACGTTCAATTGGAGGAGATTTCATGAATAATCAATTACATCTCATATTGCTATTGCTTTGTTGATAGTTGTCTTTGAAAATTGACTTTCTTTTGAATCAAAACCTTTTTTTTTTTGTAGCATTGAAAAGATGTTGCCACAAAAAAATGTTTTGGAAAAAAAAGATTCACTTGGTTCATAAAACTGATCCAATTCTTCTGTAGTTTTGTATTTCTCAGTAGCTCATCTCACTTATTGGCCTACTGGATCAGATGCAATTAATAAGTACGGTGGAGGGTATTTTCATGGTGTTTCAACTTTACACTGGATTAGCCGAGATGGGCCATCATGTCAACAAAGGAGATGTTTGGTTTTGGTAGGAAGCGACAACAAGAAATTCAGTTGCATCTGTTTTTTGTGCCAGTTTCCTCCCATATACAATAGATACGACGAAGTTGGTTTTCTGAACGGCCTAGGTAATTGGACCAAGCTACTTCAATGAGGTTTAACAGAAAGCTAGGTTTTATCCCAAGGTTTTTCCAGCATTGGATCTTTCATAGATTCACATGCTTGAATATTCCCCCCTCATTAAACTGAGAATCCTTAGTAATTTTAACATTTTCCATAGGCAAAAGCTATGCACATTGCCAAGAGTGCCTGAAAAGGCACTCACTTGTGTAGTCCCCTTCACCTCACCAGGGTCCTTTTGACCCTAACCAATGAGGTGGAAGTGCTTAAGATCCATCCCAGGCAGCCATCTTAAGATCTTTCACTGCAGGTTAGTGACTAGGGAATCCTCCACAGCTCTCCTGAGCTTTGTCTTATTATTCAGTCTTTTATAGTCTTTTTAAAATAATACTTTCATTTTCCACTGCGATCTTTATCACCTCGATTCTTTTCGTGTAGACCCAAATCCTGCTTTGCTCTACACATAATGTGTTTTGCAGTTCAGGAAACCTTGTTTTTCGTGTTGAAATCATCACAGGAAGATCTGGTCTCTCATGACCATGGTGGAGTCAGGCAATGAAGGGCCTTCTAAAGGGAATCCCTCACTTTTCAATGAATGCCTCAGGTGCTTCAAAAAGAGTGTCTTTGTAAGAGTCCCGCACGAGGAGTGTATATACTGTCTTTAGCCTCATTGCATTCAAGGATGTCACATATGTCAAACCTTCACACAGAAGACCCTACAGGACAAGCACAGAAGACTACGTGATCTGGAGATGAATCTGGCAAAACAGCTCCTGTCACTTCCCACAGGACCCCTGAAAAGCATGCTCCCAAGAAGGGAGCTTCATTTGTGCGAGGAAGTACTGCATCACCTGCAAAAACAAAGAAAAGGGGGGAATAGGAGTCAAGGACATCTCCTGTAGTGTCTATGACATAAAAATCTCCAAGTTCTGGTGAAAAAACATATAAATCGGCAGTTAAGACCCCTCGTCCACGTCTATTACTAAAATACCATCCACAGACAAATCGTCCACAAGGTTTTATACTATGGGCATTTCACTGTCCATGGCCTAATCGTCTACGGCTAAATCGCCGTCAACTCGAACCTTGTCCCTGAAGGACCAATCACAAACACAAACAGTCTTTGTCTACGAAGTCGTCTTTGTCGACGGGAGGATCCCCGTCCACGGCTAATCTGCAGTCTTCCAAAAAACCCTTGTCTACGACTACTGCAAGGGACAGCTTGTCCACAACTACGTCTAAAGGACCCTCGTCCACGTCTACTTCATCGACAGCTAGTAAGCAATCGGCAGGAGTTGCTTTGTTGATTGAGAAAAAACTGTCTAATGTCCACTCGTCCACGACTACTCTGCATGTCCATGGGAAAAGCAGTTGTCACACAGCTACCTCCTGCAGCCATGGAACATAGTAATAAACAAACACTGTCAGTGCTGCAGGCCTCAGTTTCTAATGTTAACTTGTCCCCATCAAAGAAATGGTTGAACTTCCTGACATAATTCTACAGGAGGAATTCGCTGTCCATGGCAGTCACACTCAGAAGATAGATCAGACCTTTTCCAACCCTTGTTGATGCAGTCCTTCAATCATATCATGGACGAGTTCCAGAGGAGGCAATAGGCGCACTTGGCCACCGCCAACACTGGCAACAACACTACACCAGTAGTCACTTAGGAGCCTCCACCTCGTAGACAGGCAATTGCTTCACCACCACGAAGACAGAGGAGCGCCTCTCTGTGATGGATTACGTTGTTGAGAAGCAAAAGAGGCGAGACTCTCCTGGAATTTCTTCACTGCCAGATGACATCACTTCGTTCCATTTCACCATTGCGAAGGCGGCAACCATGTTCAATCGCTACGTCTAAGTATTATAGGCAGAAGAGAAGTCTGTGCTGTATGAGCACAGGGACAAGAGATGTAGGACCGTTACTGTTATACCCATTTTAGACACCATATGGGAAGCAGGGGAAAAGATCCTAGCCAACCTGCTTCCTACCCCCACTACAGTGGCTACACCAGAGAAGAAATACAAGGCCCCAGAAGATGCACCACTGTGCTTGCAGGGACACCCAAAGCCTGATTCAGTCATCAGTGTGGCTGCCAAAAAGAAGTTCAAGAAACCAGCTTCACCACTAATGGCTTCACCTGATAAGGAAGGCAGAAAACGTGAAGCTGTAGGCAGGAAGGTTTCAGCTTCGGCATCTTTGTCAATCAGGACAGCAAATGCACTCGCAATGGCATCAAGATATGACCGGGAATTGTGGCACAAGATGTCCAGGTTAACGGAGTACCTTAAAGCTGAATTTCAAGATAAGGCACGGGCCATTGTTGGCGACTGAGAGGCAACATCTGACCACATGATTGACTCTGCGGTGGATGCAGCAGAGTCTGGGTTCAGGCAGATGGCTCATGGAGCTTTCCTCAGACGCCAGGCCTGGATGAAGGTGACCAACTTCAGGCCTGAAGTGCAAGCGCAAATCCTCGACATAGCCTTCGATGACCAGGAACTCTTTCACAACAAAGTTGATGATCACGAAGGGGATCAAAACGGATACTGATATGGCAAGAGCCATCAGTTCTTTGAGAGATAAGGACAAGGAAAGGCGTTCTTTTTGCTTCTTTCGTGGCGTATCAGGAACATTTTGATCCTACAACAGACCCTACTCTATGCAGAGGTCCACCTCAATGAATCAGTCGTCCACCAGATACCAACAGCCCGCCTCCCAGTGCACTACGCAGAGAGGCAAGCGTAGGACGGGCCAAACAAGGGTCCAATCAACCAAACAAAATTGATGGGAAGTACCACATCCTCCCACATCGCTCCCCGGTGGGAGGGAGGATCAGCCACCACCTTAATCAGTGGCAAAAGATCACATCAGAATAATACACAAGGGACATACAATCGAGTTCCTCAAACAACCGCAAGCCTTACCACCGCAGGCAGGCAACACACACCGACTAGGCCAGCTCAAGCTGGAAGTAGACTACTAGAAAAAGCAGCTGTGAAGGCCGTTCCACTCAATCAAAGAGAGAAGCGATTCTACTCTGCTTTTTTCTGGTAAAGAAAAAGAACGGACAGTGGCGCTCGATTCTAGACCTACACACCTAAAGTACGTGAAGCACATAAAATTCAAAATGACCACTCTCCAGCAGGTCCTGCCATGGCTCCAAAAGGGCAATTTTCTGGCAAAAATCGATCTAGAAGATGCAGATTTCACGTACCCATACATTCAGCGCACAGACACTACCTAAGATTTACAGTGGGAGACAAGCATTGTCCGTTCCACAGTGCTCCCTTTTGGCCTGTGGTCAGCCCAGAGGGTCTTCACTAAATGTCTTGCCCCAGTAGCAGCGCACCTAAGAAGAACATGTGTGGACATTTTTCCGTACCTCGAAGATTGGCTCATCAAAGTGAAGTCAAGGGAACAGACAATCAGGACGATCAATCAAATGAAGGAAAACATCATCAATCGAGGGCTTTCCATCAACAACAAAAAATCAGTAGTCACGCTGCCGCAAAATGTCCTTTTTCTGCGAGGAGAACTAGATACTTGGATCCGCGAGTGATGCGGTCCACCGAATGAATTATGGCTATTGCCCAACTTGCCAACTGGTTCTTTAAGGCCCGCATGATCACGGTGCGTCACTACAAATCCCTACCGGGCATGATGCCATCAAGTATATTACTGGTTCCAAATTGCAGGTTGAGAATGAGACCGATCCAGGAAGAACTAGATTGACAATGGATTCAAGCATCAGGTTCATGGGAGGAGCATTGTGCACCTGTCACGTCCTTTCCACCAAGCTCTGCACTGGTGGCTGGCAGAGCAAACCCTAAGACAAGATATGCCTTTTCGAGCCCCCACTCCAATGCTTCTTCTCAGAACAGAGGAGTCCTTGGAGATGGAGAGCCCATCTCAGAGACATGCAAGCAAGGGCACATGGTCCAACAAGAGTCACATCTACACATCAATGTCCTGGAACTCAGAGCCATTCAATGGGCACTGAAGTCCTTTCAAACAGTTCTCACAGGACACGTGGTCACCATACAAACCGACAACACAACATTGATGCACTATACCAACAAGCAAGGTGGAACAAGATTGTCTATGCTGTCGGCAGAGGCGCAGAAACTTTGGAAATGGGCATTCTCCCAGAAGATCCAGGTCAGAGCAGAACAGGGAAGGACAACATTATTGTAGCTCAACTGAGCTGGGAATTCTACACATCCCAAGAATGGGAGCTCAACTGGACTGAGGTCGAACAAGTCTTTCAAAGATGGGGTCACATCGATCTCTTTGCCACCAGGCTCAACAAGAAATGCCCTCTCTTTCGATCCAGGTACTCGGAAGAGGGTTTGCTGTGGGATGCTTTTGCATTGACATGGACAGGCTGGTTCCTATACACCTTCCCTCCGATATCCCTGTTATCCAGGGTATCGAGACCGGTGAGAGAACAACCCTGCCGGATGATGTTAAGAGCGGCAGCCTAGGCCCCGGAACCCGGAAAGTTTGGTACCAGACCTTCTACTTCAAGTGTGCCAGCTTCAAGTCGACTTGCAAGATGCAGTCTGGGTGTCCCACTGCTTGTTACTGCTAGAGTGGAAAGCTGCCTTGCTGCTGTCCCTGAAGCCTAGTTCCAACCTTGCAGGCTTCTCAATGGCGTCCTCGTTCGTCAGGTTCTCCTTCCGGATTGAGAACAGAACAGTCCTTCTTTACTGATGGCTTAAATAGCGGGGAATGCCTAAGCATAGCGTCAGATCGATTGATAACAGCTGATCGGACACTCTTGCTACTTGATTGTAACGTGCTCAGGTTCTTTTTCGTCACTGCACGCATTACAGCGAGATTGCCTGACAGTTTACAATAACACATGGTTTCAGACTGTATCTTAGGTACAGAAGGTTTGGTTGTTGTTATTATTCTGTGGGGTCTGATGTTATAGGGGCCGTGTCCCGTACTCATGTCCTTATCCACAGGAGGGGAGTTCTTCCGCATGAGGTCCTCCTGCATGATACCACCGTTAGGGGGACTATTGGTTAGCGACCACACCTCCCTAGCCTCAGAAAGGGGCTCCCCTCTGGGGAGAAGTCACACCATCTGGAGGACCTCAAACACCTCATTGGTTAGGGTCAAACGGGACCAAAGTGAGTGTCTTTTCAGGCACCTTTAGCAATGTACATTACTTTTTCCTATGAACATTTTTTAAATTACTGAGGATTCCCAGTCTGACGACGGGGAATATTCAAGCATATGTATCTATGAAAGATACCAATGCTGGAGAAATACAGTTGCAGCTAAGTAACTAAGAAGTATTGAATAAAGTACCCAGAGAGAGCTTAGGGTAATACTGAATAGCTGGGAAGGTAGACATCTAACTGTACATAAAGACCTTAACTATCTTTTTTAAATAAACCAAATTACACACCCGATAACTCAAAAGAAATCAAGGCACTATTTTTTTCCTGTGTACTTTTATGCCTCTTTATTTTTATCAGGCCATTACATTTGTTGTTGTTTATGACTTCCATTGGTAACCACTGGAAGAATTTAATCAAGATTAGACACCTGAGCTTTACAGCCCTGTTAACTAAAGTGCCTTTGCTATGACCTTTTGCACCCTTCTGCCACAGGATGTGCACCATCTCCGCATTGATCCTGTCGGCATCATACTCTAGTTCCAACACTTTGACTGCCCAAAGTTACATTTACAGCTTCTCCCAGATGCCACTGAAACCTCTGTTCTATTGTAGCGCCTGCGTCCGCTGACGCTATCTGAAGCTGAGCTTCTGACCGTGTGGGTCCGAAAGTGGTCAAGATCTCTGACCATGAGGTACCAGAGTGTTCGATAGTGCTTTTGGAGAAGCCACAAGGACCTTCCTGTGCACTGGGTGGCCAAATGATTGGGAGTCGATTTGGAGGCCCCCAAGACCTTCGAATTGCGAGTCCTATTTCACCCCTAATACGCGGGTATCTTCATCAGGATCCAATGCCACTCTTCCAACCAGAATTCTGTCCATCTGCCAATCAGTACCATTGTGGGGCAAGGATTAGTCAACCAAATGCCTGGGAATTCCCTTATTGAAAGAGGAAGCCAGCCCTGATGAACCTCCATTTGAGAGCAACACTAACACTTTACCCTAACAATGTGGTCCTTTTATATTTCACTTGGCCATTTACCTACCAGATCTGGTTATTCCTTTGAAGTGTTTGCATGTTATTCTGCATTGTGTTCCACCTTGCTGCTCTCCACAGAGCTTGGCCTTGATTAGTCCACCACCGCTACATTAGGTGAGCCAGGATCCCCCTACTTGGGATATGGGGCAAAGCCCTGACAAATAGCCAGGGTAATTGTGGGACAATGCCTGGAATTGCAAGGTCCGGCATAACTACAGTAACTTGATTAATCAATATTTGATCACATCTAACGCATCTAACACCCCACTCACTAGTCACCCATTCCTCTTTCCTTCTCTCCACTAGAATGGAATGCTCCTGAGTGCCAAAGGCAGAGGACGGAGTCAGAAACAGCATCAATATTGGTTCACTCAACAAAGCCTGTATCAAGGTAGGTGGCTGATTTAAAGGGGAATGGTTAACCGATTCTCAAGTTGAATACTGCACATGATGCAAAACCAAATGGAACTTAAATTGTCTGCAACCTTGACCTGGGTACAGATGAGCTTGTGCTTGGTGCCCAGGTAATGTCCACATAACGGTTTAGATACATCGTAGATTGAATCAACTATGGAAGTGTATCGGAGTAAATGCTGGTCAGTTCTTCAATACTACTGTGGTTAAAGTCCCCTCTTAGAATTGTCAACCACTTTGCAATATATGTTAGAAACACACAAGCTGTAAAACAGCTGCAACTACTGTATCATGCTTCCTTAAGATAATTTTCCCAGAACCACTGAAACTGTGTGTGTGTGTTTGTGTGTAAGTGTGATTTCTTATTTATTCACTCACATCAGATGCTGCAGTAGTTATTGGTCAGGGGTTATTGTGTACACCACAGCCTCACCCTTCCTCAAAAAACCTAACAAAATTAACTACTCTGTGTTCCACTGCAGGAAACTCTTGTGAGAAAGTTCCACACTACAAATACACATTCAGTATACATTGAAATAAAGATAACATGATGAGCCATGTTTGCAGTGAGATGACTACCTGGGAAGGTTCAGCAGGGGTTGGATAGATGGCACTGAAAGGTCTTTCCCTCGGTGACAGGCAGGGGTTGTCTCTCGACTGCTTGTGCTTGTCGGAGAGCAGAGGTGAGGCTGTAAAACAAGTAGAGACCTTTAATAAAACGCATGTAGTGCATAACAACTCAAATTATGACTCTCCTCTAATACTCGGTCAATCAACATACACACACACACACACACACACACACACAGCACTTACCCCTAGCACTGGATGGAGCAGAACTGGTGACGTTTGGCGAGGCAGAATGCGTGGAACTCAGGCTTGAGGTAGATGGGCTTGGCTGAAACAAGAAAACGAGAAGTATTACTATAGTCCCACTTTTGGAGTGCCTCCGTTAAACTGCTAAAGAGCCCATTGCATCCCACAAGTCATCTGCCCCCCAACAATGAAAGTGGTGAGGCTCAAATCTCTTCACTGTCACTTCGTCAATGTGTCACTGTCTTTTTCCCTTTTTTGTGATTGCTTTACTAACTTTTCCTCTGGTGAGCTCTTCGCCCAAATACTCATCAGTAACACATCTCATATGCGCCCCAGTGTAACACTAAGGCCCTCAGGGCCAGTGTACTTATGTACACTGTAGTCCCTATACAAGTAACATTGCACAGCTGACTGTGAGAGATCCAATGGATGGTGAAGCGCCCTCTTTTTCAGTTGGGGGGAGATCAAAGGTTCGCTATACTCCAGGGGTGTGAAATGTAAAATACAGTGCAGAGGCCTGAAGCCAGAAATTCTTCCTATGTAAGAGTACATTTGATATGGATGTGGCCATGTATGGCCATTGCTCTGGTGACCTTGAAGTGCACCACATCATTTGATACCAAAAGCAACAATAGTTATTATTTTTATTATTATAGTAATGTTCATGTATATCGCATTGGCAGCAAAATTCTTCCTTTTCTGGATGCCTTGTATTATACGTCTATGATCCAAGTCGAGATAAAGCAAAAAAAAGTTTACAGCCAAGATTGGGTGGCCCAGAGTCACCTCTTCCCTAATGCCCATTCATCAAAGCTGAGCCAACTTTATTATGTACATCGATCTGTCTAAATGTTCCCAGGTTGCCTTGCCAGTAGTCTTTCCTTGTCATAGTGGGGTAGGAGCACCTCTCTGCAGGAGGATGGAGGAGCAGGAAGAGTTCCAGAGCCAGTTGAAGAGCAGGATCTCCTGAGAGTGCTTCAATCCAAGCCGCCTCCCACCCCTGGCACCAGTATGTTTCTGTACAGACGCTATGGGCCTCATCACGAGTTGGGCTGTATTCCCGTCTGTAATACCGCCGACTGTAATAGCCCTACCACCGACCAGTCCCGTGGTATTACCACCTGATCACGGGTTGGGCCTTAACGGTAAATCCCCATTCCCGATTGGGTCCATTGGACACAATGGGGAATTTTCGGTGCTAATACTGTGGGCTAATACAGCCGGCTGTAATATCGCCGAAAACAGGGATTTTTACCTCCAGAAAAAAGCTGGAGGTAAAACAGACGATTTAGCGCCCAACTCATGATAGGACCAGCCCTTAAATGCGGCTGTAATACCGTTACCACCGCATTTAAGGGCTACAGCCCAACTCGTGATGAGGCCCTTTATATTAAAGCCATACCTGCAATACAACATACTCGCAAATGTTTCTCCATTTCTCTTAGAGATTCAGAATTTCAACTTGAAAACAAGAACAAGAAAATAAATCCAAGTTTGGACGCATATACTATGGCCTGCATCTGTGCTGACCAGACAGATATTCAGTCATCCCCTAGCTACAATCATGGGCTGAACATAGACCCATGAAGAGAGAGAGAGAGAGCAGCCACACTTCCTATGCGGAACTACACCAAGGGTGAACCTCAGAGCTGAGTGTGAAATCCTTTGGGAATAGCCGCATTCAGTGACGGCCAGCAGAGGGACCACATGGTGCCACTGGAAAATACCTGCAAACACACTCTGAACCTTGAAATATCACAAAACCGCCAGGGACAACCCCAAGAATCCCTGCCGAGACCACTTACCGAAGTGGTACCCAGAACATTTGCATTACTGGGCTGCCAGCCTCAACCAGCTGAGAAAGTGGGCGGTGCTTAACCCCCTACTTATGATATACATGCCTCAGGTGGGGAAGACCGGGCCAGTTTGGCCAGGTAGAGGGATCCAATCCTGGCAGACAAGCAGGTATATAAGCAGGGGGGCGACAGCAGGAACTGTGGAGGTTTCTGGTGAGGCCAAAGATGGAGAACGACCAAGACCAAGAGACCTAGGGGTGAGGTGGTGAGCAGCGGAATGTGCAGGTAATTTGTGGAACAAGTGGAGTGCTGGCTAAAGAGTGGAAGAGGTATTGCAGTGTGAGTGTTTGTGTGCCACGTGTATAGATAAGGTAGTGTAAGGAGTGATTGTGCAGCTGATGATTACTGGGTGAAAGGAGGGCGTTTGAGTGGTGTGGTGGGAGGAGGAAGTAATAGCATGGAGGAGGAAGTAGTAGTGTGGAGGAAAGTCGTTTGGAAGGGGGAACGGTGGTTTGGAGGCAACAGCAGGTGTTTAGGGGAGAGTTGTAGTGCGGAGTAGGGGGTCGAGCAGATTAGGAGGTAGTAGTAGTGGATGGAAGATTAACATCAAAGGGTGAAGGCTAGAACTAGGAGTGAGAACATCAAAGGGACAAAAGAGTGGTGGGAGGAGTCAGGTGGAGTGGGCAAGAGGAAATAGTAGAAAAGGGGAGAGCAGAGTGTGTTAAAGTCTGTACCAAACTGAGTATTTGTAAGGAAGCATAACAAGGATCATTAACAAATGGATAGAGTAGGGGCAGTTAGAAAGTCTAAATAGGCGGCGTGTAGATCATCATCTCTAGCACAAGCCAGTCTTTAGCCAGTAAGGGGGCAACAATCGGAAGCACTAACCAGGGTACGACAGGAGGGTCAAAACCAGACAAGAGAGACAGAGATGGCCCTAGGTCCATCAAAGTGAGCATTCAAAACCCTTGAGCCATCTCTATGACTTGGTGTGATCATTGTGCCATCTGTGATGTGTTGGAAGTTGTTGGATTCAACTACTTACATGCAATGTCTACATGAACCCAGCTTTCAAGTTCAGAAATGTACCGGGTTGAGAATCTTGTCTCAAGGCCCAGGAGCCAGATTTGATGGGTAGAGGTTGGGGCAACCAGAAGAAGTGCATAGGGTCAAGAAGAATTTAGAATTAATTTGTGGGTCACTGTGATGGGTGACTAGGCAGGAATTCAATGTACATGTGTGTGAGTAAAGTATCTCTTCTGCAGTCCTGACACCTTGATGTGCAAAATGCATATAAACAGGTATTTGGAGCATGATGGCAAAATATGGCTTCATGAATTTCCATTAAATATTATGAGCATGTCCTCTGAAACAATGGGATTTTATGAGTGTGACTTGCTAAACACTTTCCACCCTTGAAATAAAAATAGCAACAAGGGTATTGTCACAGTGAAGAGTAATTAAAAAATATTCATGACCAACTAAGAGGGGGTGGCAGTGACTCCAGGTTGTAATTGTAGAGCAAGGTGGATTGTAACCCACTTGGCTGTCTTGCAGGACAAATACAAAGGGGCTTACTCCTGCAATATAGCAGACACTGCCTGATACAGACTGCAAGTGGAACGTGAATGCTGAAACAAAATCCCTAACCACTTCAGATCATGAATAAAATGTAATGGATAGGCCCCTCTGTCTCTGAGGTATTGAAGGCCCCTGTCAGCACCCTTGGGAGGATTCAGAACGAAAGTGGAGAAGAACATCTTGAGGGACATAAAAAAGTTCCAATGAACTTTCTGTGAAAGGATTTTTCAAACAATGTTGTCTTCTGAAAACCCAAGAGGTCAAGCTTAGCGTTGATAAGAAACATGGCGTTCCAAGTAACCAGTTTCCTGTTACAGGATGTCAATGGGTCAAACAGCTTCTGAGCCAAAACAGATAACACAGTGTTTAAATCAAAATCAAGATGAAGCCATCAAACACTAGGCTAAATGTCAAAGAGCACATCAAAACATTGTTTTCTCAGAAAAAGGACCCTCTCCGGAGTTCCTACCGGCTGCCTTCACTATCACATAGACCTTGCAGGACCCCACCTCAATCTGTTTGGCTGTGCAGGAATAAAAGAGAGCACATGGCCTGGGGCCCATAAAAGTGTATACATTAATTTCTTGATCATACAGTGACAGACCTCAGCCACTTGCTACTTTACTAGTGGCTTGTGCTGGACTGCCTCTGAGCCCTCAGCAGAATATGTAATATCATCCGGAGAAAGAAGAATGTAGCTGAAGGTGACTTTCAAAAGGTACACATGCCCATATTCAACAATGAAGCAGAGGCATAGAGAACACTTTCCAGTAACAGAGGGGACCATGATTTTTAATTGGAGCAACAGGGGACATTTTGTCATCTCTAAGAGTTTGAAAGCAGGGTAATCTACAGCCACCTAGAGACCAGCTGAATCCTTTAGCCCTCTAGATTCTTGAAGTGGAATGAAAGCCTACGGGAACAGGAACTGCCTTCTCCAGCTCAATAAACTATAGCAGTGAGGAAGCAAGGTGCAGTGCCTATACAAGAAGTTGAGGTTGGATTAATCATCATCTCTGTAATCAAACAGATCTAACCTTGGGTCCTCACTGGAACCACAGGGCCTGCTTGTATCCAGCCAGCATGCAAAAGACGTATGTAAGGCTCAGAACGCCAGATTGCCAGAGGGAAAAATTGTTGATCTATGAGCATCCAATTTCTTGGATTCCCTATTTAGTGAGAGGGAAGCAATGCGGCGTGACTTAGCCAACAATACCTGAACAAGCAGTGCCTAAGAAACCTAGGTTAGTAGACCTGGAACTGTACTTCCTAGCCTCCTCCTTGTGGACTGCTGCGCTCAAGGAACACATCTTGCAATTCACTAAAATAGACTGCCAATTCTTCAATAGATGTGACGGGAGGGTTTGCATCTTAAGTCTGGGGCTTGTGAGATACGGCCTTAATTTGCAGAGTCTCCAGGAAGATTCAAGGGTTTCATTAAAAAAAAGAAACACAACGTAAGGTGCATCGGCTGTTCCCTTCATCAATGTAAAATTGGACACTAGCAAGATGCACCACGCTGGAAAGCGGTGTGTGTTGGGAAGAGGGGGTCTCCCTAGGGGCCTTCCCTTTTCTATTGTCAAGGGCGGGCCAATCCATCTGTAACACGTGTCACTCAGCCCCAGGCTCGTCTCCAGGGATCGGTAAACTCCACTGTCTAAGATTCTGTCTTAACGTGTCATGATGGTCTAAAGGAAAATGCCTTATCTATCTAAAGCTCCTTATGGGATCAATCTAGGTCATACCTGCTCTAGGTTCCCCCAGGTGTCATAATTTAAGGGTTTATGCCTTCCAGACACTAATGCCCCGATGGGTCTTATTCTGCCACGCTCTGATGTCCCTCCCCTTGTCTCGCTCTAGCGCTGTCCCTCATCCCCTCCTACTCCTCGCACTCTCTCCTCACACTTCCTGACACTTCTTTCTGTAACTCTCTGATGATCCTCTCTCTACTGGTTACCTCCACCCTCCGTTCTTACTCCCCACTACTCCTCCTCCTCGACTCGTACAATTCTCCCCTCTCCAAACCACTACACAGCACCCACTACCCTCCTCTATTCACCTCTCATTCCATCCGCTTCTCACCTCACACTACAACCCTCTTCTTGCATGTCCTCATGGATAAGGTGCTCTGCTCACCCTTCCAGGTATATAGTGCCCTGCTCACTCTCCCAATACACTGTCACTATTCTCACATCTCTCGTCACTTCTCTTCTCTTGCAGCCTTCCCTTTGCAACTCTCTTTACTATTCCTACTCTCTTCCAATATTCACTCCCTCCCACTCTAACTTCTAATCTCACTTCCCTACTCCAATCTCCCACTCTCCCGATTGCTACTGTGAGAAACCTGAAGGTGTCTCACCTGCTAGTCCCCCGGGATCTGTCATCCAGGTGGCCAGGACAGAGCCATCGCTTTTGGATACAGTTCCTGGGTGTGGACCAGTGTGGGAGGATCACCTGGATGGGGGGGTCTTCAGGGAGTGGAAGTGGGACACCGGACGGAGAGACGTGGCATCCCCTTCCTTGTAACACCTTTACCCCATCCTACTCGGTAGGATACGTAGGGTCTCAACCGCCTCCCCTTTTTCGACACAAACACTTTCTCACGGACAACTCACTGTGAGGGAAAACAGACTAACACCCTAGCCGTATACATGACATGTCCCACTACAATGGTCAGGCAGGGTCAGGCAATTACTGATCATTACACACACCTGACTTCCATCACACTTCCCCACACGTAAAAAAGGCGAAGCACGAAAGCACACACTGAGCAAGGCAAAGCACACGAGGAAGCAGCAGTTCCAAGATGGCAGTTTAATACAAGGTGGAAGACGGCAAGACCGCAAAGGATTGCAAGGAGGGAAATACCCTTGACCTTTACACATCCGCAGGAGATCCTACCCCCCCCCTACTTCCCCTGTATTGGAGCCATGAGACCATGCCCGGTCTAACCACAGCTACTGTACCAATAATACAGCAAGCATATGGAAGACAGTATCCATTAAGACGACCATATCGAATGTACCCTCGAGTTGACGACAACCTACAGGAGGAGCTCCCTGAAGGAATATGAGAAAGAGTTAAGAAAATGAACTGATGACGTCATAAGAAAGTGTGCACGACGTCCTGAGATACTGAATGAAGACGATGTATGGGTGTTAGAGGAGAAAAGACGAAGTAAAGAATCAAGTGAACTCTCAAGTGTAAAGAAGAAGATTACACAGTAAAAAGCTCTGCAGAAATCAGAAGCATAAAGAATGTACAGACGTTGAAACGCAAGATAGATCAAGTCATTGTATAGGCTAGCTATAAATAGTAAACAGAATGCAGGCAGAGCCGCCATTGTATAGAAACTGGACATTGGTATCATGAAATAGTAAGCCAAAGAATCATTGAAAAAGAATGAAAAGCTGTGTTGCAGTAGAATAGCAGGGTAGTGGAGCTGTGTTGAGAGTCTGTTTGGCCTGAAATCAAGAACTGAGACAGAAGGTCAGGTTCTACGCTGAAGAGGAACGTGTGTGCAGAGGATGAATCCTCTCACGTTAAGGTGAAGAAAGAACACGAAGGATGCCAAGTCTTAATTCCTTTAAAAACATTTAAAAGCCTGCAGAATCATGTTCTCTTGTCAAGTGAGTCGAGGATGAAAATAGGGCTGGAACTTGAAGTTTACAGTTACAATAGTGAATGCCCTCACTCCCGTTGCATTCCCAGGATGAGAATACTCTGCAAGGCCAAGTACAAAGAGAATTTCATAGCAGAAGGCATGGGTGATGAGATATGCTGGGCTAATTTGGTGGTAGGGCAGCCTCATGTCCTATCTACTTGCACTCAGGTCTTGGCTTACGTGCTGTTAATTGAACGAATGGTCCAGATATGGCACAAGTGTGCCAAACCAATTGTATTAGCCTGTATAATGAAGTACCTTATAGCTTAAGAAACCAATGAAACACTTTGTAACTGATTTTTCATAAATGACACGTATGAAGAGCTACGCATAGGTTGTCCGCCTGATATCGGAAAGCCAATAACAAATCGAGCCCCTATATGATTGTATATCTAGATGTGTCCCTTAACCAATCCCAACCCTTGATAGGTTTTTCACTATTACCACATAGTATGACGAAGTATATAATTGTATTTTTTGTGGAAATCGCAGAGAGAATGTGCATACGTCTGTTGATGATCGTTGCACACTCCCTGTTTTTAGATAATTGTCAATAAAACAGCAACTTGCCATGTCCTTGAGTTTGTCCAGTTATTTGGACTCAGAATTATTCTGGTGTAATCCCTTCCAGCCATACATGCACGTTCCAAGGGCCATAAGCTCAGTAGGGAGAAGCGTTTGCCACTGTGGTACTGTCCTTGGCTCCTACAACAAAGCAGCACCAGTGAAGTCAGCACAGCCAGTGAGATGGGGAAACTGATACCAGATCGGTCTGTGTGGAAACCAAGGTTGTAAGCGGCAACATTGTATGAAGAAGATTATTGAGACAGCAGATGAGTGAAGGAAGGTTTAAGCTAAAATACGATACCGTAGGCAGAGTGGTCAGGCATCACATGGGCGCTCATTTGAAGGTCTCTGTTAGGTATCCACAACCGAAAGCGTGCAAACGTTATAAGAAAGAGAATTGTGAAATCGAAATGGTCCGGCAATGGGTCAAGCCAAACCCCTGTGCACATTCGAAAGTAATGTAAAATTGACATTGGTCCGAGCTCGGATGAGGGAGACTAATTGTGTAGAAGGGATCTGAGCCCGGCAGAGGGGTATCCGGGGTGAACCGTGAGTCATCCGAAAAGGAAGAACCTACGAACATTGTGCTATAAAGTGTAAGTTGAAAGACAGGCTTGAGCCCGTCAGAGGGAAGCCTGTGCGGAACTTTATGCTAAAAGGTTCTGAGCCCGGTTAAGGGGGGTCCGGGGTGGATAGTGAATCACCTGATGTGGATACTTGTGAAAATCCAGAGGGTAAAATAACTTGTTGTCTATTTGGTTGCATCAGGCCCTTTGAGCGAATAGACTTTGGAGAGTCAAGCAGACTTTGGAGGACCTGATGCTGATTAGTGAACTGTGACCTCATGCTGGAGAAGCCAGAGACTGTGCTGTGCTTGAGTGAACCGCCTTGCCCCGTGCTAAAAATGTGGGGAAGGGAGGCCACTAGCCTGAAAACCTGACATATCATTTTGAACACTTCTTTCTTTTTCATAACATTATTTCCCACACTATTTGTATTTAGAGGTAAGGATTGGCAATAGGTTTTTAGTATATGCCCTTTTATTTTGACAAGACACCACTAGGACTGCGTTATCATCATTTGATGGTCGTAGCTTGCTCCCATCTGTAGATTTAGATGTAGATTTAGGTTTAGATAGGCACTTATCATACCTTTTTGAAGTTCAATAAACACCCTTGAACTTTGGTCACTTGTGTCTGTCTTACAGTTGATGTCATGCCTTTCTTACACTATTCTCACGTTCGCAAACACGCTTTCATTCATTGCTTCACTCTCACACACAAACTAGTACCAGTCTCCCTCACAAATACTTCAACTTGCACACAGATCTCTGTCTGTCCTCCCCCGAACAACCTACAATTTGCCATTCATTCTGTGACCTTTCATACTCAGGTCCTACTGGTTCTGAATCTCCCTGCCATTGTCTGCGGTGATCACCTGATTCTAGGAACCGAACTGTGCTTTTCTTCTCCCCCAGGATCTGGTTTACCCCGGTGAGACGCATTAAAATCCCCTCTAAGTCCCTCCCTCTTTTACAGCATGATGGTGTGGTGCGATAGCACTCAGGGGCTCATGCTGCTCCTTCACCTTTGTGGCTTTCCTCAGGTGATGGTGAGTTTTGTTCCCAATTCGGGTTGGGGAGAATTTCTGTTTCGCTCCAGTCCTCTGTCAGTCTCTCTTCACCCCCAGTTCATTATCTGCTTCCCCCACGTCACATGGGTTCTGTCTAGGGTTATCAGATCGGGTGTTTGGTGTCTCTGTTTTGTTTGGCAGGGGCATTTCCAGTCCATTTCCTTGCAGTGCTTGATTCAGTTCTCCTGGCTCCTGTCTGGGTTTTCAAGGTGCACTGTGGGAGTTGGAGTTTTGAAATGGAAAAGAGAGAACACTGGCCAGAAAAAGTTCGAGGAGGCCTTTTAGAACAGATGATGTCACCAGTATCCACATGCAAAGCACAAGGTGGGGGTCTCAGAAGCTGGAGTCCTCCCATCTTCGCATTCCCTCCTGACAGGTCATGACCCGGTCATAGCCTACAAGATGCTGGTATGGCTGTTGGAACCGACTTCATGATATGTAATTGCTTTCTGCAGATCAGATCCAGAAAAAAATCCCTGCATCATACAAGCGAGTGCCATGACACTGTCAGCCTCTGATTTCATTTCTCTATTTCTTTGGCACCATCAGGGTTTGTGATGAAAGCCTCTTGTAAATTAATGCCAAAAGGCAAAATGTAATTTGAAGGCTACATATCCAGGCAACCTCTTCACTGTTGTCTCCTCAAATGAAAATGAAACAGGTTTCAGCCCATTTGGTTGTGCTAGCATATTCTGTGGCGCCACAAGCTGTGCATGGATAGCTAGAAGCTCCAGAGAGTCTTCAGGATTTGGATACATTGCTGCAGTCAAAGCAGATGCCTTTAGGGAATTCTCCATGCAGCAAGGTGCTGCCGAATCTGGAGGGGTGGGGGATGGTGGGGTGGGGTGGACTAGGTGCGGCAAGAGCCCTATCCATCTGTGAGAATATTATCTGAGAGCAGCATAAGAGCCCGAAACTGATGATGATGAGGATCTGGGATTCTAGCCATTGTGGATAAGGGAACTTGCAACTTCTCCAGCACTGGGACCAGTTTCTCAGATGACTGAGTGGAGACCACCTTCCCTGCCAGCTCTGCGGCCCAGCATTGGTCTATGCCTGAACCTTAGTGGGGAATAGAAGAGCAAGTGCATATTAAATAGCAATGCTTACTCTTCTTTTTAAGGCTCCACTTGGAATCGGGACAGGGCTGCTCCTACCTGGCATCTTCCAAAGTTGAGAGCTGTGGCAGGCCCTGTTAACCATCTCTGCAGGAAGATGGATTCATTATGACCACGTTTTGAAATGCAGTCAACTTTCCTTGTAATTTCTTATTGAATGCAGAGGAGACTTATCATACAAGGATACTGACCCAGAGGATATGTTTCTAGACAAACTGTATTGAACGCAAACCCAGATGATATTGTGAAAGGTTGTGATGGCTGAAGTCAGAGGATTGTCTCCCATCTTCTCTCTGCATCCAAGGCTTGAAAAATGGACAATGCTCACATAAAGTTGCATTTTAGGTCCGGTGCTACAAGCCACCCAACATTTATAACATAGTGGGCACCATTACACGGATGGCGGTAAGGATTTACCGGTACCGGTAAAATACTGGTGCCGGTAAATCCTTAGCGCCTTACTACGAGGTCCCTTTGCAGGTTGGGGGATTTAACGCCTGCTTTTTGCAGGCGTTAAAAACCAACCCGCAAAGGGACCCAGGGAGCTAATTACGGTACCGCAGTTTGCGGTACCGTAATTAGCGCCTTCCCCATTCCCATTGAGCCCTATGGGCCAAAAATGGGGAAGGGCAATGGTGGAAGGGGGAATTACCGCCCCGCCAACCTTGGAATGGAGCGGTAATTCCCCTTTCCGCCAAGGCGGTGCCGGTATTTTACCGGCATGAACCATGGCGCTAATAGCGCCATGGTTCTCCGCCATCCGTGTAATGAGGCCCAATGTCTCAGACACAATAGAAGACAACGTTCAATTGAAAAATTCATAAAATAAAGTATGTATGGATCGGTTTGTTCATAATCCTGTTCATTTAGACTTGGGGGATTTCTTTAGACGTATCTCGAGAGGTGATGAAACTGCGGTGACCATCTCAGGGATAAGGATTCTCCATCATGCAGGTTTTGTGCACAGTAAGTGGTGAAGGACTCATTATGATTCATATTCCTACTTAGCTTGATATATTAGTCTGCTTAAATGTGTTTTAAGTGAATTTTATTTTTTATTGTGCATTTAGTTTATACATACAAAACTTTAAGGACATTTGATAATAGAAAAGAAGTTTAAAAGGAAAATGAACATATAGTAAATGAAAATATGTTTTAGTACATTTCATGTTAAAAAGAATGAATACAACATTTCTTTTAAAATGTGTGGTGTTCATGGGTTTTTAAAGAGCATTTTCAATATTTAATTCCATATTTCATAGGCAGTTGCTCTGATGACAATGGACTGCGCCCCAAACAAAGTGGCCCAGAATTGGTCATGGGCGACATCCTCGATATTGCTGACAAATCTACCGTACCCTTTGTGGAACAGCAGTTTAAGAAGCATGAAGTTTAAGTGACTCGATCTTGGAGACCTGATACATTTAAATGTTCATGTTTTTACTGATATATTGACACATTTTTTTTAACCGTTTTTCTCTTCTTTTCATTTGTTATTTTTTCTCCCTTTCTCTTCTTTTGTGTTAGAAAATATGGATTTTAATGGAATGTTTTACATTTCACTGTTATATTTGTTTTATTTCATCTTTCTTTTTAAAAGAAATATGTATGATAAAGATGTAATTGGTTTTCTTTAAACTTTGTGTAAGGTTGACAATGAGCAACCAATATCACAATAAAATATACATTTAAAAAGTGTGTCTTTATAGCATAGAACTCGAATTGCAATGGGTATGTACAGTATTTTGGGAAAAAATCTCACTGAATGCCACCTACCACCATCAGTACCTCTAAGGTGGTAAAAAAAAGTAGTAGTTGGAAAATGACTGTCAATGAACAATCTAATAATATTGACTATATATCATATTGTAAGCCATTTAACATTGGAGATGAAGGAGGAGTTAAAGAAATCGGTACAACTGTAATAAAAGCAGCTTTTCACACTATGGTACCTGCATGTTAAACACTTCATCCGAGCTTTCCGACTGGCCTGTGAGATTGCTGACCTCCGCAGATGCTTGCGACGACAATGACGAGGAGGAGTATCGATTGACAGCTGGATAACTCAACGGACTGCTCAAGATAAAAGGAAACGTTAGTTACGAAAACCAAAATAGTTAGCATTCCAACAATTCAAACCATGTTGCGTCCGTCTTTAACTGTCCGTTGGATAATTAAGCATGATCTGAAACTATTACAATGAAGACTGACTAGTTCAGAAGTGTTTATATTCATGGTGTGCCTAATTTACTTACCTACGTCTCGGTATCACTCTGGCATCCTGGCTTATTGGACAAGGTACTGAATTTCTACATCCTCGCGGACTGCCGTTGGGGAAATTAACAGGACTGGCTGGTACACAAGAGGAATAATCCTGGCGAATGTATAAAAAAGCCTTTTACATTAAGAAATAAACTTTAGATACCCCTGCATCCTCCTTCAACCTATCAGGACATTCAAAAGATCTAATTTTGCCACAAATAAAAAATTGAAAAATATGAATGTGCTATCATTAGCCAGAAATATAAATGTTACATTGGCAGTGTGCACATGAAATCACATGTGTGACTCTTGGTTGAATCTGTGCATCGTACCTGTATTCCCAAACTGGACTTCATCTCAAAGAACTGATCCACCAGTTTCTTATGCAGCGGGCGCATGTCCTGGGGTACAAACTTCTCATGGACGGCTAGGCCAAACTCCAGAATCTGAGCCTATTGGGGAAAAAGAGAGAGTGAGAGGCGGGTGGAGAATGAGAAATCTGTGGATTTCTGCATTAGGCATTTTATATAACGTCATTCACAGCCTACCATTTCTAGCGAATTCATGAAAACCATCAGTGTTTTTCATTACTGAAAGCCTGTCTATGTTAACTAATACAATCTTTTTCATATCAATCCCACATAGCTCACTTCTACTTACTAATATTTAAATGCTAGTCTGCTATCATAATTATTGGGCACATTTCCCTAGAAACGCAATGCCAAAACCTGAACAAAAATACTAAGGACCCAGTCAGGATGTTCATAAAGTAAAATGTCCACCGGCTTGTGTCTAAACCTATTTTCATCCCTTACACTTTCAACTAACTAATGAAAACTGCATGTCTTATTCACCCAGAAGAAGACCCCTCTCACTCTAGATATATACTGTATGGCACAGTTCTTGTGCCTGTGCCTCTTGTAGCAAGTGTGCTGGGAGCAGGGGGCGGGGCTACTTCTCTCACTACAAAAAAGAAAACAGACACAATTAGTGTTTACCCAAAGACCAAAGTCCGAGTCCGACGGCACTGCTTTCACTTTGGAAACGTGTTGATGCAAGTGATTAACAGGAAACACACCGTGGTTATCCAAGGCAGAGTACTCGTAATTGCAGATACGTAGTTTCAGGTAGCTCACAGCTCCTGGCAGGCTCCTTGACAGGCACTTGCAAGGGCACTTCCTGGTGCAGCTCATTTCTACACAAAACAAAGGTTCTTCAAGTGTCCTTGAATAGCCGGGTCCCTCCCGCTTGATTCGGAAGCTCTTCTGGTGTCTCAGGTTTCACACCCCTTATGGGGTATCATCTCTCTCAGCCCCAATTGAGCTCTTCACATCCTCAGCCCCTCTTGTGCTTCTTAGTCACTCACCCGGTGTGGGGTATTCAGATTCCTGCTCTGTCTTGGGCAACCTGTTGCCTCAACCATTTTAGTGCTCTTCGTCATGGGATATATGAATTCTCGTTGTGGGCAGTATAGTGCCTCAGTCCCTTTTGGGCATTTCGTTTTACCACCCTGGCTTGGGGTGTAGGGATTCTCAGCCCTTCTCGTGCTATCTAATGCCTGTGAGGAACGTGAGGGCACCCTCACTTCTTTTTCCCTGGAATCCTCCAATCAGGTGGCTGGTGAAAGTCCATCCCTTTTGGATCCCGACCCTGGGGTGGCTATGCGAGGGAGGATCCCCTGGGTGGAGGAAGCTTGAGGAATGAGGAGAGGACGTCCTTAGGTAAGACATGGTATCCTCCATTCCTTTTTCAGAATGAACCTTCTGTCTGTAAGGCCTTAATAGGCTACGGTCAGTCCTTTCCCTTTTCTTCCCCACAAAATGTCCCCCAGAAGTACCATTCTAACACTGGGACAATGACTTGCCAACTGGGAGGACACATCCTCATTCGGATAATGCAAACCTCCCCAAACACCACTTTGGTACTGAGACGAAGAAGAGGGCTATGGAGGATTTGAAATGGAACAACCAGCAGGCATGTCCCATTAACTGTGGTCAGGCAATTGGACTGAATGACCCTCACCTGTGGCCATTTAGTGAGCCTAATGGACATAAAAGGGCAGGCTACAAAGCAAGAGAGGGGAGAGACAGCAGGCTGGAGCGTGGAGCCGGCTGGAGCTGGAGAGGTGAACCAGAGAGACAGGAGTGGGAGACTAATGCTGGAAGCCGTGTCGAGTAGGGACAAGGGACGCCAGGGCCGAGACAGGCCAAGAGAGGGTCTGGAAGTCCTGCACATCCTCCGTGTCAGGCACAAGCAGCAGGAGCTGTGGGGCGTCGAGGCACTGCAGTGTCTGCAGACTGCAAGGAGGGCGAACAGTGCTCTGTCCGACCTCCGCGAGGCAGAAGCGTTGGTATTGCAAGGCTGAACGAGGAACGATGCGAAGCCGACGGAAGCTGCCGCATGAATCTGGTCAGTGGAAACAGGGAACACTCATACTGGGGATCTGCGGGAAACTGAAGCAAACATTTCTTGAATATCAAACCAACTGGAAGTTGTCTTAAGCACTTTTGAATGCTCAAGCAAGTGCTTTTAAATCTCGAACGAACTGAAATAAAGTGCAAACACTTTTGAATGCCAAAACAGATGATTTTGAATACCTAACGACCTGAAAGACATTAAAAGCAGTTCTGAATGTCGCAAAGAGTGAAAGCAAGTTATGAACTTTTATGAATGAATGAAAGCGTACTGAAGGAATGGACAAACGTTATAAGCATTTCTGAATGCTGCACAGAACTGAAGCAGGTTATGATCATGTTTGAATGGAATGAAAGCAAGATGGCACAAGTGGCAAATACCACGGAATGAATTGTTTGAGATACAAATGTTGACAAGTATTGCCAGAAGCTTAACGTTTTCAAGGAAGTGCAGGTTAAGAGGAAACCTGTATTGGCAAGCACCAGAAGAGTACAGATGGTGTAACAAAGTGAACGGTGGCCAAGCAAGGCACGGGAAAGTGTTGGAAGAGTATAATCCTGATGAAAGGAACAAACTTCAATGCCAGAGGAAAGCAGTGGACATTTGTTAATGCAAAGCAGATAACAAGGGGTATCGGTTGCGTGACCTGTAATTGGGGGAACATCGAGGTCCGACAACTGCGTCTAGACTGACTGCCTCCATTTTAGAAAAGGCCAATGTAACTATAAAGAAGCTTGTATTTCATAACACTCGCTTAAGTGATTTGGAAGTCAAGAGATAGACTTAATTTTGTGCACTAGTGAAAAGTACTGATGACAAGAGGGTTGGAAAGTGTCCAAGGAACTGTATTGTTTTGAAAATCTGGAATGTGTGTTCTTTCGGAAAAGCTAGAAGATTTGAACAGGTATTGTTTTGAGAAAGCTGGAAGATTTGATCTCTTGGGTAAGGGAACCCTGATACTCTGTGTACTGTTTTTTACTTGGGGAAGCTGATTGCAAGCCAAGAGTTGGAAGAAGCTCGGAACTTTATTTTGAACACTATTCATTTTGATGCTGACATCCGTACACATTGTATGCAGTTAATTGTGAGGGCAAGTAGAGGTGTGCGACACAGACTGACTTTTGATTTGGTCTTCCTGACGCAGACTAGACTTAGTTTTCTTTATGTAGGGAAATCCCACTTTAGCATAGGCTTACTCTATCCTGACACTTAAGTTAATAAAACTTTGTAAGATAAAACCTGAACCTGTTCTCTGTGTCTACTTCATTATGCCTTCACATGCCTCAGCACCTCTTGGGCTTTTCGGTTTCGCACCCCGGCTTGGGGTATATACTGGCTGGTCCGCCTTCCTCTCGGTTCCTTGAATGTACAGTCTACCAGATTTACTCCAGTGACATTGGTAATGTTTGGTATGGTAATGTTTATTTGTATAGCGCCTATACACGGGCAAGTGTTTCATTCCTATAGGGAGGCTGCAGCGTGGTTTCACCTTTTCGCTGGACTTCTACATCGGTGCATGGTCCTTAGTGCTTCCGTCGGTTCCTGACAAGACTTCAGTATCAGTTCCAGTAAGTGCCAGACGACCACGTTTCTGACGGTCGTGTCCCTTCTCAGTCGCTTGGCCTGGTTGCGGGGAGAAACATTCCACGTGCTTCTTCAGTCTTCCATGCTCTATGCCATCTGCGTGTGACTGCCTTCTGACTCTGCCTCGAAGGGGGATGGGCCTTCCTCTGCGTCTTGGCTGGGCAGCTTGCATGCTGCAATCTGGCTCGCTCTCTTGCTCTCCCTAGTGTCAGTACCCAGTGGGGACTTCCCCTTAAGGATAGGGGACGAACTCCCTGGATAAGTTCCACTTCGCATTCACTATTCTGCTCGCCAGTTTAATCCTGTGCTAACAAAGTGGTCGCCAATTGAAAGTAAAGTAAAGGTACATGTTGCATTATTTATATGCCAGTTTCAGTAATTTTTTCTCACAATTCCTCTTGGCTCTGGCAGCCCACTACACTCACCTAAAGGGAAACTTACTGGTAATGTTCCACCTATCATTTCTCTTCCCACAGATTCCTCATCTGAATAGATATCCCTCCAGCGTAGCTGCTCTATTGGATTCCTTCCTCTCACAAATTCCTCATCTATGATATCTCCCCACACAGCTGCTCATTGGTCGCCAGGGAAAGAAGTGCGTTTCCTAGTCAGCTCTGCCTGGTGCCTCTACAAGCCCCGTGCTGGACATGACATCAGGACAGTATATACTGAGGTGTTGTGCCCCGTGACCTTATTTCCTTGTTTTGTGCCCTCTGCCCGCTTCAGGAACTCTGCTTCGTTAGAAGTATTACTAAGGCTTTCTTTGGATTTGGCGTGGCACGAAATGATTGAGTTTTCAAAACCTCTGTCGACTGCAGGCATCAAATGTCCATCTCTGACATCCACAGTATTTTTGCTTGTACTGTCTCGATGAGCAACATGGCACAAAGAATTTCCGGTCATGTCATTCGATGCACTCCAAGGTGTTTGTGAGCGGTGGCAGAACTCTTCACCTTTTTCCACAAGGAAAAAGACATTAGAGGGACTTGTTCAAGGTTCCGGAGCATGGAGCACAGAACCGAAAAACGGCCCAAGGTCCGCAAGGACAAAAAGAAGGAAAATCACCAAAAGATGTGACGCTCACCCACAATTCTTTGAAACATTCTTCTTCCTCTTGCTCACCACTCCAAAGACTCTTCTGAGGAACAAGTGCTGCAGGTACCTTTTCCCACTCAATCCTCCACACCAGATGAATGGGAGGCCCTTTGGCTCAAGATGCTTGATCCAAGGCCTTGCAGCAGCAACAAAGTCCACCGCACTCGGACGAGCTGGCAGAGACTCCGAAAAAAAACAACAAAAATACACTCTTAAGCTCGGCCACGGCTCTTATAGGCTTCATTAGAAACTGTGTTCCTCAAGGGAGCAGAGTGTGTAAAATAAAAAAGGAACAGGGCACAGCTCCTGCATATATATATATATATATATATATATGTCTCGCTTGTGGAACGTGGAGGCGTTGAGCAGTGCCGATGCAGAGCCATGCTTCACCCCCTGGTGTCAGCAAAGTTTCTTAAGAGCAGTTGCACTGGAAGATAGATTTCATAGATGACGAATCCATGGGTGGAAGGACATAAATAAATTAAATAAAAAAAATCCAATCTGAGCAGTTTTAAATAAGTACGTTTTAAGAACTTTTCCAAAATCTAAGAAGAAAGGCTGATGATGAATAGAGAAGGGATGTGTAGAGAAGGAGTCAAGTACCCCCACCTCCACCAGCTCGCCCATATTTTGGGACCCAGAGTGTGAGACACGTGCAGTACCATTGAAAATACAGATACCAAGAGGAATCCTGGAAGCAAGGTTCCCATTGAGAAAGCCATACCTGCATACACGACAGTATGATAGCCATTTGAATGAAATTCCAGAAGAAACAGGACAAATGTCTGGAAGAGAAGAATGGTGACATCACACGAAGCAAGCCTGATGTACATAGAAAAGATGCAGAGACAAGAGAAGGCAGATATTCTATAAAGCATCAAGAAAGTATCAAGGATAAGTAACATCTTGGGCTCAAGATGAAGAGGCTTATGCTACCGAAACGATGAAGATATCAAGTCATTTTACACATGTAAATATGCAAAGAAACACAAGTAGACGAAGTATTCTTGAGGCTAGCTAAGTAGTGAATAGTTTGCAGCAAGTGCCAATGTATAAATATATAGAAGCAAGTAAAGAATTGATGATTCTACTATGTGTTATAGCAGTGCTAGACAAGAAAAGAAATGCCTCTTTTCCAGTGTGTCGCAGTTGAAAAAGAAATTGACTTAGAGAAGCAGATCTCAGAAAGGCGAGGCTGGATGAGCCCCAAGAAGCCATGGTTGTATTGTACTGGGATGAACAGACATTAGTTACAATCGTGTGAAAGAACGAAACCCCTGCTCATAAGACATGGACAAAAACAAGGAAGACGTCAGAGGTCTATTAAAAATAGTATTTTAAATGCACCAGATATCAAATTTGTGGTCTTCAGTCACGTGGAAGGATGAAGTTGGACAAACATGACGAACCGTACCTACGCATAGATGCAGAGCATGCCCTCACTCCCCTGAATTCTACAGAGCAAAGAACATTTGCAAGGACAAGTTCAAAGCATTAATTGACAGCAGACCACTGAGGTGATGATATGCTAATTGGTGGGAAGCAATGGTTATGACCAGCTCACCAGCACTTGGAAGTCTAGCCTGCGTGCTGCTAAACGTAGGTGGAAAAGTACTGACGGATGTAAGAGTGCCAACCAATTGTAGGGGCCGCGTATTTAAGGGCCCTATAGTTTGTATAACCAATGGGACGTTGTGTATTTAGTGACATTCATAGTGACCTGTTTGAGGGGAGGGCTTAGTTGCCCCACCTGATGTTAAGGAGCCTATCATTTTCTTAGACTAGTATGGCACGTATACGTAGATGTTCCCTAAGACCCAATCACAATTGCTGCTAGGTTTTTGTAGTTTACCACGTAGGATGACGGTAGTGATTGTAGGTTAAACATCATCAATGACGAGTTTTTACTATAAGTTTGATGTTTTTTATGTGAATCGTTGAGACCATGCTGTGAGACGTCAGTTGATGTCCGTTGTACTGCCTGTTTTAGATAATTGACATTTAAACAGTCAACCTTTTTGCCAGCTGCTTGAGTCGTTTCGATTATTGATGTTTGAGTAACTTCTGAATTCCCATTCATCTCATAGTATTGCTACTTCGTCTTAAAGGGCTGGGTCGAGTCCCCCAGTTCCGAAGAGAGTTCATTGAAGAGTCAAAGCTGGGCAATGACTACAAATGAGATAAGTCGCCCTGTGGACTTAACACTTATTGGAACAAAGTAACATGTCTAACCTAGTAGCGGCCCAATGTTTTGGCACTAGGTATACTCTGGAGGAAGCAATCAATATATATATATTTTTAAAAGACATGCATCTGAGGCCATTGTTTTATCGAAATGTTCCACACCAGGGGAAATTACTGAGAGTATTCGCTTCACATTCTTGTGATTCACAAATAGCTGATAGACAATTACATGTTTTGGATTTCAAATGGTGTCCGCAGAAAATATGACAGATATTTCTGATCCTTTTCCGTGCACGTCATAGCCTAACCCCAGCAGATGAATGGCAAGACATTTACTCTGCATGCAGGAGTGACTTACGTTTTCTATTTATTTTTGCAAAAAAAACAAATTATTATAGCATGTAATTATTCCCACTAATAAGACAAAATGTAGTTTAACAACAACCCTGTAGTGCGTTTCATAAAAAATGTAATTGTGTTATTTTAACAGGTCAGATATTTTCAGTCACTCCACAGGCTATGTATTTAGTGATCTTACCTGCTCAAGCATCAGCTCTTTTAAGCGTGTGATCTTGTCCCCATCCTCAGGGTGGTTTAAGACGTAGTCTTTTACAAAGAACGCCTGTGGGAAAATAGTAATGAGATAAGGTCAGAGCAGTGGAATGCAAATTAGGAGAACATACAGGCTCCTCTTCCAAATCACAAGACTAGGGCTTCATTATGGGTTTACCGGTATCCTGGCAGTAAGACCGCCAGGATACCGAAAACAGTAATAGCGCTACCGGCACTTTTCTGCTGGTATTACCGACAGATTACAAATGCTGGTATTCACAGTAAGTCCCCATTTCCATTTAGTCCCATATGACTCCATGGGGGGATTTTGCCGCAAGTACCGGCAACGGAATTACAGTGCCAGTAACAATGGCATTTTTTTGCCAGTAGGGGTCAGATTTACCTCCAGCTCTTAGCTGAAGGTAAATCCGTCACCCTTACTGACAAAGTTGTAGTCAGCCGGTCCACTAAAAGTGCCAGTAAACGTTATTACGGGCACATTCACCAGGTACCGACCAACTCTTAACTGAAAACCACTGAAAGATCTCACTCATACAAAAAGGATCAGCAGCATAGCTCAATTTTCAGTAATCTTCTTGGAAGTGGAAAGGGAAGATACAGGAAAAGTCATATAGGAAGTGTGTCCAGGAGGTCTTAAACTCTAATTGTGTATTTTGAAAATAGCACTTAGCCTTTTGCGCAAAACCGGAAGTGACGCAGCTTAAGGGGTATTTTGCTTATGTAGCAAAAGATCTTTAAACTAGACCTCTGCCCTTTGCGATGGTAACGACTGCAGATCCTCGATTGTTCTTTCTGATCAACACAATGTTCCTCCCAGAGATTCCGCTCTTGAAATAGCCCTGGACGCAGACTAGATGAACAAATTACTATAACGGTGTGGAAGGAGGAGATCGACCACAGGTGGTATAATTGTTGGCAGAGACTTTTATTCAACAAGTAAGGGTTGGAGAAATACCTTCCTGACCCTAACACTAAGAGGGGTTACTCTGCCACAAAATAATAGTTTAAGTAGTCTGTCAGGATAGTCCAAAGAAACAAGTCCACTGTCGTGTCAAAATTCCTATTTCCAGCACTCACACTAAGAACGTAAACTAATGTGCAAAGGGGAACTTCTTTAGTTTCAGAGTTCTATTCCAACTCATAAAATAAAGTTCAGAAATTGTGCAACAAATAAACTCCAAAAGGAAGGACAACCTTACTCCCAGGTTGGTGTGTCCTCCGAATGTTCAATGGGGGTATTTTCCTCTTTTAGTATTCAAAGACAAATTTGTTCCCAGATTGTTGTGTCCTCCAAATGTTCAATGAGGTTCTTTTCCTCTTTCCTTCTCCTTGGTTTCACAGCCAACCTGGTACAATATCCTGCCAGGTTTTGTGACGATGAAGAGTGCTTTAGCGCCTTCTTCATGTGGGTGAGTCTCAGGGTTTGTCTTCTCTATACTTCCCAATTGTGTATTTTCTTGATTGACTACTACTGCTTTTCTGGTCACAGCCAACCTGATATACTCTTTTGCCAGATGCTGTGCGTATGAAGATTGCTTTGGTTCTTTTTTCATGTAAGTGAGAATCCCAGACTCGCCTTTTTGATGATGACGACTACTACTACTACTTCTCCTTTGGTCACAGGCAGCTTGGTATATATACTTCCCTGCCAGGAGCTGTGAGTATGAAGATTGCTTTAATCTTTCTTCATTTGGGTGCGAATCCCAGAGTTGCCTTTTCGACTACTACTACTATTGCTTGGATGGTCACAGCCAACCAGGTATATTGTCCTGCCAGGTACTGTGACTAGGAGGATTGGTGTGGAGGCTTTGGTTATGTATATGGGTGCAGGTCCCAGACTCGCTTCTATGTTCTTCCCTTCTTCTAGCTGCCCTGCCAACTGTCCAGGTCTTCTGGACCTCTCTGGAGAGCTTACCGGTGCCTTTCAGTTGTTCGCAGGCACTTTAGGCTCTCACGGCTTCCCTTCGATGCTTCCACTGCCTGCGGAGGCTCCGCGCTGACTCCCTGCCTCTGAGCTGCACTTCTCTGCTTCCACACACGCTCCAGGCTCCCCGACTGGTTGGGAGGTCAAGCTTCTGCCCCTCGCAGGCATTCGTGTGCGACACAACTTCTAGGGACACCTTTAGCAGTGGGTAAACGTCCCGTCCTTGGTACTGTTGGTGTTCCGTCTCCTCTACAGCTTTCAGCGTTCCAATCTCCTGCTTCCTCCTGCGAGGGCCTCGCTCCATTCCGTCTTCCCTTTTTATGTTTAGAACAGTATTAGCCATTCTATGGCAATGAGTCTGTGCATCTTGGTTCTGCAGTGATGTCTTTAAGGGAGGGCAAACGGGGCTCCTGCCCTGGGCCCCCATCCTCGGATGCTTTGAGGGGAGCCCCCACCAGTCCTTCACTTTGGAGGGGGTCGGTGGGATGTGTGTGTGTAGTGTTGTTCATTATTAACTAGGTGCACATATTGTCTGAGCTGAGAGAGTGAGACATGTGCCTGCCTGCAGGCACTGGCCTCTTCTCCGTTGACAAGAAAGAAAGAAAAAAAAGCTTCCTTCAATAATATAAATTGAGACAAAGGGTGTATACTTTGTTTATGAGAAGGGCCGGACCGTGTAGGTTTAAACAGAACAGAAGAAAGAACCGACACAGAGACGGCACATTCACTGGGTACCCTGCCGAACGCCTCTCCATTTATGATCCAGTGAGGAACGCTGCGGATAGACGAGGGTTCTCGATGGATAAATAAACACTAAAAATTATACAGGGTGGAGTTTCATGAGAAAAGGAGCGAGAGAATTGTCCTTCCTTCTGTACTGAATCGAGGTTGAATGCCACCAATTGATAACAGATACTACAGATAATTAAGACTTATCTTGCACATGTGGTTGAGGATGAAAAATCCCTCGTCACACAACCAGAGATGAACATATTTTACCGCTGAGATAGATCATGGGATGGTGTAAAAAAGCAATAAAAGACGATATAAAAAATCTTTCAAAAAAGAATCAAACAATATGCTGTGTTCAAGTCATAAAAAAAGACGGACATCAGTTCCTATAGACCTAGATGATATTTCCAGCAAAACTAAAGAAAAGGGAGATACATTAATAAAGAGTAGAGGAGTTTGTCCACCTCCACACTCCTCTCGATTACCTTTACTAGACCTACACTTGAATTTTTCCATAGTGGTGTAAAAGAATTCTAAATTTTTTCAATGTATAGTTGCTATACATTGTCGAAAATAACTGTTGGGATTTATTGTTTAAAAACAACAACTGACAGGGTGTATGAATTCAAGAGTGAATATATACATTTTTTCATATGCGTATTTGCACATGCACTTTTTGTATTTTTGAATTTTTTGCACATCACAGCAAGAAAATGTTTTTTGGTATATGTATTAAACTGTTTAAGAAATTGTTCAGGAGAAATTTAGAAGGTTCTCCAATTTGCCTTAGAAATTTAGAATTTGCCTTAGAAATTTTAAACGTATAATCTTAAATAAAGAACATGGATTTTATGATGACTTAATTAGCCTACGCTAACCCATCGCATTCTTTCATTCCTGTCTGGAGTCCTTAACATGAAATAATTTGATTGATTTACTGTTCCGTGAGGCATCATTCTTTTGTGTTTTTTCTTCTTTGGACATTCTGACCATGCTGCACACACTGGCATCGGAAATTCAGCAGAGACGGCCGCCCACACCGGCCCTACTCAGACCTTCTCGGTGCAAGCACAGGTCAAAAGACCCTGCTGGCCCAAGGCATCAACCGGCGCCACCGCCTCCAGCTCGGGACTTGACCCCAACTGGGGATCCTGCCACGCACATGAACACGGGCACGGATACGGCGACGGAAACCGATGAAGACAATGGGCCTCATTATGAGTCAGCGGGTCCGGGAACAAGGTGGCGGTAAATCCGCCGCCATCGTTGTTTACGGACCGGCTGATTCCGAGTCCTGCATGCGGGAGGTTTCACTCCCGCCAGGTCTGACATGGCGGAAGTAACACCACCCGCCTGCAGGCGGACATGGAAACACCGGCTCTGTCATAGACGGAACCGGTGTTTCCATGGTCCCCATGGGGATTTACAGAATTCCGCCTCCGGAATTACAGGGTCATCGGGGTTCTAATGCCCCAGTGATTCCGGCAATCATTGAGGCAGAATGGTATTATCGTTCTGGCGGCAGCCTACCGGTTTTTCCAGCACGGCTACCGCCGGACTCGTAATGAGGCCCGATGACTCCATCCAGATACTTCAGATATTTTCTGGTCTGAAAGGGTGGAGGCCAATCCTGGACCAAAGACACCTCAACAAGTACTTGAAGCCCCAGACATTCAGAATGGTCACGTTGCAGAACGTGCTCAGCCAACTAGAGGAATGCGACTTCCTGCTGTCGCTGGACCTGGAGGACGCCTACTTCCAGGTCCTCATACATCGGAAGCAACGCAAGTTCCTGCGGTTCGTGGTCCAGGGGCAATACTATCAATTCAAGGCGCTGCTCTTTGGCATGAAATCGTCCTGAGGGTCTTTACAAAGTGCTTGGCGCCTGTGGTGGTGCATCTTTGTCTCAAGGGCATTCACGTCTACTCTTACCTGGGCGATTGGCTAGTCCGATCACGTCCCATACTCTGGCGAGCCAGCAGACAGTGAGGACCATGTGTCTGCTGACGGATCTGGGATTCTCCACACATTCTCCAAAGTCCTGCTTGGAGCCGTTGCAGAACACTCTGTTTCTGGGTTCTCGACTCAATACAGTCACTTTTCTGGCATGATATCCTCCAGCATCAACCTTGTCCACCTTCTCAGGCTTCAGATGAGATCTCTGCAGGAATTTCTGGATGCAAGGTGATTACAAGTCTCTGGGTCCTGAATGGACAAGATCACCCTCAACGAGGAGTTTGAGACAGGCGATACAGTGGTGAGGTTGGCGCCCTCATCGCACGCAAGGGGCTCCATTTCAAGTCCCTACTTACCAAGAGACAGTCACCACAGATGCTTCCCTGGAAGGTCGGAAAACCCACGCCAGAAGAAAAGACTTAACATCAATATCCTGGAGCTTTTCGGCCCTCAAGTCCTTCCTGCTATCTCTGAGGGACAAGGTGGTGAGGATCTTCGTGGACAACACCACCACCATGTTCTACATCTGGAAGCACTCCAGGATCTGTGGCACTGGGCCATTCGTCAGGGTATGTTTCTTGTCCTTACACCTAGCAGGCACCAAGAGCACCAATGCAGACTAGCTCAGCAGGGAGATACGTTCTTGCCACGAGTGGGAGCTTCGCCAGGACCAAGTGGATCTCATATTCCACTAATGGGGTTGACCACAGATCGAACTTTTGGCGACGGCGACGAATTCAGAGGTTCGCCAGCAGATTCCTGCAGCCGAGGAGTATGGGGGAAGGACTTTTCCTATACGCTTTTCCTCCGTTCCTCACTCCTGCTATGAGTGATCAACACACTCAGACGGTGTCGCTGTAGGTTGATATTTGTCGCTCCGGCGTGGCCGCAACAAATATAGTACACAGATCTGCTATGGCCCCGCCCATTAGGATGCCATTACTTCCCGATCTTCTCTCAATAGAGGGAGGGGCAAATCTGCACCACGACCCAGCGTCACTGAACCTCAGGGCTTGGCTCCTGCAGCCCTAGAATTTTGACATCTTTCCTTGCGGAGTGCAAGGACATCCTGGCCAAAGCCAGAGCCTCTTCAACGTTGACATACTAAAGCCATAAGTGTAAGCTTTTCTCTGTGTGGTGCCAGGCTCAGAAGATCTTTCCTCTGCGTGTCACAGCCCTGCAGCTCCTTCAATACCTGCTTTTCTTGGCCAAGGCTGTACTGGCTCACACCTCTATCAAGGTGCACCTGGCTGCCATATCCCGCTACACCAGGATACCTGTCCTGCAGGCAATCCATGTGGTCGCACATACTCATCAAGAAGTTAATCAAGGGACTCTTCAGGACTTTTCCACCGGTGAAGGCTTCTGCCCTGGCTTGGGTGCTCAATGTGGTCTTGACTAGACTGATGGGGGCGCCATTTGAGCCGATGCATCAAGCCCCGCTCAAATTTCTCTCATGGAAGATGGCTTTCCTTGTGGCGATCACCTCAGCCAGGCAGGTTGGGGAGATACATGCCTTGTCTTGCAAGCAGCCGTACTTGTCCTTCCACGATTCAAGGGTGGGACTGCGTACACACCCCACTTCAATGCCCAAGGTGCCGTCCGAGTTCCACTTCAACAAGCCTTTGGTGTTGCCTGTCTTCTTCCTGAATTCGTCGTCGCAGGCGCAGATGGCATTTTATTTGCTGGCTATTGCTTGTGCCTTTAAGTTCTATGTGGCACTCACAAAGGGGTTTAGGAAGACTTCTCAATTGTTTGTCAATTTTGGACCGAAGGCTTTGTCGAAGACTTCCGTCTCCAGATGGCTCTCCGGCTGCATCATGCACTGTCATCAGCTGGCTAACAGATCCCTTCCAGGCCAGCAGAGAGCCCATTCCGCCACAGCCATCGCAGCAACTATAGCGTTTCTCTCTGGTGTGGTCCTGCTCGACATCTGCAGGGCTGCTACGTGAGGTACACTTGTTAGGTAAAATTTCACTGACTGCAATTGTACCTCTATATTTGCGGACCAGACAACTTTTTTTTTTGTTTCAGCCTCCTGTCCTAACTTTTTGCCAGTGGAACACAGCCTTCAGCTGCACTCCACTGGCCTTTCGCTTAGCGTTCTGGGGAAACCGACTTGTCCTGCTGTCAGTCAGTACTGGGAAACATTGTTTCCCTCAGTCTTCTGACTTTGTTGCCATTTTGGCAACTGTATTTCAGTGCGCCAAATACATTACAGTACTGTGCACTGGGGTACTTCGTTTTTGGGCCCTAGATATTCCTTAAGGATTTTCTGGTAACATAACAATGTGCCTAGGAGCAGACTGGTGGCCGCAGAAGCGTTTTCAAGTACTTTTATTAACTTTTACCAAGCCATATTGCGCTTACCGCGTTTGGCTCATGACTACCGCATAGTGTCCATCATGGCCATGCCACAAGGTATTTTGTCTTCTCCTTTGGCCATTTTGTCTGTTGGGCTTCCCTTTGCTCTTTGTGACCCAGGGAATCCATATTTGGGCATGCATTCTCCCGCCAAAGCCGATGCATTTCACGGGCTAATGCATGTCATGTGTGTGGGTAACCAGGAAGTGGGCTGGGACTGTCTGGTCCCAATCCACACTACTAGTGCCAGGATGTCTGGTGTGCACGAGTAGATGAGAGCTGCAATGGTCCCTGATTGAACCACTGCTGGCATGCATGAGTGGAGCAGATTTCTTCATTGGCCAGCTGGGTGGAAACACTCACTGGACTTTAGGATATGTAAGGAGGGGTACTGAGTGCAGACCCGCAGATCACCCTTAGGTCCGAATCAACCTCTAAATGGAGCCAAGTATCCTGAGAAGCAGAGTAGGTCCAAGGACTGTCCGGAACCGCGCAGAGAAGGTTTGGCACCCTTCGCCCGCTGCTGTCTCGGTAGAGCCCTGCTTTGCACTCGATCTCCGAGGGTCTGCAAAGGTGCTTCAACCCTTTGGAGTGATGGGACCAATCACTCTCAACGTCTCCATGGTGCCCTACAAACAAGCCTTCTCAGAAGTGTCCCTGTGCCCTCCAATGGACCGACCAGCTTGTACCTTGGCCCCCGTGCTGGAGCGAGTTTCGGCTCGAGCTTTGGAAGAATCCATTTAGCACTGTAAAGCACCTTCTTGCCAAATCTTGTCATCCCTACTGCTTTGGGCCACTAGTGAGAAGCATGCGTCAGTCTGCAAGACTTGGGTGCTCCTGCGTCACTGTGCGACAGATGCTGGCAACTTTCCCGCTTTTCTTCAAGTGTCCTGAGACTAGCTGCATCAGTGCTTTCTTTGTCCTGCATTAGTGACGAGAGATTCAGCTCCTGATGTAAATCTGAACCGCATCCACACCCGCAGCAGTGCCTGTGCACTTTGAAGCATAACCAAGGAGGGGATTTCGTAGTCCAGGTGACATTCTTCAAACCTGCCAAGTTTGAACTCGGAGTGAGCTAAAGGGAGTGAGTAATCATACCACTTACCGGTGGCCCCTAGTTCATCCATTCAGTTTTATTGCATGAAGGATCCCTTGTGGTCCTTGCCTTGACTTGGGTGGCTCTTGCTTTCTAGAGTCGTCTGAAAGTTGGGTACAGCTTTGTTCTCTGTAGCAGACCCCCCAATGACTCATGGAACCAAATTCCTCACACTTCAGTGTCCTCTTCTAACGTTTCCTTCCCAGTGTCCTCTTCTAACTTTTCCTTCTCCTTGAAGTTTGTCCCTTGTGAGCTTTACACATCAACAAGCGCTTTTACGCACAAGCATAACATTGAGCTCAAGGCTCCAATCTTTGTAGGGCTGGACTTCTTAAGTTAGGGATATCCATTTCTGGAGTAGGCCATTGTGATAAAGTTTGTGTGCTTTCCCCCCTTGCAGGTTTTGGCAGGATTCCTCACTTTACTGTATTTGCAGAAAAGTGAGCAAATACATCCTTTACACATAGTTTGTGCTTAAGTTGTAGCATTGCTGTGTTCTTCATTTTTCACTTGTGTTTGTTCTGGGCTTAATAAAATTTATATTTTTGATACACTACTGTGTGTGCTCATCCAAGACCTCAGATCACCCCCACTATTCCTGAAACATAGTGCCTCATAACGAGATTGGAAATAGCACTTAAATCCAGCGATAGCGGAATCAGCACCACCAATACCGCTCTGCCGGGTCACAAGCCGGTGCTATTACAGCCTGCGCTATCTCTGCCGGCCTTATTACAGCTGGTGCAATTACAGTCGGAGCAATTACAGCCAGCATAAGGAACAAGTTACTTACCTGTAACTGTTGTTCTCCAGCATGGGTCTGGCATGGATTCACATGCTCATGAATATTCCCCGTCGTCAGGCTGGGAATCCTCGGTAAAGAAAAAATCAGTATCAGTTTTGTTTCTGATCTGTCTTTCTTAGTAGTAACAAATCACTGATCTCTGGGTCATACTGCCCCCAGCCAATGACTGCCCTCTCCCTAAGCCCGCCTCTGGCAGCCATCCTCAGATTTGGTAGCACGCCAAGTGGCAGTATGACCAAGTGAAGAGCCGCAGAGGGGTAGACGGGAGGGTTTGCATGTGAATCCATGCCAGACCCATGCTGGAGAACAACAGTTACAGCTAAGTAACTTGTTCCTTCTCCAGCATGGGGTCTGGCATGGATTCACATGCTCATGAAGAAAATAATACATAGCAGTAAACACATGCACAACCACGGGAGGTGGCAACAGGCTCAACATTAAGCAATGCAACAACTCAACATTAAGCATCTCTTACCTCCTCACCAGGCTCACCTTAAGCGAACAGGTTGCGCAGCACTGCTTGGCCAACCCTGGACTCCTCTCTGGAGTCCCGATCGACGCAGTAGAATCTTGTGAAGGTGTGCGTCGACCTCCACATAGCAGCCCTGTAGATGTCCAGCAGGGGCACACCAGACAGGAACGCCGTGGTAGCAGCGATAGCTCTGGTCGAATGGGCTCTCGGACGGCCGGGCAGCGGTCGGTTTGTCAACCGGTGACAATGCATGATACAGCCGGAGAGTCAACTGGAAATGGAAGTCTCCGATAGAGCCTTCCCTTGATTCACAGACCCAAAGTTCACAAACAGTTGTGACGTCTTCCGAAAACTCTTTGTGCAGTCCACATAGAACTTCAGCGCTCTAGCTACATCCAGTCGAGTGCAAAGTCCTCTTGGCCGGCGTCGAAAACGACGGGAAGAAAACTGGTAACACCAAGGGCTCGTTGAGGTGGAAGTCCGACGGCACCTTGGGCATGAAGAAGGGGTGCGTCCTTAGCACCACCCTCGTGTCATAAAAAGTCAAGTATGGAGGCTTGCAAGATAGGGCCTGAATCTCTCCCACTCGTTGTGCAGAGGTGATGGCCACGAGGAACGCTGTCTTCCATGACAGGAACTTCAAAGGTGCCGAATGCATAGGCTCGAATGGGGCTCCCATGAGCCTGGTCAGCACCACATTAAGCTCCCACGCCGGGGCAGGAGCCTTCACCGGCGGGAATGATCGGAATAGTCCCTTCATAAATTCCTTCACCAGGCGATGAGACCACAAGGACGCCCGTCCCGTAGTCCTGGTATATCGGGAGATGGCAGCCAGATGTATTTTTATGGAGGCGTGAGCCAGACCAGCTTTGGCAAGCGACAGTAGGTACGGCAGCACCTGAGGGGCCGTAATCCGCAGAGGGTTAATCTTCTGTGCACGGCTTTGAGGACAGGGGGATCCTGTCCTCAAAGCAACCCCTCTCCTGAAACCAGCGGGTGTCGAGGAACTCCTGTAGTGGGCG
Source organism: Ambystoma mexicanum (assembly GCF_040938575.1). Lineage (NCBI taxonomy): Eukaryota > Metazoa > Chordata > Amphibia > Caudata > Ambystomatidae > Ambystoma > Ambystoma mexicanum. Next base: position 44,252,273 of record NC_090936.1, on the reverse strand, counting down.
CATCCGAAGTCTGCACAGGGGCACAAGGTAGATGCATGAGGACATCATCCCGAGAAGGAACTTGATAGACCTCACACTGGCCACGTCCGCGCCGCACCTTGCCCAGGATGGTCTTGGTCCTCTCCTCTGAAGGGGAGGCCAATTGCTCCACAGTATCGAGCTTCGCCCCCAAGAACAGAGCTACTTGCGATGGAACCAGGTGGGATTTGGGGTAGTTGATGGCGAACCCCAGCTCCGTGAGCAACCGGACGGTCCTCGCCTTATGATCTACGGCGAGTTCCCTTGACCTTGCCCGGATTAGCCAGTCGTCCAGGTAGGGATAGACGTGGATCCCCTGCAGGCGCAGCCGCGCCGCCACTGGTGCCAGGCACTTGGTGAAAACCATGAGTGCCGACTTTAATCCGAACGGTAGGGCTCTGAATTGGTAGTGGCGTCCCTGAACCACGAACCTGAGGAACTTCCTGTGCCTTTTTAGAATGGGGATGTGTAAGTAAGCATCCACCAGATCCAACGACGATAGGAAGTCGCCTTCCTCCAGCTGTCCCAGCACATGCTGGAGGGTGACCATCCTGAATTTCTGCACCTTGATGTATTTGTTTAACCGACGCAGGTCCAGGATGGGGCGCCAACCGCCGGTCTTCTTTCTGATGAGAAAGTACCTTGAGTACACTCAGTAGCCCCAGAGCCTCCTGGGGACGAGCTCGATGGCACCTTTTTTGAGCATCGCCTTTACTTCCAACAGCAGTTGAGGGATGTGATTCTCCTTCCTGGCCATGGGAGGAATGCGAGGGCACTTCTTTTGGAATTCCAACGAGTGCCCGTTGGCCAGGGTGTCCAGCACCCAACGGTCGGTGGAGATGGACTCCCACACGCTGACGAACTTCGCCAGCCGGCCTCCCACCGGGGTGCTTCGGTGGGGGCCCCGACAACACGGCCGGGTCAGTCTTGTTTGGAGGTGGCCTTGCCGCCTTGGCCTCCTTGACGACGACGGCGGGATCCCCCTCACTTGCCACGACCTATGTAGGCCTCCTGGGAAGAGGAGCGAGCCGCCTGGCGGTAAGCGGAGGAGCCACCGCTGGATCCTTTGGAGGCACCCTGTCTGCCTCCGGGGCTCCGAAAGGGCCGTCGCTGCTGAAGCATCCCAAGGGCGTGGGCCGTCTCCGAGTCGGTCTTGATGGCCTGTAGAGACTCATCCACCGCCTTACCAAAGAGGTTGTTGCCGTCGAACGGCATGTCCAACACCCTGGTCTGGACGTCCTGGCGAAAGTCTGTCGCCTTGAGCCATCCCCGTCGTCGGAGGCAAACTCTGTTGGCCAGTTGGCGAAATCCGGTATCAGCGATGTCCGTCGCCACCGTTATGGCGTGATCCGACGCCACCACACCCTCGTGCAGAATTTCTAGGGCCTCCGCCTTTTTGTCATCAGGCAGGAAATCTAGCAGGGGAGCTATTTTGAACCAGAGCTCCCTGTCGTAGCGGGCCACGATCGCTAAGGCATTGGCCACCTTAATCGTCGTCGCCCCGACGAGATGACTCGTCCCATAGAGTCCAACTTCTTGCCCTCGCTGTCCGGCGGGGAAGTGGAAGTTGAAGCCGCCGTGCCTGCTGCCTTCTTCTTAGCCGCTGCCGAGACGACCGAGTCTGGCGTGGGCTGGGCCCTGAGGCACAGGGGGGAGGCATCAGGGACTCGGTACTTCTTCTCGTACCTGTCCCTCTTGGCGGGTGTCGTGGCAGGGTTCTTGAGGACCGCAAGCCCCTCGTCCCAGATGTCGTCGAGTAAAGGCACCGCGAGGGCCGTCTTCCTTTTAGCCTCTCGTCGTTGGTACAGAAACCCCTCCTTTTTCTGTTCTTCAGGGCAGAGCTGGAAGAGCTCGGATGCCCTGGTTATCATGGCGTGGAAAGACCCAACCGCGTCGGCTGGGGACGCCCGCGGGGGGGGGGGTGACAACGGGATGTCTGCTGTGTCATCGCCGCCGTCATCGTCCGTCCCCGCCGCCGTATCCGTCGCCGTATCCTCTCCCGGCGAGGGGGATGAGGGGTCCACCGGTCTCGCAAGCATGAAGGGCGGAGTGGGGTGGACTCTCCTCCGCTTGTTCGGAGGGCTTCCTGACAGGCCTGGTTCTGGCTCCTCCGTCGGGGTACATGGTAATCTCGTCCTTATCTCGGTACATAAGGATTGGATTGCCAACAAAATGGCCGCCGAGCTATCCTGGGGCTCGGGCAATGGCTGCGACGGACGGGATGGCCGCTTCATTGGGCCCTGTTCGTCGTCGCTATCTTCGATCACATCAGCAGAGACCGCCCCCTGGGATCGAACCTTCTCGAATCTCTCGTTGAGGTTTCTGAACCTCTCGTTGAGACCTATGGACCTTTCGTTCAGGCCCTCCTCGGTCTCCACCAGTTCCTCCTCAGAGGCTGATTCCGAGTCTGTAATGGCCACCGCCCCACCCCCCTCTTTTTCAGCCGGGGGCTTCACGGGGGTCTTAGCGATGGGCTGGAAAGAGGATTCCCTCCGAGGCGGCAGGGATGCTCTGGGCCCAGAGGCCGTTTCCATTGGTGTAGTCTCAGCCGGCTCCGCCAGGGTTGCAGCGACCACTTCGGTAGAGGCCTTAGCCGGGTGGATCAAAGCCCTCACCACCTTAGGTGCGTCCTGGGCCTTCGCCTTGAGGGGAGGATCAGCGCCTCGCTCCCCCTTCGAGATCGACCGGGTCTGCTCCAGCAGCCTACCTGGGTTCTCGGACTTCCTCTTCCCCGAACCAGAGCGCTGGCTCGTGGTCAAACGTGCCGCGGAAGTAGCACCCTGCTTGGCAACCGAAGAGCCCGACCTTTCGGTGCTCCCGGAGCCCGCTGACTTGCGGTGCTTGGCCTTCTGTTGGGCCCCCGTCGCCGGGGCGCCCCCAAAGGACTTAGAAGCCCGCTCAGACTTCTTCTTCGCCTTCTCACTTGCTGTGCCCTTCTCCAGCCAGGTGGCGAGGCGGGAACGACGATCTTGTTTGGTCCGTTCCAAAAGGTTCTTGCAGAACGCACATTCCTTCTCCATGTGCGTCTTGTCCCCATGGAGGCAGTAGAGGCATCGCGAATGCTTGTCCTCCTTGAAAACGTTATATAATCCGCATCCAGGGCAGTTCCTGAACAGCTTGGATCCGGGCGTCGAGCTCCCCTTGTCCTGGGCCATGTCCATTGAGGTAGGCCGCAGATCTTCCGGAATCCTCCAAGAAGTGTAAACTCGACGAAAACTTCACCTTTGAGGGGCGTAGAAGAATTCCGAAACGGGTCCCCATTATCGGAAGTAGAAGCGGTGGAGCTTGAGGCTCGATTAAATCAAAAAATGAGAAATCTCCTGAAAAAAACATGAAAACGCAGCAAAAAACTTGAGAGCTAAACACGAGGACTCCCAACACTTGAGCGTGCGGTAAAAATCTGAGGATGGCTGCCAGAGGCGGGACTTATGGAGAGGACAGTCATTGGCTGGGGGCAGTATGACCCAGAGATCAGTGACTGGTTACTACTAAGAAAGACAGATCAGAAATGAAACTGATACTGATTTTTTCTTTACCGAGGATTCCCAGCCTGACGACGGGGAATATTCATGAGCATGTGAATCCATGCCAGACCCCATTCTTTACCGAGGATTCCCAGCCTGACGACGCGGAATATTCATGAGCATGTGAATCCATGCCAGACCCCATGCTGGAGAAAAAGTGCTTAATTACCTACACACAATTACAGCCCTATCACAAGTCCATGTCTAATACAGTCGAGATTTAACACAGCCGAGATTTACCTCCAGCTTCCAGCTGGAGGTAAATAAACACAGGTGCCAGAAATTAAGCCACAGGTGCATCCAATGCACTCCAGAGGGCTACATAAGGCACACCCCTATATCAAACACTGTTACAAACACCATGCTGACATTATTTGCTGCAAACTGGAACTGGCAGCTGCTTGTGCTGCGCCTGGACCTTGAGATGCAGGCCAACCGGGCCTGGGCACAGGGAGTACAAGGCGAGGGGATGAGGATGAGGAGGAGAGCGGTCCAAGCAAGGCGAGCACCCATCCCCAGGCCATCACCCTGCGCCCTCAGCGACACCCAGTTGGTTACTGAGTACCGCCTCAACAGGGAGACCATCTCAGAGCTGCTGGCCACAATCCAGGAAGGCAAAGGGAGCAGGATCAATATCTGTACAGCTATGCCACCATGGGTGAAGCTGGTGGCAGTCCTGCAGTTCCTGCGGACAGGCACCTTCCAGCACTCTGTGGCCATGGTGCACAGCCCACATTCTGTGCAGTCCTGGGGCAGGTGCTGGATACACTCATGCACCATGTAAACCAACATATTGCACTGCCCACCACCCAGGCCCAGCTCAATAACATGAAGGCAAGGTTCTATGCCACCACTCAACTGCCAAATGTCATAGCAACCATTGACTGCACCCATGCTGCGTTAGTGGCACCACAGGCCCATGAGGCCGTATACAGGAACCGAAGCACTACTACCTCAACGTGCACGCGACTTGCGGGCCAGACCTCATCATCACCCACTGCTATTCAGGTTCCAACCATAAATCCATGGTCCTACGCAACAGCCCTCTTCCAGGATACATGGAGAGGTACAGGGGACAACGGACCTGGATAGTGGGTGGGTACAATCCCTGCCACACATGCACAGTGAAGCACCAGGCCAACACGGGGAAGCGTGGCAACACTGAAACAAAGCATGGCATGATGAGTGGATTCACTGGCAGCACCCGGGAAGCACCTACACCAACGACAGGGGGCATCCAATGGGGCATGCACAAGTCGGACACACCTGGACACACAAGCTGATGTGGTCTAATGTGTCTTTGGGCTGGCAGCGGTGTGTGTACAATGCATAAGGAATGTGGCACTGCGCAGAACCACACAGCAGCACCCAACAGCATGTCTTCCCATGTGCAGTCACCTGGGACACGCCTGATAACGCCCGCCACATTGACACAGTGTGGATCTACCGGCAAATGTATGCATGTCACCATACAGAAAGGCTGTGTATGGGAGGACAGGTCTATAGGACCACCTCCCCCACATACCCCACCTCTGTGAGGTTCGTGACTCGTCAGCGGCCCCCCATGCACCTGGGCCCGGGAGGCAGGATGGCTGCTGATCGACACACAGGGCCTATCGACTCGTACTGTAACATACCGTAGACACCATTTTGAAAACCTTAAGACTCCATTTTAGATGTAATGCCCAAAGCCCAAATGAAACAGCCTGCCTGCGAAAGCTGTAGCTTGGCCCCCGCTCAATGCGCACAGGGAGCCATGCGCTCCCCCCTGCACCTCCACCCCATGGCAGATACGCTGAAAGCCCGTTCTCACGAGCAACCCGACACGAACAAGTATCAGAACAAACACTATATCATTTACCTTCTGCAGTACATCACTGACCTAGAAGTGACCTGACTTGCAGCCCGAGTCTGGAAAATAACAAGAACCATCCCAATTCAATAAGTCTTGACCCTGCATCTAACCCCCAACATTTAAAATATATGGTGTCAATAACCTTCCCCCATGAACTCCTGCCACTGCAAAATATGATGTGCTTTGAAGGTCTAATGAAAGGGCTTGTTAGATTCCGCCTTATACTGACTAATGATCGCTGCTAATGCACAAAGGATAAACTGAAAAGCGTTACAGAGAATACTTGTGTGAAATGTAGTGAAACGCGGTTTAAAAAGTGTAACAGCCATCATGGGCACTGAGCCGGTTTTTGCTATGAACAAGAATGTAAACTAACATATTGCTTCTCTGATCCTGCGTATACAATCCAACCTGACGCTACCTCACGTTGCTATTCGCTTATATGTCCTGTGAATTATCAATATGTGTTCAACTCACGTTATGTAATGCATGTGTCACTGCCAGACCCCATTGTTACATATGAAGCAGTAAACAATTTTGTAAACGATAGAAACATGTTATCACCCTAATACCACTAACTGCAGTAACTGCTCTCCCTTATGGTATATCGTGTAGTCCAGGAGCAGAGAATAGCTTAGAGCTACAAGGCCATCTGCCCCTCCTCCCGTCAAGGCCCGCCAGGACTTGCTGGTGTTCGAACAGCACAGCTTCACCTCTCCACATTCCTGCTGGACCCGCTTCAAGTATTTACCTCCCCCATGTCAGAGGATGCCATAGTTGGCCGAGTGAATTATGCACAACCTGGTCCTAAATTCCACCGCCTTGAGAGGCCAGAGGTGTGCCCTTACTGATCCAATGGTACTCCAGTTCACCCCAAGTTAATGGGCCATAGAAACAGTTATCCACCCCTGTACCAACATATCGTAAAGTGATCCCTCACCACATCTAACAAGATAAAATGACAAGGCAGCTCACCCCGTGACCTCTGACAAGACACCTGGACTTATGACACCCGGTCGAGAGGTCAAAAGCAACTGTACACTGATGTATTGGTGAAGTTTCACATTGCATGTTGTTTCCCTTGTCTTTCATGTGATCATAGATTAACCTATTGTAGGATTTGCAGGACAACTGGAGTCATACAATGTAATGAGTGTTTGTGTGTGTGTGGCCACAAGGGCAAAGTGTTAGAGCAGCCACCAATCATCGACACAAACCACGTCCGGCCTGGCAGCTCCACCCCGACGAGCCCAGCAGACCCGTCCACCCGACGTTGGCACCACGCAGATGTCCACCAATCCTGGAGCAGCTCATCAACGCACCACCTATAGTTTAGTCAATGCCACCCAATCCCTGTGACTTTTGTGTCCCCTATAGCTTACAGGATTTATGACGTAGTTTTGTAATAAATATGACTGTCTTTGCTATTGTCAGACAGAGTGCTCTTGGAGCTTGCAGAGTCCTTTGCATGCCCTATATTGGTTAGATAAAAAACCCTTTACATCACCCGCACTTGGTCTCGGTCTCATTCCCTCCTGGGGTGTGTCCTTTATTGCCTCTCATTGTGGGGAGTATTCTGCCTTTTGGGGACGCTTGCTTTCAGCTGCACAGTCATCACACATACACATTGTTTGGGCGGTATGCACACATGCATGCACAGGGCTAAAAATGGCACAATACGCTGTGATAGCTGAACCATGTATGATACAACTGACTGATGTCTGTATGCCACACCATGCAGGTGACTCCGGATATCCACTGCTGGCGTGGTTAATGACCCCTCTGCGTGACCCACATACACCACACGTTACAGCCTACAACCATGCCCACAGCCGGACACATGTATGCATTGAGCGCACCTTTGGACTCCTCAAGGCACGTTTCCATTGCCTAGTTCGCACCAGCGGAGCACAATTGTATGCCCCTAACAGAGTTGCGAAAATTGTTCTGGTGTGTGCACTGCTCCACAACATTAGGAATGTGCCACTACATCCCCGACGCGGACAGGCCACACCCAGAGGAACAGCATGAGGCAGGAGCCATAGTAGACACTCATAGGGATGACGTGAGGGAAGGGAGACTGGCCCGGCAGGCACTAATAGACAATTTCTTCTAGAACAATACCCTGCCCCTGTCCATTACCAGCACGGTCAACAAACTGCACATGTACACAATGAGGAATGTCCACGCATTGTTGTTGTTCAACTAAAATTTATGTAATATTTTGCACCATAAATCCACTCACCAACACCCCAGCACACAATCCCACCTCCCCCGCCCACCACAAACACCCCAGCACACAAACCCCCTCTCCTCGCCCACCACCAAAACTCCAGCACACAATCCTCCCTCCCCCCACCCCCCAAGTGTCCATGGCATGGCTACTCAGGCTAACAGTGTGATGCTGGGAATGCATTGGAGGGACAGGGCCTCTGTATCCTTGTCCTTTACTTCCTTTTATCGTGTTCTGTCGTATTTTCCGCGCAGGAGTTCATGTGGGACTCCTGGCGGTGCAGCTCTCTCTTTTGATTTTGGTGAACAGACCCATGGGATACCCTTATGGCACCCATGGGTGGGGGGTAAAACACTGTGCCCCTAGTGTATGTTGTGGCCCACAGAGCATGGTACGGGCTGGTGGCAGCTCCGTGCTGAATTGACTGGTGCCCTGAGCGTCCTCCATTTTGAGATGCCCAGGCCCTGTCATTGGAATCGGTAGATTCCTGATGGAGACAAGATGGCGCCCGTGGCCTCTTGCCCTCCCATCGCCTGTTACCTTGATCTTCCCGAAGTCCTGGGAAGCCGTGACTCTGTCCCTTCCCCCTAACTGGCTGTTGGGTGGAAGTTTCATATAAGGTAGTGTGGGGAGGTGCTGACCAGACTGGCTGGAGCCTTCCCAACGACCTTATGTTGTGGGTATACCTGTGGGTGGGACCTGGGAGAATGGAGTGTGTGACGAATACGCATTCTTGTTGTGGATGTCTAGTTTCTGGTGTTTGACACAATGACTGAGACAGCCCAGCCCGAAACTGGTATGAATGCAGTGTGGAGTGTTGAATGGCTGGGTACTTGTCCCAATACACATAACTTGATGTGAGTGTCTGGAGAGAAGTGAATGGCCTGAATGCACTATGCACCCGATTGGCTGCCTGCCTGCATGAATGCCCTTCGCAGTGATTAGATGCTTGAGTATGACCCAGCAGAATGAATGGGAGATCAACTAATATATCTGGGGGCTTCCCGTTTCGGCGGTGAAGCAATTCTCACTGCTAGGAATCGTGTTTAGAAGCTGAAGTCCACTACGACGAGTAACTGGAGTAAAACTGAAGCTTAACCTTGAAGCCCTGCTGGAAGAGAAGAATTGCTGTTGCACTTCTTTATCAATCTGAAAGCTGCTGTGTCTCCAAGGACTGACCCAGAGAGGACCTGGTAAGGAGCCCTCTTTGCGAGCTACGAGGGACCATCGTGCACCAGCTGATCTTTGCCAAAGCTCCCTGGTAGACAGACCTAAGACAGGCTGCTGACCGGGGATGGGGACTGCCACGGAATCCCAAAGAGAAGCGACCGGACTGTTGTCTGCCACTGTCGACAAACACCATCGCTGACCGGAGCCGCCGTGCTCCCGTTGCCTAAGAACTTTCGATTCATGGATGCGCTCGTCTGCACCGCCACCCACCTTATCTCGCCGGAGAAGACCAGGCCGTTGACGCGCCGAGGAGCATCCGCCGGTGGATGTCCCGCCACCCAAAGACCAAAGAGACGGCGAGGACTCGACACCCTTACTGGGCCTCCGTTCTTCAAACTCTTTGCGGTCCAGAACTATCGACATCGAAGAGCCCCGCACGCCTCTTCCTTGCAGGACGTTTACGCTTCCCCATCGACGAGCACCGCTAGGAATGAAGCTGCCACTTCACTGTCGTAGCTCACCCTGTTCTCCGTCAGACATTCGACGACCCGTGACTCCTGCCTTAAAGGGAGGGCACTCAAGAAGGGCCGTTGATTCCCCAACGAGGAACGCTACAACGCCAGGTACTTTGGGGTTGCAGAACTATTGGAAAGTCTCTTGTGAACAATATATGGACTGGGCTTTGCTCTCACCAACTGCTTTCCTCCTATATCTATTGTTGGTTTCTGTTACAAACTGATTTGTGTGCCATTTAACCGTACAGTTGATGCACTTTAAAGAGATTTAATAGTAATTGTGGTACCACGTAGAACTGTATATTTGCCATTATAGATAACCGAGTACAAAGTGAGTTATCGTGATATTGTACATAACCTTTAATATGAATTATATAAAGATTGTGTTTTAACTAATACAGTGTGTGGACATTCCTTTGTGGGTGCTAGGTGCTTGGGGACTACACTGTACTTAAGAACCAGCCTGCATCACCTCCTGAGAATCTAGGCCTTGATTGCTCGACCACGCACCAATAATAGAGAATCTTGGCTGGGGTCCTCTGTGCCTCTCCTCTGCCATATAGAGAGCGGAAGTACAGACACCCCCCTCCGGTCTTTACAAACAGTCGACAAGCCAATCACTGTGGCTGTGCCCTCTTTCCCCGACTCCCAGTGGCCGGTGATCTTGCGCGGAGCTGGCGCAGGGACTGGCCCCTAGGGGTGCTTTCCTGGGACTCCTTGGTAGGTGTAGTTGACCGTGAAGGGTTTGAGCCTGCCCCCTGCAGCTGTTGCTCAGCAAGGGCTGAGACACCCTCTGTCATCTCACGCACCCTTTGACCAAACGCTGTTAGTGCCACCATTGTCCTGCGCCATGCTACGTGTCGCACCCTAGATCGTGATGTGCTTGTGTGCCTGCAGGGGGCATAGGTGATGGTGTCAGGTCTCATTCCCCTGCGTGTTTTGGCATGCATGGCATTGAATACATGGAGATATGGGGGTCCCTGGGCTTTTGACCTAATGGATAGGCCTGGTTTGGGTCGTTTGCAAGAGGATTGACAATGATGAGAATGGGTGAAGGAGGGGGTCGGGGGGGCATATAGGGGGTTTGCATTTGGCCAGTGTGGTGATGGCAAGATGTCATTGCTGGCCCAGCTGTTATTTGGCTTGCATGCTTCTGATCCCCATTGACTCACGTCACCTCCGCTGGTGCCATTTTTATTGGGGGGAGGCGGTTTGGCAGGGTACATGGCACTGACAGGTCCCTATGGGGCACTGCTGTGCTCCCACCATGGGTGTGTGGTGCATGGCATTTGGATATGTCCCTTGGCTCCCCTCAGCACTGCTCTGACTCACAGGGGTGGCCTTGGTGCACTGGCACATGGATGCCGAGGTAGGTGGCGGATGTGGAACCCACTCACTGCACCCTGTCGCAATGTCCGGCTCATTGGTCTGTCCACTGGGGCATACTGTGCTAGGCTGTCATTGTACATAAATCAGGGATGCGGGGGGGAGATTTCACTCACCTTCCATCTCCTAGTTTCCGGCACCCGCCTCTGCACCGCCAACGCCCTTGATGGCCTCCATATCCAACAATGAGCTGTACTTCTCCTCCCATGATGTTAGTGCAAGTGGTGGCACTGTCCCTCCACCTGTGGCCATGCCCTCCTTCCTGTGCTGGGACAGCAGTCTCCAAACCCGCACCGGCAGCTCGTTCCACCTATTTCTGCAGTCTTACCCATCCCGAGGGACACAGGCAACTGCACTGACCTTCTGGCTCACCATCTGCCAGATAGCTGTGCAGCGCTGGGCAGAGGTTTTATGCTGCCTCAAAAGATCATGGTGTGCCACAACTTCACCCACAAGCACCACCAGCCCCCCTCAGTAAATCTTCGGCTTTCTGAGGCAATCTTGTGCAGCCTTGACCCTGACCCTCTCCTGAAACATTGTGGCTGTTTTACTGGTGTGGATGTCTGCAGGAAGTGGAGATCATGAATGGATTGTGTTTTCCAAAATGACCGCCGCAAAGCTTCCCGTTTCGGCGGTGAAGCAATTTCCGCGGGCGCTACTAGTGCTGCATCTCCGACAGTAGCGTTATTAGCACCGGTTTTCAAGAGTTAGCCCTTACTTGGGTGCAAATACCGCCGTCCTCTAATAGCGCTACTGTTGGAGTCGGGCGCATGCACACCAGGTTGTGATATGGTGCAGATGTCGCTGCACGACACGGCGGTAACACTATTTGTGCCCAGCGGTAATTGCGCCGAGGTACTGCCAAACTCATGATGAGGCCCTTAGTCTTCAGTGCTCTCCAAGCTACCTTGAACTGTCCTGGCTAACTTTGCAGTAGTGTTCCCGGTGTCAGGATTCCATGGCACATTTCTAGATTTTCAATGAGAAATTACTGTAGAAAATCTGCATTCAAAAGAATTAAGTAAACATTTATTTTTAATCTTCATTGTTAGTGGGAGCATTGGTTGAGTGGTGTTTGATTTTGGGTTTGGTATTTTAATATGTCAATATTGTGATAGGTTTCCTTAATGACAACTATATACAGGAAGTGCCTAGTTCCCCAAACCAAGATGGAGGTTCAGTGCAACACAAATGATTGGTGGAAAGATATTATGAGGTAGTTTGGAACATTTCACAACATTCTAAACTGCCTTTCATTCCAGTTTCTTTAGAGGAAGGTTGTAGTTCGTTTAGCTCTTAGGATATTTGGTATAAGTTATTATAAAAATCCTTTTTGAGAAGAATTTACAGTGAGCTTAATTTCTACAGAAGTTTCGTTAATGAAGAAGTCCTTGTTGTAACTTCAAGACCAATTTACAGATGAAGCAAGCTAAGTTTTCTAAAGTGCAATGTTTTTATCTTCAATTTATCTCAAGAAGAAGTTTACTTTAAAATTCTAAGAAACTGTATTTATCTGCATTTGATTTTAATGAACATTATTTGAACTCTATTGCGCGCGTATTCAAGGAAGGAAAATTCTGATGCACGTTTATTTTTTTTCTCTCGTGGCTGCGTGTGCGGGAAATGAAAGTACGTATATTTTTTCCTTTCGTGGCTGTGTGTGCGGGAAATGAAAGTACGTTTATTTTTTCCTTCCGCGGTTGCGTGTACGGGTTAAGAAAGTCAGTGTAGGTGTTTTAGAGCATTCTGGTCAGGATATTTGTTGTGACTTATTGGTTATAATTTAGTTTAATAGTTTCACTATAGTACGCGTGTTATTAAAATTAGTATAGTGATGTATAACACTTAACATGTGCCTCTTTAGTTCATTTACTGAAAAATCAATTCTAGTCAGGAATCAGTTAGAGTATGCTCGCACGTTCCACTTTAAAGTTTTACTTCCTGGTTTGACATACTAGTGTTGTCAAGTAGCGTTCCTAGGGGCGTCGTGTTGAGTTCCGGTATTTCTCTGTGAATTTGTTTACTTTTGTGGAGCGGTTACTGAATGTAGCTACGTGTTACCGCGACCGTTTGAAAGCGCGGCTATTTTGCTTCGTGTTTTTAATTCAACTTCGTTCTGATTGCGCGTGCGTCACGTTCTTCAATCAACTGAACTTTTCGTTCATTGTGCAACAAGCCATCTAACCTCATTGGAGCATCCAAAATCTACAGTGCAGTTTTGAATGATATTTATATATTCAGATACAAGAAAGTAAAGACTGTAAACTGAATAATCCAGAAGAGTTTTATTTAACTCAGACTAAGAACTATAGTAAAAACATTTTTTCTTCAAGCAAGCCAGTTTCAGACTTTCTACAACATATATTCAAAGAATATCCAAAGTGTTTCAAGAATATTGAATATTGACTTTCATTGTAAATTCTTATTATAAGTAATTCAGAAGAGCATCTAATAATACAGAAGAACAAACTATAAATGCCTATCAGCAATCAAGCATAGGCAGCAGGTACATGATAATAGTTTTGTTTAAATTATAAATAGTAGAAAACAACATTCAGTTAAGAGTTTATTTAATCTGTGTATTTTTGTGCTTAGATTTCACAGACACACATTACTGATGAAGCTTCCTCTATCCAGTTCCAAAGAGTTAATCATCTACTGAGTTTATATTCTGGGAACCAGTGTTGTGTCTAAAGAAACAGTGAAGATTTGCAGTTGTTATTTTCTCCTCCATTCCCCTTGGGTTTGCCTGTTGGGTAGTTTTATATTTTAAGAACTATAGGGCAGGCATATCAAGGGGGTCTGGTGGGCCAGCATCACTCCTGCAAGAAGACCCAAGATATGGACCTGACACCGGTTTCACTAAACAAGGGTGGCCTCCTGAACATCTGTTCACCACAGCACAGTTCAGAAATCCATTCTAATAGCACGCACACCTTCACAAGGTTCTACTGCGTCAACAGGGATTCCAGGGAGGATTCCCAGGTTGGCCAAGCGGTACTATGCAACCTGTTCGCTTGAGTTGAGGCTGTTCCAGGGGTGACTGTTAATTGCTTCTGTTGAGCCTTGCCACCTCCCGTGGACGTACTGCTGGCTAATCATTATTCATGAGCATGTGAATCCATGCCAGACCCCATGCTGGAGAAAGTTTAAGTTACTTACCTATAACTCTTGTTCTCCAGCATGGGTCTGGCATGGATTCACAGGCGAATCCTCCATCCTTCCCCTCTGTGGCTCGTCTTGGTTCAAACTGCCACTTTACATGCTTACCAAATCTGAAGATGGCCACCACGGGTGGAGCTTAGGGAGAGGAATTTCATTGGATGGGGGCAGTATGACCCAGAGGACAGTGATTGATTTAGAGAAGAAATACAGTGTTAAAGCTAAAGCCAAACTGTTTTTTTTTCTTTTTCTGAGGATTCCCAGCCTGACGACTGGGAATATTCATGAGCATGTGAATCCATGCCAGACCCCATGCTGGAAAAGTTACATATATTGTTGCAGAATTTTGAACAGAGGGAATTCCCCTGGGGTTTGGAGTGATAGAAAAAGCCTGCCTAAGTATAGATTATTCTGGAATTATTGAAAGACACACCCCAAGCGAGATACCTGTTGGATTGTCCTTTAACGTACTTAAATCTGTCTGTATCTACTTTTTCATTAACAAAAATAGCAATGTTTGAAGTAGTTTTATCTTCTATACAGTAACTTCGCCTAATTCAGAATTGACCAACTAATGTCACTCAGATGTGTACATTTCAGCCTCCCAGTCACATACTAATTACACCTCCAATACTTTTACATTTTGCAGTGATCAGGTAAATAGTAGATGTAGTGTTTACTTTTAGATTTATCAGCATAAGGAGAGCCAATCTGTTAAGGCTATTTCCTAAAAAGCATATGAATTTTTTTAATTAATTATTATCATAGATGATATGAACAATCAGTTTCACTGGGCACCGAATGCAGAGAGAAAGTGTCCTAGGTTGATAGCAGGGGACACAGAGAAAGAGAGAAACAAATGTCTAACTAAAGGTAATTTGTTCTCTCGTTTTCTTTTGTGGTTCAACCCTTTAGAAAAGTCACATTTGCAATGTGGTTCAAATCAAGCATTCACACACGACCATCATGACAAAGACTGTTAAGAGATTTTCCGCCATAGTCTTACCGCCTGGTACCTAGTAACACCTCCATTAACCGCGGCATCAATAACTCCGTTAAGGCACATGGTGAGTGGGTTAATGTTCGGCATCTGTCGAGTCTGGCACTGGCTGATCAGCCCTCGCAGCTGCAGGTTTTTATTTTCCAACACCTCAATTGCATTTTCAAGAGGGCTCATTTCGACCTACAAAATAATAATGTGCATTAGATAAGTGAAAAAGACAACCTCTCACTGACAGCTGGCACTCACTGCAGTCTTCTGTACTTTGGCAGCTTTTTTGTTCTCAACAAAATGTGATCACCCCAGCACAAATCCAGATTGGCCATTTAAATGTAAGATTATATGCCACCAAAACAAATGCCGTAAAAAGGATACCCAACAAGGAAGCGCACAAGACAATTCTTTTCAGTTTTCATCATCTTTAACCATTGCAACATATTTTCTGATGAAATTCACGAAGCTCTGTGTTATAGCTGACAACCCTTTTGAGGCATGAAATAGTCACAGAACCTTGTGTTGGAATCTCATAGCAACTCAATGTTTGATAGCATTGTGTGTCTCTACTTGCATGCTGTGAAGTTTCTTCCCGTGTTGGAAAGCAGATTGTTTCCATTGTATTACGAGGGATCTCAGAACAGAAATGGGGCTCTGAAGGAAAGCGTGACATAACAACTTAGCAACTTAGCAGTGGATGGTAAGAAAAATCTTTCTTTGGGAGAGAGGATAACAAATGAACAGTTTAACAATGACATACGCAATTGCAAACTACTGACCCAAAGTCAGCCTAACAGAGCGAAAACTCTCACTTTCCCAGTTGCAAGTAGAAAAACACAACTTCACCCAATAACAGTAGAGTTACACTCAAGCATGGTAATGTTCAATAGCTAAAATACAGTGCTGATCATTGCCCCACTTGACCACTGCTCATGACATTTACTAACAATTACTAAGATTGTGTAGTGTAAATTCTAAATTAACTGCAAAATAATAATTATGGTAATCTTTTTGTTTATAGTACTAAACCAGAGTTTTGAGCCATTATTGCCTTCACTTTACCCTGAAACATCGCCAGTTCAATCACAATTTACTCAGCCGTCATCTATAACCCGGAGAAATGAAACTACAGCACAGATTCACCTATAGAATGCCCCCCAAGAAAAGGATTTTAAGGGGCTCTTTCAATGTACATGTATGCTAATCTTTTGTAAAGGTTAGAGGGATAATTGTGTTTTGATATAATGCACTAGAAGTGGTGCAAAACAGAATAAAATATTGAGTGTGAATCCAGCGCGATCACAAACTTCGATTTTTGACTGTCCGCATTACCCCAATTGCACACCACAGCACATGGTTCCCACTCCTAGATGTAGCTAAACCTCACAGCCTGACTAAGAAATTCCACCGTCCTCTTTGAAGTGTGTTTCTCGATGAGGCAAGGAAGAGCAAGAACCAAAAGTGGGACCAACATTGGGGCACTGTGCTCTGACAATGGCCCTCATTACGACCCTGGCGGAATTCGGAAAACGATGGCGGAAATGCAATACCGCCATCGAATAGCGCTCGGTGCGACTATGACCCGTCACCGCAAAGTACGAAGCCATTAGCGACACCGTAGTGAACGCCAACGCTAACTGCACCAAGCACGCGCGCGCGCGCCATGCCAAACCGTAAACACCACCATGGCGCAAGGGTACGCTAATTCCGACCCTAGCGGACATGTACCTAACGCCATCAAGCATGGCGGAATGTACCATTCCGCCATGGTGAGAAGTACGGCATCGCGAATCAACCGTAAACGGCCCCACTGAGTGCCTGTACACCGCTCCCTGCCCACAAAGTACAACTCCCCGTAGGTGCAATGAAGTCACAATGCAACCATTGAAATGTACAAGTCACCCATGCATGCCAACGAACAAAAGAAACACAACAGGGGCCAATGGGAGCTGCAGGGCACAGATGGCACGAATACAGAAGCCATCCCAATGGACATGACCACAGTCCCCCACCAAGAAACGCACGCAAACACAGGCACCTGTGACCAGCAATATTCCGAAAATCACATCATTCCACCAGTCCACCTGGCTGACCGGCATCTGTTACACAAAACCCAATCCCCCGCCCCTGAGCATGACAACATTCAAACAGTCATATTGGCAGCCCCCATCCCTGACCTCACTGGGCTTCGTAGGCAAACGCGCCCAGTACAGTACCACGCAACTAAACTCCGAAGCTGGAACCCAATGCAGATCTCCTCCCAATACATCGCTCCCCAAATAGGAATATGCCACATCACTTGCAAAGAAGAACGCTACACGGGCCAAATCAGAATAGAAATTTAATGCACAACAAAATCACCAAGCCCATACAGCCATTAGGCCATGAACTCCAAAACACATTTCACCATTGTGGGCTGCATCCGCAAGAAATGACCAGCCACTACTTGTGTGACGCCCTGTTCCATCATGGTACACAGAGCCACATTCACGTACGAAAAGGCAACATGGAAGCGCACAGAACCGCAGGGCCGTCCCAATGGGGAGGCACTAGTCCAGCTGAAAGGCCGAAATGTTGCTCCGAGCCACCAGTACTGCGTAAGGGCATGTGGCCCATTGGCGATCGTCCCATAAGATCGTAATGCTGCTCCACTGATTAACACGAAGCAGCAGGTGTCGGGAGTAAAAGCCATCTGCAGGAGTGGCATACAGATGGCAGTGGCAAAAGGGGAGGAGATACCTGTCAACCAAAAGAAAAGAAAAAGAACAGAATGGCCATCAGAACTACATTCGAACAACTCACTTCAATGATCACACTAAATCCACAGCCATATGCATGCTAGCCCACTCCAAAGGTTCATCACCACCCAAAAACCACTTGCGACTCATAACTATCTATATCGAGGTGTAAACACCATCACAAACGAGTGTACCTGTGCATGCATCTGTCAAAACAGAATCCATCAGATGGGATTGGTAACGTGCATGGACACAAGTGTCTGAGGGCGCGTCGAGACAGGGAGGGCTCAACAAGGCCAGATAGACGATGGTCCCACTATGGCAGCCCTGCATCACATAGCGCAGGGGAGGCGGATAGATTCCAAGAAGCCCTGTACATGGCAAACTCTGTATCAAATCACCTGCCCATGCATCCATTCATCATTCCCTCATCCCGGGATTAAAACGCCTGAATATTTACTCACATAACATTAGAAATATCCATTGAGTCTGTGCGTTATGCAGCCTGCAAAATCCACAGTGCCCCAGCCCGTAATTCCAGTGTAGTGAAGTAACATGTATTTGGGAACGTCCGGCCTCATCGCCCACGTCGCTATTGCGCATCCCAAACCATTCATATCAATCATTGCATCCTCGCCATGGCCCCTGTCTCAAGGACATTGAACAATAGTACGTTATATTTGCAGTCAGACCTGTGGGCATTTCCTCGCCGCTAGCTGAAAACCGAAAGCGCCGCCCTTCGAATTCCTCATTTGCAACATCACGTCGAAGAGGCATCTGTGGCCGTTTGAAATCACTAATTAATCCATCGAGTGCGGCTGTGTGTGAAAATGGCAACTGCCTTCACCCACAAATGGGACGCCCCGCCCGTCGTTGCAACTCGGTACAGTGATGCATGAGGGCCCACCGTTACTCGAGTACTACGTTCCACTGACCCTTCACAAGTCTGTTCGCGACTGCACAGATAGTATATGAAACAATGGGACCACAGCAGAATGAACATGTCAACCAATGTTACACGGCCATCGGGTACAAATACATGATTGCAATAGCAAGATGCCATTCCCCGAATTGCAGCGTTGTGTGCGGGACGTGCTCGGCCAAAGGGGAGAGCAGTTTGCACAGGTGGAATGAATCACCACAGGTGGAGGCCATACAGCCTGAAAACACATAAATTGCACACCCAGTCTCCTCCCACAACCACACCGAAATGCTACCGGCAGGACTCGCGATGTTGGCCCTGGGGGACCTGATAGCACTGCAAGTACTCCAACTCCAAGAAGAAGACGAACACCAACTACAACCGGCCGCACGGAGGAGACGCAGGAGGAGGAGGAGGGCAAGGCAGGGCCAGCAAGGGCCGCCAGCACAGCCACTACCACCACGCAGGCAGCCCGCAATCCCACGCCTCCGAGCACATCCGTTCAACCTCACTGATGAGCAGATCCACACCCTCTACCGTCTGGACCGGGACACCATAGCCGCCATTGTGGACATGACACAGGCTGACCTTGTCAGTATGATAGATAGCCCAACCGCCATCCCACCCCTACTGAAGGTGGTGTCTGTACTCCACTTCCTGGCCACAGGCACCTACCAGCACACAGTCGGACAGTTGCATGGCATTTCTCAGCCACTGTTCTCACGGACACTATTGCAAGTGCTCGATGCCCTCCTGCAGCACGCAGACGACTACATCTCTCTACCACGCTCGGAGCAGGAAATTACAAACACAAAAGTGGGATTCCATGCACTTGCCGGCATACCGGGTTGCATTGGTGCCATCGACTGCACCCATGTGGAATTGGTCGTCCCACATGCCATGGAGGCCCAGTACCGCAACCGAAAACAATTTCATTCTCTGAATGTACAAATGGTGTGTGACTCCAACAGGATCATTACACATTGTTGTGCCAGATTCCCTGGATCAACCCATGATTCTATGGTCTTGAGGAACTCTACTATACCACACTACATGGAGCGACACGCAGGGAACAGATCCTGGCTACTCGGTGAGTCTCATTACATGCATGATAATGTGGGGTATGTGATTCGGCAATGACCTGGCAGGAAGGGGGGGGGGTGCGTACGTAGCAATGGCATTCCACATCATACGTTTATCGTCCACATACAGGTGATGCTGGATATCCACTGAAGAGATGGCTCCTCACACCAGTCCGGAACCCACGGGACCAGCATGAGGAGGACTACAACCATGCCCACTCACGTACCCGTGTAGTCATTGAACAGGCATTCGGCCTACTGAAGACTCGTTTCCGCTGCCTCAGCAGGTCTGGCGGGGCACTCCTGTACCGCCATGAGAAGGTTGCAAAGATGGTGATGGCATGTGTCATGCTCCACAACATGTGCGTACGTAGAAATGTGCCCATGCCCCCTGACGCAGAACTGCAAGCACCTGATGATGGTCATGATGAGGGTGGGGATGTGGCAGCACCTCAAGGAGTCTGCGAGGCACCGGAGGGCCGTGACATTCGTCAGCATCTCATTGATGTATGCTTCTAGCACTCACGCCTGGTGGCTGATACATGGACACGGGACTCGTGGCACTGTGTGTGTCTGGGACATGCACAATATGGACTGTACGCCTATGATGGCCTAGTACACAAAGATCAATGTCCACACATCTCATTGGTTGATCGTGCACTGTTTATGGCATATGTGATATCATGTTGTACACCCTATCGACCCGCCACCCAAGTGAGCCCAACACACCCCCTCCACCCTCCTACCTCCCCCCCGAACACCAGTGTCCAAAGATGCTCATTGTCAGTGGGCAGTCGCTATTGCAAGCCCCCTCTGCGGGTATCAGGGGCACCCCTGCCTGTGGAGCGCAGGTTCCTCCCAGATCTACGTTGGGGGCTGCCCTGGACGGAACTTGCAACGGATGATGTCTCTGCCTGCTCACGTCCATGCATGTCCCTAAGGGTTTGCGAGAGCTCAGTGAGCACACGGCGCACTGCGGCAAGTTCGGCACATACGTCCTTGGACGTCGCATGCAGTTCCCCCCTCAGGCTCTCGGTGCTTCTCTCCATTTGGACTCCCAGGCTCTCGGTGCTACTCTCCATTTGTGCCCTTAGTGTCTCTGTACCTCTCTCCATTTCTGCCCTAAGTGTCTCAGTTGATGTTTCTATGTCTGCCTTAGTGCCCCCACATTCATCGGCATGGTCCTTGAGGAGCGTGGCCAGTTGCTGCTGTTGCACGATTAACTGGTCGAGGGACTGTTGCCTCTGCTGGGCCATGGCCATTTGCGGGGGTGTCACAGAGGGGCTGTTGACCTCATGTTGCCTTGCCACAGGGCTTGTGGGGGATGGCCAGTCGTCGTCTTGTGGGTGCCCCTGCGTGGTATCCTCATGTTGTACGGGATGGGACAGACAGGGGGATTGGGACAGGTCATGGATGGATCTGACTTCGACATCCCCGTCTTCTGTGTCGGAGCATGCTGCCATCAATGGGGTGTCACCTATGGTGCTGCTGCCACCAGAGGCAGTGCCTTCTGTGGCATCCGTTGGGGGGACCTGTGGTGGTGGTGGTGTGGGCATGCTGGCTGCTGGGGTGCCTGTTGATGTTCCCTCCTCTGTGCTGCCACCTGATTTGTGCTGCTGCCGTGTCTTGATGCGTGCAGCTGAGGTGGAGGGTCTTTGGCCGTTGGTCTTGGCCCTCTTTGCAGGTGTGCTGGTAGGGGTGTCCTGATGCTCGTCGTTTGGATCGGACCCTGTGGTGGAGTAAAGGAGGGCGAGGGTTATTGATGGGTCTGTGGGAATTGGAATGGCATTGTATCACATGCATTGGGGTGGTACCTGAGGGTGATTTGGGTCGGGGCCTTGGAGGTGCTTTCATTTGTGTGTGGAGTGAGGGTGCAGTTGTTTGGCAGCCTGCAGTTAGGGTGTGCCTGCTGCACGTGTAGTGCGTGTTTTAGGGGTTTTTAATTATTTATGTATTTATTGTGGGTTTTAACGTGCGCTATCAGGCCGATGTGTGTGGACGTTCTCCTGGACATGTGTTTCTGTTGCACTATGTGGACACATGGTACTTCACATGGATGGACTTTGTGGATTTGGCATTGTTTTATCTGGCCCACCTACCTGAATCTTCGGATGTCTGCACTCCTTTCTCCATCCCTCCGACTCCCTCTATGCTCTCCATTCCGATGGTGGAGGCACAGATTTCTTCCCAGGGGGTCAACTTGATGGGTGATTCAGGACCTCCCCCGGTGGCTGTGGCAATGTTGCGGTTGGCAGAGAGTATGCTGCGGACGCGTATCCGCAGGTCGTCCCATCGCTTTCGGCATTGCTGTGGGGTGCGGGGTGCGGTCCCCACCGCACTTACCCGCTGTGCCACCAGAGCCCATATGGCCTTCTTGTTTACAAGTGCCGTCCTGGTCATTTGCGTGGAGAAGACGACGGCAGCATTCTCCTGGAGGGTCTCTGTTAGCACGGTGAGTTCCTCACGGGAGAAGTGGACCTGCCGCTTGCGGTCGCACGCTTTCTTCGCTACTTTTCCCATTTTTCTTGGTTTCGCTAGGGTGGATGACGGGTTGGGGTGTGTCTCAGGGTAGTGTTTTTGGTGGTTGTGTGGTTTTAGTGGTTTTATAGGTGTACGGCGGGATGTTTCCCGTTCCGGGCCCATGTTTTTACTTCCGTTTCCGTATATTTACGGTCACCGTACTTTCCGGTAGGCGCACACTGCGGTGTCCGCTGTGATGGGTGGCGGTATTGCACCTAGGGCGCCGTACGGCGGCGGTGTGGGCCGTTTTGGGGTCATTTCCGCCATCGCGGACTTTGCACTTCCGCCATGCCGTGGTGCTCGTGCCCGATGGGTCGGAATGGGCCGCACTTTGCTCCTTCGTGCAATGGCGGAAACGCTATTTACGCTGTGGCGGTCCGGTCAGTCACTTTCCGCCAGGGTCGTAATGAGGGCCAATGCCTCAAGTAATTCCCGGGATGCAGAGGCTGCAAGTAGTGGGCTCAAACGATGTGTTGTGAGCATTGTAGCCGGAGGTCCTGCACTCGGGCCAGACTTCAGGCTTTGCTGGTAGGCACACTGAGTTCAAGCACGGCCACAGGCCATGCCTGGCATACAGTACCCTGCAGGTCTGAGGCATGGTCATGTCCTCATGTCAGTGTACCCAGCAGTAATGTGACCACAGCAAGGACAACAATGTTGATGATCAAAGGGTATGAGTCCATAATTCAGTGGCAAAAAATGCAGAACACGAAAATGCTGAATTGCGAGGCACACATTTCCACGCAATTGTGTGTGTGTGTGGGGGGGAACGGGGGGGATGTGCGGGGTTAGGGTAATACAAATTATAAGGGGACTATGAGGAGGGGCTGCGGGTGGGGAGGGGCATTGTGTCTCTACCCGCATATAATTGCGGAGAAATGTGCGGGGGAGAGGGGGAAGTAATTCTGCATGTTGGTGTTCAGCATTTTTTGGGCGCAGTAATCATACAGATCCGATCAAAGTATATCATTACAAAACCAATAAAACTGAGGAACAAAATTTGCTAAAGTATTTTATTGCTGCTACTAAGAAGAGACAGTAACTAATGTTGTTACCCAAAAACCTTTAACAGGATGTTAAGGTTTCAGTGCAAAAGTACAAATTACACTTCTTCTGCAATGTTCTTTCTGCTTTACATTTTATACCCATCGATTTCTCAAATTTTGAAAATAGCTACATGTGCAGAATGGAACAGAAAATATTTATAAAGCTACCGAGAGACACCGGTGGAGCTCCATGGATGGCTTTATCACGGTATTATGGGTTACAATGGCTCTAAATGTGACTTGAATATGTCTAAAGTCACATGCTTTGCATAGGCCACCATCTAGTGGTTGGCTGCAAGTAGTAAAAGTGGTTTACTTCCAAAGTTAAAGGGGCCTGTGATACGAATAGAGGGTGTTTGTCCCTTCTCCCCAAGGGGGAGCCCCCCCGCTGAGAGGCTAGGGAGGTGAGCGCTCATTGCAACACCTGCACTAGGGGTCGAGCCAAGTGGGATCTCACTGGGAGAGAGGAACTCTCTGGTGTCCTCCGTGGGATGGCCTATATGGAATTTGCTAAAACTCAAAATCACCACCAGTTCCATAACTGGGACGAAGAGAAAATGGACTTATACCATTACCAAAAAAGAGCCTATCACTTTAAGTCAAAAACTCTTCATAACTTTGTGAAGTAAGCTAAAAGAAGGGACAAGGCAGAGAGAGAGAGGCAAGCAGGGGGAGGCCCCTGGATGGAGAACGTCTGAGGAAGGCGGAGCCCACGCAGGCCATGTAGCCAGTGAGTTTCAGAATTGCTGCGGAGAGGAGCAAGAGATGGTGAAGGGTCAGCATGTTCGAGAAAGCATAAAACGGGAAGACCAGAATGGAGAACTTGTTGGTGGTGTGACTGCGCAGGCAGCGTGGTGGACAAGCTGTCCCCTGAACTTCGCTGATAGCACCACACTGACTCACAGGCTGCGTACCCATAACAATACAGAGACGCTGGGAAGGAGATGGAATGGGGTCTCAAGCAGATGTCACAGAGAACAAACACTTAAACAAAGAGAAGAAAAAAGAAGAAAAAGAAGGTCTCGCACAACTATGGGTACCAGAGACGTTCCCCTTCGAGACTGAAGGTAGAGGGGAGAATGGGAGTACCGGGAAAGGAAAAGGGACTCATTATAGGATCAAAGACACTCAGCCCATTATAAATAACGAGAATGCGAAAATCACATTAGTGAAATGGAACTGTATTTATGTGATAAAGAGAAGCCTGGAATCTACAGGGAATATAACCCTGAGTCTAAGAAGCACAAATTGGAACCCAATAGAGAGATAATTTTGCGCCACTGACCAGAGAGGTCCCTCTGACTATTAATCCCTTCAGGGACACCATATTGAATCCCTGAGTCCTGGAAGAAAATAATTGCACAAGAGATGGAGAAGATCCTCAAGGAGAATATAGTTGAACCCTCAGAGAGCCCTTGGTCTTCGCATATTGTTTTGGTCGCCAAGCCAAATCAATTATGGAAGGTCTGACGAGACTTCAGAAAACTCAACTCGATCTCAGTATTTGATAATTACTCCATGCAGAGAAATGATGAACTAACTGAGAAGCCGGGTTCAGCCAAGTACATTCACAACCCTACAGTGGTCGAAATAGGGATTGGTTGGCCAGAGGCAAAAAGCAGCTCCTGGGTATCAGGAATCACTCTTTAGGGAGGAGCTATATCTGGGGAACCAGGAGCTAATACGTAGTGCTTGAGATGCAGACTAACCTCTTGTCCATTGGATATTATCCAATATGCTTTAAATGTCTCTTGGATGTCTTAAGATCTTTTATACACTCTCCCAAAACTACACACAGTTAATATCACATAGCTATGTTTGTATGGCACCACTTGCCTGGGTAGTCATATGTAGCTCTTGGTTTCAAGCTAACCAGGGTCCCCTTTGCTCTATCCAGGAGCTTTATAGCTCCCAGTTCCTGACAATTTCGAACCCTGCCCTAGATCTAACAAAGGCATACTGGCATGTCCCATTGAATCCTAAGGACTGAGAAAAAACAGCATTTTCTACACCTCAAAGCCTATTCCAATTTAAAGTTGGACCTTTCAGTCTTCATGGGGAACCAGACACTTTTCAGAGACTCGTGAATAAGCTATTAAAACCCTACAATGCCTTTTGCGACGCATACTTGCGCGATATTGTGATTCATAGCAAAAGTTGGCTGGAATCACGTCCATCATTTGAATGAAATCACTACAGCCCTAAGAAAAGCTGGCCTCACAGCTAACCAACAAAAGTGTCATCTTGCACAGTCTGACGGGAAATACCTCAGATTCTTTGTAGAGAATGGGCTAATACAACTGCAAACTGAAAAGGGGAGGGCAGTTCAACTAACTCCTACAAACGGATGCATCTAAGGTGGTTTTGCGTGCAGTGCTATCCCAAGAACATGATGGAGTCGAACACCCGATTCTATACACAAACCGCCAACTTTTTCCCACAGAACAATCCTAGCTGCTGTAGAACTGGAGGCTCTCGCCATAACATGGGCCGTCACACACCTCAGATATTATCGGACAGGCTGAAAGTTTAGACTGATCACGGATCATTCCCACAACATTTGATGAGTCTACAAAAGGACACAAATGCCAGAGTTATGAGATGGTTCCTGGATCTACAGCCCTTTTGCTTTAATGTTGAACATCAAAAAGGTCAAGAACAAGGGAATGTGGATTTCTTAAATCGGTTCCCTGTCAACCAAGAAGGGGAGGGCTATGTGACGAATTGAGGGATTTCGTCTTTTCTCCCCAAGAGTGAATCCCTCCTGTGAGGCTAGGGAGGTGCACCCGCTTCACAACACCCT
Source organism: Ambystoma mexicanum (assembly GCF_040938575.1). Taxonomy (NCBI): domain Eukaryota; kingdom Metazoa; phylum Chordata; class Amphibia; order Caudata; family Ambystomatidae; genus Ambystoma; species Ambystoma mexicanum. The sequence continues at coordinate 44,226,305 of NC_090936.1, read as the reverse complement.
CCCTAGGAGTTGAGGCAAGTGGGAGTTCACCGGGAGAGACTCCCTGGTGCCATCCATGTGATGGCCTATATGGAATATGGAATTAGCTAACACTCCACACCAGCACAAGTTCCATAACTGGGACTAAGAGACAATGAAGTTATACCATTACCAATCAGAAAAAGAGCCCATCTCTGTAAGTCACAAACTCTGAATAACTGTGCTGAGTATGCGTAAAGAGGAGGACAAGGCAGAGAGAGATAGAGAGAGAGAGAGAGAACCAAGCAAGTGAAAGCCCATGTACAGAGAACATCGGAGGAAGGCAAAGACAATGCAGGTCATGGAGCACACGAGTTTCAGAGTTGCTTCAGAGAGGAGCAAGAGACGCTGAAGGATCAGCGTGTGCGAGGAAGCAGAAGCCGGATAGGACCAGAACAAAGAGTTTGGTGGTGACGTGACCGCGCAGGCAGCGTGACGGACAGGCTTTCCCCTCAACTACGTTGATATCAGAGCACTGATGAACCGGCTCACCGGCCGAGTACCAGTAACGATACAGAGACACAGAGAAGGAGAGGGAAAGGCATCCTAAGAGGATGTTACAGAGAACACACACTGAAACGAACCGAAGGAAAAAAAAGTCCCACACTCCCAGGGGTACCAGAGACGTTCTCCCTCGAGCCTGAAGGCGAAGGGGAGAGTGGGAGAACCGGGAAGGAAAAAGGGACTTGTTATAGGATCAGAGACACTTGTCTCTGCATAAATAACGAGACTGTGAAAATCCCATCATTGAAATGGAACTGTATTAACGTGATGAAGAGAAGCCTAGAATCTACACAAAGGGAGAGAAACAAAACTGGAACATTGCTACTTAGGGAAAAGGGGAAAATAGCTCAGAGTCTCAGAAGCACACACAATAGAGAGATATAATTGTGTGTCAAAGACCAGAGAGATCCTTATGACAGACACTTTACAAAGAAGTCATCAGAAGGAAAAGTTGAATCACAACTGTTCAGAAATTCCAAATCTCAGAGGAAAAGACATGACATCAGAAATCGCAGAATTCTACAGGAAAGAGAAAAGGATTCTGACCAGAACCAAGCAACCATTAATAAAAGGAGATAGAAAGACTATCAATCCCGTCAAGAACTAATACAAGGTTTCACGAGAGACTATTTGAGAATTACATGCTAAGCAGGAAAAGAGAAAGAAGAGAAGACAAGTGCAAACACACAACCAAAAGGAGAAGTTTGATAATCAACTGTTTACTTTGGACATTTATCCACGACTGATGAGCACCTTAGTTAGTAAAATAGTTAGGGAGTCCCCATAGTGATAGTGAAAGATAGGCCTTATTGTATTCTTTAATACAATAAGGATCCTGACTCTGTGGGTGGAGATGCGAGGGAGGATCACCTGGGTGGAGAGTCCTTGGGGATTGGAAAGAGGGCGTCTGCAGGTGAGACATGGTATCCCCTTTCCCATGTGAGAACAAACATTACCCCCACCCCACTTTTATAGGTTGTTGGCAATCACTTCCTTTTGTTTCCCCACAGTCATACCACTCTAGTACTGGGACGAGGAGGAGGTGACTAGGAGTTGCACACACTAACATACAGTTTCACCACTCTGGTGCTGAGACGATGAAGAGGCCTGGGAATCATTGTGAGGGACAGGCATGCCCTGAGAGTAGCCGTAATTTTAGTCAGGCAATTACACACAAGGGCTCACACTTGCACCCTGTTAATGAGCTACAGGTGCATAAAAGTTGGAACCAAATGCAGGCAAAGGGAGACCAGTAGGAGAGACGCCGGGCTGAAAGAAGCGAGCCTTAGAGGGTTGGAGGCCTGCAGAGGAGAAGACTGCCGAGGAGTGTCTGCCTAGAGGCCAGGATACCGGTGTGTGCTGTCAGGAAATTGTGACAGCTGGGCCCGAACAGGTGGTGCAAGGAACCAGGCTGACAGAATCCTTTCTGTCTAGCTGTGGGCACGAAGGACTCACAGGTGCTGCGGGACACTGGCAGCTTTTGTGGGAGAAAAGTGTAGCTACCGGCAAACCACAGCGGGATTCGTAGTAGCCGAGTGGTGCTCGCTGACTCACAAGAAAGTGTGCGCGGTACCGAGAAGAGAGAGACCGACCGCCCGGAGGAGCCGCCGAGGACCAGTGAGTGAAGTAAAGTGATCACACGTACCGCGGCACTCCTGGGCTATTGCAAGGCACATGAGGAAGCTGATTGAAGGGCAATGTATGCACAAGTGACTGTGAGCCTGCGGAAGAGCCTGCAGAAAAGGGTTTTTTGCAGACTACAAACAAAACACTGAACTTTAAAGTGAAAGAGCTCAAATAAGAAGCTTGTGTTATTGAAATTCTAAGTAAAGAAGCGCTTTGCAAATATCAATGAATACCGAATAGGTTTATGGACACAGACAGACTTTTAAGAGGAAATTGCTGACTATCCTTAGTTTGTTTAGGTAGGGAAATTCCACCTTAGATTAGGGCAAGGTAGGCCTTGCACCATCACAACATTTTAGTTAATACATTTTTGTTTGAACTTTGAATCTGGTGTCTGTGTCTTGCTTCATGATGCATTCATATGCATTACAAATGGTCCCAGAGTGTATTTGTCCTTCTTCTGATCCTCCACAGGCCACAACAGGGGTGTTTCTGTCACGCTATCCCTACTCTACATACATATGATTCCTTACGTGTCATTATCCTTGGATTCCTCCTTTTTCTGGTATGAGGTGAATTTCTAAATTGATAAGCATGATTGTGTGTCTCTCAGCTCCCATGTGGGTAGGCACAGTGGCACATGTGACCCTAAACAGATACAAGCCAGAGAAGAACTAGTTACTTACCAACTGGTAAGGTACTTTCGACTGGATGTTCCTCCAACGTATTCTACATCTTTGACATGTAATGTTCACAGCTGTGCTGCTTCCGAATTTTTTTTGGCAGAGGGCGCCCTGCGTCGATGGTGTCGGGGCGATGTCCCTCGTAGGTCTCCGTCGAGGGTGGCGTCACCGGATGTTATAAATAGGACGCACGGCGAACATAGCCTCAGTTTGTTTTTTTCCCCATAAGATGTAACATGCTCGTACACAACGACTGCTTGACTGCACCTACCTTTGCGGGAACGCAATCTGCAATAGCATAGGAAATTCTTCAGAGGGGTAGGCTGGGACTGCGATGTGGAATACGTTGGAGGAACATCCAGTCGAAAGAATGTTACCAGTTGGTAAGTAACTAGTCCTTGGAATGGACTGTCCTCCAACGTATTCCACATCTTTGACAGACTCCCAAAGCAATATCAGTGAATGGAGGGAAAAGAATTTAGAATACCCAATAAGATGGCAGAATAAAACACTGCTTTACCAAAGGCCATATCCTGGCCATGGATTGTATCCAGGGAGTAATGCTTGACAAAGGTGTGGATGGAAGACCACGTTGCTGGTCACAAATATTCTTAATAGGAACTCCCTGCTGCAGGGCTGTGGATGTAGCCACGCCCCTAGTGGAGTGGGCTCTCAATCCCTCCAGATGGTCCTTTCCTGCCAATCTGTAACATTCAGTGATGGTGAGGATAATCTACCCAGACAAGGTCTGTTTAGTAACAGCCTGGCCTAATCGGTATCCAGTGTATCACGTATAAAGCTGGTCGTCCACTCTGACCCTGGACATCCTAGAGCTATAAAATCTCAAAGCCCTCCTAGGGTCCAACCTATGTCTCTCCTCTTCCTTACCAGGATGAGAGGGAGGATAGAAAGCAGGAAGTACCACTTTCTGGCTTAGATGAAACTCAGACACTACCTTAGGTAGAAAGGATGGACGTACCCTCATTACAACCCTATGCTTGTGGAACACAGTAAAGGGTGGCTTAGATGAAAGTGCCTGCAATTCACTCACTCTGCGAGCAGATGTAACTCCAACCAAGAAAACCGCCTTGAAAGACAACAATCTCAAAGGACAAGAGTGCATAGGTTCAAAAGGAGCACCCATCAGGAATTTCAAGACCAAATTCAGATCCCAAACCGGCACCTGAAACAGGGACGGCGGGAACACATTTGTGGGCCCTTTTAGAAATTGGTAAATCAAAGGAGTCTTAAAATAAGAACATTCTTCAGACGAGCGCTTGAAAATAGACAGCGCCGCCAGGTAACCTTTAATGGTACCCACTTGAAGACCCCTGTGGTCCAAAGAAAGCAAAAAAGAAAGAACCATCGGAATGGAACATTGAAAAGGATCGACATTGTTTCCTCTGCACCAGTCGCAAAACATACACCAACGGTACAGGGATTTGGTTGCTGGCCGTCTGGCCGAAAGCAACACCTCCAGCAAGTCATCCGGGAAGTCCCAATCCTTATATCTCAACCTTTCAGAAACCAAGTGTGAAGGTTGAGAATCTTGACCTCTGGATGGAGAACCGACCCCCCTCACGCGAGAGAAGATCCTCTCTCTGGGGAAGACGGCGTGGAGGGCAAATGGACATTTCTACAGGGTCTGGGTACCATGTTTTCCTGTCCCAATCTGGAGCAGTGAGGATCATGCGGGATCCGAAGCTTCGCAACCTCCTTAGCACCTAAGGAATGACGGGGACCGGAGTAAACGCGTACAGAAGTGGGAATGACCAATCCACGAAGAATACGTCCCCTAAGGCTCCTCTCGGAGGAAATTCCCTTAAGCAAAATCTTTCGCACTCCCGGTTGGCACCGGTCGCAAGCAGATCCATAGCTGCAACTCTCTGTATGGTGGGAGTGACCCTACCCCCCCGTTTTTGTAATGCATGGCCACTGTGTTGTCCGTCATGATCAGGACACTCTTCCCCCGCACAGCCGGCAGAAAAGCCTTCAGGGTCTGCCTGATGGCCCTCCGCTCCAACAGGTTGATGTGGAGATTGGACTCCGACGGAGACCAATGACCTCTGGCGCTCAGATCGTTGGCATGAGCTTCCCATCCTAAGAGGGAAGCGTCCGTCACCTCCGGCCATGGTTGCCAAAATAGCTCCCTCTTCATCAGATTCCCTTCGCTTGCCCACCACAGACGATCCTGCAAGACCTAGAGTGGAATCTGAACGGGATCCGACATCTTGCCTGAGAATTGCGACCACTGCATCTTGAGAAGTCATGGAAGGGATCTAATTCTCAGTCTGGGCTCTGGCACAAGAAAAATGCAGGATGCCATGAGGCCGAGCAACCTTAACAATTTGAAAGCCGGAAGACTCTGGGCACGTTGAAATTTGTTGACCATCTGTACAAAGTGATGAGCCCTCACCTTGGGAGGCGAGCACTTCCCCAAGGACGTGTCCAACACAGCCCTGATGTACTGGAGCTGTTGGGAAGGTGTCATGTGCGATTTCTTGAAATTGAGGGAGAAGCCCAGCTTGTGAAGGGAGTGGCAGGTGAGGTTGAGGTGATCCAAAGCTTGTTCGGGAGAACGCGCCCGGACTAACCAATCGTCCAGGTAGGGGTAGACGTGAACCCTCCTCCCCCTGAGATATGCTGCCACCACCACCATTAGCTTGGTGAAGACCCTCGGGGGGAGGTCAATCCGAAGGACAGGACCCGAAACTGAAAGTATGAGTTGCCAGACGCAAACCTCAGGTATTTTCTGTGCTTTGGATGAATCGGCACATGAAATTAAGCATCCTGTAGGTCCAGAGACACCAACCAATCCTGAAGTCGAATGGCCTGAATGACCTGAGAAAGAGCGACCATCTTGAACTTGTCCTTCCTGAGGAACTTGTTCAACCAACACAAGTCCAAGATGGGTCTCAGTCCCCTGTCTTTCTTTGGAATCAAAAAATATGGGGAATACCATCCCTTGTTCCTCTCCGCCACAGCCACCAGTTCTATAGCGCCTTTCTCCAGCAGGGTCAAGATTTCCTGCACAAGGAGAAGATCCGGAAGCTTCAAAGAGAGATTCCCTGGTGGATTGTCTTGAAGCCGCTGTAAGAAGGGAAGGCAGTAGCCGTGGGCTATTCTATCCAGAACCCACACATCCTAAGTAATAGCTTGCCATTCTTCGAGATGCTGAGACTGTCTGCCCCCAACCGGTGAACAATGGAACATGGCCTCATAGCTGTTGTGGAGCGGCTGTGGCAGCGCCTGAAGGCAAAGAGGCTGCTGCCTGAGCGGCTTTGGCACCTCTAGTACCCTGTCCACCACTGGTACCTTTACAGTGACCCCTTTGATTAGCGGCTCCTCTCGTTCTACCAAAAGAGGAGTAGTAACGAAAGGAAACCCCCCTCCACTGTTGTCCCCTAGGACGAAAAGGCGGAGGTTGACACACAGCTGCGCCCATAGATTTAGCAGCAGCTTTTGAGGTCTGCAACGTCTCAAAGCTCTCGCCAGCCTTGCTGCCAAACAAATGAGAGCCATCAAAGGGCATGTTCAGAAAACGGGCTTGCACATCCGGAGCAAAACCCGACTTCCGCAACCACGCAAACCTGCGTATCACGGTGCTCGAAACCATGGACCGGCTACTCTATCCGCCATGTCCAACCCAGACTATAAGGATTCGCACATGGCTTCCTTGCCATCCTGCACAAGAGCAAGGAACCCATCCCTTTCTTCCCCCTCTGGAATATGCTCAGCCGCTAGAGAGACACAATTCCACAGTGTGTGTGAAAATCTTGCCAAGGCACAGGTGGATTTGGCTCACTTCAGTGCCATACTCGCAGCAGAAAATATCTTGCGTGCCCAACCATCGAAGCACTTGTTGTCCCTATCAGGAGGGATGGTAGGGTATGCTGCCTGCCTCGAGGTGGCCGTAGCCACCTGAACCACCAAAGTCTCCGGAATGGGGTGAGTGGACAGGTAGCTGGGGTCGCTACCGGATGGGCGGTATTTCTTAGTCAACGACTTGTTGACCACCGGAAAATACTCTGGGGTCTGCCAAGTAGCCGCCACCCTTGTTTGCAATGCCAAATGAAAAGGCAATACTGGGTCAGTGGATGGACCCTGATCCAAAATATCAGTCAGGTCATCCTGATCGAATGCAACCAGAGGACCGGACCACCAGAGATACTCTAACTCTAGACATCAACCTTCTATAGGAGGATTCAGCATGAGCCCCAGGTTCTGGCCTACCAAACTCCACCTCAGGAGATGTGTCAAGGCAACTGGCATCATGCAAAGATTGACGCAACTCCTCCAACTGACTGTGTTCAGAAAAGACCATGCCAGGAGCCTCATGAGTTTCAACAGGCTCCAACTCCATATCTAACCTCTACTCCTTCCTAGGGACAGGGTCGGCCCTGGAGTCCACAACAGGCCTCACAGTCTTGGATAAAGCCTCTCTCGGAGGATCGACAGTGCCAGGGGCCTCCCCTGGTAAATTCCGGCCAAATTGCCCCAAAAGGCATCGAGGGTACCAATGGCTTAAGCGTCAACTAAGGCGCTGAAGGCTCAGAGGGCTGGATCAAAGGCTAAGCTCTGACAGCCGCACTTGACGGACACAGCGCCGACAGTGTCAATGTCGACGTCGAGCCCAGATTTCTGGGGTTTCGCTGGGGACGAAGACTGAGACCTGTATCTGGCATATCTCCAACGATCCACCGGAGCCTTGTCTGAACGGGACCTTGATGGTTCCTGACGTTTATCGCGCCGAGGGCACAGGCCGAAGGTGCGCGTGCTTCGGTCTGAGACCGTTCCCTGCCGGCTTCTACCGAAGGCGCGGACGGAACTGTGCCCTGGGATTGAAAAATCGCCAGTATTTGCTCCCTGAATGCCTCCCATTCCTCAGGAGTCGGGGATTTAGTGGGACAAGCCACTTTCCTAGCGGAGCCATCATCCGACGAGGACAGGGAAGGCGACCAATGATGCTTCTTCCGGGAGTGCTGAGATCAGGAGGACGAGTGGCAAGACCGACTCCAGGACCGAGCTCCCCGGGATTCCTTCCGACGAGGAGAGTCACCCCTCGAATCGTCTGTGGAAATACGTGTAGGTTTTTGGGATTTACGAGGTTTAGAAACCTGACCTACGTGCAACTTCCCCTTACGCTCCTGCAAGGCCCTGGCAGTCAACGACTGGCACTTCGAGCAGTCGTCGGTATCTTGACTTTCGCCCAGACACGCAGATGCGTTGCGGGTCTGTAATCGACATTTTGGACTTACAGCCCCAGCATGTCTTAAACCCAGACCGCGGAGTCAGAGGGGTAGAGTATGAAGACATTTTCTTCGAAGAAGATAACACGAGGCGCGCTGAGTTCTCGAAGCAAACACGTTTGCAGAAAAAAACCAGAAGTGAGGCTACGGGCACTGTGCGTCCTATTTATAACATCAGGTGACGTCACCCTCGACGGAGGCCTTCGAGGGACATCGACCCGACGCCATCGACGCAGGACGCCCTCTCCTGAAAACATTTCTGAAGCAGCACAGCTGTGGACATTACATGTCAAAGATGTGGAATACGTTGGAGGACACAATCCATTCAAAAGATGATTACTAAGTTAGTAATGTCTGTCTGCCTTTTGGGGCTTATGAATCTGTTTATATTCAGATGCTTTGAATAGATTAGCAAGCAGTACCAAATGTATTTGGCGGGAAAGCTGAAGGAACAGTAGAAAATAAATGCTTAAGTATAACCTGTGCCATCTGTGAGTCTGATATTGCTAGAGTAACAACACAAAACTCCAAGTTGCTGCCCTGCAAATAGCACCAACAGGACATGGCCACTGTGTTCCTTGTTAAGTGAGCTTTAGGAGTGAAAGAAAGAGGTTTGTGTTGTGCCAATCTGTACCAGACACGAATACAACATACAATCCACCTTGCAATGGTAGTTAGTGACAGGACACCCCTCCCTTTGAGTTGCAAAAGAAAACTGACTGATTTTACAAAGCGATTTTGTTTTGTCTAGATAGAACCTTACTGCTCTATGCCCATTAAGTGTGTAAAGTGCCTTTTCTCCCCTTGAATTCGGGTTAGGAAATAAAACAAGTAATTTGATCGATTGACTATCATGACATTTCGAAATAAATTTCAGAGTAAAATGGGGAATGCGTTCTAAAAAAACCACTTTGCTTGTGAATTGTGAGAAACAGATCATCTAGTGGAGAGCACTTGAAGTTCACTCAGAAAGCTACCTTCAAAGTGAGATCCTTTATGAAAGTTTTGAACATAGGCTCAAATGGGAGACACATTAGTCTATAAAGTACTTAGATCCCACCGTGGTGGTGGCTGCCCCACCAGAGAATATATGCATTTTACCCCTGCCATAAAAGCTTTGATACAGGTACCCAGCCTGCACGGGGAGATAGTGTATCCTGCAAGTGCTCCTAAACGAAAATTGTATACCAACTCTGAGTCTAAAAGGAACAGGAGGTATGTAGCAAGGTCTGCTGGAAAAAAAATCATCATATTGAAATCGCTCCTTGTGCACCATAATACAAATTGCTTCCATATCTTGAAATGACAGTGTTTTGTATTTGGTTTCCTGACCTCTCATAGTATATCCATGCTGTGTTGACGCAGGTTAAAATAACCAAGCCCTCAAGAGCCAGGCTACCAAGTTCATATATTGTGGAATGGAATTTGCTATCGGCTCACTTTGTTAAGTTAACAAGATGCAATTTGATTGGTGGTTGAAGTGGCAATTGTAGGAGGGGAGGATACCCCACTTGCCATGTATGAGTTGTGGCTTGTGAAGGCACTAGGAGGGGGGTGGGGGGGCCGATAAAGTTAGCCTGCACTGGCCACGATTGGAGTACAAGAAAGTAGTACTTGCAACAACAAAAATAATTTGTGAAAGATAAATGGAGATCCCTGTTTCATGCCTTACAATCCAAAAATAATGTGTTAATTTGGCAACTAGTAACAGATAGAGAATTGAAGGGAGACCAGTTATTGGAATGCTGTATCAGCGTAGACGACTAGCGGCAACATTTTGCAACACTCTATAGTGGCTTGGATATCGAATCTCCGCCCCACCCCCCCAGCTAATATAGTGGGTGATCCTTTGATATTTCATCACCTGTGTATTACAATAGGGGATGTAGCGCGAGCAACAAACTTGCAAAAGAGTGGTAAAGCAGCAGAGATTGACTTAATACCGGCTTGATTTGTTCAAGGACAAGGTGGGCATTTGGGTCCCTGTTTTTTGTAGGGTATTCAGCGGGGCTATATGGGAAGGTGTAATCCCAGATTCCTGACGAAGGGCCACAATAGTTCCCTTGTATAAAAACGGAGGCAGGAATATTCCTGCCAATTATCACCCAATATCCCTCCTGGACAGTGCGTGTAAACTTTTCGGAAAGGTTATTCTTGCGTACCTACAAGACTGGGCAGATAGAAGGAGAAATTACTTACTGTAATGAATCATCTTTTTATGCATTCTTCTCCCGCAGATTCCTCATCTGATAGTATTCCATCCAGCTCTGCTGCTTCGGCCATTTTTTTACAGGGGGCCAGTGTACTTCGACCGGCGATCCGTCTTGTTCGGCATCTGGTCGTTGGCTCAGGATGTGACGTCAGGCGTCGTATAAATACCACGTCACTATGCCCCATACCTCAGTTTCCCCCTTTTGTCCTGAGCACATCACGGTGCATAGGAAAAGAGAGGGAACAGCGGGCTAATGAGCCCTTAAAAATAACTAACCATAAACCTCCGAAAGAGGAACAATTTGCAACAGACACTAACAAGTAGCGTCAGAAAAAACCTTCCTCTTTTTTTTTTTTAGAACATGTGGCAGAAAGGACAGAAACTGACACGGAGGACCATTACCAAGTCAACGTGAAAGAGAAGATGCGCACCAACCATTGGCTTTCTGAGCGGGGATGGATGGGAGGGCAGATGAGGAATCTGCGGGAGAAGAATCCATTGAAAGAACATTACGGTAAGACATTCTTCTTCAATGGATTGCTATTCTCCCTCAGATTCCTCATCTGATAGACTCCCAAAGCAGTAGATGAAGGAGGCATGCAGAAAGGTAAACAAAGACATTTTGCAGGACCACCCTGAACAAACATGCATCGGCGGTATGAGCCACATCTAGACTATAGTGTTTAACGAAGGTATGAAGGGATGACCATGCTGCAGCGCGACAAATATCCTGAAAAGGGACTCCCGTTTGTAATGATGTTGAATCTGAAACTCCCCTGGTCGAGTGGGCCCTGATTCCTAACGGTAATTCCTTTCTGGCAGACTGGTAACTTTGTGCTATACAGAAAATGATCCAGCGGGATAATGTTTGCTTAGTTATGGGCTGGCCCTTACGGGCTAAGGAAAAAGTCACGAAGAGCTGGTCGGCTCTTCTGAATTCAGCCATTCTCACAATATAATAGCTTAACGCCCTTCTGGGGTCTAGGCAATGTAATCGCTCCTCCTGCTTAGAAAGGTGTGGAGGAGGATAAAAGACTGGAAGGTCGATGGATTGCGATAGGTGGAACTCTGAGACAACTTTGGGGAGGAAGCCAGGCCTTACCCTGAACAAGACTTTCTTACGGAAAGAACGCAGGAAGGGTGGCTTACAGCATAAGGCCTGCAGCTTACTCACCTGCCTTGCAGATGTAATAGCCACCAAAAAGGCTGTTTTCAAAAAAGAAGTCTTAAGGGATAGGTGTGCATAGGCTCCAAGGGAGCCGCAAGCAGAAATGTTAGTACCAGATGAAGTTCCCATTCCGGGACAACAAAGGAAGTTGGCGGAAACTTATTTACAAGGCCTTTCAGGAATTGTGCCATTACCAGGATTCTTTAAAAAATTAGCCTTGATACAGGGATCTCTTCAACACAGAAAAGGCTGGCAAATATCCTTTGACTGTGGTGACCTGTAGGCCTGCTGAGGGCGTTGACAGAAGGAACTCACTGTAGTGGTGGGGCAAGAGATGGGGTCTATCTCGCGTTCCCTGCACCGCGCCTCAAATCTTCTTCACCTGCACGCGTACAAAGATCTTGTAGACGGTCTGCATGCAGCCAGCAACACCTCAAGCACTTCCTCAGAGAGGTCCCAGTCATCATACCTCATTCTCTCAAGGGCCACGCATGTAGGTTGAGGGATTCTGGTGTCGGGTGGAGTATCCGACCTTTCGACTAGGTTAGGAGATCCGGTGGCTGAGGCAATCGGTGAGGTGGACAGATGGACAGATCCAAGAGATCAGAGTACCACGTTCTCCTCGCCTAGTCTGGGGAGATCAAGGTCATGGTGGCTCAAAACCTCTTCTAACTTCGGAAGAAACCATGGAATGACGGGAATTGAAGGGAAAGCGTAATGGAGATGAAGGTCCAATCCACCAGAAACGCGAACCCAGTAAACCGTTTGCTGGGAATTCCCTTGAGCAAAACTATCTGCACTTCCTGTTGGATTTTGTTGCAAACAGATCAACTGCTGGGGTAACCCAGAGAGAGAAGACCTCTTCCATGACTTACTGGCACACTTCCCACTCGTGTGAGACAGTGCTCTGTCTGCTCAGAGCATGCGCCAAGCTGTTCTCTGTGCCCGCCAGAAGAACTGCAGAGACCGAGATCCTGTTCTCCTGTAACCAGAATCAAATCATCATCGCCTCTGTGCAGAGGGGGCAGGAGTGCACACCACCTTGTTTGTTGAGATAGTGGTGCATCGCCACTGTGTTGTCCGTCAGAATGAGGACATGCTTCCCCTGCAGAGACGGGGTGAATTCCTACAGGGCACGCCTGATGGCTCACAACTCCGACCTGTTGATGTGCCACCTGGTTTCCGTTGCTGACCAAAGACTGCTCACCTTCAAATCATAGATGCATTCATGACCACTCGGGTCTGAGGCCAAGGAGGCCCGAAGGGTTCCCACTCTAAGAGACTGTTGTGATCCGCCCACCAGGACAGGTCGTTGACCACTGATGCACACAGCCTAAGGAGAAATGAGAGAGTACTGAGGAACTGTGACCACTGACCCCTCAAGAGCCACTGCAGGGATCTCATGCGCAACCTGGCCTCTGGCACTGGAAAAATGGAGGAGTCATGAGAGCTAAGAGGCAAGAAGGAAACCGCTGGTAAAGTGGTATTGTTCTGAAAGAAGTTGACCATCTGTGTCAAGCTGACTACTCTCTCTTCAGGAGGGAAGGCTTTCCCAACCCGGGTGTCTAGGACTGCGCCGATGAACTGGAGCCTCTGGACTGGCGTCATTTGGGACTTCTTTAAATACAGGGAGAAGCCCAGCCTGTGTATCAGCAAGCAGGTGTCATGTAAATGGGACAAAACCTGGACTGCAGACTTCCCTCGGATCAGCCAGTCGTCCAGATATGGAAATACGTGAACCCCGGATCTCTTGAGGTGAGCGGCAACTACCGCCATGAGCTTGGTGAAGACCCTTGGGGCAGAGGTTAGACCAAAGTGGAGCACCTTGACCTTATAGTGCATATCCCCTTTGGTGAACCTTAGTAACTTCCTGTGCTATCGATGGATCGGCACATGGAAATAAGCGTCCTCTAGATCTATTGACAAAAGCCATTCCTGTAGTTCGAGAGCGTGGAGAATCTCTCTCAACGTCACCATCCTGAATGTGTCTTGCCTCAGGAACTTGCCCAAGGCCCTGAGGTCCAGAATGGGACAGAGACCTCCTCCCTTCTTGGGTACCCGGAAATACTGGGAATACCAACCCGATCCTCTCCGCTTGGGATGTACCTCTTCCATGGAACCCTTCAACAACAGGGCTCTCAGTTCTTCCTGAAGCTCCTGTCCCGGTTGGATTGGGGATTGCGGGGGTATGACCGGGTGTTTTCTTAAAAATAGCAGAAAATGACCCCACTGAATGAGCTGAAGAGCCCAGGCATCGGAAGTAATTTACTGCCACTGGAGCAAATGCTCTGTTAACCGTCCGCCAACTGGTAAGTTGTGAGAGGGGAAATCAAAGCATCTTAGGAGGCTGGGTCACCCCACCGCTGAAGCTACGTGTTGGCCCTTAGAAGCCCCTCTGCCCCTCTCCGGAGCGTGAGAAACGCTTCTGCCCTTGCCTGGTCGGTGGGACTGCCCTCTCCTGCCATAAGGAACCTACCGCCTGTAGCCCCGTGCGCTAGAGGCGAGCTGAATGCAGGTATGGCTGGCTGCGCAGCTAGGCCTAAAGATTTAGCAGCAATTTTTGATTCTTTAAATATCATCGGCTTTCTAGCCGAACAGAAGATCGCCCTCGAAGGGCATGTCCAGGAGCTTAACTTGGACACTAGGCAAAAAACCATAGGTTTTTAAATAGGCCTGCCTTCTTAGCATTATTGTTGACGCCTTAGGGAGGCCCACACAGTCTGCAATGTCCAGGCCCATTCGCATTGACTGTGAAGAGGGAAAATGGGACGATCCCTTCTTCAATTCTCGTCCAGACCATGGCCTATGACGTCACGACCTAAGCACCCACCGCGGGAAGAGTTTGACCCGCTCACTGCCGCCCCAGACTTCAAGATCCACCATGGCCACGCCCAGCACACCCAGGAAAGCTGCGCGTCATCCCAACCACGTGCTGGGACCTCGGGTGGAGCTGACACCGACCATATGGACCAACTCGATTAGGCATCACCCCCAAATATCGCCATCGTTAGAGATGACATGACGACATAGTCAGCGGACAAGAACACAGGTGCCACCAAACACCTGGATCAGACACATACCAACCCACACAAAGAACATACTCAGTGCTATGACGTAGAGGACCACTCACACTCACATATGCATCGTTGTTATTTTTCACATAGGCCAACTACAGCACCGCAGAAACGCAAGACGCCAGAAGAGCTCATGTACATGCTTGCAGACGCTTCCTTGCTACTAAAACCATGAAGATGTAGCCCTGTATATGGACTAATGCATAAGAACCCATGTCACCCCTCGCGACCCCTGTATTATGGACTGTATGCCGCCACCCATAAACTAGGCCAGGGTAGGCCGCAAACCAGAGTCCCCAGGCCAGAGCAGCTCAGACAAAGCTGCAAGATGCTGATCATGCAGAACAAACCCTGACGAAAACCCCACAGCCAAGGCCACGAAGTTCCAAGTTACACGCCGCGCTCCTGCGCCAAGGTTACACCTGGTACTGCTAAAAATCAAATACCCGTAATTCTGCTCCAGCCATGGTCTTCCAACAAGTGACCAGGCCGACCTGATACGATGCCAAGCCCCAAGGACCAGAGAAGCTCTTGGGTCTCACGTCTGGGACACAGACTGCAACAACGAAGTGACAAGTTGGACACCGACAGCGATGGGAAAGGGACACCCAACAGCCGTCAGACCTGTCCATTGTCCGCCACTGACACATAGTCATACATTGTTGCCAGCACCAGGTACACTGAGAGCTGGGAACAGCATTGGTCCCAGGTTTGGGGGCTCGCGGGCGAACCAATCAGAATACGAGGGGCTAACCACTGACGCCACTATAGTATAGCCAATCACTAACTTTTCCCTTGTTACAATTCTTATGTAGCAACTATTAGGGACGACCCAAGCATACCACCTGTTAGGGAGAATTCTCTCTTTAGGCTGAATTTACTAACCTAGTGAGTCCACCAGCAGCTCTGCTGGATTTCTGGAGGGTTTTTTTTCTCCTGCCAAGAGTGAGACTCTTTTTTTCCCACTCTTGGACATGATTTATGGTGTTCCTTTGACTGTTAATGTGTTTTATGGGCTATGGGGTCCTTTACTCCATAGGGTCTCATGTGTTTTTACTATGTGTGTTACACAGCACCCTCCGTGCAGTAACACAAGGGTGTCATAGTGACCCCCCACCATAGACTTCATACCCTGGGACTGACTACCGTCTCCCAGGGCATGTAAAGTCACCATTGGCTTTACTAGTCCCAAATTATTAACAGACACCAATACAAACCATCATATTGTGGACGTACTGGTCGGGGCAATTCGATTGCCCCGGGGTCTGTTAGTCGAGGGGGCACGTCTCCGTCCCCCCGATCGAGTTTTGGCTGGTGGCAGTGGATACTACTTTTTATATTCGACCACAAATATATTCCAATGGGATTTTCCCATTGTTCAAGGCAACCAACTTTAATTATTTAATTCTCATAGCCTCGAACATACCGCCAGTGTATTTAATTAATATTAATTCGCCGGTTGGTATTTTTTGCCAGGACTCGATTCTAAAATGGCGTTTGTGTTCTCTTCTGTGACTCCAACCCAAGTCGAGCCCTTTGTTCCACTTTTTGGCGGGATTCTCCACAGAAGCCTCCAAAAGTGGTGCCACTCTGTCTGGGTACCACAGGGGGTGTCAGAGGGGGTTTAGGCACCCTGGACTGAGTTACCTTGGTAACTCAAGTCGCACTCTTGTGTGATTGGCCCAAGTGGTGAGCCGGCCGGCTCACCACTTAGCATGTTTGATTGACTGCTAGGTTGAGTGAATGGGGGTATGCTGCATAAAAGCAGGGCTTTGGGGACTGGAACTTCAGAAGTCGCTACAGGACCTGAGAATCCGACGAGGGAGAAGCTGAGCCGACCTACCACAACGACACCACCGGTGGAGCCCTGTGGAACCGACTCACCACTTCCCGACGACAGAGAAGATCTCCCGGCTGGAGAGGCTTCTTCCCCTGACTGGTGGGCACAACCAGTTTACCTTCTTCTCTTCGCACCCCAGACCGGCCTGTGGTCGAATTGCCCGTGCCAAGCACCCCGGTTTCCGGATAGCCAATTACCACTGGACCGCGAATCAACGGACCCCTCCCCTTGTACCTGAGAAACTCTGCAGCTGGTTTCTTCCCTGGCAGTGCAACAGACTCCTGTCTTCCTCCCCGACGAGATCCTCTCTTCCCCCGGACGAAGCACCGACTTGCATCCGCTACCAGGAACAACTGCCCCCGCTGGAGTATTCTCACCACTTTAAGGTACTGTGTCCGCCAGGCCTCCCTTTCTAAAGATTGCTACAAGGTAATAATAACTCCGTAACCTTCTGGACTGGGCTGGCCGCCTTGACCCTCTAACTGGTCCCTTTCTTTGGTCCAACTCCTTTTTGAACCGTTACAAGACTTTTGTGCACTGCAACCATGTGACCTTGGACACATTTCGGTTTGATCCTCTTAAAGCGGGTCCGGCCTACTGACTCTGAATTCACAGTGTTACTTTGCCTTCCTCTCTTGTTGCGTTCGTGAAAAAGTGTTGGGATCTGTTTAATTTTATTCTTTGCTTTTCTCTCCATTTTTAAAACGAATTATTAGAGTGCCATCTACGTTAAGCGCTCACCGCTGTCTGAAAATAAGTGGGGCTTTATTTAAGACTTGTCTAAATATTCTTTTAAGGGAGTGTATATCTTTTAGTGACTGTGTTTTTGAATTGCTTACTATTAGTGCCTGTGTGTTTTTCTAGATGTGGTTTTAAATAAATAATGATATCTCTTTTACACCAAGCTCTGGTCAGTGTTTACTTGTTCTACTGTGTTCTTTTGACCTATTGTGAATACTCTGTATACTGCCTAACTCTTCTTGAGGGAAGTTTGACTGCTCAGCCACAGCTACCAAGTGAATCCGTGTGGTACAGACTGCTACCAAGTGGGTTTATTGCCAAACACCTGTAGTCCTAAATCTTTTGCAGTGGTCCCAGAGGGAACTGCACAAGTTTCCGCCTAACACCACCTGACCCCTTCGCTACCAATAACCTTTCCTTCTATACGCGTCTATACTGACCCTACCACTCGGTGAGCCAACCCGAGATAGCGTTAGGTTTAGGGGCTAGTTTTCCCAGGTGACGCACGTAGTCACGTCATCCAGCTAGAAAAAGGGCCTGCGAGCCCATCACGGACGAGACGTTCCTTGGGTACCTGTGCTCCGAGAACCTGTCCCTGTCTGTTTTGTGCAATAAACAGCAGTAACTCTTTTGCTCTTGTGTGTGTGCCTCATACTCCTTTGGGACACGGGAGGAAGGCCCTGCCGACCCCCGGGAAATTACCCCAACAACTGCCTGGCCACCTCCTTCCCATCCTCCACCAGCTGTAGGAAAGCCCTTGCACATCTCTCCTTCTGGGACGTACTGTGCAGCATTTTCAACTGCTGTCCAGAAACCAAAAGAGTACTTGGCAAAACTGCCTGCCACACTTGTAGCCTTAAGAGCCATACTACCTGAAGTGAATGCTTTTTTGGCTAAGGCATCCACTTTTTCGCTTCCCTGTCGGGAGGCAGAGTGGAATTGGAAGATGCAGGTCTAGATGAGACTGTGGCAGCCTGCATAACAAGCCCCTCCCAGGGAAGGATGAGAGGAGAGGAAGGATGGGTCTCCTCTAGCCGGCCTCTATTTCCCAGAAATGGTGTAGATGCCTGAGGAATAGAGCATGGGTGCTGCCACAGAGTTGTTGCAGGGTCAGCAATGACAGGGTTTAAAGGCATACTGCGCACTGTAGTGGACCCTTCATCAAAAATATTGTTGAGGTCATACCTTTTGTATTGCCGCCACTGAGGTTTGCAATCCTAGGGTATCAATGACCCTTTCTACCAGGCCCTGAATTTTGACAACTTATGAACATAGGGCTGGCATTGTTGGAATTCCAGGTCTGGAGAGGTGTCCAGATGGCTGGCATCATGGAGGCCTTGAGCTAGCTGTAAAAGCTGGCTGTGATCTTCAAAATATTCGACACCTCCTGTACCCAGGTAAATGGGATTGACATCCCCCTGGTCATTGGCATCAATAGCACTGAAGATACCTGCCATGGTGTCGAAAAATTCGGTCCAGGGTTGCGGTGTAAAGTTTTTCTCGACAACTGTTGATGTCGAAGGTTTGTGTGTCTGACGGCGTCGATATGGTGGATGTCGGTGTCAATTGATGTCGAGACGCCATAGCGTAGACATCCTTGGATGTACAGGGTTGATCCAGCTCCCGTTGGACCTATTTCGGTGTTGAACGGTTTATCAGCACCGACGTTGACTGTACTGGGACACGAGAGGGGTTGGAAATGCAGAGCGCTGCTCATAAGCACCAAAGCCTGCTGCATGCTTCTTGACTTGGGCATGTCAAGCATGGAGGACTTAAAATCCTCCCACTTTTGGCGGGTGGTTGGCCCCGCCGACGGCTTACCTTTTTCCATCGACGAATTGGAGTCCTGACGGTGGTGGTGACACCTTTTCTTGTTTCGGGAGGAGGAAGAATGGCTCCTCGAGTGGAACTGTTTCTTCTTCCGCCTATGTTCTTTTTCAGGGGTGTGCCCCTCGGTTTCGGCCTCCGAAGACCGAACCTTCCACCGCACCAGTGGCATAGAGGGCGGCCAACCAAGAGCGAGTTTAGCGGCTGGATTTCAAAGAGATTTGAGCTGCATTTTGGTGCACGACGGACACAAGTCTGTCCCATGGCCCATGGGAATGCACCAGAGAAACAACTTGTGTGGGTCAGTGATGGACATCTTGGTGCCACAATCGGAACACTGCTTTAAATGCGATACCCGAGCGAGCAACATCTCGCGTTGAGGAATTAACAAAACGTTTTCTGATGAAAATGTCAAAAGAGTCAAAGACTCGCCTGTGTTCCCAAGCAGCGTGTTAGCGCACAGAAAAAGAACTAAAGTGTGGGGTGTAGTGACGTGGTATTTATACGACGCCTGACATCACATCCATAGCGGACGACCAGATGCCGAGCAAGACGGATCGACGGTCAGGTCGAGGTCCACTACGCCACCCTGTCGAAGGTTTTCTGAAGCAGTAGAGCTGGATGGAATATCTATCAGATGAGGAATCTGCGGGAGAATAGCAATCCATTGAAAAAACACTATCACGCCCTCCAGGCTGGTTTTAGAAAGAGCAGAGGTACTCTGGACCACTGCTTCATGCTTCTTCTGCTAATACAAAAATACACAGTGTTAAAAGGCATGAAAATATATG
Source organism: Ambystoma mexicanum (assembly GCF_040938575.1). Taxonomy (NCBI): domain Eukaryota; kingdom Metazoa; phylum Chordata; class Amphibia; order Caudata; family Ambystomatidae; genus Ambystoma; species Ambystoma mexicanum. The sequence continues at coordinate 44,206,572 of NC_090936.1, read as the reverse complement.
CTGCATTCATTGACTTATGGACTGCATTTAATTCTGCTCCGGAGAACTATTGTGGAACCTTTTATCATCATATAAAGTACCAGCCCAATTGATTTGGATAATTAGGTTACTGTACTCTGGAAATAGTGCATCGGTCCAAAATGGTTTAGGGGGTGAAAATATAAGCTTGTTTGATGTTAGCAAAGGGGTGAGGTAGGTTTGCGTCCTGACACCCCTTCTATTCGATTTGTACACACAAGTGATAATTGATGCATTGATGGGGGGTGGGTGCCAGGATTGCCCAAAGATGGCCACAGATACGTATCCTCCCTTATTTTATGCAGATGATGCAGTTTTGTTGGCCACAACCCTGCAGGAATTGGAAAAGGCAATGGCGATTTTTATGTCTAAAGGCAAGGAACTGAAATTGCACCTAAATATTGAGAAATCAAACCACATTTTGCAAAATCCATGCCTCTGGTTATTTGGGTTAATGGAGTTTGGCTTGACCAGGTAAAGATCTTTGACTATCTTGGGGTACGACTCCAGGATTCTGAAGGCTGGGCTGCGCAGATGGGTCGCTCAGTTACCACTTTAGAAAATTCAGTGAGTCTATTATTGCTTTCCATGCAAGTTATGAACAAGGTGCGACCTCACCTGCCTGACTGCAAAACTGTATTTGGCTGAGCTATGCGGCTATGCCAATACGGCCAAACTCATAACAAGTGAACACAAGTTTCTGAAAAAAATGGTACTGCTACCCAGGTGCGCTTCCTCAGTTTTGGTACTTTTGGAACTCAATGTGATCCCAGTGGGTGTCTTAGCCACGCTGAGACCTATTGTTTTTTTGGTTCAGATTGTGGAACCAGGAAGGGCTGGTAACATTTAGAGAAGCCCTATGCCATATTATGTCTCTGGACGGAGGGAAATCAATTGATTATCTCTGTCATGTTAGAAAAATGCTTAGTAGCGTGGGGAGAGGCAATTTATAGGACAATCCTTGGTGCCAGCCTGTTGGAATGAAGAAAGCAATAAAGTTTGAGGTCATCCAAAGAGCCTGGGACCTGTTAGTGGTTGATGCTATGAAGCTGAATTTGGGCCTGGGATATCTTGCATTAAACTCGCCTGCCAACTTTTTTTATTTGGACATAATTTCTCCACTGTTCACAAAATCTCTATGAATGCGATTGAGAATTGGAATCCTCCCTGTGGAAGCCTTCACACAATCTTGGAACTAATTGAAGTCAGATCAGTGTATGATGTGTGGTACGGCAAAGAGTCCGTGTTGCATTTTATGTTGACTTGTCCAAGACTAAGTATCTTCGGTGCATGTATCTGAAACCAATATTAAAAGAGGCAGGGATCAGGGATACATGTTCTGCTATGATGTACCTGAGACAGACTCTTCAATCCCACGTTGTCTTTGCAACCGCACAATACACCCATAGGTCGTGGCTGTTATCCCCAGCCAATTGTAAGGATGTAGTGATAATTGTCTGAGGCTGCGAGCAGGGCTCTCCTCAATTTTATAAATGAATTCAGCGTGCTGATGGATTTTAAATATATTATGTCATGTATGTAATAACTTGAAGGTATAACACAGAACAAAAGTTTGACAACTGGACTGGATTAGTCAAACTCTCCTGGAGTAATATGTGAATTACTTTGTATAGGAGAGAAATCAGGGGAAGGAGTAAGCAAATCTCCATGACCAGTTCATCTATAGGGTTGGGGAGAGACCCTGGTTTTGGGTACCTGTCCATGAAGAGTAGAACATTTTGCATGTGTACTTTTCGCAAATAAGCCTATGGGACTCATTACGGCCATGCCGGTCCGGAAAAAAAGTGCATGTAACAATGTCAGAAGGTGAGGACTACATCTCCAATAATCATCCTGGTAACCTGAAGGAAAACCCGAACCGGACTAGGAAACCACTTTCATTATCACAAGGTCAGGAAAAAAGGGGGGCGGGTTGGGTCAACAACCCACAGAGGTACTTTACAAAACCCATGGAAGACACTGCAAGGTAACCCACACACTGTCTATAAGAGGGGATACAGCGTACCCCTCCCATTCTTAATAACAAAGGGTAAAACATAGAATTACAGCCTCCTTCATTCTCCAGGGAATTAATTATATACAGACTATTTTGACGTAAACAGGAGAAGACTGAAAGCACTTATGGGGGTATTATGGGCTGCACTCTGTGGCATCGCTGGAGGCTACAGTCACGGCAGTGGTACGCACTGCGCTCTGTGGCCTGCCATGGACGGGCCATCACGTTAGTTGGGAACGAGATTGAGCAATCTAGTCATTGATCAACTATGCCATCTTCTGCTTTCCCAGCGCTCTTAGCACCGACATTCTGGATCGACACTGTCACAAAGCTGCACAGTTCCTGCAGCCAGCCTAGTCACTTTCCCATTGTCTTGCTCCTTCTTGGCTCTCCTGTTTTTTTCTTCATGGTTTCTCCTAGTTATTTCCCTGCCTCCCTCTCCTTCCTTCTTGCTGCCGGACCTTTCTGCCTGGTTGGATTCTTCCTCCTCAGCTGCTCTTGGACATGCCGTCATCCGTTCCTTCTTCCATGGAATTCCTGCTGGCCGCCTACTTCAACCAGGGCTTTTCCTCCATCAGTTGTAGTTTTTTTTCGATCCCTTTTGATAACTTAGTGGTTACTAGGTTTCTCTTCATTATATCTTCAAATCATTAAGGGGTAACATGGTAGCTACTGACAGGGGTCGACTTTAACTTTAAACTGCATGCCGGATGCAGACGAGCATGGTACGGTCATCCCCTGATAAGAGGCGAGAAGCATCCAGAAGTTGAAAGGGAGTGAGAGTTGCAGGCAGACAGGAAACGGCAGGTTAGACCAATATAAACCAAGATGGCTTCCCTACCTGCTAAAGCGTCCGTCTCATTGAGCCCACCCTCAGGAGATCTATAGGAAGGACATTGCTGCAGCAATCATGACGGAGCCCTCCACTAGAGTCACACCTGCAGCCTATTGCCTTATAGACAAGCCCACTATAAAAGCAGCTCTATACCCAGGCTGTTTGAAGGTTTCTGGAGAGGAGTGCAGATGGCATTTGTACAGTGATGGAGAAGGGGCAGAAAAAAGCACTGTGGAGCAGAGAGGAGGAGGCTGGAGGAGTAGAGTGTGGTTCTGGAGTAGAGTGGGGTGGAGAACTGGTAACATATTAGAGGAGGAGGTAGAGAGAGAGAGAGCGCTGGGATGTAGAGTGCCATGCAAAGAGGTAGGGGGAGTATTGGACTGGGAAGGATTAACATCAAAGGTGTTGGAGGAACTTAAGGAAAGTTTAACAGCAAGAGAGTTGTTGGTGGTGGGAGAAAGAGGGGGAATGGGAGAGGAATTACCATCTAGAGGGGAGGGGAATGGTCAGTGAGAATTGGCAGGGGAGAGTTAAGGAGGAGGTGGGAAAAGCTATTGTAGGAGATTGTGGAACGTAAAGAGGTTGAAACATTTGAGGAGATGGGAGTATTTCCAGAGGAGGTTGGCAGAGTCAAGGAGAGCAGGTTACGAGAAGGAGGTTGGAGGATTTAAGGAGGAGGTTGGAGAACAGGATAAAGGGAGTGTGTGACACCAGGGAGGTGGAACAAAGTTGGAGGGGAGATTTATTGGAGGGGGAAGTTTTGTGATGGAACTACTGGGGAAGATGAACTACTCGAGAAATAGGAGGAAAGCAACAACTTGTACAAACCACAGGAAGTGGTATATGATATGGGTTAAGTCTCCGATCTGGAAGGGAGGAGCCAATGTTGGAAGGTGGCACACGCTTGTGGCATGGCAACGAGCAAAACAGGACTAGCGGAGTCTATACGGCACCCTGTAATATAGGGGGACCCTTGGGTTTGGCATATCAGCTAACCAACCTCATTACATCCCAATTGGCAGACCTGAAGCAATGACTGCACCCCGACCGCCAGGAACAATGCCAGAATTGGGTAGGTTTCCCAGTCATGTGTAGATACCACAGGGAAGGACTGGATAGGGGATTCTGGATCTCTAGCAAGGAAACCTGCACCGAGAATTTTACTCAAATGGACATTACTCCAAAAGGGACATTTAAGTTTCCTTTTATCTACCCTTTTGTTATTTTGGCCCATAACTGTACACAATATCAAATAAAGCCCTGTGCACATACTTTAGCCAGTATTGTCTGTTGGATCTAGTGGCCACCCAGATAGTCTGGATACCCCATGTTTCAAATATCTGTTTGAGTATGTTTGTGTTGTTTCAATGCGTGCTCCTGAGCCGACAGCCTGCTTATTCTGACAAGGCAGTAGCCTGGCCTTGTCAAGATGGGACAGGAAACCCTGTCAGCCAGTGGTGGAGGCCTACCAGGGAGAAATTAAGAGCCAGTCCTACCCCTGAGGTAGACAGTGGCAATTAAGAGGGCTCAAATCTTAGTCCCCAAACCCCACTTATGCCAGTCTGTTTTTGGGCAGTCCACCTTTGGCTCCTGCCATGTTTCCTAGACTAAACACTAGCCCATCTTTTTGTATCTTTTCCAGAGACCAAACATCACAGATAAAAACAAACAAAGCATTAGAGGGAGAACGTCCCACACCAGCAGCTGAGAGCCTGCAGCCAGACCACTAAAAATCAGTCCCTCAGTCTCTAGCGATACACGGTCGGCAGAGAACGAACAGCAGAGTGAGCAAGGAGCAAATGCCAACACCTGTGCATGACATCCGGAAACAGCCACTCCGCCAACTGATGGTGGTAAGCAGATCGGGCCACCACAGTCTTCCCTAGACCACCAGTGACAGATGCGTGATGCGTGAAAGTCTAAACTATGCCACCATGAGACTTATCTCATAGGAACCTAGAATAGGGTCCCCTAACATGAACAAAGAAACTAGACTTCCCGCACCATCATTGTTGTTACGCGGCAGGCCTGCACGATGAAGATAGGTGGGGCTTAGCCCATTTCTTCTAACTGTTGCTGACATCTCACCGTCCTCGGTCGGGATGGAAGGGAAAAGATTAGCCAAGGACAGACAGCCAATTCCACAAGACGGAGAGAGATAAAAGGAGCTCACAGGAAGCAGGACGTGTGGGTTATTCGGGTGAGGTCAGAGGAGGAGTAGGTGGATGCCGAAGAGTCCAGCAAGAGGGTGGAAGGAGTGTTGGCCATTTCTAGAAAATGTGAATTAATGGCTAGGCAGTGAACGTGGTACTGCCGTGTGAGTGTGTGTGTTAGTATGGCAAGATTGGTTTGAAAAGTTAGTGTAAAGAATGACTGTGAAGTGTATCGAGTGAAAGGAGGGTGTCTGAGTAGTAGTTGGAGGGAGGAGTGGTAGACAGTGTGAGGAGGGAGTAGTAGTGTGGAGGAGGGAATATTAGTGAGGAAGTGGGAAAAGTAATATGGAGGTAGTAGTAGCAGGATGGAGGAAGGGGTAGTATGCAGGGAAGGATGGAGGTGAGGCTTAGAAGTAGTAGAAGACATTGAAAGGACAGAAGATTGGAGTGAGGAGAAGTAGGTAGAAAGAGGGAGAGGTGAGAGTGAACCTGAAAGACGGGGGACTGAAGCTACTGTAATGGACAAAACCCAAATCCCAGTAGTAAACTAGCAACTAGAGTAGGTGAAGTGTGAAAGTCCCTGAGGGAGTTTAGTCAGAAATGGGGTTTTGCCTTTAATTCCTCATATCAAGTTCATGATAGAATTAGAGAGCAGGAGTAAAACATCTGTATTTACGAACCTGGGGTCAGGGATGCCTGGATTAGGGCGGAGGTACAAAACAAGATGTGAGAGAGCAAGAGTGGAACGGCCCTAGAGCCAACAATAATTTCAATTAAAATCTTTGAACATCCTCTGTGATATTATGCTGTCTGTAAGACAATTTTTCGCACTCCGGGTACATGTTTGGCTTGCATAAAACTTGCTGGTGTATGCAAAATCACCATATTTGCTGAACTAGTAGCGATAGTGCTGGTGAGTGGGTTCTGCCCTATTTGTTTAGGTAGGACACAGCTCTTGTATTGCCTGTGTTTATAAGGAGGCTTTTGTTGTGGTTTAGTGTTTGCAGGCTGCACGAAGCTTGTTTGATTGCCAGCAGTTCTAACATATTTATATGCAAGGATACCAGCTGAGGTGTCTGCATGCCCTTTGCTGAGAAAGCCTGGCACTGTGCTCCCCACCCAAACTTTGATGCATTTGTTATTACTTTTCACTTGCTCTGGAGGATTCACAAAAGGATTTCCCTTTAACATGTTTGCGTGGGTCCACCACCGTAAGGCCTTTACCACCTCTTGGGAAACAAATACAATACTGTCCTATTCTCCTGTCGACTTGTAAACATTGGCTTGATAACTACTAATAAGAGGACTATTATGTACACGTGCAAATTGAATGAGAAATACGCATGATGCTATCATTGCTAACAGACTCATTACTTTATTTTTATTTATTTATTTTTACATTTATAAAGCACACTAAACCCGTAGGCATCAAGGCGCTGTTACAACCAGTTACACTTTAGTCTTGGGTCAACATGCGGGGGGGGGGGTCAGGGGAAAAGTGGGAGGACCCGGTCAGGCAATGGCGAGGCCCTTAAGCGCAAAGTTAGTTGAAAAGCAATGTTTTCAGTGTTCTCCTGAACACCCTGTACGACTGTTCTTCTGCTCTAAGAGATGGCAGGAGAGCGTTTCAATGTCTAGCTGCAAAGGTGGGGAAGCTTGCCCCGCCTGCTCTGGACTTTGTACATTGTTTTGAACTGGTGCGCCTGATAAAAAGGGAGTTGGTAAAATGGTCCCGAGAAATTTTTCTGCGAGGTATGCCATTGCTTTTTTGTGTTAGAATAGCCCATATAAACGTTTTTGGACTGACTTGAAACTAAGCTTGATTTATGCACCTTTATTGAGAACACCAGATGGTGAAGGAGATCTATGGTCCTTAGTGTGTTTTCTTGGAATTTGCTGGTACTTTCCCATGCTATGAGCCAGTCATCTAGATGAACACATTACTAACCTCGGAGGATATAAAAGACTACGGCACACTATCAGGCTTTAAAATTAATTGGGAAATATCTGAATTAATGCCATTGGAGAAAAGCACTCGCTGTGGAACACAAATTCCAGCTTTAGATGGAGCACAGAAAGCATAAATTAGTGAGCAGTTACGGTGATCGCTGACATCTCTAGATTATACCAGGAAAAGTATTTAAAGACAGTGGTCAAGATAGAGGCAAAAGTGTAAAGATGGGTAAAATTGCAGCTGTTAGTGATACAGGTTTATTGTTTTAAGTTTTTTGGTGATGAAGAGAGAGGAAATCGCACATAAGGTTAGTGGCTGGGAGTTTGGCACAATAAATTAGGAAGCAGGATGATTATCTAAATGGCATTTATAGAGATTTTCCTTTGTTGTAGTAAAGAATTGATATCGAAGCTGTATTATGATTGGCAGGAAATTAAGTGTACCGAACACTAGGAAAAAATTAGGCTGCAAAGCACCCCTGGTTTATAAAACACACAAACTCTAAATCTAACAACCTCTATGTCTCTATGGGGATCACTCAATAGTTGTTCCTAAGGTAATATCTCACTCATTAATACTCCATCTCGCAGGAGGCACCTAATTGCCAAGGGAAATTCAACCTTCACAAGGGTACACCTCATCGGTTATTCAAAAATTCAGTTTGTTTTATTCAGTATATGATAAAAACATCTATAACATAAAATCATCAGAAAGTGGCCTGTGCTTTATAAAGTGACCAGTCTATCCCACCACAAATGTAACTTGTGCAAAATTCAGCAATTGGTAAAAAATCCATAAATCCCTCACAAAGTATTACATTTACACAAACAAAACATTCTAAAAGCCTATCGCAAAAAGTCCACAATTGCACATTTAATAACTGCACAATTTATCATCAAATTTTAATCTCAAGTGCCTTTAAAGGCAAAGTTCTCTTCTACCTAAATATCTTGCATTAGTTCATTGTTACACAGTTACATCAATGTGGATGTTTATATCTGAACGCAACTTGTTTCGTTCCTTATTTGCACTATACCACACTTCTAGGAACTTCTTCAGGGTTAAAATACATGCAAACGACCTATGCGGCCTATCATCTATGGACTAGTTAAGGAAAAATAAAACCCAAATGCTTGTGGACATTATATATTCCCGGCTGGAAACTAAGCCTTTGAGGAACGATGCGTCTAGATATCTGAAACGGGTTGGCAAAACCATTAAGTCAAGGATACTAATAATTTAGTTCGGATTACTATGCCTTACTATGATTTGCTGCCATGTTGATATTAATTGTATGAACAATTAGAGAGATGTGTAAATGTATCAAATACAAGTATAGTGTAAACAAAATGTACAGAAGTACAATTTATGAGTTGTGAAATTGTGGTAGCTTTACGGTTTCATTTGAGTTACCTTTTATCTGCTTTTATAAATAAATGAGATAACTAAGTTCAAAGAGTAATCCGTTCTTTACTATAAGAAAATTGTACAAAGTCTAACGAAGGTGAGAGCCACCGTTTAGAGTGCCTTGGATGTACCTGTTGATAGAAAAGTTAAAATTGCAGCTGTCACAGGCAGACAGATGTTCACTGGCTAAAACGGTCGTAGTGCCCAAGTTATTATATATATTTAATAATGTCCCAGGGATAACTCTAAAGCAAAAATCATGGTGATAAAATTGGTGTGGGTGGGTAGGCAACCATGCATATCCTATGGAACCCTAAACACCAAACCCTTTGGTTAAGGAGGCATAGACCTGCCCAACCTACATATGTACTATGAAGCGGCACAGGCCAATATGCCACTTAGTGATACGCTACAGAACATGAATACCTGTGTGTTAAAATACTGAGTGAAGTAACATATTCTGCGGAACTGAAATCAATATTATTGGGAATTAGAGGGTGTTTTTTTAATGTATTTTTATTGAATTTTACAACTTGACATAAAGCAGAACATTTTAAACACCCCAGCCCTTGCCCCCCTAACCCCCCACCCACTACCTTCCGGATGGCACTCTGTGGATGTCTTTAGTCTTTTGGCTTGTGTCCTTGTTACAATTAGTTGAACATTTGGAGGATCCTGATTCTGTGTGGGCACCATTGTCTCATATAATCACTCTGCAGGTAAGTGAGGGATGATCCCCAGTCTGTCCGGAACCTGCGTTGTTCCCCTTGGATATTAGATGTGATCCGTTCCATTGCTAAGAAAGTCTATACTCTCTGCATCCATTCATAAATTGTCGGTGAGGATTTCAGTTTCCATTTTTGGGCTATCGCTAGCCATGCCGCTATTAAGAGACCCATGAAGTTACGCTTCTGTGTCTTTGTCATCTGCTTCTCTCAGGGATTCCAGAGGGCGCACAACCATACCTCCTCCCCCAGCCCTTCCGTTTCTGCAAATATCTCCCTCAGTTGTGTCTTGACGTCGCCCCAGAACTGTTGGATTGCCGGATAGTCCTACCATATGCCCCTGCTCCCCGCACTCCCTCCAGCACTTGTGGTAGGTTCTTGGGTACATTGCGTGGAGTCTTTCTGGGGTATAATGCCATTGGAGTAAGATCTTAGTCCACATCTCCCTGGTCTGAATAGCTCAAGTGAGCTTGGGAATTCCCCCCCATATATGTTCCCAGTGCTCCTTTGTGAGTTTGCCCTTGAGGGTCTTTTCCCACCTCTTCATATATAGCCATGTGACCTCTTCGGTTTGCGTGATCAAAAACTTGTAGGTGTCTTGAGACACATTTTTTCGTGCCTGTGTGTGTCGTGAGGTATGTCTGGAACGGGTCAGTTCCCTAGTTGTGGCGTGTCTGATCCATGGGGACTGCAGCCAATGGTGTAACTATTTGTATTTGTATCTATCTTTTGTTGTGAGGCCCAGCTGAGCCTCACATTCTTGGAAGGATCTGATTTCTTGGGCCTGGTACATGTATTTGTATTTATTAGGTTTATATAGCGCTTTACTCCAAAACGCTGCACATTTTATCAACAGGATACATTTAACAATAACAAAATAACAGTAACAGTAGAAGCAAATAACAATTTTCAATCAGACCAACAAAACAGTATGTAGAGCAATTAGACAGAAGGGAAGAGGGAGAGTAGTGCAGTAGAGCTGGGAGGAAGAGGGAGGGATAGGGAGGAGGAGGAGGAGGGAAACGGGAGGGGTAAAGGGGTGAGAATGGGGTGGAGGGGGAAATGGAGGGAGATGATTATGGGGAAACAGGGGGAGAGTGGGGGAGGGGGAGCTGGAAGGGGGAGGAGTTTCATGACGGAGAATAGAGAAGGAGAGATTTAAGGGACGTGCGGAATGAGGAAAAGGTAGGAATAGAGCAGATTGAGAGAGTGTGAAGCTGCGCCTTGGCTGGTGCCGCGGCGTGTAGCCGGCCCGCACGAGTCGGGAGGCGCTGACATGTCCACCCTTTCCCTTGCGGCAAGGGAAGGGATACCCGCTGCGGGTAGCCGCGGCAAGGCCGCAGAAGAAGCCGCTATGTACAGCCGCGGTGGGGCCGCCAGGTACTCACCTGATCACCCCGGTCCGGGGGAGGGGGAGCAGTGCCCACGACGGCACCAAGATGCGGGAGAACGGCACCCGGCTCGCCGCCCCCGTGCTACTCCTGACGCTGCCAGAGCTGCGCATTGCTGGGGAGGGACGCCCAGCATCCGGATGCGTCCCTACACGGCACGGCCACAATCGCTTGGCCAACACAACCTCCCACCACCACAAGGGGAACGGGAATGGCGACAACCCGGGACGGCAACCCTTAAGAGGGGCGGGACTACGTCCCAGGAACCAATGAGAAGGGGGTTAACCCAGACCCTCAGTGATTGGTGGGGGCTTGAAACCTCCAGGTGTGTTAAAAGCGCGCCAAACGAGACTAATAGGTGTCTCTCATTCCACAGGACACGGAGAAGAGAGAGGAGAGAGAACCAGAGTGGTGGGCCTATCCGGACAGCGGCTCGAGATAGGACCAAGTCAGATCTAACGCCGTTGTACTACAGGAGGCCAAGACACCGGTGAAGCTAACCGGGAGGACTTGATAGTTATTCTTTCAGCATTTGCTGCCTTAACCAGTGAATAAATATTGTTTTAGCACTTGCCTGTCTCCGACTATAATTCCACACTTCACACTGGCGACGAAGGTGGGATTTTAGACAGCGCTATGGAGTCTTTGATAAAGACCCTGTCTGAGGGCCAACAACAATTGCAACAGATGGTACAACTACAGTCACAACAAGCAGCTGCGGATCGGCAAGCCTTTCAACAAGCCATCCAGCTGCAGGGCACTATACTGACCACCGCACAGGACAAACAGCATGAGACCATGTCCCGTCTCACCGATGCAGTGGCCAGTACTAGAAATCAACCACTGGTGCCCTCGGCCCTCCTACAAAAGTATAGGGACAGAGAGGATCCTGCCTTCTTCTTTACTAGTTTTGAACGCATAGCCAGAAACGCACAGTGGCCTCCGGACCGGTGGGGTCAGTATGTCGCCCCCCTACTGTCTGGGGTGATGCAGGGCACCTACCAGGCGGTAAACCCCAACGGCAACACGCCGTACGGAGAGATCAAGGCTGCGGTACTAGACCGCTTAGGCCTGGACGACGAGGCATACCGGATCCAACTGAGGGAAACCAGGCTCAGGGCCGGGGAGAGTCCACGCCAGCTATACTATAGGATAAAGGACCTAGCCGAGAAGTGGTTGCTGGCTCCAAACCCCGCTAACCAACCCCTGATCGATAAAATTATTCTGGAACAATTTGTCGAAGCCCTGCCCGGGCAGATGCAGAAATGGGTCAGGCAGCACCATCGGCCCACCCTAACCGAGGCTGTAGATATTGCATCAGCATACCAGAAGGCCGGCCACTTCCGACTACCACCTACAGGGGTATCAGCCCGCATCGCCATCCCGATATCTGACCCCCATGTGATTAGAGCTAACCGAGCCTTACCCATAAGATGGAGACCTTCCGTTGAGAACACCAGGAGACCCGAGGACAAGAGGCCAGGAAGCGAGGAGAAGGCCCCATCACCGACCCCACCCTACGAGTGGCCAGGGAAAGGGCCGCCCGGGAGGGAGAACCCAACCTAGCCAGAGGCCCAGGGTTTCTACTGCGACAAGCTCTCCTATACCGGAGGTATAAGGGTGACGACGACGCCATAAAGGAACAACTGGTGCTACCGAAGAGCCATCGTTTTATAGTGCTACAACTGGCCCACAACCATCCCTGTGGGGGTCACATGGCCTCTCTTAAAACCCAACAAAACCTACTAAAGAGGTTTTACTGGCCAGGCATTTATGGGGAGGTCGCCCAACATTGCAAGAACTGCCCCACCTGCCAATTGACTAGCGGGGTTCTACCCGCAAGGGCACCGCTACAGAAAATGCCCCTCATTTCAATCCCATTCCAGAGGATCGGCATGGACATAGTGGGACCCCTGGAACCAGCCAGCCGCGGCTATAGATACTTAGTGGTCGTAGTCGACTACGCTACTCGATACCCAGAGGCCTTTCCCCTAAAGGGAACATCGGCCTGGGTATTGTGCGACCAGCTAATTCCATTCTTTGCCCGAGTGGGGATACCCTCCGAGATAATCACCGACCAGGGTACCAATTTCATGCCAACCCTCCTAAAACAAGTATGTGGACAGTTCCAGATCAACCAGTTGAGAACCTCAGTATATCATCCCCAGACTGATGGGCTGGTAGAACGTTATAACCAAACAATCAAGAAAATGCTAAGAAGGGTGACGGGACCAGCCGGGAAAAACTGGGATCGGGTGATCCCCCTGGTGTTAATGGTGTTAAGAGACACCCCCCAGTCGTCCACCGGTTTCTCTCCCTTTCGAGCTCTTGTTTGGGAGACAGCCTCGAACAATACTAGACCTGGTTAAAGAGGAATGGGAATCCACAGAAGAAGTGTCTTTAACTGAGTATACGGAGGAGTTAAAGGAACACCTAACCGCACTACGTACACTGGCCCAAGACAACCTTGGACATGCCCAAACAACTCAAGAAAGGAATTATAACAAGGGGAGCCGAATGAGAACCTTCAACCCAGGGGACCAGGTATTGGTACTCCTGCCTACCAGCACCAATAAACTATTGGCTAGATGGAGAGGGCCGTACGAGATCACTGATGTACTAAGCCCAGTAACCTATCGGGTACACCAACCTGATCGTACCACCCCAGAAAAGGTCTATCATATCAACCTTCTAAAAAAATGGAACAAGCCTCTTCTGGGTGCCTTTGTATGTATCGAGGAAGCCAAACCGGACGAGATCCTGAACACCGTTCCTGATACCCTGGATTCAGTCAATTGGGGAGACACCCTAACCCTCGAAATGAAGACGGACATCAGAAACCGGCTGTTCCCTTATGCTGACGCCTTTTCCGCCTTACCTGGACGAACCGATGTTCTTGAGCATATAATCAAAACAGATCCCGGACCACCTGTGAGGCTTAGACCGTACCGGATACCCGAAGCCAGGCGAACCATCATCAAATCCGAGGTGGATGAGATGCTAAGGATGGATATCATCGAGCCTTCTGTCAGCGTTTGGTCGTCCCCCATAGTACTCGTCCCTAAACCGGATGGCTCGGTCCGTTTCTGTATGGACTACAGACAATTGAACGCGGTGTCCCGATACGAAGCCTATCCAATGCCTCGGATGGACGAACTCCTGGAGGGCCTTGGAGCAGCCAGTTTCTTAAGTACTCTATATCTAACCAAGGGCTATTGGCAAATACCCCATTGCTCCCAGGACAGGGAGAAAACTGCCTTTTCCACCCCACAAGGCTTATATCTGTATAAGGTCCTGCCCTTTGGCCTCCACGGGGCCCCCGCCACGTTCCAGAGATTGATGGACATCATACTGAGACTGCATGCTGGATACGCTGCTGCCTACCTGGACGACATTGTGGTATACAGCCAATCCTGGGGATCGCATCTGAACCACCTAGAACTAGTAGTGGCTGATTTACAGAAGGCAGGACTACATATCAACCCCAGGAAGACCACGATGGGAACCCACAAAACCAAATACCTGGGCCACATAGTGGGTGGGGGAGTACTGAAACCGCAGTTGTCCAAAACACAGGCTATCCATGATATACCGACTCCCACCAACAGGAAACAAATACGAGCGTTCCTGGGGTTGATCGGGTATTACCGAAGATTTATCCCTGACTTCTCCTCGATAGCCGCTCCCTTGATGGACGCATTGAGGCTCAAGGGGAATCCCAACCTGACCAACGACCCGAGGGCCCTGAACGCCATAGCACACCTAAAACGAAGGATCACGTCCAACCCGGTCCTCTGCTGCCCGGACTTCCAGAAACATTTCTTTTTACAAACGGACGCCTCAAACCAGGGCCTGGGAGCTGTGTTATCGCAGATGAATGGGGAGGACCTGCAACCGGTGTGCTTCATCAGTCGGAAATTGTTGCCCCATGAAGCGGCTTACTCAACCATTGAGAAGGAGTGTTTGGCCATCAAGTGGGCCGTTGACTCGCTCCGGTACTATCTGTTGGGTCGCCGGTTCACTCTGTACACCGACCATGCCCCCCTCCAGTAGCTGGCTCAACATAAGGACACGAACCAGAGGGTACTCCGCTGGTTTCTCTCCCTTCAGCCTTTCGACTTCGTCACGTTGCACAGGCCTGCCAGGTTCCAGCTGGTGGCTGACTATCTGCCCACGACGGCACCAAGATGCGGGAGAACGGCGCCCGGCTCGCCGCCCCCGTGCTACTCCTGACGCTGCCAGAGCTGCGCATTGCTGGGGAGGGACGTCCAGCATCCGGATGCGTCCCTACACGGCGCGGCCACAACCGCATGGCCAACGCAACCGCCCACCACCACAAGGGGAACGGGAATGGCGACAACCCGGGACGGCAACCCTTAAGAGGGGCGGGACTACGTCCCAGGAACCAATGAGAAGGGGGTTAACCCAGACCCTCAGTGATTGGTGGGGGCTTGAAACCTCCAGGTGTGTTAAAAGCGCGCCAAACAAGACTAATAGGTGTCTCTCATTCCACAGGACACGGAGAAGAGAGAGGAGAGAGAACCAGAGTGGTGGGCCTATCCGGACAGCGGCTCGAGATAGGACCAAGTCAGGTCTAACGCCGTTGTACTACAGGAGGCCAAGACACCGGTGAAGCTAACCGGGAGGACTTGATAGTTATTCTTTCAGCATTTGCTGCCTTAACCAGTGAATAAATATTGTTTTAGCACTTGCCTGTCTCCGACTATAATTCCACACTTCACAGAGAGGTAAGAAGTTCTAGTGCAGGGGGGCTAGGAGTTAGATCGAGCGGAAACGGGAGGAGGCAGAAGGGGAAGGAGGAACAGTGAGAAGGAAGTGGTCAGCTGAGCGAAGGGAGCGAGAGGGAGTGTAGAAAGAGAGAAGGGAAGAGAGATAAGGGGGAGCGAAACTGTGGAGAGATTTGAAGACTAAGCAGAGAAAATGAAATTTAAGTTGGGAGTGAAAGGGAAGCCAGCCAAGGGAGGATAGGGAAGCAGAGATGGAGTCTCGGGAGGTGAGGAGACAGAGGGTACGGATGGCAGAATGGTAGATAGATTTGAGGGGGGAAAATTGAGAAGTAGGTAGACCAAAGAGTAAGGATGAGCAGTAGAAGAGGCAAGAGAAGATAAGGGAGGAGATTAAAAGTTTAGTAGCATGGAAAGTAAGAGAGGAGCAGACTTTGCGAATATTAAAGAGGTGGTAGCGACAGGCACGAGAGGTGAGTGAGATATGATGGGAAAAAGTGAGAGAGGAGTCAAAGTAAATGCCTAAGTTGCGAGCGTGGGTGGAGAAAGGAAGATTAGAAGGAGGAAAATGAATGAAAGGAGGAGGAGAGGGAGGGGGAAGGGAGTTGGAGGGGAAGAAAACTACTTCGGTTTTGTCAGTGTTAAGGGAAAGAAAGCGAGAAGACATCCAGTTTTTAATGGCAGTAAGACAGGAAGAGAGTTTAAGGTGGAGGTCGGGAGAGAAGGAAGAGAAGGAAAGAAAGAGCTGCGTGTCGCCAGCATAGAAATGTTGAGAGATGCAAAATGAGGAGATAACAGGGGCAAGGAGGGAGGTGTACAGTGAGAATAGGTAAGGGCCAAGCACCGAGCCTTGGGGTACTCCGTATTCCAGAGTCTGGGTAGGAGAGGAGCGTCCTCCCCCAGAAACAGTAAAAGAGCGGGAGGAGAGGTAAGAGGATGGCCAGTTCAGTACAGAGCCTTTGAATCCAAAGGAAGAGAGAGTGTGGAGAAGAAGGGGGTGATCGACAGTGTCGAAGGCAGCAGAGAGGTCGTGAAGAATAAGGACAGAGGATTGCTAAGAGTGTCAAGCGGAGAGGAGGGAGTTAAGGATGTAAGTGAGGGCTGTTTCAGGAGAGTGTTTAGGACGGAAGCCAGATTGAGAAGGGGGAAGCAGAGAGAGATTAGTGACAAAGGTTGAGAGCTGCGAGTAGGCGAGGCGCTCTAGAAGTTTAGAGAAGTGAGATAGGATGGAAGTTAGAGGTTAGCAGGGGATCAGCAGAAGGTTTCTTCAGAATCGGAATGATAGTGGCATGCTTGAAAGCAGAGGGGAAGGTGGCCAAGGAAAGGCAGGTGTTTAAGAAGGAAGTTAGGTAGGGAATAAGAAGGAGGGTAGATCTTAGGAATAAGAAGGGAGGGGAAAGGGTCAGTTGGAGCAGATGAGGGATGGGCTTTGGAGAGGAGGATGGAGACGTCAGAAGGGGAGAAGTCAGTCATGCAGGTGGAGGGGGCGATGGGAAAAGGGGGAGGGGGTGAGTAAGAGGAGGAATTGATTTTTTGCCAAAGGGCAGGAATCTTGGAGGGAAAGAAGTTTGCAAAGTCAGAGGGAGAAAGGGTGGAGGAGGTTGAAGGATCAGGGGTTGGAGGAGAGAGAAGACGAGAGAGAGTTTGGAAGATGCGGCGGGGGTGGGAGGCTTGGGATTGAAGAAGGTTAGAGTAGTAGGAGCATTTTGCCGAGGAGAGGCAAGAGTCATAAAGGGAGTGGTAAGAGAAGTAGCAGGTTTGGTTAGATAGCGAAGGAGATTTGAGCCAGAGTCTCTCAAGACGTCGGAGGAGGCGTCGCATGGAGAGAAGTTGAGGAGAGAGCCACGGTTGAGAGGGGTTCCGGGTTGGACAGAAGGAGGAAAGGGGGTGGAGTAGATCGAGAGAGGAGGAGATAGAAGAGGAGAGAGTAGAAAGTGCATCATTTGCCGATAGTGAAGAGAAATCTTGGAGAGAGGGGAGAGAAGAAGAGCAAGTTTCAAGAAAGAGGGAGGGATCAAAGTTACGAAGGTCACGTCATGAAAAGATGGAAGGGGAAGGCTTAGGAGAAGAAGGAAGGGGAAGGGGAGTAAGGGAGAAAGAGAGTAAAGCATGATCAAAGAGATAGACAGGAAGTGTGGAGACAGTAGAAGAGGGGTAAGGAAGAGTTGAAGATAAGGTCAAGAGTGGAGCCAGAGGAGTGAGTAGGAGAGGAAGGAAGAGGGGAAAGAAGGTAGGAGTCGAGGATGGAAGAAAGGAGAGAGGAGTGAGGGGGAGAAGGGAGGTGAAGATTAAAGTTGCTGAGTACAGTTAGAGGAGAGGGAGAGATGAGAGAAAGGTGGTGATCGAGGTTGTCGTAGAAGGAAGAGAGAGGGCCACATGGTCGATATATGATTAGAAAGGAGATGGGGTGAGGAGAGGAGAATGATTTGTAAAGAAACTCGAAAGAGGGGAAAGAAGGAAAAGATGGAGAGGAGGAAGAGGAAAGGACAGGGGGCGGGGGGTAGAGAAGATTAGGACGGTAAGAGAGGGTAGGTGTAGAACGGGAAGAGTGGGGGAGGGGATTAAAGAGGGGAATGGACATGAGGAGGAGGGAGAAGGAGAGTAGGAGAGGACGGAGAAGGCGGGGAGAGGGAAGAGGGTGGGGGGAAGGGTAATGAGGACGGTGGGGAAGAGATATGGCCGAAAGCATAACCGAGGGGGAGAGAGAGGAGGGAGAGGGATAAAGTGGTATGGAAGGGAAGGTGGGTGTAGAGGGAGAAGGAAGGAGGAGAGGGAGAAGGTGTAGAGGGGAGACAAATAGGAAGGGGCAAAGAAACTAGGAATAGCACTGGAGGGAGTAGTAGAGCAAGGGAGAAGTTAAAGGTGGTAGAGTGCTGAAAAAGGGGAAGGTTGGCTAATAGGTCCTCAGAGGGGGCTGTCGTGGAGGGTCACTGCATCCGAGCAGTTGGAGAAGCTGATGGTATCCAGGTAGACAGGGACAGGGGAGGAGGCAGGAGAAAGTCAGTGGAGGAGTCTGCCGTGGAGTTAAACTGGGTTGGCAAGTAGTGGCAGGGAGCCAGCCAGGACTGGAGGCAGAGCAAGAACAGGAGGTGGGTGGGGGCTCAGCGGTGGATCCAACCCGGGACCAGGATGGCGGAGAGGTCAATGGACAACCAGCCTGTGGAGAAGGGCGGGCAGAGACCCTTACCTATGTGGACCCTTCCTCCTCCCAATCTGGGTTGCCGAACATTGCCATGAAGGGGGCCCGGGATTTTAGTTATTGTTTCCTCCTTTGTGGCTTTGTCCCAGACGTCTAACGTCGCTTTCATCACCCCACTGATTTGCAGGTTCGGGTGTCTGTGCTGTTTCCCTTTCCAAAGGAGGTTGCCTAGGTGGGATGTTGCCACCGTCCTATCCTGCGAGGCCCAGATTTTCTGAGAGTACCCGGGGATCAATTCCTTCAGTACCCATAATTGGGTGGTCTCATAGTACTTGCGGAAGTGCGGTAGAGCACAGCCTCCTTTATGTTTCGGTGCGGTGAGGACTGCTCTAGCCACTCAGGCGGTCTTATTTCCCCATACATACGCCATTATTACTTTGCTTAGGGCTTTGAAATAGGATGCAGGTATTCTTATTGGGATTGCCTGAAATAAGTATAGGACACGGGGAAGGACGGTCATTTTTAAGGCTGCAATCTGGCCGAACCACGAGACCGACATGGGATTCCAACGCTCTACATCCCGCTTAATCTTCTCCAGCTGTTGGGGAAAGTTCTCACTGTATAGTTTGTCTATTCTATCAGTCAGTGTCATTCCCAGGAAATTCACCCCTTTATCTGCCACCTTCAGCTGGAGCGCTCAGGCCTTGTGTAGGATTGCTCCCCTATTTCCCACTAATATAAGTATTTCTGATCTCTGTCTATTGATCTTAAGTCCTGATAGTGTCCTGTATGCTTCTATCTCCTGTAGGAGGAGTGGTAGTGACCTTTCAGGGTCCCCCAGTGCCACTAGCATGTCATCTGCAAATGCCGCCACCTTATACGAAAAGCCTGCCATGTCTATGCCCTTTAGGGCCGAGGAGTCCCTTATCCGTGCCATAAGAAGTTCCAGGAAAATTTCATATAGCAGCGGGGATAGGGGACACCCCTGCTTCGTTCCTCTCTCCACATTGACCTCCCCTGTGAGTTCCCCGTTTACTGCTATGCGTATACTGGGGGAGACATAATTGGCCCGTATCAGGATGATGAAAGATTCCCTCATCCCCATCTTTTCCAGAATGTGGAAAAGGAGAGACCATTCAATCCGGTCGAAGGCTTTCTCCGCATCTAGGGCTAGTAGGACGACTGGTGTGTGGGTGATCCCTGTTTTTTCTACTAGGTGGATTCTTCTTCTTATATTATCATGTGTCTGTCTGTTGGGAACCATTCCTGACTGATCTTAGTGTATTAATTTCAGGAGGACTCGAGATAGTCTGTTGGCCAATATTTTCGTATATAGCTTGGCGTCAATATTTATGAATGCAATCGGGCGATAAGAGCCGGGCAGTTCTGGGTTTTTCCCTGGTTTGTAAATAATAAGGTTACTCACCGTAGTGACCACCTTACTCCTAGTCCATAGTCCCCTTTCCTCCATACTTATGGGACATTCCTCCGTCCTGTGGGACGGGACCGGAGCATTTTGTAAAAAGCATCACATTTTTCCCAAATTTGTCCTTCCTCTCTTTTTACGTGGGGTACCGCACGTGGCCGTAACCCCGCCCTCCTTAGCTCCGCCCAGCACATCGCCCATCAGTCCTTTTCTATTGCCTTTAAGCAATAACAGAGGAACCTTATCAGAGGGGACGGCGGGCGGGCGTATGGAGGAAAGGGGACTATGGACTAGGAGTAAGGTGTGGTCACTATAGTGAGTAACCTTATTATACTCCTACGTCCCGTCCCCTTTCCTCCATACTTATGGGAGATTCCCAAGTACTCCTCACAGGAATTACGGGTGGATGGAAAACTCCCTACTGAAAAAGGTTTTTAAGCACAGCCTGACCAAACTGAGCATCAGACCTCGAGCTCAGATCCAAACATTAGTGTTTACAAAAAGCCGATGTAGAGGACCAGGTAGCCGCTTTCCCGATGGTCTCCCAGGGAACATACTTTTGAAAGGCAACAGCAGCTGCCTTGCCCCATACCAGATGTGCATGAACCCCTTTTGGAGGTTCAAGACCTTGAACAGTGTAAAACTCCATAATACAAGCAGCAATCCATCTGGAAATAGTCACCTTGGAGGCCTGTTTAAACTGCAGATTGCCGAAGGTCACCAAGAGTTGAGAAGAACTTCTAAAGTCAGATGTTCTGTCCAGATAGAACTTAAGAGCTCTTCTAACGTCCAGGCAATGCAAAACCCTCTCAGCCTCTGAGGCTGGGTTTGGAAAGAAGACAGGCAAGGAGATTGACTGATTCGGATGAAAATCAGAGACTACTTTTGGAAGGAAAGAAGGATTCGTTCTCAGGACAACCTTATCCTTATGAAAAACAAGAAAGGGATGCTCCACCGACAAGGCCTGGATGTCAAAACTTGCTGTGTCGTGAAAATTGGAGGGTCCTCCGTCCCCAAGTACCACACAGGGAAAAAACAAAAACACTCCCTGTGCGATCCTTGAGGCCACAGGTGTGAGATGCTTGACTGCCGGAACCACGCAACACTGGTAACCCTCAGACCGCTGTAAAGGAAACAGTGAATTACCACGAGCAATCACAGTGGTATTAACCTGTCTAGCAGGAGGATGCTGGGTAACAAAGCTTACCTATGTGCAGTAGAGGAGTTGCTGCTAACCACACAGGACCTGGGAAATGTTGCGGGGAACGCGTGAGCAGTAGTGTCAGTTGCTGGAAGTACGATCAGAATAATCCGGGATGACACACCAGCCAATAAACACACCTGATTAGTTCTTGATGAGGAAACTGCCAAAGTCTTAGAGCAAGGTACGTAAATGCAGGTTTAAGAGCTTGAGCAAGGTAAACAAATCCTGAGCAGGTCAAAAAGAAGTCTGTTGAGAAGTCCGGAGGTCGAGTAGCCAGGTAATCACAAGCAGAGGCACCAAATCCAGAGGGAGTATCCAAAGCAGTCCGTAGTGCAAGGTCTGAGTCGATAGGAGCCAAGAATCCTGATCAAAAAACAAACGCCGAACAGTGTCCTGGAGAACAGCTGTGAAGCAACGAGAGTCTGCGAGAACGTGGTTTTTATCCCGACTGCTTCCTCATCACGTGACCGAGAACAGGGTCACGTGATCGGGATTTCCTCGTCACGTGATCGGAAAACAGCCGAAACCACCTGACTCTGCCTGCCCTCATTCGCCACAGCAGTTGCCAGTGGAAAAATGGATACCAATGGGTCTGCACACGACCTCCGCTTCGATTCATGGACCTGTAACTTCATCGAGTACTTCGGGTCTCAGGCTGGTCATGCGACCCCCGCGCTGCATGTGCCCTGAAACTGGTAGGTGTGTGTGTATGAATGGCAGGAGCTGCCGGGACCCTAGATGTGCGTGTATGAATGGAAGGAGCTGCAGGCACCCTAGATGTGCGTGTATGAATGGAAGGAGCTGCAGGGACCCTAGCGGGAGCACGGAGATGCATGAAACTGGAGCTCAATCACACGTCTTGTCGAAGTCACAGCGACCAAGAAGGACACTTTCCACGAAAGGTGCTTAAGGTCTACAGTAGCCATTGGCTCAATGGCTTATGGCACAAGGCCGTAAGGAACACGTTCAGATCCCACGTTGGATGCGGTTTGCGGACAGGAGGGTAAAGACGCATGAGACCCGCAAAGTGCCTTTTAACCACTGGGTTTGACTGTGAAAAAGAGCACTGATCCGTGGATAGGTATGCAACAACAGCCGAAGGATAAATCCTGCATGTCAAGACATGGATGCCCGACTCTGCTAGATGAGAGACAAAGGACAGCACCGTGTCAATCGTAGCCCCCCTGGGGTCCAGCTGTCTGGCTAAACACCAGTGGCAGAACAAAAGCCATTTGCTCCTGCATTGAGATCTCGTTGAGGGCTTCCTGGCTGCCTGAATAATGCGCATGTTATCAGCAGACAGGTTGAGATGCTCTAAAGATCTGAACTCAGGCACCATGCCACCAAGCTGAACGATTGTGGGGAGGGGTGCCACAGCTGCCGATCTCTGGTGAAGCAGGTCGGAAACCAACGGAAGCCTGATCGGTGCACACACCGACAGATGTTGAAGCTCTGAAAACCAGAACCTGGCCGGCCAACATGGAGCTTTGAGCAGAAGAGAACAGTTCACCGTGTTCCTCAGTTTGCAAATCGTCCAATGAATCAGAGGCAGAGGTGGAAAAGCATAGGCCCTCATATTGTGCCAGGGAATCTCGAGAGCATCTCCCAGAGAGGAGGCTCCCAGTCCGTTTCTGGAGGCATACAGAGGAAGTTTTCTGTTGGCCGACATTGCAAAGAGGTCCACTTCTGGAGTGCCCCAACACTGGAAGATTCGTAATAGGACCTCCACTTTCAATTCCCACTCGTAGCTGACCATCGTTTGTCGGCTGAGGGTGTCTGCAGTAACATTTGCTGGCCCGGGATGTGTACTGCCACCAGCCAAATGCCATGCTGCACCACCCATTCCCAAATCTGAATGGCAAGATCCACAAGAGGAGGGGACCTGGTACCCCCCTGCTTGTTGATGTAAAACATGGACACCACATTGTCCGTGCGGACACGGACCACTTGGTTGACAATGACCGGCGTGAACGCCTTGAGTGCCAGGAAGATCGCCAGGAGCTCAAGGTGATTTATATGAAGGAGCTTGTCTTGGGGCGACCAGCGATCGGAAACTTGAAGAAGGTCCAACGTTGCACCCCACCCCAGAAGGGAAGAGTCCGTCATGATTGTCACCAGCGGTGCGGGGTCCTGAAAAGCCACGCCCACCGATAGATTGCAGAGAGACGACCACCACAAATGGTTCGCTCTCATGAAAGCTGGAATCTATATCATTTTCGAGTCCGGATCCACATCTTGACGCCAAGAGCTCCGAAGAGCCATCTGCGTCCGCCTCATCTTGAGACGAGCAAGAGGAAGAGCCAATACACACATGGCCATGAGGACTAGAAGCCTCTGGGACCACCAGGCCGACTTGCTCCCCGACTGCGCAAAGACCTGACACGTAGCCACCAGATCTGCTATTCTGTCACTGGTCAGGTATACTCTGCAGTCGATCGTATTCTAATGAAAACCCAGGAAAATCAGGTCCTGAGAGGCCGTTATGGAGGATTTCTGCCAGTTCACAGACAGCCCCAGGTGGAACAGGAGCTGGAGGAGAGACTGAAGGTTGCTCGAGGCTTTCAAAGGACAAGGACTGCGGAGCAGCCAATCGTCCCGCATGAAAAGAGAGGAAGGGCAATTTTTTGAAAGATTTGATGCTTTTAACAAAGTGCTCCGGTCCCGTCCCACAGGATGGAGGAATGTCCCTTAAGTATGGAGGAAAGGGGACGGGACGTAGGAGTAAGACCAATACCTTTGCCTCGTTCATTGACTGAGTTATGTTCCCCTTTACTTTAAAGGAGTTGAATAATCCCACTAGTATTGGGGTTAAGATATCTGAGTACGTTTTATAGTATAGTGCTGGGTAACCATCCGGGACAGGGTCTTTTTTCTTGGGGAGTTGCCATATTGCTTCCTTAACCTCTTCTTCTGTTATAGCCCCATCTAGGTATTGCCTTTCCTCTTTCGAGATGGTCAGGAGGGAAATGGCGTTTAGGTATGTTTCTTGGTCCTGCCCTTTGGGACGCTCTGAGGAATATAAATTCTGGTTCAATTCTCTGAATGTTTCCCCTATGTCTTCTGACCTGCTCAGTGTTTGCCCTTTGCTGTCTACCAACCCTTTAACTGTTCGCCGGGTTTTGTTTCGCTTTCAGCTGCCTTGCCAGGAGTTTGTCTGTTCTATTCGCCTTAATATATTACCAATGTTTAAGGTGTAGTAGATGTCTCTCCACTCTTTTGGAGCATTTTTGGTTTCTAGCTGGCCCTGGACATGTCTCAGTACTTTCTTCGATTTGGACGATGGGTTCTGCGCTATCTCCATTTGTATATCTGTCAGTTTCCCTTCCGGCTCCGATTCCCATTGACGGATCTGCTTATCCCCGATTGCTTTGAGTGCTATGCGTTCCCCCTTGTTACTGCCTTGAAGGCTTCCCAGTGGGTCTCCCTTGACATCTCTGTGTGGTTATTTTTGGAGAAATATTCCATTATGCCTGTCCTAGCCACATTCCCCAGAACCGGTCTTGGATGATCTCCGCTGGGAGCTTCCATCGCCAGAGGCCAGCATGTTTTTGGGAGAGGGTGAGTTCCACCCATAACGGGGCATGATCGGAAAGTGATATCGCTCCAATTTCCGCATGTTGCATTTTCTCCAGGAGCCCGGTTGCGGCCCATATATAGTCGATTCAGGAAATTGAGTTGTGGATGTTTGAAACGTGAGTGTACCCCTGTTGTTGCCCGTTTGTACCCCGCCAGATATCCTTCAAAGACAATGACTCCAATTTCGTGTGCAGAGTTTTTGATGGTGATCCCTGTGGCCCGGCGCCTGATCCGTCTATCTATGGTTGGGTCCCACGCAATGATGAGATCCCCTCCCATTATTATCTCGCCTGTGGCGAAACTTCCCAGTTTATCTAGGGTGCCGCTGAGGAAGCCACCTGACCCGTATTTGGGGCTTAATTGCCACAAGAGTCCGGGGGTATCCCTCCATTAGCGTATTTGCAAATAAATATCTCCCGTGTTTATCTGTGAGTGTGTTTTGTATTTGAAGGTTCAACGTTTGATGAAAGGCTAGCAAAACACCTGCCCTTTTCTCTTGCTCGTTTGCTTGAATAATTTGGTTGTATCCTATCAGGCGAAGTTTCCCTTTGTCCTTTTCTTTTATGTGGGTTTCTTGTAGCATGATGACATTGTTTTCCCCTTATGGAGGAAGTGTTCTAGCTTTTTCCTTTTTACCGGTGTGTTCAGCCCCCTGACAGTATATGTTAACATTTTTATCCCCTTCATCTTGTAGATTGTAGGGTCTCTCCTGTAGCCTGTTCGTGCTCCCTTCCGGATTCCCCCTCCCTGTGTCTCCCCCCTCCAATCTTGCAACCCCCAACTTGCAAATTCCCCTCCCCTCCAAAACAGCCCTGAGTAGGGCTCTGAAGCATATAGTTGCTTGGGCGTACTGCCCTCCGCACCAGACCCTCAGATCACTCAGGGAAAACTTTTTGGGGGCTCCTAAACCCCACGTGGATTCCATCAGGTTGCACTGGAGGGCCCTCCCCCCTGCCGTCACCTGTTATTTGGATTATCTTGCTAGTCCCATTTCAGGAGTCAGTTGGTATTTCTTTCTTTCCCCGCCGGGCTGCTGTGTATCTTCGCTTGGTCAACCCCCTGATTGTTTGGAGGACAGGAACTACTTTTTTTGCCTGGTTCCCGAGCTTTCCTATAGATCATTTTCCATTCTCGGGGATTCTTCCTCGAATTAGGGTTTCCACCCTGAATGTCTTGATCTCCCTCTTGATCCTAAATGTTCATTACCTGAAGGCCTTCTTCACATGCGTTTATCTTTCGCTGTTTCCCTTCCCACGTGAATAGGAGCCCGATGGGGAATGTCCATTTGTACCTGATCGGTTTCGCCACAAGTTATTTAATTACTGGGCCCATCTCTCTCCTTTTCTGTAGGGTCGACTGCGCTAGGTCTTGAAATAGTTGTATTTCCACCCCGTTCATTCTTATGTGGTCCATTGTCCTTGCTCTGCAGAGGATCTGCTCTTTCTGGGTGTATGAGGCTAGTGCGATCAGGACCTCCCGGGGGTATGCTCCCGGTTCCCCTGCTCGTCGTGGGCCCACCCTGTGTATCCAGTCAATTTTGATGTCTGTGCCTTCTTGAGCGTAGAGGATGTCTTTGAAAACTTGTTGGACCGCTTCCTTAAGGTCTTTATCCTCTACCGATTTTACCATGTTCTTGATTCTAATGTTAGATCTCCGGGAGTGATTTTCTAGGTCCTCGCACTGAAGTTCCAGATTATAGGTCAGTCGGGCCAGGCGTTCATGTACTTCACCATGCTGTTGGGTTTCTTCTTCCAGGTTTTGTACGATTCTCTCCAGTGTTTCCGTCCTCCTCCCAATGTCTGCCACTTCCGTTTTCATCTCCTGGATAGCTTGTTTCATCTCTTCTTTCATGGTGTCCATTTGTGCCTAAACAGAGGACATGAATTGGGCCTGGAACTCCTTAAACCAGGATTGCATGTCCTCCTTATTGGCCATTCCTGCTTGCGTCGTGTCCTGGACCGCTTTTAGATGTTGATCGTCTTGGCCCTTTCCTTTCAATTGGGTAGCGGCATCCGTTCCCCAAATTTTGTCCAAGTTTGTTTCTTGTCTTTGGGTCGGGGTCTGCGCCTGGGCTTGTGGGCGTTTCCCCCTTGATTTTGACACGTGTACCACTTTCCGGCTTGGGGCTCCTTTCTGGTGTGCACTTAGGGCTGATTCTCTATCTGGATTGTGTTGGTTGGAGTGGTGGTTCTTTTCCTTAAGTGGCTCCGGGCCCGACCCTGGAATGTATTCCACTGATGGATTCCCTTTCCGTGCATGTGAGATCTGTGGTCTTTAGTGCATGCTGTGCTGAGGTCCCCCTCAGTCTTGCGTGGGACCGGTCGTGTCTGCACCCCCCTTGCGTATAGCTTCCTTAGCTTTCCCCCTCTCTGTTGTGTTAGGAGGGCTTGTCCGTGGGCTTGCGTTGCCTTGAGTTTGCTCTGCCCCCAAGAGATCTTTGAGGTTGTATGCTATACCTGTATGTGTCTTCGGTTTTTGGCGGCTCCACTGGTGGTTCTTATGTTCTTAGTTGAGTGTAGGGGAAAGGTCCCTGTGCCTTTTTGAAGTCTTGTGCCTGTTCAGATTCCTTGTTCCTCAGTCCACTTACACTGGGATCCCACCTAGATCGCCCTTTCTCTGAGACTGGTGGGGAGGCTATGGGGCTCTGCATAGGCTTAGGTGGTCCGTGGTTGCCTGGGGGGGTACTGTGGTGAGAGGGTTCGCCTTACCCGGTGTGTTGTTGCCGTCCCACTGACACTCATCTATGGCTTCACTTGTTCTGCGGAATGCTGGTGGTGTTCCTTTTTGTTTCGCCTACTTCTGTCAGAAACGGAGGGCCGCTCCCACTCAGTGCTTCCGTCAGTGGCTGCGGGTGTCCTCCGATGCTGCTGATGTTCCGACCGGTTTGGTCCCGCTTCGTTTGCCTTCAGTGTTGCTGGTTCTCTTCTCCTCTCAGCTGGGTGTGTGGGTGCAGCCTTTTCCATAATTGCACCTGCGTGTCCCGCTCCGCAGGCTAACAGATCCACTCTGTTGCGTCCGGGAGGTGGTGCCGCAATGCTGTCTCTGCGGCTTCTCTACCCGCGCTGGATGAGCGGTTCGGCTCCCCCGCTGGGTTTGGTACCCTGGGGCGGTGTACGACTGGGCCTGTGCTTGTTCCAGCAGAGCCTTGCTGTGTTGTCTTCCTAGGTAGTTTTCGCTGCGGTTTCACCAGATCTCTCAGGCGGGAGTACACGGCTCCTCCCTCGCTGCTGCTCCGAGTCGCCAGTGGTCCACTGAGGTGATATCTGCAGTGCAGGGGTGCTCACCGGGAGGCGAGCTGTCTTCCCGTTATGGTTGTCCGCCGAGGAGGTGCACTGTAGGGGCTCTAATCTGCTTTACAGCCAATCTTCTTTGTGGTGCGACCCGGGGGAGAGACAGAAGGATGCTCACGCACGTTTTCCCCTCGAGGTCGCCATCTTGGAATGTCAGAGGGTGGTTTTTAAATGAGATGCAAACGGTGCACACAAAGTATATGGCATGGAAGAGGATAACTAAACTAACGGCACTAGATTCATTGCGCTCACCAACATTTTTGATTTTTGCCTAAGTAGGTATAGAGGTGACTTTTGAAAAACGACTTAGAAACACCTTTGAACGGTTGGACATAACCATGCTGCATGAGCTATATGAAGATGGTATGTGAATGACTTTAGAATAATTTAATAATGGAGAGTTAAACGCTATTGCCATATTTATGTGCCTTTGATTAATAAACGCACTGAGGCAGCATATACCTGGCTCAGCCAAAGAGCTTATTATTTTCCCACTAGTACAACACATAACCATGACCCGATGCACTAAATTGGTATCCACAATTCATAAGATGATAAAATCACTGAAGGTCTGGCACCCAGGTAATGTTCGGGCAAGATGGGAAAGAGCAATTGATCTGCAAATGTGTGGATCAACAACGGAGACAGGTCTGTTTGCTATCAGAACACCTATCCATGAATAATAGCTGGAAGCTCATGCTTCCAAAATATCTACATCAGGCATATTGTACACCGGTCAATGTTTACAATCAAGAAAATCTCACAAGATGTACTCGATGTAGTACGAGGATAGCGTATTTCCTTCATGTGGAGTGGTTCTGCCCAAATGTAGCACAATTCTGGAATCAAGTTAGGGAAGTCACTGAGGGGATGATCGAGGCTGACGCACCGAAATCGCCACAGGCATGGTTGCAGGGTATGTTTGAAGTGAAGAGCAATGTAACTAGACGTTTTTTGAATATGGCATCTATAGTAGCCAGAACAGTAGTTGCTAAAGCATGGTACAAGGGCCCATTCCCATACTCTCTCCATGTGCTAAGTGTACGTGACAAAATATGGTTCTACTTTACCCTTGAGCAGCCGCCCAAGAGACATTTGGGAACCATTAAGAAATTATCTAAGGATTAAACTACCGAATTAGAAGCAGAACAATTGTCTTATTGGCAGGGTTAGATGGTATAGCGTATGACAAGTATCTCCTAAGTAATATTGCACCTTAATGAATGGAGGAATGTATTCCTGTATGGAAGAACTGGGGAGTATTGTATTGATGGTAAAAATAATGTATTTGAATAACTGTCTGCAAACTTTCATCTGGGGATAAAGAGACATGGTTTGGAGAGTGGGGGCGAGGGGGTGGGAGGGTAGGGACACAGCAAATCCAATTAATATACTAACACACTTCTGGTACCACGCTCTGTGAGTTGTATTAGGAAAAGTAAAAAATAAAGGTTTAAAAAACACAATGCCGGGATTCCAAAATGGCCACATTGCAATGAGCACCGCGACCAGAGCTCATCCGACCCACGGGGCCAAAAACGTAGAATTAAAGCAGTTATAAATCAGCCACAGGCTTGAACACTTTGGAAATACAGCCGCGAGATTCAGCGGTCATAAGGGGGAGCCATTGACACCTCCCTCCAACACCAGTGGCTGGCGTGGACCTGGGAGAAAAGCAGCTGCATGGTTCGTAACGATAGCTCCGGCACCCGGAGAGACAGTCTACGCAGCAGGAGAGGATCGGCACTTGGGGCACATCGGGCAGCGAGAACCCCACAGGACTCCCTGGGCGGAGCAACCGGAGAGAAAGTGCAACGCAACCCAAAACACGGACAGCACTGGCTTCCTCCGGCCCCGGGGACTCTGAGATATGATAGTATAAGGGAGACAGAGGGCCAGTCACCGACACCCTCCCCCAGCACCAACACCGTGTGGCCGAGGGAGAGATCCTGCACCCAACAAGGCATTCCACAAAGCAGGGGGTGCCCGGGCTGAGACTGCACCATCAGCGGGAGTGAACGGAGCAACGCCGGGACGTGGCTCCGACCACACAGACTCCTGGATGCCTCCTCCCTGAAACAGAGCTAGTCCACACAAAAGAGGGGGCCCAGAGACACGGCACAGCGACATAGCTGAGGAGCTATGGGACAGCGACCCGAAATTACCGGGACACATCAGCTATCAGCTGGCAGCGGGCCCGGCTGAGAAGAACAGTCGACCCCGACCCATATACAGCGGCCACAACACCGAAGTAAGTGCGGACGGCCAAATCCACAACACAATTGACCCCTGGCCCTCCAGGCAGCCATCAACCGCCACGGTGGCCCTCCACTGCCACCACTGACAGGCTGACCGTACCTAACACAAGGCTCCGGGGTGCTGCATGCCGGCAAAAGCTCTGGGAAACAGAGTGCCCTGCCGTAACCCCTATCCCGCATGAGGAGAGCAGTAACAGCTCCGGGGTCAACGGTCCACCATATCCCAGGCGGCGTCAGCCAGTCAGAAAAGGGCAGCTGTTGGGGGCGTGGCTTGGAGCGCCACTGATGTGGCTGCTCCCTTGAGGCCACCCGTGCGAGGCCAGCCGTGTTTCGTACAAATATGCGGCTTTAGACCATTGAGCGGGGCCATGCAGACACCTTGAGCTGGCGGAACTTCTGGGGCATCCATAGCTCGACCATGGGAGCTTAACGCCCCTGCCGGACCTGGCAATCCACCTTGAGGCAGCGAGCCTCAGCCCAGCCCTGGCGTCCAAGATGGCGGACGCTCCTTCAGCGGGGGCCGCGTGGAGGACCCTGCTAGCCCCCTGCGGACCCCGTGTGGTCTGCTGAGCGCGGCGTGCTCTGGGCGGAGGGGGCCGGGGGC
This sequence comes from Ambystoma mexicanum, assembly GCF_040938575.1. Lineage (NCBI taxonomy): Eukaryota > Metazoa > Chordata > Amphibia > Caudata > Ambystomatidae > Ambystoma > Ambystoma mexicanum. The sequence goes on along the minus strand of NC_090936.1, from coordinate 44,175,830 downwards.
ACCCTGACAGTGAGCGATCAGGCGGGGGCCCCGACCTGAAGGGGAGGAGCCCCAACACCAGCCCCGTGTGGAGCGGCTTCCCGGAGGCGGCCGTCCCATCACCTTGCGGCGAGGCCCTCGGGATGAGGAGAAGCAACGGCAGCAATGACGAAGACGTGGCGCTCCCTGCGCTCACAGGTGAGGTCGGCTGGGGGGATCTTAGGGGGGCTGTGACTCTCCTGGCCCGGTGATATAGTGGCGCAGACCTCGGCCGCGCCCCCCCTGGCCTCACCGGGCGTCTCTTGAGGCTTCCCTGGCCCCCGCCTTGGACTCTCCCCCTCTTCTCTCCCCAGACCCGGGTGGGGGAGCTCCAGCGATCTTCATGGCCTGCCTCCCCCGCTTCCTGGGGCGCTCAGGCCCTCTGTGCCCTCTGGCCAGCTCGGCGCCATCATCCAGCACCTGCCCTCAGGCTGATACTGCAGGGGCCCTGTCTCCCCCCCGCTGCAGACGAAAAGCGGGGGCCTGTCTTGGGTGTCTGCAACACAGAGGACCTCATGTCCTCACCCGGCACTACCTGCTCATTGGACCTCCAGACACCATCGGCCACTTTGATCCTCGTCGCCCCATGGCATCCAGCTTCTTCCCTCGCCGTCCGGTGGGGATGTTGAAGTTGACGCCGTCGCCCCTGTCGCTTTCTTCTTGGCCGCCGCGGAGACCACCGAATCGGAGGATGGCTGTGCCCTGAGACACATAGGGGCGGAGTCCGGGACCCGGTACTTCTTCTCGTACCGGTCCCTCCTAACAGGAGCCGTGGATGGGTTCTTCAGGAGCGCCAGCCCCTCGTCCCAGATGTCATCCAGTAACGGGATTGAGAGGACAGTCTTCCTCTTGGCCTCCCGCCGTTGGTAGAGGAAACCTTCCTTCTTCGGGGCAGAGCTAGAAGAGCTCAGATGCCCTGGTGACCATGGCGTGGAAGGAGCCAATTCCGTTGGGGGACAGGGCCCCCGAAGAGGTGGTGAAGGAAGGTCCATTCCATCGTCACCACCGTCATCGTCTGTCCCCGTCGTTGCCGTCTCCGTTCCCGTCTCATCCCTCGGAGGAGGGGATGGAGGTGAAGGCTGGAAGGGGGAGGAGGATGGACTTGTCTCCACTTGTTAGGCGGGCTCCCCGATGGACCAGGCCTGCTGGGTCGTCGGTGGGGGGTAAGTGCATCCTTCTTCCCGTGAACAGGTTCTGTATCGCCATCTGGATAGCTCCTGAGCTGTCCTGCGGTAAGGGTACCGGCTGCAACGGGACCCACGGTTGGGGCGCGGGGTCCTCCGCGGTCCCATCTACCTCGCCAGCCCCCTCGTTGCGCTTCTCATCGGGATCCTTCCCGTGGGCCCTGGATACCTCGAACTTCTTTTCCAGGATCCTTTGGACGCTCGCCAACTCATCCTCAGAGGTGGTGTCCGTGTCCGTTAAGGCAATCGCGCCCCCCTCTTTTTCCTGCTGGGGTTTCATGTGAGTCTTCTCAATAGACAGAAAAGATGATTCCCTCCGGGGTGGCAGGGAAACTCTAGCCCCTGAAGTCGTCTCCACTGGTGAAGCCTCCGCAGGTTTCGCCAGGGCCGCCACGACTCCCTCAATCAAGGCCTTAGCCGAGTGAATCAGGGCCTTCACAACCTTGGGCGTGCCTGAGGCCTTCACCTTGGAGGGAGGGTCACCGCCTCGCTCCCCCTCGGCTGAATCTGTCGGGATCGACCGGGGCTTCTCCCGAAGCTTACCCGTGTTCTCCGATTTCCTCTTCCCCGAGACAGAGCTCGTGGTGATGGCGTTGGTGATAGTGCACCCTGCCTGGCAGCCGAGGAGCCCAACCGATCGGTGCTCCTGGTGCCGCGGACTTGCAGTGCTTAACCTTTTGTTGGGTCGCCCGAGCGCCCTCAAAGGTCGTAGAAGACCGCTCAGATTTCTTCCTCTCTCACTCGCTACTGGGCTCTTCCCCTCCAGCGAGTTGGCGAGTCAAATACGACGATCCTTCATCGTCCGTTCGCACATGTTCTTACAAAACGCACAGTCCTTCTCCACGTGCGATTTGTCATCGTGAAGGCAGTAGAGGCACCGAGAGTGCTCATCCTCCTTAAAGACATTCTGAAGCCCGCATCCAGGGCAGCTCCAGAACAGCTTGGCTCCAACAGTCGTCATGCTTCCCTTGTCCTGGGCCATGTCCACGCGGGGTAGGCAAGATCTTCTGGAATCCTCCAAGAAGTGGAAACACGACGAAAAAGTGCCCTCGTGGGCATAGAAAATTCCGAGAACGGATCCCCGTTGATCAGAAGTGAAAACGGTGGAGCTTGAGGCTCTATTGACGGAAAATATAAGAGTAAACTCATTGAAAATACGCAAAACGCAGTAAAAGCTCGAGAGCTACAGCACAAGGACTCCCAACACTTGAATGTGTGGTAAAAATCTGAAGATGGCTGCAAGAGGAGGGGCTTAGGTAGAGGGCAGTCATTGGGGGCAGTATAACCCAGAGACCAGTGATTGGTTTCTAGTAGAAAGACAGTTCAGAAATTAAACAAACAGATTTTTTCTTTACCGAGGATTCCCAGCCTGACGACGAGGAATATTCATGAGCATATGAATCCATGCCAGACCCCATGCTGTAGAACCAGATTTTAGAGCCTACTACTTAGCAGCCCAGATAAGAGTAATCCAGGACTGGCAAAAGGAGGACAGGAGAAAGATATGGAGGCCGATGGACCGAGCTGTAGCAGTGGAAAGCCTAGAGGGTATTCTTTGGAAACCTAAAGCGGACAGACCACCCCAGATGTACAGCAGCACTATCCTGACATTGGTGGCAGACTCATGGGATGAGGCCATAATGCGGGCTCACATCACCTCCTACCCATCCCCATTCACGCCAATACTTAACAACCCGCAATTCATCCCTGGATACAAATGCTCCACCTTCATCAAATTGGAGCAGGGAGAATGCTTAAACATCAGGGACATGATAGAGAAACAACCAGGTTAAAAATTAGACCAATGTAAATTAGATTTAGCGCTGGCAGAGAAGGAAAGATTTTGTTACTCAACTGAGGCACTGGCAACTCCATCCCTCCATGACGTAAGCCGCGACACACCAACTAACCCCCTTTGAAAAATATCTGACCTAGGACCCGGGGGACAGGCGGGTGGTGGCAGTCATATATGCGCAATTAAAAGCCCTACATGAAAAGATGGGAGGAATCCACAGACCACACGATAGAGGAGATGGAATAGGGAAAATTATGGGAATGCATTCCAAAACTCACAAGATCACTCCAAGTATGGGAGATCTGGGTAAAAATGCTGGTCCAGTGGCAACTAACACCAATACGACTCCACAAAATGTACCCGGGGGAATCAAAACAATGCTGAAGACTCTGTGGTGGGGAGGGGACGTGGAGTCACATATGGTGGGAGTGTCCCAAACTAGACAGATATTGCGCGGACATACAAGAGGCAATCGTGAAGGTCCTGGGGGTGAGGAGTAGTGCAAATAGAGGCCTGGCTTTAATTGGCCTTGACAGCGCCTTGCAGGACCTTACTTCAAGACCGGATCGCAAGCTTTACATTATCATGATGATGGCAGGCGCTTTGGCTCTGGTGCAAAAATGGAAGTCCAAGGACCCCCCTCTGGAGCAAGAATGGCTGGCGAAAATGTTGACATACTCCCTCCAGGGGGAACACAGTAAATTTCATACAGACTGGTCGAGGTTGCTGGATTTTCTACAGGAAGGAGCGAGGAGCGCATGGTGCCCAAGGATAATGTGCCTATTAGGCATAGTGGAATAACCCCTGAGTGAACCATAGTAGGCGGGACTCCCCAGATGCAGGAGCGGGGGTTTGCAGCTGGAAAAGAACTACACCCACTAAGGACTAGATTGTTTCAAAGAAACTCATCCCCAACACACAGCCTACCATCAGGGGGGGGTTAAGGGAGGGGGCACGCCTAAGGTTGAAATGTTTTGTTTAAAAATGCAAAACACAATGCCATCTTATCCTTGCTGGCCAGAGCTTTGTTCTGTTTTAGGACTACAAAGCCCACATGTCCTTGCGGCAAGGGAAGCAGTCTACAAACCATTGGCAAGAGATGCAGTGATGATCAAGCCGGCGAAACATTTCTCTTGGAAAACCGGCATTCAACTGCCACACACTACAAACTGGAATTTACTTTTGCTGTAGGGTGCCGCCATAGCAAGACAGACCAGTGTTTTCAGTGTTCTCAGGGTTTATGGGGCACTTTATGAATTACGATCTCTGTAACCTGGCCCCTGGGGGAGAGCAAGGCATAGCTTGGGCTAAGGAAGGAGCTGAGAATTAAAGCTAATGGAACGGGGAGGACAAAAAGGGATAGGAAGAACAAGGTAGTGTGAGTTGTTCAGGAGAGGTCAAGAAAGGAGAAGGCAGAAGGTGAGACCAGGTAGAGGACCGATGGTAGAGCGGAGTGTGCCAGTGACTTACAATGTTTGTGCAAGGTGAGGTATTAGTTTGTGAGAAAAAGTGATACTTGGGTGTGTGCGCATGTATGGTGAGTAGGGTGAATGGGTGAGATTAAGTGGCAATGTAAGGGAGTAAATGAGACTAAGTGAGAAGAGTATGTGGGAGAGTGAAAGGATGGTGACTGTGAGAGGATGGATGGAGAGTTGCAGGAGTAGGGAGTAATGGGAGAGAAGAGTAGCAGAAGTGATCAGTAGAGGGGAGCGGAGAGCAGGAGAGGGAGAATGGGAGTAGACGTAAGGCTGAATAACATCAGACAGATAGAGAGGAAGAGATAGGGAGAAAATATAGATGGGGAGGAAGAGTAGAAGAAGGGGAAGGGAAGGATAGAACATCAGGACAAGAAGTACAAGAGCCTAGAGAACCTCTGGAAGAGCTGTAAGGGCCTGACAATTGACAACCCAGAAATCGCCCCAACCTACGACACATCTGGGAATACATGTAACAGGTACGAAGCCTGGTCAGAACTAATCTTCAAAGAGCCCAGGCTCGTCAGGAGAAAGCCTAAGAACGCACATTTGAAGTGGAGGACAAAATAATGGTGCTACTCCCCACCAACCAGAACAAGTTACTGACTGGATGGCACGTGCCATATCTCATTACAGAGATCGTGTCCAGTCTTGCATATAAAGTTGAACAGGCCGATAGAAGAAAACCATCCCAGCTATATCACATCAACAAATTAAAAGCCTGGCGAGAAAACAGCAATCCCTTGCTGCGGGTTCTCTAGGAGAAAAATAACAGACACTACCCTGCCAGCTCAAATTCTTGGGTCACACATCCTCCGGGTCTCCCTACCATCAGCCACAAAGAACTAGTGGTATTATTGGTGCGAAATCTTGACCTACTCCCACAAATCATAGGAAGCATACAAGGGTTGGTAAATAAAATCTAAAGACCCCATGGAAGAGTGATTTGATTGAAGCTGTATTTTTCTCCATGGGGACAGAAAGAAGATTGTAAGAGAAGAACTGAGGAAAATGGTGGACTTGAGACTTTTTGAAAAGTCTTAACGTGAGTGGTCTTCTCCTATTGTATTGGTGCCAAAACCGGACACTAGCTCATACTTCTGCATACATTTTGCGAAGACTAAATGAAATATCCGAGTTGATGCCTACACCATGCTCACATAGACCAACTTGTGAAATCGTTAGAAAATGCAAAATTAATTTCAACGTTGGAACTCACAAAGGCATATTGGCAGGTACCCCATGAATATGGCAAGTGGAAGACCGCGTTATCAGCACTAGATGGATACTTCCATTTCTGGGTTCTACTGTTTGGCCTCCGTGTGGCACCAGCTACGTTCCAACATCGAATGGACTGCATCCTGGCTCCCTTCCAGACCGTCATTGGGGCCTACCTAGATAGTATTTTTGTATAAAGCAGGTCCTGGTGGGGATCATCTGAGACACCTGGCTGTCGTCTGTGATCAACTGAGGAAGGCCTACCTGATGGCCAACCCAGGAAAAGTCATCTGGCCCAGTTATCAGTTAAATATCTCGGGTTCGAGGTTGGGATTGGCATGGTGCTGCCTCATCACATTAAGGCAGAGGCTGGTCAGTGTGTCCCACTGCCCCAAACCAAAATGGAAACCCAGACTTTTCTGGGGCTGGTGGGATACTACAGAGGGTTCATCCCCAACTTTTCAGAATGAGCAATACCACTGACGGACAAACTTACAAAGGTTCATTCCAACCCTGTATGCTGAGACCAAGAAGCAGAAACAGCTTTTGAGACTTTGTAGAAGCCCTATGAATTCCTCCTCCAAACTGATGCCTCCTCAGTAGAGCTACCCAGAAACATGACAGGGAAGAGAAACCCATAATATACATCAGTTGCAAGTTCTTCCCAAGAGAGAACTACTATTCAGTGCTGGAGTTAGGGTGTCTGGCCAAAAAGTGAGCCGTACATAACCTGCATTATTACTTGACAGGCCACTGGCTCAGGCTAATTAAAGACCCTTATCTGTTGGTATGATGGGCATGAAACAAGGACTCAAATCTCTGTATCTTAAGATGGTTCTTTGTCCTCCAACCATACTCGTTCACAGCAGAACATTGATGAGCTGAGTGAGTTTAAGTAGGATTGTAGCTGAGTAAATGAGCCTGAGTGAGAAGGAGGATGGGGAGAGCTAAATAGGCGTGGCTGTGAGAGGAGCGGTGGAGAGTAGAGAGTAGTGGAACAGGAGTGCAGTGTTAGTGGAGAGTAGCAGGGAGAAGTGAAGTGTAGAGGGGAGCAGATAGTAGCGGGGGAGTAAAAGTAAGCCAGAATAACGCTGGAGAGACCTAGAGCAACAGAGGGAGAGAAATTGAGGGTGGCATGAAGGAAGGAGGGTAAAAGAAAGGGAAAAGGAGAGGACAGAATATCAGGGAAAAGGTGTACAGGTGTGTGAGAGGGAGAAGATTGGGTGGGACATGGGCAGTTGGAAGGCACCAGGTCCTGTTATTCTTTTTGCAGGACACCAGGGTAAGATACATCTAAATGTCCCCAGAGGGAGTAAGAAAGATAAGGTGGTCAGTTTTAGGCCCTCCGCTCTAGCCAGTAAGCCTCTAGATTATAGGGGTTACACATCTCTAGTGACTACTTGGAGATTAGGGCAGTCCGAGCTAGTGTAGAGAGAGACCTGGGGAAGACGAGAGTGAGAGGGATGGCCTTGAGATGGACACCCTTTAAATTCTTAATAAAAACCCATGAAACATCTTTGAGAGTCAGTGTGTTTGTGAGGACATCCGTCACAGTACTCACCACTTCACGTTTTTCCACTTCAAACCAGCGAGAGATCCCAGGCAAACTCTGCACCAAGGTCAAGGCTGTTCTCTCCACCCAGAGGCTCTGAAAAACCACCAAGATTACCACACATTATTCTCAGGGGAAACACATCATCTTATATTGTTTGCCGATTATCAACCTGCTGGTGAAGAAATTATAGCTTCATAAAATGGCAATCACATACTAGTCATGCATCATTAACCCCCCCCAACACAAAACCTAATTCCAAGGTAACAATTAGTACATAATAACTCCTGGGTGGATGTTTGTAGCATCAAAATACATTTCGAGCACACACTTCACAATGAGGAAGGGAACTCTCTGATCCACAGTGCAGAGGTGTAGTTTGGGGAAGAAAGAAGAGAATGACGCTCATCATATTTAATGTGACAGTTTTACAGCAAATATGGAATTACTTAGGAGGTCCCGGTCGCTGTACTATCTAACTTGGTTACATGTGCTTTGCTGATCTTTTCAAAGTCCAACGTTCATTGGCAGTGCACTTGTTCTAAATACTTTACACTAACTCTTGGAATTATCGTCTTCACAAAATAAAGTCCTTTGTGATAACCATATGCCATTCCCTAATGCCTAAGGGACAGTCTTACAGAGGTTAGAGTTTGCTGATGCCAACACTCAAATGTCCCCCCTGGCTGCAAGCATTGTTGTTCCTGTGATAGAGATTAAGCAAACTTTACACCCTGTACCTTCACTGCTCTAAAGGCATAACCAACACGGCCAAAGGGTCTATTCCTTTGTTAAACTATTACAATGGAAGCTTAGGCAGTGCTGGACATTCAACCCAATCAGAAGACGGCATTCACTCACAGTAGCAACCTGCTTTCTAATGTGATGTGACAATGCTTCCCGAGCCTCGCTTCGTCACTGTTTAGCTCGGGTCAAGATACTCAACAAGATGTTATAACACATTGTCTGCAAAATAAAGTGCCTTGCAAGTATATATGGCTAAGACAGTTTATTTGAGTTATTTTTTAAACCCTAGCCTCAGGATGTTTTATGAAACCCCTGCTCCTACCTACAAGCAAGTCATATCAGCAAGAATTAACTTTCAATAAGCTGTTACCACATGAAAATTGCTTTTCACCTTTGCTAGGCACCTTCTGCTTCATCTCAGCATGAACAACTTGTGCATCAAGCAATTGCCTCTTGAAAGTGCCCTATCAAATGTTCATTAATGCTTTTATGTAGCCTTGGTGGCAGGCTGTAATGTTATAACATACAAGGTGTGTCAATATACAAACATGGCACCCTGTTAACTCGCTGAAACTGGCTGTGTCTCTTTCTGGAGTGGAATAGCACGTTTCATTGATCTATTGTAACAGCTTTAAGAGATGGACGCACAGGTTTGAGTTATCTATGATCATAACTGTTTGCTACTGCTTTCGGATTTGAGCCAATGTGTTTGTCCTGGCCAGGTTGTTCTGTGTGTGATCTTACACTGAGTAAGCATCTAGGCATCACCATCTGATTCAGGTGAGACAAATGATTTCGACAACTCAATCTGCAAACACACTTCAAACTCACACTGAAAAGCATCTGAAAAATTAGTGTTCCACCGTTCCCAGCGGCTACACACCCAGACTCTGCAATGTCATGCCGATGGTCACAGAAGTCAGGCCCCATCTTTTCTGCACTTTTGGAAGGCACTGAAGTCGCTCTCAAGGACACCCTTTTGCCCTCTTCATAATACTTAGACAGAGGGATGATGAGAGCATTGGCTGCCATGTATTCACCCCTTTTTGTACAGTGCTCCATTCCATTCCACTGATTAGCGCTGTTCATATGACATGGGTACAGTGCATCCCACCTGTATTCTATAGGGTCGGATCTGCAGACAGATCATTCGAGGTGGCTGCCTTGGGCACCACCAGCACAGAGGCATTTTCAGGAATATGATGAGCAAATTAAAAAGCAAATCGGGTACGAGACCACAGTAGGATTGTGCCACAATAGCACTTGGCCTGATCGAGCATACATGCTTCAATCCACCCAGCTCTCTGGAGACTAAGATAAAAAGAAGGGATGGGGTCACCACTAAGCCACTTATTTAGGGGTGATATCATTGGTAAATGCACAAGTGTGACAATGTCATTAGAGATAGAACTAGTCGCTTTCAACATAAATACAAAGTTTGAACGATCTCTCGCTGTGGTAAAGGGATGAAAAGTTCAAAGGTGGGGAACACTACAAAATGTAGATATAAGAGAAAGAGATTGCGATATGAAAAAAAATATTTTGACTATCATTCTTTTGTGTCCTTTCTTTAGATATTGCCTTCAATGTACAATTTTACAAGTTGCCAAACCATTTAAAAATCAACATATCCATTGATTATGGTACAATGTGGCCAGTTTGAAAGAAAGAGACTGAACTGGTTTTTATATTAAAGAATTTTGGCAAAGAACATTTGAAACATGCTCTTCCACATAGAAATTTATGATTTCTAGAAAATGCGGTATTAAACATGAGACAAACTCAAAGGTTTACTTGACACACAGTTGAATATATAGTACAAAAAGGTCATTTTTAAATCGAAGAGAACCACTAGTAACATTAAAAATAAAATTTAAATAATGTTGAATTCTTGTCTGTCATATTTCTTAAAGAAGATCGAACATGGTTGGGCAAAAAGTAAAAGGGATATATTTGGGAAAGAGGTGCCCCGCCCTTTCTTTCTCTTGTTTTTGAACATTGCTCTAGGTTTGTATTGGACATGCATTAGCCACCGGATATGCAGATGAGTAGGTGGCACTGCGATCTCAGATGGAAAAGAAAAAGTTATTTCCTCCCATCCACAACACCAGTGACATCCGTGAAGGAAGCAGCAAAGAGGCCTACCTTGAACTCATTCTCCTTGTCCTTGGTGCCTTTGTGGAATGGCCGGTCATATCTGAACCTCCAGATGTGGTTCACTTTGTAAAAACTTTTGATGTTATCGGGAATGCTGTCTCGCTGAAGCACCTCTTGGCTGTCGGGAATTGGTGTTACGGCATACATCTGCAGATCTGTTTGCAAGCTGTTAAGGCATAATGCGATAATCTAAAGAATGCTGAACTGGAAATCAAATGTCTGCTGGTAATGCTAAAACTGAAATACCTGAATGCATGAAATGTGTGCTCTCACTTCAAATGTACAATGGGCGGTGCTCCAAACACGGACCATGACTCTTCCGCCTGGTGTATTTAATAAATCAAAAAACAACAACACAAACTTAACTTGATTTGATTTAAGTTTAACAACATTTTGCTTCTACATATTCTTTCGTCCAAGGGGCAAGTTAATACTGAATGCTAATAAGAAAGGGCTCAATTTTACAATCATGGGAGAACTTCTAGGAATGAAGGTATTTAATATTATTTCCATTTTCCCATGGATGCCAACTGTGAAACCACAACATTATGAATAGCAGAAAAGCTTCAATTGTAAAGATCAAAAAATCCATAACATTGGATAAGCTTCAGTCAACATTTCAGATTCTTTTTAAATCCACTTGATCAAAGTTTACATATAAAGGGCATTTCTTGGCCTGACACAATAATTAATATGTACTTAACTAAAAGCAGCATAGGAAATGTGTAGCCCAATGAGTATAGGGAGGACAAAGAGTTCCTTTTTTCCTAACTTAATCTGGTCTTTATATTATTAGTTATTATAACATTAGCATGTAGGGATAGAACAAACATAGGGTTTTCAAAAATCAAAGGACCAATTTAACTTTTACGAAATGGAATGGTTAGGCAGTTCTCTTTCACTTGACAATAATGATGTTTCTGACTGTATTTTCTATTCCTAATTATGGGTTTTCACTCCAATGCTATGTTTTGTTAAAGAGTTTATACTGTGGCAAGCGCCACCATAGTTGTCTCATGGTATCGGTATGTGGTCCTAAAAAATATATTGTGCCCCCATCCGGATTAACCAGAACATAGGCCCTCATTATGAGTCTGCCGGTAACTGGCCGGTGCTACCCTGGGGAGCCCACCCCAAACCAGGGAAAAGCCTTGCCGAAAAACCCTGGCAGGTTGTCAAAGAGATGAGCCGGATGAGGACTTCGAATCCCAGCATGCAATGCTGTGAGGTTGGAGATGCAATAATTCCAATGAGGAAGTCCAGATACTGATCTTAATAGCAGAGATGGAATCCGGAGTATCGAGAACTGTAGGACTCCGCACACAGAGCAGAGTAAAGAGCAAGGCAGGCAGGAGAGAGCAACACAGCCGAAGGAGCGCTGCAAGGGACTAAAGGCAAACGGGAAGGAAACGGGAGTAGGGGAGGAGACAAAGCAGAAAGCGGGAAAAAACAAAGAGTATCCACCTGAGAGCGGAATGCAGGAACAAACAAACCGGAGCGTTGGTAGTCGCTTCCCGAAACACTGGAAGTTGTAACGCAAGTGCGTTAACGACTTCCGGATATTTAAGGCTGGGAAGACTAGAACGCACATAGCGTTACGGAAGGGAGCATTAGTCCTTTTTCCATTTCCTCCACCTTCCCCATAGGTTCCATGGCCGGCGAACCATGACATAAGTTCACAGCCCCTACCAACAGACTTGTAGTTTGCCCGTCCAGAAAAGGTGCCGGTAACCGTTGTTACCAGCACTTTTTTTCTAGACCGGCACACTTGTAATGAAAATTATAGTCTTTGGATGAAAGAGAAAAGAAACAGGGCAAGAGGCAGGAGTAGGATAGGGATTCATGATATAAAAAAACTGTGAAGATACGGTCGCACCATTACTTATACAATAATGTTCTCTTTCTAGAACAATCCCATTGTGTGTTTGTTTGTGTGTGTGTAAAGGTAGGTAGTGGATCAGGCAGCATGCAGACCTGAAAATAAGAAAACTTGTGTTAACAAGCGTTTTCTAAAGATGCCACCATAGAAATAGTACTAGAATTACTGGAAGCACGGTTGTGTGAGGATCGAGAGATATGGTGGGGAAGCCCTTGAAAGGTGCCTGTCAAAGTTTATTTTAGGTGGTGTGAGAAACCTAGGGGTATTCTCACATGAAGTCCCTGAGAATCCTCTATTCAGGTGGCTGGGGAGGGCCATCGCTCTTGGATTCCCAACCCTGGGGGTACGAGCAAGGGAGGATCACCTGGGTAGGGGAGCCCGGGGTTGTTCTCATGGGAGTACACCAGGTGAGGCGCGGGACGGCAGTTGAGGAGGAGGAAGTCCAGGAAGCTTTTGTGGGGTATTCAGGTAGCAGGGTCCCTAAGAAGGAGAAGGAAGTGTTGCAGTAGAACATAAGCAGACGATATAACTCTCTCCTACAATATATAAAGGGTGATTCTGCCAGGATAATTGAGCGAGCTGGGGTTTCTGGATGGAACCAGGAAGCCAAGGAGCAGAAGGCAGCAAGGAGACAACCAGTGGAATGTGGGACGCTGAGACGCTGGCCCGGTGTGTGTGAAGGGCTGCAGCATAGCGAGGGAGCCATGTCTCCAGGGAACCGGAGCGGGACGGAAGACAGGCCACTGCTTATTCCCCTGGGACGTTTGCGGGTCCCAGGGGCATCTGAGGGGCAGGTGGTGAGACCCTGACCTCACGCTCTGAAACACTTGTGTATGAGCGCGATAGAAATAAAATATCAATATCAATATGACCAAAACCCATATGAACGTACTTGAACTTTTTGCCGGCGCAGCGTTACTGTGGATGAGTTTCGTGAAGCAGAGAGAGATATTCAGTACGGTGTGGGTGGCCGGAGCAGGAGCACTGTGAAAGGAAGAGCTCGGTGAAGCGACAGCAAGAAGACAGCAAAGTGAAAAAAGGTAAAGACAAAGCGAAGCAAGCGAAAGCTGAAAAGCGGCAAGAGAAAGTAAGCAGAAGGTAAAGAAAAGGTGTGCTAGAGGCGTGGATGAAAAGACAGAGCAAATGCACTGGTGGAACGAATGCAGCCAAGAGCGGGTGCGAGAGACCCGAAAAGAAGGAGAGGGGCACAAGCAACCCGAAACAGAGAGAGACAGTACAGAGAAAGTTAAAGGAAAATGGACAATCATGAGAGGGTGAGAGCAACCCGAAACTGAGAAAGGGGGTGCAAGTGACCCAGAGAAAACACAAGAGTGTGCTAGAGAGCACAGTGAGGAAAAGAAGGTGCAGGAGAGCACAGTGAGGAAAAGAAGGTCCAGGAGAGCACAGTGAAAAGTAAAGAGAAGTGTGCAAGAGGCACTGACCTGTGAAAAGCAGGTGCAAGGGTGCGCGACAGGAAAAGAAGGTGTGCAGGGCACACAACAAAGTAGAAAAGGACAGAGTGAAAGAGGCACAGAAGAGGAAAAGGTGCCGGAGAATAAGGAGAGAAGTAAGAGGTCAGAGTGGTTGTGCCTGGGTGGAGCAAAGAACCCAGTGTTCTCGAAAGTCTTTGATACTACCCCCATGAAAGAACTGTACAGTGAAAGGTGCATCCTGGCGAGAGGAACTTTTTGTTTGTTTGAGACCAGAGGGGCCTAGGCTTGGGGAAGGAAACCCTAAGAGGCCCACAAGAGACATTGTTGAACTTCGTGAGAAAGGGCCTACGCTTGAGGAAAGGGAAACCCGGGAGGCCTAAATAGAACCGTGAATCCTTGGTTGAATTGTAAAGTAAGAAACTGTGAATCTTTTGATCCAGAGGGGCCTTAGATTGGGGGAAGGGAACCCTACGAAGCCCACTAAAGACATTGCAGAACTTTATGAAGAGAGGCATAGACTTGGGGAAGGGAACCCTGAAAGGCCTAACAGAAACATAGGGCCTCATTATGAGAATGGAGGTAACCATGCCGCTTTTTGTGGCATGGCTACCCCCATTCCGGGTACCGGGCCCGGGTTCCCTGAATGGGGAAATACCGGGCCATTCTGACCTTGGAGGCCCCGGTATTTCCCCATTCAGGGAACCCAGACCAGTACATCCCCTTTGCCATTTGAGCCCCCATAGTGCTCAATGGGGAGGATGCAAACAAAGGGCCCTTAAATGACGGGCCTGTTTGCATCCTGGTCTGCACGCGGGACCAGCTAAGGACGCCTGGATTTACCAGGCGTCTTTAGCGGGTCCCACGAGGAGACCTCGTAATGAGGCGGTAGGGGGTTAACGGGGCCGGCAGCTCTACCAGCCCCGTTAACCCCCTACCGCCTAATATGTAATGAGGCCCATAGTCTTTTTTGTTCGGAACTGTAAAGATCGAAGCTTGGCGAAGGGAACCCCAAGAGACCCTGTGAACTTTATTGGTTTGCTACAACCTACGTGGAAGGTTCCAAGGGCGGCCCTTTTGAGTTGAGCTATTTTGAATTGGCAGAATTACACCTATTGGTAAGACTACTTGAAACCAGCTGTGGTTTACGTTTTCTTTTGCATAACCATTTTTCCTTTAAGAATATCCCCTATCACATTTGGTTTAAGAGTGAGGGCAAGCAAAGGTTTGGAGGAACTTTGGTATTGGACTTACGGACATCGACGGCACTTAGAAACATCATTTGAGGGAACAACCCGCTTACAGTTAGGGCCAGGTACACATTACACCAACTCCATGAAGTTGGATGATAAAGGTTGTCAAACTGTTACTTTTGAGTATGTGTCTTTATTGATACCATGCCTGTCTCAAAGTGCCCACTGCAAATCCCACGTTTATAATGTTGGAATGAAAAGACTGTCAGAAATGACAAAGTCAAGGATAGGCTGTGCAAAAAAGTAAATGCAGGAAACCACAATGGGACAAAGGGAACATGGAATAAGGTCAAAGAAACCACCCTACACAAGTCATGCATACAAATGATGCATAGCTTAGCATAACCTACTGATTTATTTCTATATAATTTATATCAGTATAGCAGCCTGTTACAGCTACATTTATTTTGCACTCTAATTTTAGATCTAATGATTAATATTACTAGGAAAATGATGGACTCTTTGCCCAGGGTATAGAATGTATATCTACAGCTATTTACACTCACACCAACAATATCATGTATTTACTGATCTTGTATTTGGTAAAAATCCCATTTATGGTCACATATATAAATCTGAGCAATATCGTGCTATTATTAACCACACACTCACAGCCAATGTGAGTACAAGAGGGTATTTGTATTGACCTCATTATTAATATCCAACAAACAGCAATCCATTATTTAATTTCATTTTCATCACTCTCCACAATTTCAGAAGCCTACCCTTCTGTATATTTTGAGGATTGTTTTAAATAGCATTTTGTTGTGCTGTTCCTTGGTAGGTATCTGGTCAACAGTGATTGCAGTGGCGTCTCTTTGTTGAGTACGGATAGTTCTGTGTTGTGAGCATTGTGGTGGTGTGTTTTATGACCAGACTAACTCCCCTTAAATAGCCATTCCTTTTAAACCTGCAAAATGAATCCTATCGGCGAATAACACAGTTTAGTAGGTTAATGCACCTGCTGCCAATGTTTGTGTACAACTAGCAGGCTAGAGGAACAAATACCGGCACAATAACAGAGGCAGATGTAGATCATTCCCATTGGATTAAAAGGAATACAAACTGAAGTGGGTAATAACACATTTTATAGGGCTGCAAAATTGTGGTCACATGTGCTTGACAATAAACATGTTATTAATGCTGTTTGGGAAAGGAGAAAGGACTGCTTGAAGTAGTATGTAACCAGGCACTTAGTCTAAAGTTCACAGTTGCTTCTGAAAAAGTCTGACGTGAGCTCTTTAAAGTAATAAATTGAAAAAGTGTTAAGAGATGGCAGAATCCCAGTGACATGGCAAACTGCCATATTAGTTCCTATCTATAAAAAAGGGAATAAAACAGACCCTGGAAGCTATCGCTTACTATCCATGCTTGACTGTACTGGAAAAACGCTGAGATCTTAGATCGATTCCAGAGTGGTACCGGGTATTCTACGTCTCACAATCTAATGATAATGGATCTCCTAAGGAGTAAAGCTCGGAAGCATAATAGTCCACCACTGTATGCATTATATGTTGATTTTAGGTCAGCATTTGGCTTGGTGAACAGGGAAAAGCTTTGGCACAAACTGCGAATAATGAACTGTCCGGATGCAGTGATATATTTATCTGAAGCTCCTCCACACTAACACTTTTGTCCAACTCAAATTAGATCACAAGGGGACAATGACTAGACTGATTAAACAAAATAGAGGTGTAAAGCAGGGCTGCACAACAGTCTCCCAGCTCTACAACCTTTTCGTTTCGGATGTCGCAGAATTTATATTGGGTACTCGCAACTGCCCACCCAGATTTGGCACTTCTAAATGCGTAATCATGGCCTATGCGGATGATATTGTGATCATCTTTGATCACACATTCAGCGGGTTATGTAGATCTGCTACGCAACTCTGGCAATATGCTGAAGACAATGAACTAGCTATAAATCATAGTAAAATGGAACTCATCCTGTTTTCCGCCGGTAAGGTTGCTCGCTCACGTATGCTCTTGAGATCAGTAGAAATCAGGTATACACACTCTTACAAATATCTGGGAGTGGAATTTGAGAGCAAGGGTAACTACGAGATATGCATCCAACATTGCAAGGTTAAAGCTGTACAACTAACAGCTATGATTTATATGTTCACGCATAATCAGAGTGGCTACTCCATATGGGGAGCATGTCATCTATATGTACAGTGCCTTGTACCCATGATAACGTATGGCTTGGAGTCACTGATTACTATGAATCTTGAGTGGCTTCAGATCATTGAAGGGAAATTCTGGAGGAGGCTATTGGGTCTTCCACAATGCATACCCATGGCTATCCTTAGGTTGGAACTGGGAATCTCCTCATTAAAAGCGATTGTTCTGGGGAAAAGAGCAGAATTATACATCAAAATTCTGAATAGCCCTACAAACGCACTATTAAAATCACTAAAGGAGGACATGGGTGACAGAACACAATCTAAGTTAGCAGCAGAAATGGATAGGCTGTTTGAGGCAATGAGTTGGTCACCGTCTTGGGGTAATGATTATGAGGACATGAAATATCATATGCACAAACGATTAAATATGTGGGACTGGCAGAACAATTTCTCATATTTAGAAAGTTTAAAAAGCTATGGGTTTGTGTGAAATGTCCTGTTTACATTTAAAAAAAGCACAAAAATACCTGAACGTATGTCCATCTGAGTACCTCAGGAGATTCATACTACCATTCATCTACCCACTCTAGAGGCCTTGGGGCCGGAGAGGTTAATGCTCATGGTGGACAGATATTGGAAGTTGTCTAAAAATCAAGCTCAGCCTGAAACTGCGAGACACATACTTATGGGCTGTCCTATTATGAATACCAGCTATATAAGAAACTATAGTGACTATGTGCATAGTATGAACCGTATGTTGGATGTGGCATTTTGGCATCAATGTGTTAATACTCTTAACCCTAGATTACAAATGGCCCTATTTAGAGTTTGGAATGATGCAGATAAAGCTATGAATTTGGAAATGTCACTTGGCCGAACTGATTCAAGGACTATAAACAAAGTAAATAAGTAAAGGATTATGAACAAAATAATAAGGCTGAATAACTACAATGAAATGTTAATGCAAAAGTAATCAGAAATGAAATGTAAATATGAATAGCGAGTACTTATTCTCTTTTTATCTTCTTAATTTCTTATTCTAATTTACTTTCTATTGCTTTATTGCCTTAACGCTTTATTATTATTCTGTTTTACTCCATCTTATTACTGTTTTAGGTACTATCGAAAGTTAAATTCAGTGAATTTTAGTTGACTGTATTCTGCTTATGTATAAAGTTTTTTTTACAAAACTATATCACATTAAAACAAAATAAATAAATAAATATAGCGTGTTATACAAAACGCAAATTAATAAACAAACAATCATCCAGAGAAAGTTATTTCTCCTCCAACTTCATTCCACAATACACATCTTCTCGAATTAAACAACAATTAAATTATTTTGAGGTTCTGAAGAGAGATAAAGCACACCAAGATTTGCGGAGGCTGCATGTTCTGAAGTAGAAATGTTTGCTACTTGCAATATTAAAATGACTGGTCAAAATAATGCTGGTCCAACAAAGGCAACATCCACTAAAGGTGTAAAAAATGTGTTAACACAGTGGTTTGCATTTCTGATCCCCACGGGGCAAACACATTCCATGTTTTTGGGGTTTCAAGGTATCTACACAAAATAATTTTGGATCCAGCAAATGGGAATTATCTTGAAAACTAGGTTGGGGCACCCCAAGACATGGAGATCCCGAAACTGTGGAATGGTGGCATGGCAGATACAACAGATCACTGCCAGCTGTTTGGTAGGGCCAGCCAAACTCGCACCAAAGACTCTTGCTTTGGTTTTCAGAGACTGCACAAAATGCTGAAGCAGATCAGGAGGTAAACTGTAAAGAATTCAAATTGCATTTATTTGGAAATACTGCCGCCGAGCTGAACCATCCAAGAAACAATGCCTTTGCCAATGGAGACATCTGACCGGTGAAAGGTGTGTCTCATAAGAACTGTCACAAACTTTCCGGTTTTGTGAAAAACACTAGCAATCATATCTAAATGTAACAATATAAACCTAGCAGGGAGTGAGAGATGGGGCTATACTTTGCTTTTCTGTAAGTTTGTTGTCAATGCCACAGATAATTTGTATGATGCACGTATGTAATTGACATGACTTTATGCTGACATACCTTTACGTTGGTGTGAGTTCACCGTGGGTCAACCAAAAAGCAAAAATGAAAAACCCAAACAGATAAAGGGTTTAAAAAATAGGGCTCTAGGGATTCCCAGGTTTAAAAATAGTAAAATGGAAAGAGACAGAAAAAAAGACCACAGCTAAAAAGGAAACGTTTTGTGCAGTGCGGGCATGTCAACAGAACGTTATTTTGCTGCTCCTGTCACAGACAGGTTGGGTTTATTACCACTGCTTTACCAGATTCACAAAAGGCTGTTGTTTGGATAAACCTCTATTGGCCATCACTGTTTAATGGAAGTGTTTGCTCCTTCTTCACCAACTGTGTCAGTGACGCTGTCACTATCACCAAGTGGGTGATTGTGACAGCGGTACCCTACCAACTGCGTGACAGTGGTGTCGGTAGCCCGCCTTCTCCGGTATAGTGAATTCCATGCCCTGCTGTGCCACCCGGGGGTGTGCTCTGACTTTCACATCTGGAGTTAGAATCCATTTATACCTGAGACAACATTATTACAAACAACATATCATTTTGACTTTAAGACCAACAACAAAAAGCTGTTTCAAATTGAAAAGTAAAGAGGTGCGCTGCGCCACTTAAGGATACATTGTGCATCAGCCTGAAAGATAGTCTCGTCTGGCTGGTTGGCATGCTGCATGGCGATGGCGTGTGGGAACTCATTCAGCATCCGTTGCTGGAATGCCTCCAGTCGCTCATAGTCATGCCCGCGGCACACAAACTCCTTGTTCTGAGGAGTATACAGAAACAATAGGTGTGTTATTAAAAAGCAAGACCATATTGTTCCTTGTAAGCGTTGACCAATGCATAAAATAGTGTAACTATGAAAACAAGGCATGTGATAGAAGTAAAGGAATCAAGTATTTAGACTGTAATACATAAACTGGCTAAAGCTTTTCACCATTCCTAAAAATGTGATTTTTCATTTTATTAAATGAATACAGTCAAGATAAATATTTATCTCAGAAACAGCGGTAGTCTAATCTGATGCATACAAGCAGAACACACTGTACAAATGTGCATACTGTGACAAGGTATTTGTATTTCTTCGGGTAGAGAATAGAGCTTTGACAAGCAGCTCTGCGTACATGAGCATTTATGGCTGAGCGTGTATGGCTGAGTGCAGATAGGCTGGGTGGTCATTCTCACAATTGGGTAACGTTCTTGGGTAGGTGAGATGTATGTACTGTTGTAATACCAGGTGTAGTAGGTAGGCATTTGAAGTACAAGGAAGGGTGGCAATCACATATAATAATTGCAGACAAACATTCTGCACATTTACATATGCTACAAGAGTATAATTTGCAGTATTTATACCTACATATACCACCAAGAGACATCCTGTGAATGTTTGCTCTAAAAGTTTCCGTAACATACATGTGTTAGAGCAGGTTGGAGATCAGGAGGGGACTTCCCTCAGGCACCGCTCGGATGCTCATTCCAGAGAAGGGATGACCTTAATAAGGGCTGTCTTGAAGCTTCATATAATGGGGATGGATTCCGTTTCAGGGGTTAGGGACTACCAGTAGTGGCAAGTAAATATGGTGAAGGAGTGAGATGCAGTATACAGAGAAAGGGGAATCGAGCGGAGATCTTGAGATCTCAGCATGCAATGAGATGAGTAGCGAGAGATGGAGCTAACCAGGTTGGAGGATGAGGCTATGCCATAGATGAATTTGAATACAGAAGGGAGAGATTGCACAAAGACAGCCATGGCATATGCAGGCAATGGGAAGTGGTCAATGAGGATCAAGGGAGGTTAAAGGAGTAGAAAAAGAGCAACATGTGGCGCCTATGACAGAATTTCAGCCCGCTGAGGACATGGGTAGAGATGGGAGCCTTTGCAGAGCGAAAGATGAGATATGGATGGACTTCGAATAGAATTTTTTAATCACCCCTTCTTCCTTTTTCATTACCTGCATTTAGTGATTACAAACATTTTTGGTGGCTTAGGTGCACTGCCAGCATTACTAGATAGGTAGATGGCAAATTAACTAGAGATTAGAGCATTTCGCTTCAGAGTTACGAAGCCGGACCATAAACAATGTGTGACGCGATGACGTAATCGCGTCACGATGCATGCATTTAGAAAATCACAGACAATTTCCGGCGCATCTGGCATGAAGAACCAGTATTCACTATCCTTATGTCCTTTTTGTGATAAGAGGTGACTAACTATGAAAATTGGGAGGCTCATGTCCCTCCCCCTTATCTTTATACTTAAATGTTAAATTCGAGACACATTGCTTTGTGATGGTTCATTTTCTGGTTTAGGTGTTTTTAGTTATGTGAATTTTGAACAAAGGACCATTTAGACCGGTTCTATAGGGGAAACTAAGTAAGATGACTTTTGACTATTTTGATTTATATTTTTAACTGCAAATGATTGTTCTGCATCTCCAATCCAGTGTCATATAGTGATCTTTTGATCCATTTTGTTGGGCATTGTCTCTGCAGGCATTTAACACGGAAGGTCAAGGCCTAGGTCCTTCACAGCCTTAACAGTTAGTCCAGATTTTCTCCACATGATGAGATCGCTGGTGAGATATGATTTTTACTTACATATGATTGCTCCTCTATATTGTATCCACATTTATATATTTTTTTTGTTAGTAACCGAAGACATGTTAATCTCTTCTTAATAATTTAGGGCTAAAAGCCATGGAGAGAAATCTGTTTTCAAGGAAGAACACTGTTTCTCTCGTCAAAGTCTAAGGATCTGTCATTAGGTAAGATCATTCGGATCAATAGAGTAAATTATTTTACATTTGTGAAGGCAGTGAAGAATGGCTATAACGAGAGGTCTTCATGTACCTACAGATCCGTTATAACCTCCAGCAAGTGGCTGAGAAGTACTATGGGCAAGATAGTCCCAGTTTTGATATTTTGATCGAATTTTTAAAACACAAAGTGTTTCACGAAGCTACTTTGCGCTTCCATTTAGTATATATCATGTTGTAAATTACTAGATTGTTTTGAAGAATCTCTGCTTACAATGGTCTTTTTGAGATTATTTACAGAACCTGTAAATATCTATACTCTTGATGAAGAGAATTGCTTCTCGAAACCCGTTGGGTTCAACTTTTGTTTGAAATTATTAAAAATCATATTTGCTAATAATGATTTGGATGCCAAATAAGCATTTCTCTCTAACACTGTATGACTATTTACTTCATTAGAGTAATACAAACTACATGATAAACTTAGCTCATAATTGTCACATTGATCCATTTGGCTTCTTTAGGCCACAGATAGAGTGTAAGGGACGGGAGTTCGCAGAAATTGAGAATCCTTTTCTTTTCTATATGGATGGACTTTACACATGTTTAGGGGGTTAAACCTAGCAGCTTACATGATTTGTAGGGCATTGGTAAAGATGGGATACGAGAAGTTCTTTTCCTTTTTATTGTTTTTGGTTTGTTTAAACCTTTACAAAAAGTTACTAACACATCGATAAAACATCTTTAAATACAATAAACACAAATTATGCAACTTCTAAAAACTAAGTTCCTTATCCTTAGCTCATCAATGGAAAGGCTACTTTAAGTCAATATACAATCAATTTCTATTCATGTCAGTATTAAAAAACAGTTTCAAACAATTTGTTCAATCCTTTACATCAATCCCATTTATGTAAAGTGCAGATATTTTTATAAGAATGCATTCACTCTTATTTTCAGTGCGACCGAGTTCCCACGTAGCATTTCATACCATAAAATCTCTCTGTTAACATATGAAATATTGGTAACAAATTGCGAAAAATATTCAATTTGTTGCAACATCAAATTCGGACATATCAATAACAGATACAGCAATGACTCGTTCACTCCAGGTATTTGACAATACTGACAGTATTTTGGGTCATCAGAGTCTTGTGCTCGGATATTTACAATCTCCTGTGTGTTTAAAACATTAAATCTAAATTTCATGGTACCGTTCCTTAAGAACCATGATGGATATTTCGCTATGTATTTTTCCGGAATTGGAATCCAATTCCAGAATGAGATGATTTGAGAATACAGTTTTGAGTTTAAAATGACTGCACTGTTTTCTATCCAATCAAAAGCTTTTACAAGTTCTTTTGCCTTTGCTGGGTTTTTAATAAGAATGTCTATTGACAGCCCCAAGTTCCTTATTATTATTTCCGCTTCCTTTTTGAGCGAGCTCATGAATTGCCCTTTATGTTCTTTACCTAATTGGTAATACATAGAGTATGTTTCGCTCACTAAACATTTTCTCAGCAAGAACAGCTGTTCTCCAATACATAATGCTTTTGAGAGACTGCAGAGGAACAATGACAGACCGGCAAACATTCCAAGAGATAAAAACCGAATGACCAGCTAGGTAGAAGTCAATATAAGGGCAGTGTTGTGGAAGCCAAGGCGAGAGAGAGAGTCAGGAAGACATTTGCAAAGGATGGTGTGCAAACAGATATCCTTCCAAGGATATGTGCATACGCATGGTTCCTTGCCAACTCACTGTCCTATTCTGAGGGGCTCATATAGAAGCAAAGGCATTTGTATAATATATATTTCTGGCGCAGGAGGATTCCTGCTATATGTTTAAAGCATTGGATTCCTTATGAGCAAGTTGTTAAACTATTTCTGAAGTCTTGCCT
Organism: Ambystoma mexicanum; assembly: GCF_040938575.1. Lineage (NCBI taxonomy): Eukaryota > Metazoa > Chordata > Amphibia > Caudata > Ambystomatidae > Ambystoma > Ambystoma mexicanum. Next base: position 44,152,280 of record NC_090936.1, on the reverse strand, counting down.
GCTGCCTGAATACGGGACTGTGATGATAGTGAACCATGGGAATCCCACCTGCATGTCCTTCTCCGACATAAACATAATGAATCTGGAGAGTCTGGTGTCGGGCACACTGCCCACTCTTAACCCACTCCACCACGGAACAGAGGTGATGATTCAGAATTTGTAAATAAACCTGATGATTGGAGTCAGAGTGCAGCAATACAATTTATGGTTGTGTGTGCTGCGCTGCAGCTTCTTCCACAGCATGCACCATGCTCTTCTTTCAGAATACATAGCCTCTGCTATTTTTAACATTCTCCATCCCCTCTCACAGGGCTGGAAGTCCAATTAGGGACATTTGTGGCTTTTCTTCTGTATTGTCTGGATACAAGCAGCCTATGCTAATAGGAAAGAATAATGAATGTTTTATGGTTCTTGCTCTTATGGAAGTTTGAGAGTTCTGGGACTGTACTACTATGAAATCGTGAAAGTGCAAACCCACTCTGTGCATGTGCAAATGGGAATGTGTGCATGTGTGCACAATTTCTTTAGTTCTAGGTCTAGGTCAAATGCTTTTTGCATTAGTGCTAATGAAAATGCCATTACTGCATGCGCAAAACGCTTTTGTTAAGTGGCCCACAGGCCATCAGACCTCTCAAGTGTTCCCATATCATGTGCGAGTAGGTTATCCAGTTCAGTTTATTTCTTGGAATTCTGGTACTTGGAGCCCTAAAATTACAATGGGAAATGCCAAACTGCAAGTTCCAGAGTGCAAATAATAAAATCAAGGCTGGAAGACTTGGTTACGGCTGGAATGGGGCCACTTCAGAGCTTTGATACTTAAGTCATAAAGATTATGGATAATTACAATGAATCATTTATATTGCAGCATTACAAGCACATCAAAAACAAATACCTGTTATGAGGAGGAGGAACAGAACACTTACAAACGAACATAAAATATATTTGAAGTAATAATCAGGTTAATTTGAACAGACCAAGAAACAGGGCTGAGTGTAGGAAGGATGGCTCAAACAACATAAATCATCTTGGTCCCTGAGCACTTGAAGTATAGTTAACAACACAAAGATTCACTCTCACTCTCTGGCCAAGTGACTAATGGAAGAGCCTCTGGGAGATGAGAGGGGCACCACAATGGGTGAGTGATTCCTAGTCCTTTCTGGGGGTGGGGGATGATTGGTTGTATGAACGCCTACTGGGTACAGAGATTTAAAAAAAAGAGCAAGTGTCTAAGAAAAACAGTTAGAGTGTAGAGGGATACATGAAATCTTCTGAAGAGCTGACTCCACAGGGTGTTACTGTTCTGTGTACAACCTATATTCTAGGTCTGGTTTGTGTGTGCTGCCTATGCCCCCCAGATCTGTTCACTTAGTCCCTCACAGGCATGTGGGTTTAAAGAACCCGTCAGCCTCTATGCCCGGGTTTTCATCTCACAAGTCTCTTGGCTCATTCTGCTTATGGTCTTGTGCAGAAGGGTTGACTCGGCCATCTCGACTTGATGCTGCGATCGTGGACTCCGACGTGATGTTGGTTGTCGTACATATACTACATCACTACGTCCCCGTACCTCTGTTCCCCACTGTTTTTTCCTCAAACTCAGGCAGTGCGGAGCAAGATTGTAGAAATCGGCTAAAGATAACCACAAAGCTCATAAAAACAAAAATGTAACATGAGTTTTTTGTTTGTTTCATTTTAAGATGAAGAACCGAACTGCATGAACTTGCAAAAGGCCATACACATAACAGGCCTAGAAGCCCAATAAGAGATAGCTCATCTCCTCTTCTCCCATGAGAAGATCAGTCATCAAGGAATAAAGGCGCTTTCATAGTGAGGCTGAATGGGAGGGTGATGAGTAATCTGCGGGAGAAGAATCCATAGAAAGAACACTTTTGGTAATTAATTTCCTCTTCAATGGATTGCTTTTTATTGCAGAGTCCTAATCAGATAGCCTCCCAAAGCAGTATGTAGTCTGGAGGCGGGATGAAAGTCCCGAAAACAGGAAGCTGTATAGCACCGCTCCTCCAAAGCGAGCATCAGCACCACGCGACACGTCCAAACGGTAATGTTTTGGTGAAGGTGTCACCGCCCGGCAGATATCTCTAACCCGCAAGCCCCTCTGAAGTGCTGAAGGAGCAGCCACCACCCTAGTGGAGTGAGCCCTGATGCCTGGAGGAAGCTATTTCCCTGTGTGTTGGTAGCCCTCCGCTTTACAGAGTACAATCCACCTAGATATGGTCTGCTTAGAAACAGCCAAACCTTTTGACAGTAAAAAAGCTACAAACAGCTGGCCATCCCTCCTGAACTCTGCTGTCCTTGTGACATAGAACCTAACAGCCCTCTGAGTGTCCAACCTCTCCTCTTCCTTGGAAGCATGGGGAGGATAGAACACGGGAAAGTCTATGCCCTTGGAGATGTAGAATTCTGACACGACCTTGGGCAAGAACCCTGGCCGGCGCGGTGTGCCCAGCAGTGTGTTAGGTGTTACAGGGGGAAGGTGCTGTTCCTCTTTGCTCCGTGCTATGTGCTACATAGACAAGTGTTGACATCCTTTAGTCCATCCATTGTTTCCTGCATTATCTCTCAGCCCGCCTCCAGCCTCCAGCTTCTAACCTACTTAACCATCGCGCATGCGCGGTGCGCTGCACGGTGTACCCAGCAGTGTGTTAGGTGTTACAGGGGGAAGGTGCTGTTCCTTCTTGCTCCATGCTACGTGCTACATGGACAAGTGTTGACATCCTTTAGTCCCTCCATTGTTTCCTGCATTATCTCTCAGCCCACCTCCAGCTTCTAACCTACTTAACCATCGCGCATGTGCGGAGCGCTGTGCGGTGTGCCCAGCAGTGTCTTAGGTGTTTGGTGGAGCGGTGGTGGTGTGGGGGATCCTACAGAGATATTGGTATGTACTGCTCTGTACTGTATTGAGATACGTCAATATAGCAAACTGCTTCTACTACTCTGCCTCGCCTGCATTCACAAACGTTGTGACTTGATCTTCAATTTTTTGCCTAACGTGCTACACGTTTTGGCTACTGGAACTAAACTGTGGCTGCAATTTTGAGGAGCGGTCTTGCCTCCTATAAGAGTGGCGTGCCATGGTCTAGCGCTCCTTTAAATTAGTACATTTGGACACTGTTACCTCACTTTGCTCTCCTGGAACTGGTTGCATGTTTAAGCGAGGCACTCACTTGGACTAGCAACTGTGTTGTCCCCAAGAGCTTGTTTTGTTTTGTCTATTCTGCCAGTGTGTTCTCTGCGCACTACGTTCTGCACTGCTGTTTATGCTATTTTGAAGTCTCCGTTCTGAGGGTCTGTATGTGCCTATGTCCTTACTGATAGGTTCCTTCCTTGAGGCATGATAGGCGCTCTGAGCTGGACCACCTGAGCACATTATGCGCTATAATCTGTCCTCTTTAATTTCACTCCAGCTCACTTTTTATCAGCCCTTCTATCTAGGGGGTGACTGCGGGCCTGTGGGCCTTTGAACCCCTGAAGGCAGTATCCAATCAACTGTTTAATGATTCTTGCTCTGTAGGTGGTCACACTGCTTCTTTCTCAGGACCAATAGAGGGCAACTGCAGGCCTTTGAACCCTGGAGTGCAGCTAAGAGTGTGTATACCAGAGTTCCTGCCTAGAGGGTGACTGCGGGTCGTCAGGCCTTTGAACCCGGGGGGCAGGTTCTCGGACTTGTGCTTGGTGCATGTATATTTCTATCTGCTATACTAAGTGTTTAAATTGGCACTCTCGATAGAGGGTGACTGTGGGCTCTTAAGCCTTTGAACCCTGGAGTGCAGTCTTCAAGCGCCTGGCCAATGAAGTCTATCTATTTCTGAAAACTTGATGTGTGGGCGCACGCCACTTTGGCAAATGTGAGGTGGTCGAATACATTCTACCTAATATAACTGAACAAAAAGGAGATTGTGGGCCATGGAGGCTCAGATTCTTTGTAGATCTTTTTTTTTTTTTTGCTTTGCTTTCTGTTAATTCGGGAGTCTGGGTTTTGGTTTTTATTGCATAAGTGCATATGACTGCGATGTCTCTACCAGTGAGATAAATGTGGGCAACTTTGCTTAGCTACAGGTGCCTTGTTTAACAGCAAACCCAGGGCTACTACTTGTGGGGGGTGATTGTGGGCTTTGGAGTCTTAGAGCCCTCCATCTCATGCTGAAAGTAACAAGTGGTTGTAAGTGTTTATCTAGCTGCCATACATTTGATTGGATGCTTGCAAAAGAGTTCTTTGCTGAGCTCATGATAATGTACCCCAAACTTTGATATATCTCTGTACACAAATCCATATCAAAGCAGCATTTGAACAGATGAGATGAAACGTTTTTCTCAAGGTAGTTACTGAATTATTGTCTATTGTTGATTTTGTTCTTTGAGAAGAATTCTTCTCTTGCATTGCAGTCCATTGTGCTCCTCGAGAAGAATGTTTCTACTATATTGAAGTTCACCCATCTGACCTGCAATTTGTATTCTCTCATTTGGTGTGTGAAGGTCTGTGTGCAAAAAGTTTGTGGCTCTCCATTTCTTGCTTGGTTGTGCAAACATGAGTCGTAACTTACGTAGCACAAATCGTATGGCCAAGGCCCCTTCTGGATGGCCCAAAACGATGATAACCAAGGCTGCTAATACCACCATTCCCTTGTTTCCATCCTGTAAAAAGTCGCTACTGTCAATGTCAGTTCATACACCCCTGGCATCAGATCCCTTGGGTATAGTGGAAGACCTGACTCAACCACTCTCAAAGCCCCCTGACTCCAGCGAGGGTATCTCTTCACCTAAAGACATCCCTACGTGACCCATGCCTTCATGCTCCCATAAAGAGGCTAATAATGACGCTAGTAATATGATGGCTGAGTTTCCTCAAGGAGCCGATCTTGGTTCCAATGGGAACGATGACCAGGGGGCTCCTGTGCCCATTCTAGACAACTCAATGCTTGCTCCTGTCGTAATGGACGAATTAAGGAGACGGGTACGGCTGTCCCTAGGACCATCTACACCTGCTTCTGCAGGTCGTCCGTGACGGGAATAGGTCCATCTACATTTAGCTGACAATTTATTCCATAAGGATCACTCTGCTCCAGGAAGAGCTCTTTTTGGATCTAGTTTTCATGAGACTGGCACTCGCAAAGAAGTGTCATCTCAAAAAGACAAATGTTACCATTCAGCAAATTCATCTACGGAGCATGAGCATAACTCCGATTGCTTAGACCATTTCGAGATGCAGCCAGGGAATATTCCCTTCTCTACCCCGGAAGATCCCCTCACGAACATCGAGGAACATGAATTACAGAATTTCCCAGTCATCACTAGAATTCTCAATCTCCTCGACAAGGGGCACGATCTCACTCATGCTATTCTTGGAGAAATGAAAGGAGCTGTTGGTTCTATGATGGTTAAAATGAGTAAAATTGAAGGACACATAATGGCACAGGAACAGGCCCACTCCTTCTATGCTTCCCACATCGAGAAAATGTTGAATTTAAATCAACAAGTGGGTATGCAGCAGTTTTCATCAAACATCACCACAAGAGGATCCCAAACAGAGTGTGATGAGACGGTCCTAAGAGCTTCTGGCAAGTTATATGCTCAAGTACTTCAGGGAATTCCTTCTCAGTCGACCTCACTGTCAAAGAATGAAACCATAGACTTGCTGGAAATTGCTAAATCGCATCATGATCGGATTCTTCAAGTTGAACAGCTACTATTTGATGCCGTTTCAAAACATCCTACTTTAGTAGGTGAGGATGCGATAAATTAACTGCTTGGCAATGATGAAAAGGAAATAATTCTACCTGATAGGCCATCTGTCTTAATGCACATAATTGATCAACAGGAAGTAATTGAATACTAAAAGTCTGATTCACAGCTTCAAAATGGACAAAAGGAATCAGCCCAAACAGGGCAGCATTTCATATCTCGGAGGGCCAGGAAGTCATTTCTTAGAGCACAGAAAAGACTTGTCTCTCCAGAGTGAAAGCGAAGGATAGCCTAGCCAAAACCTCTAAAACTGAAGTAAAGGATCCTGTCATGGTCCCTGAGCCGGCTCGCAATTTATCAGAACTGAATGAAGAGAGCAAGAGGCTCCTGCAAATCAAACCCCAGTGTGAGCCTCAATCCACAAACTCTTCATTGAAGTCATTGGTAAAGAATGTGGAAAAGACGCATGTCCAACTTCACAATTTTTTTCCAACTATTCAAATTAAAAAGGCAGGTGGCATGGGCCAAGTGGAGGTATGTACCTTGGATGCCCAGCAGGCTGTAGTTCTACCCGTACAGGACTTGATCAGTAGCCAACAGCTGTTATCGTTCAACCACCAGACAGGTTCCCAAAAGCCGATTGAGGCTGGGTGCGTGGGGAATATTGGACATGAACTTGGGAAAGAACCGAGGTTCCCCGCAGAAATCAATCTACCACCAAGTGAGGAACAGACTCGCAAAGATAAGCCTGGATTGCAGGAAAAATTGACTTTAAATCTTCCTGAGCTATCCAAAGAGATGAAATGCATCATCAGTTGGAGGAGCGATTCGACCATCAATAGGACCACTCGCATTAATCGCTCCTTCCTGATGAATGCTTTCTATCAGATCCCATCTCTAAGAATTTTAGCCACAAAAGATGTTGAGTGGGTGACACTAGCAAGTGAGAACAATTTCAGGGGTTTGTGCAAACTTCAATCTCCTATAATCACTAAACTCATTTTAGACCACACAGACGATTTGGTTTCCTTGGGACTTTATCCTCACATCTTTATAGAGATGGAAACCGCCTGGGCTTTTCTTGACTTCATCACGCAAGTCCCACAAGATAGGGTCCCTAAGGGGTCGATGCAAGAGGCGATATTTGAATCTAATAGTGGACTATGGGAACAACTTGAAAAACTAACTATGGCTCTCAATGGCCTAAGTAAGATGGAACCCCTAATCAAAGTGCCAGCCACCATGAACAATCTTTCTGCGGCATCATAACTCCCAACACTCGCAATATCGTCCTGGAATTGCTGTGGGGAAAAGAATCTTCATGCCTTGGCTAAATCTGTGGTTTTTCTGCGCATGCCATAAATATTGATTTTACAGGAAACTATGGCCATCATGGAGATCGCTCTTGATGGGTTCACCTCATATTGTGCTGCTGCTAGTCACGCCTCAGTGGGTCGTCCCAGTGGTGGTCTTGCTGTTCTTATCAAGAACAACTTAAGATTCACAGCTAGGATTTTAGAATATACAGACATGTTTATGATGGTTGCTGTGACCATGGTCGGCAAAGCTGCTTGCAAACTATTGCTTATTTCGGTATATTGGAACCCTGTGAAGATAGGCTTGGAAATTGCCTTTCAACTTCTAAATAAAGCTCTGACTAATGCTATTCTGCAATACCCAATGTACGAAATACTGATCAGTGGTGACTTCAACTCAAATTTAGAGCTGGAAGAAATCAAATTCGATCGCCATAATATGACGCCTCACGCTCAACAGGCTCGGATTCGGGGCAGGCTTTGGCTGGAATTCTTTGAAGCATGGAATATCAGGACCTTGACTTTTGCCTCTTCAAATAATCTATCCTCGTGGCAGCGAGGTTCTTCATCCTCATTAGTTGATTTTCTCTTGGCCTCAAGTGAACTTTCTGGTCATCTTGCTCTCACTCAGATCTCTAATGTGGGTCTGGGCGACCATAGTATATTGTCCACTGTATTCCATTTTACTTGCCAAACCTTTGACACTTTGACCCACACCTCCCTAGTGGAAAGTGATCGTTTTGCAATATCTGTCCGCTGGAATGCCAGTATATGTAGAAAACTAGCATATTTAGTGAACAGGGACCTGCTTGTCGGTGATGACAAGTTGGATCCTTTTGCTTATGAAGAAAGATTTACAAATAGGAATTTAAAGATTATACATCTTGTTACCTTATCTAAATTACCTCTCAAATCGCAATCAACCGACATCTCTGCTAAATTCTTCATCAAAATAACCGCACTGAAACGTCAGAAAAATCATGACCTGAGAATAGCGAGACGCATGCCCACGACTAATGCTCTATATACATCATGCAAAAGGGGCATTATAGTTAAATAAAAAAATAAAATAAAAGAAATACGCTATATGCGTTGCATGTCGAATAATCAAAACATGATTGATCACTTGTGTAAACGGAATGCTAGGGAAATATGGGCAATGCTGAGAAACCCTTTGAACAAGCAGAAAAACTGCATGGTGGCATGTATAGACGGATCCACATGACAAGCACATTTCAAGCTTAAATATGCTATGCCCCTTAAGCATGCCAAACAGGAATTCAAAGTCGCAAACATGAAGATGGCCCTCGCATGTAGCTGGACATTGGGAGACGTGATATGGGCCATCTCCAAACTTTCATCGTCCAGAGCGGCGGGCCCTGGTGGGCTTCCGTCCTGTGTCATTAAAGATGACCCTCCCTTTTGGGCTAAACATCTGCTCACTCGCTTTCGTCTAGTATTCGCGCAGAGAGCAATTCCAACCAAGTGGCTTACTGCCATAATCATCCCAATTCATAAAAAGGGCCCTCCTGACAACCCGGGCAACTTTCGGCCTATTGCCCTTATTGATGTTGCGGCAAAGGTCTTTTCACGCCTAGTATTGTACGATTTGGAAACATACATGATCAGGTCACCGCTTCTATCCAAAGCACAAGTGGGCTTTCGCAAACAAGTGGGAAGTCCCCTGAATGCGACCATAGTTGCCCATCTATTGATATCATCACGAAATGCAACCAGTGGGCCAATATACATGGCTTCACTGAATCTTTCGTCAGTATTCGACAGTGTACTGCACATCAGATTATGGACAAAAATGCTTGCGTATGGAATCCCATCACATATCGTAGCATTGATTGCTCAGTTACACTCGAAGACCTCTTACAGGGTACGCATTAATGCTGCAGGATTGCTGTCTGATCACATCACCACTCATATTGGTATAAAACAGGGCTGCAATCTTGCAGCACTACTATTTAGTCTGTATCTTGCGGACATTGGCAACATCTGGGAAGCACTAGATATTTTTCCTGTTAAATTGGGTCATCTGTGCCTGAGTTGGCTAGCTTTTGCCGACGATATAATACTCTTCGACAGAACCCCATTTGGTTTACAAAACAAACTGAACTACTTTCTTCAATATTGTACAACAAATAATCTCACTATCAACTCGGAAAAATCAAATATTCTTATTTTCACAGCCAAGAAGAAATTGCCAAGATATAGATGGTATGTCGATGCAAAAGCGATAACAACCAAATCTGAGATGAGATATCTGGGATGCCAGCTGTCAAATACTCTCTCGTGTAAAAACTGGCAAACTTCACTGAATCTCAAAGCTGTGCAGTTAACAGCCCAGATGAAATTGATATATCAGCGCCATTGCAAGTTTTCATTATTGCCTTTGATAGATTATTACCCATCCTTTTGTATGGCCTTGAACTATGTTTGCTGAATATTGGTACCATCCGAAACGTAATTCAAGGCAAACTGTGGAAATCAGTTTTGGGGCTACCAGCGTGTAAAGACTGGAGGGGGGGGTCTGTACTTCCGACCTCTATATGGTGGAGGAGAGGCACAGAGGACCCCAGCCGAGATTCTCTATTGTCGGTAGCAATGGACGAGCAATCAAGGGCTAGCTACTCAGGAGGTGATGCAGGCTGGTTCTTAAGTACAGTGTAATCCCCAAGCCCCCACAAAGGAATGTCCACACACTGTATTAGTTAAAACACAGTCTTTATATAATTAATATTCAAGGTTATGTACAATATCACGATAACTCACTTTGTACTCAGTTATCTACAATGGCAAATATACAGTTCTACGTGGTACCACAATTACTATTAGATCTCTTTAAAGTGCATCAACTTTACGGTTAAATGTTACACAAATCAGTTCGCAAAGGAAACCAACAATAGATATAGGAGGAAAGCAGTTGGTGAGAGCAATTGGCAGAATACTGGCCCCGATACCTAGACACAGTTCTGTGTGGAGATCCCCCCACCTGGGCAACCTGTAAAGTAAATATGTATCACAAGCCCAGTCCATATATTGTTCACAAGAGACTTTCCAATAGTTCTGCAACCCCAAAGTACCTCGCGTTGTAGCTTTCCTCGTCGGGAAATCGACGGCCCCTCTTGAGTGCCCTCTCTTTATGGCGGGAGTCACGGGTCGTTGAACGTCCGACGGAGAACAGGGTGAACTACAGCGGTGATGTGACCGCTTCGTTGCTAGCGGTGCTCGTAGATGGGGAAGCGTAAATGTCCTGCAAGGAAGAGGCGTGCGGGGCACCTCTGTGTCGATAGTTCTAGACCGCAAAGCATTTGAAGAACTGTGGCCCAGCAAGGGCGTCGAGTCGTCGGCGACTCTGTGGTCTTTGGGTGGCGGGAAACCCACCGGCGGATGCTCCTCAGCGCGTCAACGGCCTGGCCTTCTCCGGCGGGATAAGGCGGGCGGCTGTGCGGACGAGCGCATCTGTGAATCAAATGTTACTTAGGCAAAGGGAGCACGGCGGCTCCGGTCGGCGACGGCGGTCATCGACGGTGATGGACAACAGTGTCCGGGTGCTTCTCCTTGCGATTCCGTGGCGGTCCCGTCTCCGGTCGGCAGCTTGATGTAGGTCTGTCTACCAGGGAGCTTTGGCAAAGATCAGCTTGTGCACGATGGTCCCTCGTAGCTCGGGAAGAGGGCGCCTTACCAGGTCCTCTCTGGGTCAGTCCTTGGAGACACAGCAGCTTTCAGATTGATGAAGGAGAGCAACAGCAATTCTTCTCTTCCAGCAGGGCTTCAAGGTTAAGCTTCAATTTTACTCCAGTTACTCTTTGTAGTGGACTTCAGCTTCTGAACACGAATTCTAGCAGTGAGAGGCCCCCAGATATACTAGTTGATCTCTCATTCATTCTGCTGGGTCACACTCAGGCAACCAATCGGTCAGAAGGGCATTCATGCAGGCAGGCAGCATATCAGGAGCATAGTGCACTCAGGCCATTCACTTCTCTCCAGACACACACAACAAGTTATGTGTATTGGGACAAGTACCCAGCCATTCAACACTCCACACTGCATTCATACCAGTTTTGGGCAGGGCTGTCTCAGTCATTGTGTCAAACACCAGATACTAGACAGCCACACCACAGAATGCATATTCGTCACACACTCCATTCACCAAGGTCCCACCCACAGGGTGTACCCACAAAATACAGTCACTGGGAAGGCTCCAGCCAGTCTGGCCTGGACTTCACAACAATACCATATATGGAACTTCCACCCAACAGCCAGTCAGGGGGAAGGGACAGAGTCAGGGCTTCCCAGGCCTTTGGGAAAACAAGGTAACAGGCAATAGAAAGCAAGGGGCCACAGGGGCCATCTCGTTTCCTATCAGGAATTAACTGATTCCAATGGCAGGGCCTGGGTATCCCAAAATGGAGGATACTCAGAGCACCTGTCAAATTCAGCATGGACCTGCCACCAGCCCATACCCTGCTCTGTGGGCCACACACAGGTGCCCAAAAACATACACTAGGGGCACAGGGTTGTACCCCCACCCATGGGTGCTACAAGGGTATCCCGTGGGTCTGTACACCAAACCAAAAGAGAGAGCTGCACCGCCAAGAGTCCCACATGAACTCCTGCACGGAAAACACGACAGAACACACAATAAAAAGCAGTAAAGGACAAGGATACGGAGGACCTTTCCCTCAGATGCATTTTCAGCATCACACAGCGTACCTACCAAATCCGATCTTCATTCATGAACTAGGCCTACTTCCCCTGAGTGATAGATTTGAATGGCGCTTGTTCAACAACTTAATTAAATTGGTTTCACCGCCTCCTAATTCTTTTTATGAAGATCTTCAATTCATGCTCACTAAGGATCCGCCTCGATCAATCTCCAAGTTTCATGATCGTATGAATGAAATTCTGGTATCTCTGAATTTGAAGAAACAGGATATCATCACTCGTCCAGAATTGGTGAAAAAAGATTTCACCTTAATACATGGGCATTGAATTCAGACAAGATTGTAAGCTATCCCTCCTTTGCCAACTATTCGAATTTCAGACATGCTCAGAAACCACGCTGCGCATATTGGTTGCGGTCTCCCGACAACAAATTGCGCTCAATATACATGAGATTTTGTTCTGATCTGGTGCATTCTGGATCAAGAATTCGCAAATGGCATAAATACGATCATATTGATCTTGGCCTCAAATGTCGCTTCTGTTCTGCCGAAAATGAAATGGAGACTTTACAGCACCTATTTCTATTCTGTCCGTATTTTCGTTGTGATAGGAAAGCTCATCTTGGAGCATACATGGGGTCGGAATCAAACCACAAAGGCCACTTAGTCTGGTCACGATGTATGTGGGGCAGCACGGACCGGATAATTATAGCCATTGTAGGATCGAAGAAGCCCTTAATTAAAAAAATATAGTATTTCTGGAGGTCTGAGTGAAGTTGTAACAACTATTTGCACCTTAAATATTTGTGGATGCTTTCTTCGAGTACAATTTTCACCTGTGTGTACTTGGAGTCCCTCCTTGGGCTTCAATGAGGGGCTCTTATATTGCATTGAGATGGAGTTGACTTTGGTATGGAAAGCAATCATTATGGTGGTGCATGTAGATCATGGGTTGTGATGAGCTATCGTAGCAGTATTGTAGCAGGTCAATATAGACTCTGTCATGACCAATATATACACTGTGGTACATAAGGACTTTGTTTTTGGAAGACGATATTCATATGAGGACTACGAGTTATGGAGCCTCCATATGGAAATGCTCTAAATTGATTTAGTCGATCCACACCCTCATCTGTGAACATTTTAAGTGTTCATATTCGACTAAGCCTGTTACCTATGTGTAAGCGAGCCCCATATTCTGTTAGTGAAATTTGGTCTGTAATCTAGGACTTATGTCTTTTTTAGCATAAACACTCCCGTTTAGAAAATGTTACGGTAGTATATCACATGACCAGTATAGAATCTGACTTTGTACAAATCTACAATTTGCATTTAAATCTATAATGCTCTCCATTTTGCTGTCGGTGTGCTTTTTTGTTTAACTAAAAGCTGTTTGGTTGTTACACAGGGTGTAATTAATATATCCTCATCTTTTTCGGTAGATAGCCTCCAGTCACGAGGCAACTTGGTTGTCTCTGTCAAATCTCATGCAATGATGTTACCAACTCGGATGAGCTGAGCTAATGTGGTGATTATGGATTTATGTACAATTGCATACTTTGCAAAAGCGTTAAGTATGAAAAGATAACTTTGTCCTCTTCTAGAACATTTGCACATTGTCTAAAATGTTTAGCTCTAAATTCAAGTTGTCTATTTCGAAAAAGCTCAGTGAGAAGAAGGAAAAGATGATCTTGTTGTGATGATTTTGTTGTGATCTTAGAACACACTTATACATTGCTAAAAAATTGCAAGTTTTAAATGCAGAAATGAAATATTTTAGAATGCTGAGATTAAGTATGGAATAACTATATTCTTTTTATGTGTATACATTGTTTAAAAATCGTTTGTAATTTGATATATTTTAAGTACTTTGCATATAGCAAATGAAGTATGTAGTTTTTATGTAATTTGATTGACTTAACGTATTTTGATATATTTGTAAAGGTTTTGTAAACCAAAAACAAATAAAGAAATGTAATAATGACTAAAAAAAAAAAGAACCCTGGCCAAACCTTCAGCGTTCTCCTTAAAGCAGAGAAATGGAGGCTTGCATGACAAAGCCTGCAGCTCACTGACCCTTCTGGCAGATGTGATTGCCATTAAAAAAGCAGTCTTCAACATGAGCAACCAAGCTGGGCAAGATTGCATAGGCTCAAACAGAGCCGCCACGAGGAAAGTAAGAACCAAGTTAAGGTCCCAGTCTAGGACAACAAATGGAGTGTACTCACAGGGCCTTTGATTGTTGCAAGCTGAAGGTCTGACGAGGCCAGTGACAGAAGGAATTCCAGCACTGCAGTGGCAGGGCAAGAGATAGGATCAATTTTGCGTTCCTTGCACCACACCTCGAATCTCCTCCATCTGCATGCGTACAGCAATCTTGTTGCCGGTCTGCGTGAAGCCAGCAGCACCTCAAGCACCTCCTCTGAGAGGTCCCAGTCATCATTTCTCATCCTCTCAAGAGCCACAGATGTAGGTTGCGAAACTCACCCGACTGGGATAGGAGGCCCAGCCGACGAGGCATCCAGAGAGGTGGGCAGACGGTTACGTTTAGGAGTTCCAAGTACCATGTTCTCCTCGCCCAATACGGGGCGATCAAGATTGGTCACTTGAACCTCTTCAGCCTCCTGAGAACCCACGGGATGAAAGGGATCAGATAGAAGGCATATAGTGGAAGTCAAAGTCCCACTACACTAGGAATGCATCCACCAGTGCACCTCTCGCCGGAAATTCCCTCAAGCAGAATTGTCTGCACTTTCTGTTGGACTCGGTAACAAACAGATCGACTGTCAGGGTATCCAACTGAGCAAAGATCTCCTCGCGAACTTCCCGGAAAACACCTCCCACTTGTGTGAGACGTGCGCTGCCTACTCAGAGCCACAGTTGCATCTCCTACCTGCAATGGGGAAGAGGCTGAACACTTCCTTGCTTGTTCAGGTAGTGCATGGCAACTGTAGTGTCCGTCATGATCAAGATTTGTTTCCCCTTGAGATAGGGTGCAAAAATGCTCAGGGCTAGCCTGATTGCTCCCAGCTCCAGCCTGTTGATATGTCACTGGTTCTCCATCATGGACCAAAGGCTGCTCACCTGCACACCATCGTAGTGAGCTCTCCAACCTTTCAGGGACACATCCGTTACCACTCTGACCTGGGGCCACAGAGGCCAGAAAGGTTTTTCCACAATCATGTTGTCTATGCTGGCCCACCAAGCGAGATCAATGAGAACTGACCTAGACACCTTGAGACCATCTGTCAGGGTGCCGAAATACTGTGACCACCGACCCCTCAGTAACCACTGCAGAGATCGCAATTCACAACCTGGCCTCTGGCACTAGAAAAAAGCATAAAGCCATGATGCCTCACAGGCAGAGGAAAGAGACCGCCAGCAAGCTGTTGTGGCTCTGGAATAGCTCAACCATCTGTCGCACACTGGTGACTCTCCCCTCGGGGGCAGGATGGAACCTTCTGCTCCTGAGTGTCCAGGACTGCCCTGATGAACTAGAGCTTTTGAGTTGGTGTTGTCTGAGACTTCTGAAGATTTACAGAGAAGCCCAGCCTGTGCAGCAGCAACCAAGTGTCTTTGAGGTGAGACAAAACCTGCTCCAACAACTTTCGCCAGATCAGCCTGTTGTCCAGATATGGGCACACATAAGTGCCATCAGTTTGTTGAAGACCCGCAGAGCGCAGGTCAACCCAAAGGGGAACACTTGAATTGGTAGTGCCTGTCACCTATGAGGAATCTGAGGAATCGCCTGTGTCTCTGATGGATGGCACATGGAATTATGCATCCGGCAGATCTAAAACCACCAGCCAGTCCTGTGACTATAGAGCCTACAGAATTTCTCGTAGCATCACCATTTTGAACTTGTCTTTCCTCAGGAAGTTGTTCAATGCCCTGAGGTCCGAAATGGGATGCAGCCCTCCGCCTTTCTTGGGTAACAGGAAATACCGGGAATACCAACCCGATCCTCTCTATTCGGGAGGTGCCTCTTCCATGCCAACTTAAGAGTCCTTGAATTTTTGTAAGGACTCATTGGCGCTAGGCCCAACAGATGCTCGCCATTAAAGGCAATGTCGAGCAACTTTGATTGAACATTGGGGGAACAACCCTGAACTCTGCAGGCAAGCCTGCCAGTTCCTGACCCCATAGCCCAACTCAGATAATCTGATATGTCCGGGGACGATTAAAGGCTTTGGCAGTCTACCTCCTTGAAATCCTCTACCAAGCACAGAAAACCATCCTGCAATTCCCATTTAGGGATGTGTTCTTCCGCCTCCTGTATTTTTCTCCAAGGGCTGTGAGTATATTTGGCAAAGGCAGAAGACGCGTTCACAACCTTGAGAGCCATGCTACTGGACAAAAACCCTTTTTAGCAAAGGTGTCATATTTTTTCGACTCCCTATCGGTCGCCAACTTGGAGGTTGATGTAGACAGCCTCATATTAACCATGACCAGGCATACGAAGAGTCATACGATTAGTCGACAAATAGAGGGAATTGAAGGTTTATATTTCTTCATCAACTCTGAATCCACGGGAGGCGCGGAACAGGGTCTTTGCCACAAGGTGGCAAAAGGGTCTGAAATTGCTGCACTGAATGGCATTGCCCTCTCAGTAGTTGGTCTCCGATCAAGGATATCTGTGAGCTTGTAGGCTGACAGCGGTTTTGCCAGGGCACACAAGCTTAGGGCATCCACCACCCTCTCCAACGTTTTTCTATATTGAGCATTTGCATGGCCATAAGGTTGGGCCTGCTGTGTCTCCAGGTCGGGGGAGGTATCTAAGCTGCTGGTGTCGTGCAGGCCTTCAGCCAAGGCAATGAGGTCAGTGTGCTCCGTGAAAAAATCATCGCTGCCGGACCCTCCTGGCACAGCTGAAATTCAGCAGTTTGAACCCAATCATCTTTGAAAATGGAGGTCATAGTCTAGAAAAACGATGTTTGAGACTCAGGGACAAACGACTTCTCAAAGATCGGCACCGAAATCATTGGCGTTGATTTAGGGACTGTCTCCTGGACGCCGATGGTACCGGGTGTAACTGCTGCATTGAGGGTTGCCCCGCACCCGCAGTGGCCACCTTCATCATCTGGAGCATCTGCTCCTTCAAGGTTTCCCATTCGGCCTTCGAAATACTAAAGCCAGAATGGGCCCTACCTCGCTCCTCAGAATAATCAAGTAATGACGATGCTTCTTCTGGGGGTGTGACCTCTTTCATGGCCTTCTTGTGACGCCTGTCCTCTTTCTCCAGAGTGGGGTCCTCCGTCTCATGTTGGGCCGACAACTTCGATGGAGGGTGCCCCAATTTCAGTTTTGCTGTCCACTCCCATAATGACTTCAGGTTCATCTTCTGACACAACCCACAAACTTCGGTGATGTGATTGGTGCCAAGGCATCGCACGAAGATACCATGCAGGTCGGTCAGAGACATTTTGGAGTTACACTCGGTGCACCTCTTAAAACCCGATGGTTGGAGTGGAAATGTTTGCAAAATGTCTAATTCGTAACAATCACAAAACGCAGTGACAATTCCTCTCACGAGTCGTTCCTCGAGCAGAGTGCTGAGCATGTGGAAAAAAGGAGCTGAGGTATGGTGGTTTAGTGACGTAGTATATGTACAATGGACGATGTCACGTGCGGAGTCCACGACTGCTGCATCGAGTCAAGATAGATCGATGACTCAGTCGAGGTGCACTGCGTCCCCTGTTGAAAGGTTTTTTCGAGCAGCTGACACTGGAAGGTATGTCTATCTGAAGAGGGAACTGTGTGAGAAATCAATACACTGAAACTTACCTTTAACTTAAGGAGTCAGAGGAGGGCAGGTTGGAATCTGCAAAGAAGACCAATGTTAATTTGATACTATTTCTTCTGACTGCAGACCTCACTTTGAATAATACAGTGGAGGCAGTCAGTGTATAATTATCTGCATCACAAAGTATATAGTAAGCAAGGGGATATTTAAGAAGTTACACAGCACAGGGTGGTTGAATTCTTAATATCATACATGCAAGAAATTTCAGAGGGGCTATAACCAGGACTTGTGTGTTTAGATAATCTGTATCAGAGGCCTTGCACAACATCTATTCCACTTCCATCATCCCAATCACCCACTTTAATAGCACTGCAACAACCTGTTTCAGCACTTATCACCCAACTACTAGCACTTACAACACCCGACCGAATATCAGCTCACTGTTCCCCTATAATTGCTCCCTTATCAGCACCAACATCACAAACCTGTGTTCAACTTCATACTGACTAATCTTCCCAAATACAGTCTCCTTTGTACCACCAAAGAGATAGCAGTAGAGTTACCATCAACAAGTAGCCACAAGACTGCCAACACTTGACAGGTAGTATTTGCACCATCGCAATTTGGCAGAATGTATGATTACCTAGCACTGTTCAGCAGACTGAAGATGGAGGTCCAAGCATGGCCCTCAGGAACCCCCCCTCCACGACTCTCACCCCGAAGACTGAGACACAATAGATGCCCCTTACTCCTAGGCCCTTCACCGCCATCGTCGATGTATCACACATGTGAGAAATGTTACTCTCTCAGAAAGCCATTTAGGCCATGCCCAGTTGACGATCTGGAGGAGATGTAGATGCCATCAATCGAACAAGTCGACTGACCGCAAATCAATAAGTCAATGACGTCATCACTGATATCACGATGTAGCTGCACTTAGACATGAAGTACATAGCCATCCATTCATGAAGCTACATGAATATGCACTAAACTATTGCATATAGACACGGAACACATGCTTATGAGTCACGCAGGTAGATGACAGACACACATACATATCTCTATATATAGTCACATTCTTTGTCCAAGCTGAACCGCAAAAAGCAAAGTATACATATACCAAGCTTGCACATGCTTAACTGCCACTAACATGGAAAAGCCATAAGGACAAATATGGAAGCTATGGGTCCCACTGAAGTGAATGAGGAAAGGGAGACAGGCTTCGAATACATGGAAGGGCTGGCATGATCGCTGCAGCCAGAGGAAAGCAGAAACAATGCACCCAGCCAAGGACAAGTGCAGACGGAAAGTTCCTGGTTACCAAAACGTTTTAGATTTAGAGGCGTTTCTTTGACAGTGCCTTTTCATGCAATTCTGTTCCATGATGTGTGTGAATATAGCTGTCCCAGCTGCGTCTGGTCCCTGAATAAACCTGCGTTACTTCTTGCCTGCATACACTCCTTTGTGACTACTTTTGTAATTTTGTATTGGTGAGTTCCAAAGCGATCCCCGACACAAATACATGGAAGGGCTGGCATGATTGCTGCAGCCAGAGACAAGCAGAAACTATGCACCCAGCCAAGGACGAGTGCAGATGGAAATGTCCTGGGTACCAAGACGATAGATAAGCCACGTGCTAGAAATTCAGACTAAAATCTTCATAATTACAGGCAAGATAGCTCAATTTTGTGGTCTCAACACACATGACCCAGCCAAACAAGACAATACCTGTTCAATCAAGGTGGACAGAGAGAAGCTGTTCCCACCAAATCAGAGGTGGGAATATACAAGTGTTGCTCACAAACTGCCAACTGAATGCACTCTCTCAGGCTTAGGTGATCAGAGGTGGCAACATTAGTGAACACACAGCCCCTCCATGTTCATTCGCATTACCTTGAGAAGGTACACTCAGCCTGGTAACCGACCAGGGTCCCAGGGTTGGGAGGATCCTTTCAGCCCAATCCAGAGTCCCCTTTCACGTGAATATATAATATGTTGCAGGAGCCAATGGTCTCCCTGCGACCTTGCAACATTGTAGATTGAAACATGCAGACATGGTCCGAGGAGGAGCCACCAGATATGTCTATCGAACAGTAGAATTAACCCCTGTAGGACATATACCTTGTTCGTATATACTGACCAATGTGAATGCCTGATAAGGTTCGGGGACGGAGCTTGGTTTTGTGATATCACGCCTGGCTAAAACCGGGTGACACACGCTCAGAGAACGAGAAGCCTGCAGAACTCGTGTTTTTCTATTGTGATCCCTGTCATTTTGTTAGATAATAAAGACAGTTAACTTTGCCCCAGGGCTGGGAGGCGTGGCTAACTTGCCATGGAGTAGGTCGTGCCTGAGGAGCTGCTCCTAGAGATCCGACATTGATCTGGCGATTGCACGCAGAAAAACAATCCACGGCACTCACAAATGGAGGCAAGGATGTCGGAATGTGAGCTCTGCACTGGCTAGAAATTACACAGCAATTGGAGCGATCAAACAAGGAATAATAAGCTTTTCGGATGGTGGCCGTGCTGCGCTGTTGGGACACAAAATGGCGGCCAACAAAGGACTTGTGCCTAGCATAGAGGAAGCTCCCATTCGGATCTGAGCGGCAGGCTGCGAAGGCTGGCAAAGCAGACCGGAACATTTGGAGGCGGCTGCTCTTTGAGCTGTGCTCCTGCTGCAGTGCACATTGTAATATTGCGAGCGCGGGCGCTCGGCGCAGCGGTCAAGACGCTCGTGGAGCGAGGAGGTGTCCGGGATGATTGGCGCTCCGCAGGATACTGGCGAACCCAGTGCGGTCTGCGTGAGGCGCCTCAGCTGTGGGCGCAAACAGCTGACAAGCGGGAGCCGGGAAGACAGATACATTGTTACGAATGAAACGAAGGATCCACGGTGTGCGAAGGGGCCGGCGCGGACCTACCATTGATGATTGCCTGAACTCTGCGAACTGGAAAGAATGAAACCTGCACGGCAGCCAGTCTGGGGAAAGGAACCGTAGCCCTTATGAACAAAGGGTAATAAAAACAGGGGAGTGCGGTGTGCGGCATATCTAAACTGCATGTTAATAATGGAGAGGCCAGGCACATTATAAGCCCTGTGCTCCTGACAGCGCGACACTGCCCCCGAGTGACAAACTAACAGGAAGGGAGTGCCCTGGTGATTCCCCTAGATACAGAAGCACGAGCGAAGGCGCAGGCCTTGGGCAAAGTGAGGCGCATGCACTGAAGGAGGTCACGCAAGACGCTGCGCTGCACGCATAAGACAGCGCCCAGAAAACTGCACCTGGCCCATCTTGAGCAGCAAAAGGACGGTGGCATATATTGAATGAGGGTGCCTGCTGGGTGGGACACGGACATTGCTGATAAACCCATGCCGTGGGGGATGGTAAACTCTGTGACCCAGTGGATGAAAGCCTAAGCCACTGGTTGCCACTGTGGTGAAACTAATAGAAGCAAGGTGTGCCCCAACACTGAGGATATCAGATACATGGGAGGACGCAACCCATTTGAGACAAAACTTCACTCACGGCGCCACCTGACTGGGAGTGGCGCACGGGTGGCACAGCAGGTCAACGAAGCAGAATTGCCACGCCAAGGACCAAGTGACCTGAGGCAGATAACTAAGATCGTGGGATGACGGGGAGAGGAGCCAAAAGCAAAAGCAAAGAACCCACGATGGAGGTGTTTACCAGGTTGCAGCATTCTCCGGCGGCGTTGACGCAGAGGGGAGCGACCGCACCCGTGGAAAGCACATCGGCGACTGAAAACCACCAGATAATGACAGCTATAACGGTGTTGCAGGACTCTTGGGGACTAGCAATGGCAGACCTGCGGAACTCAGAGGCTAAAATAGACACTGTGGGCATAGACGTCACCCTGCTGCGACAAGATGTCAGGGCGTTGGCAGATAGAACAAGTAGCCTGGAGAGTGCAGTGAAAACCAACACAGACACTAGCACCACTGATGCAAAAGAGGTCCACATATTAAAGCAGCAGGTGGCTAACCTGGAGAACCGTGCGGAGGAAGCAAAAGGGTGGGCGAGAAGGAATAACATCCGCGTGGTCGGCCTGCCGGAGGGAGAAGACGGCCAGGACCCTACAGATTATGTGGAGAACATGATCCTACAAGAAATAGGGGCTGATAAACTCTTGCAGGGATTCAGTGGAGAGAGCACATAGAGCCCTCATGAGGAAGACGAGGCCTGGGGCCCCTCCCCGCTCGATAATTGCAAAGGTATTCAACTATAAAGATTGCGAGAAGATCTTGGAGTACTTTCGTAAAGGGGGAACGATTGAAAGAGCTTCATCCACCATCACGGCATATCCTCATTATACAATGTTGGTCTAGAGGTAACGGTATAGCTACGTGGCTGTTAAGAGGAGGCCACGCACAGCAGGGATGAAATACATGCTTCTGTATCCCGCAAAACTTAAAGTGTTGCATAAAAGCAGAATGTTCTTTTTTGACACCCCAGAGGAAGCAGCGACATGGCTGGACCTACAGGGCTGCCCGGAACGAGATGCGGACCAGGCCCAGGAGGAACACGATAAGTGAATGGGAGGTTATGTATATTGAAGTGACACAGAGCGGGGCACCCCGGTAGAGACTAAGATAGAGATAATGATGGTGGGGTGTGGATGGACAATGCTGATATTGAGCTGTGATATCCTTGGGTTTGTTGAACTTAATGGACTGGAATATAGAATGCCAACTACATACGTAAATTGAGTAGCAATGCGTGGTCGAATTGAAGTGGATTGGAGCGGCAGGACGAAGACACCCTGCCCCCCCCCCCCCCCCGAGTAGTAGTAGTAGTAGGAGAGCCACTAGGGCAACCTCACCCTGCTGAGCTGCGAGTACAGGCTATTGCCAGAAAGAGCTAGATGCGGGGGTGCCTGAGATCCACGGATGGAGCTGGCCAACAGTGGGGGGGGTGATGTTGGGGATGGGTAGGGAGGTGGGTGGGGAGTTTGATGTGTTTTTAGTTAAGGGGAGTTTAAATTGGGAAACGAGCCTATACAGTCTGAGATGGAACCTGGAGCTGGCCTGCACTGATGGGGGCGGAGGGGAACTCTAACAAGCCATGGGGGACCTTGAGATAGTTACCTGGAATGTTAGGGGCCTTAACAGCTATTTAAAGAGGAACAAGGTCATGTTGTACCTGCGTAGGCAAAAGATAGACATTGCTCTGCTGCAGGAGACCCACCTAACATGGGATAAGATGGAGACGATTGCTAAGAAATGGAAGGGGGTGATGGTGGGCTTGTCATACTCTGCCTATGCCAGGGGAGTGCTTATATGGGTGGCGCCGCATGTCCCTTTTCAGGGGTTGCAGGAGATAGTTGCGAAGGATGGGAGTATGGTCATACTGAGGGGATTAGTGGAAAATAGGGAGATAAGCATTGTAAACACGTACGCACCGAATCAGAATACAGCGCCATACTTTAGAACGTTATGTACTGATCTTAGCAGGTGCATGGGGAGCGCGGTGATCTGGGGAGGGGACTTCAACTGTGTACTAAACCCTAGGGTAGATAGATCAGACGGGAAAATGGATAGACCCGCCCCAGCTGCTAAAGTGTTGCAGACTTTGCTAGATGTCTTTGGTTTGGGAGATGTGTGGAGGATGAGACATCCTCAGGAAAGGCAATACTCGCATTATTCCGCCCTGCAGCAGTTACATACGAGGCTGGATTATGTTTTTGCTACACCAGAGGTAATAACAAGTTACACAAGTAGAATATAAAGCAAGAGTCCTGTCGGACCACTCGCCCTTGATCCTCGGATGGTAATACTGCCCCCCCGAGAGCAAGGATCCCGATGTGGCGCCTCCGAGCGGAAACATTGAGAGACCCCTTTTTTAGGGAGGATATGAGGGAGGAGATTATAGCCTATTTGCAGATGAATACCAGCAGTGTGGACTCGACGGGCACACTGTGGGAAGCTTTTAAGGTTGTGATGCGGGGGGGT
Source organism: Ambystoma mexicanum (assembly GCF_040938575.1). Taxonomy (NCBI): domain Eukaryota; kingdom Metazoa; phylum Chordata; class Amphibia; order Caudata; family Ambystomatidae; genus Ambystoma; species Ambystoma mexicanum. The sequence continues at coordinate 44,128,877 of NC_090936.1, read as the reverse complement.
GGCCATAGCAAAATTGAAGGGTCTGCAAAAGTGGATCCTGGCTGACCTACGGGAGACAGAAGCGGAAGTGGAAAAGGCATTGAGAGGAGGAAATACCACTGAGGAAGTAATGGAACAGATACAAGGGCTGCAGCAGAAATGCGCTGTACATTGGGAAAGACTATGCAACCTAAACTACAAGAAATATATAGAGAGACATCACGTGGGAGGGGATAAACCAGGAAGACTTTTGGCGTGGTTATATAAGAGCGAAACCCCTAGACCCACGATTAGAACAATAACAAGGCAAGACGGTAGTGTAGCTGACACTCAGGAGGGAGTGAATCAGGAGTTTGCAGACTATTATAGGCAACTATATGGAGATGATGGGGAGAGTAGTCACGAGACGATATTGGAAACATTGGAGGATATAAGATTGCCAAAGATAAGCACGGAGGAAAAAGAGGAGTTGGATGCACCGATTACACTGGAGGAGCTGGAAGAGGTGGTGAGACAGTTGCCCACTAGTAAGACCCCTGGAACTGATGGATTCCCAAGTGAATTTTATAAAGTCTATAAAGAAGAGGTGCTTCCCCCATTGCTAGAAATGCTGAACGAAGCATTCGAGCTAGGCAGATTGCCAGAGTCACTTAGAGAAGCGATTATAATACTGCTTCCCAAACCTAACAAGCCAGGGCATAGCTGCGGTTCCGATAGACCCTTGTCGATGTTGAACCAAAATAGCAAGATATTGACGGCGGTTTTGGCAAATAGACTGAAACAGGTTATTGTTAAATTGATACACCATGATCAGACCGGTTATGTCCCGAATAGGACTATATCCCATAATCACAGGCGACTCCAACGGGTCATTGAGTTTGGGGGCGAGAATGAGAGTGAAATGGCAATTGCATCTTTGGACGCGATAAAAGCCTTCGATTCAGTCAGGTGGCCATGGCTGTTGGCGTCTCTGGCGGGCTATGGGATGGGGCCTGGATATATACGCTGGGCGAAAATGCTATACAGTGGACCGCTGGCTAGAGTTAAAACTGGAGCAGTGATATCGGAAAGATGGCAGCTTCAGAGAGGCACTAGACCAGGATGTCCGTGGTCTCCAATGCTCTACATATTGGCTCTCAAACCCCTAGCAATATACTTGAGACAACAATATGACATCATAGGCATTGAGGTGGGAGGGGAACGGCATCTGATCTCCTTATATGCGGAAGATATGCTGCTGTACTTGCGGCACCCAGATGAAAATCTCCAGTATATTTTAGAAGTAATGGAGAGATATGCGGGTTTGTCTGGTATAGCGGTGAACCCCCAGAAGTCCAGCATGTTTCCACTGGCAGGATATAAAGGGATCCTAAAGGAACAGTTACCGGTGTTACAAGTACCATGGGCGATTAGCACGTTTCGTTAATTAGGAATAGATGTATTCCACACAGCAGAAGAGGAGCATAGGCACAACACGGAGGTAGCCGTTACAAAAATTGAAAAATGCCTGAGATTCTGGGAGAAATTGCCCTTGGCAATGATGGGACGGGGGGCAATGCTAAAGATGATGGTCCTACCTAGGCTCCTGCACTTTTTTGGGAATATACCACATTTGATACCCAAGAAGTTTTTCATTAAACTGAACAGTATGTGTAGGGATTTCCTGTGGCATGCCATGCGAAACAGAGTGGCACTATGGAAGCTACAGAATTTTTATGAGAAAGGGGGGATAAAAATGCCTCATTATGAGGTCTATTATGTAGCCAGCCAACTGCAGTATGTTGCCAAATGGCTTTCGGGTGAAGTGACCTCCGAATCCAGGTTGTTTGGACAAGACAGTGCCCCATTTTACCTGAAAGAGATGGTGTGGCTGTCCAAGACAGAAATGAAAGGGCACCCCAAGATGATGGTACTTTGGTGGAAGATGTGGCGTGGGGCATGCCAGATAATGGAGAGCCCATCCCCATGTTCCCCGCATATTCCATTAGTTGCACTAACCGGGGGAGATAAGCAGCCAAGGATGATCATTAGGAATCACTGGGAACCGGTTGAGTTGGCAACAATGGGTGACATCTGGCGAGAGGGCTCCATCGTAGATTTTGAGGTGTTGGGTGAGGAAACTGGGTTACACACAGGCCAGTATATTACTTATCATAGAGTGGTGCAGAGAATTAAGAGAACATGGCCCGAAATTGTATTGGACGAATAACCAGATGCCACCATAGATATAATATACAATATAACGGAGGGAGGACATGAGATATCCAGAATCTATGAGATGATGAATTCTAAGGTTGGGAAGGAGGTAACACAATTGAGACAAGACTGGGAAGCGGAAGTAGGAGCCCCGATGGAAGATGGGATGTGGGAACAAGTTCAGGGGTATCATAAGAAGGTGTCGAGGAATGCGAGATTAAAGCAGATAGAACTGTATATTACACATAGGGCGTATATGACACCCCAGAGGATATCTAGGTTTGCAAATGCAGGACGGCAAGCATGCCCTAAATGTGATGAGGAGAAGGCGGGTCTGGTGCACATGTTTTGGTCATGCCCGGTTATTGAGCGCTTCTGGAGCGAAGTGGCACAAAAACTAGCGGAGAAGGGGGTTAAGATTGTGGTGGATACAGTATGGGCCTGTTTGTTGGGGGAGGTTCCCTAGATCACAGAAACTCAAGCATGTGAGTAAACTGAAAGACCTAGCATAGAATTGCTATGGGGTGGAAGACATGCCACAGACCAAGAGTGGAGGTGTGGTGGAAAGACTTGCAGAAATGGGTGGAGGCAGAAACCATGGTATGGCAAGAAGCGAACAGCGCAGGGGAGGAGGAGAAGACAGAGTCCCTGATGGCTTGGAAATTATTAATAGCGGAGTTGTTTGGGTCAATACAAGACCCGGTAGAACCCATGGAAGGGGAGACCCTACCACGAGATGCAGGTACGGAAGGTGGGAAGCAATAGGCTCGGAATGGGGGGTGGGATAAGGGGAGCAGTGTTCAGAATTACGTAATGTACATTTGGATTGTTGATAATTGCACTGCATGTTTGGTTTGTATTGTTTGTTTGGAAAAATTCTTTAAAAAAATCTTTGACCCATGGCTAAGTCTTCCGTTCTTGCGGCGGGGAGTTTTTCATGGGCCCAAGCGTCTCTGCTGGTAATTGGGGTGACAGCTAGAGAGCCCGCTGCTACAACAAGACGTTTGGCAGTGGCAATGTCATCACCTTCCTACCATTGCCAATTTCTACCACATGTAAGAGATTTAGATGATAATCGGAATAGCTGACCTTGGCAGCAACGGAAGTTCCAGCAATGATGTAATACATCCCACATTTACTACCCACTGTCTGACACCGCAGGCAGACCATTTTAATATTCCATTGCATCTGGGGTTTTTTGTAAGACTTAAGCTCCTATCTTCCCCAAAAATGTATGTTCTGTACAATGAAACCTTGAATGCTTTGGCAAAGTAGATTCTACTGAAGGAGAAATACAATGCATTTGTATATTGCCAATTGGATCAATCAATTAACCTAAGAAACATTGGCTAATTATCTCATATGGATGTAAATAAGACACCTGAAGCCTGATGCAGAATTATGGGCAGATGCATCGCTAGCGCTGCCAAGCCATATGGCCTTAGTGTTACATTTCAGCTGAAATCTGGGAATGTAAATGGAGAAAAAGCATTTTACTTAAGATCAGCTAACAAGGCCGCAAGATGCAATTTTCTTTACTGACAGGAAATAATTGCACGTGCGTTGGGTGACTCACTTCTTAAGAGGCGAGAGGGAGCTACTAACTCATTACCCAAGGCCAAACGGATTGATCAGAGCCAGCATGTTCCCTAGAGTTTAAGACTACATTCCTACCTATTCCGGGCAATTAATTTCAATGTTTTTTTCCTACTGAAAAGCAACAGCATCAGTGAGCTAAAAAAACTAGAAGTAGTGAAGGGGAAACAGGGAGTACACTTAATTCCTCCCCAAGTGAGTAGTTCATGACATTCCACAACAAGGGGCGTCAGCTACTAGTGAGGCAAGCCGCCGACAGAATCAAGACCATTTTGTGAAATCATTTAAAAAAGATACTTCCCCTGTGCTTAAAGAAGGCAACAAACAATTTTAAATTAGATTAGAAAGTAAAGTGACGAAAGAATTATATAAATCTGACTGCAGCATTAAAAAGCAGTGTGCTTGATTGCTTTCACCACCCGTTTTTTGTTCTTTGTGTACTACTTACACTTTAGGGTCATCTATTCATTTAAAAGATGTTTTAGCTATCATACATTATCCAAAAATGTGCTTGTTCTTATGTGCATTTATATTGTTTAATTAGCACTTAGAAATTGTTAAACACTATGGATTCAATGAGCGTGCTAAAGACTAGCGCCAGCGATATATTTGAACAATTTTGTAAAGCTCCTTGGGCCAGCACCCCCATAAGTGAAGTGAATCAGCTACATAACTAAAAATGTCACTCAAAATCAGGCACTTTGTGGCAAATTACAATGGAAAGTAAGATGAATTGTGTCAGATTGCGTTTCATTTTGGCTAAGAATTGTGTGTACCAATACAAAGAAAGCATTGTAATATAACAAACATGTATAAGCAAAGCCACAAGGTTTTGGTTGTCATTTGCCAAGTGCAGCTTCAATTGCTCAAATGATGCAGTTATATGTCTGGGATAGTTATAATAGTAAAGTACAAAACCATATGTGCAGATGTTGTCATCATATGGTATGTGCAGACTTGCATGCCCCAACAATGCCATCATATGCTGGGTACGTCACCATTTGTATGGTACAGCCACATAGATGCTGGCACCAAATCCCCAGTGCAGCCGTAAATGCCAGAGAAATGCCATCATATGCCTAGTATATAACCATACGTAAGCTACACTGTCATAAATGCAACTGCTGTCATCTGCCACCTCAAATACTAAATAATGTAATCACATGACAAGCATGGTCACTGCATGTAAGCTATACCCTCACATGTCCGGGTGCTGCTAGAGTATACCAAGGGCAGCCTCATATATCCCAGCAATGTCATCCTATGCCTGCTGTATGTACCATCCGTTAGCTACACATCACATGTGCAATGCTAAAATCAAGTGCAAAACACCTAATATTGCCATAATATTCTTGCTAAGCCACCAAATGTATCTAATAACCTCACACAAGAAAAGGAGAAATTACTTACCAGTAATGTTCCTTCTACGGAGTCTCCTCCTTCAGATTAATCATTTGATAGGTATCCTTTTCAGCATCAGCTGTTTGTAAACATTTTTGACAGGGGCGTAGTGCAGCACGGCCTTGACTCCAGCTTGACTCAGTCGCGCTACTCCTCATCTCTGAACTTGACGTCAGCAAAACATATATCACGTCACTATGCCTCCATACCTCAGTTCCCAACCTTTTTCCCACAAACTCAGCAGGAGCAGAGGCAAAACTCAACAAGATGTGGCTTACAAGAAACCAAAATATGCTTTTTGTTTGTGACGAACAGTCACCATACTGAAAGCAACAGGCTGACAGTATTTAACCGAGAAAGCACAGAAAGGTGCCCATCATTCCAAATGCCACAACCTTATGCTGTCGTCCCACCAGCAAAAAGAAACTGGAAGCGGCAACTGACCACTTTCATAGCAGGGCAGGATGGGAGGGCAATGAGGAATCTGCAGGAGAAGAATCCATAGAAAGAATATTACTGAAAATGAATTTCTCCTTCAATTAATTGCATTCTCCCAGAGATTCCTCATCTGATAGACTGCCAAATAAGTACAGTCTGAAGAGGCAGGATGAAAATCTCAAACATGAAAGCTCTACAACACCGCTCTTCCAAATCTGGCATCACGTCCAGACAGTAGTGCTTTGTGAACGTGTTGTGACGAATCCCAAGATGTCGTCACTTCTCCCAGAGGGGGAGCCCCTTCCCATGAGGCTGCTACCAGACAGTCCTCCTGGAAGTGGTGCTCAGCCGGAGGATCTCATGGGGAGAGACTCCCCCTCTAGGGACAAGGACGGCCATCTAGTCCATGAGGTTCACCTTCGCAACACTAACTTCCATACCACAGACATCCATGTGCCTCTATTAGACCCAGTACTTAACTTGCAACCAGGACGAGGAAGAGTAGGGGGCAACCAAAGAGAAGGAGACGTTACTTACCATAATGTTGTTTCTATGGATTCTTCGACTGCAGATTCATCATCAGATAGATATCCCCTTCCAGCTTCAGCTGCTTGGAAAAAACTTCGACAGGGGGCGTAGGGGACCTCGACTCGCCGTTGATCGTCTTTCCGCCTTGACTCGGTGCTCAATCGTCGGCTACGGACGTGGCGTCGGGCGTCATATATACTGCATCAATATGCCCCGTACCTCAATACCCACTGTGAAAAACCAGAGGGTGTCTCACCCACTAGTCCACGCTGATCTCTCCCTCAGGTGGCCAGTGCAGGAGGATCACCTGGGTGGGGGGTCCTCGGGAGTGGGAGACCCGATGGCGAGACGCGGTATGCCTCTCTTTCCTGTACCCCATCCTATCAGATAGGATACATAGGAACTCTACCCCTGCCCCTTTCCTGCACAAACACTTTCACACTGACAGCCTGCTCTGGTAGAACACAGACTAACACCCGAGAGGTATACCTGGCGTGTCCCAATACAATGGTCAGGAAATTACTGACCATCACTCATACCTGACTTCCATTGAGCTTCCCCACACGGATAAAAGGTGAGCACGAAAGCACACTCTTATTGAGGCAAAGCACACGAGGAAACAGCAGTTTCGAGACAGCAGCTGAACGAGAGAAGAAAGACGGCAAAACAGGAGGGGTTCACAAGGAGGGAAGTTCCCTTGACCTTTCCGACACGGAATCGTTACTTTCAAGAGCCCTCGAGATCAGAAAGCATAAGACCAGGAAACCAGGCTTAAGAATTCTGTAGTTCTCATCAGTAATCAAGGCGGGGAGAAGCAGCAGCTGCTGTGGTACCTTCCTTGGCTCCAAGAACAAAGCAGTGTCAGTGAAATCAACACAGCCCGATAAAAGATCAGTCTGTGTTGAAGCCAAGGTTTCAAGCAGCAACATTGTATGGCGAGCGCTGGAATGAACATTGTTAAAACGCATGAGATGGAAGACGCAAATAAATTTGAACTGCTGATGAGTGTTTGAACTTTGAAAAGCAAAATACGATACCCCGGCGTAGGGAGACCAATTGAAGGTTCTCTGTTAAAGTGGGTCTAAGCCCGGCAGAGGGGGACCCGAGATGAACTGTGAATCATCAGAGAAGTTGTGCATATGAGAATCCTGAGGAGAAAGGAACTTTGAATGTTTGTTTGTTTTTCGCATCAGGCCCTCTGAAATAAGAGACTTTGAATTGCAAAAAGAGACTTTGGCTTTTCTAGCACAAGGATGCAGTTCAAAATCTCAGTATCAGGACCATCTGTGCCAGAGTATGTGCTAAGCTCGAGTGTGCCGCCTTGCCCCATGCTGAAAACGTCAGGATCGGAGGCTAATGGCTCAAATATCCTGGCATATCATTTCTTTAACACCTTTCTTTTGTATAACATTGTTTACCACATAGTTTGTATTTAGAAGGATTGGCAATCGGTTTATTTGTATAACATTGTTTACCACATAGTTTGTATTTAGAAGGATTGGCAATCGGTTTATTAGCATAGGCCCTTTTATTTTGACAAGACACCACGAGTCCTGCGTTTTTATTATTATTTGATAGTTGTAGCTTGCTCCCATCTTTAGATTTAGGATTAGATATGCGTTTTCCAAACTCAATTGAAGTTCAATAAACATCCTTGAACTGTGGTTACTTGTGTCTGTCTTACTGCTTGATACTATGCCTTCCTTAAACCATCCCTTTTCCCTCAAGCACAGTTGCTGCAGAGAGAACCCACAGAGAAAAAAGATGGCCAACCGGAGATTAATGGAGTAGAAAAACAAAGATCCCAACTGGGATAAGCAGAAATTCAGAATTTTTTTTTTTCTCCCAGAGCGGTTTGTCTGCTTTTTTAAAAAAAGAGAGAGGAATGCATACACCAACTGCCAATGCTTAGTGAGTAGGGATGGATCGGAGGGTGATGAGGACTCTGCGGGAGAAGAACCCATAGAAAGAACATTACAGTAAGTCATTTCTCCCGCAGATTCCTTATCAGATAGACTCCCAAAGCATAGGGAAAAATGGAGGCGGGGTGAAAGCTTCACAGCAGAAAATTCTGCAACACTGCCCTTCCAAAGCGAGCATCAGCCCCACGGGCGATGTCCAGGCTGTAATGCTTCGTAAATGTATGAAGCGAGGACCAGGATGTAGCCCAGCATGTCCCTAACCAGTATGCCCCTTTTCAGAGCTGTAGAGGTGGAAACCCCTCTGGAAGAGTGAGCTTTTGCCTAAGAAATGGTAGGATTCCAAAACACACAATGAAATCCATTGCGAAATTGCCTTCGAAACAGCCAGGCCTTTTCATGAAATGGAGTAGGCTACAAACAACTGGCCTGTTTTCGGTATTCTGCCGTTCCTCCTACATAGAAGCTTAAAGCTCTCTTGGGATCCAACCAGTGAAAACGCTCCTCCTCCTTGGAGGGGTGCAGAGGTGGGTAGAGCACAGAAAGATCTATCGCCTGAGAAGAACTAGTTACTCTTACCTTGTAACGTTCTTTCGATGGGATGTTCCTCCGACGTATTCCTTATCTTAGATATAAATCCTTCAGCTTTGCTGGCCTCGGAAAATTTTTTCGCCAGAGGGCGCTGCGCGTCGATGATCGCCGAGTCGATGACCCTCGACGGCCTCCGTGCCGACGTCGACGTCATCCTGCCTATAAAGGCCGCGCGCAGCGTCCGTTGCTCAGTTCCGTTTTGTAGTCCCCAGTAATGTTTTTGGATTAGACTAATCACCTTGAAGGAGCATAGGCTGCAAACCCACAGGAAGTCATACTGCGGGGATGGATGGGAGGGTCGATAAGGAATACGTCGGAGGAACATCCCATCGAAAGAACGTTACAAGGTAAGAGTAACTAGTTCTTCGAAGGGATTGTGTCCTCCGACGTATTCCTTATCTTAGATAGACTCCCATAGCAGTGGTATTGTGACTGGAGGCGGGAGTAATAAAAGTTATGTTACCCTTCCAGAATGGACAGAGTGTAACACAGCCTTGCCGAATCTAGTTTCTTGACTAGAGGAGGAATCCAGGCTATAGAATTTGGTAAATGTATGTGCGGACGACCATGTGGCAGCCGCACATATATCTCGAATTGGCACCCCTCTTTGAAGGGCTGAGGATGTTGCGATACCCCTGGTAGAATGAGCCCTTAGATTTTGAGGAGGCTCCTTTCCTGCCAATTTGTAGCACTCCAGAATGGCTAAAATAATCCATCTGGAGATGGTTTGTTTTGTTATTGGAAGGCCCAACTTATGTCCTGCATAACCTACAAAGAGTTGGTCTGCTTGTCTGATCTTAGCCAATCTGCTGATATAGAAGCTCAAGGCTCGCTTAGGGTCCAGCCTGTGCAGTCTCTCTTCCTCCTTCCCCGGATGAGGAGGAGGGTAGAAAGAAGGTAATATAATCTTCTGAGTGATGTGAAACTCCGAGACTACCTTCGGGAGGAAGTTAGGCTTCACCTGAAGAACAACTTTGTCCTTGTAAAAGATTGTATGTGGAGGTTTACACGATAAGGCTTGCAACTCGCTAACCCTTCTAGCAGATGTCAATGCTATTAGCAAAACAGTTTTGAGGGTGAGAAGCTTCAATGAACAAGAGTGTAGTGGTTCAAAAGGGGCACCCTTTAGGAAGTTTAAAATTAGGTTTAAATCCCATAAGGGAACTTGAAAAGGTTTCGGGGGATAAACATTAGTTAATCCTTTTAGGTATTGTATTACCAATGGAATTTTGAAGTATGAAGGCTCCTCTGCAGTGCGCTTAAAGATTGATAGCGCTGCGAGATAGCCCTTAATTGTGCCAACCTGTAGGCCTGAATTAGCCAGGTAAAGTAAGAATGACAACACCATAGGTGTACCACAAGAAAAGGGTTCAATATTCTTTTCTCTGCACCAGCTGCAAAATTTGTTCCAACGGCAGCGGTATAGAGTTTTAGTTGCCGGCCTTCTGGCCGAAAGCAACACCTCCATAACATCATCCGGAAGGTCCCAATCCTTGTACCTCAACCTTTCAGACACCAAGCGTGAAGGTTGAGGGTCTTGATGGCTGGATGGAGAACCTGACCTTCCTTCTGCGAGAGAAGATCCTCTCTGTATGGCAGTCGAATTGGAGGGCAGATGGACATGTCTAGAAGGTCCGGGTACCACGTTCTCCTGGCCCAATCCGGGGCAATTAGGATCATGGTCTTCCGAAACCTTCTCAACCTCCTGATCATTTGAGGAATGACAGGGACCGGAGGGAACGCGTACAGAAGTGGGAACTCCCAGTCCACTACGAACGCATCTCCTAGAGCTCCTCTCGGGGGAAATTCCCTTGAGCAAAATCTGTCGCACTTCCTGTTGATACTGGTGGCGAACAGATCCACTTGAGGGGTTCCCCAAAGGGCGAAGATCTCTTGAAGGACTTCCTGAGCTATCTCCCACTCGTGAGAGACTGTGCTCTGCCTGCTCAGAGCGTCCGCTGTCAAGTTCTTCTCTCCGGCTAGGTGAATTGCCGATAGAGAGATTCCTTCCTGAATTGCCCAAAACCAGAGCTGCATCGCCTCTCTGCACAGTGGTAGTGAGCCTACGCCTCCTCTTTTGTTGAGGTAGTGCATGGCCACTGTATTGTCCGTCATTATTAGGACGTTTCTTCCCCGTACAGACGGCAGAAAAGCCTTCAGCGCTAGTCTGATGGCTCTCAGCTCCAACAGGTTGATATGTAGTCTGGACTCCGATGGAGACCAACGACCGCTGATGGTCAAGTCGTTGGCGTGAGCTCCCCACCCCGTGAGTGAGGCATCCGTGACTACTGTTATCTCCGGCCATGGTTGCCAAAACATTTCTCCTTTCAGGATGTTCTCCCGACAGGCCCACCACTGAAGGTCTCGGGCTACTTTGACCGGGATCCGAAGGAGATCTGTCATCCTTCCTGAGAACTGTGACCACTGAGTTCTCAGTGCCCACTGGAGGGATCTCATTCTCAGGCGAGCCTCCGGCACGAGGAATATGCAGGATGCCATGAGGCCTAGCAACCTCAGAAAGTCGTAGGCTGGGAGATATTGGGCATTCTGAAATCTGATGACCATCTGCAGAATATCTCGAGCCCTCACCTCTGGTGGCAAGGCTTTTCCCAGGGAAGTGTCCAGGACTGCTCCAATGAATTGGAGTCTCTGTGATGGTATCATCTGTGACTTCTTTAAATTGAGGGAGAAGCCCAGCTTGTGAAGGAAGTGGCAAACATAATCTAGTTGTCTCTGAGCCTGTTCCGAAGATACAGCTCTGATCAACCAATCGTCTAGGTAAGGGTAGACATGAATCCCTTCCCTCCTTAGACTTGCAGCCACAACCGACATTAGCTTGGTAAAGACCCTCGGGGCGGAGGTTAGCCCAAATGGCAGAACTCGAAATTGATAATGAGAGCTGCCAATTGCGAACCTCAGGTATCTCCTGTGCCTGGGATGGATCGGCACATGGAAATAAGCGTCCTGGAGGTCTAGAGATACCAACCAGTCCTGAAGCTGGAGGGCCTGAAGGATCTGAGAGAGAGTCACCATCTTGAACTTGTCCTTTCGGAGGAATTTGTTCAATTCCCGTAAGTCTAAGATGGGTCTCAGTCCTCCGTCCTTCTTCGGTATTATGAAGTAGGGGGAGTACCAACCCTTGTTCCTTTCCGCTACAGGTACCAGTTCTATGGCACCTTTCTCTAGCAGGTCTAAAACCTCCTGCAAGAGGAGCGGATCTGGAAGCTTCAAAGGGTTGTTCCCCGGTGGATGACTCTGAGGGATATGTAGGAAGGGCAGGCAGTAACCTTGGGCCACTGTCTCCAGAGCCCAAGCATCTGACGTAATAGCCTGCCATTCCGTCAGATGGTGAGTTAACCTGCCCCCTACTGGTGTTCTGTGAGGGGAGACCTCAGAGTGGTTTTGAAGCGGCTGATGCAGTTGCCGAAGGTAAAGTGGCTCCTGCTCCTGCGGGTGCGGCTTTCTTTCCCCTACCCCGTCCACCACGGGTAAATCTTCCTTGGCCTCTTTGAGCCGGTCGTCCCCTGCCCCTTCCATATGAGGAATAGTAACGAAAGGACCGTCCTCTCCACGATGATCCCGAAGGACGAAAGGTATTCTGACGGATAGCAGCTCCCAATGACTTGGCTGCTGCCTTGGACGTTTGCAGTTTCTCCAAACTGTCATCCGCCTTCTTTCCAAAGAGGGTAGAACCGTCAAAGGGCATATTCAAAAGCCTGGTCTGCACGTCAGAGGCAAAACCAGACTTCCTCAACCACGCATGCCTGCGGATTGTGGTACTTGCCGCCATGGCCCTGCTGATACTGTCAGCAGAATCTAGGCCAGTTTGTAGGGTCTCGCACATCGCATCTTTACCATCCCTGATGATGTTTAAAAATGCGTCCCTTTCCTCTCCTTCTTGGAGGCAGTCAGCCGCTGATGAAGCGCACTCCCAAAGGGTGTGGCTGAACCTAGCGAGCGTACAGGTCGCGTTAATAGACTTTAACGCCATGCTACAGGCAGAAAAAACCTTCTTAGCCATGGCATCATACTTTTTGTCATCCCTATCCTGCGGAGCAGTGGGGTATGCAGATGTGCTGCCTGATGAGGTTGCAGCCTGTACAACCAAGCTCTCAGGAGTAGGGTGTTTTGACAAATATTCAGGGTCAGAACTAGCCACCCTGTATTTTGTTGACAGTTTTTTATTTACTGCCGGGATAATTTCTGGCGTTTCCCAGTTTGTCAAAATCCTTCTCTGTAGAGCAGAGTGAAATGGAACCACAGGATCCTCCTGTGGGCCCTTGTCCAGTATGTCAGTGAGGTCATCCTGCTGAAAGGCAGGAGAAGGTGCAGACCAACCCATAAATTCTATGATTCTAGACATCAGAGCTCTATATGGAGTCTCCGCATGTTCTCCTGGGTCTGGTTTGATAAATTCTGCTTCAGGAGAAGTGTCCAAGCCACTAGCTTCCTGAAGTGCATCCTGAAGATTTTTTAATCTTCCTTCCTCAGAGGCGAAAGTCTCTGGCTCTGGTGATGTGGTCCTCTGTAAATCAATATCTTGGTCTGAATCCTCCCTTTCCTCAAAAATCGAGGTTAAAGGGGGATACATTGGTTTTTGGAATGGTATAAACCCCATTTCCAATGCAGAAGGAGCCATCATCACAGGCCTTGAAAACGTCGATGTCGTCGACACCGACGTGAAAGTACTCGAAGGCGCCGTGAAAAGCGTCGAGAAATGTGTACTAGGCCTCGAAGAACTCGAAAGGATCGGAGTCCTGCTCGAGAACGACGTCGACGTTCTCGGCGTCGAGTCGGAGGTCTTTTGTCTAACCGTTGGCTGTGGAGTAGCCGTGGTTCTTTCCTTCACCGGCGTCGATATCGGCGTCGACGTCGGCGTCGACTCGATCGACTGATGCGCCGATGAATCCTTCGACAACGGCGTCGATGGCGCCGACCTCTGTTTCGAAGGAGTTTTCGACGATGGCGTCGATGATGCTTTATCTCCCGATGGCTCGAGGCGCTTTCGGGTTGACTTTTCCGCCGGGTACTGCGACTCGCGGCGTTTAGATTTTTTGGGTTTTTTACCCGGGGTATCACCCTCAGCTGTCTTCGAGGGGGACGAGGCCGCTTTCTCGAAGACGCTTAGCATCTTTTTCCTGAATTCCTCCCACTCAGCTTGCGAGCTGCGTTTTGTGGGGCAATGAACTCTCTCAGGAGAACTCGACGAAGATGACGAAGGGGATCTCCTACGTCTCTTCTTCGAGTGTCTCGATGTCGACGAGTGGTGGGAGCCACTTCGTGATCTAGATCGAGAGTGTTTTTTTATGGTGAGGAGACGAACGTCTCGACTCTACCGAAGAAGCTTTCGAGGAAGTTAAAGTTGACCTACCTCTCTCGAGCTTCCCCCTACGCTCCTTCAAGGCTTTCGCCGTCATGGAAAGGCATTCCTCACACTCCGAACTCTGGTGCGTGATTCCCAGACACCACAAACAGACCCTGTGAGGGTCCGTCAACGACATTTTCTTCCCGCAGTCTCGGCACTTTTTGAAACCGGACCGAGGGGTCGTCGGGTCGGAGGAGGATGCCATCGATATCGAGGTAAATAGTAGTTATTATATACGTTATCTTGACGAGAACTGAGCAACGGTGTTCCGAGGCACAACGAAGCGCGGAAAAACGGAACTGAGCAACGGACGCTGCGCGCGGCCTTTATAGGCAGGATGACGTCGACGTCGGCACGGAGGCCGTCGAGGGTCATCGACTCGGCGATCATCGACGCGCAGCGCCCTCTGGCGAAAAAATTTTCCGAGGCCAGCAAAGCTGAAGGATTTATATCTAAGATAAGGAATACGTCGGAGGACACAATCCCTTCGAAAGATGGAATTATGACACCACATTAGGCAGGAACCCTGTTCTCACTTTAAGAGATACCTTTTCACAGAATAAAAGAAGAAATGGTTGCTTGCAGGAAAGGGCTTGCAACTCGCTGACCCGTCTGGCCAAGCCAATGGCCACCAGAAAGGCTGTTTTCAGCATTAGCAGTTGTAAGGAACAACTTGAGCCGCCATAGAGAAGGTGAGAACTAGGTTCAAATCCCAATCAGGTACAACAAAAGGGATAGGCTAAAACGTATTCACAAGGCCCTTCAGGAACTGAGCCATAATCGGGATCGTGAAGAAAGAAACTTGATCCAGAGACCTTTTGAACACAGAGCCGCCAAGTATCCTTTGACTGCGGTGACATAAAGGTCTGGTGAGGCCAGTGACAGAAGGAACTCTAATCACTGTAGTGGTGGGACAAGTGATAGGGTCAATCTCACGATCCCTACAACACGCCTCAAATCTTCTCCACCTACACGCATACAGACGGTATTGGCCCAAAATACCGAAATTAAAATGCTGAATGTGCAGTTACTGTGCATTCGGCATGAACTAAAATAACAAATCCCATTATACCGAACGGGGGTTGCAGGGATGTCCCCTACTCCCTGTATTCGGTATAATGGGATCCAGGGTGGTGTGGGTGTCCCCCACTTCCAAGACAAGAAGTGCAGGAGTGCGGAGTCAGGAACAAAAGAAAAAAAAAAGAAAAGAAAAGAAAAACAGACCCTGCGATGGAAGTCTCTGCCCACATTAGGGGAAGGAGACTTACGTCGCAGGGGACGGACTAGGGGACTTAGAAGAAATGGCAATTCAGGTAAGTGTGAGGAGGCAAAGGTAAGTAGGGAGAGGGGATTGGGGGTAAGGGAAAGCAGCACAGTGTGATTAATGTGGTTACTGCGCACTGCCGTTTTTAGAAGAACAAGTTACTTTCTTACCTGGTAACGTTCTTTCGATGGGATGGTCCGACGACTTACCAGGTAAGAAAGTAACTTGTTCTTCGAGGTGATTGGGTCCTCCGACGTATTCCATATCTATGACAGACTCCCAAAGCAGTACCAGAGCAAGGAGGAGGGAAAGAATTTAGAATCAAAATTTAGAATAGCCAATCAAATAGCAGAGCAAAGGACCGCCTTGCCAAAGGCCAGATCCTGTCCTCGGATGGAATCGAGGGAATAGTGGCGTACAAATGTATGTACTGAAGCCCAGGTGGCTGCATCACAGATGTTGCGAATAGGAACAACCCTCTGCAGGGCAGTAGATGCAGCCACATCCCTGGTAGAATGGGCCTGCAAGCCAGCCGGTGGGTCCTTACCCGCCAAGCAGTAACACTCCGAGATGGCTAAAATAATCCAGCGAGACAAAGTCTGTTTCGTCACAGCTTGCCCCAAACGCTTTCCAGCGTAACCAATAAAGAGTTGATCGTCCACTCTGACCCGGGACATGCGTGAAACATAAAAGCTTAAAGCTCTCCTAGGATCAAGCCTATGGAGCCTCTCCTCTTCCTTACCAGGATGCGGAGGAGGATAGAATGCCCGAAGAACAACCTTCTGGGCCAAATGAAATTCCGTCACTACCTTCGAAAAGAAGGACGAACTCTAAGGACAACCCAGGAAATACAGTGAAGGGTGGCTTAACTGAAAGTGCCTGTAACTCACTCACTCTGCGAGCGGAAGTAACCGCAACTAAAAAAACAGTTTCAGAGTTAACAGCCTCAAAGGGCAAGAAAATAAAGGCTCAAACGGAGCACCCATAAGAAACTTAAGAACAAGGTTTAAATCCCAACCGGGCACCAGGAAAGGTGACGGAGGGACGGAGGGAACACATTAATGAGCCCTTTCAGAAACTGTGAAATTAAAGGGATTTTAAAGTAAGAACACTCTTCAGACGAGCGCTTAAAGATGGACAGCGCCGCCAGGTAACCTTTAATGGTACCCACTTGCAAGCCCCTGTGGGCCAAAGAAAGTAAAAAGGACAGAACCATGGGTATGTCGCATGCAAAAGGATCCACATTCTGAACTCTGCACCAGTCGCAGAACTTACGCCAACGGCAACGGTACAGAGACTTTGTTGCTGGCCTTCGGGCCGAAAGCAACACCTCCATCACGTCTTCAGGGATGTCCCAATCCTTATACCTCAACCTTTCAGAAGCCAAGCGTGAAGGTTGAGGGACGTGAAGGTTGAGGGATGTGACCTCTGGATGGAGAACCTGACCCCCCTCCCGTGAGAGCAGATCATCTCGGTAGGGAAGACGACGTGGAGGGCAGATGGACAAGTCGAGAAGGTCCGCGGTGCCACGTCCTCCGAGCCCACGCCGGAGCAATGAGGATCATCCGGGAACCGAACTTCCGTAACCTCTGCAGCACTTGCGGGATGACGGGGACTGGAGGAAACGCATACAGCAGCGGGAATGACCACTCCACCACAAACGCGTCTCCTAAGGCTCCTTTTGGAGGAAATTCCCGCAAGCAAAACCTTTCGCACTTCCGGTTGACACTGGAGGCGAAGAGATCCACTTGAGGGGTCCCCCAAAGGGCGAAGATCTCCAGGAGAATCTCCTGAGCCAACTCCCACTCGTGAGAAATCGTGCTCTGCCTGCTCAGAGCGTCCGCCGTCACGTTTTCGGCTCCGGCCAGATGAACTGCCGAGATTGAAACTTCCTGCTGGATGGCCCAGAACTCGAGCTGCATCGCCTCCCTGCACAGAGGAAGTGACCCTGCCCCCCCCCTTTTTGTTGAGGTAGTGCATGGCCACTGTGTTGTCCGTCAGGATCAGGACACTCTTTCCTCGCACAGTCGGCAGAAAAGCCTTCAGGATTAGCCTGACGGCCCTCAGCTCCAACAGATTGACCCACGACCGCTGACTGTCAGCCCGTTGGCATGAGCTCTCCATCCCGTGAGGGATGCATCCATCACGATCGTCACCTCCGGCCAGGGAAGCCAAAATGGAGCCCCCTTCATCAAGTTGCCTTCGACGGCCCACCACAGAAGGTCCCGGGCGACCGAGGGCGGCACCTGAACCGGGTCCGACATCCTGCCGGAGGACTGCGACCATTGCGTCTTGAGTGCCCACTGCAAAGATCTCATCCGCAGGCGAGCCTCTGGCACCAGAAGAATGCAGGATGCCACGAGGCCGAGCAACCTCAAGAACTCGAACGCCGGGAGCGTCTGGGCATGATGAAACTTGTGCACCATCTGCTGAATGTGAAGAGCCCTCACCTGGGGAGGAAAACACTGCCCCAGGGAAGTGTCGAGCACTGCTCCGATGTACTGGAGCCGCTGTGTTGGCGTCAAATGGGACTTCTTTAAATTGAGGGAGAAGCCCAGCCTGTGAAGGGAGTGGTAGGTGACGGACAGATGATCCAGGACTTGCTCGGGAGAGCTCCCCCTGATCAACCAATCGTCCAGGTAGGGGTAGACGTGAATCCCCCCTTGCCTGAGATGCGCTGCCACCACCACCATGAGCTTGGTGAAAAACCTCGGGGCGGAGGTCAATCCGAACGGCAGGACCCGAAACTGAAAGTCGCCAACCGCGAACCTCAGGTACTTCTTGTGCTTGGGATGGATCGGCACATGGAAGTAAGCATCCTTGAGGTCGAGTGACACCAACCAGTCCTGAAGCTGAAGGGCCTGGAGGACTTGAGAGAGAGTAACCATCTTGAACTTGTCCTTCCTGAGGAGTTTGTTCAAACCGCGCAAGTCCATGATGGGTCTCAATCCCCCGTCTTTCTTCGAAATCAAAAAATAAGGGGAATACCATCCCTTGTTCCTCTCCGCTACAGGCACTAGTTCTATGGCGCCTTTCTCCAGCAGGGCTTGAATTTCCTGCGCAAGGAGCGGATCCGGACTCTGCAAAGAGAGGTTCCCCGGTGGATTGTCGCGAGGCCTGTGTCGAAAGGGAAGACAGTAGCCGTGGGTTATGATCTCCAGAACCCACACATCTGAAGTAATGGCTTGCCACTCTACAAGATGCTGCGCCAGCCTTCCCCCAACCGGCGAACCATGGGACATGGCCTCATGACTGAGTGGGAGCGGCTGCGGCATTAGGGCAAAGAGGCAACTGCCCGAGCGGCTTTGGCACCACGGGTACCCTGTCGTCCACCTCTGGTACCCCTGCGTTGGCCTCTTTGACTGCCAGCTCCTCTCGCTTTACTGAAGGACGAGTAATAGCGAAAGGAACCACCCCTCCACTGCTGTCCCCTAGGACGAAAAGGCGGAGGTTGGCGAACTGCAGCGCCCAACGACTTTGCTGCAGCTTTTGAGGTCTGCAACCTCTCAAGGCTCTCGTCAGTCTTGCTGCCAAAAAGGTGTTCACCGTCAAAGGGCATGTTGAGGAGCCGGGACTGCACATCAGGCGCAAACCCCGACTTCCGCAACCACGCAAACCTGCGTATCACGGTGCTCGCCGCCATGGACCTACTGACGCATTCAGCTAAGTCCAAGCCCGACTGAACGGACTCACACATGGCATCCTTACCATCCTGGACCATAGCAAGGAAACCATCCCGTTCGTCCCCTTCGGGAATATGTTCAGCCGCCAACGCAACACAGTTCCACAGAGTGTGTGTGAAACGAGACAAGGCACAAATGGAGTTGGCCGCCTGAAGCACCATACCACCAGAAGAAAACACTTTCTTCGCCCAGCCATCAAAACGTTTGTCGTCCCTATCAGGAGGGATGGTAGGGTACGACGCCTGCTTTGCCGGGGCCGTGGCCGCCTGCACCACCAAACTCCGGAGTGGGGTTCCTGGTCAAGTAGCAGGGGTCGCTACTGGCTGGACGGTATTTTCGCGACAAGGATCTGCCCACCGCCGGGAGACTCTCCGGAGCAGTCCAAGCCGCCGCCACCCTTCTCTGTAAAGCCATATGGAACGGCAGTACCGGGTCAGTTGGGGGACCAACATCATGGATGTCCGTCAGATCATCCTGCACAAACTCCCCTGGGGGAGCAGACCATCCCAAGTACTCAGAAACCCTAGCCATAAGGCGCCGGTACGAGGAATCGGCATGAGAGCCAGGCTCAGGCCTACAAAACTCCACCTCAGGAGAGGTGTCCAGTCCACTGGCATCATGCAGTGACTGCCTCAAATCGTCAAACTGACTATGGCCCGAGACAATTTCATCTGGAACCTGACTAGGAACCAGGCCATCAGAATCCTCATCCGCCTCTGAAATATATTCCAGGTGGCGAAAAGAAGGCACCCGAGAGTGCTTGCTCTTAACCAGAGCCTTCCTAGGGGGTTCCCCCCTGCCACGGGGTACCTCCGACACGAAAGGCGTCGATGGCGTCGAGCGAATCGGCGCCGACGTCGAGAGAACAGGCATCGGCGTCGAGGAAATCGGCGTCGACGTCAGATGCAGTGCCGCAGGCATGGGCGGCATCGACAGAGCCCTCGAAGCCGGAGCCCCGAGCGTGTCCCTCGACGACCTGAGCGTCGACGGCTTCGATGACTTCCTCGGAGCAGGAGCCTTGAGAAAGCCTGTCGACGCCCTCGACGCCTCAGACGTCGATGTCTTCCTCGAAGACCTCACAGGTGCACACGGTCTCAAACGCGTCGAGGACCGGGACCTGGAACGGGTACGTCGAGAACGAGTCTCCTTGTCCGAACAGGACCTCTCCCGTGACTCGTGCCGACCACTCTTGCGAGCGGTGTCTCTCGACCTCTCACGACCGACCCCACTCGGGGGCGCAGACGGCTTAGTACCCTGCGACTCAAGAATCGCCAGCATTTTCTTCCCGAAGGAAGCCCATTCCTCCGACGTCGCACGGCTGTTGGGCTAAGCGACGTGCCGGGCAGAGTCCTCCGAAGAGGACCTGGAAGACGACCGGTGTCGGCGCTTCCGAGAATGCCTCGAAGAGGCTGAGGAGTGGCGAGACCGACTCCTAGAAGGAGACCCACAAGACTTCCGACGATGACGCAGAGAGTCACCCCTCGAATCATCCGTCGAAAGCCCCGCAGACTTCGACTTCCGGGGCTTGGACACCCGACCTACCGACAACTTCTTCTTACGTTTGCGTAAGGCTTTGGACGTGAGCGACTGGCAGGCGATACAGTCATCCGTGTCGTGGGCCTCCCCGAGGCACCAGAGGCAGGCGTCGTGCGAGTCCGTCACCGACATCTTGGACCCACACTCCCCGCACTTCTTGAAACCCGGACGCGGGGTCAAAGACGAAGTAGAAGACATCTTCACACGAAGGATTTTCACAAAATGAACAGGTTCGAAGAACCGAGAAGAACAGAACTCCAAAGAGTCGAGGCGTTAACCGAGAATCACGAAGCAACACGTTCACGGAAAAAACGGAACTGAGGCTAGGGGCGTCATGCGTCCTACTTATCACATCGGATGACTTCAGACGTCGGAGGAGGTCCTCGACGACGGCGCATCGACGTCATCGACGCAGGACGCAGACGCCGAAAAAAGTTTCCGAAGCAGCACAGCTGTGGTGATTACATGTCATAGATATGGAATACGTTGGAGGACCGAATCCCCTCGAATTAGAAATTTTGCAAGTAGATCTGTGCAGAGATCTTGTAGATGGTCTGCGTGCAGCCAGCAACACCTCATGCACCTCCTCAGAGAGGTCCCAGTCATCATATCTCATCCTCTCAAGAGCCACGCATGGAGGTAAAGGGATTCTGGGTTTGTGTGGAGCACCCGACCTTCCAACTTGGTTGGGAGATCCGGGCGGCGAGGCAACCTGAGAGGTGGGCAGATGGTCAAATCCAAAAGGTCCGAGTACCATGTCCTCCTTGCCAAATCTGGGGTGATAAAAATCAGGGTTGCTTGAAACCTCCTGAGAACCCATGAAGGGACGGGAATCGGATGGAAGGCGTAATGGAGAGGAAAGATCCAGTCCACTAGAAGTGTATCCCCTAGTGTGCCTTTCACTGGTAATTCTGAGCAACTGTTTGCACTTCCTGATGGACTCTGTGACAAACAGGTCCACACATGGGGTACCACAGAGAGAGAAGACCTCCTCCAGGACTCCCTGGCACACTTCCCACTTGTGTGTGACTGTGCTCTACCTGTTCAGACCATCCACCAAACTGTTCTCTGTCCCTGCCAGATGAACTGCTGAGACCAAGATAAGATCTGGTTCTCCAAAAGCCAGTACTAAAGCTGCATCACCTCTGTGCAGAAGGGGAGGGAGCGCACATCACCTTGTTGTCCATCAAAATCAGGACATGCTTCACCTTTAGAAACAGAGCAAATGTTTTCAGGGCTAACGTGATGGCTCGCAACTCCAGCCTGGGACCACTGACCTCGCAGGAGCCCTTGTAAGAATCGCATTCAAAGCCTGGCCTCTGGCACCAGAAAAATACAGGAGGCCATGAGGCCTAAGAGGCGGAGGAAGGAAGTTGGTGGTAAGGTGACGTAGTTCTGGAACAGCTGTGCCATCTACGCAATACTGGCAACTCTCTCCTCGGGCGAAAAACCTTCTCTGCCCTAGTGTGTAGGACTGCCTCGATGAACTGGAGCCTCTGAGCTGGTGTTGTGCGGGACTTCAAGTTCAGGGAGAAGCTCAGCCTGTGTAGTAGTGAGCAAGTGTCCCAGAGATGGGACAAGACCTGCTCCGCTGACCTCCCTCGGACCAGCCAGCCATCCTGGTACGGGAATACGTGGATGCTGGATCTCCTGAGGTGATCCGCGACAACTGCCATGAGCTTGGTGAAGACCCTCGGTGCGGAGGTCAACCGCATCGAGAATGATCAGGGACTGAAGCATGCAAAAAGGTCCCGGCGTTGAAGGTAGGCCAGACTTGTTCGTCACCGACCCCGCAGGCTCCCCTGACACTGACGGTGTCAGTATCGGTGCTAACCTAGGGCCGGAAACACTCGGTGCCACTGGAACTGCCAGGTTCCGCTGTTTTGGTGGTTCGTCCGCACCCACAGCTGCCTTCTCAAACATGGCCAACATCTGGGACTTAAAGTGCTCCATTCCTGCCTGGACGCCGGCACCGCCGTCGACTTTCCGCATTTTCTGACAAGGTCTTGGAATTGCATCAGTGTCAGTGACGCCTCTCCTTTTTATGCGAGGACGACGAGTGGCTCTGAGAGTTGGATATTTTCTTCGCCTTCTGCTGGTGTCTACTCTCTTTCTCAGGTATGCGTCCCTACGTTGCGGCCTCCGAAGATTGAATGGTTGACTGCGCCAGACGTCTGTCTGCACAACGCAAGCTTGGCCGACCCCTCCCGAAGAGACTTCGGGTTCATTTTGCTGCAGGATGTGCACCCCTCGGTATCCGGACCCGTGCAGAGGCACCACACACAGATGGCATGCAGGTCAGTCACCAACAATTTGGAGCTGCAATCGGAGCTGCGCTTGAATCCTGAAACCCGAGGCGCGGACATGGCAGCTTGCGATGACAGAATTTAATGAAAAAAACGTGACATTTGAGGATCGATGTATCGCTTGCGTTCCTCAAGAACAGAGTGGTGCGAGATTCAAAGCTGGCAAGCGAGGACAAGCAGAGAGACCTGGAACCAAGACACTTGTCTGCCAGCAGAGGCGGTGCTGACAGGTCCGCTGTGGACAGACTGATGAAACGGGAGGAAGAACGAGCATCCAGCCGACCGAGGGAGATCCAATGCGCAGTCAGCTGGAGACACGCAACCCGAGAAGGAGACGCTGCAGAGCCACCGCATCCGCTGGAGAAGCAGCCCGAGAGGAAACACCAAGAAGCCCACAACCAACCAGAAAGCACTAGCAAGAGCCCTTTATTATCCCTGGTCTTGTGAACTGTCAGATTAAGAATAAGTAAAGCAAGAGGAAGGGAGTCCGTCCCTTTGGGGCTGTGAACTGTGAAACTGAGAATAAGAAAGGCCAGGGGAAGGTGGTCATTCCCCCTGGTGTTGTGAACTGTGAAATTGAGAATAGGAAACGGCCAGGGTAAGGGAGGCTTCCCCCACCCCAGCGTTGTGAACTGTGAAACTAAAGCCAAGGAAGGCCAGGGGAAAGGAGTTGTTCCCCCTGGTGTTATAAATTGTGAAAGTAAAAGGCAAGAGAGTGTGCAACAAAGCCAACGAAGACCAAGGGAAGGAGGTAATTCCCCTGGCATTGTGAAATTGTGGAACCAAGGGAAAAGAGAAGCCAGGGGAAGGGAGCCAGTCCCCTGGGTTGGCAACAAGATACCCGGAGAAGGGAGGCATTCTCCAGGAACCAATAGTGAAGAAGCAACTATGGGCAATAAGGAATGTTGATGTTTGAACTTTAACTTTACCTTTTGCGTGTGAATTGAGAACTTTACTACCTTTTGTCGTTAAAACCTGCAACTTTGTTTTGAGCATTGAAAAGGAATTGAGCCATGGATAGTCATTCCTTCAGGTAAAGATCCCACCTAATAACTGGAACTGTGGTCAGCTGTCCAGAAGAAGGGAACCTTTCTTCTGGAACAAGAAGATCCACAACCCCTTTAGATTAGTTATAAGTGTGAGGGACAGAAGTGGGTTGTTGGCACAATACAGACATCTTGACAGACCCCTTAGTGTTTTAGTTGGGGCAGGGACCCCCTCTTAGAGGTAGGGAAAGTTAGGTTTTCTCTTATTTTATTATTAATAAAAGTGTATGCCAACAACTATGCCATCTGTGTGCCAGTCTCCTCCTCCTGCATCCTTACAGTGTGGAGCAATGACAAAGCCGCGGCCGACAGATCTCTCTCACCGGCACACCCCTAGTGGAGTGCGCTCTGATGCCTGATGACAATTATTTTCCCGCTTTTTGGAAGCATTCTGCAATGCAGACAATTACACAAAGGGAAATTGGCTGCTTAGACACCACCAGGCCCTTCTTGGAATGTGAGAAGACAACAAAGAGTTGGTTGTTACGTTTAAGTCTGCCGCCCTGGCCACATAGTAGCTGAGCACCCTCTTCAGGTCCTGTCTGTGCAGCCTTTCCTCATCCCTTGAAGGGTGAGTTGGAGGGTAGAAAACCGGCAGCCTTTCCTCATCCCTTGAAGGGTGAGGCGGAGGGTAGAAAACCAGCAGGTCAATGCTTTGAGAGACGTGAAACTCGGATACCACCTTTAGGAGGAATTTACATTGACTTTATGAGAAGCCATCTTCTTGAAAAATAGCAGAAAGGGAGGTTTGGGTGCTTATTACCATCGAGTGGATGGTCTCTTCTGAGAGGTCCCAGTCATCATACCTTATCCTCTAAAGAGCCAGGCATGTAGGTTGAGAGACTCCGGGGGGAGCATCCTGCGGGGATAGGAGGTCCGGCTTCTGACGAAGCCGGCGAGGTGGGCAGATGGCCATTTCAAGGATTTCAGAGTACCATATTCTCCTCGCTGAATCCGAAGCCATCAAGATCATGGTAGCCTGGAACCTCCTCAACCTACTGAAAGCCAACGGGATGACAGGTATCAGTGGGAACGCATAATGGAGGATGAGACCAACTGCACCAGGAACATGTCCCCTAGTGCAGCCCTAGCTTGGAATTCCCTCGTGCAGAACTGCTTGCACTTACTGTTTGCCCTAGTGACAAACAGATCTATTATAGGGGTAGCCCACAGAGCAACAATCTCCTCCAGAACTTCCAGGTGCAATTCCCACTCATTTGAGACTGTGCTGTGCCTGATCAGAGTGTCCGCCAGGCCCGTTCTCCACTCCTGCAAGGTGTGCTGCAGAAGCTGAGACTGTGTACTCTAGCAACCAGAACCACAGTTTCAAGGTCTTCCGGCATAGAGGCAGGGACCGCATATCCCCTTGCTTGGTTAGGTAATGCATGGACACTGTTTTCTCCATCACAACCAGGATATGTTTCCCCTGAGGGAAAGGAAGCCATGAGGGCTAGCCTTACTGCTTGCAACTCCAGCCTGTTGATGTGCCAACAGTTTTCCACTGAGGTCCACAGGCTGTTCACTAGCAAATCCCATTATTGAGCGCTCCAGCCCTTCAGGGATCCATCCGTGATCACCTAAGCTTGGGGCCACAGTGGCCAAAAGGGTTCCCCTGCCATCATGCTATCCCTGCTGGTCCACCATGAGTGGTCGCTGGCCACCGTCTTTGACACCTTGAGGATGTCCTTCATGGTGTTGAAGTACTGGGGGCCAGTGATCTCTCAAAAGCCACTGACTGGATCGCATCTGCATCCGGGCCTATGGCACCAGACAATTCAGGATGCCATGATGCCTAAGATTCAGAGGAAGAAAGCCACTGGCAAGTTGCCTTGTTTCTGGAAAAGCCTGATCATCTGCCTGACACAGTTGACTCTTTCCTCAGGGGTCGGGAGGCTTCCCCTCCCTGGTGTCCAGAACTGATCCTGTGAATTGGAGCTTCTGTGTTGTGTGACATGGGACTTCTGGAAGTTCAGTGCCAAGCCCAAACTGTGACGCAGGGAACAGGTTTCCGCGAGATGCGTTGATACCTTCTCCTTAGCCTTTCCTCAGATCAACTAGTCATCCAGGTAAGAAAATATGTGGACAGCAGATCTCCTGAGGTGCTCTGCCACCACTGCCATAAGCTTGATGAAAACCCTGGGTGCAGAGGTTACGCCAACAGGGAGCATTCTGAATTGATAGTGAGTATTTTTGATGAAGAATCTCAGGGACCACCTGTGCTTTCGATGGATCGACACAAGAAAATAAGCATCCTGAAGATCCAGCAACAAAAACCATTCTTGGAGTTGTACAGCCTGGAGAATTTTCTTCAACGCCACCATCCCGGACTTGTCCTTCCTCAGGAAATTGTTGAAGGCCCTGAGGTCCAGAATCATCTTCCTTTCTTGGGTACCGGAAAGTAGCGATAATACCAGCCGGGTCTTCTCTCCTCGGGTGGTGCCTCTTCCACTGCACACTTTTCACTGAAGCTCCTGCTCTGCTGATGGGGAGGGGAGGTGTGGGCTGTCTGGAGGCCTTTTTAAGAAAGGCAGACAGTATCATCACCTGACAAGCTGCAAGGCACAGGTGTCTGATGTCATCTCCTTCGACCTGTCCCAGTGCTCTGAGATCCTCCCTCCAACCGGTGAAACGTGTGGGAGAACTCAAAATAGTTTAGCAGGGGCTACTGCCCCTGCCGCTGCTGCTATAATCTGCTGGACCTTAGAGGCCCCTCTTCCCTGTCAGTGGCACAAGAGAGGACTCTGGCCCTGCATTGCCTGCAGCAGTTGTGATTTCCTTCTAAGGACAGAGCTGAAGGACTGTTTAGCAGGCTGTTTCACTGCTAGCCCTAAAGACTTTAAAGCCAATTTTTTATTTTTAAATAAAATTTTAGCGACTTATCTGCTTTTGGCCCAAACAGATGTACTCCGTCAAATGCCATGTCCAGAAACTTGGCTTAAACCTTGGGCGAGAAACTGAGCTGTGTTGTAATGCTGCTGTCCTCAGTACTGTGGACGTTCCGTGGCAAGGCCTATGCAGTCCGCGGTGTCGAGACCCATCTCCTTGCCATCACTGACCATATTTAGAAAGCCATCTCTCACCTCCCCTGTTGGAATATGATCAGCCGCCCCAGCATTTGTTCACCACAGTACGTGAGAATATTTAGCAAAGGCACGGTTGGCATTGATTGCCTTCAGAGCCACGCTGCTCCTTGACTCAAAGAACGTATTTGCTACAGTGTTCATCTTCTTGGACTCTCTGTCCATAGGCAGGTTAGAGGTGGATGGGGCTAGCCTTGATCTTACTGTGGTGGCTTGGACACCAACGCTTCTGGGGTAGAGTGAGCCGAAAGGAAGGGCAGGTCTCCTTTTGCTGACTTATATTTTTTGGTCATCTCGGCATCCACACCTGGCATGGAACATGGCTTCTGCCACAATGTGCCAATGAGTTCAGATATGGTGGCATTAAAGGGCAATGCTCTCTGTGGGACTTTATCCAAAATGTCCGTACACTCAGAGGCCCTGAATGGGTTGGCTGGGATACCCATTCCCAAAGCCAGGGCCACTCTTTCCACTGTCTTTCTGTAATGGGCATTGGGGTGTCCATGAGGGGAGGCCGGCTGCAGGTCGAGGTCAGGTGAGATGTCAAGCCCACTTTCCTCGTGCAGACCTTCAGCCAAGGCCAGTAAATCAGCCTGATCTGTGAAAAGTTTGTCTTCCCCAAATCCCCTGCTCATCAGTTCCATACACAAAGAACCCACATCCACTTCCTCGTTGAAGATCCATCTTAATGAGTGAAAGAACTCTGATCAAGACTCAGGGGAAAATGGACGGTTGACCACTAACATTCACAGAGCCATTCGGATGACTCAAGTATCATCTATCGGCTTTGTGACCGTTGAGGGTGTAGGACCTGAAATGGCCATCTTGGTGCTGGAGCCTTTGGGTGTAACTGGTGCCTGGACAGACTGTGGCCTCGAGGCCAGAGCCGTACCCACCACAGCTTTTACAAAGAGTTGGGGCATCTGATTCTTAATCGCCTCCCACTCTTCCAAAACAGCATGCAGAGTACGCAGAAAAATAATAACTGAGGTATGGGGTAGGGTACATATTGACTTGATATATGTACTGCCGACATCATGTCCGGAGTCAAGGAGTGGTGCGGACAAGTGAAGGTGGAGTTGAGGGCCGACGCCAAGCCACTAAACACCCCCTGTCGAGTTTCAGAAAGCAACAGATGCTGGAGCGATATCTATCAGATGAGAAATCTGCAGGAGACTGCAATCCATTGAAAAGTAGTTTCTAGACTGTAGAGTGAATCAAACACTGTGGATGCTACTGCCAACAAAGGGCCTATTGAAATCAGCACCAAGATGATGTGAAAGAACCCCAAAGGTGTTGAGATCACCTAAGGCTCTTGAGGTTTTGTAGAAGCGCAGGAAGGACAGGACTCTGAAAATCTCCCGGGTTTGTCGGCCACGGTGGACCTGATTGTCTAATTATTTTTTTACCTCCCAAAGAGGAAGCAGGAGATACCGCTTTGTCGAAGACTTCCACCATATTATGGTGGAATGTATCTAATTTCTCTGCCAAAGCAGGTTTAAGGGGGAAACGTACCTGTCTGTCAGGTGAGGGGTCTGATGATGAATATCTTCCCCTCCTCTACTTCTTTTTCTTTTTCATTTTGATGGGCTTGTGAGATGGGAAACTTCGATGCTGAATGTGTGAGAGCTCATTTTGATGTGCTCTTCTTCCATTCCTTTGGTGGCATCATTTGGCATAAATCCCAACCGACAACGGCGTGATCGGTACAGAGATACCACAGACAGACAGTATTGGGGCAAGTTAGAGACATTTTCGTGTCACAATTTCGATACTTTATAAAACTGGACGGTTTAGGTGTCGACATTTTAGTGTTTTTGAAAAGTTTTATCTAGTGCATCAGAGGATCATTTTCAGTGGCATCGCAGTTCGTTCCTGAGAAGTGTGCTGATCTTGTGGAAAAAAGGAACTGAGGTCACGTTGCATGGTGTAAGCTGTTTGTACTGATGTCACATCCAGATTCCACGACGAAGAGCACCAAGGAACCTTGACAAATGAGATGCACAGTGTCCCCTGCTGTCAAACGTTTCTGTGATCTGTGGTCATAGAAAGAATACGAAATGCATTACTCACTGTAATAGCATTTCTGATGATTGTATCTGCTTACATTCACATGCTGTGCATATAGTCCGACATCTAGTGGAAATCTTGGAGCATTGCATCTTTCTTTCGAATGATCGAATGGGACGTCGACATGGGCGTGACTGTAACACTATCCCTAATGTGACGTGTAGTGTACCCAGAATACCTCACGCGTTGAGGTCTGACTTTTCTGCAGTGAGGGAGCATTATAGAGTGCGTGAGCGAGTACAGAAGAGAGAAGGTGTAAAAAGCCTATGTTCCTTCTACTCAACGAGGGGAAGAAAGGTGGGCGCAGGTGAATCTAAGCAGATACAATCATCAGAAATGCTATTACGGTGAGAAATGCATGTCTTCGGATGCTTCTGAATCTGCTTAGAATCACATGTTGTGCATAGACTAGCAAGCAGTACCCAGAGATTGTGCTGGGATGTGGGAAAGAATAGTAACAAAGAGATGGCTTAGCCCCGCTTGTCCCACCTGAGAGCAGTAGTGTTGTGTAAAGGTGTGTACAGAACTCCAGGTTGCTACTTTGCAAATGGAATCTAGAGGGACATCTGCAATGAATGTTATGGTAGCCCCTGTGCGTCTAGCAGAGTGTGCTCTAGCCGTGAAGGGTAGATCTCTCTTGGCAAGAGTATAACAAAGTGTGATGCAGTTTACGATTCACTTAGAAATAGCCGATTTAGAGACGTGGTCCCCTTCTCTACCAGCTGCCACTGAGACGAAGAACTGGTTTGTTTTTCTTAGTGGCTTTGTCTTTTTCAGATAGTAGATAACCGCTCTCCTTACATCCAGTGTGTGAAGGCTTCTTTCTGCCACGTTAGTGGGGTTCTGGATAAAGGTGGGTAGTTATATCGACTGGTTTACATGGAACTTTGACATAAATTTAGGCGCAAAGCGAGGGTATGTGCACAAAACCACGTTTTCTTTGTGAATCGTGACGAACGGGTCCTGAAGTGAATGGGCCTGCAGTTCACTAACTCGCCTTATAGAGGTGATAGCCACCAGAAAATCAGTCTTGTAGGTGAGTGTTTTAAGGCTAGCCTTGTTCATGGGTTCAAAGGGAGGACCCATTAGTCGGGTAAGAACAACATTCAGGTCCCACCCGGGAGCTGGGTTGGAAATAGGGGGATTAAATATTTTTACCCCTTCCATAAAGGCTTTAATTACAAGAATTTTCCACCATGATACCTTGCTCTGGGACGTGGTGTACGCCGAAAGTGCAGCTAAGTGGACTTTAAGAGAATTGAAAACCAGTCCTGAATCCAAAAGGTGGGCTAGGTAAAGGAAGATATCTTTAGGTGAGCAATTAATAGGATTGACGCCCTTGACATTACACCAGATAACAAAGCGCTTCCATTTGCTGGAGTAGCAATGTCTGGTGGTAGATTTCTGTGCCTCTCTGAGTATGTCCGTGCATCTCTGAGGGAGCTGAAGGTGCCGAACTTTATGACAACAGGATCCAGGCTGCTAAGTTGAGAGTTTGAGGGCATGGGTGTAGTGTCTCTCCCTAATCTTGAGACAGCACGGCAGCTTCCTGGGAGGGGAGACTGGCATTGCCATTATATGGGAAAACCACGGTTGGCAGGCCCACATAGGGGCCACCAGGATTATTGTGACTGGTTCCTGGTGCATCTTGTGCACTATTTTGTTGAGCAGGGGAATCGGGGGGGGGGGGGCAGAAGCATAGACAAATCTCCTGGACCGTGTTATGCAAAGACCGTTACCCTTGGAGCAGTTATGTGGGTACCTGGAGGGGTAATCTGGGCTTTGGGCGTTCTCAAGAGTGGCGAGTAAGTCCTTCTCTGGAAAGCCCCATTTTGCGAAGACGCTAATTAAAATGTCCTCCTGTAGCCGCCACTCGTGCTCTATGGGTAGAGGGAAGTCACTGCTGAATACGTCTGCCAGAAGATTGAGTTCCCCTGGAACATGTTGTGAAAGAAAGTTGTGTTTGAGTGCCCACTTCCAAACGTTCTGGAACAGTTTGGACAGGACTAGAGAGTAAGTGCCCCCCTGTTTGTTTAAGTAGTACATGGCTGTAGTACTGTCGTGAGGACTAGAACTGTTTTCACCTGGAGGTGAGTTTGGAAGGCCTTTACGGCCTTGAACACTGCTAGTAGTTACAATAGGGTGATGTGACTGGATGCTGCTGCTGGAGACCACACGCCGTGGCTGACAAAAATGGCTTGAGAGCCACTCCTGCATGGGGTGCAAGCGCAGGGGAGTGTGAGGAACTAGGTAGACACCGGAAGACATCATCCCCATCAGTCACATGGCTTTGCGTACGGTCACTTGGTGACTGGCTACATAGTGAGGGATCTGGAACAGCATGTTGTGGACCCTCTCGTTGGAGGGAAAGACGAAACCGTCTTCTGTCCGAATTAGAGCCCCCAGAAACTGTTTTACTTGGCTGGGGGTTAGACTGGATTTTTAATTTTTGATAGAGAATCCTAGGTTGAAGAGGATATTGAAGAGGATATTTACTGTCCTCTGGGTATTTGTCTGGCATGTTCCGTCCGAATTCCCTGTTATGAGTCAACCGTCGAGGTAAGGATAGACTGGGATTGACTGCCTGCGCAGATGAGCGCTACTATCGCCAGCACCTTTGTGAACACCCTTGTAGCTTTGAACTGATAGTGGGTGACCTCTATCATGAACCTCAGGTACTTTCTATGTGCTGGCAACATTGAAATATGAAGTATGCATCTTTCATGTCCAGTGTGACCATGTAATCCCCCTGCTGCAGCAGTGGGATTACCTCCTGAAGTGTTGTCATCCAGAACCTATGAGGTTTAACTTACTGGTTTGCAGGGCGCAGGTCTAAAACGGGGCGCATGGTGAGATCCTCTTTGGGTACAAGGAAGTACACAGAATAAATACCCTTGTTTACCTGGAGAAGGGGGATGAACTTCTTCCAGCAGGATGTGCAGGTGTTCTGACGGCAGGCGTCTGCTCCTTGATGGGTGGTAGCGAGGTGGTCGGAGAAACTCGATACAATACCCATGGGCAACGGACTTTAGTACCCACTGATCTGAAGTGATCCCCTCCCAGGCGTGGATGAATGAAGACAAGCGATCCCCAACCAGGGGAAGAGTGGGAGGGGACCTGAACCGGCAAGTCACTTGGAGGTGGAGGCCGGAGAGCCTCTAGGAGTAGAGTTTCTGCCTCTACCCTTACCCCTATGAGAGCCTCTTTGTTGGTATTGGAAGTTACCAGAGAATCCTTGACACGAGAACCAGGAATTATTTCCTCAGTCGTATTGACCCTGGGGAGAGCGGGAGAAGGATTGGCCACGAAAGACACCAGCTTGAGTTGGAGCTTCCTCGCTGGTGAAAGGGCTTAGCCGTGATCTGGCTAAGTGATTTCAGAGTCTCGTGTTCTTTCTTTGCCTTCTCTAGGGCATTGTCAACCACTTTGCCGAAAAGGTTTGAATCCTCCACTGATCCAGGGTTGTTTAACCAGGCGTGTCTTTTAAGCAGGATACCCTGCATGAGGGTGCGTCCAGCAGTCGCAGCCGAGTCCAGAGTGTTCTTCAGTATGTTTTAAGTTACTTGTCTGCCTTCAGCCATGACGGCCAGCAGGCGTGATCGGGTGGGCTCTGTAAAGTCCTGAAGACCATCCTGCACTAGGCCCCACTGGACATCACTGTAACTTGCCAGTAGCGTGGTTTAATTTGCGATGGGTGAAATCATTTCTCCACCCGGGAGTTTACTTGCCGAGTGAGAGATGGGGACAGCAAAGAAGGGGCCAAGTATTTCTTTATAGAATTCAGTAAAGGGATAGCTTGGCTAGCTGGGGTCTTCTCCTTGAGGATATCCTCCACGAAGTCTGAGTTTGGAGCGGCTTTGTGCGTTGCAATTTTAAAATGGTCAGCTGCTCTTTTTAAAATGGAATTGAACAACATCTGGTCGTCCACAGGTGATGCTGCTCTTTGTCGAGGGGATGCAGGGGGATCTAGGCAGATGGCATCTGGGTCGACAGCATGTGTTGGTGTAAGCCAAGGACCCTGATCCTCTGCCTGGTCCCAGTCTGGGTCCCGATTAGCTGGGTCCTGATCAAAAGGGTTAACCTCTTCTTAAGACTCCTGCTGGTTTTGGTCACCTGGGACCTGCAAGATGTCTTGTTGGTGTCCCTGTGGAGAGATGGGGAGTCTCTGCAATTTGGAGGGGATGGGGCAAGAGTCCACTTCCCTAGGTCTCTTGGGTATAATATACTGGTCTGAAAAGTCAATGAACTAGGACATTTGGTCCATGTATTGCTCAAACCTTTCCCTAGTCCTCCGAGATGAAGCTGAATAGTCAGGAGGAGGAAAGGGTTCCTCAGAAGTGGGAGACTTTCCTAATAAGGCCTTAGAGAGGGGCTGGTTTTTTTTAAAATAGTCCTCTCAGCGAGAGTGGGTGCCCTTGTACTCGTTGGCTGCCAAAATGATCTTCGAAAGGCTTTGGCAAAGTTTTGGCGGCTGTATAGAAGGTCTCAACATGCCTGAAGGCGCAGTCGTGGTCAGCAACTCCCCTGGGTCCTTCGGCGCTTGCACGGTCTTGGATGGCAGGGTCGGCAACTGAGGATTTTTTAGATGGAACGCCTGTTCCAGGAGGGTGTCCAGTCGCATGCCGTGCATCTGGTTGCGTGGAGGGCATCGAACCACAAGCTTCGGCACGTGTGGCTGAAACTTTTGAAGGTCCTGCAGGCATTGAGCGATTTGTCGACGACTCCGTCGAAGAGGCCTTAGGGGTTGTGTGCTTTTGTACATGTGGTGCGTGGCTGCCCTAGTTGCCAGGGTGTGATTTCTCCATAACAGTGCCGGTGGACTGTCTATCGGGGCCGGGGATGGGCATCTGGCACCGCACGGGCTCTGCGGAGAGATTGATGGCTTCCAAACCGGAGCCATGGCTGCCGACAGATTCCTCGTCGTCTGAAGCAACGGCGCCAACGGAGGAAAGGCCTTTGGCCTGAATAGTGTAGGCCGCTCACCATTTAGTCCACCTGTCTTTCAACGTCTTCAGTCGAAAGAGCTTACAGGCCTTGAATGAGCGCTCGTTGTGGTCACGAGGGAGACACCAATTGCATCGGCGATGGGTGTCCTTCCAAGGAAACTTGCTTTTACATGATGGGCAGAATTTGAAGGGAGTCCTCTCCATAGCAGAGGGTAGCGGCAGCCAGACCATGAAGAGAAAGGGAAGGATGAAGGAAATACATTCTCAGAGAGGAATAAAACCCAGGGCCCCACTCTCCCTACTTAAGGGCCTGACGGGAGGGCCGAGGCCGCGCAATTGATAGTCGTCAAGCAGTTGAATATTCGCCGAGCAGATGTAGAGGTCGTCGGTGGCAGGAAACCCATGAAGCAATCGTTGAAGGTCGTCAAAGTGACTAGACAACCGTAGGCTGTGGAAATAAACTTTAGCAATATAAACTCTTACGAACTCCGCATAAGCAACCAACTAGGTTGGCGGAAAAAAACAATCTGGCCCGTCCTCGACGTGTGAGGGATTCTGGGTACACTAAACGTCACGTTAGGGATATTGTTACAGTCAGGCCCATGTCGACGTTTCTTTCATTTTTCGAAAGAAAGATGCAATTTCCACTAGATGTCAGACTATATGCACAGCATGTGATTCTAAGCTTTGGAACTCCCTACCACATGACATAAGAGAACCCCAGCCCTTCGCGAAATTCAGGCAGAATTTGACCAAGTGGCTGAGAGCCAATGACATCTAACTAATCTGACCTGCTTGACCTGACTGTCCCTACTGGCGATCCACCTGCATGCCCCAGCTCTGATACCTCGGTTTGTATTTTACACCATTGTATATTACTGTACTTATTCCACTGTATATTACCTCCACATTGTTAAGTATTCCTGTACCCTTATCACCTTTTGTCTGGACCTAGCTCCAGACCTGCTCATTCTTGCTTATTGTATACTGTACTATGACCATGCACATGTACCTGTACATATTTTATTTATTGTAGAATGTACTATGATTATGTAGATGTACCTGTAACAAAGTTGAGCATATTCTTGTCCTGTGCGCCCTGATTCTCCAGGGCTTGGCGCGCCTTACAAATAAATAAACTAAACTAAACTAAGCAGATTCACAAGCGTCAGAAATTTAACATCTGAGATGAGGAATCCGCGAAAGGACACATGCCATTGTAAATGCAATAACTGACTTTGATGTAATGTTGAACGCAGCATGTTTTAGAATATATACATTTAAAACCAATATCTCATGCATAATAGTGCCCCAGTGCTGCAGAGATCATGATATAATTAACCAATCTTTGATAACGCACTTAATACCGGAGATCAGTCTCTAAGCACCAGAACGGGATTCCAGACTGTGTTGCTCTGGGTTGTCTTGGTTGCAAAATAAACGTGTTGCCCCATAGCTATTCATCCAGCCCATAACATGTCAAAGTGTAGTGGTTTGACCCATTAGAATCACAATATCCAAAAACACAGCCAATCAAATTCAAAAAGAAAACGGTTGTCAGCTTAAATACTTCATAGAATACACTCACTCGTAAGAAAAATGGAAACTTCTTCCCATAAAATCCAACCCTGAAGAATTCTGGCTCTAAGCGCTGCTGGTCCATAATTTTGTCATACAGAGAGGCCTCCATCATCTGAAAAGAAAGATAAACCATTGAACAACTTTGCATGTTTCTACTTTTCTCACGTAAATTCTTTCAGGCAGAGTAGAGCAAACGGAGCAGAGGTTTGTGAACACATTTTCAGTTCACAAAACAATCTCTTGTGGACATGTTTGGACAAGTTGAACAACTTCTTTATTCAATGCATCAACCACACTCTTGCACCACTGAAGTTTCATATAGATACATGCATTTAATGTAATAACATTTGGTAACTTTATGGATCAGAGACCCCTTTTGACATGACACACGTTTTGTTTCTGTTCAAGTATGTGTTCCCGAGTACCATCTGGTCCTTCTTCCTTTTCACAATATTCAAACTGAGAATTACTTACATGTACTTTTTTCATGGCTAGGGCATTGTTTGTACCCTGATGCGGCCCCTGCCCCTTGCAGCCCCGGCACCCTTCCACTTCCCTCTCCCTCCCCCCCACTCCCCTCCTACCTCCCAGCCCGACCCCCCCATCCTGATTGAAGAAAGTTTGTAGCAATGGCTGGTGTACCCACCAGCGCCTCCCTGCTCACCCATTTCCATCTGGAGCGAGTGCAGGTGAGCCATCTAGTGCAGAGACCCTCCTGGGCCTGCTTTTTTCATGGCTAGAGCATTGTTTGTACCCTGATGCGGCCCCTGCCCCTTGCAGCCCCGGCACCCTTCCACTTCCCTCTCCCTCCCCCCAGCCTGATTGGAGAAAGATCATTACCATACAGCAGCCTCCTGCACTACCACCAACCCTACCCCAAGGACATGATTGGTGGGACACTTGGTCTTAACTGACCTTCCCAGGGCAGCCCTCTGCCAGGCAGCCCCTGCGACGAAGGTCCCGAGGCAAAGGGCGGCTCCGATATTGGCGGCTCCAAGATGTGTCTGCAGGTGTCCGCAGGGAGAAACCAATGAAGCCAGCAGACAACAGACACCAACAAAACTGTAAGTGTGGCATGGGTGGGGTGTACAACAATTACTCTACTCCAGAAAGCCCCTGCCACTCTACCTACCTTTCCATAACATACACTGCCATAGACGTAAACCATACATAGTTAGAGAGATGTGTGCCCTCCAGCCTAAATCTATTCATGGCTGGACTGTAAATATTGCCTTGCATTACATACTAACACACTTGCCAATGTTAATGTGTACCACACCTTAGAGAGAACTGTGAAGATGAACCTGCGCCACATCTAGACAGGACTGTGAATGTTAGCACATGCCACACATAGATAGTATTGTGAAAGTCAGCATGTGCCACACTTAGATGGGTCTTGAATGTTAGGACGTCTCACACTCAGAACTGCATACATTAGCCTTGCATCGCATCTTGATAGGACTGTGAACAGTAGCAACTGCCACACTTAGATGGAATTGTGACGGTTAGCAAATGCCACACATAGAATTGTGAAAATTAGCCCATGCCGCATCTAGACAGGACTGCGAATGTTAGCATTGCCACTCTTAGATGGAACTGTGAAGGTTAGCAAATGCCACACCTAGAATTGTGAACATTAGCCTGCGTTGCATCTAGACAGGATTGTGAATGTTAGCATCTGCCACACTTAGACAAAATTGTGAAGGTTAGCAAGTGCCACACCTAGAATTGTGAACATCAGCCTGCGCCGCAACTAGACAGGATTGATAATGTTAGCATCTGTCACACTTAGATGGAAATGTGAAGGTTAGCAAATGCCACACCTAAAATTATGAACGTTAGCCCATGCCGCATCTAGACAGGACTGTGAATGTTAGCATCTGCCACACTTAGATGGAATTGTGAAGCTTAGCAAATGCCACACTTAGAATTGTGAAAAATAGCCTGCGTCGCATCTAGACAGGATTTTGAATGTTAGCCTGCGCCGCATCTAAACAGGATTGATAATGTTAGCATCTGCCACACTTAGATGGAACTGTGAAGGTTAGCAAATTCCATACCTAGAATTGTGAACATTAGCCCATGCCGCATCTGGACAGGACTGTGAATGTTAGCATCTGCCATACTTAAATGGAATTGTGAAGCTAAGCAAATTCCACACTTAGAATTGTGAACATTAGCCTGTGTCACATCTAGATAGGTCTGTGAACGTTAGCATGTGCCACACTTAGATGGAATTCGAATGTTAGCATGTCCAACACTCGGATCGAATGGTGAACATTAGCATGCGTCGCATCCCGACAGGAGTGTGAATGTTAGCATGTGCCACACTTAGATGGAATTATGAAGGATAACAAGCACCACACTTAGACAAAACTGTGAACTTCAGGCTGCGTCGCAGTAGACAGGATCGTGAATGTTAGCACATGCCACACATAGATAGTATTGTGAAAGTCAGCATGTGCCACACTTAGATGGATCTTGAATGTTAGCATGTCTCACACTCAGAATTGTGAACATTAGCCTACATTGCATCTTGATAGGACTGTGAACATTAGCATCTGCCACACTTAGATAAAATTTGAATGTTAGCATGTCCAACACTTAGATGGAATGGTGAACAGTAGCCTGCGTCGCATCTAGACAGGATTGTGAAAGTTAGCATCTGCCACACTTAGATGGAATTGTGAAGGTTAGCAAGTGCCACACCTGGAATTGTGCCGCATCTAGACAGGATTGTGAATGTTAGCATATGCCACACTTACACAGAATTGTGAATATTAGCATGTTAAATATCATATAACCCACTAACGAAAAATACTTAACACCTCTACATACTTATCTCACTCAAAAAACTCACACAACCATCTCTCGCACAACAACCTGCATGCACTTCACAACACTGCAACAACACATAAGCCGCACCAACAGCACACGCGGACTGACATCGATCTGATACACGCACCAAAGCTCAGCACCCGGTGTATACCGAGTTGAAGCTGCCAACAGAACACCACTCCTCTCACTATCCTACTCCCTCTTCACCTTACTAACCCATCCCACCTTCTTGTTTGCAGAGCCGCCAGAGCGCCTGGGGACCAACTCTGTTGGTGACGGTGCACGGTACAAATACCTTTAACATTTAACATTTAACATGTAATGTTCTTTCTATGGATTCTTCTCCCAAAGGTTCCTCATCTTGATAGTTGATCCCCTCAGCGCCAGCTGCTCAGAAAACTTTGACAGGGGCGTTGTGATGTTTGGCGTTATCTTTCAAACACTGCATGCCTCGACCGCAGCACTCCTTGACTCTGGAAGTGACTTTGGTAGTACATATACATCGTCACTATGCCCCCATACCTCAGTTCCCCACCTTTTTCCCCTGGTGTCCAGCAGCCAAGGGGAGAATTTCCATACACAGAGTCATAAAACAGGAGAGAGAAACTCTATTCCCCTTACAGAATACATCCTTATTTTATTTTTTGTGAAGAACCGGCACCGAAGACTGAAGGTCCAATTAACCCATAAATGGCTCAGCTTTATTTTTCAAAAACAACACCAAGCCTTCCTCCAAGACTCATCCTACAAATAAAAATAATTGACTCAGAGTGGTGCAAGCCAAAGAAGCTTTCGTTGCAGGGTAGCCTGGGAGGGCTATGAGAAATCTGTGTGAGAAGAATCCATCGAAAGAACATTACCAGTAAGATAGACTCCCAAACCAGTACCTAGTGTGGAGGCAGGATGAAAGTCCCTACACGAGAAAATTCTGAAGAACTGCCCATCCAAATCGGGCGTCACCGCCATGCGACACACCCAGGCAGTTATGCTTGGTAAATGTGTGCAATGACGACCATGTCACTGCCCGGCAGATGTCTCTCACCAGTACGCCCCTTTGCAGTGCCAAAGACGCAGCAATGTCCCTAGTGGAATGAGCTCTGATGCCCTGAGCTAGCTAGCTCTTTCCCTGCCTTCTGTCCGCAACATCCAGTCCCGATTGCAGGGAGTGGCGGGCTACCTCCTTCCCATCATCCACCAGGCACAGAAAACCTTCCTGCATTTTCCCTTCAGGGATATGTTGTGCCACCTATTCTATGCTCCTGCACAGTCTGTGCGTGTACTTGGCGAACGTGCACAAAGCATTCACGCCCGAGAGCCATGCTGCTTGAGCAGAAGACTTTTTTAGCAAGAGCGTGATTTTTTTTTAGACTATCTATTGTTAAATCTGACGTGGATGGTCTCGTTTTTAGGGTGGCTGCCTGAACTACCAGACCCTCTGGTATAGGATGGGTTGCAAGATAGATTGGATCGCCTCTCTCAGGTTTATATTC
Source organism: Ambystoma mexicanum (assembly GCF_040938575.1). NCBI lineage: Eukaryota > Metazoa > Chordata > Amphibia > Caudata > Ambystomatidae > Ambystoma > Ambystoma mexicanum. Next base: position 44,089,024 of record NC_090936.1, on the reverse strand, counting down.
TTTTCTCAGCTCTGAGCCCACTGGAGGAGTGGAACAGGGCCTCTGCCATGACCACAAAATGGGAATGGCTTTGGCACACATTAAATGGAAGTGCCATTTCTGTAGGTGGGCCCGGTCTAGAATATCAGTCCACTCATAAGCTGATAGAGGCTTTGCTGGCGTACATAGGGCCTCATTACAAGTTTCGTGGTGCCGGAAAAGTGCTGGTAATTCTATGACCAGCACTACAAGTTTGCCATTGGGGGTCACTTTACCACCAGCGAAAAGCTGGAGGTAAATCAGGCCCCCACTGGCAGAAAACTGCCAGTAATACTGGTGCCAGTAATACCGGCAATCCCCTCCATGGAGCATTATGGGACTCCATAGAATGAGGATTTATCGCACTTTCCGCCACCTGTAATATCCAGTAAATTCCGGGACATAGGGTGGCGGAAATGATAAGTCAGTTTGCCAGTATCCGCCGGTAATTCCGGCAGGATACCAGCAAACCTCTAATGAGGCTGATAGACCTAGAGTCCCCACCACTCTCTCCACCGTTCTCCTATACTGGGCATTAACATGACACAGGTAGTAGCCAGTTGGGTGTCCAGTCTTCTGGCGTCCTGCAGACCCTCAGCTAGGGCTATGAGATCAGCCTGGTCTGTGAAATAAATTGCCTCTGCTTGTTCCTTCCTGCCCCCCCAGCACCGGCTCAAAGCAGAGCCCTTGTTCACCGTCATCATCAAAAATGGACTGCATCGTTAGAAAAAATGACATCCTTGACTAGGGAAAAACAAAGAGGTGATGGCTGGAAGGTTTAGACTGAATCTTAACCACTGGCATTGCTCGGGGTAAATCTCCAGACCATCGTTCTTCGCCTGCCAAGCCATTACAGAAGGGGAAAGACCATATGTAAATCAGGCTTGGCCCCACCCCAAAAGGGGAAGTCCAGCCCAAACTGCTAGGTCACATCCCTTCTGCACGATACCACAAGCATCCCCAAACATGTTTCACCCTGTGAAAGGGCGAAACATGTTTGGGGATGCTTGTGGTCTCGTGCAGAAGGGTTGTGGCCTAGGAGTTTGGGCTGGACTGTCCCTTTTGGGGTGGGGCCAAGCCTGATTTAAATATGGTCTTTCCCTTCTGTAATGGCTTGGCAGGTGAAGAACGGTGGTCTGGAGGGTTGCCTAGAGCATTGCCAGTGTTTAAGATTAATTCTAAACCTTCCAGCCATCACCTCTTTGTTTTTGCTATGTCACCCCGAGTGGGACGGGTATGCCCAGACGTGGGTCCCCTGCCTGCTGGGCCTAGAGACCCAAGCTACTCCTCACTGATGAGCCCCAACAAGGGCGAAACATGTTTGGGGATGCTTGTGGTCTCGTGCAGAAGGGATGTGGCCTAGCAGTTCGGGCTGGACTGTCCCTTTTGGGGTGGGGCCAAGCCTGATTTGCATATGGTCTTTCCCTTCTGTAATGGCTTGGCAGGCGAAGAACGGTGGTCTGGAGGGTTGCCCAGAGCATTGCCAGTGGTTAAGATTAATTCTAAACCTTCCAGCCATCACCTCTTTGTTTTTGCTATGTCACCCCGAGTGGGACGGGTATGCCCAGAAGTGGGTCCCGTGCCTGCTGGGCCTTGAGACCCAAGATACTCCTCACTGATGAGCCCCAACAAGGGCGAAACATGTTTGGGGATGCTTGTGGTCTCGTGCAGAAGGGATGTGGCCTAGCAGTTCGGGCTGGACTGTCCCTTTTGGGGTGGGGCCAAGCCTGATTTGCATATGGTCTTTCCCTTCTGTAATGGCTTGGCAGGCGAAGAACGGTGGTCTGGAGGGTTGCCCAGAGCATTGCCAGTGGTTAAGATTAATTCTAAACCTTCCAGCCATCACCTCTTTGTTTTTGCTATGTCACCCCGAGTGGGACGGGTATGCCCAGACTTGGGTCCCGTGCCTGCTGGGCCTAGAGACCCAAGCTACTCCTCACTGATGAGCCCCAACAAGGGCGAAACATGTTTGGGGATGCTTGTGGTCTCGTGCAGAAGGGATGTGGCCTAGCAGTTTGGGTTGGACTGTCCCTTTTGGGGTGGGGCCAAGCCTGATTTGCATATGGTCTTTCCCTTCTGTAATGGCTTGGCAGGTGAAGAACAGTGGTCTGGAGGGTTGCCCAGTGCATTGCCAGTGGTTAAGATTAATTCTAAACCTTCCAGCCATCACCTCTTTGTTTTTGCTATCCTTGACTAGGAGACATACGCCTGCTCGATCATCAGTATAAACATAGACTTAGGCATTGATGACATGGAAATCAGCTGCGCCGTCTGCAGCTTCGGTGGGAGAATCAACTGAATGACGGTGCCGTCGTACCCGATTTGGTCTCCTTGATGCCAGATTGACCAGGCATAGCTGGGACCGTCATGGCCTGCTGCTTCAAAGTCGGAACCTTGCCGTCAGTGGCCACTTTAAACATCTGTTCCTTAAAGGCCTCCCAATTGGCCTTCAATATGCCCGAGTCCGGGTGGGACATACCCCGCTCCTCTAACAAGTCTGACTCATGCTTGCATCGATGGCAATGCTTCTTCTGATGGGAAAAGGACAATGAGGAATGGCTGGAGTGAGATCTCTTTTTGGCCTTTTTTCGGTGCCTGTCTTCTTTTTCTGAGATTGGGACCTCTGTCTTCTGTTCCGACAACCTATCTGTCGAACGAGCCAGAGACTTCGAAGGTGGATGCCCTAACTGAAGATTTGCCACCCATTCCCACAACAATCTAGGGTTAATTTTTATTTACATGAACCGCAGTCCTTGTGACGTGGTCAGCCCCGAAGGGTGTGGTCAGTTAGTGACATTTTCATGTTGCAATCTTTGCACCTCTTGAACGCTTAAACCTTGGCAGTAGACATAGTGGCAAGTGCATCGAAATTCAAAGCAAATCAAAGAAAATAGAGTGAAGAAAAATGTCTCTCACAAGAGTTGTTCCGATGAGAAGCGTGTTGAGTGAGCGGAAAGAAGAAACTGATGTACAGGGGTGTGGTGATGTACTATATGTAGGACGACTAACATCATGTTGGGAGTCAATATGGATCGACGGCTGAGTCGAAACTCACTATTCCCCCTGTCGAAATGTTTTCTGAGCAGCTGACGCTGGAAGGGATATCTAGCTATCTGATGAATAATCTGCGTGAGAAAGCAATCCACTGAAATAAAATAACGTGTAAATAATTTCTCCTTCAGCTTGCATTCTCCTGCAGATTCCTCATCTGATAGACTTCCAAAGCAGCACAGAATTTGGAGGCAGGATGAAAGTCTAAATCAGAAAGCTTGGCAACACTTCTCTTCCAAACTGGGATTCAGCCCCACAGGCCGCATCCAGGTTATAGTGTTTCACGAATGTGTGAAGCGACCGCCAAGTCGCTGCTTGGCAGATCCCAGTCACTGGCACTCGCCTTTGCAAAGCAGAAAAGGTCGCCACAGCCGTAATGGATGGTATGTATTTTGATGCTTTAGGCAGTTCCTTTCATGCTTGTTCATAGCATTAGGCAATGCAGAGGATTATCCAATGGGAAATTGTCTGTTTAGACACCACCAGACCTTTCCTCAACTCCGATAAGGCAATCAATAAGTGATCATCTTGCCTGAAATCAGCCGTCCTGGCCACATAAAAGCTCAGCACCCTCTTCGGATCGAGCCTGTGCAGCTTCTTCTCTTCATATGAAGGGTGAGGTGGTGGATAGAACTCCATCAATTCAATGCCCTGAGAGATGTGAAATTCTGACACCACCTTAGGCAAGAATGTTGGGCGAACATTCAGGGAGAACTTCTCCCTGAAGAAGCACAAAAATGGCAAACTTTAAGAAAGATGATATTTGGAGGAGTGGGCACCACTTCTTCAACAAAAGGGATTGGTAAAATTAGGACCGATATGGAGCACTGCAGAGAAAAAAGTAATTCCATGACTAAACATAAATCACCCTGAGAAACATTCTAGGGTACTGTATGCCCCACCAATGGGTCAGAACGACCCTTCAAATACACATGAAGTAAAGATTTTTACACAAATGTGAAAAACATGAAAATATTACATTAACAGTATAGATGAATCACAATATTTTAATGCACAATGATAAGATAATAAAAAGCAGGGTACACATATTTTGTGTGTGAAGCCAATGCATTTGGGACATTAGTCCACCATCAGGGCTGAATCTGCATGTCAAAGAAGAGAAAAACAAAGAAAAGAAGAGCTCATCAAATCAAAACCAAGCCCAATTCAGCGAACCCAAAAAAGTATAACCAATTAACACGTGTAAAACAAACAAAATCAGAACACCCTAGGCATACCAGTGTCAACTCTCAGTGAATGCAAGTGATACATGATATGATAAGTCATTTACAACGTGCCTTACACAAGTGTTTCTAGGCGCGACAAGACAGGAAGGGGAGACAAAGGGAGGACAAAACAAACAATCTTACTAGGCCTTGTGTCATTCAGATTGTGCAAGTGCGGGAGAGGTGGCTCAAATAAGTGCAGGGAGGCAGGGGACTGTAGGATTGCAGATACAGTCCCTAAGTGCGTGGAGGCCTGGAGGCAGTGCAAGGGGCTACTGGTCGTGCAGGTTCAGACGGTGGCCACGTAACCAGTTAGCGCAGCACACAGGAGCATCAGCGTGGGAGAGAGAGAAAGCAGAAGCAAAAAGGAAGGTCTTGAGTTGCGTCCGGAACCTTAGGTGGTCCTGCTGAAGTTTGTGTCATACCGCCGAGTTCCTGGCGTCTATGGAGCCGCTGGCGACGCGGAACCTAGCTTCGTTCGCTTCGGCCACGCCCCCTGTTTCCTGGTTCCCTTTTTCTGATTCTGATAGGCTAGACGCTCCGCGGCCCGGTGTTTTAACCAGCCACTTCCGGGTCACGGACGCGTTGCAACGCTTCCGGTTTCGTCCGTAGGCTGAGTTGCTTGCTACCTGTGGCTTTCGTGCTGCTCTCTCGCTTGCTGCTGGTCGGGTCCTCGTACCCTGTCTATACCTTTCTGTTATTCTTTCCGCTGGACCTGTCTACCTTTCCCTTTCTCTTTTGGTTCGCAGTAATTCTCCCTTGCCCTCCTTCCATCTTGCTTCCCCTCCCACCTTCCCATCTTCACTTACCGCTTTTTTCCTTTTCCTGTCTGTTACTCTCTCCGCTCTTCCTTCGCCTACCTTCAGTATTGCTTCTGTGACCTCCCGTGTACCAGACTCCGGCCTGTTCCCCTGGACTGCCTTTGCTTGCTGCATTAGTACTTCCTCACTTAGCCTGTGTACCAGTTCCTCGGACCTCTTAATGGACTGCCTGTGTTTCTGAGTCTTCACTCCACGTGTTGTCTCCAGCCACTTCTACCAGATCATACCTTATAAGTACTCCTGGTTCCACGTCTACAAGACACCCAACGATACTACAGGGGTTTTTTGTGCCTAAGGCTTTTTCCCCTCTTGGTCGATCCCGGGGGTGGGCCCCCTGGTCTCCCTTCTTGGGGAGCACGGTGGCTTCCTTCCGGGGTCGTCCCTATCTTCATAAAAAAAAGGTGTCTACTCGAAGAAAAGAAAAGAAGGGTTCTTGGAAGGAAGAAGAAGGTGAGGAGTCGGGGGAGGGGGAGATTTCAGAATCTACACTTTCGGACGAAGATATCACCGACCCCGGTGACAGTTTGAGAGATGCAGGGAGGCGGTTCCAAGAGGGAGGCCCCAGCCGAGGACAGAGATCTACCCCCCACTCTCTGCCTGGAGAAGCGTCTGAATCATCATCAGAAGTGCAGAATCATCATGGTCAAAAATAGGACCAATGATCTGTTAGTAGGAGAAAGATCTATGGATGCAGAAGTTGGACTCAAAAACAACCAACAAAGCATAAAACAACATGCACAATACCAGATTCGGAACTGAATTACCTAAACCAGTTAAGTGTGTTGTGCAGGTGCTGTGTGCCAGAATAAGCAGCAGAGGAGTTCAACTGCTGATATAGCCAAAAGGAAAAAAGAGAGTAAAAGAACAATAATAAGCAACGATTTTATGTTAAAAAAAGGGTATCACCTAATTAAACCGAACAACGAAGATACCTGGTATCCTGTGACAGCGCGATTACCGGCTGTGAACAGAGCTCTTGATCCATCAACACGCTTAAACCAAGTTTGGAAAGTCAGTAAAAACTGCGGGCATTCCACATGGCGTAATGACATCACGACGGAGTGCCATGATGTCACCGTAAATGGGACGCGTGATATCACAGTGTAACGCAGCAAAGACAACAATGTAAATGAATGACAAAAAAGAGACAAAGAAATGTACAAAAAATAGCCAAACAATGACAAATAAATGTATTAACTAAAACTATGTTGTAGGGTGGAAAATAGTGTGTGCCTACAAATGGAAAAAAGCAGGAAACAAATGCGGAAAAAAATTATGAAGTAAAATGAAAAAACACAAAAATGAAATGTAAATAAGGATAATAAAATGATAACAAATCATAAGAGGCCAATGTGAATCTTTGCTCCAGTGAAGGTTAACATAGGAAAAGCCCAGTTTCCTATACATATCCAACGTAAATATTAAAGCAACCAAGAAGAAAACAAAAACCACATGAGAACAATTCAAATCAGATGAACCAAAATTTTCAAAAGGAAACAGAAAAGCAAGAAAATGGAAAAACAAATAGGCAAAATGATAACAAAAGATAAGAAAATGATGGAAGAATTGTTTCTTTGAAAAGGCAGATCGTCATGAGCAACAAAAACCAAATGCAGCAAAGTTATAGATAGCATGCTAAATTACAGTCTTCATTCATCCCCCCTGGGGCTAGAGAGTTCAATTTGTTAACACAGAAAGTTTCTCTGCGGTCAAGAATATTTTAAAAGGTTGCAGAGTGGTCTAGTAGACATTACTTCCACAACTTGATTTGGGCAATCTGGTGGTGGTGTTCTTGAAAATGACGTGCTACAGCTGAGTTCATATTTTTCGTGTGGATGTTGGATCTGTGTTCATTCCATCGTCGCTTCAGTTGCCCGACTACCTTGTCCCACATATTATACCCCACAGGGACACCTTATTGTGTAAATGACATTGGCAGTATCACATGTAGCAAAATTCAACAGTCATATCTTTTCCCGCCTTCCAATGATGAATCACATTGCCTTAGGAAACACAATGACAGTTAGAGCAGTGAAGACAGGGAAAAGGCCCTTTGTCTTTGCAGCTAACTGTCCTGGTATGTTTAGTATCCGTCTTCACTAGACAGTCCCTCAGAATGGGGCCTTTGGTATATGAAAAGAGTGGAGTATCCGTGAACAGATCCATAACTCTATCATTAGATCTCAAGATATCTTAGCGTTTAAGAATGCATTTCTTTATCTTTTGGGTTTGCATTGAGTATCTGGAGACATAAACTAATGGGCTATCTTTATGTGGGGTCCTCTTGTTTTCTACCATCTCATGTGTGGTTGACGCCTTGTAAGGGCTGTTTCGAGTGAATTTGTTCCTCCGACGTATTCCACATCTATGACAGGTAATCACCACAGCTGTGCTTCTTTGGAAAATTTGTCTGCGTCCTGCGTCAATGACATCAATACGCTGTCCTCGAGGGCCTCAGTCGAGCCGACGTCACCGGATGTTATAAGTAGGACGCACGACGCCTGTAGCCTCAGTTCTGTTTTTTCCGCAAACATGTTTGCTTCAGAGATTTCGGCGCGCATCGGTTCTTCTGATTTCTATCGGTTCTTCGAACTTGGTTGTTTGTGAAGATATCATGTCTTCATCGTCTTCTACCCCGTGGTCGGGATTCAAGAAGTGTTGGGACTGCAGTTCAAAGATGTCGCTTAAGGACCCGAATTACGTCTGCCTCTGCGAGGACCACGCCACGGATGACTGTGACGATTGCCAGTCTTTGACGTCGAAGGCCTTGCGGGAGCGGAAGAAGAAGCTATCTGTAGGTAGGGTTTCCAAACTCCGGAAAGTCGAAATCTGCTGGGCTTTTGACCGACGATTTGAGGGGTGACTCTCCGCGTCGGTCTAAGTCCAGGGGGTCTCGGTCCCGGAGTGGTGCCCGCCATTCCTCTGCCTCTTCTAGGCACTCGCAGAAGTGCCGTCACAGGTTGCCTTCCCCATCCTCGTCCGAGAACTCTGCCAGACGGCGGGTAGCTTGTCCTACCAAGCATTCCCTCTCCTGCGGAAAGGGAAGCATTTCGTAAGGAAATGATGGCGATTTTCGAATCGCAGAGCTCTGTTCCGTCCGCACCTTCGAGAGAAGCTGGCAAGGAACGCGCTAGGGCCACCGCTCACGCACCTTCGGCTCAGGTCGGCGCGATCATCGGGAGCCATCGAGGTCCTGATCAGACAAGGTAGATCACTCTAGCCATGCCTGCTCCAGGTCCCGGCGCTCAGCGCCCTCGAGACCGTCGGAGCCTTTGAGGTCTTCTAAGAAGACGTCGATGCCATCGGCGCCATGTCTGTCAAGGGACTCTATCGAGGCTCTGCCTCGAAAGAAGTCATCGACGCCATTGGCGCCGAGGCTGTCAAAGGACACACTCGGGGCACCGCTCTCAAGGTCTGTGTCGAAGCCATCGACGCCACGCTCAACGTCAATGCCGATTTCGTCGAAGCAGTCGACGCCTTTTGTGGAGGCTTTACCGGAGGTACCCCGTGCATCGGTGGAAACTCAGAGGAAGGTCCTGAAGAAGTCAGTGAGTCCTGTATTTGAACCCTTTTCTGTGCCATCATCCAGGGATTTATTCCACCCTCTGGATTACATCTCTGTCCACCCATTAACCCGGTGCTGCCACTTCATATGGCGTCGTACCCTACCATCCCTCCTGATGAAAGGGAGATAAACGTTTTGATTGCTTTGCGAAGAAAGTGCTTTCTTCAGGGGGTATGGCTTTACAGGCAGTCAACTCTGTGTGTGCCTTAGCACGTTTCACTCACACTGTGTGGAATTGTGTCTCTTTGGCGGCTGTACATATTCCCGAAGGGGAGGAACAGGATGGTTTTCTTGCCCTCGTTCAGGATGGCAAGGATGCCATGTGTGAATCCTTTCAGTCGGGTTTGGACATGGCAGACTGTATCAGCCGGTCCATGGCGGTGAGCACCGTGATGCGCAGATTTGCGTGGTTGCGGTCGGGGTTTGCTCCTGACGTACAAGCCCAGCTTCTCAACAAGCCCTTTGATGGTGTACATCTTTTTGGCAGCAAGACTGACGAGAGCCTTGAGAGGTTGCAGACCTCCAAAGCTGCAGCAAAGTCGCTGAGCGCTGCAGTCCGCCAACCTCCACCTTTCCGTCCTAGGGGACAGCAATGGAGGGGAGGTTCCTTTCGATACTACTCGTCTTTAAGTAGATCGAGGGGAGCGGCCAGTCAAAGGGGCCAGCGTAGGAGTACCAGAGGTGTAAAACAAGGTACTCGAGGTGCCAAAGCCGCTCGGGCAGTTGCCTCTTTGCCCTCAGGCACTGCCGCAGCTGCTTCAGCTTCAGCTCAGTCATGAGGACATGTCAAATGGTTCGCCGATTGGGGGAAGGCTGGCGCAGCATCTTGTAGAATGGTGTGCCATTACTTCAGATGTGTGGGCGTGGCCTGGAGCTCATGGCGAGAGGAGGGTGAGCTGCGGAGCTCCGACCGAGGCGCCGCTTCTAGATCCTTTTCGCCGTACTTAATCCTCACCCCCAGCGCTGGAAAACGGCTACGAGGGTAGCAGAAGCAATTCCCAGCAGACATCAGCAAACCCACTGAAGAATCGGACCCGTGGAACTCGTGAGGGCCCAAAAGAACGGGGACCCCCCCCAATCTTCACCCGCATCCAAGATGGCGCCTAACTAGAGACACTCGAGTTGCCGGCAACAATAATCCTGCCCGGCCCCCTCCACGCGATTCAACCGAGGCGATCCTTCTGAGGAAACCGCGGCTCAAAAGAACCTCTCCCTCCTGCCCAGAGACACGCAGTCCTCTCAAGGGACACCCATTGACTGCGATCCAGCAGACGCGAATCGGCGGGGAGGTGCCCGCGCCGGAGCGAACCCCCCTCCTGCCTGAGGAAGCGGAGAGGCACGACAAAGCAAACAAGCTGCTCGCCGACGCTGGGAACGCAACTCTGTGCGATCCTCCCTAACCCTGCCGAACAAGTGAGCAAGCAGACGGTCGACGGGAACGGGGTCCCACCCAACCTCCGCGCACAACCAAGATGGTGTCTGCCCAGTGACTCCAGGGCCGCCGGCACCAATAGCGCTGTGTAAAACACACGGGGCGAGGTCCTTGAGGCAGCTGCGGCCAGGAACTCCCTGCTCCCTCCCGCCCAGGGACACGTAAAACCGGGAGCCGACGACAACCACCGGCAGAGACCCAGCTGGACCCGCGAGCCGGGGAGGGTGCCCAGAGGCAGCAATTCCGCCTCCCGCTTGAGGAGGGAGAACGGAACGCCTGCTGAGAAGCCTGCTGGGACGTTTGCGGCTGGAGTGGTACGGGAGAAGACGGAGCGAGAGACAACACGCGGGGCAGCTGGCTGGGGGCACCGCTTTCCCCGCCCGGCTCCAGCGCCCGGCGGGCGGATGAGACCAGAGGTGAGGAGATCCGTGGGGAGGGTACACCAACGGTAACGCACCACACATTCCACGGGAGGCAAAGCAGGGGCTTGAACCACCCAAACGGCCGAAGGCCCCCCCTAGGAGCTGGCTGCCGGGCCGCGATAATATGCCGGAGTGACACTGCACAATATAGTAACACGCTGCCAACACACCTGGTACCACCCAAACACTTAACCATATCCCAGGGAAGACACGGAACGGACCCCTTCCCACACAGAAAGGCACAACAACTAACAACTGGAATACCCTGTTGGCTCAGAAACACCCCAGCCAGAACAACTGAACAGCGCCCCAACAAAACCACAGTATGGCCAACAGAAACAAAGGGAAACCAACAACCCTGGACAATTATGTCTCTGCTAAGACAAGAAACCCCGCACAATCATCCCTTTCCACCCCAGAACCGCCACATACAAGGGCAGAGGAGCCCGAGACAACCAATCACAGGTGTTAGAGGCCATTGCATCACTAAGGACGTTCATAGATACAAGGATTGAAGAATTTAAATCTGAACTCCAACTAATACGTCAGGATGCCCGAATCCTTACAGGGAGAGTAGCAAACACTGAGACGGCCATAAAAGAAACATCGGAAGACACAGGGGTCCTGAAGGAGAAGGTGTTGGACTTAGAAAAGAAAGTGGCGATGCTAGAGACAAGATCCGAGGAAGCTGAAGGACGGGCGAGGAGAGGTAATGTCCGAATACTTGGGGTGCCAGAAGGAAGTGAAGGCCCGAACCCAACTGCCTACATAGAGTCCCTGATACAACAAGAGGTGGGCGCCGGGAAACTAACACAAGGATTCTCAGTTGAAAGGGCACATAGATTCCTACAAAGGAGGCCCCCGCCTGGCTCACACCCTCGCCCCATAATTGCCAAAATACTCAACTTCCAAGATAGAGAAACCATCCTGAAGTACTCCAGGGAGGAAGGGCCGATAGAACGAGACAACTCCAAAATATCCATTTACCCAGACTACACCCAAAAAGTCCAAAGGGAAAGGAACTCCTTTGTACCAGTAAAAGCCAGACTCCGTCAGCTCAACCTGAAATACATGCTCCTCTACCCCTCGAGACTGAAAGTCATCTTTAAAGGTAGAGCGATATTTCTGGAGAACCCGGAAGCTGCCAACATGTGGCTGGAGGACAATAACCTCGCAGAAGGCAAAGACGCCCACCCAACGGATCCCAGAGACACACCCAGCCCGGGTAAGGAGGATCACAGCTACTCAAGCACTAACATGGCTGAAGCAAAAGACAGGGCGACCAGAAAATAAGCAGGTAATCCATACAACAGTTGGCTAAACAGAAGCGGCCCTCGCTCGGCCTCCCACCAGGCACAGGACGCTACCCCCACAGACAGTTCGGCCCCGCTCGTGCCTGATACCTGGATGGGTCTGGAGGACACGAGAGCGCCCGAGCGCCGCAGGATGAATGTAGCCGCTGGGCGCACCAGTTCCAGTTTTGTTAATTGTTATGTTAGTTACACAGTCTTCAAACCACTAAAAACCAAAGAGGCGCAGGAAAGGACGAACTCAGGATCCGGGGTTAAAGAGATTCCTGAACCAACACCCGAAAACCCGCAGCGGGAAGGAGAACCACCCCGAGAAAACAGGGGGGCACCTGAGGGGACAGAACCCAGTTACCAACCAAATGACATCCCAACTTAAAATCATGACATGGAATGTGAGGGGAATGGGCTCATACTTAAGGAGAAACCGGATCCTATCCTACCTCCGCAGAAAAAAGATCTCAATTGCAATGCTACAAGAGACCCACCTCACAGAAGAATTTACGTCCAAAATATCGGAGCGTTGGGGTGGCACTGGAAGGGGGGCGCACTATTCCAAATACGCTAGAGGGGTATTCACCTGGGTGAGCCCGAACGTGCCATTTCAACTACAGGGCTTTGAAGCGGACAAAGAAGGCAGGTACCTAATTATGTGGGGAACCATAGAACACACGTCCATTTGCCTGGTAAACTCTTACTTCCCACAACACGGCATACCGGCACATCTCAAGGCCCTGTGCAAAAAAATGATACACCACAGGGATAGAACTTTTATATGGGGAGGAGACTTCAACTGCGTCAGGGACAAAACCATAGATAGGTCCGAACCTCCACACCAACTGCGAAATGCCGCAACCCAGTCGCTGAACAGTGCGCTCGAACATCTAAATCTGGTGGATGTTTGGAGAGAACAACACCCCACGGATCGGATCTACTCCTATTACTCAGCCCCGCACAAGATCCACACTAGGATTGACCATTTGTTCATAGACCGGGAGCAAGTTTTGATGGCAGACTCAACAACATACCTTGGCAGAACAATTTCGGACCACTCCCTCCTACTCATGCAGTGGAAGGTTAGGGGACCTAGACCACCGATCCCAACGTGGAGAATGCCCACCGCAGCACTCACTGACCAAGAATGCAGAGAAAACCTGAACACAGCGCTGGAGGAATACATTAACAACAACAAAGGCTCAGTGGCAAGTTGGGGCACGCTATGGGAAGCCATGAAGGTGGTAACACGCGGGGAAGCCATAGCAAAAGCGGGAGGTATCCGCAAAAGACTGAAGGCTGAACTAGAAGGACTAGAAGAGGAAATAACGAAACTGGAAACGAACCCCAAAGCTGGCCCAGAGGGGGAAGTTAAACTGAGAGAAGTCCGAGAAGAATGTGCCTCAGCCTGGGATAGGCTCGCTAAGTTTGATTTCGCAACCCACACCGCCAGAACGCATAAAGAAACCGACAAACCTGGAAGATTGCTGGCCTGGCTCTGCAAACGAGAGCACCCAAGACACCTCCCAACCGAAATCACAGATGACAATGGAACAACACATAGAACACAACAAGACATTAACGAGGCATTTGCGGTATTTTACGCCAAACTGTACGCCCACGACAAACAGGTGCCCAGGGACGAAATCAGAGACACCTTAGAAGAAATAGGACTCCCAAAACTTTCCGATGAACAAAGGGAATCCCTAGAAATGGAGATCACCCCGGAAGATGTGGCTGAAGCGATCAGATCCCTAGCGACATGCAAGACCCCCGGAAGTGACGGCCTCCCACCCGAATTTTACAAAACATATGAAGCAACCCTCACCCCTATACTCTACGAGGTCTACCGAGAATCATATGAGAACGGGATCCTACCTAACTCAATGAAGGAAACGATAATAACCCCAATCCTCAAACCAAACAAACCCCACTCTGAATGCGACTCCTATCGCCCGATAGCGATGTTAAATTATGACAGTAAGATCCTCACCACCATCCTGGCCAAGAGACTAGCAAGAGTGGTGGGTTCTATAGTCCATAACGACCAAAACGGCTTCGTCCCAGGACGCAACACAACAGCCAACCTCAGAAGGCTACAACACACCATGGCTGAGACATACTCGAGAGACGAAGACCTGGCAGTGTTGTCGCTCAACGCCATCAAGGCCTTCGACTCCATATTCTGGGAGTGGCTGATTGAAGTGCTGAGAGAATTTGGCTTCGGAGAGGGCTTTGTGAAATGGATCAAGGTACTTTACAATTCACCAGTGGCTAGAGTCCGGACCGGAGGCACGATATCTGAACCCTGGGACATACAAAGGGGTACCAGACAGGGCTGCCCACTGTCACCAATGCTGTACATCTTGGGACTGGAGCCGATAGCCATATATTTCCGGAGACAGCTTTTTGATGCGGGCATAAGAATGGGAAACAAGTACACCATAATATCCCTATATGCAGACGACGTGCTCCTGTACATAAAAGACCCCCAACTTAATGCACAAGTGGCACTGGATGTACTGGACAACTACGCACGCTACTCTGGAATCAAATTCAGCAGGCAGAAATCTTGTGCGTTTCCCCTGGCTAGGCTCAGGGGCCGGAAAGAAACGGACCTGCCAAATGTGGGGATGAAATGGCAACCGGAAACATTTAGATACCTAGGTGTCAATGTGAGACACACCCCGGAACTAACGCATGAACACAATACTGAAGCAGTAATAAAGGGCCTCCGAAACTCCATGAAATTTTGGTCTAAATTGCCACTAGCAATGATGGGTAGGGCAGCAATTGTCAAAATGATAATCCTACCCCGCTTCTTGTATTACTTTATTAACATCAGTCACTATATCAGACCTCCATTTTTCAAAAAGCTTGAAGCAATAATCATGGACTTTCTATGGGGACCAGCCAGACATAAACTGTCATTATCTACTCTCACACTACCGTACAAAGAAGGAGGAATACAACTACCTGATCTACAAACATACTACCTATCCGCACAGCTCGCCCATGTCACGAAATGACCCAACCCCCGAATCAGAGATGCTGGAACAAACACCCTCCAAGCTGTTCCCCAAAGAGACACTCTGGAACCCACTGAAGCAGACACAGAATGACCCAATGATTGCAAAACTGGGTAGGCAGATATGGTCTAGAACTTGCTTGATCCGACAAACGAAACACCCCTACTCCCCCAACATCCCCATCCTGGTGGACGCATGTAGAACCCAAACAGACCTCACGGTAGCTAGAAGCTGGGAAAGAGCCGGACTCTATGCCTGGGGAGATATGTTCGATGAAGACGAATTCAGGGAGTTCGAAACGCTTCAAGCAAGGGAAGGACTCACTAGCGGACAGTTCCTGTGGTATCACCGACTCAGACAAATAGCCAAGAAGAAATGGGACAGCTGGCCGGAAGAACCCACCCCGGACCCCCTCCTGCAGGAGATGTTTGACCTTACAGATGGCTGGAAACCAATAACTAGAATTTACAGTCGATTAATGGACAAGCCCAATCCGAAGAGTGCACCATTGAAAGAAAAATGGGAGGCGGATCTAAGAATCACACTAACAGACAACGAATGGGAAAGAGCGTTAACCTACCCCAAAGAGGTGTCAAGAAACGCCAGATTTAGACAAATTCAGCTATATGTATTGTATCGTACGTACATGACTCCACAGAGAGTGGCTGGTTTCAGCAATAACACATCTTCAAAGTGCCCCTGGTGCAGTACGGACGATGCAGACTTAATGCACATGTTCTGGACTTGCACCAGAACGAGAAAACTCTGGTCCAAAGCACAACAGACCTGCACGGACGCTGGGATGTCCAGATATGAATGGAGCCCGAAAGAATGCTTATTAGGTACATACCCCAGAATAAGCAAACACAAACATATAACCAAGCTGATGGACATTGCATGTATTCTTGCCAAAAGAACAATAGCAATGGCATGGAAGGCGCCAGGAGGGCCCAGGCAAGAGCGATGGATCAAAGAGTTGGAGAGATGGACAGAAGCTGAAACCAGAGCATGGCAGGAAGGAACTAATGCAGAAGAAGATGGCGGGAACGACACTCTTGAATCATGGAAAGCGCTCCTCCGAGACATAAACTTTGCCGCCGACCACAAGCCCCCCTAGGCAGACTGCCTACACCAGCGAGAAAGAGCAAAACACCACCCTAACGTCATGGGTTCCTTGGATGGGTCACCCCTGGCGTCCCGAAACTCCAGCCTTCTAGACCACCGGCCCAAACTGAACTTGAAAACCATATAGCAAAAAATCGAAGACTGTTTAGGTTATTAGGTTAATTTGTTCTCATGGTTTTGTTTTTCTTTTCCTCCGTCACCATTTGTATGTAATGCAACAAAAGTTAATAAAATACGTTTAAAAAAAAAAAAAAAATTACTTCAGATGTGTGGGTTCTGGAAATCATAGCCCACGGCTACTGACTTCCTTTCCGGCAGAGGCCTCACGACAATCCACCAGGGAATCTCTCGTTGAAGAGTCCGGATCCGCTCCTTGCGCAGGAAATCAAATCCCTGCTGGAGAAAGGCGCAATAGAACTGGTGCCTGTAGCGGAGAGGAACAAGGGATGGTATTCCCCATATTTTTTGATCCCGAACAAAGACGGGGGATTGAGACCCATCATGGACTTGCGTGGTTTGAACAAGCTCCTCAGGAAGGACAAGTTCAAGATGGTTACTCTTTCTCAAGTCCTCCAGGCCTTTCAACTTCAGGACTGGTTGGTGTCTCTCGACCTCAAGGACGCTTACTTTCATGTGCCGATTCATCACAAGCACAAGAAGTACTTGAGGTTCGCGGTTGGCGACTCGCATTTTCAGTTTCGGGTCCTGCCGTTCGGATTGACCTTCGCCCCGAGGGTCTTCACCAAGCTCATGGTGGTGGTGGCAACATATCTCAGGAAAGGGGGGATTCACGTCTACCCCTACCCGGACGATTGGTTGATCAGGGCGCGCTCTCCCAAGCAAGTCCTGGATCATCTGTACGTCACCTGCCACTCCCTTCACAGGCTGGGCTTCTCCCTCAACTTAAAGAAGTCCCACTTGACACCTACCCAGCGACTCCAGTACATCGGTGCAGTGCTCGACACATCCCTGGGGCTGTGTTTTCTTTCCTCCCCAGGTGAGGGCTCATCACATTCTGCAGATGGTGAACAAGTTTCAACATGCCCAGAGTCTCCCGGCGTTCGAGTTCTTGAGGTTGCTCGGCCTCATTGCATCCTGCATTCTCCTGGTGCCAGAGGCCAGGCTCCGCATGAGATCTCTGCAGTGGGCTCTCAAGATGCATTGGTCACAGTCCTCCGGCAGGATGTCGGATCCCGTTCGGGTGCCGCCCTCGGTCGCCCAGGATCTTCTGTGGCGGGCCGTCAAAGGCAATCTGATGAAAGGGGCTCCATTTTGGCTACCCTGGCCGGAGGTGACGATCGTGACGGACGCATCCCTCATGGGATGGGGAGCTCATACCAACGAGTTGACAGTTAGTGGTCATTAGTCTCCGTCGGAGTCCAGACTCCATATCAATCTGTTGGAGCTGAGGGCCATCAGGCTAGTCCTGAAGGCTTTTCTGCCGCTGTGCGGGGAAAGAATGTCCTGATTCTGGCGGACAATACAGTGGCCATGCACTACCTCAGCAAAAAGGGGGGGCAGGGTCTCTCCCCCTGTGCAGAGAGGCGATGCAGGTCTGGTTTTAGGCCATCCAGCAGGAAATTTCAATCTCGGCAGTTTATCTGGCCGGAGACGAAAACGTGGCGGCGGACGCTCTGAGCAGGCAGAGCACGGTCTCTCACGAGTGGGAGCTGGCTCAGGAGATTCTCCTGAAGATCTTTGCCCTTTGGGGGACCCCACAAGTGGATCTCTTCGCCACCAGTGTCAACCGGAAGTGCGAAAGATTCCGCTTGTGGGAATTTCCTCCAAGAGGAGCCTTAGGGGACGCGTTCGTAGTGGAGTGGTCCTTCCCACTGCTGAACGTGTTTCCTCCAGTCCCTGTCATTCCGCAAGTGCTGCAGAGGTTACGGAGGTTCGGTTCACGAATGATCCTCATTGCTCCGGCATGGGCCAGGAGAACGTGGTACCCGGACCTTCTCGACATGTCCATCTGCCCTCCACGCCGTCTTCCCTACTGAGACGATCTGCTCTCACGGGAGGGGGGTCAGGTTCTCCATCCAGAGATCAAGTCCCTCAACCTTCATGCTTGGCTTCTGAAAGGTTGAGGTATAAGAATTGGGACCTCCCTAAAGACGTGATGGGGGTGTTGCTTTCAGCCAGAAAGCACGCAACAAAGTCCCTGTATCGCTGCCATTGGAGAAAGTTCTGCGACTGGTGCAGGGTTAAGAATGTGGATCCTTTTTCATGTGCCATTCCTGTGGTTCTGTCTTTTTTGCTTTCATTAGCCCAAAAGGGCCTGCAAGTGGGTACCATTAAAGGTTACCTGGTGGTGCTGTCCATATTTAAGCGCTCGTCTGAGGAGTGTTCTTATTTTAAGATTCCTTTGATTTCTCAGTTTTTAAAAGGGCTCACTAATGTGTTCCCACCATCACCTTTCCAGGTGCCCGGTTGGGATTTGAACCTGGTTCTAAAATTCCTAATGGGAGCTCCGTTTGAGTCTTTACATTCTTGACCTTTGAGACTGTTGACCTTTTAAACTGTATTTTTAGTTGCAGATACTTCCGCTCGCAGAGTGAGTGAGTTTCAGGAACTATCCGCTAAGCCACCCTTCACGGTGTTACATAAGGACAGGGTCATCCTTAGGGTTCGTCGTCCTTTTCTTCTGAAGGTTGTGTCGCAATTTCATTTAAGCCAGAAGGTCATTCTTCCGGCGTTCTATCCTCCTCCGCATCCTGGTAAGGAAGAGGAGAGGCTCCATAGGTTGGATCCTAGGAGAGCGTTAAGCTTCTACATCTCACGCATGTCCCGGGTCAGAGTGGACGATCAGCTCTTTGTAGGATACGCTGGAAGGCGTTTGGGTCAAGCTGTTACTAAGCAGACCTTGTCCAGATGGATTATCTTGACCGTCTCAGAATGCTACCATCTGGTGGGTAAGGACCCTCCGGTAGTCTTGAGGGCCCATTCTACTAGGGGTGTGGCTGCCTCCACTGCTCTGCAGAGGGGTGTTCCCATTCGTAACATTTGTGAAGCAGCCACATGGGCCTCTGTCCATACTTTTGTAAAACATTACTCCCTGGACTCTTTCCATGGGCAAGACTTAGCCTTTGGTTAAGGCGGTCCTCTATTCTGCAATTTGATTGAGCATTCTACATTTCTAGATTCTTTTCCCACCTCCGTACGTTGGTACTGCTTTGGGAGTCTGTCATAGATGTGGAATACGTCAGAGGAACAAATGCCCTCGAAGAACAAGTTACTTTCTTACCGGGTAACGTTCTTTCGATTGGATGTTCCGACGACGTATTCCACATCGTACCATCCCAGCCTGCTCCTCTACAGAATTTCTTATGCGATTGCAGTTTACGTTTCCGCAAGGCTTTCTGTAGTCATTCTGGCAGAAGATTGGTGCCACACGTTCTGGGCGAAAAAACTACAACTGAGGCTACGGGCGTCGTGCATCCTACTTATAACATCTGGTGACGTTGGCTCGATGGAGGCCCTCAAGGACAGCGTATCAACGTCATCAACGCAGGACGCAGACTCCGAAAAATTTTCCAAAGCTGCACAGCTGTGGTGATTACCTGTGATTGATGTGGAATACGTCGTCGGAACATCCCATCGAAAGAACGTTACCAGGTATGAAAGTAACTTGTTCTTTTATCTCTTCTTTCTTGTATCCTTTGGCACTGAACCTTTAGGCCATCTGCAGCATTTCTCTAACATTTCTCATTATTACTGACAATGGGCCTCATTAGGAGTCCGGCGGTAGCCGTGCCGGTAAAACGGCAGGCTGCTGCCGGACTCGTGGGGATTTACTGGCTCCGGACTTGCCGGAATCACTGGGGCATTACAGCCCTGGTGGTCCAGTAATTTCAGAGCCGGCATTCTGTTAATCCCCATTCCCGTGGAGTCCCATGGTACTCCACGGGAATGGGGAAGTGGAAACACTGGCACCATGTCGTAATGGTGCCGGTGTTTCCATGTCCGTGTGCGGCCGGTGGCGTTACGCCCACCAGGTCAGGCCTGGCAGGTGTAACACCAAACAGCCACATAACTCAGAGTTAGCCGGTCTGGAAAATGGAGCCAGTACGGTGTTACCAGCACCGTTAAATCCAGACCGGCTAACTCGTAATGATATGCTATCATAATATGATATGGCATTTATAACGTGCCTATACACAAGTGTTAATGAGGCCCAATATGTTTCACCCTTAGAAGTTGACTGCATGGAAGATGTTTAATTAAACTTGGTGGATGGAAACTCAAGCAGTGAAGCAGATTGTTACTATATGTGGGTTTGGGAAAACAATGGTTGTGTCTATACCCTGTGAAGTGGATGTGATCTCTACGGAGAGAAAATATATTGTGGGATTACCTATCTCTGCAGTCAACTGAAAAAGGCCATCTTTGGAATTGAGGTATGAAATGAATTTCCCCAAATCAACCCTTGTTCCTTTCCACACCCCAAATATATCATTAATATACCCACCCCAATATGACAGATAATTCTGCCATACTGGATGGGCAATGTCACTTCTCCCCAGGACAGAATCCTTTCTCATGAGGCTAGGGCTGTCAGGCCGTTAACCAAAAGTCCGCCTAGGGATGGTAACATGTGGGAGGATCTCATGGGGAGGGACTCCTGTCCTGTGGATGAAGATGCAATTGGGAGGTACAACCCCTCTGAAATCCCACCACGTAAGCAGACGATAAGGCCCAAATCTTACCAACATAAAATCACCTCCAAAACGATGCGTGAAATATCAAAGAAACTGATGACAAAAGTACTGAGACGAAGAAGCGCTGAAGATCGCTGCACTTGAGCGGGTTGAACACTAGAACAGCTGCTGTCAATTGGAAGAACGTTATGCTGGGGCCGTCCAAGCTATTTAATCTGTAAAGCAAAGTCAGGCTGTGTTCTTCGTCATCCTCTGACCTGTCCGGCAATGGCCTGTGCGGTTCTGGCAAACTGGAAGCTGTGATATAACCAGAGGGAGAACCAGGCGACCGAGGAGGCCACAATGAAACCTGGAGAGGGCTTCAGGAGACAGCAACAATGCTCCTCTCCAAGGATGAGAAGAGAAATAGCTGGACGCTAGAGAAGTGTCTTGCGAGTCGGTCGGGAACCAGTGCAATAACCTGGCAGAGACTGAGAGGTGGTGGCACGATCTGTAGTGCGAGGATCGTGCGGTCCGATAATGTTACTGAAACCACCTACCGTAGCCTACAGCAGAGCCACGTAGGTGACTATCATGGGAGAGCGAGAGACTTTGGATGAGGCGTAACCTGTCACAGCGGGACCGAGGAGTCTGACTACGCTCCAATGACTCACGGTGGAGAAACACGAGATGCGGAGGGTGACTAAAGGAAGATGTTGGACTAAGAAAAGTGGACGGTAGACCCCTGGTGAAAGCAGTGAAGGGTTCCGCAGAAGAAGGTAACAGGAACACTTACAAATCCGGTAGGGGGATGGGAAGTTATGAGACTGGAAACCATAAAGAAATATTGAAAATGGTAAACCAATCTGTAATACAGTTTCCAGGCCAGTTCCACAAAAGTTTGGTTCTGGAGAGTCGTGAAGGGCTCCAGGAACAGCTTCATTGTCTCAGTGAGGGCGGACCAAGAATTGCACAGAACCTAAAGAATTGTAAAGATCTCCCTAAGGGGGCTACGAATCGTACTGAAAACGGTGAGAGACATTGGGGAAACAGCTAGGAGAACGCAGTCATTCTCCTTGCCCCACGAGAACCGTATGGAACTGTTTATTTTCTGTTGTGTTACGGAGAACTCTGAATTTTTGCGGAACTTTCACTTTCAACAACCTGATAGGCATTTGGACACTTTACATTCAGGAGAAGTGAGTAATTCTCCTAGATTAGGTGGACTTTATGGTGTTTTTGTTGTGATGACGGGGATAGAGTAGGAGCCTTTGTGACCGTGACAAAGCCTTTTTGTTTTGACTCACCCAGACTTCCTGACGAGCACCTGAGTTTATTTAGTTTAGGTAGGAAAACCCCCTTAGAGTTAGGGATAGATATGTTTGGATTATTATTTAATAAAAGTCTTAAGCAACGACTATGGCATCACTTGGTCAGTCTTTTCATTCCTTGTCGCCAAAGTAAATACATACTCTGTTTTAACATAAAAGAGTTGGCGTATGATGGGCGCTATAGTAGCTCCCATCAATATCATTGCTGTTTGGAGATAAAAATTAATTGCCATGTCTAAAATAGGTATTTCCGGAAATAAACTTTAGTGTCATGATGAACTCTTGAGGGTCCTATTTGCTTTTCCTGTAGTAAACTCCATTCGACTGATTCTAAACCTAGGTTATGCGGGATGGATGTTTACTTATTTATTTAAATTTTTATAACACGCCACATGCCCGTGGGCCGCAGAGTGCACAAAAAGGAAAGAGAGGACAGACTACAAACAGGTAGGAAACAGGCAGTTCAGCTGTGGATCAAGTAGGCACCAGAGCACTAAACGCAGATTAGTATGTGTTGAGATTAAACAGATAGGTTTTCTTGAAGGACGGCAGATTGACAGCCAGGAGTATGGGAGCGGGAAGAAGATTCCACTGTAAGGAAGCCTGGAGGTCAGGGAAGTCCCCCCAAAGCAAACCAGTTTGTATCAGGGCTGAGTGAAAGTAGGAGCAATGGAGAAACAAAGGTTCCTTGTGTTAACATGGGGCTTAACACGATCAGTGAGATATGCAGTTGTAGGAAGGAGATACAAAATCTGGCTTCTGGCTTCCCCATTGGCAGAGGAGGGGAAATGGAGGGCATCAGGTTCACCCTCTGACAACTGGCCTGCCGACTGCTCCAAAGGCAGTACAGACTTTCTGTCCTCTCTAAGAAGGGAGCCTACCTCCAAGCCTGAATCTCTGCAGCATCTAACAAACTTTTCAAAATCTGCAAAGAGCTGGCAAATCCTGCTGCAGTCTCTGCCTCTCCTGTTCCCTCGCAGGCCCTCTGCAAGGCCCTGGCTTCCCATTTGACCACTAAAACCTAGGACATCCTGTCCACTCTCTCTTCCTCTACCTCCTCCTCCTCCTCCTCCTCCTACGCCACCCAAAGCCTGTCTTTGGCCGCTTACCCTCCTCCTTTCTCCTCCTTTCCATGTTCACCGTTGATGATGTTTCTAGACAAGTCCGATCTATGAAAGTCTTGTCAAAGCAGGTTCTCTCTTGCTCATCCAGAAGCATCGAGGACCATATTTCACCTTGGCTCCAGCCTTGGTCGATTTCTGCAATCACTCCTTTGCCACCGGAACCTTCGCCTCCCCCTTAAGCACTCTCTTGTGCACCCCCTTCTTAAGAAGCCCTCTGCCGATCCTTCCTCTCCGGCTAACTATCATCACTCCTTTCCAGGGCAAACTCCTGGAAAAGGTGACCATCTCCCAGCTTCATCTGCATACTGAATCTGTTGATTGTCTCCACAACCACCAGACTGGCTTCAGACCTGCCAGAAGCACGGAAACTGCTCTCCTGAACACCTGTGAAGGCTAGCTCTCTAATCTTGACTCGAATCTTCCTTCTGTCCTCAATATCCTGATCTATACTCTGCTTTTGACACGGTCAACCACGCCATCCTGCTCAATCGCCTCCGTGACAACCTGGGTATCACTAGTCAGACCCTGTCCTGCTTGACCTCCTTTCTCGCTGACCAACCCTCCCAGGTTGAACTGGAGTCTTTCCTCTCTTCTATCTCTCTCTACTTGTGGTGTTCCCCAGGGGTCTAACCTTTCTCCCTGGCTAGTCAACCACTACCTGGCACCTCGGGCCCACTGCATCGATACATCCTGTTCGAACGTTCAGCGTTATGTGGATGACACCCAGCTCTCCTTCAGGCTCCCCTCAGCCACCTCTGCTCCTTCTCTCATACCAGACTGTCTGGCTGCAATTTAGGAATGGTGTGCTGCCAATGATCTGTGCCCTAATGCCATTAAGACTGAGATCCTCCTCATCGGGACACCTGATACCTCCTTTCCTCTCTCTCTCTGGTCACCCACACTGGGCCCTCTTCCTGCTCCTTCCTGTGAGGCTAAAAACCTTGGTGTCATCTTCGACTCCACCCTCTTTCTTCTCTCCTCACATCTCAGATGTCTCTAAGAAGTCACAATTTCAGCTGCACCTCCTCAGAGGTATTTTGCTGTCTCTAGAGCCCTGGTCCTCTGCAGGCTGGAATATTGCAACAGCCTCTGTCTAAAACTGCCTGTCAATACTCTTCGACCTTTACAACTCATCCTGAACAGGACTGCAAGACTTGGCCTTGGCCTCAAGCCCAAGGATCGTATCCCTCCAGCACTGAAATCTCTACACTGGCTCCTTGTAGCTGCAAGGATCAAATTCAAGACTCTTTGCATCGTCCACAAGCCTGTGATCGCACTACCTCCAACTTTCTCTCCCTAAACACCTTCCTTCTTGCTCGCCGCATATCCACTTCCAATTCTCTGAGGGTCAGACGCTTTTCCAAGCAGGGAATGGGGGGCAGATCTCTTTGCTCAGCTGGGGCCTCCCTCTGGAACAGCCTTCCTGCCTCCCTGAAACTTGAGCAGAACCACCTCCGGTTCCAGTAGCAACTCCCTGATACCTCCACACACTGGTCTCCTGGCCACCAATGAACTCGGGCCCAGCATCATGCATGTCCAGTTAGTTGCCCTCCCTCAGTACTTAAGGGTCTGCATCTGTAACCCTACAGTCCCTTCTCTTTGCACTTAAGAGCCACCCTCTGGCAGCACGTATTGCGTTACCTGCACTTCTCCCCAACCCCCACCCCCACGCCCTTGGCACTTCTCCCCTCCCCTTTTCCCCTCTCTTGCGTGATCTGAATTACACAAGGCCTAGTAAGATCATTGGTTGTCCTCCTCCTGTTTCCCCTTCCTTGTCTTGTCGCGCCTAGTAACACTTGTGTACAGGCGTGTTATAAATGACTTATCATATCATGTGTCCGCCTTACTGATGACATGCCATGGCACCTGCCTCTGGAATGCGACCTCCGTGGTCTTAGCACTCACTGCGAGTGCATGCATACTTGCCAGGCACGGCCTCTTCTCAAGCTTGTAAGCCTACGTTACAGCCTCCACCATCCACCTGGTGATGGAAGCTTTCAATGCTTGAGCCTCCGGCAATGACCCACCGAACGTGATCAGCAAGGCATCCGACTTCCTGAACTGTTTCGTCCTGTCTAGGAAGAATTTGAGAGCTCTCCTAACATCCAAGCGATGTAATGCCCTCTAAGCTTCCGAATGAGGATGTGGGAAGAAGGTTGGAAGCCCAATCTCCACATTGATATGAAAGGAAGAGACTACTTTCAGCAAGAATTTTGGGTGTGTCCTCCTGACCACCTTATCTTTGTGGAAGATCATGTAAGGCTCGGATTTCATACAATGCGTCAAGCTGATGTGAGGCCCACCAAAAGCGCTGTTTTGAGAGTGACCTACTTCATGTCTGCAGTAGCCATTGGCTCGAAAGGCTTGTCCGCCAGTGCTGCGAACACCACATTAAGGTCCCACACCGGGTGAGGTTTTCGGACTGGAGGGTATAGCCTGGCAAGGCCCTGCAAGTGTCTCTTCACCACCAGATTGGCCGTGGAGAATGATTGGCCCTCCATGTTCCTGTATGCGCCAATCACCGCCAAATACATGCAATACTTCCTCTTTCTATCCACTCCATCCCCACCTACTCCTCCTTCCGCACCTCCTTGAAATCTCTTCTCCATTCCCCACCCTGACCTCCTTCCTTACCTTCACTTCTCTCTCACTACCCTCATTTCTCCCTCCTACCCACCTTCCCTACCCTGTCCATTCTCTCTTATGCCTCCTCCTACCCTCCCTGAAACTTAATCTATATTCCCCGTCTTGACTCCCTCTTCTCTTCCCTTATTCCTCCCCCATCCCTTCACCTGTTCACTGACCTAGGTAAATTGTGCTACATACTGTTTCATTGGTTTGTCTCGTGTTGTAATTATGCTTTTATTTTATAATTTTTTGTACTCTTGTTGTTGTTATAATGTAAAGCGCTTTGGCGTAAAGTGCTATATAAACTTAATAAATACAAATAAATACAAATACAAACACGTGACCACCTGCACAACTGTGCTTGCTAAGTGGGCCAAAAAAGTTAAGACTTGATCGAGTGTCCATGATGCTGGGTTTCAATCCCTTGTCACTGGCCCAGTGACAGATCCTGGTCCACTGTCTCTTGTAATCAAGCCTGGTGGACTCCTTCCTAGCATTCTGAATATCATGCAGATTGGCCTGGGAAAGCCCCCGTTTCTGCATCTATAGTTTTTCAGGTACCAGCCTGAGAGGGCTAGAGACTCAGGCTGTGGATGTACCACTGCTCCCCCCTGCTGCGAGAGGTGCACCAGGCCAATCGACTTCAGGGGGATTGGGCCCTGACTCACCATCCTCACCAGGGCCGAGTACCAGAACCTGGCTTGCCATTCTGGGACTACCAGAATCATGCGACAATGGGTTGCGTCTTGGAACTTCCACAGTATTCTCTGGATTAATGGAAATGGAGGGAATGCGTAGCACCACAGGTTGTCCACGAGATTTGGAAGGCATCCCCTAGTGAGCGCCTGCCTCTCCCTATCCATGTGGTAAACTGCCTGCACTTTGCGTTGCTCTCTGAGGTGAATAGATCCACCTCCCGGAGACTCCATACCCTGAAAATGAAGTTGAGGACATGCAAGCCCACTTCCCACTCGTAGTTGTCCACTGGAAGCCTGCTCACTCTGTCTCGGTGTTGCACTCTCCCAGGAGGTGAACAGCAGTCAAGTGAATGCCCTATTCCACAGCCGACTCCCAGATCTGAATTGTAAGTCTGCACAACACAGGACACCTTGTCCTTCCCTGCTTGTTAAGGTAAAACATGGACGTGGTGTTGTCTGTTCGGATGAGCACTGTCCTGTTTGTGAACATAGGGAGAAACACCCCTAGAACCAACTGAACTGCTCTCAGCTCCAGAGCATGTATGTGCTCTGCCTGCTTACATGAAGACCACCACTGGTGAACTGAATAGCTGTCCAGCGTGGCACCCCAGCCATACAGAGAGGAGTCCGCAGTGATAACCACTGGTGCCTCCTGCTGGCGGAACGACGGTCCCATCATCAAGTTATTCTGTTGCCTCCACCACAAGAGATCGGTTGGACCGCTAAAGGAATTGTCTTCTTGTCCATCTGAGAACCTGTTTCTAGGTCCCAGTCCACTACCAGGTTCAGCTGCAATCTCTGCATCTTCCGCGTAGCGTACAGCACTGCTAGAATGCAGGCTGCCATAAGGCACGAAAGGTGCCGATAGCACCATCCAGACGTCACATGTCTGCCAGGAAAGCAGGCCGTAGGCCTGAGAATAGCATTGACCCTTTCTTGTGTGGGAAAGATCCTTTGCCTGACTGTGTCCCATGACAAGGAAGAGGAAGATCAAAGACTACATAGGGATAAACTCTGGCTTGGTCTGGTGAACTGAGGAGCCAGGGTGGTAGAGAAGGTCCATGAGGCACTCCAAAGTGTGTCTCTCCCCTTCCTGTGTGCTGCTCCAGACCAGCCAGTTGTCCAAATATGGATAGACATGATGTCCACTGGCCGGCTATTGTGTTCATCAGTCTCGTGAACATGCAAGGAGCAGAGTGGAGACCGAACGGCAGCACTCGATACTGGAAGTACCGCCCCATTACTGTGAAATGCAGGAATTCCTTTGCGGCTGCCAAATAGAGATGTGCAAGTACGCATCATTAAGGTCCAGGGAGTACATCCAATCTCCCTGGCAGAGACCCTCCCGATCTGTGCTGGTGTTATCCTCATTAATATTTTGAGTGGAAGGTAAGAATTGAGGGAAGATAGGGTGAGTACCACTCTCAGGGCTGCCTGGTTCTTTTTGGGGATGGCAAAAATCCTGTAATAGTAGCCAGAGCCCCTCTGATGCAGGGGTACTTCCTCCACCTTCCAGCTCTGCATAAGGGAAGCAATTTCTGCCAACTGAGCCAGTGAGCCTTTCTGTAAAAGAGAGGGCCAAACTGGGTGAGGGGAGGGAACTGGGAGTAGAAACCCCCCTGGAAACCACTGAAAGTACCCAGGGGTCTGTGAAAACACAACAACATTGCATCTCGTGGAGTGCCAGTCTGCCCCAACCCACTGGGGAGGGATGGACTGGGATGCCACCCTCATTGCTTCTTGGCTTCTGAGGGTCTGTTGAGGGAGGGGACTGGAAAAACCTCTTGTACAAGGTGCGCTGATGCTTGCGCCTTTGCAGATTGAGCGATGTGTCCTGCTGCCCGGCCCTACAGTCCTGAAAGCCCCTGAATCTGCTAAATGCCCTGCTTCTCTGGTGTGACCTGCCTTGCGCCTGGCCGAACGGGTTTGCTACTGGGTTGACAGTATTGCCAGCGATTTTGCAGTCTGGAGCTGGTCTTTTTATTACTGAGCTCCCTGTTCGTGGAGGAGTGGAAGAGCTCTGCACCTTCAAAGGGGAGATCCAATATCCTGTCTTGGACATCTGTGTTAAATCTGGTGGACTACAACCATGCCGCCCTGCAAATGTCAGTAGCCACGCAGATGCCTCTTCCTGTCGTATCAATGTGAGCCACTGTGGACTCAAGCAAATCTTGTGTCATCACTTTGGCCTCTGCTAGACCTGCCTTGAAAGCATCCTGTATATGGGGGGGTGGGAGGAGGGACGGGGGTCTGACCAGAAGTCTTCGATCTCCCTCTACAATTTTTGGTTGTCAGCTGCTAATATCGCATCTGCGTTTGCATCTCAGAGATGCAGGCCCGAATTCTGGTAGACCTTTTTCCCATAAGCCTTTAAATGCCTTTCCTCCTTCCTGAGCAGGGATCGCCGCTGAAGCCTCTGATATCGAGCAGGTCGGGGGTTTGGCATACAAGGTGTCACGCTCACCTGATTCCCACAGAGGCGCAGGTCTGGCTTCGAGTGCTGATGCTTCTTCTATGGTGAAGCGCAGGACTCTGAAGATGGACTCACTGGCTCGCAGGAATATTCCCCTGTGCGTGAAAAGGGAGCATTACCTACTGACGGAATAATGCTCAAGCCTCCCACTTCCTTCCAACCCTCCACGATACCCTTCCACGATTCCCTGTGAAGTCTCACCTTAGGGTCTGGAAGGATGAGTTCTCCATCCTGCTTCTGATGCAGGGGCGCGTTGAAACCCAGTTACTTCACTGGATTGAGGATTGATGGGAGTTCAAATAAGCTTGACTATTCAGGTAAGGCGCTGTAAGAGTTCTGTAGCAAGTTCAAAAGTTCAAGCTTAATAATAATGTTCATTGTCTTATTGCTGCAAGCGCTAACGCTTATGTCTTTTTCCCCTTAGGGGCCGGGGTTCGGAATGCCGGAGATATGGCGCCGACCCGAAGTGAAACGTGCAGTTCGAGTAAATGACAGGTAAGTTCTGGATGAGCGTTCGGGTAATGTCTTTGCATTCGCTCATTCAATGTCTTTGTCTTTTTTCCCCATAGGGGCCGGGGTCCGGAATGCCAGGAAGCGGCAGGACCCGAAATTAAATGGGAATGACCCAACAGGTAAGTCTTAGAAGAAAACTGAGCTTTTCCTATTCCCTTCCTTCTCTCACCTTGTGTTCTTGTCTTTTTCTCTCTAGGCTCTGGGAAGTGGCTGCGGATCTGGATGATCGCTGCTGAAGATGGAGGTGCCCAGGAAAGGTGAGTGAAATGCAGCGCTGCAGCGATCGAAACAAAATGCTTTTAAAATGATGTCTTCCCTTTCAGGATCGTCGGTGTGAAGTCTCCGTGATGCAGCTTTAGCAGGTAAGGTCTTCTTTCTCTCCAATTCTCTCTAAGCAGGTGACCCAGGGTGCTGACAGGCGTGGCTGAAGTCCAGATGCAGGAGCTGACACGGTGAGCGTCCAGCTGCGAGGAGCAGAACAACGGGAAGCGTGAGTTGCTGATCGGGCGTGGTTTAAATAGCTTTGGAAGAAGTTCCAGGTATGTATCCTTCCACCGATCAGGTATGTATCCTTCCCCGACCACACCCAGGGGAAAGTAGTTCCACAGGTAAAGTAGTTCCATTCAGGCCTCAAGAGGGCCTGGATGTAGCAGCATGGTCTGCAACAGTTAAGTGCACCTTAAAACACTTGAACACATGTCTAGCTTTATGAGCCTGGCGCCTAAGGTGCCAGGACAGGGGTCCAACATGAGCCTGGCGCCTAAGGCGCCAGGACTGTGTCCAAAGGGCCCCAGCTTGGGCCCGCTGGCACTTCCCTGGGGGAAATGATGCCTGCCTCTGGGGTTGCTGGGTCGGACCTGGCTCCTTGGAGGTAGGCATCATGACAGTACCCCCCCTCAAGGCCCCTCCCAAGGTTGTTCCCTCCGGGGGTTTTGGCTTGTTCGGAAATCTCCGGTGGAACCTTTGTATTAATCGAGGTGCGTGAACATGGTTACTAGGCTCCCACGATCTCTCCTGAGGTCCATATCCCTTCCAGCCAACAAGATAGAAGAGTTTGGACTTTAACACCTTGGAGTCTAAAATGTCTTTAACTTCGAATTCTAATTCCCCTTCAATTTGAACTGGGTCTGGAGGCTTGGACAGTCGGGTCCCTGGTTGTACTGGCTTCAAAAGTGATGCATGAAAAACTGGATGAATACGCATTTTAGACGGTAAATCCAGTTTAAAGGCCACGGGATTGATTATAGCCTTGATGGGATAAGGTCCTATGAATCTGGGATTGAAGGTTTGCGGGCCCTTGAGGGGTAAATGTTTCGTTGCTAGCCATACCTGATCTCCTCCTTGGTAAGGAGGAGTTTTACTTCGGTGCAAATCAGCGTTTTCTTTATACTTTTTCTTGGCTTGCTGTAAATGAGTTGCAGCTTCTTTGAAGGCTCGGGTTATTGTGGAATGCCGATGATTTACTGCGGGCATTTCCAGGGTCAGAGGTGGATCTAGATCAGAGGTCCGAGGATGGTGACCATACAAAGTATAAAAAGGAGTTTGTCCGGTTCCAGAATGCACTGAATTGTTGTATGCATATTCTGCGATCCAAAGGATGTCTTTCCAATTTAACTCGGATTGGTGTAACATGCACCGAAGATATTGCTCGAGAGTCTGATTGGTTCTCTCGGTTTGTCCGTCGGTCTGGGGGTGGTGGCTGGTGGATAGCCGCACATCTATTTGTGCTAGTTGGCAACACTTCTTCCAAAATGGGAGATAAATTGACTTCCACGATCCGAGACTAATATGGAAGGGAAACCATGTATGCAAACTATATTCTCCAAAAATTCCTTGGCCAAGGTGGAAGCTGAAGGCAAACCTTTTAAAGGGATAAAGTGGGCCATTTTGGAGAATAGATCCACAATTACAAGGATAGTGTTGTAACCAGCACAAGGAGGCAGGGCAGTTATAAAGTCCATTGACAAGGTGTGCCATGGTGCTGGTGGAATATCCAAGGGTTGAAGTAGGCTGGCTGGCCTTTTCTTTTGACCCTTGTTTTGGGCGCAAATTCCGCAAGACAATACAAAAGACTTTATGTCTTTTCTCCAAGAAGGCCACCAGAAGTGGCGTTTGATTTTTTTCCTCCGTTTTAGCGATACCAGGGTGTCCTTCCATTAATGATTCATGATGATGGGCAATAACAAGTTCTTGCAATTCTTTACTAGGCAGAAACAACCGCTCCTGGAAGTAGGGTAAGTCATCCTTAACGGTGTAATGAGGACCCTTTTGACTCCATTCCAGTAAGGCTGAAGAGTCTAGAAGTTGTTTTACTTGCGTTTGGATGTCCCCAATAGTTTGCAATGAAGTTAGGCCTAAGATTCTTTGTTCAGGTATGATTGGCACTGGTTCTAAACTCGAATTGGGTTCTTCCATGCCAATCCGGGATAAGGCGTCCGCTTTACCATTCTTGCAGCCAGGGCGATAGGTAATTACGAAATCAAATTCCGCAAAGAATAGAGCCCATCGGAGTTGTCGTGAAGATTGAGCCTTGGCCGTCTTTAAATACTGTAAATTTCTGTGGTCCGTAATTACGGTGATGGTGTGTCTTGCCCCGAGAAGGTAGTGACGCCAAGCCTTGAAAGCAGATTTAATAGCCAGTAACTCTTTGTCGGTAATTGCGTAGTTGATTTCAGGAGGAGAAAATTTCCTGGACCAAAAGGCCACAGGGTGTAGTTGGTTAGTTTCTGGGTCTCTTTGCGACAGGACAGCTCCCATGGCCGAACTGGATGCGTCGGTCTCCACAATGTAAGGGAGATCTGGGTGCGGGTGCTTCAATATAGGTGCAGAGGTGAATTTGATTTTCAGGTCCTGAAAGGCTTGTTCGGCCTCAAGAGTCCATTCAAAGCGTTTGTTTTTCTTTAGGGGAGCTGTGATGGGTTGGACTGTTCGGGAAAATTCCAGGATGAATCTTCGATAGAAATTGGCGAAGCCGAGCATGCTCTCTACTCCCTTCACCGAGCTAGGAGATGGCCATTTGAGGATGGCGTCCACCTTTCGCGAGTCCATTCGGACTCCTTGAGGTGTCAGGATGAATCCGAGAAACTCCACTTCTGTGGTATGAAAAACGCATTTTTCGAGCTTTGCAAATAGTCTGTGCTGGCGCAATTTCTCAAGAACTGCCGTAACATGTTTTCTGTGATCAGATTCTGAAGAGGAGTACACCAGGATGTCGTCAATATAAACAATGACACAGACGTCGATAAGTTCTCGAAGAACATCATTCATAAAGTACTGAAAGGCGGCAGGTGCATTGCACAAACCGAAAGGCATCACCTGATATTCGAAGAGCCCAAATTTGGTGCGGAATGCAGTCTTCCATTCGTCGCCTTCTTTTATACGCACTAGGTGATAAGCTCCTCTGAGATCTAACTTGGTGTACACACAAGCGTCTTTCACCTGGTCGATAAGCTCAGGGATCAGGGGCAGAGGATAACGATTCTTAATCGTTATTTGATTTAGGGCGCGATAGTCTATACATGTTCTAAGGTCGCCCTCTTTTTTCGGCACGAAGAACAGAGCTGAGGAGACAGGAGACTTGGACGGGCGAATAAAACCATTGGCTAGGTACTGATCTAAATACTGACGCAAATGTAGGTTCTCAGGTTCCGTAAGAGCATAAATCCTACTACAAGGTAGTTGAGCATTGGGTACCAGATTGAATTGGCAATCATAATACCGATGGGGAGGTAACGTGTTAGCCTGTTCCTTCTGAAAAACGTCTTGGAATTCTTGGTATTCTGACGGTAGCTGTACAGGGGTGGAAGTTGCTGAGGCTAGACCCATAACTGGATTTCTTGGGTAACAAGTTGGCTCACAATCAGGAAAACTTATCTTCTTTGCTCGCCAGTCAATTCTGGGATTATGTGTTTCTAACCAAGGAATTCCAAGAATTACTTGAAATTGTGGGGCCTTGATCACATCAAACACGATTGCTTCCCGATGTCCATCCTGACCCACCAGTGTCATTTCAACAGTGGAATGCATTAAAGGCCCTGAGGCTATTTCAGTTCCATCTACTGTAGTATTGATATCTTGGGTTACTTTCGGGCGGAGAGGGAGCTTAATCCTGGAAGCCAATGCACGGTCTATGTAATTTCCAATAGCTCCACTGTCGATGTATGCTTTTATAGCATGCAACAGCTGAGGCTGTTTTGGGTCCATGAGCACCATTGGCATGACAAAATGCGAGGTCAAAGAGTTTGTTTTCAAGCTCGGCAAGCGGACCCCTAGGCTTGTCGGGCTAGGTTGTTTCCCGAATCAGGTGTCACTAAATCGTTATCAGTGGCTCCAACCACCTTCTTAGGTGGTTTAACCGGACAATTTCGAAGAAAGTGACCGGAAGTCCCGCAATACAGGCAAAGTTGCATTTGCCACCTTCTCTCTCGTTCCTTCTGTGTTAATGGTCCTTTAACACCGCCGATTGCATAGGTTCGGATACGTCGGTACTCTTGGAGTTAGCGTGGGTTTTGATTGGTACTCGGGTTTCTTACTTGAACCGATCTGCTTTTCTATTTTGAAGTCTGTGATCAAGTTGAACCACCAAGTCTATGTAGTCTGCGCAGACCTGGGGTGGATCTACTATCTGAGCTAGAACATCCTTAAGCTCTCCGCGCAGGCCTCGATGAAACAATGTGATCCTTTTGTTTTCTGGCCATCCAGTTTCCACAACCAGTCTATTAAAGGTGGCAACGTAGGACAGAAGATCCTGATTACCTTGTCGTAAGGATAGCAGTTCGTTATCAAGGGCCTGTCCTTGAGAGTGTCGAGCAAACAATCCTTCCATGCTGGCCTGGAAACCCTGAAAATTCTGGAGAATGGGATCATCTTGATTTACAAATCGAATAGACCAATCAGCAGCACTGCCACTGAGGTAAGATAGTATAAAGGCTACCTTGGTCTGGTCGTTAGGGAAGGCCCCGGGTCTGCATAGAAAGTGTAAACGACATTGGTTCATAAAGACGGCATATTTCTTGGGATCCCCCGCAAAACGTTCAGGCGGGGCCAAAGGCATGTGTCCAGGTAGATTGATTTGTACCGGGTTATTCAAACCCATTGATGTGGAAGTATCTCCGGAATTAGGTAAAGGAGTGTGCCCTGCCTGGGCCTGCAATAACCTTTTGGCCAGGTCATCTTTTCTTTCCTTGTTTAGGATCAGTTCTGTTTTGAGAGCGTTAGTCTCCTGGCGGGCTGAGTGCACTTCTGCCCGTAATTCCCCCAAAAGCTCGGCCAGCTGATCTGTCTCGGAAGTCTCCATAGCGCCCGGGTGGGAAATTGTGGGTTGGCTTCGCGTTCTGTCACGCTCACCTGATTCCCACGGAGGCGCAGGTCTGGCTTCGAGTGCTGATGCTTCTTCTATGGTGAAGCGCAGGACTCTGAAGATGGACTCACTGGCTCGCAGGAATATTCCCCTGTCCGTGAAAAGGGAGCATTACCTACTGACGGAATAATGCTCAAGCCTCCCACTCCCTTCCAACCCTCCACGATACCCTTCCACGATTCCCTGTGAAGTCTCACCTTAGGGTCTGGAAGGATGAGTTCTCCATCCTGCTTCTGATGCAGGGGCGCGTTGAAACCCAGTTACTTCACTGGATTGAGGATTGATGGGAGTTCAAATAAGCTTGACTATTCAGGTAAGGCGCTGTAAGAGTTCTGTTGCAAGTTCAAAAGTTCAAGCTTAATAATAATGTTCATTGTCTTATTGCTGCAAGCGCTAACGCTTATGTCTTTTTCCCCTTAGGGGCCGGGGTTCGGAATGCCGGAGATATGGCGCCGACCCGAAGTGAAACGTGCAGTTCCAGTAAATGACAGGTAAGTTCTGGATGAGCGTTCGGGTAATGTCTTTGCATTCGCTCATTCAATGTCTTTGTCTTTTTTCCCCATAGGGGCCGGGGTCCGGAATGCCAGGAAGCGGCAGGACCCGAAATGAAATGGGAATGACCCAACAGGTAAGTCTTAGAAGGAAACTGAGCTTTTCCTATTCCCTTCCTTCTCTCACCTTGTGTTCTTGTCTTTTTCTCTATAGGCTCTGGGAAGTGGCTGCGGATCCGGATGATCGCTGCTGAAGATGGAGGTGCCCAGGAAAGGTGAGTGAAATGCAGAGCTGCAGCGATCGAAACGAAATGCTTTTAAAATGATGTCTTCCCTTTCAGGATCGTCGGTGTGAAGTCTCTGTGATGCAGCTTTAGCAGGTAAGGTCTTCTTTCTCTCCAATTCTCTCTTAGCAGGTGACCCAGGGTGCTGACAGGCGTGGCTGAAGTCCAGATGCAGGAGCTGACACGGTGAGCGTCCAGCTGCGAGGAGCAGAACAACGCGAAGCGCGAGTTGCTGATCGGGCGTGGTTTAAATAGCTTTGGAAGAAGTTCCAGGTATGTATCCTTCCACCGATCAGGTATGTATCCTTCCCCGACCACACTCAGGGGAAAGTAGTTCCACAGGTAAAGTAGTTCCATTCAGGCCTCAAGAGGGCCTGGATGTAGCAGCATGGTCTGCATCAGGTAAGTGCACCTTAAAACAATTGAACACATGTCTAGCTTTATGAGCCTGGCGCCTAAAGCGCCAGGACAGGGGTCCAACATGAGCGTGGCACCTAAGGCGCCAGGACTGTGTCCAAAGGGCCCCAGCTTGGGCCCGCTGGCACTTCCCTGGGGGAAATGATGCCTGCATCTGGGGTTGCTGGGTCGGACCTGGCTCCTTGGAGGTAGGCATCATGACACAAGGACCCTACAGCAATCACAGAGGAATGAGGCTGCGGGCTGGAGGAAAGGAGAATGGCCTGCGCCTCTACCTGCCTGGAAATGGCGTCCAGCCATTTGTTGACAGCTGTGCCGAATGGTGCTTAAGCCACCCTTTCTTCACCAAAGCCACCACATCCTTCTGCAAAGGTATGCCTGGTTTACTGTGCACCCTAAAGGCCTGCACTTCTGCAAGCACGCCTGACACTGGCTGCTCTTGCTGTGAAGGGGGCACCCCCAAGAACTCGGCCAGGCCTTCCATTCTGTCGTAAACGGATTTCACCAATGCCAAGGCCTCTAGGCCATCTTCCTCATCTGTGTCTATGACTGTCTACCCTGCCTGCTCCCCCACTTGTGGAGTGATTGCCTGGGGCCCTGAAGACGGGCCTGGGACCTGATGCTGTGGCGAGATCAACCACAGCATGTGGGGTTGATCCTCCATCTGCTGTGGGAATCACAGCCTGTGCTGGGGGCACTGCGCCCTGTTGCGTTAACAAGCCAAAGGCAGCGCCGTCCTCCACTACAGGTGTGGTGGCAGGCTGAGCCTGTACTGACTGTAGGGGCACCACCAGTGGTGGCGGAGTCGGAGGTACAACCTCCCTGATCAATGACTTGAGGAGCCCAGTCATCTGCTGGGACCTCCTTAGCCCCATCAAGCGGTCAAAGAACCTGTCCTCATATGGCAGTGCTGAAGGTCCAGCCCCTGCTGATGTGGTCCGCGGAGACGCTGTTCTGGGCCCCACCACTCTCGGTGTACCATAGAACAGTGACCATGATCAGGCATGAGGTGCACCACTGGACCTGTGCCGCCGACCATTCCACACTAGGGGTGAAATCTGACCTCCATGGAAAGTCTGGTTTCTCCATACCTCTTCCAGCTGAGCCACTGGCTGCAGGACTCCGCTGAGGCCTGGGTGACGCCTCGCAGCTAGATGCCATTGTGTCACTCGATGCCATTTTGAACACAGAGGTTTCTGCAGGAGTGTGTGTGGGACATAAATGTCTGGTGCCGAGCCTGCACCCCCAGATCCCAACGTGCCCTCGAAGTGGGAGCTCGGTACTGGGAACGACCTCAGGGAGCCCCCCCGGGATGCTTGGTGCCCTCAGACTTGCATCCGGTAGTCTGTGTGTGTGCAGGTGTCCCCTTGGGCCTAGGCCCGGTATTAGAGCACATATGCCCCTTAGGATGAGTCCCGGTGTCTAAGCATTTCCACCCCTCACCCGGTGTCTCGGGAGGACCTACAGGCCCCTCTGTCCGGGGACCGGTAGCTCTTGGAGCCTCGAGACCCAGAATTGCAATAGGTCCTTAAACCCCCTCCCGCTCGAAGGATTCCCAGGGTAGGAATCTCCCATATGGGGTGCCTTAGTAAATAGTTTCGTACTTACCTTATCTGTCTAGCTTCTTCGTCGCACACAGTCCTTCAGATGGTCGGAGGGGAAGCCGTGAAGATCTCCCTTCACCGAGCCAACCGATTCTTCAAAAAGCGCGGTGTAAGGGAGTGGCACACTATGCAGTCTTCCCAACGATGGCATGTGCAGGGAATGAGGGTCTGACACAGTAAAGCAACTGTCACGGGAGAAACACCTGCTAAAGCCTGACAGGGCCAACATGTGCCAGGGCAGGTGAGGCACGGGAGATTGGTAGGAATAAAAAAAAACAAAATAGCTCAGGGAAAGCCAAAAATAGAAACGCAAACTTGTGCAAGCTTGTGGAGGAAGGTCCAATCCGGTCAGTGCGGAAAAGGGGACTGAGGCCAGGCGCTGTAGGGCTGGGCTATGAGAGCATGGTCAAGCCCGTAGTCGGATAAAAAAGGTTCCAGTCCCGTCCCAGTATGCAGGAAAGGGGACAGGACGTAGGAGTACATTGTCTTCAATGCCAAACTCCCCGCCGCAAATATTTTCTTGGCCAAAGAGTCTGTCTTTTTGGACTCTATGTTTGCTGGCAAGTTGGAGGTGGTTGAAGCTAGCCGAGCACTAACTGTGGTGTCTTGGACCACCAGATCCTCTGGGGTGAGATGGGCTGATAGGAAAAGCAGGTCCCCCCTGGCTGGCTTGTATATCTTACTCAGCTCAGCGTCAACCTCTGGTGTGGACCATGTTCGCTGCCATAAAGTCCCAATGAGATCTGATACAGCTGCATCAAAAGGTAACGCCATTTTATACGGAGGCAGCCCTAGTCAGGTAGTATGACTGCAGTGGCTTAGTTGGGGTCCTACGGCACAGGGCCAGAATCACCCTTTCCACTATTTTCCTGTATTGGGATGTCTGCTTTAAGTCGAGGTCAGGCAAAGTGTCAAAACTGAGGTATGGGGGCGCAATGATGAGATATATGTACCGCTGATGTAACATCCGCAGTCGAGGAGTGGCGCAGTCAAGGCATGCAGAGGTCGAGAGACGACGCTGAGCTGCGTTGCACACCCTATCCAAATCTTCCGAGCAGCTGATGCTGGATGGGATATCTATCAAGATGAGGAATCTGGGAAGAATGCAATCCTTGTGTATGATCCATCAAAGGTGCAGAGGATGTCCCCCTTAGCTCGGAAACCATGGGCTAATCCACTTAGCATTATTCTCGATCCTTCCATAACAGGCACTTGAGCAAGCAGACTTGCCCTTATTCAAATTGCATAAAGATTTTTTACTAGAGTAAAAAAAAAGAGGGATTGCACTAGATTTTCTGCTTCAATAATATGAAATGTAGTCTTTTTCTTAACAGGGGAGCAGTGACCCTGGCCTATCTGGAGCTTCCATGCAGGGAATGCTAGGTGTCCACCGAACCCAAAACAGAACTTGGAAAGAAGATTAAAAGATTCTGTTAAAATATAGAGCTAGTCAGTAATCCTGTGTTTATTTAGCGTTTCATTAAGCAAAACGATGCCCACTTGACATATAGGCCAAGACCAGCACTAAAGGTACTGCGAGACGGGCATACAGACTACCAGAATTATTCATTGTCTGCCTACATTTCACAACAGTACATTCATGAGCCCTGAGGAAGCATTGTGTGTGAAATGCATGCTGGTTCCAGTTATGTTTTGAAGAAAGTATCATATACCGTGAAACAAGAACTGATATTGTCATGCAATTCAATTGAGCAATAGGATTGAACGATAGTGAATATTGTTTTACTTACTTAAACACTACATGATAACTGTGTGGCACTATTGTTCAACAGGAACCTTGTTCATTGTTTTCTCAAGTGCACTAATTTTGCCTATAATGTGGTCCCATCAATCACACTTGAAAAATGAATCAAATGTTTCTATTCTATTGTATTCTATTCACCCTTTGTAAACCGTGCAAAGAGTAGAAAAACAGCTGCTTTTTCCAGAGTGCTTAATTCAATGCAACACAATCCATTCTTAATATTTAGTAGATTACATTTGCTCCAATTATTCTGAAGTGCACACATCTATGTCATATTGATCTAAAACTCTGTCTGGCCATTCCCTCTCACACATGCAGAAATAATGGCACAAAATTGATTTACATGGTACGATCATGATAGAATACTTAAAGAACGTTACGCTGCCACAAGGCCTAGTTGTTAGAAACGAACCACGCCTCTTTCTTGATAACAAACTATTTGTCATACAATGGAGTTACATCGCAAACACATGCGGGAGAGATTGGCTGATTTTGATAATAGACACAGCAAAGGAAATGTCTGATAAATTTGTTGCTGAATTAAACACCCTTGAAGAAGAAATAGAGAAATTGGAATTGCTAGATTCAATTAAAAAGAGGTTGGATGAGATCATTAAGGAAATGGGCGAATTTAAAGAATTGACAACAAAAAATAGGATCAGATGCCTAAAAAAAGATCTAACCAATTTTACACATGAAAAGTTGTTTCAGTAGTGATACGATTCCAATGAGATTCAAACGGGTAAGATTTAGCAACACATCCTTTAGTTCTAATAGCTGTAACGATGATGCAGGACAGACATCGCTCAAAGAGGAACGGGAAGAGGACAACCAAGAGGACGAGGTAGATTTAACAACAAACAAGGTTAGAACCAACAAAATAAAGGCAAAGAGTTAGAGGGTCAAACCAGCAAAAATGTTTAGACAGGGACCAAACAACTTGGGACTACAAACCGAGACAGACAAGGAGCCGGACACCTTATTAATCAATGTGTCTACTTACACTCCAACACCAGATGAAATCTCATTATTGGAAAAAGGTTTCCGTTTTGTACCTAATTCTAAATATGCCAGCTTTAGGACTAGGATGGAGGTACACCCATTGTTACGTAAGATCCACTTGAAACAATATTTTGCCAACAATCCTTCTAATCAAATGGTCAATATGAGTGGTATGAGGAAATCCCTCTACTTTCTGTCCACCTACTACCAGCCATACCCCTGAGTCAATAGTGTTTGAGAAGAGAATTATGAAAGATATTACAACATTGGAGAACAATAGCCAGTCACAAAATGACTTTCAAAATATATCGACCAGAGAAAGAATAGCAATCCAGTCCTTGAAGAACAAAAAGGACATTATATTGAGGAAGGCTGACAATGGAGGTGCAATTGTGCTACAACACAGAAATGCATATATTGAAGAATGTGACAGCCAGCTCAGCAATACCTACTTCTACGAGAGGTTGCTAAATGATCCTACCTCTAGACTGCAAAGAGTGATAGCTTTTAAAGTGGAAAAAGCTGTGGATTGGAATTGGTTGTCTAAGCAAGAAGCTGATTTCTTGGTAACCGTTGACCCTACCACACCTAGGTTCTACACATTACCAAAAGGTACACAAAACATTTCAACAGCCACCGGGTCGACCCATTGTCTCTGGTACCGGCTAAGTGCTGGAACCTCTTGCAAAACTATCAGATTTTTGCCTTGAACATTACATTAAGGAGATGCCCTCGTTTTTACAAGACACAACAGGGGTAATCAACTTGGTTGAAGGCATGGCTTTTGATATGCAAACAGAATTGTTAGTTGGCCGAGACATCATCTCGCTATACACCAAGATACCTCAGGAAGCAACCTTAAATACGGTTGAAGAACTACTAATGGACAAAAGGGTAGACGGGGGTACACAGAATTCATTTATACTGCTGTGCACTGAGATGTCTTTAACAGAAAACTACTTTGTGTTTAATCACACTATTAACCATCAGGTACATGGCACAGCGAATGGGTTCAGCAGTAGCGCCCACGCTTGCCAATCTGTACGTTCAAAGCCTTGAGAGGACTACAGTCTTGTCTGATACTAATCCTTTTAACTATCATATTAGGTTGTGGAAGAGGTATATTGATAATGTACTGTTGATTTGGCACGGAGATGCAATGAAGTTTGAAGAATTTTTTGTCTGGCTCAACCAACAGAATTCACACCTGAAATTCACTAACAACCAGAGCAATAGTGAAATTAATTTTTGGGAACTCACGATTTATGTAGATCAGGTGAGCAGTGAATTGAAGGTTAAACCTTTTCACAAAACAACTGGCAATAACTCATTGCTCCGTTTCAGCAGTTTGAACCGCAAACGTACAAGACAATTTGCCTGTGGGACAAGGAAGAATTAAAAAAAGAGGCTACCAACCTAAGTCACAATTTACTAGCAAGAGGATATCCTGATAAGATAGTTCAGAAAGCAGGGAAAAGAGCCTCCAATAATAACAGGGAAGCATTACTGGAATATAAAGAAAAACAAGTTGACAATGATGATAACATCACATTTGTCAGTATTTTCAACACGTTATCTAACCAAATCCCAAAAATAATCCTCTCAAACTGGCACATTTTAGCCAAAGGAGAGAACATATTAAAACAACCCATGTTTGCCTATAAAAGAAGTAAACCTGAAAGAAATTGTTACAAGAAATGATGTACATGAAGTACCAGACACCCAATTCACACTGACAGAGACAAGGGGGATGCCAAGACCAACAGGACATAGTCCATGTGGGATGTGGAAGTGTTGCGCCCAGACCAGAAGAACTCATGAGGTTGATATTGTCATGAACCGCCGCCTGCATCAATTCTGGACTTCGTGGTCCCTGACCCATAGAGGACTGAATTCTGTGATCCTTCCAACATGGCCGTTTGGTGCGGAACACAGTTTGCCAGTCTTAACACGCTATGTTCAACATTCTACAAAACAGACACGCCCCCGCGGCTCTGCGCGTGTCAACACTACCACTCGGAGTAGTCTGACGTGTGTTGCCGGAGTTCGCTCGGGGCTTCCTTCCGAGTCCAGTTTCCCGATTCCTTGAATCCACTTCCTTTCCTTTCCTTTCCTCGAACTTACCTTCTAGCCTCTTCCTGGATCCTCACCAGCACTCGGGTCACGGCGTTCCGTGCCCCCGAGCTCGGACATTGTTTCCTTCCTGGTTCCCAGTCCTGGACATCTGAATGCCTCCTGGTGTAGGACTGCTAACCTTACGCTGGAACCTGAAGACCAGCACACGGGTCTTTCCAAATCCCGGACTGTGAGAAAGAAATCACCCAAGAAGGTCGCAAGCAAGGAAAAACAGGTGAGAAGGGGAGAGACTTGTGACAGATTGAGACGCCTAAAAAAAGATACGAATACAGTGATGGAAGCCGCGGTTCAAGACCTCATGCGAGGTATGCAGGAATTAACCACTGAAGTCCAGAACCTTAAGGCTGAGAATGCTGCTTTAAAGCAGCTAGTCTTGTCTCCTGACTCTGCTACTAAAGAAAGTGTCTTATTGGGAGGAGAAGTGGACAAATATGATGGCTCTTCAAAGAACCTTCGTGCCTTCCTTGATTCGTGTTTGGTGCAATTCATCTTCAAGCCCTACTACTTTTCCACCCCAAGAGCCAAGGTGGGGTTTATGATCTCACACCTCACTGGTAACGCCTTGACCTGGGCAACCCCCCTAGTCAAATCGGGCGACGCCCTGTTGGATGATTATGATGGGTTTGTGGAAGCCCTAAAAGCCATGTTTGATCGTCCAGAGCTTGTTTACAGCGCTCAAGAACGACTACATGAATTTCAACAAGGATCCCAGGATATGCTTATCTATGTGACCCGCTTTAAACAACTTGTAAAAGAGGCTGATTGGTCCCAAGAAGCCAGCTTCACCCTCTTTCGAAGAGGCCTAAATGAAGAAATAAAGGATGAGTTAGCCAGGGTAGCTCACCCAAGCTCCTTCCAGGCCCTCATGGACCTCTCCCTACAAATCGACTTTCGTATCCAGGAAAGAAAGGCAGAGAAAAGAAAGTCTAAGTCAACATCCCAAAAGGCTGCCACAGACCATCCATACAGACCACAGCCCACAGCCTCTCCAACCTCCGATCCAGAACCCATGCAACTGGGGGCCTTCCGTGGACCCATTACCCCACAAGAAAGGATGCGCCGGATTCACACTGGACTGTGCATGCACTGCGCCTCCGATAAACACCTTGTGAGGGAGTGCCCTATCGCTCCACCACGGCGTTCGGGAAACGCCAGCTCCCGATCCTAGATGGGGCACAGTTTCGGGAGAAAGGTGTCTGCTCCACATCAATTCCTTCCTTGAACTCTCCTGGACAAAACAATCTTGTGATTCTACAGGCATTCCTATCGCCTTCCAAGAAAGAATCCTACCCCATCCTGGCATTAGTGGATTTCGGGGCCATGGGCATATTCATAGATCATGATTGGGTCACTAGTCACAACATCCCCCACGAAACACGAGAGACAATGCAACCTGTTGAAGCTATTGATGGGAGACCCTTATCTTCAGGACCCATAACCCTTCAAACCAAAGAGATTCTTCTTTCTATAAACCACCACCAAGAAAGGATAAAATTTGACATCAAAAGGTCTGCCCACTATCCAATGGTTGTAGGCATGCCCTGGTTACAGAAGCATAACCCCTATATCAACTGGGCAGAAGGATCCTTATTTCTTGGTTCAGAACATTCTATGTTCCAAGATTTGTCCCCAATAACCTTACCAAGTTCCTCTGAAGACTCAAGAAACTCCGCAAATTCCGGTCACCGTT
This sequence comes from Ambystoma mexicanum, assembly GCF_040938575.1. Lineage (NCBI taxonomy): Eukaryota > Metazoa > Chordata > Amphibia > Caudata > Ambystomatidae > Ambystoma > Ambystoma mexicanum. Next base: position 44,044,885 of record NC_090936.1, on the reverse strand, counting down.
TCTAACATTATCCGGATTCCCAGGGCCTACCAGGCATACACAGATGTATTCTCAACAGCAATTGTTCAAGCTCTAAAACCCCACAGACCAGAGGATTGTGCCATTGACACTGAACCTTCAGCCGTGATTCCCTACGGAAGAATGTTTATTCTGTCAGAACCTGAAAAAAGGGCCCTCCGGGAATACCTGGACACCAACTTGGAAAATGGAACTATTCGACCATCCAAGTCCCCAGCGGGCGCCTCCCTTTTCTTCATTCCTAAGAAGGATTCCAAGGAGCTTAGGCCATGTTTGGATTACCATGGCTTTAACCAATGCATTCTCAAGGACCGTTACCCATTGCCTCTCATCTCGGACATCCTGGAAGCAGTGAGAGGTGCAGTCATCTTCACAAAACTAGATCTCAGGGGTGCCTACCATCTTATTCGTATAAAAGAAGGTGATGAATGGAAAACAGCCTTTAGAACACCCTTCGGCCATTTTGAATACCTGGTCATGCCCTTTGGACTTGCTAATGCCCCTGCAATTTTTCAACATTTTATGGATCGGGTCTTTTCTGATATGTTGTTCCTCTTTGTCATTGTATACTTAGACGACATCCTGATCTACTCCAAAGACCATCTGAAACACGAAGAGCACGTAGGGGCAGTCTTACAACGTTTACGAGAACACAAGCTCCTGACCAAACCTGAGAAATGTCTTTTCCATGTATCAACTGTTCACTATCTCGGATTCGTTCTTAGCCCAAAGGGGAATTGGAATGGATTCTTCCAAGGTTGATTCCATTCTATCTTGGCCTGTTCCAACCACTGTAAAACAAATTCAATCCTTCCTGGGGCTTGCTAATTTCTACAGGAAATGTATACCCGCATTCTCTTGAGATTGTGCACCCCATTGTCACATTATTAAAGAAAGATACCCCCTTTCAGTGGACCTCAGCCCAAGATTCAGCATTTCAACGGTTGAAGTCGGAGTTCACTCAAGCTCCCATCATAGCTCAACCCGACACTGACCGACCCTTCCTTGTTGAAACTGATACCTCCAACTGCGCCATCGGGGCAGTCCTGAAACAGGAACTTGGCGACAAGTTAGAACACCCCATCGCCTATCTCTCCCGCACCTTGACTCCCAGTGAAACTCATTATTCCGTCCTGGAGAAGGAATTGTTAGCCATTCGTCAAGCCTTCACTGATTGGCGTCATCTCCTTCTGGGAGCCAAACACCCAGTGCAAGTCTGCACGGACCATTGGAATCTTCAAGTCCTACAATCCATGGAATGTAGAAACAGTCGCCAAGCCCGTTGGGCCTTCTTTTTTGCCCAATACCAATTTCAAATCCATCATTTTCCTGGAACACATAACATTATAGCCGATGACTTATCCAGACGTCCTGATTACCAAACCCTTGAGGGTCGGACCTTTCCTAAAATGTTTCCCAACACAATATTTGTTGCTCAAGCAATTACTCTCCTGGAGGATATTGGAGCCCAAACTCAGTCCTCTGAACCCTGGAAATAGTTCAAGAGAAATAATCGGTGGAATCTCAAAACAAAAGACGGATATCTATTCAAGGACTATCGGCTGGTCATCCCTACTCCAGGACTGAGACAAAAGATCACAAGCTTATGCCATGATACTCTCCATTCAGGACACCGTGGCATAATCAACACCCTCCATCTTATACAAAGACAGTTTTGGTGGCCAAGGATGAAGGCTGACATCAAGATCCATGTCCAGACTTGTGCAGTCTGTAATCAGAACAAACATGACAATAAAAGACCAGCAGGTCTCCTACACCAACCAGCACTACCAACAAGACCCTGGGAAATGATTGCCACAGATTTTATCGTAGGACTACCTTCTTCCAGAGGCTACACGACTATAATGGTTACCATTGATTTGTTCACACATATGGCTCATTTTACGCCTCTATACAAACTACCATCCTCATCTGAAGTTGCTGGGATTTTTTTAAAACACATATTCCGGCTTCATGGACTACCTTCCAAAATCATTTCCGACAGAGGACCCCAGTACATATCCCAGTTCTGGAAACAGCTATGTCGTATATTGGGAATTCAACGTGCATTGTCTTCGGGTTATCATCCACAGACCAATACCGAACGAGTAAACCAAACCCTGGAACATTATCTTCGTTGTTTCGCCACCAAAGTCCAGGATGATTGGTCACTCTTAATACCTGTGGCCGAATTTGCATACAACAATTCGGATCATTCTGCTATCAAGACCAGTCCTTTCTTCTGCAGTCAATTATTTCATCCTTCAGTCCTACCATCCGTTCTCCCACATCCTACCCCAGTTCCTGCAGTTGATTCCTGGATTGAAACACTAATCAATGTGCACAAAGAAGCTAAGGAACACCTAGAAAAGGCCCGAAGAGACGTGAAACAATATGCAGACTCCAAAAGAAGGCCTGGGCCTTCCTATTCAATTGGCGATAAGGTCTGGTTATCCTCAAAACTCCTTCCTCGTCACCTAAGACCAAATAAATTGGCTCCCAGGTATTACAGACCTTTTTCTATAAAAGACATTTTTAATCCAGTGGCCTTTCGACTCCGACTACCAGAGTCATGGAAAAGGATTCATCCAGTCTTCCACACTTCTCTATTAAAACCATATGTTCAGCCCTCTCGAACTGCTCCAAGATCCACCCCAGTTATTGTCAATGACCTACTCGAATATGAGGTCTCCAGAATTTGTGACTCTAGGTACCGACGTGGTCAACTACAGTATTTGGTTGAGTGGAAAGGCTATCCTCCCAGTGAGCGCACCTGGGAACCCGTTTCAAACATGAATGCCCCTCGGCTGATACGAAGATACCATCTCATCCATCCAGGTAAACCCAGAGGAGCTGGGTTTCAGAGGAGGCACACTGTCATGAACCGCCGACTGCGTCCATTCTGGACTTCGTGATCCCTGACCCATAGAGGACTGAATTCCGTGATCCTTCCAACATGGCCGTTTGGTGCGGAAGGCAGCTTGCCAGTCTTTACGCGCTACGTTCAACATTCTACAAAATAGACACGCCCCCGCGGCTCTGTGCGTCTCAACGCTACCGCTCGGAGTTGTCTGACGTGTGTTGCCAGAGTTCGCTCGGTGTTATGCTCACCTGGTTCCCAGGGGGGCATCGACCGGAACTGGGCCGCTGTTATTTCCACCAGCGTGACGTGTAGCGCCGAGATGACTGACTGGACTGGCCCGCTCAGCCTAGTTTGTCTGGCTCGCAAGAATATTCTTCTGCAAAGGAGAAGAGGAATTAACCACCCGTGGAATTGAGTGACAACCCACCTTCCCCACTCCCGTTGTCTTCCCACTGATCACTCTCGATGTCCCCTCCTTAGTCTCACCTGATGGTTTGGAAGGATGAGCTCTCCATCCTGCGTCGACCGCAGGGGCGCGTTGATGACCAGTTACTTCACTGGCGTAGAGGAATTGGTGAGTTCCAGTATTGACTCTAAAGTCCAATTGTTCATAAGAGTTCAAATGTCTGCTCTTCACTCTGTCCGATTCCTTGCAGGTTGCCGATTAAACCACTCGAAGATTTCCAAATGGCACTCAGTAAGATTCAGGTAAGTCTATTGTGTTTTTCCCCTTAGGGGCCGGGGTACGGCGATGAAGCAGAGTTGACTGTGCCGACCCGAGATGAGGTGAGACCCCCGTGGTAAATCAGGTAAGTTTTGTGGGGGGTAACTGGTATTGTCCTTGCTTTCTCCCCTTAGGGGCCGGGGTTCGGCGATGAAGCAGAGTTGACTGCGCCGACCCGAAATGAGGTGAGTACCTCCCGTGGTAAATCAGGTAAGTCCTTGGGGGTAGCTTGTATGGCCTTAGAGAGTCCCCTTGCTCACCTTGCTGTCTTTGTCTCCTTAGGTGTCGGAGGGCGGCCGCGAGATGGAGAGAGCGTGATGGAATGCTGAAGTACCGCCAAGCAGGTGAGTTGAGCGCGGCGCCGTAGAAATGCGAAGCGATGCTTCAAAGACTTCTGTCTTTCAGTTCCTTGGCAAAATGGATCAGGATTCAGGTAAGGATTTAAGTTAAAACTCCTGTTCTAACCTTTATCCTTTTTGTCTTCTTGTTTCAGGAGTCCCAGGACTGAAGCGGGCGTGGCTGAAGACTGGAGCTGCTGAAAACACGGTGAGCGTTACGCTGCAGCAAGCAGAATAATGCGAAGCACGTGTGGCTGTCCGGGCGTGGTTTAAATAGCCTTGGAAGAAGATCCAGGTAAGTATTCTTCCACAGCCCCACCCAAGTAACAAAATAGTCCCTTCAGTAAAATAGTCCCTCCTAAGCCTCATTTGGCTTGAGTCTTCATGCAGCATGGTCTGCCTCAGGTGAGTATGCAGCATGGTCTGCTTCAGGTAAGTTATCAATAATGAGCCTTGCGCCCATGGCGCCAGGACTGACTTTATCTTTATGAGCCTGGCGCCATAGGCGCCAGGACTGCACCCAAACAGCCCCTAACTGGGGCTTTTGGGCATGCTCCAAGTGGCATGATGCCTGCTTCGGGGGCTGCTGGGCCTGGTCTGGTCTTCCGGGGGCAGGCATCATGACACTCGGGGCTTCCTTCCGAGTCCAGTTTCCCGATTCCTTGAATCCACTTCCTTTCCTTTCCTCGAACTTACCTTCTAGCCTCTTCCTGGATCCTCACCTGAGCTTGGGTCACAGCGTGCCGTGCCTCCGAGCTCGGACATTGTTTCCTTCCTGGTTTCCGGTCCTGGACATCTGAACGCCTCCTGGTGTAGGACTGCTAACCTCACGCTGGAACCCGAAGACCAGCACACGGGTCTATACAAGTCCCAGACCATGCGAAAGAAATCACCCAAGAAGGTTGCAAGCAAGGAAAAACAGGTGAGAAGGGGAGAGACTTGTGACAGTTATAGGTCTGGTAAAACCCAGGCAACAAAGTAATTTTTCAAATTGCAGTAGTAGTTGGGTTATTTATCCTATCTGGTGCCCTTGTAACAAAATCTATATAGGGGAAACCGAAAGAAAGGTGAAAACAACTATCATGAAACATAAAAGCTGTATTAGTAACTCTATAATGACAGCCCCTATGGTGGGCCACTTTACAAGCGCTGGAAATACCTGTGATGATTTGAGAAGAACAATCCTGACTAAACTTAATTCAGAACATAATAAAATAGGATTATCATGGTTGGAAAAGGGTTTGATTTTTTTAACCAGAAGTTATTAACTTGGGTTAAAGGAAAGTATGGATTGGCACTCAATTAATTGAACGTTGCTGATTACAGGAGCTATGATTATCAATACTGCGTCGCCATCGACGTGTAGGAATGTGCGTTCATGCTGCCAAATATAGAGTCATAAGAATTGACGATGTGGTATGAGCGTCTAGTTATACATTACTACTTGACTAGGTTAAAATGGCCCCCTGCTTTACGCAACTAAGGCTAAGTGCCTGAACCCTGGTGATGCCTGGGGGCTGATGGTTTATATCAGCGATCATATGGCACACAGTGCTTAGCATTTGTGTTGGCCATACGGATGGAGTGGATTTTGAGTTCACAGAAGTAGTAAAAGGTAAACCAAGACGGTTCCACTACCATTTGATGTTAACGATTATTTTAGTGACAACCGTCAATGAAACAAGGCATTTGCCATGTTTGTTGTCCACGGCTACTAACACATATCAAGGGGCAGATATCAATATTTTAACATATAGCGGGCGCTATTATGTGCAGTGGGTTGGGTCAGTCAACAGATGTAATAAAGCTATTCTAGTCTACCTACAGCTCTGAACGAACCTCACATCCAATGTTGGAATACAAAATAAAACAGAAAAGTTCTGTTCTATAACATCTGCGCTACTGAATATGAGATAAAAAGTAAGTTCACTGATTTAAAGAGATGGTCTAGTAAAAAATTTTATTTAAAAAATAGATAGGCAACATAAAAAAAAAAAAAATACTAGCATTCTCCGTTTTAAAACTTCCTATGTAAAATTTTGAGCTATTCAAGCTCAAAATTCGCAAAAGCAAGCACATGGGCGCATCCATTTTGTGAAATGGAGGCCCTCCTGTGCTGGCTTTTGCTTTGCGGCACTAATGACTAACTCCAGCAGCTAGTGCTTATTTAAAAAAAAATAAATAAATAGCACTTACCGAGATTCAGCTGCAGCTTTCCTGCTCTGGTCTCCGGTCCCCGTCCTCCGCCTACAGCACTAATGAAGGGAAAGCCACCCAGCGGTAGCCTTTGTTTACTACAGCTGGCTGGCTTTTCCTTCATTAGTGCCGCAAAAGCAAAAGCCAGCACAGGAGGGCTTCCATTTCACAAAATGGATGCGCCCATGTGCTTGCTTTTGCGAATTTTGAGCTTGAATAGCTCAAAATTTTACATAGGAAGTTGTAAAACGGAGAATGCTAGTATTTTTTTTTTATGTTGCCTATCTATTTTTTAAATAACATTTTTTACTAGACCATCCCTTTAAGTCGAGTAGTCTTGTTGTGAGACAGCATGACTGTGTCTGCAATAATGGTCGACTTATGATACTCTGGAGTTTTCCCCTCCGTTCTCAAACACTCTCTGGTGCGCCCACTACCCAAAAACCTTCTGCCGACCCTTCTGTCCCAGAAAACTATCACCCTATTTCTATCACTCCTTTCCTGGGCAAACTAGTGGAGAAGTTGGCTATCTCTCAGCTTACTCCCCAAACTGAGTCGGTTGGTTGTCTCCACGAACATCAGTCTGGCTTCAGAGCATCCAGAGGCATGGAAACTGCTCTCTTGAACACCCGTGAAGACCTGCTCTCAAATCGTGACGCTAACTCTCCTTTTGTCCTCAATCTCCTTGACCTCTCCTCCACATTCAACACAGTGAACCATAACACCCTGATCAATCGTCTCCATGTTACCCTGGGCATCACCGATCAGGCCCTTGCATGGCTTACCTCCTTTCTCTCCAACCATCCATACCAGGTGGAACTAGGGCCCTTTCTCTCCGCTATCACTCTATCTACTTGCGGGGTCCCTCAGTGATCTAACCTATCCCTCTGTTTCTTCAATATCTAAATGGCCGCCTTGGCCCACTTGATCTCTTCCTTCACTTCCAACTTTCAGTGTTATGCAGATGAAACTCAGCTCTCCTTCAAGCAAACCTCAGCTTCTTCTTCTTCCTCGTTCATTCATGACTGTCTGTCCGCAATTCCATCCTGGTGTGCAGCTAACGACCTCTGCCTTAATGCCAGTAAGAGAGAGATTGTTCTCATTGGGACCCCTGCTCCCATTTTCCCACTCTTACTCTCACCAGCCTCCCTTGGCCTGCACCCTCACCCACAAGTGAGGCAAAAAACCCTGGGGGCTATCTTCAATTCCACTCTGTCCTTCTCCTCACACATATCAGATATATTCAGAAAATCTCACTACCAGCTGCACCTCCTCTGAGGTCTCCGACCTTTTCTCACTTTCCCTAGAGACTCATTTGTCTTCAGAGCTCTAGTTCTCTCTATACTTGACTACTGTAACTGTCTCTTTCTCAATCTCCATTCTCCTACACTCAGACCTTCACAACTCATCCAGAACAGAACTGCAAGACTTATCCTTGGCCTCAAGCCCAGGGACCGCATCTCTCCAGCACTGAAATCCCTCCACTGGCTCTCCGTGGCTGGAAGGATCAAGTACAAGAGGTTCTGCATAGTTCACACAGCCTTCTGGGGCTGGGGCCCCCACTACTTACAACACACTGTTCCCAAATATACCCCCTCTAGAGCACTCCGCTCATCCTCCCCCAACTCTCTGAGAGTAAGCTGTTTTTTCCAAACAGAAACTTGGCGGTAGATCCTTATCCTCTGCAGAGGCCACCCTCTGGAACAGTCTCCCTGCCTCTCTCCGTCTCAAGCCGGATCCCCTTAAATTCCGGAAACTCCTCAAGACCTTCCTCTTCTCCTCTGCCTTCTCTCTACCTCTCCCCTGCTAACCTCCGCTTTCTACCTGCTATCCCCTTCTTCTGTTCAGCTTGCTGATTGGTCACCTGGCTCCCCCTCAGAACCTTACAGGTCCCAGGCACCCACACCAATCCCTGCACTTTCCTCCGGGCTCCTGCACTACTTGCAGCATTACGCACTTCCCTAAGAGATAACCCTCTGCCCTAACACGGCCCTCCTGGACCAGGCCCAATTCCCTTCGCCCATCACTCGCACTTCCTGTCTGGCACTTACACAATCTGAATGCACCTTACCCAGTAAGCTTGTTGTCTGTCTGTTCCTTTGTCTCCCCTTGCCCCCCCTCTGAAACACTTGTGTTAGTGGCACATTATATAGGCACAATAACCTGCTCATATCCCCTCTTATCCTAACTGCTGGTCATGCACTTGCATTGTCAGTTTGTTATGCTTGTAACACCCCCCCCAGCCTCCCCACCTGCCCTGCCCTGCCCCCCAACTACCTGGTAACTCACTTTAATTAGCATAAATGTCATCAGGTCTAGTATGCTTATTATTATTGTAGCTCATTCTGAAATGTCCATGGCCTTATGGATCATTGTATCCCATGTACCCCTAGTTTTGTGTTTAAGCGCTTTTTAAATAAACAATACAATACAATAAAATACAATACTCTGAGTGTTAGCGACATTGGAACTACTTAGTGTATCTCGTTAATGTGCCATAAAGTTTCAGATGACCTTTAACGTGCAAGGACAAACATCATTTGACTCACCAGATTCATACTGTCACCTAACAAATTAACCGACACTCAATTATACAAGTAAGTGTGGGACACTATTTGTGTTAAACACAGAGGTCGTTTGATCAATGCCTGCTTATTAGCTCTGTACGCCTGGCATCAGTTAACACTTTAACCAACCAGGTGTGCTCTAGCTTGTGTTTTCTTAGGAGATATACATAAAGTGCTAACTCTTCACTGCTTACAAGATTTATCATCCCATTAACGGCCTGAGGTAAGAGTTTGTTATAGACTATAATGTTAGATCTATATACTTCTGGCTTGTTGTGCAATATGAACAGCGTCATTAATATCTGTTTTTGAGTGTTTTCATGATACAGGAAGTTGCGATTTGCAATTCCAGACTAGTTGGTCTGTAACTTACGGAGATCACTATACACAACTGAAAATAGAGTTGCTGTTGACAACAAAGATGGCTTTTTGCTCCCGAAGAATTTCTCGATATTTTGTATATATTGAGAGTAAAGAAACATGTTGGGTTGTTAATCTACACACCTATTGTGAAGGAGTGTACCACCATGATCTAATTGTTTTATAAATACTGTGCAGATCAAGTGTTAGTACGAGCAAGTTAGAGTCTAGTTGCACATGTCACTTTATATACACATTTTTTAACTTGCCTAGATTCCACGAGAACGTTTTTAAGGCTGCATTGAATATGCTAATAAATTGTATTTTTCTATGAAAATTGGTAATAATGAACACTGGTTTACACACACATGCTCGAGGTCTGTTGGTTTAGAGTTGTCTTTAATGTCACCAGGGATGACCTTGTAGCATTATACCCTGGAGTCCCTCCTTTTCTTCTAAGAACAACAACATTGATTTGCTACATTTTTAGCACTGATGTAATTTATTTCATACGTGGCCTTATGTGTCACTCATTTTCACAAAACGCAAAGAACCTAAATCTGTCATAAGTGTCAGATATTTATTTTAATACTCTCTGTGCTACGCTCGCAAATCTATCGACGCAATGTAAAATAAGGCAACAAAAGGCAAATAACTGTGCACAAAGCTACATTACCCTCATCTTGCTGAGATTTCTGTAGTCGTAGTAGCTTTCGTATTGTTCTGCAAGTTTTCGGCACAGAATAATTCCATTTTCCCAGCACTGTAAGAAAAAAGCGTGATAAATGAGCACACAAATGAATATTTCAAATTGCATTACTTCCAAACAACCTCATTTCTACTATAATAATTTGCTGATTACACATGCTTTATGAAGTACATTGCACTAGATTCAATTTCATGCCGTATTGGTAATATATAGTTTTCATTGTCATTTGAATAGTCCTTCTGTTGTACCTTTGGAATAGGAGCAAAAACATCCTCGCAAGGGCCTGCAACCTTTGGCTCTCCAGATGTTTTAGACTACAACCTCCATTAGCCATCGTCCACATAGTAAGTGGTGGGAGATCCTGGGAGTCAACATTCAAAACATATGGAGACGCACAGGTGGCTGATCCCTGAAACAGTAAAATTAAAGCTGTACCTTACAACCTGTCACATATGTCTAATACCAGCCATAGGCACTCCACAAAGCACATGGTTTCAAATTGTACCACAGAGTACTGATTCAGGAAGTACCTCTCTTCCATATGCGTGTTGTCCCCTGATTCTATGACAATACAGGAGGCAAGCATTATGCTTCTCTTTCTGTTTAACTCAAGCAACAACCTTGAAAACATCTGAACTGTGTATTATTCATTAAACTACATTTCCCTTAACCCAAGTAAAATGTCGGTAGTCCATAACAACCAATGACAATGAACTACCAATCACAAAGCTTTCCATCCTAGAAGACCGACCTCTTCCAAGTTCGTCTTCTTTCTTTGCTGCATGAGCAGCAGATAAGCATTCCTTCATTTGGCTAACAGGGTTGCACGCTGTGGAGGCTTTATTTACATGGCTCGTCGAAAGTGGAGGACTTTGACAGAGACGCTCACCTTTTCCATAATAATCTCTGTATGGTCACCCTTCTGGAGTCGCACCGGAACGCACCGCCCAGCTACACCAGCGTCAATCGCGGCCCAAAACCACAGCCCAGAGGTGGCCGGTGTAAGAGCAGGGCCTCATCTCAGTTGCACTGACCCACCACCAAAAAAATATGCCAATTAAGCAAAATCACTAGGGATCGATGATCTTACTAGGAACCAAAGGAATGGTCAGAGGAGGAGAACAAGACACAGGATATATATCCCTTGCAGTCCGTTTCAAAAGATTCCTCTGCTCCCCTGTGGCGGCCCTGATACAAAAAACTGTGGTGGATATGTTCGCTCCTATCCACCTGAGGCTAGAGGAAGTGGAGAGCAACTTGAGAGGAAAACCTCACCCAAGAGTAGGGTTGCAGAATAGGAAATGCATGAGGGGGAGTGAGAGCTCCCGTAAGAGTATGAGGACCTCTATGAGCCCAACCCAGCAGACGAGAAACTAAATCACTGAAAGTACCTTAGAGAAAGTGATTGCAAGCTTCATCAATGCTTTTAGAAGGCTTTAAAAGGCCTATTTCAAAGAAGAAACACCTGACACCAGGCCCTTAAGCCTGGAGGTAGTAGAGAAAGGACAGGACGTAGAGGTCTCGCTTTTATCTGGTCAAGGGACAGATTTGGAGGAGTTGCATGATACGCCAGAACTAAGGTTCGACAGGCCCCAGGAAGGACACCTATAGTTGTGAAGAGACACCTCTAGATGCGTCCACGGGCTTGAAGGTGAGTGAAGATGAACAAATGACTTATTCCATTAATCTTCTTTCTAATGGATGTCCCTACCACAGATTCCTCATCGTAGATATCTTTTTACAGCTTTAGTAGATCTTGGATATTTTCAATAACAGAGGGCACCTCGACCCACGGCAGACTTATGATCGGACATGACATCAGTGTAGGTATAAATAGCTTGCACAGCACCCTATTGCCTTTGTTCAGTTGTGCTTTCCTGGTGCTCAGCCGTATTGGGTAATTCGTTTTTTAAAAAGTCAATACTGATGGAAAAAATCTTGAAAGAAGCTGAAAGAGAGAAAAAGAAAGCAAGCTCTTAATTGAGGGATAGGATGGGAGGGCGGTGAATAATTCATGGGAGGAAGGAATCTATAGAAATTTTTGTGTGTTCTCTCCGAAGCCAGGAAGGATACAAGGGATTGTACACAAGATCCAAACACCACTCAGAAGAGTATTTAGATTGACACTGTACCAGCTTCCTGAGGCCAGAAAGAAATAGTCAAGTTGAAGAAAATGTTAGACCTAGGCATAATCGAAAGATCCTGCAGTGAGTAGTCCTGTGCTCTGGTACTGGTACCAATATTTGACCATAGCTGGTGCATTTGTATCAGTTTTTGAAGATTAAATGAAATATCTCATTTTGATGCATACCCCATGCCATGAATAAATTAACTAGTGGAAAAAGTAGGAGACGCATAGTTCATTTCAACAATGGACTTCACAGAGGGTTATTGGCAGATGTCCCTATGTGCAGATTTTTCCCCTCTCGATTTGAGCACGATGAAGCAGGGCTTCACCTCTATTGTTGACCATGTTGCCCCACTTAAAATATTGAAAACTAGAGGATGGGGAAGAATCCTGCAGATCCCTCACTGAAGCACTGACTAAAGTCTCCTCCCAGGTGGCCAGGGAAAGGCGGATGCTTCCTGATTCCAATCCTGGGTGTGGTGTACTATGGGAGGATCACCTGGGTGGAGACAGGGCCCAGGGCGGTGAGGAGATTCTGTGGGATGAGATGCAGTAGTTTTCTTCTGACAGGGAGATTCTTACCACTATGTCAGAAGAGGTTAAGGCTTATTGTCATTTTAATGTATCCCAACCTCCTATTTAATCTAGGATGGTAAACCATAAGATTGTAACACCAAAACATATTATACCAAAAGAAAGAATCCCTTTGGTCCCTAAAATTAAATGCCCTCCTAAATACCAAGGGTACACTACAAGGGATGGTGGAAATGTTGTCTTCTCTAAATCATCTTCCTCTAACAAAGCCTACACTCCCCCCGCCCCTGTTAACATTACTAAGGGAATTAAATCTACCCTTAACAATACACAAGAAGTAGAAAAACCTAACTTTGATAAAGTAAACTATATGTCCCAGAATCCTATAGGGGCAGAGACAAAGAAGAGGGCTGAAGAAGCATATAGATGTAGATATAGAAGACAGGTAATTAGGCCTAACAGCCTTTGCAAGGGTCAGGTAATTGGCAAAAATGGCATGAAGGAGACACCCAATTGGCGTGGCCAGACCTGACACACACGTGCTGCAGAAGGGTGTGGGTCCCAAGTGTGCCCAAAGCCGTAGTACAAATGAAAGAAGTTGGGAAGGTGAAACAGCCCACAACCGCAGTGTTCCTGGAGCCGGTGAGTGAAGCTCATCGTTCCGGTTCACTCAGAGAACCTTGCCGGTAAGTGTTACCAGCTCTAAAGTAACTCATCTAACAGTAGAAGAGAGTATAAACTGTTTGTATTTGTGAAAAGTATTGGCAACAATGGAAATGTATCAGGCACACTAACAGGGAAAGCTGTATTGTTTGCATAAGAAAAGCATCCCATTTTCCATTGTTGAACTATTACTGTGGTCGCGTGTCCCTAATTAAATCCTAACGTTGACTTTTCACAATTGTTACAAGTACATACATCATCAAAGGAAGGTTGCATGTGTCCAATTGTGAGTTAGGAAGCATCTCCATTATATTACGTGAGCAAACAATCACTTACTGTCCTTTAAGGTTAAAGATATACCTTAAAGAGTGGTTGAATGTGCCTAAATCTGCCTTTCCTTTGAAGACTGAACCTTGTAGTAGTAAGAACAATTATTCTTTAAACCCAGAAGTTGTTGTACTAATGAGAAGAACAAGCATTACCCAAGCCAAGAAGCAAACCCTTTCTATAGCGAAGCAAGTCCTGTTTAGACCTATCCACTTGATATGCAAAGTTGTTAAAGGTCCAGTGTCTTCTGATACAAGTGTGATTTTTATTTTATTAATCTTAGTTTGCATTCAAACTTTTTACATTTATCCATTTCAGACTTTTTACATTTATCCACATCTAAACATTTCTTAATTGTTTGTCTTTCATTACAGCTTGTGTGATATTTTTACCCGAAGTTGGAAGTGTGGCAATTCAGCTCTGGGGTAGCTACTGGAACCAAGAAGGTGTGAATAAAGCTGGTGAAGGGAGCTGGCGCTTGAACAGAAGATTGAGCAAATAATCTGTAATGCTGAGACTGCTGAAGTGGAGAGAAAGTTTGTCTTGAAGCAGAGGCAGGTTATACATGTGGCAGTAAGGTAGAAAGAAGAGGCAAAGAGGCTGCCCTTATCTTGGAGCATAGGAAAGATGAGTGCCTTGCCTACCCGTAGAGGTCGAAGTGTCCTGTCTTTATATGCCTAATAATCCTTAAAGTTGAAGCAGAAATATCAGAACTGTGGTTGTGTATAACACTGTCAGTGGATGTTACACTGAAGTTGGTTGAAGTAGTGGCATACCGTGGAATAAAGGAGTTTGTTCCCATGGTAACAGTAGTAGAAGAGTGGTTGCCAAGGGGAAAGCAACAACCAAAGAAAAACTATCCTGATAATTATACCAAATGCACTGCAGAGGCCATAACCACTTGTACAGTTGTATAAGGAGAAGTTGTTAGTATATTTGTTGAACTGTGGCAAAACAATATTGGAAAAAGGATAAATCAGGATTACCATTGGTGTTATTTTCTTGGCTGCAATTGGAAGTGGATATTTTCAACTGAAAGCTGAAGAACTGTTACCAGTGTATTTTTGTTTTCTGTTTTTTTAAATCAGAAATTGCTTTAGTTGAAATGTCAACTTTTTCAATACAGTGTTACAATATAAGTAATTAAATAATAGCATTTGAGAGACTATATGATTATAAACATAGTGAAAGCATATTAAACATCAAATCGTCTTCAAATGTTATAGAGGCTGCTGGGGAAAGAATTACAGTAATATGGATAAATCAAAGTTAAAATAGCTGTGATTAACTAGAGTAGTGAAATTAGCTGATTACACGTTGATTCAGGCATTACAAAGAATCAGACAAGATGTCATGAAGTTATTTTACCTACTTATTTAACCTACAGGTCTTGAAAGTAAAGAGCACAATTATTCACTTCTATGTCACATTGAATGGTACGGTGGAAATAAAACTATTGTCATGTCTCCCAGTGTTCGTCAGCATCACCCACCAGTCATTCACCACCATCGGAGCTCACGTGACTTTCGTGTCCCTGCACACGAACGGCAGCGATATCCCGCCAAACAAAGGAGACCCGTTCATTACGGCCCGAGGGCTCTTCGCCCCTTTCTTCACTGGCACCTCCCTTGGAGGTTCTCGCACGACTGGCGCTGCCGCTTGGGCACACACAGGACCGTGCGTCACGTGACGAGACATCCACAACGGCCTTCGTCATCATCACGGGTCATGTGACACGGACCCTCACGTCCCCCACGTGATGTGAATCAGGTGACCCTCCAAACAGTTAAAAGAAGCAGGGAAACACGGAAGCACCGCTTCACAGCTGCTTCTTTCACGGACTGCTTTGGCGTTTTGGATACTCTTGACTACTACGATTGCTCGACCACGGAACGTTACACGGATTGTCTCATCTCTGCCCCGGATATCACGTTGCTTTGTCTGCCTTGTTGGAAATCATCCCTGGATTGTTAACCTGCTGGTTTCCATTTCCTCTTACTGGTTTCTTGACTCGGATGTGTTCACTGGACTGCCCACGGATCTCCTCTAGCTGAATTTTATGGTTACCTTTGGCCCTCGACCTCGGAACTGCTTTTTCTGGACTGCTCACGGATTGCCCTACGTATTTGTCTCAGGTGTTTCCATCTTCCCGAATACTGTCAGAGAAACAACCGACCAGTGTATGCTGTACCCCCACTACTCCTCCATATCTCACAGGCCGCCATCTCCCTCACCTTTGGGTAAGCCCCTTTCTGAGCTTCTATCACATGGTATTGTTGTTCATTCCCTGTTTTGATTAACTCTCCATTGCCTTACAGTGGTCAGGGGGTCCTTTGGCGTTTCTGGTTCCTGATCAACGGCATTCTTCACCTGTGACCTCAAGTGCCGCACGGGTAGTGTTTTTTTACTTCTGGCCGTGTGGTGCTTGGGGACGGAGGTAGTACTAATCTGCACGACCACCAAGAGTTGAACAGACTGTGAAGCCTCTCTCCTTTTTGGTCGTCCAGATTATGAATACCTCGGCCGAGGACCCTGTGACCGCTCTAATGCAGGCAGTCGCGGCCCTTAGGACAGACATGGCCGCAGCTACGACTGCCATTCACCATCGCCTTGATGCCCTACAGAGTGCTCGTCACCCTTTACCCGACGACACTGACTTCGGGGACACCCCAGCTCGTGATCCACCATCTTCCACTCCACCCACCACGCCTACACCCTTGGTTCTCCCAACCCCGTTCCCCCTTGCAGCCCCGGAAAGATACCAGGGTGACCCGAGAAAGTATCGTACCTTCCTAAATCAGTGCAAGCTCCATTTCCTATGCCGACCCCAAGCATTCCCAGACTCTGTTACCAAGGCCGCTTTTCTCCTCTCCCACCTGTCGGGTGTAGCAGCCACCTGGGCGAATCCCTTATTGGAGAATGACCACCCGGCACTTTATGATTTTGACCTCCTGATAAACGAGATGGCCAAGGTGTTCGACACTAGATACAAAGCACACTCTCGTGACTTGGAATTGCTCGACCTCACACAGGGCAAACAAACACTCATCTAGTACATCACTCGGTTCAACCAACTCTCTGCGGAAACATCATGGCCGGAGAACAAAAGAGCTATTGTGTTCTACAGGGGCCTCTGTAGTGCAATGAAGGACGCTCTTTCTGTGGTTCCCTCTCTCCCGGCCGTTTTTTCGGACCTGGTGGACCTAGCCCTGCAGGTAGACGCTCGACGCACGGAGCGGAGGGCAGA
Source organism: Ambystoma mexicanum (assembly GCF_040938575.1). NCBI lineage: Eukaryota > Metazoa > Chordata > Amphibia > Caudata > Ambystomatidae > Ambystoma > Ambystoma mexicanum. Next base: position 44,028,211 of record NC_090936.1, on the reverse strand, counting down.
AGCCGGTCTTTCCATGCAGTCACCTCCCTTGGGGGACACAAAACCCGAACCCATGCAAATAGGGGGAATACGTAGTCCTATAACCCAGGCGGAGCGAGAACGCAGAAGGACAGATAACGCCTGTTTTTACTGCGGTATCAATGGACACTACGTCAAAGAATGCCCCCGTCGCCCAAGAAACAAGAATCCGGGTTTTCCGGAAGCTCGCCCTTGAAACCGGGGGGACGGGCGAGCATTTCTTTGACCCCCACTGAGCCCTCGTTCGTTCCCATTAGACCGATTATTGTCCAGGCTCTATTGAAACCTACCGGGAATTGCATTCACCCAGTGCATATAGTAGTTGATTCAGGAGCCACGGGTTGTTTTATAGACATCGCGCTGGCCCACCACCTCAACTTGCCTCTAATAACAAAGAAAAACCCAGAACCCGTACAAGCGGTGGACGGTACCTCCCTTGCATCTGGCCCAATCAAGCATCAAACTGCTCCTCTAGAAGTGGTGATCCAGGACACCCACAAGGAAACCATGTCCTTCGATCTCATCGCCACACCGCAATTCGGGATCATTCTGGGTATTCCATGGCTTAGGCAACACAACCCGTTGATTAATTGGGGCACTGGACAAGTCTCATTCGAGTCCGAGATCTGCCAGCATTACTGCTTAACAGAACCCGAGATTATCTCCAATCCTGCTAGTGTCCTTGGGGCCTTGGCTGCTTTGCACATGAACGATGGGAACCCTATGGTCACCACACCACATATGGTTGGAGCCGTTCAGGCTGGAATCCCCAGCGAATACCATGACTTCCTGACTGTTTTTGACAAGGCCTCTGCAGAAGGCCTGCCACCTCACAGGCCATATGATTGCCCTATAGATTTGTTCCCTGATGCCGCGATACCAAGGGGCAGGATTTATTCACTATCACAGTCGGAGGAACAGGCCCTAAAAGAATACATCCAACAAGCCCTGCGGTTAGGTCACATCCGACCCTCCAACTCACCGGCTGCCAGTCCTATATTTTTCGTCCCGAAAAAAAGAGGGCGACCTACGTCCCTGTGTGGACTATAGGCGTTTAAACGCCATCACCGTGAAGAACCGTTATCCTATTCCCCTCATCTCCACGTTATTAGACAAGTTAACACATGCGTCCATCTACACCAAACTGGACCTCCGGGGGGCATACAATCTGGTCCGCATGCGTCAGGGGGATGAGTGGAAAACAGCGTCTTGCACCCGACAAGGCCTTTTTGAGTACACTGTAATGCCTTTCGGCTTATGTAATGCCCCAGCCACCTTCCAGCGCTTCGTCAACGAGGTATTCAGTGACATCCTAGACGTGTACGTGGTGGTCTATCTAGATGACATATTGATCTTCTCCCCTACTCTGGGAGACCACATCGTCCACGTTAGGGAAGTCTTGGCTCGCCTAAAAAAAAACGCTTTGTTCGCCAAACCCGAAAAATGCCTATTTCACACCAAGGAGGTCGAATTCCTGGGTTTCCACCTAACGCCTGGGGGTCTATCTATGAACCAGTCAAAGGTTCGTGCCATCACGGATTGGCCTGCTCCAAAGGACCTCAAGCAATTACAATCTTTTCTGGGTTTCGCTAATTTCTATCGGAGATTCATTGCTGGGTTCTCCTCCATAGTGACTCCTCTTACCGCCCTTACCAGTCCACTGGTTCCGTTCTCTTGGAACCCGAAACATCAGTAGGCATTTGAGGAGCTCAAAACCAGATTCGTAACAGCTCCTGTGCTCCAGCATCCCGACCCAGAACTCCCATTCGTGGTGGAGGCGGATGCTTCTTCTTTTGCTTTGGGTGCAGTTCTTTCCCAACCCTGTCCAACCACTGGCCGTCTGCATCCCGTGGCTTTTCACTCACGGAAGCTTACCTCAGCCGAGTCACATTATACTGTTACTGAGAAGGAGATACTGGCCATAAAAGACGCATTGCAAACCTGGCGTCACCACCTCCTGGGGGCCCGATACCAGACCACGATTTACTCCGACCACAAGAACTTGCAGGACCTGGCTATCCTTAAGTGCGTTAACAGCCGACAGGTACGCTGGCACCTGTTCTTCGCAGCTTACGACTTTGTGATTAGGCATAGACCGGGAGCTGTCCATGGGAAGGCCGATGCACTGTCACGTTCTCCAGGGGGGAGTCTCTTCCGTCTTTTCCTGCCACGTTGCTGGAGGGGGGTCATGTCATTTGTGTTTGTACTCCGTCCCCATCCATGCAGTCCACCATCCGTCATTGGGTCTCCCAACATCCACACGCGCTGGCGGAATGGGACCTGGTTCTTCAGGAGGGGTTGCCTTTCATTCAAGACAAGCTATTTCTTCCCACTAGTGACACACGCAACCAGGCACTAGAATGGTCACACGATGCCGCCATCAATGGTCACCCGGGGCAACGTCGCACTCTAGAACTACTAAAACGCTGGTGCTGGTGGCCATCAATAACTACATAAACACATGTTCGGTGTGTGCACAGTGCAAATCACGCAGGGGCCGCCCACTGGGATTACTCCAACCTCTACCGATTCCCCCCAGACCCTGGCACACTGTCTCGATGGACCTCATCACGGACCTACCACGCAGACAGGGTTACGACACTATCTGGGTAGTGGTAGACTCCTATACCAAGATGGCACGCTTTGTACCTTGTATGGGTATACCCTCTGCTCCTACACTGGCCCAGTTGTTCTTTAAATCTGTTTTCTGCCTTTTTGGTCTGCCACAGATCATAATATCAGATTGTGGTACGCAGTTCACGTCCCGTTTCTGGTTAGCCCTGACAAAGCTACTCGGCATTGATGCCCGCTTTTCCTCGGCCTATCATCCGCAAACCGATGGGCAGACTGAGAGGGTGAACCAAGCCCTAGAAAAGTACTTACACTGTTTAACCCTCCAGTACCAAGACACATGGCTTAATTTACTACACCTGGCGGAATTTGCCTATAACAACTCCTTGCACTCCTCCACTGGCTTCTCTCCCTTTTATTCCATGTATGGTCAGCATCCCCGCACCCTTCCATTCCCTGATTTCGCTTCATCCACTACTCCTGCTGCCAATACCTGTGCCCGTGATCTGGTCTCGGTCCATGCGCAAACCCTAGTCCACCTGCTCGAAGCCCAGTTCTCCATGAAATTAGCGGCTGACAGAAAACGGGTGGCGGCTCCCGAGTACCGGGTGGGGAATCGGGTATGGTTGTCCTCCCGCCACCTACACATCCCTGGCTGTCGCAAGCTGCTTCCCCGGTTTGTGGGTCCCTACCGCATTACTAAAGTCCTGAACCCTGTGGCTCTACGGTTGTCTGTCCCTTCCACCTGGCGTATCCATCCGGTTTTCCACACCTCCCTGCTCAAGCCTTGCCTAGGTCCTACCCGTCTCGCTACCCCTCCTGCCCCTGTCTCCTTGTCCTCTCCCGATGTCTTTGAGGTCAGTGCCATTTTGGGCTCCCGCTTTATCCGGGGTCGCTTACACTATCTCGTGGACTGGTTGGGTTACGGTCCTGAGGAACGCTCCTGGGTGCCCTCCGGGGATGTCCGGGCCCATCCGGTTGGTTGGCCAGTTCCATCGTGATCATCCGTCCAGCCCACGGGGACGTGGGCCTTTAGGGGGGGGCTCTGTCATGTCTCCCAGTGTTCGTCAGCATCACCCACCAGTCATTCACCACCATCGGAGCTCACGTGACTTTCGTGTCCCTGCACACGAACGGCAGCGATATCCCGCCAAACAAAGGAGACCCGTTCATTACGGCCCGAGGGCTCTTCGCCCCTTTCTTCACTGGCACCTCCCATGGAGGTTCTCGCACGACTGGCGCTACCGCTTGGGCACACACAGGACCGTGCGTCACGTGAGGAGGCATCCACAACGGCCTTCGTCATCATCACGGGTCATGTGACACGGACCCTCACGTCCCCCACGTGATGTGAATCAGGTGACCCTCCACACAGTTAAAAGAAGCAGGGAAACACGGAAGCACCGCTTCACAGCTGCTTCTTTCACGGACTGCTTTGGCGTTTTGGATACTCTTGACTACTACGATTGCTCGACCACGGAACGTTACACGGATTGTCTCATCTCTGCCCTGGATATCACGTTGCTTTGTCTGCCTTGTTGGAAATCATCCCTGGATTGTTAACCTGCTGGTTTCCATTTCCTCTTACTGGTTTCTTGACTCGGATTTGTTCACTGGACTGCTCACGGATCTCCTCTAGCTGAATTTTATGGTTACTTTTGGCCCTCGACCTCGGAACTGCTTTTTCTGGACTGCTCACGGATTGCCCTACGTATTTGTCTCAGGTGTTTCCATCTTCCCGAATACTGTCAGAGAAACAACCGACCAGTGTATGCTGTACCCCCACTACTCCTCCATATCTCACAGGCCGCCATCTCCCTCACCTTTGGGTAAGCCCCTTTCTGAGCTTCTATCACATGGTATTGTTGTTCATTCCCTGTTTTGATTAACTCTCCATTGCCTTACAGTGGTCAGGGGGTCCTTTGGCGTTTCTGGTTCCTGATCAACGGCATTCTTCACCTGTGACCTCAAGTGCCGCACGGGTAGTGTTTTTTTACTTCTGGCCGTGTGGTGCTTGGGGACGGAGGTAGTACTAATCTGCACGACCACCAAGAGTTGAACAACTATGTTCAGGTGATACCTTTCATCACATTGATTTTAAAAAAATAGGCCTTAAATGGAATTGTTAAAAAATATTTGCCGCTAATAACGTGTCAAAGATTTCCTGAATTCAATTCCGTAATGCTAAAAATGATGAAACAGAAGATAAAATCTGTATAACATTCATAGTTAATTTAGAAGAGGGCTAAAGAGCGGACCTATGATTGAATAATTTTTCATTGCATCAATTATATATGTTGGATTTTTGGTTTGATAACCTTTGTTTTTACTTGGAACTTACAAGAGCTGGTTCAAGACTTTCCTTTTCCATTTGGGAGGTTGACTTTGGACATCCGTGAGGAAGGGATTTACCCAGGACAGGTTAAGGTTATCGAAAATAATGGTTATTTGTTGTTCACTCTTTTATGTGGATTATGATTTCCGTTAAATGTTTTGTTGTTTAGTGTGAGGGCCAGTTTGTTTATGTTAGGACTTATTCCTTTAGCCTTTTGACTAGGTAGGGAATTACCTAACAGAGTAGGACTAGTAAGGATTTATTTGAAACCTCGTTCTTTAATAAAATGTTTAATTTTGAAAAACACATAAGCAGTTGTCTGCCTCGCATTACTGACCCCTTACACATGGTGTTAGAAGTGGGATAGGAATCAGCTGATACAAACTGGGGATCCTATATGTATATGGCAAATTCTGCTCAAACAGAAGCTGAGTCAGAAAAGTGTTGGTTTGAACCTATTAAAACTTCTTCTGCTACTTATACTTCCCGTTAAAGATCTGGTCCTGAAACCTCCCTTCAAGGGGAGTGGAGGAGCTTTGATTCTTCCTCCATCCAAGGAACCAGGGGAATAAGAGAAGTCCCTTGTAATCATTGGCCCTTTAAGATGAATGTTGATATATTTGGGAGTAAAGAGAATAACATAACCTCTCCCAATATATGGTACAGACCTATACCTTTTATAACTGAAAATGGATGTTAAATTCTCTACCAGTGGGTTGGAATCCCCAGAAAGAATGTGTGAATCCCTTCTCTATAACCATTCTAGGATGGGGTTTGTTTTTCAAGCCCAACCAACCAAGCCATTCTTTCCACTAGAAGACATGTGGAGAGTAACACTTATAGGGCCTCATTACGAGTATGGCGGTAAATGGTAAAATTGGAGGTAACTGAGTTGCCTCCAATTTTACCACTATGCCAAATTATGAGTTTTGGATTTGAGTGGAAGATTTACCTCCAGCAAAACCCTGGAGGTAAATCTTGCCACTCAACGCCAAAAAGAATCAGCAGAATTACTGCTGCTGTCATCCTGCAAAAAAAGCCCCATTGGGTCCAATGGACCCAAAATAAATGGGGATTCACACCGCTACCACCAAGTGGCGGTAACAGTAAATCTGTTTGGTGGTATTTCAGGGGATTTTCCTCTGAAATACCTCCAAACTCGTAATTAGGTCCATAATCTTTTCTTTCCCCGTTCTTATCAAGTACCCAGTAGGGACAAAATCATCATTTCACTAAAGCGTATGGTAAACGTTACATCAGGCTCAGCTGTGTTATCGTATGCACATAAGTGGAGAGAGAAAAAAGAGAATGTTAAGGGTGCTACCTCTGATGTTTGATGAGAAAGAAAGAAAAATCGCCATTTTAAATTTGTCACATAAATTAGCACAAGTTAAGAGAGGTGAGCTGGTTGGACTTTTGGTCCATGAAACCCCATGGAACTCCCTGTCCCAGTCTGATATTAGGCAAGAAGATGGAGAGAATCCAGAAAAACAATCTGAAATGAGGGGGTCCCAGAAATGTTTTCACCTGACTCACAGTGGGTAACAGAGAACATTTCTCAATTCAGTTACACGCAGAATGAGTCACGCTTAAGACAGGGAGAAAGCATAACTCCAGAAATCTCCCTAATATCAGAGATTCTTCTCCCTGAGAAAACAGGAAATTGTAATACCCCTGAAACTGTGGTTGTTCCAGTTGATGCTTTAGAAAGTGATGGAACAACTAATAGAGGTCTCTTTAGTGAAGGCTCCAGATGAAGAAAGTCACAACCTTTCTGTCTTACCGTCACCTGTGGAAAACCTTGATACTTTAGAGACAGAGTATTGTGAAGTCTCCCAGTCTAACATTTTTCAGACCTCCTCATTGGGTGATATTTCCACCCCGTCTGATGAAGAGATTATCGAGGTCAGCAAATTCCCTGACAGGTGAGAATGCAGAGGAACGTGTTCTCCAAAAGCATTATGTTTCTCTTGTAGGGAGCATGGTCATAGGGTTAATCTAAAGGCCCCAGAGCGAGTAAGAGAGAAAAGGCGGTTGGCTTTCGGCCTCCACTACTAGCTAGCCAGCGGTTACTGTTCTCTAACGACCACTTTAGAATTTAGGAAAATCTGGGCTAGGCTGAAGGGAGACCCAGGAAAGACAAGTGAGAGAAAGAGAGGGACAATCCGTATTGAAAACCTATTAAAACCTCTAATAAAAACCCTTCAACTGTCTTCGAGAATTGGTGTGCTCTTGAGGCCATCTGTAACACTCCACATTGTAGAAGTTAAAAGTGATAAAAAAATATAGCTTACTTTTCCCCTGTCAAAGTTCTGGATGATTGTCAGATGTAGTAACTCCTTTCGTTGCCACTCCGTCTGCATTGGATAACTGAGGAATTCTCTCAGTGGTCGGTCGGACCACTCCAAAAGCTCATCATACAACAGGAGAGTGTAGGCAGCCTCTGTAAGGTAGTGTGCAAAGGGGAACATCAGCCACATTCAAGAACAAACAGCAGAAAATGACAGTTAAAATAAAAGAACTGAACATTTTTTAAACTAAAGGAAACTTATTTTTTTTATAAAAAAGCTTTTTCTGAACACGAAAACAAAATGCAAACCAAAGAATATATACTTTCAATTACATTAAAAAGCAAGATAGCAGGAGCATAGGAACATTTTTAGCAATCAATCTTCAAATAATAACTTGCCCCTTTCCCGTGAAAATAGGGCAAGAAGTGGTACATTGGCACCCATAGGCAGATGATTTGGTGCCCCTCAACCACATGCCTAGAGGCCATCAGTGCCGATTGAATGCTCTTGCTAACTTTGCAGGTTGCAATGACATAATAGTTAATAATGCAAAAACTAAGATTTACTTTTAAAGCCCCCAGGAAAAATGTGTATACAAATTTTAAATGGTATTTTAAGCAGCAAGCAGTTGACAGCCCCAGTTGTTACGTATTTTGTTTTTTTTCATTGTCTACAAGTGTGAAGAATGTAGGTGCTTTTAAGCAGCTAAAGAACAAAGCTTCCAGTTTTGCTGCCCAAGATGCGATCATAAATTGCAAATATGGGCAATTCTCCCTGCTTCCGGTAGTGGAGTTTTTTTTTAAGTAAACGTTTCTCTGACACTAACTTATGGAGCAGAAACAAGACTTCAATTTCCTGGAATTTGGTGGGACGAGGTAGAGGGAGTCTTTTGGAAGCAGGTACTTAGTCTGCCACAGTGTGTTCCCAATTGTGCCCTTAGGTATAAACTGGGTCTCGTCTCCTTCGAGGCAACGGTTTGTTGGAAAGAGTTGAATCTGCTTTGTAAAATTAGAGGTTCGCTCTGGAATTCGCTCAGTAATCTAAGGGGAAGGAAGTTAAACCATGCTTTTGACAAATGGATAGAGGAATGCACTAATGTTTTGGATGAGATCTGGACCAGCGAAGAGCTGCTAATGGTAAATCGCCTTGAAGTTAAAAGGAAAATATACCTACACGATTGGATTAGAACATCAGAGACAATAAAAAAAATATAAATCCTTGGCCCATATGAACATTTTAGAAAAGCTTCTAAACGCAATCCCTGAATACATAACACATTTTCTAAATGCCCAATGGAGCTAGAATTCCTGAGATTGCTTCTAAATCTGTATCCTACAAACAAAGTTTTGGATGCCAAAAATAGTACTCCTCATTATGATCGTAAATGTTGTTTTTGTGCTGGGTTGAATGAAGTGGAGACCTTCTGCCATCTGATTCTTGAATGTAATGCCCTAGTGGCTCTCCGTTCACAACTCTTCGCTCCCCTGATGAAAGATTATAGAGCTCTGTCCACTGATGATGCAAGGAGTACAATTATGGAATGTCTGCCGAAGTCCAGGGATTTTGCTGCTTTGCACTTTGTAATGAACGGTTTGCCCTATGAAAGCACGGGAGGCAGTATGTCGCGATAATCAGATTATGTTATATTGAGGATACTATGCCTTAACTAAATTGTGTGTGCCACGATAGAGATGGATTTTATTCAACTAACTTAATTATGTGTTCGATTTTTATGCAAGTATGATTATTTGATTATTTTTTATAAGTTTGTACCTGTTTTTGATTTTCCTTTGATATATTGTGTTAAAAGTTCTATTATGAACTAATGAACCTTACATTAAATAACCAAATAAATCATACAGAATACTACAAATCAAAGGGACTCACAAAACAAGAACACAAATAAAGCACTGATTGCGTGAACTTTTAAAAAATACCTGTAGAGTGGAACCATGATAAAGAAGAGTTTTCTACTTTTTAAGTATTAGCAAATGGCACCACAAAAGTTTAAAGGTGTAAAACCAGACACAATGAAATGTGGAAAGGGGGTTGAATAAGGACAGAATATCAAATTACTTACCAGAGGAAATGTTCTTTCTGATGGATGTTCCACCCACGGATTCCTCATCTTGGATATAATTCTGCCTTAGCAGCAGTCTTCGCAAAATGTTCACATACAGGGGATGCGTTGAATGCCCCTCAGAGGTCGTCGGCATCAGGACTGGACATGCCGTCAATATTGATACAAATAACTGGCACTGTGCCCCATAACCTCAGTTTTCTCAGATTCCTCCTCTTATACTCCCAGAACAGTACTTTGTTCCTTGGAGGAGGGAAAGAGAGTGACTCCCTTTACAATTTTCTTACAGCATTTTGTAATACTGCTCTGCCGAATCGGGCATCCTGGCCATATAGGTTATCAAGGCAATAATGCTTAGCAAGCATGTGCAATGATGACAACGTTGCTGCCTGGCATATATCCAAGGTTAGAACTCCTATTAGGAGTGAGGAAGAGGATGAGTCTCTTAGACCTTCCGGGACAAATTGCCTGCCATATTACAGCATTCAGAAATGGGTAATACTATCTATATGGATATAGTTTGTTTACTCATTGACCTTACTACCCTTGGGCCAATATAGCCTACAAATAATTGATCTTCTGGTCTAAAGTGGCTTATTCTCACTATGTAGAAACTCAAAGTCCTTTTTAGGCCTAGCCTATGCAATCTCTCTTCTTTCTTTGAAGTATGAGGAGGGGCTTAAAAGGAAGGACAGTCTTTTTTCCTTGTTAAGTGAAACTGACACTATTTCAGGAAGTAAGGACTGGCAAACCCTCAGTGTAACTTTGTCCTTCGCAAAGATAGTGAAATGTGGCTTGTACGAAACTGTCTGGAGCTCGCTCCGTCTGTGCACTGAGGTGGTTGGAATAAGAAAGGCAGTCTTACAGGAAAGAAGCTTGAGTGGGCAAGAGTGCATCGGTTCAAACAGAGCTCCATTAGAACCATTAAGACTAAATTCAAGACTACGAGAGGGGGTGGGGGCAGGAGAACGTACTAGTCTTTCCAAAAACTGAGCAGAGGCACTGTTTACTAAGAACCCTGGTCAGGTGTTTCTTTAAAAAGAGAGTGCTGCTAGATTTCCTCTTGCCAAAGACACAGAGGCTCTTGCAGCACAAGATAAAACAAGAAAGAGAGTACAGCTGCGATGTTGCATGGTAGAGGATTCAAATCTTTAGCTCTGCACCAGCTGCAAAATTTCTTCCAACGGCATCGGTAAAGAGCAGTTATTGGTGGTCTTCTAGCCGAGAGCAACACCTCAATCATATCCTCAGTGAGCTTCGAATATCTGTACCTCAACCCCTCCGTAGCCATGCATATGTCACACTTAGCCTGAAATCTCACCTGTTTATCTTTCGAAATGTTGGTCTGGAGTTTTTCTTTCTTCCGGAACGGCTCGGGTTTTGTAGAGACACGGTTGCGTGTCCTCCGTCGCCAGTGTGCAGGTGAATTCAGACCGTGGTGAGTATGCGTTAAACTCCAGGAAGGATGAGGAGGAATTCACAGAGTCTCGGGAGGAGGGAGGCCAGGAAGGAACCAGGAACGTACTAAAGGCGGTATGGAAGTTAGCGCTATGGCCGGCAAGGCCCCGGGAAGGAGGAGCGCTAATAAGCAAAGGGAGAGAAGGAGGGCTAGGACACAACCAGGAAGGAAGAAGGCGCTATTAAGCACGAGGGGAAAAGGGTACGACCACACTTGCTGAAGTTCGGAAAGTTAGTGTTGAGATGCGCGCACCGCAGGGGCGTGTCTCTTTTCAAGGAACTGGCGAACTCCTGGAAACATTAGAGCAGTAGCTGTGCACTAAGGTCAGCCATGTTGGTTTCACTTTGGAAGGGATGTCCAAAAGGGGTTGAAACGGCATATCATGACAGCATGGAGGTTAACAGTGCTGACATTCGGGTGCAGGATTAGACCCGCTTCTTGCAAGAGAAGGTCTACTCTCTTTGTGTGACATCATGGCCAAGTCCAGAAGGTCCATGTACCACAATCTCCTTGCCCAGTCCGGAGCTATCAGGGTCATGGTTAACTGAACCTTACCAACCTCCTGATGACATCTGAAATGACGAGAATCAGTGTGCAGGCATATAGAAGTGGAAAGTTCCAGTCCACTATGAATGTGTCTCACGGTGCCCCTCAGGGAAATTCCTTGGACCAGAACAGCTCACACTTCTTGTTGGAGCTAGATGCAAACAGTTCTACTTGCGGGGTTGCCCAGAGAGTGACGATCTCTGTAAGGACTACATGGCACAGCTTCCATTCGTAGGAGACTTAGCCCTGCCTTCTCAGTGTGTCTGCCGTCATATATACTCCTTTCCGGTTCGGTGAGTGGAAGACAATGAGATTTGTCTTTGTAGCACCCAACACTAGAGATGCATTGCCTCTCTGTGTAGTGGTAGTGACCCTACGCCGCCTCTCTTATTGAAGTAGTCTATGGCCACTGTGTTGTCCGTCATGATCAGGACTGTTTTCCCTTGAATGAAGGGCAAAAAGACATCCCTGCCAGTCTGATCAACCTCAACTTGAAAAGGTTCATGTGGAGTCTTGCTTTTGCTGAGGACCACAGTCTGTTCACTGTAAGTTCGGTCAAGTGTGCGCCCCAGCATCCGTCACTATTTTTACTTACAGGCAAGGTTTCCAAAATGGTTCTCCTACCATCAAGTTCTCTTTGCTGGACCACCACAGGAGGGATTGTGAGACCCTGGTTGAGACCAAGGTCGATCATCTTGCCAGAGAACATTGACCACTGAGATCTGAGAACCGACTGAAGTGTTCACATTCTCAGCCTGGCCCCTGGAATCAGAAAAATGAAGGATGCCATGAGGCTCAGCAACTGCAGAAAATCCAGGGCTGGCAAAGTATGGGAGTTAGGGAAATTTGGGGTCATCCACTGGATGTTCGAAGCTCTGTATTTAGAGGGGAAAAGCCTTCCCTAAGGAGGAGTTCAAGACCGCTCCAATAAACTGAGGATGACCACAGACAGACCTTATGAGGGTCTGTTAGTGACATTTTAGCATCATAGTCCTCATATCCTATGAACTCTGAAGGCTTTGGCATCGACATCTCAACAGGAAAAAATGGAGTACTTCCGAAAAAAGATATTTTCTAAAGTTTCGAATTGTTTTTATAGGGCGTGATGAGCATGTAGCAAAAAGGAACTGAGGTCATGGGGCATGGTGGCGGCTATTTGCATCAGTGTCAACGTCACTTCCGGACCCGATGCCTCAGGACTGTCGAGGGGTCTCGACGACAAACCCGCAAAGCACCCCCTGCAGGTAATAAATATTTTCCGAAGATTGCACATAAAGTCAGTTGCAAGGGGATTAAATCCCAATACAGCCATTTGTTTGGTGCCTTGTATGTGACAATCCCCTTTTTATTTACTTGGTGGTGGTCTATGGGGTGCTTGTGGGGGCTACGGACCACCCCACAGCTTCACAATACACGTTTGACATATGCGGACCTCAGAATCAAAGGTGTCTTGTCTAGCTGTCAAGAGTGACAGGTTGGGAGGGAGGAGAGGAATCCGTGAAAGGAATATCCATCAGTAAGAGAATTACAGAGAGTTAAGTAATTTGTTCCTCTAATGGATTCCTTCCTCCAATGAATTCCTCATCTATGATAGACATCTAAAGCAGTATGTGGATCTGGAGGAGGAAGGAGTGCAAGGACACCACCTATACCAGAAAACTCGGGAGGAAGGCCCTGCCAACACAGAAGTCCTGCCCTGAAATGTGTGTTGCATAGCCACCTGGCAAATGTCCAAAACAGGGACCACTCTCTGCAGGGTAGAAATGGAAGACAGTCCTCTTGCAGAATGAGCTCTGAAATCCTCAGGCACATCCTTTCCATTGAGATCATAGCATTCTAAGATGAAGCAGAGAATGATCCACCTTCACAGGGTCTGTTTGGTCACAGCCTTGCCTACACAGACACTAGCATAACCCACAAAAAGCTGGTCCCTGATGTCTCTTATCTTTGAGACATAGTCGCTGAGGGTCCGTCCTCAGTCCAGCTGATGGAATATCTTTTCTGATTTAGAAAGACGGGCGGAAGAAAAACCCAGGAAGACACATCCTTTGAGGGAGATGAAACTCTGAGACCATCTTCAGGAGGAAGGACAGTCTCACTCTTAACGTCACCTTTTTTTTGGAGAAAACCAATTAAGGAAGCTTAACAGACAATGCCTGATGGCCACCAGGAAGATCACCCTAAGGGTGAGCAGTCAAACAGGTCAGGAATGCATGGGCTCAAATGGAGCACCCATAAGAAACATTAGCAACAAATTAAAATTCCATGTTGAACCCACAAGCTGGCATAGGGGAAACTGATTGCACAATCCTGTAAAAACGGCATAACTGTGGGGATGTGAGCCCGATCAGGCCAAAGACAGAAGTAAATCAAGGATAGAGCAGATGAAATAGGATCCAAATCCCCTTTCGGGCGCCAAACAGAGAATGTATACCATGTACAAGTATACATTGATTCAGGGCCTCCGAGCTGAAAGGAGAACATCCAGGATATCGTCTGACAAGTCCCACTCCTTGTAGCTCAGCATCTCAATAGCCAGACATAAAGGGTCAGACTACCGAGGTTGGGGTGTACGACCCGTCCCTCTGACTAATAACCTGATCGCCCTCGGCTCCAGGAAATTGATGTTGATGTGCTCACGAGACTCTGTGGGAGACCACAGTCCACTCACAGTCAGTTCCAACAGGTGAGAACCCACAACCAGTTGAGGACGCATCCGTGACTATCGTCACTTGAGGCCCAGGTTGAAAAACTAACATGCAATGCCTTGAGCCACTCAACTTCATACCAGCAGAAGATCTGACATGGGTCCATCAAACTGCAACCATTGGCAACAGAGTAGCCGCTGAAGCAACCACATGCGTAGCAGAGTCTCTGGGACCGCCAGAATGAATGAGGCCATGAGACCCAGAGAGGCAGGAAGGCTGAGGCAGGAACTTGTACGTGCAATTAGCAGACATGTATCATCTTTGAGATGTTTTCCACTCGGTCCTGAGACAACAAGGCTCTGACCAGGTGAATGTCTAAAACCGCCCTGATAAATCGTAGGGGCTCAAAGGTGAAACATGGGACTTTCTGAAGTTCAGGGAAAAGCTCAAGCTGTGCAACAGTCTGCATGTACGGAAGACATTTGCAGACGTCTAGTCTGGGGAGCGAGCACAGACAAGCCAGTCGTCCAGAGAGGGAAAGACATGAATGCCTTCCCTCCTAAGGCGAGCCAGCTACCACTGTCAGCAGCTTGGTGAAAACCCTTGGCGCCAAACAAAGACGGAACAGCAGGACTTTAAACTGGTAAAGATGTTGGCCCACAACAAACCTCAGGTACTTCCTGTGCTTTCGAAGAAAGGGGCATGTGGAAGTCGGCATCCTGAAGGTCGTGGAACACCAACCAGTCCTGCAGATCATGGGCTTGGAGGATCTGAGCTAGTGTTACCATCTTGAACTTGTCCTTTTGCATGTACAAATTCGGAAGCATCACATCGAGTGCTGGGCACAAGCCACCATCTTTCTTTGGAACCAGAAAATAAGTCAAGTTACATCCCTCGCTCTGTTCTGAGTGCTGAACCAGTTCTACTGCACTCTTCGACAGGAGCTGATGGACCTGGAGAATGCTGAATGATTGGGAGACAGTAACCCTGCAGAACGTAGTAAGACCCCCTTCTGCGCCAAACAGAGAAATTCTCTCTTCCATAGGGGACTTGTTGAAGAATTCCTCACAGAGGATTAGCACCCAGGGTGGCAGACGGGGACTGCTACCGCTGCTGTTCCACCTCTGGGCATACCTCTGCCTCTTCCTCTCGGGAAGCATCTGCCCTGTGGTCTCCCATGAGCCACCTGACTTCTACCATGACGGGCATAAGTGACAGAGGGGGTGAAATCCCAAATCCCTTGTGGATTTCGCAGAGGGTTGCTGCACCGCCACCCCATAGACTTCACTGTCACCTTTGAGGACTGGAACCTTTGTAGGGCATGGTCGGCCTTGGCCCCAAACTGGTTCCATGAGTTACATTGCACCACCATACTCATGGCCTTGAAGCATCCTACACAGTAAACTGTGTCGAGACCTGATGTAGGATCTGACGGGAAGCCACCCTGCCATGCTGTACCAGCACCAGAAAACCTTCTCTCACACCCCTCCTCATACCACTTCCACTGCATTGACTACCGAGGACCAAAGGCCAAAAGAGAACTTCTCCAGAGGCATTCACTAATCGGAGCACAAGGCTACCCGAGGCAAACACCTTCTTACCCCAGGTATCTAATCTCTTACTATCGCTGTCAGGAGAGAGAGAAGCAAAGGTGGATGTCTTCAAATTAGCAGTCGCCGCCTAAACCATCAAAATCTCAAGGGAGGAATGAATGCATAAAAAGGATGGACCTAATAGAGCTGGACAATGCTTTCTTGCCAGCTCCCCATTGACGGTGGCTTTAGAGGCAAGCCTTTACCTCTAGTGCCAGAGCTTCCACAGCTACATTGAATGGTAGCAAGGTCTCCTTCTTAGGGCCTTCATCCAGAATGTCCTTTAATTCAAACTGGACCTTTGGTCTCGATGGAGCTGATAACCCCAGGGTGTCAGCACCTTGGTCAGCAACCTCTAGAATGATGTCAGAAATCAGAGCTGGAAAGATATCCAGCTCAGGGGAGGTGTCAAGACCACTAGCCTCCAGAGGTTCAGAGGCAAGAACATGGATGCCTGAACCATCCCCATAACATTCCTCTGGGAAGTCTCTAGCCTCTCTGGAGCCCATGAGTCCCATCCGAAAGGTTATTATGTAGCCCTCCTAATCAGAAATTTGGCTAATTTTCATCATACAAGGCGTCATTGGAAGAGGCGCACACTCTAAAGGGGCTCCAAAATCATCAATTCCTAAGTCGAAGAGAAGGGCAGAACCGGCACCAAGACCTTCACGCCCAAAAGCGGAGCCTGTGAGTGTTGGGAGTCTTTGTTGCCCTTGGTGTCCAGGCCCAAGCCTGCAGGCGTGTGGCAGTATTCCCCGGCGGGTAACCTGCCGGTGTGTGGTAACCCAGTGAATCCTGTAGAAGCCAGTGGCGCTGTCAGCACTGTGTCCTTGGTAAAGATGACATGCTTCTTCAAGAAGGGTGAAGATTGGGCAGGAAATGATACCTGTGGCGCTGCGTCTGGGGAGTGTGATGAATCCTGAAGAGACATCACTAATCCCAAGCCTAAAGTCTCTTCCCATGTGGCCAGTCGAAGTCAGCCGCTACTTGATCCTGATCCTGGTGGTGGTATTCTGAGAGTGGATCACATAGGAGGAGATGACTGTCGAGGGAAGGTGATGGCGCCGACAGGAGGGATGCAGTAATCTTCCCTTATATGTGAAAAAGAATCCCTAATACCAAAATTTTGAAATGGCCTGTTGTCATTAATCAAAAGACTTTAATTGTAAGAGCTTGAAACCTACTTTGGTTGAACATCTTAATCAGAACTTTACTCCTCATTCACATATGCATAGTCCCTCTAAAACTCTTTGGACACCGGAGTTTGATGATTGTTGTTATGCAAGTAAAAGTATTCAACAAAAGCACTTAAAAACCTATGGTAAAACTTTGGACTCCAATTCCCAGTAAGCTTTTAGTACTGGGACGAAGAAGAGGAGCAAAGAGTTAATGAAGATCAATAGTGCAGCCAAGAGGAATGTGCAGTCTAGTTGTTACTCTTTCAATCAGCCGAGCAGGATATTTAAATCTGAAAATCACCCGCAGACGAGAGAAGCTGTAGGTGAAGGAGAAGTCGTGTGGTGCTGAAGAGTATGCAGAGCGGCAAGCGGACTCATGGAGGAAAGCAGAAGCGTGGGAGGAAGCCCAGCTGAAAGGGAGAGGTGCTCCCGAGTTGCAGAGAATCGCTCCGATGTGCCGGAATGTCAGGGGACCCGACAAAGCTGGTGAGCTCCCGGGAAGTGTCACGCAGGCCAAGTCAGCCGCAGAAAAGCGATCAGCAGCATTATCAACCCGAAGAGCAGCACCCATACCGGCAAAAAGGTGTAAGGCTGACAAAGTAGCTGAAAGAGGGGCTGACAGTTTACCAAAGCCCTTCCAGCAGCAATCCCGCACTGCAGCAACGTGAGATTATATGGAGATGCCAGATGAAACCAGTGAGTTGGCCTAATGAGAGAGAAACAATTGTGATTAAGGGCAAGTTTTGAATACAGACCAAATAGAATTATGGAGAGAACAAAAAAGGCAAATGTGGTGAAGTTCTTCTGACATGAGATGTCAGTCTGGAGAAACCTGCAACCAGCCCTGCCATAAAGACGAGGGCAACTGTGGCATAATTCTCCTAGACAAGAGATGCTAATTGAGAGAAGTTAGAACCAGCATTGCCATAAGCCAAAAGACATTGAAAAAGAAGCAAAGTAGTAAAAAGAAGTAAAGTAGAAGAAGGTGTGTAATTTTCGTGACATGGGATGTCAGTTGGGGGAAACTTTAAATAAGTATTGCCAAGAGCCAGGAGACTTTGTAAGAAAGGATAACAGATCTTGAACAAACCCTAATATAAGGGATATCTGTATGTGGAATTATAGTACACACATTAATTGAAGTCAAGCAAAGTTATGCCACTGAGAAAGTAAGATTACCTGGCAGGGGAGTATACCAGGGGATCTGTATGCATTGAGATTAAGATATTCCTACCAGGAGAGCAAACTAGGATATCTAAAGTCTTCAGTGGTACCTTTTTGAAAAAGAGATACCTGGTCGGAGAGTATACAACGCGATCAACGAAGACCAAGAGGAGGGCTATTCCTGGCAGGGGAGTAAACCAGGAATTCCACTGTTGTGCTGAGAAGTAACTTTTTTATAATAAGTCTCTACTGAAAATGAAACTGTTTGCTTTGCCATCCTCAAAACCAAATTGAATAATTTTACTTTACTGTTGAAAGTGAAAAAATGTCTTTGCCATCCTAAAATCTATAAAAAAAAGACTTTCTTTCAATATATTTCAACCTGTGTGACAGAAGGAACATTTACTTTGCTATTTTGAAAAGAACAACCATGAAAGAAACATTATCATAGCCTTTGTTGGAACTTTGGTAAAACAGAATCTTTCAAAATACCTTTTCCTGAAAGAGTTCAGGGGAAGGGAAACTAAACTCTGGAGACAATAATTGCTTTGTTAAAATTGTATATATTTATGATATTACCTAAATTGAATGACTTGAAAACAGAAATTATATTGTATCCTTTTGTTGTTTTGTTTGTTAGTGTGAGGGTAAGGTGTATATTAGACTTACGGTCAATTTGTATTCGTTTTGGTTTCATAGGTAGGAACATCCTCTTTTGGTTAGAGCAAGATTGGCCCTTTTCCATCCCCATTTCATTTAATAAACATTGCTAATGCTGAGAATATTGCAACCTTGTGTCTGCCTCTCTTTGCTGACCTCTCACAGGAGTCCCTGGAGCGATGACTCCTCTTCCTCGAGAACAAAGAAGAATGATAGCGGGAACAAAGGCCTGATGAGCGAGACCATTGGCAGTGGTACTTCTTGTCTTTCTTTGGGGGAGACCTGACCCTGGATAGGTGCTTCAAGACTGCGTGACCTCACCAGACTCACCAGAATGTAAGAGAACTTTCCCAGAGAGACATGAGATGCATGGAATAGCATGACCTGCACCCTGAAGGAATCCGTGAGGGCTCTACAGTACTGGGACCACTGACTTGGAAGGAGCCATTGAATTGTTTTTTTTATTTGAACATTGTAGCGTAATCCCGAAACGTGCAAAGTACACAGAAAAAAGGAACTGAGGTCACGGGGCACTGGCGTCGATATATACTGTCCCAGACGTCATATCTAGTGCAGGGCACATAGGGGCGTTGGGTGAAGCCGTGCTGCACACCATTGTGGCAGAAAAGTTTCAGATGATCAGCTGTTCTGCGGATAAGATTATCATAGATGAGGAATCCAGGGGAGGAAGGAATACATTAGAAATGGTAGAACAACTTAGGTGCACCGTTCGAAGACCAGGAATGGGCAAAGATCTTTCCCCAAGTTAGAAATGCCACAATTAAGGTGATGCGATTCAGCATCTTTCACAGTGGATATATATAACACAGGTGAAAGTGCACACATTTGACCTGCCCGAAACTCAGGATTTCCCTAGATAGATGTCAGCAAAGTTGAGCTGGTAACTGAAACATGGTATGGGAATGCCCAGTACTCCAGGAATACTGACACAGTGTCATGATTAGAGTTAACACATTGGTTCAAGTGTTCTTTGATTGCAACCCACAACATTGTTTTATTGGAGATGTTGCCAGGGCAAAAAAGAAAAGGTTCATGAAGAAAATTGCAGCATTCTTGGTACGACTATTCATAAGAAGGATGGCTATTTCAAGGAAAAGTCAAAGAGGCCCACTAACGGTCTTTGTTAAAGATATTTAAAGATGGGTAACAGCATAGAAAGGGACACTACAAAGATGTAAAGAGCCAAAGAAAGATGGGATCGCAGAAAAGTACTTAGGTTTGCAGGTAAAAGAACTGTAAGGGTGCAGTAGTAAGACTCTGATACAGAGGGGTCATAGTGGTTGGCATCCACTTTTATTTTATTATGAAAATGAAAAGAAAAGCCTATCTTACCCTAACACTAAGAGGGATTTCCCTGCCTCAACCGAAATAGCTACTGTCACCGTCAGGATGTCCAAAAGGAAAAGGTCTCTATGTCCACTGTAAGAATCCTACCTCTGTCCCTCACACTTTAAGTAAATTAAGTAAAAAGGAGGTCTTCCTGACCCAGATGAATGACTCTCACCCTGGACAAAAGAACAGTTCTGGGTGTATTAGTTCATTTAAGTGGTGGGGGAAGGTCTCCATTGCCCGGACTTCCTTAGGCTTGTGGTGCAGTTTGTCAAATGCTGGGGGATGACTCCCTTCCCCGGTCTTCTTCAGGCTTGCAACACAGTTCAATAATTGGTGATGAAATATCTCTGTTACCCAATTGGCCCTTCTCAGGCTTCTTCTCAGTCTCTGGGATTCCCGACACTTGGATTAACAAGTCTGGTTCTTTTTCACCAGGCACTATGACAAAGAAGGAGACATTACTTATCGTAATGTTCTTTCTATGGATCCTTCTCCAGCATATTCCTCATCTGATAGATATCCGCATCCAGCTCTGCTGCTCGGAAAATTGTTCGACAGGGGGTGTAGTGGACCTCGACTCGGCAGTCGATCCGTCTTGCTCGGCACTCAATCGTCAGCTCAAGATACGTCGGGCGTCGTATATATACCATGTCACTACGCCCCATACCACAGTCCCCCCCCCCTTTTCCCCTGAGCTCGACCGCCGCAGAGGAAAACAGTGAGAGAGAAAAAGGCTAAACAGCCCATAAGAGGTTAACAATAACAACAAACTTCCCAACGAGAAGAAAAACCTTGTGGATAGGGTACCACAATGTGCAGAATCAGAAAGAATTGTTTTTTTTTTTTAGTTTTCTGTTTGCGAAAACATGCAGCATGTCAGACAGAAAACAGTCACTCTAGAACCATCACTGGGTGTCTACTCATCAAAATAGACGCGCACCAGCTGCTAACACTTTCTGAGCTGGGATGGATGGAAGGGGAGATGAGGAATCTGCGGGAGAAGAATACATACAAAGAACATTACGGTAAGTAATTTCTCCTTCAATGGATTATATTTCTCCTGCAGATTCCTCATCTGATAGCCTGCCCAAGCAGTGAAACAAAGGAGGCGGCCAGAAAGTTACAGCAGCAGATTTTGAAACACCGCCCTTCCAAAACACGCATTAGCCCCACAGGCGACGTCCATACTGTAGTATGTAGTGAGGATCATGTGGCCACACCTCAAATGTCCCTAACTGAGACCCCCCTTTGCAAGGCCATCGATGCAGAGACCCCTCTGGTCGAGTGCGCCCTGATGCCAGGAGGCAGCTCCCTGCCTGCAGACTGATAGCACTCCGCAATGCACAAAATAATCCACCGGGATAGCATCTGCTTTGTTACCGACAGGCCTTTACGGGCTAAAGAGTAGGCCACAAATATTTGATAAAATTTACAGAATTCTGATGTCCTTGCGACGTAGAAACTCAAGGCCATTTCAGGATCCAGTTGATGGAAGCGCTCCTCTTCCTTAGAAGGGTGCAGTGGTGGGTAAAAGGCTGGCATGTCTATGGCTTGTGACCGGTGAAACACAGATGCCACTTTCAGCAGAAAGCCTGGCATTACTTTAATAATTTAATAATTTGGCATTTATATATAGCGCTACGAACCCTCAGCTATCTGAGCGCTGCTTATTATTACCCACGGTGTGTGGTGCTCATTTATCGACCTCGGAAGGATGAAAGGCTGAGTTTGGCCCCGCCGGGATTCGAACCTGCGTTAGCAGGCTCTGCACGGATGTCAAAGCGAGCGCTCTACTCGCTGTGCCACTTTAAGTGAGACCTTTTCCCGAAAGAAATCGCAAAAAGTGTGGTTTGCAGCAAAGGGCCTGCAATTCGCTGACCCGGTTAGCAGATGTAATCGCAACCAAGAAGACTGTCTTCAAAGTGAGCAGCCAAAACAGTTGGGCATGGGCTCAAAAGGAGCCGCCATTAAGAATGTCAGAACCAGATTGCTTGTTCAGGTAGTGCATGACAACCGCATTGTCCGCCAGAATCAGGACATGCTTCCCCTTCAGATTCAGGGCAAACGCTCTCAGGATTAGCCTGATATTCACAACTCCAGCCTGTTGATATGCCACCTGGCTTCCATTGCTGACCAAAGGCTGTTCACCTGCAAGTCCTCGCAGTGAGCACCTCAACCCTTCAAAGACACATCTGTGGCCACGGAGGCCTGAGGCCACGGAGGCCTGAAGGTTTCCCCCGGCTTGAGATTACTGTTGTTGGCCCACCAACCAAGGTCGTCGACCACTGACCTGTACAACCAGAAGGAATCCGTGAGGGCTCTGAGGGGTACTGGGACCACTGACTTGGCAGGAGCCATTGAAAAGATCTCATGCGAAGCCTGCCCTCTGACACCAGAAAAGTACAGAAAGCCATAAGGCCTACGAGGAAGCATTGGCTCAATTTCCGGAAGGGATCTGGGGTTATTGCATCCAGTTGTTAAAATATTTGATGGAGCCCCTTCTCACAAAATGATACCCATATCTCCCATGGTGCTTTGCAGCAGAGAGGCTTTTTTAGAAACGAAAAAGCCACCATTTATTTTTTGTTCAATGCGAGAGATAACAAGGGTTACTTCCGAAATACCCAGAATTAGCCACAAAGGAAAAAAAGGCCATTTGGAGGAGGCCAAAGGATACAATGGCATCTGCCTAGAGGCGGGGAGGGGGAAAGAGCACACCATGTGAAATTGGAGGGTTAAGGGAGGGAGACTAGTGGGGGAGCTCGGGACCAAATTTTCGCCAGGGATATTGTCACATAACCAGGGTTATAGTAGAAAACAGTATCGGGAATGAAAGTGTGTCACATGAATAACGTTTTTTTTAATGAATAACCAGAGTTATTTGTAGTACATTACTGTTATCAGAGTTATACTAACCGCGGTTATGGGAACCTTTTTTTTTTTTAAAGAGAGTTAAAAAATGTGATTAATACAAGAATAAGTGGAATGTTCCAGCTACAGTGAGGTAGGGTAATTGGTGTGCCTGAAGACTATAGCTTCTGGGTTAGTTTAAGGAACTAAATGATGCAATATGAAAAGTGGAGCTGTCTGAAGGCTGTGCTCACTGGCTATGGCCGAAGGCCATGTGCAGTGGGCCCCCAACGAAACCTGTTGGAGCAACATGTCAAGGGACCACGGTGAAAGGCCATGGCTAGTGTGCTCAAAAGAAACAGTGGCGTGGCCATGCCATGGCTAGTGGGCCTGTAAAGAAAACCTATTGGAGCAATATGTATTGTTCTATGTATTCTGTTGTTATAATGTAAAGCGCTTTGGATGAAAGCGCTATATAAACAAATAAATACAAATACAAATATGTAGAGTGGCCACGGCCAAAGGCTGAGTAAAGCTGGTCATGACTTCCCACATCTGCTGAATTTCAAGGGTTTGGTTGTGTTAAATCTGCACAACTTAACTGCACCTTAACTAAGGTTTTTTTCAGTGAATATATATATATATATATATATATATATATATATATATATATATATATACACATATACATATACATATATACACAGACATATATTTATAGGCGCATGAAGTGCTCCTGCCCTAGTGGGTACAAGGTGCCTCTACCCAAAAAATGTTGCTGTACGTGCGTGTTACTTAGTATCATTTATATCCTATCTTCCACAAGGGTGAGCTTAGTTGAGCTCTCCCATAGGATTCTTTATAGTGTTAAAAGGACAACAGGGAGGAATTAAGATACCTTTCAGTGCAAGCCCATGTTGCACAAGTCTCCATTGGGCCCAAAAATGCTTTCCCATACCTTTTGCATACCATTTGCAATAATATTTTCAAAAAAGTGAGCTTAATCATCTCAAATATACAAAAGGAATTGTACGTAAAGTGTTGTTGATACGTACCATTTCTTAGATTACCCTCTGCTAGGTCCTTCCTGCCACCTATCCTCTTTATGTTCCCATTGTACTAGCAAGGAACGAAACAGGTCAGGCTTCAGATAATCTTGGGAGACATCACACTAATACAAAAAGGACCCTTGATGACTCAGAGAATATTACATCAAGAAAAAGAAATGTATGTATTCAGAGGCTCGCCGAAGAAAGTTTGGTGATCTATATTTTTTTCAGTTTGTAGTGCTTCCGATTTATCAAAGGCAGAAATAGAAACAAGAAGGGACACAAATGTTAATTTTTAGATATATAACATTATTTTGAGTTGTGCCCGTTTCAGATTATTTATACAAATAAATATATATTGTTGGATGTTTGCATTAAAAAAAGAGACCAGAATAAGCCCAGTAGTGGTCAGCTAGAACAGACATAGCGGCCTTTAACTTTGAATGCTTCCAATTTGGCACTTCTTATGAGGACTGGCTGTACTGCTTAAAAAATGTATAGGATCTACATACAATTTTGTTTGCACAGTGCACAATGCATAATACAATTTGCTATGATGGGATAAAACGTGGAGAGGAATATTCACAAATTCATACAAGTACATGCACCCGCGTACACAAGTACGCAATACAAGGACAAAGTGTGCGGGGGTGAAGAGTCAGAGGCAAACCGGAGAGTTGGATAGAGCACAGGCAGTGAGTCATCTGCTGGAATTTGTTGCTTTGTAAATGAAGGCCTGTCCTTCAGGCTAAGGAAGACTCCAACAGCAAGTAAGTACTTATTAACAACAGATTAATGATGATTCCAGGGGACCAAGATGTGGCGTCACCGCTCCTGCTGATATTTATAACCCGCAAGAGGCTTGGTGGGTGGGTGTTTAATCACTGTGCTACCGTTGGACAGCATTCATGCTCTATTGCAGCCTTCCCCAGCCATTATTTTTACAGCTTGAGAACATATTCCTTCCATGAGTGGGCTGATACTGAACAGTTTAATGGCTTGGTTGGGTCACAGGCCAATTTTAGTCTGCATCACCCGTTACACTTGGGAAGGTGTACAAACAACACAATTCTACCATCAAATGTGTGAGATAAAGAACACCATCACTGACCTCCTCAACAAATAGGTAACATATTAAGTTGGCATGACGTGTTCTAGGGCAAGAAACCACATAGGATGTGTGAGGAATCCAAGCCTTCGTCCCTTTTCCCCTTGGGGAGCTACCCCCTTTGGGGCTAGGGAGGTGAACCTGCTAAGCAAAACCCTCCCTAGGATATTGGTAAATGACGGCGGGTTGTACCAGTTGATGCACCCAAAGGCGCTTTGAGAGTGGGCAGTGAAACTATTAACTTTTCTGCACAAAGTGAAGAGTGACAAACGGACATGCTCTAGGACGCCAGGCGTAGAACGTCAAACCAAAGAACAGTCCCCGGTCTGAAAAAAGAAAAAGCACCACCACAAGGGCTCTCGTTCCCCTGGCGGTTCTTCAGAACATCATTCTTCTTCCTCCTCAAGGAAAAGGAGTCACTGCTCCAGGCACTCCTCTGAGGAACAGGCCCCGCAGGTACCTTTACCCACCCAACCCACTACCCCACAGGAATGGGAGGCCTTTCAGCTGAAGATGCATGACATCTTTGCCAAGGCTCTGGTGCCGATGGATTCAGCCACGACGCAGACAGATGAGCTGGCAGAGACTACACAAAATCCCACGACCGTACGCCCTTCGGCCACAGTGAAAATAGACATGAATCCGTCTTGGGGTTGCACCGCTCATTCTTACGAAGTCGGTCTTCCTGTCCAACCCTTTTCTCTGTGGCGCCCCAGGTGGCAAGTTTCCTCTGGAGTATGCTTCACTCCCTAGGGCAGCATTTATGTCTCGAATGGTAGACATTTATGGGGAAGATGAGCCTCTCCCTTTTGGGATGAAACCCTTGTTCCCAACGAAAGTTAAGGAATTTCCTGAGGAATTTTATGGAGATGGAGGAGCTGCTGATTGACAAGAGACAAGTGGTCTTGACACCACACCAGAGTTGGACATGCTCCTTGCTCCAACCCATGGGAAAAACCTGAGGCTGCTTTTCAGCACCTGATAGCAAAGGTGCTTGATACCTTAGGGTTATTGGCCTAGTTACAGTACGACCTGACAGACATTCTGGGTGAAGGGTGGCAAAGAAAGACCCTACTGCCCTTCAATCCGTCAGTGGAAGCACCCGTTTTGGAATTATGGTCAAAACCGGTCCAAAATGTAGACAGGGTCTAGCCAAGAAGCACAGGCTGGCTGCTTCTGACCCGCTATTCCTGTCTTCTCATGCCCCCAGAGAGTTTAGCTGTCCAGGGAGCCACAGCAAAACTGAGGACAACATCTCTACCCTTTGCCCCGGACCAGGAGACCAAACGATTGGACCCCCAGAAAAAAGGTCTTTGGTTCAGGCAGCATAAGGCTGAGATCCAGCAAAGCCTCCAGTGCCTCGGTCAAGTTTATTTTTGGTCTACGGTCTGCAGTTCGTTAGGTGGACAAAAACATCCATGCAGGTAACACGAGGAGAGGAATCGAATCTGGATACTGCTGACTCTGTGCTAGAACGATAGCCATTGGAACACTGTTGAGTAGATACTCATGGCTAAATCCACACCAAACTCCTG
Organism: Ambystoma mexicanum; assembly: GCF_040938575.1. Taxonomy (NCBI): domain Eukaryota; kingdom Metazoa; phylum Chordata; class Amphibia; order Caudata; family Ambystomatidae; genus Ambystoma; species Ambystoma mexicanum. Next base: position 44,001,774 of record NC_090936.1, on the reverse strand, counting down.
GACATGTCATTTGACGGCACACATCTGTTTGGGAAAAGGCTGACGAGTACCTCCAGAAGTTCCAGGCTTTTAAGGTGACTGCAAAGTCTCTGGGCCTAGCGGTCCAGCAGTGACAGTCTGCCACCCCCCACAGAGAAATGTAGGGGTTTTTGTCCCTTCACCTCTTACACTCCCCAGAACAAGCACTGGCACACTTTTACCAGACTTGCAGTCCGTTGCACAGCTCAGGCTTCTCTCTGAACTTCAAAAAGGCTCAAATTTTGCAATCCCAGTCCCTCCCTTTCATCAGAGCAGTTTTGGACACTCGCCTGGGCAGGGCCTTGCCCCCCGATGATTGAATGGTGAACTTCTACAAGATGGTCCACGAAGGGCTCCAGAATCAGGCATTCTGCGCTGCTGGGTCTTTTGGCCTCTTAAATTCGTATCCAGTGGCTCTTCCGTTTTCAGTGGTCACATCAACCCTGGCCCCAAATGACACTTGTCAAGGACTCGTCCCTGCAAGGTTGGGCTGCTCACCTCCAAGACCTGACGGTGAGTGGACTGTTGTCTCCATCGGAATACCAGAAACACATCAATTTGCTGGAGTTGCGATCTATCACGCTGGCCCTGGTCACCTTCCTTCCTTTGGTAGAAGGCAGGACTGTGCTGGTCCTAACGGACATCACAGTGGCCATGCACTACCTTAACAAATGAGGTGGTGTGGGCTCATTGCCTCTGTGAAGAGAGAGATCTGGGATCTGGAGAAAACGTATCTTTGACAGCAGCTCATCTGGCCGGCAAGGAGAACGCCATAAAGGAATACTTGAGCAGACAGACTTCGGCCTCCCACAAGTTCTGACAGAATGTTCTGGTGGAGGGGTTCCCCCGATGTGGGACTCCTTAGGTTGACCTCTTTGCTTCCAGTGTGAACATGAAGTGCAGACGTTTCTGCTCCAGGAAATTTCCACAACAAGGTGCTCAGAGGGACACTTTGCCGGTGGAGTGGGATTTCAGCCTGCTCTATGCATTCCCGCCGATCCCCATCATATAACTTATTCTCAGGAGGCTACACCTGTTTGGGTCCACAATGATCTTGATCGCTCCAGACTGGGCCCAGAGAACGTGGTACCAAAGGTTAATGGACATGTCCATCTGTCCTCCCTGGTGGCTTCGACAGAGAACAGACTTCCTCTCAGCATCGGGAGAGCCAATCCTCCATTTGAACATCACCAGTCTGACCCTTCATGCCTGGCTGGGGAATGGATGAGGTCTATGGAGTGGGGTTTGTCAGGGGATGTCCTGGATGTGCTCCTCTCTGCTAGGAGACTGTGAGGGGCCAGAAATGTGAGACGGACACAAAGGTGATGTTTATTAAATAAAAAGGGGTAAGATGAACTCCTATCTTTCCCTAACCTAATAAGGATGGCCATGCCCACAAAAACTAAGACTAAAGAAAATTGACCTACTGTCCAAAAAGTATCTGACCCTCACACTAATACATACAACAACATAATACAAGGAATGTCTGGCTACTTTTAGTTCCACAAAATAATATATTAATTCAAACTGAAAGGCTTTAGAAAGTACTCCTTGTGACCAGGGTTTAACTCCCTTCCTCTGAATCAAATCAGGAATACCTTAAGCAAAGTTCACATGAAATAAAGTTCTGTGCAATAACACAGTTCCATTCAATGTAATACCAAAAAGTCTCTTTCATTCATTGGATCCTTCCACTTGGAAAGACACTGGGCCTCATTACGAGTCCGCTGGTAGCCGTGCCGGAATAACCGGCCGGCTGCCGCCAGACCGGTAATACCATTCCGCCTCCGTGATTGCCGGAAACACCGGGGCATTACAACCCCGGTGACCCGGTACTTCTGGAGGCGGAATTCTGTAAATCCCCATTCCCATGGAGTCCCGTAGGACTCCATGGGGATGGGGACCATGGAAATACCGGTTTGTCTATGACAGAGCCGGTGTTTTCATGTCCGCCTGCAGGACTCTGAATCAGCTGGTCCGGAAACAACAGTGGTGGCGGATTTACCTCCAACGTTGTTTCCGGTCCGGCTGACTTGCATTGAGGCCCACTGTCTTTCTCCACAAATCCTTGGTTATAAATCCAAAACAACTGTCATTTCCCACAGACTCTTGCTTAGCAAAGTAAATGTTTCTCCTTTGAAACACAAAGTCACTAACCAAGACAATTGTTCTCTTCACATGCGCCGAATAATTATGAGCACATCAAACTTCTTCAAAGGAAACTCTTTTGTCAGGATAGCATAGCAATGCAACAGTTCATCTAGAAAGGTGATAGAATTATCAAGGTCTTCGCAACACACCTTTTTACCACAACCACAAGGTTTAAAACTTTATTCTTCTTTCTTGGTCCACTAGCCTGCCAAGATTAACTACTACTGGTCCCTTTCCTTGTGTACTCGCCTGACAGGATAACTACAATTATTTTGAGTGGTCATGTTTGTTCCAAGATTATCCGCACAACATCCCATTTGAGGAGCTTTGAACAATACTTGCTTCTCATTAAAGTCTCTAGACAATATGGGATAAAGCTCTCCCCAGATGGATATTTCATATAAGGAAAGTTGTACCCTTATTGTCTCTGTATCACTCTTCTATAGCCTCTTGGCTTTTAGCACTGGAGGTTACAAGCTTCTCCCCATTGGCATCTCAGATAAGGAGAGTTGGGCTCCTGTAGCTTTTGTATTCCTTTTGTGCAACCGCTTGGCTGCTGGCAATGCAGGTTACAATTATCCCCCAATTTGTATTGCTTATCAGGAGAGTTGCACTCTGGATGGCCTCGTATCTTTCTTCTGCGACCTCTTGGCTTCTGGCAATGCGGGTTCGAATGAGTCCGCCATGGGTATCCCTTATCGGGGGAGTTGCGCACTGTCCGACTTATTTCATTTGTTCAGTATTCAAAATTATTAATATCACCCTAGAGCAGTGGTCTTCAAACTTTTTTGGCCTGGGCCCCCCTTGAGCAAAGTTTGGGCAGGCTGGGCCCCCCCAAAAGTGCCAGATGGGTAGTATGTACAAATTGCCATGAACTTTTGCGTGCCGTCACCGCACCCTACTCCCAGTACAGACCCTGGGCTCTCCCCACCCTACTCCCACCACTATTCCAGTGCTGCCGCCCATCCTCCTCCCACCACATTCCCATAACACACGCATACACACATCCATACACATTTAAATCAAAAATAAATAGCCATAAAAATAGTTTCTGCAGGGGCCTTGGTGTGGTTGCTAAAATGCCCCGCTCCAGGTTGCTCTGGCCGTATGTGCGAGGAGGCGCAGGAGCACCCCCTCGCACATAGATACATGCAGTGCCCAAGCCGGCATTTCCAATGAGCTATGCAAGGCTGGCGAAGCAAAACACCCCGTTGCATGTGTCAGTGATCATGTGCTGCTGGGGAAATGAACTGTCAAAGGCAAACAGTGTTTCCCTTTGACAGTTCAGCCAGCCCAGGAGCACTCCCTCAGCTGGAAAAAGCAGCTGAGGGAGTGCTGAGTGTTTCACTGGGCTGGCTCCTCGGCTCCTCCATAATGGGTGAGGTGGCCAGTGGGTGGACGCCCCCTCACCCATTATGGATGAGCCGGCATGCTTGGACTGGCCTATAGGGCAATGGGGCGATGACCGTACCAAAAATGCAAAATGCTAGTGTAGGCCAGTCAAAATAGGCCACTTATTTGGCCAATGTGGGCCAGTTTGAGGAGTTACTTCACTAGGCAGCTAGTAGTTTTGACCATTGTTGCTGAATAAATATTCTTTAAATATCACAATTTGTTTACATTTGAACAAAAAACGACCCCTTTGGTACTATTCAAACTGTCTGTGAGTAAAGGACTGAATATCCATTTGCGACTGCTGGCCATTTTTTCATTGGTGCCTAAAACCGTTTTATGGTCCAGTCTGACCATGTGAGCTGCCCTTTCCCTTTTACTCCAATCTAAAAAAATAAATTAAAAAAAAACATTTTATTTTGTACATTTCATGCTGGGCTCTGGCGCCCCCCCTGGGATGCGCCCCACAGTTTGAAGACCTCTGCCTTAGAGTCTTTCGAATGAATTTCACATCTCTCCTAGCAGAGTCACCACTTCCCCTTGAGATCCGTCTCCACCCATGTGATCTTCCCTCATATTACCACCCTCACTGCTTTCCTTTTCATGAACATTACCCCACACTATGTATATTTAGCGGTAAGGATTGGCAATAGGCTTTTTTAGTATATGCCCTTTTATTTTGCTGAGACTCGTATTATTATTATTTGATGGTCGTAGCTTGCTCGCATCTGTAGATTTAGTATTAGATAGGCGTTTATCACACCCTTGTTTAAGTTCAGTAAACACCCATGAACTGTGGTCACTTGTGTCTGTCTTACTGTTGAAACCATGGCTTCCTTTACACTTGGTACTTGCATTTAGTATTAACATTTCTTATGGGTGCTCCGATTGATTGATTGATTGATTGATTGGGCATTTATAACGCGCTTCATACCCGGAGGTTTCTAAGCGCGGACCCGGGGATCGAACCTGTGTTGTTCCACATCGTCTTGCTTCCAAGGCGAGCGTGTTGCCCCTGAGCTATCCTCCCGAAACGAGGGAGACATTTGAGCATCTCCATTCTTGTTTGTTAAGACTACTCACCCTTAAGGTTGATTTTCCAGGTCGCCATCACTTGTGAACTCCATGCGTTGCCAGTTAAGCCTCCCTATTTGGTTTTCTCCAAAGAGCAGGTGGCTTTGGGAGTTAGGCTATACTTTCTTTCGAAGGTAGTCTCTGATTGTCATCTCCATCATTTCAACTCCATACAATGCCCAAACCACATCCACTAAGGCATTGAAACTCTAGCCCCGAGTAAAAGAACCACAAGGTGAATGACCTACAAAAAGAAACAATAACATAGCTGCACAATATCCAGAGACCACCCACAAACCTACTAAACATTTCCTTTTCTTTACTACACTCCCTCAACACACGCACCCACATGGGCTAGTGAACCACCCTGCTAAACACACAAACCGCATATCACTCTCAAAGCAACTTACAAACCCCAAAAGCCTCCTAAACCCAACAACACAAACACTGTATGCCCCCCATCCGGGGGGCAATAGGCATCCAGTGCACAAAATAAATCACACTCAGAAAGCACACACGCACAAAGGCCACTTACTTCTGGTTCTACATGCCGCAAGAGCTGAGCACAACACCTGTCTTACCCCTCTCTTCCTCTATAACCAAGCCATCCCACTTTACCTTACAGAGCCGCAAGAATGGCTGGATACCATGGAAATGGCAGCGGTGCATGGTATAAATCAGCATAATATAACATCTGTCTTAAAAGATACATCTTACTGTCATTTTACATCCGTCTCATCCTTTTAAGGGAGGACGGCAATTCCATCGGCTGGACCTGGTGTGGGTCCTCAGCTTCTACATCTCTCGAACAAGGGATAGCAGGAGGGATGACCCGCTTTTTGTTGTTATGCCAGTGCCCATTCTGGCAGGGATGCGACTAAACAGACCGTGTCAAGGTGGATCTTCCTCTGTATCTTGGAATGATAGTATCTGGCTGGTAATGATGTACCTGAAGGTCTCAGGGCTCATTCCACCAGAGGGCTGGCTGTCGCCTCTGGTCTGAAATGTGGAGTCCCTGTTCTAGACATATGCCAGGCGGCTACGTGGGCATCTATGCACATGGTTGTATGACTTTACTGCATGGACTCAGTCTGGATAGAATGCAAATTGGTAGGGCGATCCTTATGAATTTTCTGATTTAGGTGGTGTCCTTGCTCTCCTCCCCCCTGCAGATTAACATACTGCTGTGGGAGTTCCTCAAAGATGAAGAATCCTCTCTAAAATCTCTGTGTTCAGCTCAGAATCGTGAGAGACTTCTGAGAGTCAACAACGCGTTTTCTTGTGTGTTCATACTGCATCGCTCAAAACCATAGAAGCATGGCCTCCCTGCACAACTTGAAAGGTCTCACACTGCCCATTAGGTTAATGTGATGCATGACGGTGGTATTGTCGGAGAGGATCTAGATAGTGTACCCTTTGATTTGATGGGAGGAAGAATGGATATTCCATATGTACTGCCCTGAGTTCTAATAAGTTGATCTGGAAGGCCCTCTCTGGGCCTTCCCACAGCAGGCTCACTGAAAGATCATACAGATGACTTCCCCATCCTTTCACGGATGCATCCATGACAATGGTGAAACTGGCCTACGGTTGGTGAACAGGGGTCCCAAAAGGATGTTGTTGCGGATGCCTACCAAAGCAGGTCTTGCTAAAACTGTGGGGGGACCTGTATCAGGTCCTTCATGTCCCCTTTGAATAGGGATCACATGATTCTTAGGGACCACTGTAGAGACTGCATTTGCAGTCTTGCTTCAGGGATTATGAATATGTATGACGCCCTGAGTCCTGGCAACGTCGTAAAAGCCTTGCTGGGAGTCCCCTTTCGGTTGGAACAGTGAGGGTGGGAGGGGGGGATTCAGAAAGGGCTTTTTTAGGTTGATGGAGAAACCAAACTTGCGGGAAGATTTTCATGCCATCCAACATAGGATTCAAGGTCTTACAGTCTTCCAAGGCATCTTTAGGTTGGCTGTCCATCCCTCTCTACAGCTGAGGTCAAGACCCTGTTCCAGGCAGCAAACAGTCACTCAAGTCCCTGTGATTTATAGTGTCCCATGCTTCTTTTTTCCCAATGTTGTGTCATTCTTGATAGCCATTGCTTTGGGTGGGATTTCACGTGGATCCTCCAGGTCTTGAATGTTAGCTGTCACTACCACCGCTGTTGGGATGTATGGACGGGTGTCAGGGGTCAGACTCGATCAAGTTTGATGGACCTCGGGGCTTATCCAGCTAGCAGTGGCTGATTTCAGCTGCCTGGTCCTTAAGATATTTGGATGTAACTGGAGGTCTCCACACCATTGCCTAATCCTCCATATAACTGAGATTCTGGACATTTGGTCTCTCTCTCTTTCTCTCTCTTTTAGTTCTCTTCCACCTCAATTGATCTGTTGCTGTCTCTTTCCTACTTTTTGCTGTCCTCTCGCTTGCTTCTCACATTTTGTTTTGTACCTCCTTTCCACTATGTCTCTCCTACTCTGGTGGACTCCCCTTCTCTCTCTCCTTTCTTTCTCATCATTCCAGTATGCTCTTTCTTCTCTCTTTATTTCCTTTCCCTTGTGCAATGCACTTCTTTTCCCCTTCTTCCCCCTTCACTCTCCCATCCGCTACCTCTTACCTTCAAACGTGTTCTGCCCCTTGTTCACCTCTAATCAGCTATTCACCCATGTTTGTCTTTGTCAGCTCCTCTTCTCTACATGTCCCCTCATTGCACATTTTCCACTCTTCTTCCTCTCCTTCATTCTCTCTCCTCTCTATTACCGTATCTCTCTCCCATCGCTACGTTCTCTGCTTCACTCTCTCCTCTTTGCACCCCATCTGCTTTGTCTCCCCTCCAAAACCTCCTACCCTTCATTTTGCACTTCCCCCACTCCTCGCTCTCTTCTGCATCTACTCTGTTCAACTTTCCTCTGTACACCGCCATTGCTATGCCACCATGCTCCAGTCTGCCACTCTGCCTGCCTTATAATTATAAGTAAGGCTCCCAGTTTTCAGTTGTTACCGATATTGACAATATTAAGTGTTGTGTGGTCACCATTTGATATACTTACTGTGTAAATATATTAGCATGTGATACAGTGTATAGCAACCATAGGTTTTACTTGCATATTAGTTTGGTCCAAATAGATAGTATATCTGTATACTCCTGTGTGGAACTCTTATCACTTGACTGTCTCTAATTGTTAACTTAGCCTACATACCAAATCCCGGATTTCCTAAATTGGACTGCTTAGCGTACTCTACCTTCAGAGTGAGAGAGTTTGGTAAAAACAAGTGTGAAAAGGTCATCATCTAAGTTGGGCTTTAAGATCCTTTACACAGCGGTGCTTCAGAAACTCCCTCCTAACAATTCAATATGGAATTGTGTCATAAGGGGCAAGGAGTGCTGAGCATACAGGCAGTGGCTGTTCTCTGCGACCACCATTCCTCAACTCCTTTAAAGGTGCAAGAGTGTATATGGTGACAATGTGACTCTCTGCTTTCACGCAAAAGGGTAGTAATGGGGATGACAAAGGAACTGCACTATTCCAGCCCTGGGCCCATCACCCACTTGCTTGGGGTGGTGTCCAGCTTTATTAGTTACCCCCCAAACCACTAGAGTCACAAAGGGGGATCCGTCACAGCACTTACTCTGCCTGTACTGCATGGTGTGTGCAAAGGAAATGCAGACATGGCAAAACAGGAGATCAGTTTGTGCCATTTCTTTTTCATCCATTTACTTTGAATGCATTTTTCAAGCGAATATAATGGTGTGTATTGTTTAATAGAACCACTTAGCCTGAGACTTTAGAAAAATAGACAATAAACCATGTAAGCAGGCTTTCCTCTCCCAGCAGACAAATCAAATAGACTTCCCCTGGACTAGACACCAGTGCGCCTGTGATCTGATCTGCAGCACTTACCCGCCAGCACATGATTTACACGTTGTGCCGCATAGGTATTTATGCCATGTGTATTGCATAAGAAGCGTCTAGCTACCATGGACTTCTACCTCCCATGCCCCAATCAGGACCTAGAATGCAGGCTTCACTGTGAATGTCCCAGCCCCGCCTTTTTCATGTCATCTCTCTGATCCCCGTTCCTCCTCTCTTGAATATTGGGTTTCAGATTTACCAGTGAATGTCCCCAGACTGCATCCCAACCTTTTTATCTGTCCTCTCTTGAATTCTCCCTACCCTCCCCCTCCTTTTGCCCTCCCTTTACCAGGATCTTGGAAGCGGTTTCCAGACTTAGCTGTGATTACCCCCTGCCCACCACCTTCCCCCTCCCACTCCCCTTACTAGGATGTGCAATTTGGCATTAAAACGTATCTATGAATGACCCAAGGAACAGAATTAACCTTTCTGTCCCCTCTCAGAACCCCTCTCACCCACATATTTGTCATGCTTAGTTGCAACTCTCACACGACTGACCCTCCGTCCTATGCTTTGGAGGAATCTTGATTGCAATTTAATGCAACATCATTAAACTCACATCAAACTCATTAAACAGCACCTAGAAAACAACCTGACTGTCCAACGTATTAGAAGGATAGGGTTCCTAGGGGAAACATGGGCAAAACCCCTAAATGAAACCCATGCAACAATATTAATTCAATTTGTGAAAAATGTATGACTTGGGATCAAGAGCTCCAGGTAACCAATGCACCAGGTTAATGGAAAGCAGTGATATAGTTTGATGTTTACAGGAAGAAAAAAAGAAAGGCCAACCAGGCATCTGTACAATGCTTCCTGACAATATTGGGGAGTTGCAAAAAATATATATACATCCCCACCCGCAAGCTACTGTGAAGTGAAATTAACCCACTCTACCCTTGAGCCTTAAAATCCTCCTTGAATACACAATGACTGATCCAAAGCAGTCCCATTTCCGGGGCAGTCACTGAGAACCAAGAACCAGATACAATCCCTTTGGAGTTTCAGTCCAAAGATCTAGAGAGACAAAGATTGCAGACCCTGATCAGCCAATCGTCATGTAGGGGTAGACGTGAACCCCCCCACTCACCTTCTCCTGAAAATCGCTGCCACCGCTGCCATCAACTTGGTGAAAACCCTTGGGTGGAGGTCAGCCCAAATTGCAGAACTCGAAATTGATAATGAGAACCGTCAACTGCGAACCTTACGTACTTTCTGTGCTTGTGATAGGATAGGTACATGAAAGTAAGCATCCTGAGGTTCCAATGACACCATCTAATCATGAAGCTTGAGGGCCTGAAGGATCTGAGAAAGGGTGACCATCTTTAACTTGTCCTTCCTGAGGAACCTGTTCAAGCATCTCAAGTCCAAGATGGGTCCCAATCCTCTGTCCTTCTTGGAGATTTGGAAATAATGAGAGTACCACCCTTTGTACCTCTCCATCACAGGTACTGGATCGAAAGCACATTTCTCTAGCAGGCTCAACATTTCCTGCAAATGGAACAGATCTGGAACTTTGAACAAGTGGCTCCCCGGTGGATGATCCTGAAGCTTTCTTAAGATGGGGAGGCAGTAACCCTGGGCTACTGTTTCCAACACCCATGCATCTGAAGTAATGCCTTGCCATTCTTGCAGATGCTGAGTGAGTCTGCTTCCCACCGGGGTCTTGAGGGTTAGTTAAGGCCTCAGAGAGGTTTTGAGGCAGCTGAAGAAGCGGTTGAGGGTAAAGCAGCCGTTGTCTGGGCACCTCTTGGCACTTGTTTTCCGTTGACCATGAGGGAATTTTCTTTGGCTCCTTGGACCAGCCAGTCCTGTCGCTCTACCAAATGAGGAGTAATAACGAACGGACCAACCCCTCCAAGCTGGTCCAGAGGGGTGTGATGACTGTAGCTGTCTGATGGTGGCGCCAAGTAAATTGGCTGCCGCCTTCGAGGTCTGTAGCTTCATCAGCCTTGCTGCCAAACAGCTGAGTGCCGTCAAAGGGTGTGTTTAGTAGTCTGGACTGCACGTCTGGTGCAAATACCGACTTCCTCAACCACGCAAACCTGCGTATCACTGTGCTTGCCACCATGGCTCTGCTGATGCTGCCTGCAGAGTTCAAATCTGACTGAGTCCCACAAGGTGAACGAAAATTTTGCAAGTGCGCAAGTGGCTTTGACTGATTTTAACGCCACACTCCCGGCTGAGAATACCTTTTTCGCCATTGCTTCGAAACGCTTATCGTCTCCATCTGGCGCCGCGGTATAGTGGGGTATGCCGCTTGCTTAGATGTAGAAGTTCCTGCCTGGACCACCAAGATTTCCGGTGTCGGGTGTCTGGATAAATACTCTGGATCACTACTGGAAGGCCTGTATTTTTGGGTGAGATTTTTATTGACAGCCGGACTTGTTTCTGGTGCCTCCCAATTTGGCTTAACCCTCTTTTACAGGTCAATGTGAAAAGGTAACACAGGATCCTTTTGTGGCACCTTATCCAAGATGTCAGTCAGATCATCTTGTTCAAAGGGAGGGGCTGACCTGCCCCATCCCAAACACTCAATACTTTTGACATTAACTATCTATAGGAAGCATCCGCATGTTCTGCTGGATCTGGTTTGCCAAATTCCAGCTCTGGCGATGTATCAATGCCACTTGCGGTCTGTACATTTTCATAAAGGTCCTTCATACTTGATTCCTCCGAAATGAGGGCATCAGGACCATTAGGTTTTCCACATTCAAGCCCGAAGGGCGGCGTATGTTGGTCGAATGGCTCATGTTCTTGAAATATTGAAGATACGGATTTAAAGAAATCCTTTTTAGGGATTGTCTCGAAGGTTTTTTCTATTTCCATCAATGGAATCGAGGGTTTCAACACGGTCTGCATCAAGGACTTCAACGGTTTTGGCTTCACAGGCTTCGACAGTGTTGATGGGGTCCTCGACAGACTTTACCCATGACTCGATGGAGTCTTTGACGGACTAGGACTGGGCCTGTCGTTGAATTGAGAACTCTAAGGTTCTCAAGGGGTTGGAGGCTCTTGTCACAGGCTCGAGGGGTTTCGCCTTGGACTTCTCCTTGTCGGGTTTCGAAGGCGCGACAGGGACATTACTTTTTGTCTTCTCCTTCGAGGAGGCTGAGGCCGCCTTCTCGAAGATTTTGACATCTCCTGCCTAAACACCTCCCATTCAGCTGGAGTCGCCGACTTACTTGGGCAGGCTATTTAACATTCTGGCATGCAGTCAGGGGATTTGGAAGGAGATCTATGGCACCTTTTCTTCATCTTTCTAGGTGAAGATAGGAGTGGTGTGAACCGCTTCGGGAGCGAGAACAGTTCTTTGACCTCTTCCTCCGTGACAAGTCGCCTCTCGACTCATCCGATGAGCACCTTTTCGACGGTGTCGTCGATGGGGATTTCACAGGGGGCCTACCAACTGCCAACTTCCCCTTGCGTGACTTCAACACTTTACCTGTCATGGACTGGCATGATCTGCAATCCGTTGTCCTGTGCCCGACATATGTGGATCTGTTATCGACATCTTGGCCCCCCAATCATGACACTTCTTAAACCCAGTCTTTGGGGTCGATGAGGAGGCCATTTTCTCGAGCGTCGCAGCTTCGTGAGGACACTGAAAGCGTGCCGTAATCTTATAAGCGAAAGCTAGAAAGCGTGCCGTAATATTCGAAGCAAAAGCCATCACGGAAAAACGGAACTGAAATAACGGGCATAGCACATGCTATTTACACCTGCAATGACGCTGACCTCGGGATGGAGGCCCTCGAGGTACATAAGTTGACCGCATCAACACACAACGCCCTCTGCCAAAAACATTTTTCCCAAGCAACTGATGCTGGAAGGAAAGATCTCTAAAGATGAGGAATATGTGGCAGGACACAATCCATTTGAAAGGTCATTCAGGTATTGCATTCACTTTATCGATTGGCACAGGTTTTTCCAAGGCCTCTTTGATATAAAAGTGCTCATAAGAAATGCTTGTATGCTTACAAATCATATCGGTTTGGAGATCCAAGCCCTTGAAATCCTTTCTTTAGACAAAAACTGATGTTGAATTATACAAAGTTTATTAGAAGTCTTTTGGTGCAAAAATAAGAATGAAAAAAGGGTAACAGATGCATATTTTTGTAGAAAAGGCAGCAAACCCATAAAACATACAAAAAAACTGTTAGGAATACAATCTAATGGTATACTTAATTTCATGAAGATTGTAACGTTTTCTGGCTCATAAGATGCAGTAAATTATAGCCATCTTTTGCAACACTCATTTCTGCAGGTCCTATGTAAGGAAACAAAGTTATAGAACTGGTGGTACACTTACATACCCCTGGTCCAGGTGTAGTTTCATATAATGCCACTCGCAGTCTTATATGCCCACGACAGCAATCATATGTTGTCACACACTCCCTTGTACACACACCTGACAATACTGCCACTCCTGCCCGTGCCCACCATGCCCAAAACTCTAGAATCACTATAGCTCGCCCCGCTCCCTCTGTCCCATCTCATTCCCCCTTCACACTCCGGCACTCACGTGGGCCCCTGATGACTCGCGTGCACATGCACGCCTCACCCGCAACAGAACGCTCTCCAGGTTGCGTTCTTTCTTGCATTGGCAGTTTCCTTGGCGCCTAGGTTATCGGGGGAACGCTACTATGCTTCTGCGTCGCGGGACCAGCGCTGTATGCTCACGTGACCCGGAGATCCACTCACGTGATGCGGCAGCACTTCATGTGATGGGAAGTAATGCCAGAACCGCGAGTATTTAAACACGGCTTTCCGTGTACTCGCTGCTTCACAGCTGTTCATTGCAACCTGTTTGGCGTTAAGCGTTCGTTTGGATTTCTTGACTCTTTGGATTTTTGACCTCTGCTTGTTTCTTGGACTTCGCTTGGATTATCTTACTGGCTTTGTTACATTGGAGTTCCCTGTGGTTTGAACTTGGACTGCTCTTTGGACTGCAACACGGATTACCCTTTTGCAACTGGCTTTCTTTGAGACTTCTTGCTTCACGCTCCACAGTTACCAAATCACGTTCTTGTCATCAGGTGATGCTCACGCCATTCTTGGGACTACAGTCTACCTGCCCACGTGAGTCCCGGACCCCTACCTCATAGGTTCATTGCCTTTCTCCTGATCCCTCTGGTAAGACCTTTTTACGTTATTTTGACACTGTCATTTGCTTGGTAATTAATCAGTATTTTCTGGCAGGGGATTGGGGTCCCAGAGGTTCGCGGTTCCGGAGTTGACCATCTCCACCTGTGGCCTCAACGGTCACACAGGGAGTGACTGAGTTCTCCCTGTGTGGCATTTGGGGACAGAGGACTCTTCTGCCTACACGACATTCAAGTCTCAACATATGTGAAGAGAGTCGCAAATGCCCACGGACTGCAATCATACACCAGTTTCTGCCTCTCATGGCAAGGTACTGCAATTTGATGATGGCTGCAGCATTCTGTAGACATGTCCATGGTGTAAAGATGTACCACCATGCCCTTACTGCTTATAGGACCCAGAGGAATTAATTTCTACGAAAGCACTCTGCATCACTCAGTCTCCATATCTGGAATTGACTAAATGTCCCAGAATGCATTATGCTCTCTTATTATAAATGTCAGTGCAGACCTTTACTTTGCCTCACTAAGCCTACATTTCCACAGTATATCCCAGATCTTATTTGCCTCACCCTGTGCAAACTACACCACAGCGCTAAGTGTGCCAGAATACATTAACTTGCACAGTATAGAAGCCCTCCTACTGGATTATGTTTCACAAGACGGTCTGACTCCTGTTCTCACAGAACTACAGGCCCCACGGCCTCCCAGTGGCGATAACTACACTGAACACTTATCCTAAAATAAAAAAGGCTCCATAAAATGGTGTCCCGTTATCCAGTTGGGCTCCTTCATAGCTGATGCCTCAACATGACTACATACAAATAGGCCCTCTGCTTCACTTAGTTCGGAAGCCTCCTCAAGCAAACACATTTCTATGAATGCCTTACACAACGCAGATGCCCCCAGAAAGATACTTACTTCAGAATGCACTTTGCATCACTAAGGGCAGATGCCTCCATAAGACTATTTGTCAAAACCTACGATGACTCCGTTCAGAGCCCTGCCTGAAGGACTACATGTCCCAGAATGAATTGTGTCTTGATCGTTACAGAGAGTACCATTGGACTCGGCAAGTAAGAATACACAATAAATCACTTGGGACAGAGGACCTAGTTGAAGCAACATACAACATAATGCCCCGTGCCTCAGTACAGAGGAACTCCCCTTCAGGAGGACTATATGTTACAGGACAAAACGGACACACCCACACAGCACAACATATCCCAGAACAAACTCTTACTTCATTGTGAAAGGCCACTCACATTATATAAAAAATACTTGCCCACCTATCCGAGAATTCTCGCTGCCTCAGTCGGTGGGCACAGTCCCAATTTGCACTGGGCTTAGTTGGAAGGATGGCAAACTGCAAGGAAAGGGGGACCTCTACAGCCCTCCCAGTCTTAGCTATAAACCCACCCACAATCTCATTGGCTGAGGACAAGGGGATGGAATTTTATGGATGTAATGGCTGCAGAAAGGCAGTATAAGGTGGCCAGCCACAGGAAAGAGGAAAGGTTGGCTTTACCTATCTTATGCCACTGACTCTTTAATGGAGGATGGATGCACACTGACCAACCAAATCAGAACTGATACCTTCTGTTGGATTTATGCAACTGATTTTTGGCACGCCAGAGCCCTTTTCTTCTTTTCATAATAAAATCTCTCTATTTCTAACACCCGGAAGCCCGCAGGCATCAGGGCGTGACAAAGACACAAGAAGACAAAGAAAAATGCAGGACTAAGTCAGCAGGAAACTGATCATAGATTACTTAAATAGCAGGGTTTTTAGGGATTTCTGAAAGGTCCAGAGATTGTGATCCAGAGTCAAGGAGGAAGGGAGAGAATTCAAGAATGTATCCGCTTTAACCTGGAAAGCTCTACCCAGGCCCTTTTCCCGTTTGAACATACGGCAAACAATCTGAATTTTGTTTGAGGATCGTAGTGCTCTAGCCGGGCAATACTGTGGGACCTGCATCTTCAGTTAAGAGGGGCCTTCTACATTCACACATTTTTGAATGATATTACCCACCTTAAAGTTAATGCAATCATGAATGGGTAGCCAATGCAGCTCCCTTCTGTGGTTTGAAATATGCTCCCACCTGGAAAGATTATTGACAGTGCGTATGGCGTTGTTTTGCAGCACTTGACATTTCCTAAGATTTTTGGATGAGGCTCCTATCAATAAGGAGTTGCAGGAGTCCAATCTGGTAAGAAGGGTGTCTCAAGTAATAGTTGTAGTATTATCCCTGGAGATAAATGAAAGTATGTTTTTAAAAAGGTGGAGAGAGTGGTTACAATTTTTTGTCAAAAGGTTGATATGAGCATCAGAATTTAAGGAGGTCTCCATACAGATGCCCAATTTTTCACTTTGTTGAGGACGGGATGCGACTTACAGCAATTTGAAAGCTGGAGTAGGCCGGGCTTAATTTAGCCTGTGCTACATTTGAACCAAAGATCAATAGTTCAGTCTTATTGCAGTTCAGGCAAAGCCAGTTAGATGACATCCAGTCATTGATTTGGTGGTAGATTGGAGAGAGGGCTGCAGAGTCTGCCAGATAGTCTCCTGTTGCCTCTATGACTAGCTGGGTATCGTCAACATAGTGTGTAAAAAACGCACCCAGGTTGTTTAGAAGGGTACAAAGAGGCCGGATGTACAGATTAAACAAAATTGGAGACAATCTAGACCCCTGCAATTCTCGCACTAGATGGGTTTGGTGGGGAAGCTTGCCTGGCCCCACTGAATGCGTGAGTCACAGTCTGACAAGAAAGAGAGAAACCAATCGACTGCATTGTCCAAGCATTGGCCTAGGTGGCGCACTGTCTGTTTCAGAGTGCCATGGTCTACCAGATCGAAGGCTGCGGAAAAGTCCAGCAAGGCCAGAATGTCTACTCTACCCTCTACTGAAATGCAGAGTATGTATGCTTGAAGATCCACTAGTGCGGTTTCTGTGCTGTAGTTTGGTCGAAAGACAGATTGTCTAGGGTGGAGATTACGGTTATTTGATGATAATTTGGAACTGCATATAGGAATCCTTATCCAGAACCGTATGCAAAAAATGGCAATTGGTGATGGGTCTAAGGTTATGGGGGTTTTTTGGGTTGAGGTTGGACTTTTTGGGCAAGGGGGTGACAGTGACAGTTTTTATAGATTTAGGCACATTTCCTTCACTGAAGGAGGCATTAACAAACCTCGTGAGGAAAGGGGCAAAGAGCATGTTCCAGGGATATTGTCATCAGAGTCCAGTCCTACCCCACCCTTTTCCCTTATGGAAAAAAAGACGATACCATCAGGGGAAACCAAGACCATCCCAAAACCCCAAGGCAAGTTTTACCTCTCCTTCCGTGAAACCCATTTCTCAGCAACTTTACATCCAAACACTCTTTTATGACAGATATTTACCCTATTTTTCTTTCCCTTTCATAGGACACTACAACTTCCATAATTCCATTCCTCTAATAGAACACCAAAAGACTGAGACGAGGAAGAGAGGGGACTAAGAGTATGAAGAATACAAAAGGAAAACGCAACGGAGAAACAGATGACAGACTATCACACTCGGACAGTAGGCTGTCCCACTAATAGAGACAGGCAGAGTCAGGCAGACCCAACCCTGACCAAACACCTTCATCCAATTACCAAATCACCAGTGTATAAAATAAGGGTGCTGAGGGAGAGAAGGCAGTTGCTCTTGGGAAGACAAGAGGGAGGCTGCAAGGGAGTGTTCGGCAGAGGATCCCGGCGTACCAAGCACTCAGAGAGTGAGCTGGCGATGTTGGAAGGTACCTAAAAGCCAGAGCAGAGAGCTGCTCAGAGCGGGACATGTCCAGGCCAGTGCCCATTCCTCTGGGGGCATTGACAAACCGAGGAAAAAGTGCATTCTGGGAAAAGAAGTGCACTACCTCCTGGGTAAACGTCACAGTAGGGGAGAAAAGACCAACAAAGAAGTATCTGCTTCCCTCCCGGGTGAACAAAGGAGTTGGGGAAGAAGGAGGGAGGGGCAGGTGGTGAGACTCTGACTATAACCCAAGAAAACACCAGACCATGCCTGTCAGCGCTGTGCCACCTGGGTGAGTCTAGAAGAGAGAGGAACCTAGTGGCATGTGTGTGGCCGTATCCTAAGCCTTTGTTAAGGACAAAGGAAGGA
This sequence comes from Ambystoma mexicanum, assembly GCF_040938575.1. Taxonomy (NCBI): domain Eukaryota; kingdom Metazoa; phylum Chordata; class Amphibia; order Caudata; family Ambystomatidae; genus Ambystoma; species Ambystoma mexicanum. Next base: position 43,983,978 of record NC_090936.1, on the reverse strand, counting down.
CTTTGTCCTTAACAAAGGCTTCCAAACAACACGACCCGTTCGAGTTTCGGGTAGACTTTCAAAAATTGATGCGTAAAATTCATCTTAAAGAATATTTCGCCGATGATACCAACCTAGCAGGCTCGACCCAAACCATGAATCATACAGGACTTCGAAATCCGTCTCTGTTTTGTCTACCTAGCTCATCCTTTTCAGCTGAATCAAGAATTTTTGAAAAAAGAGTCCTCTCTGAAATAGAAGCCCTAGAAAAAAAGAACCCGCATACCTTTCATAATCTAAGCAAAATCGAAATGGAAGCGCTAAAAGCCTTGTCCAAAAATGAAAAAATAATAATAAAAAGAGCAGACAAAGGCGGGAGCATAGTGATTCAAGATACCCAGAACTATGTCAATGAATGTCTCAGTCAACTCAACAATACTCAATATTATAAAATTTTGAAAGAGAATCCGAGTGCTAAACTTCTAGAAGCGTTCGACAGAAAAGTTACTAAAGCAGTAGAAAGAAACTGGATTAGTAAACAAGAGAGTGAATTTCTGGTGAATAAAGAAGCGTCCACACCCACTTTTTGCTGCCTCCCTAAAATTCACAAAACTCTTTTTAATCCCCCAGGTCGACCAATATGGCAGGGATTAATTCCATTTTAGAACCCCTATCAAAATTTGTGGATCAGTAGTTGAAAAACTACGTTGTGTTAATTAAATCTTATCTTAAGGACAATAAAGACGCTATTAAGAGATTTGAACATTTTCCCTTTGATAATACTACTCAGTTCTTGATCACTTTTGATATAATCTCTTTATACACTAATATACCACAAACAGCTACCCTTGAAACAATTGAAGAGGTCCTCCTTACTCGTATAGATGATGACCCAGTCCCCACCTCTTTCATAATATGGTGCCTCGAAATGGCCCTCACACAAAATTTCTTTGAATTCCAGGGAGTATACTATCAACAGATAGAAGGTACCGCAATGGGAGCCACTATGGAACCCAGTGTGGCGAACCTTTATGTAGAATGTTTTGAGAAACAATATATTTATACTGCCCATCCCTATACGGCCAACCTTATGTCCTGGGCACGATACATCGATGACGTCATAGTGATATGGAAAGGCACGAGCCAAGAGGCAGAAGAGTTCCTCATTTGGCTAAACCAGAGGAATCATCATCTGAAATTCACAATGACCATCAACCGGAATAAGATTAACTTCCTAGACGTCACTATTTTTCATGAGGCAGGCACCCTTTTGGTACAACCATATCACAAAAGTACCGAAAGAAATTCACTACTTCATTACCACAGTCACCACGTTAAACACCTTAAAGACAATTTACCGTTTGGCCAGTTTCTTAGGCTAAAAAGAAATAGCAGTCAAAAGGAGGCCTTTGAAAAAGAAGCAGATATCTTGACAGATAAACTTTTAGAAAGGGCTCATCCTAAAAAACTGGTACGCCATGCAGCCAAAAGAGCCTATATTAATAATCGGCAATCATTATTAGAGGACAAAGCCAAAAAACCGCGAGACGACAGAATTGTAAGTGTAAACACTTTTTCAAACCTAAGCCTGACCATTACGAACATAGTTCGGAAGCACTGGAAGATATTTAAAAATTCAACAGCCCAGTTAGCTTGTCCATTATTTGCATACAGAAAATCAACGACAATTGGAAATCACATTAGCAGCAGTAAGTTTAGAGTCACCCCTAAAAAAAGCGAAACTCTCACTCAAAGCTGGGGCTTAACCCCCATTACAGGACACTATCCTTGTGGACACTGAAGCGTGTGCAAATACACCTCAAAATCAAACAAAGTAGAGATAGGTCTGAATAAAAAATGGCAACAGACGAAATTTTCGAACTGCAACACAGAATATGTGATCTATATGATCACATGCCCATGTGGTAAAAGATACATAGGTAAAACGAATAGGAAAGTCAAAACCCGGATTATCGAACATCGAAGCTGTATTAACAAAAAAGTGCTTACAGCCCCTATGGTTACACACTTTACTAACAATAATCATACTGGTAAAGATCTCCGTTTGACAGTTCTTTACATCATGACAGGCACTGATATCAACAAAAAGAAACAAGCCCTAATCACAAAGGAACAAAGACTATTTTTTTTAACACAAAGTGACAAGGAAGGGCTGAATGATGCAGTTGAATGGGGCAAAATGTAATGACTCTGCTGTGTTACTTTGATAGTTACTTCCAACTATCCGCTTCCACCCTCCTATCATTTGATGTATCATATAGAGGATCATTTATAATCTCCATGTTTCTTAGTGAGCTATATAATTTTAGCATTTCCAACTAACGTTTACTTTGTGACCAAGGGGATTATTTTTGCATTCGGGGCGATTCTATGTGTTGGCTATCCGAGTATAAGTACGGAGGCTTGGTTTTAAGTCAAAAGGCATTGTGAGCTTTCATTTTGCACCATTGGAAGATCGAGATTTCTGTAATAGACACTTACGTGGAGTCGACAAACAAGGGACTACAGCCCCTATATATACCCCCACTCAAGATAGCGGCGACCTATCTTTGAGGGAAAGAGGGCAAATTCAACCGGCTACAGTGATGTCCCGCAAAGGACTGGCTTAATTGAGATACCATCTACAGGTAATATCTTTCTTCTTATTCTACAGACTGGGGTTACTCCTGTTCCCCCGTAGAATATAATTACAACAAGTTTTAGCTTTCGCGATAAACGCAGATAATTTATTATAGAAATGGACTTCGTTCATAGAAACTTCCCCATTTCTATCCCGGCAGGCATTCTAAAGACGCTTCACTACACAGAAGCCGACTGTAATCAACACAGCTTCACTTCATTCTTTACTAAAGAATACGGCGATGCATTAAAACGAGCCACGGTAAGATTTTAAACCCATAGGTGGGTAACTCACCAGTTATCTTATTCTTCCGTAACAATCCAACTTCCGAAGACCCTAATGAGGTATTTTATCTGCTTTTTCTGACAGCCTTTCTCTGCCGAACAAAAATCATTCTGAAAGTTGCAGAAAGAGTTTTTCTAATCGACCTCGTTATAAGGATCATTTAGCCATCTTCACCCTGAACCTTCAGGTAAATACTACGGGGGACAGTAGCTAATTAATGCAAAACTACTTTTAATGACTTCGGGGATACTTCCTCACTGTGTCCCTTTACATACGGCCTCGCAGGGCGATTTTAAATCTTTGCAACCTTTATTTTTGCAGGGTGTTCATCCCTTATTAAGGGTTCTTCACCTACAGAAGCCTAAAATAAGCCTAAACTAAGCCAGCTTCTGCAATAACTCCATGAGATTTTTCTCTTAATCGAGATAATAGCACTAATAGCTTCTCCTTTTTCTATTGTGTTTTACCAACAGTTACAACCATTTGAAAACACGCCAGATTTGTCGTGTACACTTCCCACATTCAGCCAGAAGATTCTTCGGCTTAACAGATCCAAAGTTTAGATTGTGGTTTTTTTAATCGTAGTGACTATACTCCTGATGAAAGTTCTGTATTAATTGACATCGAACAGAAACATGTCGAGACTACACAATGGTTTAATGTTCTGACCATAACAATACGAGAAATGTCGAGATAAGGACAATACTAGAGATCTAAATGTTAGATACTCTGCATTATTACTGATTTGATTAACATTGATGTCAATCCTGCCCATTAGGGTATGATACGGTCACTGTTTTAGAGTGTTTTATTTAGTGATTTACAACAGGACTTGTAAAAAATGTTTTTATGTCTTTATTAAAATATTAAATGTGTCGTAAATAACAGTTGATGTTTAATGCTTATAACTGTTGTGTTATTCTAAGCTATCTATCTCCCGTTTAATCAGTCTCTACCTCCCAGAATAAGACAGAGCTACCACCTATGTGGTAATCTGGGTTTCCCCCTTTATATACTGTATGTGTGTGGATGAAGCATAACGGAAATTCATGAACTGAGTTCACGTGCATTGTGGGGCTGGTAGTTTCTTCAGCAAAATAATAAAACCCTGAAAATTGAGTAGCAGAGTGGTCTGGCGTAAAGGAGAGTGCCTTTTCAAAAGACTCTGTGAACTGAATGCATCGAAGTGGTCATGTGGAGGTAAACAACATGTCCTCACAGTTTTGAAAGTCTTCGACAGAGAAACCAAAACAAGGACGTAGGTGTGAGCCCGAATGAGGGAAGTCTACAGGGAACTGTGATTTGCATTATGCGAACTGTAAAGCAGGCTTGAGCCTGGCTGAAGGGAGCCTAACGTGAATTTGTGAACTATGAACTATGAGAAGGAGGTCCAAGCCCAACAGAGAATGCCCTACAGTAAATTGTGATAATTGAAAAGGAGGAGGTCCAAGCCCAACAGAGAGAGAGACCTACAGAAAATTGTGATATTCGAAAGGAGGATGTCCGAGCACGATAGAGGGGGACCTACATTAACTGGCCATATCTAACAGAAGCTAAAGATTTGGGGAAGGGAATCCCTTAGTCATTTGAAATTGTGGCTTTGATATTTCTTTTGAATTTATTGGACATAGACCTGACTGTGGGGAAGGGAACCTGAACGGTCTAAAGACTTATAAGTGAGAACTATTTTGTTTTGGTAACCTTGTGAACATTATTACTCAGGTGAGAGAAACTTGGGACACCTACAATGAACTGTCTGGTAATATATTCTTGGTTAGGAACTGAAGAGCTAAGAGGGGGTGATCTACATGATCTGAGAGCCTACCCCTTGATAACACCAAAGAACCATATCCTGAAAAGGAGACCCGGACTTGGATGAGGTCCTTGTAGAATCTAGATAAAGAAGTCATCCTGACTTTAAATTTGATGTACCCTTTATGTTGTTTAATTACTCATCCCTCTTCACAGTCATTGTATAAGCTTAGGGCAAGTGATAGGTTTATTAGTTTTACTATTATCATTTTGGAATAGACTGACTAGGACTGTTTTTATTTTCTGTCTTTTAATGGTCGAGATTACTCCCATTCTAGCATCAGGGCAAGTTAGGAGTCTTCCCAAACCCCTTGAAAACTGTTCAATAAACACCCTTGAATTTGCTCTTTGTGTTGCCTTCTTACTTTTCATACGATGAGCTCCTCACACAATCCTAATCATTAACACACAATTTCACTTTGTGGGTTATAAATTCATACATAATTGTACTCAACCACATTCTCAATATTTGAGAAGATCTTATTTCGAATTTCCCAAGCAGAAATATGTCATGTGTTCTATGTAGTGTTCCCCGGGGTAAAGATGCTGACAAAAGATGAAATCTAGGAATACGGAAGAGTACATTGATGTAATCTTAAAGAACCAATACAAAATACAAAACTCTAGTCTTGCAATCAGTAAACATTGAAAATTCTCTTCAAATTGTTCAGTTCATGAGCCACCCCTGATATTTCTGGACCTGGAATACATCTTCTGAAAGGCTAAACAAGTTACCTGTGAAGTTCTGAGCTTTGAGGTGAAGATCGTAGAGTTTGTGAATATAACGGATGTACATCTCTTCTTTGTTCAGCTCAGTTTTGTAAAAGTTCTGAAAGCACAAAGTCCAAAATACATTTAAAATCAGCAAGCATATAAGGGCAGGACACATAAAGTGTACCATCTTTTGTCAATTATCAAAGATGCTGTACAAGTGCTAGGTCTCCAATCCTATACATGGAAAAAGAACACATTACTTACCTCTCGTAATATTCAATCTGATATATGCTCCTCCCACAGATTTCTCATTTTAGTTACATTGTCCTGCACCAGCAGATTTCAGAAACCTTTTGCCATCAGGGGGGCGCTGAACAATGGTGACAAGGTTCTTCAGCATCGGCACTGGACGTCGAATTTGGTACAAATAGCCTGCAGCGCACACCGTGATCTCAGATTACTAATGTTCCTCCAAAGTCAACTGCATGGGTAATTTTGTTTAGTGCTCTTTAAAGATGAATCATTCTATACATTATAGCCAAGAAGGCAATGAAGGAATACTTCTAAGACATGGAAGCACTGATTATGGGTCAGGATGAGAGGGCGATGAAGAATCCATGGGAGGAACATCCATCGGAAAGAACTTCATAAGAGGTAAATAATGTGTTCTTCTAATGGACTGTGTCCTCCCACAGATTCATCATCTTAGATAGAGTTCCAGAGCAGTAACCCTTTATAAGAGGAGGGCAGAAGAGCAAACTCCCATTGCTGTCTCATTTTATGATACTCTGTAATACCAATCTACTGAAGCGGGCATCCTGGCCAGATAGCGTCCAATCAATAGTGCTTGACGAAGTATGCAGTTATGACCATGTCGCCACCTGGCATATGGCCAGAGTTGGAACTACTCTCTGGAGTGCGAAAGAAGCAGCCAATGTTCTGGTAGAGTGAGCACTGTGTGAGAAACCTGAGGGTATTCTCCCAAGCAGACCTAGATAATCCTTTATTTAGGTGGCCAGGGAAGGGCTGACGCTCTCAGAGCCCAACCCTGGAGGCGGACGAGCGAGAAAGGATCACCTGGATGGAGGAGCCCCAGGTTGTGCTCGGGGGAATAACCCAGGTGAGACGCACTATTATACCGGAGAAGAAGGAGAAGGGGATGGGATCCCTCAGACCTTTGTAGGTTGTACCACATCTGCCTCCTTTCGTTCCAATGAATCTCTCTTGCCCAGACCCAACGACCCCTCCATATATGACAAATCCCCTAGGAACCCAAACCCTGTTGCACTTGGACACTATCTCTCCCAGAATCCCTGTTTTTCTGTGTCCTACCCGAATACTCCCAGTCATTCTCCTCCCCATCCCTCTGATTATTATTTCCCAAACTCCCAGTTTGTTTCAACAAAACACTACCCTTCCCCATGGCTTCCCCTATTGAATTTTCAAAGCTCACCTTTCCGAGTTGACCAATCACCTCCTTCCCTATAACACCCTTTCCCAGTCATACCCCGTAGGATATTCAGAAGTTCTGCCCCCACCCCTCTTTTCCAACACAAACATTTTCCTACATTGTGAAAGACAACAGACAAACACGGGAGCCGTTTACCTGACATGTCCCAAAAAGGGTCAGGCAGAGTCAGGCAATTAACCCTAACTACGCACACCTAATGGCACTTCCCCTTCCCTACATGGATAAAAAGCAGAGCACAAGACCGCACTTTGATGAAGGCCGAACGCATGAGGAAGAGCTATTCCGGACCGGCAGTTCAAACGGAGGAGAAATGCAGAGAGACCTGGAGGGACGACAAGGAGGGAATTTCCATGGTCCTTTTCAACTCAGACCTGCGAAGCCTCCGAAAGGGAAATCATAAGACTGGGAAGTCCAGTTGGAGTGTGGTGTGACAGGTGTCAACGGCATACTGGGCCCTCCAGTGCTGAAAGCAAAAGCAGGAAGAAGGGCTTGCCTCCGTGGTGCTGTCCTTGACTCCCGAGACCAGAAACTCCAACAGTTCAGCACAGCCGGTGAGTCGGAGAAGGCAGATAGTAAAACTGTGCTGAGCCCATGGTTGCAGGCAGCAAACTTGTTGAACAAAGGACTTGTGTAATTGAACTTTAAAGAAAACCCCAGTAAAAGTGTCATGGTCCACCCACTCCTGACAGTCTCCCACTCCTTTCAGGAAAAGCAACATCGACTGTGGCAGCTGCCATGGCATATGGAGCAGCACCCACATCTGCATTCGCCATGGACTACATTTCCCAGCAAACTCGGTACTCCGCTCACGTGACGTGTCACGTGTTTTGCTCTCACCGCTACCCGAAAGATGCTGTACTTAAGCAATTAGACCTTGCCGGTCGGCATTCCTTGCCTGTCGCATTACACCCGGCAAGCAGCTTTTCCTGTACCCTGGGGTCTTCTTGCCTTCCTACTGGCTTCCAGACCTTTTGGCTCTCGCTTTTTGGATCCTGATCTTGCCTTACCCTCATCTGTTTCGGCGCTCGATTCCTGTGGATGGATCTACTGGCTCCCCCTGAACTCAGCTTCTGTTTCTCTGAATGCTCCTTTCTCATCCCTGTTGGTTGCAACTTTTCTGGTTCATTCATTGGATTCTCCTCTTGGCTACCCTGCGGAATCTTGTTTCTACGCCCTGTATTGCTTTTTATTTTTTCTTTATTTTTGTTTGTCGGAACTGAACTTGGCTCTACCTGGACTTACTTGTTTCTTTTGGTACTTTTCCATGTTCTTCTGGTCATCTGCTCAGAGACTCTTGTTGGGAACTTCCTGCCCCAAGATTGCACCCTTGTGCCATTCGGGTCAGGTTTCCTTCGCAAAAGAAGACTTTGTTGAGACTCTCTGTGACACTCTTCCCCTTCTGGTTATTCTGGACTTTCTGGACTACCTTGGCAGGAGCTTGCAAGAAGGTTCATCGCCTCCATCACTATCACAGCAGGTAGGAGTTGGGTAATGTCTGAGGGTGATGCGACCTTTTTGGTTTGAGGTTTGAGAAGGAATACAGATATTGTGCTGTTTGTTTTCTTTCCCTTCTTCAGCTCTGCTGGCTGCTCCTGCCTTTTCACCCCAAGCCCCTAGCCTGACAGGTCTTATTCGTTCTCTGCAGCCTGCGCTCTTGGGGGGGAATTGTCCCTGTGAAAGGAGACCCTGGTTGTCATATGAGACTGGGGTTATCAGAGTCAGACTTGATCCTGCCGAAAAGGTTCAGAAGCAGAGTGGTCAGGCATCACAGGGGCGCTCATTGGGAGGACTCTGACTGAAGCCCTTTTGGGTTGTGTTGTTTTGTGGAAACTACAAAGACCAAGCAGCCTTAGGACAGGCTAGTGGGAAGTGTAAAAGTGCTCCTACGAGGGTCAAGCTAAATCCTTTGTACACTCGAAAGTCTTTGGCACATGGGAGAAAACTGATTGAACTGTGAAGCTGGCAAATGTGAACACGACAGAGGGATGCCTGCGAATTGAGGGTGAATAGTGATATACCAGTGAAAAGTGCTGAGTGATATGTTTTGACTGAAAAGCCATAGTAAACCCGATTGAAGGGGGCTAACGTGATAGATTAAGGATCAGAGGCCGGCTGAGGGGAATTCAAAGGGCGAGGAACAATCGCCCAATGTGAAAGATTACGAAAGAAACGTTTGTTTTGTTTGTTGTTTTGGTACAGCCGGCCTTCTAAGGAAAGAGACTTGGCCACAGAAGGTCCTGGCATCATTGAAAGGAACTGTAACCTCATGCTAGCGAGGGCCAGGAGTGTTCTGCGCTCAAAGGTCCTGCCTTGTCCCATGCTGAAAACATGGGGTAGGGAGACCCAGCCATACCATCCTGACTTATCATTTGGTGAACACTTCTTTCTTTTTTTGAGAACATTATCCCACACTATTGTGTAACTTTGTTATAAGGATTGGCAACAATTTTCTTTAGTATAGGCCCTTTTTATTTGACAAGACGCCACTAGGATTGCCTTATTATTATTTGATGGTTGTAGCTTGCTCCCATCTTAGACTTAGGTTTAGATTAAGTGTTTTTTCTCACCCATTATACAGTTTAATATACACCCTTGAACTGTGATCACTTGTGTCTGTCTTTACTGTTGCCACCACAAGTTCCTTCCACCTGAATCCATCTGGAATGCCACTATCAGCTTTGTTGTAGCACTTGGAGATGGCTAACATGACCCATTATGACAATATTTGCTTTGAGATGGGTTTCCCGAAATTTGGACCGGCACAGCCGACGAACAGTTGGTCTTCCGTTCTGAATTGACATGCTCCTGCAAAAGCTGAGCGCTCTTTTGGGATCCAGTCTATGCAACCATTCCTGTAACTGGGATGGGTAATGAGGAGGATAGAAGGTAGAATCTTTTTTAGTGAAAAAGATTTCAGACAGTACCTAAGGGAGGAAAGATAGACACACTCTTAGCATCTCCCTTCCCTTTGAGAAAATAGTATAGGGTGGTTCCCAATAAAGCACTCACTCTGCATGCAGAAGGGATTGCCACAAGAACAGTGTTTTCCAGGCAAGGAGCCCGAGAAGGCAAGTGTACATTGGCTTGAACGGGTCGCCATTAGAAATGTCAGGAACCAATTCAAGTGCCAAGCCGGCAGCACAAACGGGAACAGAGAAAAGGGGTTTACCAATCCTTTCAAGAATGGCAGCACAATGGGCATAGAGAATTGAGACGGGCATGAGCTTAAATGGGGAAAGCACTGACAAGTGCTGTAGGGAAGGCATGGTATCACAAGTCTGACACTGACACAATGGATACAATTTGTAAAACCTTTATTGAAAATGTTGGGGTCAGAGAAACTCCTATTTTGCAACTAAGATGGGAGTAGTATCGACCATCAAACGATAAACAACTCGCGGCTGGTCTTGATCGAACTACTAAAATGACCTTGTTGATCTAATCTAATGTGTACACAGGTATCCGTATGCAGTGCAATTAAAATATTAAGAAGGTGGTCAGGACATTTCTTTTCCTGCATCGTTCCCCATAGATTGACTCTGTTGACACAGTCAAATGCCTGGGAAAGATCCAGGAATGCAAAATACACAGCAGTCACCTGTATCTTTGTTTGATGCGCCAACAACTTTAACAAAGGCAGTTTTGTACAGTCCCCACCTTCTTTCTAAAAGCATCCTAGTAGACTTCCAGCAGATTTTCCTTCCTTGCCCATATTTCCAATTCCTTAAGTAGAAAAGTTGAAAGAATGTTACTGCTGGCGTCCAACATGGATATTGGGCGATACATCCTGGGATCTAATCTATCCCCCTTCTTAAATATTAAAATGATATTGGCTCCACCCCAAGAACACGGAATTACTCTGGTCCTAATTATGTTGGTGACTAGCTCAAACAAAACCTTAGCCCCCAAAGCGGGCTCAGATTTAAAGGTGCAGTATGATGAACCATCGGGCCCCGGGGCAGCTTTTTCAATTGGATTTGATTGTAAAACAGCCTGAGAGCCATGCAATTTAATGAAGGTCCAAAACAAGCTAGAATGCTTATTCGTGACTGCCCTCAACATTGTTTCTAAATCACGTTGGACCAACATGCCCTCACGACTTCTTGAATTTGAGGTAGAAGCCCAGCTCATGTCAGAAGGGATGGGTGTAGCTTAGATGCTCATGGGCCTGCTCCGGGCAAAGGGATCTAATTAATCAATCGTCCAAGTAAGGAAAGACATGAATCCCCGCCCCCTTTTAGACTGGCTGCCACCGACAACATTTTGGAACAGGCCCTTGGAGCTGTGGTAGCCTGAATGGAAAGACAGGAAATTGATAGTGTCAACTGCCAATCACAAACCTCATGTACTTCCTGTGCTTGGGATGTTTACCCACATGGGAATAAGCATTCTGGAGGTCAAGTGACATCAACCCATCCTGGAGTTCCAGTGACCACAGGATCTGCAAGAGTGTTATCATCTTGAACTTGTTTTTCCTGAGGAACTTGTTCAAGCGTCCTCGGTCATAGATGGGTCTCAGTCTTCCATCCTTCTTTGGCACTAAAAAAATAGAGGGGACCTAATCCTAGACAGTCAAATTAGAGATGGATGGAAGGAAGGATTGCAATGCCAGGCGTACTGCCCGGAGTTCCAATAAGTTTATATGGAAGGGACTCTCCAGGCCATCTCACTGACCACACATTGACAAATACTGAAGATGAGCTGCCCATCCATGCAGAAAGTATCTGTGGTAATGGTGAAACTGGGGCACGGTAGTTGAAATGGGGCCTCCTGAAGGAGGTTAGTCGTGGATGCCCACCAAAGCAGGTCTTGTGAGAACTGTGGGGGGACCTGGTGCCCATCCTTCATGATCTCATTGAACTGGGACCTCTGGCTTCTCAGGGACCACTTAGGGAGAACATCCAGTCTTTAATCCAGAAATATGAATATGCAGAGCACCATAGACCCCTGCATCCTCCAAATACACCCTTGTGGGAAGTCCCTCTTTTGGTTGGAAGAGTGCTACTGTTGACTGTATGCTCGTGGTTCTTTCTGGTGGAGGGAAAGCCTTCCCTGTCTCCATATCGAGGACTGCCCCTATAAACTGTTAATGTTTTGAGGGGATCCGAAAGGACTGCTTTAGGTTAAAGGAGAAATCTAATTTGTGGAGAAGAATGTATGTTTTCTCTAGACTCTGTTTAACAATGTTTTCTGATCTGGCTCTCAAAAGCCAGTCCTGGAGGTAGGGGAAGATGTGTGTACTCTTCTTGTGAAGATGTGCCACTACCACTGCCATTACCTTTGTGAATACCCTTGGGCCGATGTGAAGCCGAAAGGGAGCGCTGAAAACTACTAATGAGTTTCTCCCATCAGAAAACAAAGGTATTTTTGAAGTTTGTGGTGGATAGGAACGTGAAAGTAAGCATCCTGAAAGTCTTGACACATCAGCCAGTCCTGATGATCCAAGGCCTGCAGAATCTGTCCCATAGTGACTATCTTGAAATAGTTATTTCGGAGGAGGTTTTTTAAGAGCCTCAAGTCCAAAATAGGTATGAGGCCTCCATTCTTTCTTGAAATTAGGATGTACCAGGAGTACCAACCCGTCCAGACTTTACGTTTTGGTACAAGCTTTACTGCTCCATTCAGCAGAAGTTGAGACATGTCTTCTAAAAGAAGGGCTCCTGGAGGAGAGGTTGGCAAAATGAGAGGGAAGCTAATGGGGTTTTGTTAAGAAGGGTAGTGACCCTGATTTACCAATTGTCTGATATTATCTCCTGGCATACTTCTCTGAATATGCAAATAACAAGGGGGGGTCCTGGGAGGCCCTCTGCCAGACATTAGACCTGGTTACGAGAGCCTTACCCAGAGTCTTTAGCTCACTATCTTTCACGGAGGAGACATATCCAAAACATATTGGTCTTTGTCCTGCCCTGTGTATTGGGCAGGACAAAGAATGATATGCAGTGGAAAGTTCTCTTCTGTGAAAGGATGGTGAGCTAAAGACTCTGGTTGAGACTCTAACCTGGGATATAGGCTGGTAGTAGAGATACTCCCAGAACCCCCCTTGTTTCTGCATATTACCTAGCTTTGGGTTTTGACCCTAAGTTAAGATGGTAATCCAGACGTGGAACCCTTGCTCACTGTTCTTAGAGAGGCACAGCTCCACCTCACTGACGAGGCCCAACCAGGCCGAGACACATGTCTGGGGTTGCCCCTTGTTTTTGCATACTTCTCTGAATAGTCTGAACCAGCCCCCACTGGAGACTCATGGTGCAATAGCAAGTGATCTAGGGAGGTTTTGAGGTCTCCACCTCCGTAGTAACTGTAGCTCCGGGCTTTTATGCAACTCTGCCTCAACATTGTCTGTAAAAAACGTTTGGGGGTAAGCTGTTGTCTGTGTGAGCCCTCTACCATTTGGTTGGAAATTGTATGGTCTGAATCTCCCTCTTACAAAAGCTGTTATCGAAGATGAGGAGGTGGACCAGTCAAATCCCAAAGAGCAAGCGGTCTGCTTAGACCTCTGTGATAAATCCAATGGTGTCATCACTCCTTTTACAGTGGTGACCTCTCCCCAGGTGGCCACTACCTGATCCTGACCCTGGGGGAGGCTATATGAGGGAGGATAACATGGGGGGATGAAACCCGCAAGGGAGCGATACGATATCATCGGACGAGGCATGGTATCCCCCCCTTTTCCTTTTAAGGATACCCCCTCCATTCCCCATGCCTTAGTGGCATTATGTCATGACTCCTCTCACCCACCCATGAAAGCGACTCTACTAAGAATACCTTCTCATGCTGTGTCTATAAGTCACCAAGAACTGACTTCCCTTTCCATGAATGTAAAAGTGCTGTTATGAGAAAGCTGAATGAAGTAATGAAGATCGAAAAAGGCCAAAAACACAAGCTGCACTCTAGTGGTTGCGAGCGCATAATTGGTGCTGGGACATTTAAAACACTGAACCAGCTGACTGGAGGGAGGTGCTGGCTGAGAGAACCTCATCCTCTCAGTACTGACGAAGGGACCACTGTGCTGTTGGGAAGACTGTGGAGCCAACCAGCACACGGAGAAAGCTAAGAAAAGAAGACTGCAAGAGCTGATCCGCCGAGGGGATGCCATGAAAGGAAGAGAAGGGAAGGGAAGACTTCCTGGCCTTTTTGAGTGTACTGGAGAGCAGCATCCATGCCCCTCGAACACCGAGAACTGCATAGCAGGCAAACGGGAGCAACGAGGGACACGGAAGCCACAAAGCGAGGTCAGTGAAGCGGGAAGAAGGTACAGGACTCAGAGCCGCTGCATACTTACAGTGAGAGAACCGAAGCACATCACAGAGAATAGGTGAGTACACAAGAGGGACACCGGGGCACTTTGGCAACCCTACCAAAGGCAAATAAGCATAAATGTCCTTTTGAACTTGAACATTTTGGTACACTTTTCAAGGCCAAGACGTTACCCTTTTCACCTTCGAACATTTTTTTAGACAGGTCATTTTGCATTGGACATCTTGGCATTGGAAAGACCCTTAGTTTTGGTTTAGGTAGGGCAATACCTCTTAGACGGCAAGCCATTTTCCAACCCCTTTTTGTTTGAAATCAAAATCCATAACCTAAACTATGACCTCTTTGTGTCTGTGTCTCATTCCAGGCTCCTCACACCTGTCAAATGGCATATTGGGGAGTTTTAATTGTACATCATGGGTGAAGTTGTGCACATCCAAGAATGTCTTCAAACTAAAACTGCTGTACTCACTGTGCATACATCTGACAAGTGCAATCGCCACTTCGCAAAATGCAGCAGAACACTGATAGGGGTGGCCTATCCAGGAGGCAAACCTCAGCACTGCTTACCTGATGGGGTCAGCCCAGCCACAGGATGAGATGAGTGTCACCAGTATGGAGGAGTACTTCAGTACACAGTGCTGATGCTGACCTGCGTGTGGGTAGAAGGAGGCAGACGGAAGCAGGACTGGCTCTATGAGGCCAGTTGGTGGCAGTACCGTCTCTCCACGGTTGGCAAGCACCCAGAACAGCAGGGGCGCTGGGTAGGGAACCCTGACAGAGAAAGGAAGCAGAGAGGGCCATGCACAAAATGGTAGCTGGAACCAACAATGGGCCAAAGAGGGGCAAAGCAGGAGCCACCACGGATTACAGTACAAGGAGAAAGGCAGAGAGTGTCAGGGCGCCTCCTCACTATCTAGAGGGGGAGGGCTTAGTAAAGGACTGTAGACTAGTAGGGAGGACAGTAAAAACCCAGCAGGAGGAGAGGAGGCAGACAAAAAGGGGAAACACACTGAATGATGGTGTCTTTTCTGTTGCAGACTCCGGAGAGCGAGGAAGAGGCTATAGTAGAGTACACCTGGACATATTGATTAAGAGAAGCCCAAAGAATGATAGGAACTGCTGCAATACTGACCTGGAGAGATCAAAGGACATTTTGTATCTTGCTGTTAAAATCAGGCAATTGTTGCAACCCTGGTAAATTGTATAAAAGGAATATACAGACTCAACTTCAGAGCGGTCTTTGGGGTACCGATAGCGTCACAATTCGATAAAATCGTTAGTGTCTAGTCCCACCTGTAGCATATTTCTGGCAGTATCTTTTCTATCTTGCACCAGCTGTTTAAAATAATCTTGCATTCTGGCGGAAGATGATCAGAGGCTGTTTATGCCATTTCCCGTAAGGAAAGTGTGTATCTTAATGTGCAGGAGACATTGGGCCTCATTCCGGGTTTGGAGCTAACCATGGAGTAATTAGCTCCATGGTTGCCTCCGAAACGTCCCAAATCCGGCATGGTGAGTGGAGTATTTACCGGTCCATTCCAGGGTTGGAGGGACCGGTAATTCCCCATTCACCTTTTGCCCTTCCCCATTCCCATTTCTGCCCCATATGGCTCAATGGGAATGGGGAAGGAGGTAATTACGGCACCGTAAATTACGGTACCGTAATTACTTCCGAGGTACCTTTGCGGGTCCCGTACTTAACTCCTGCTAAAAGCAGGAGGTAAGGAAGGACCCGCAAAGGGATCTCGGAATATGGAGGTAAGGGATTACCGGCATCGGCACCCTTACCGGTGCCGGTAATCCCTTACCTCCAACCTCGCAATGACCCCCATTAACTTTTCTAACCCCAGGCTCTCTGCCACAAAAACCTTTCATCACCAAGTAAAACCAGATAGCATTGAGAAGCCTGGTTTGTTATCATTAGAGAATCATTACCCATTGTTAGAGAATCATTACCCATTTAGGGATTAGTTATCCATCATTCATTCTGATTAGTACTGATTAGTAGTGACATGAAGTAGTAACATCATTAGACTAGCCACACATTATGTAGCCATTTGTATTTGCTATAGAATGAGGCTTGTTATATTTGAAGTGCCATGTAGACACATGTAGAGATATGTTGTTATGTATTATGTATGCATTTAGAGACACGCATGAGTATGCATTGAGTCTGCATTATAGATATCGCTTGGGTTTGAGGCCTATGGCATTTTGAAGCCATCCTGAATGAGACACAGAGAAGCGCTGCGGCACTGCGAAAGATGTTATGAGTTACAGTGTGAACGAAGAATGCATAAACAGTTTCTTAGCAGACAGAGATTAGACATAACTTTTGTTTTAGTAGAGAACGTAGAAGGGCTTTATTATCAGCCCTGGGTTGTGCTGCGCAGACAGAGATGGTGGGGCCATGCAGGGAGTGCTTTGCCTTGCACACAGAGACATGCAGAAGAGAGGGATTTCAGTGGAGTGAATGGAGAAATATGAGGAAAAGGTAGGATGGTTTGCAGACAGAAGAAGGCCATGGCATAGATATGTAGAAATGTCACGATGACCAGAACATGCAGTGATTGAGCAGAACACGCAGTGCATCACAGACTTTTAGGCACTGCTGAGATTTAGAAATGCTGACAGATAGACAGAGAGGCATTTTAGCTTTGAGAGGCATGTAACCATGGATATGTATGTACGTCATTGAACAGTATAATGAGAGGTGAGGCTTTGGGAGTTTGTAGTTCTGAGATCAAGGGAGCTGCTCTCTGAGATGGAAGAGAAATGTTTGGTGGCGGCATAGGAGAGACGTTTGGATGACTGTGAGAGAGGAAGCATTGGGGAAGCATTCTAATGAGAGCGGATGAGATCGATCTGGCAGAGAGAGTTGGCAGGAAGACCAGACCACTAATAGGAGAGGCCTGGCCCTGACTGACTGACTGGTTGCAAAGTTAGCTGGAGAGGAGAGACAGTGCAAGAGGGGAGTATCGATCTGAATAAGGCATGTGCATGGGGAATTAGGACAGACACGAACACAGAGCTTTGGCTGACATGATAGATTGGGTAATCAGACAGGGATTATCTTAGAGAGTGTGAAGTGTGGTGTGGATTGGAGAGGAATGGTGTGGATTGGAGTTGCTTTAGATTGCTTGCATTAGAAGCCTGTAAGGCTTATAGTTATTGCGTTGCATTGTAGATTTGCACCAAAAGCAAAAAAGGTGCAAATTCGAGATTTGCATTATAGTAGTGTTTGCATCATGCATTGCTGTGTATGAATAAAAGTGTTTTATTGTTGAATCGGTTCATGTGTTTTGTTTGTGTCTTATGTTAGTTGTCCATAGGAGTAACTTAGGAGTAACACAGTGTACAAAGGCCCTGAGATAGAAGAGTGGGGGGCATAGTGATCCACACACCCCTAGGAGGTAGATCTGGGTATGACACCCAGGCGTCTCATTTTTTGGATTCCCTATCTGGATGTGTATATGGCAACGTAGTAGATTTGGAGCCTGCTGTTGCACCCGGGGTTACAAGGCTGTCTGTAGAGGAATGAAGAGTTTAAAACTGCGGATCATTTGGACTTGCAATATGTTTCTGGGCAATATATTTGTCCAATATGGAAGCTATGGTTGGCTTTGCCCAGGCTGGTTTAATTACCTCCAACACAGCACCAAAGAAGGGAAGAACAGGTAGCCTTGGCTGCATTGGTTTTTAAAATTTCAGCTAACCTGTGGGAAACAACCACTACAGAAGACGAAGTAAAGTTAAGGGTGCTTATAGCTTTTGATGCCAATGCCCTAAAAGAGCCAACGTTCTGTCCCGCAGCTGAGATTAGGTCTATGTCTATTTGTGAATCTGAAGAGGTGTTAATTCCATTAGCTTCTTGTAGAGCCTTTAGTTATTGCAAAAGGGATTCTAGATCTTGTATGTCTAGCAACTCCTCTGGCCAGGTTTGCTTTGGAATATCAGAAGACAACTGTAATCCAGGGGGTATATAGCCTTCACTTCTTCACGGTCTTCAAAAATGCTTTGACACTTCTGCTGGGTTTGTAAAAAGAATCATGTGGATCTGTCGGCACCACTGGCTCCTAGAAGAATTTAACTCTGAGTGATCGATACAGTGCTTGCTGGTGCCGAAGATTTCAGCATTCACGACGCTGCTTGCCCTTGCGCTTTCAACACATTTTTTATAGGAATTTTCACTTTGCCTTGGTCACTGGTACCACAGTTACGGGGAATGCGGGAGCAGTGTCTGCTCTTATCATTTTTTCTTTTTTTGTCTGGAGAAAGGTGTTTCTTAACACCGTCTGGGGTGTTGGAAAATGTTTTCCATGGAGGTGCTAAATGGTCCCACACCTATTTCAAGGAGGATGCTGTGGGGAATTTAGTCCTACCTGAATATTTGGACCTGAAACAGATTCTTTAATATTTCCTCAACGAGGAGGAAGAACAGCTTCTTGAATAATGGTGGAGCTTCTTTTACCTTTTCCTTTTCACCTGATCTCAAATGATGGTCTCACGACTCCTCAATTTGATGGTCCTTTCTTAGATAGAAAAGACAAGCAGAGTGGGGATATGTCACTGACATCAACAGATGGCACGATGGACATGTTTAATGTTAAAATGCGTTGCTGCAGAAAAAAAGTAACTGAAGAAAATGGTGCCGATAGGCATCAT
This sequence comes from Ambystoma mexicanum, assembly GCF_040938575.1. NCBI lineage: Eukaryota > Metazoa > Chordata > Amphibia > Caudata > Ambystomatidae > Ambystoma > Ambystoma mexicanum. Next base: position 43,965,151 of record NC_090936.1, on the reverse strand, counting down.
CTGCATGCCAGAATGGAGCTATTCGACACGAGACATGACCAACGAGGAGAGATAGTCAAAATGGAGCCAAACAGTGCAAACCTACTGGCTATGAAAACCTTTTCTGGTGCGGACTGCATCGACTGGGATATTTCAAAGATGAGGAATCTTAAAGAGGAATGTGTCCAATGGAAATCACTAAGCAGGAAACCTTACTTTCCGGAACTTTCCATTTTCCTTTTTACTTCCTGTCCTTCATATATAATCCTGAATAAAAGGACTATTTGTCCCTTTATGTTACAGCCCCCCTGAACCAATTTCCACACAATATTATTGTGTTTTACTTTTGTTTATTTAAAACCTTTAACTTTATTCTGCTGTGATTAGTTTTGTGTTACCTCTGCCATGTGGCAGAGTGTGTTTCTTGATAAACACAATCTTTCTGTACCTCAGATTGTACATATGTTTAAAGGAATATATTATTGAATAAATATGGTGTGCCCTCTAATACTATTACAGTTAGACGGCCCCTTTCTCCTCAATTCAACCCCATGAACCATACTGTTCTTTGTGTCACACCTCATATCTGAGCTCCTTTGGCTACAAAAGATGCTCTGCTGCTTCTTGGAGCTAAGCCTATGGTATAGCAAAATACCTTTAGAAAACATTATGGAAAAGGTGTGTAGGGGAGGATAGGTCATTTGGACCCCCACACGTACATCCCCGACCCAGGTGGAGACTCATGACTCATCGGCGGCCCCCTTGCCCTAAGGGCCCAGGAGGCGGGGGGGGCTGCGGATCGACACGTGAGGCTGCACAACTACAGGATAAGACATAACATAGACCCCATTTTGTATTAAGACAACTCCATTTTGTATAAAAAGGCGCTAAAATCCAGTCCATGCAAAGTTGCTTGCACACTCGCACACACAGAAAGATGCAGCCTGACCCCTGCTTGACTGCGCTCACAGGAGCATACACTTCCCCCCAGCCTCCACCTCATGGTAGATCCGCTGAAGGCCTGTTCTCACGAGCAAACAGACACAAACAAACAACAAAATAAACACTGTATCACTTAGCCTTCCGCAGTACATCATTTGCCCCAGCCATGACCGGGCTTGTTAGAAGGTAACTGAAACCAGCCCAATCCTGCATGCCCTGACCCTGTACCAAGCCCTCTAAGTTGGACTGTGTGGCACCCCTTACCCCCACCAACCCCCGAAGCACCTTGCATAACGAAATAAGCATTTGTATAATATATGTCGTGTTGACTAACGTTTGCTGCTATTCTGGAGACTTGTGATTTAAGAGTAATATGTGATCACTCCTGTACATGATGTAACAAAGCGCATTTGTAATGCACGATGATCAGCCGAGGCAGTAGAGCCAGATTGTACTGTGATGTGATATGCAGTGCTCTTTCTTACACACAAACCACCCTAATGCTACCTCATGTTCGTATGTCAACTGCTGATGTGAAATACTGTGTAAAATGGCAAAACCCTCTCCAGCCTGTGTTCCCATATTAATGTAAACATGTGTGTATAATACCAGAAGCTCCAAGTGTTGTCACCCACCCTTATCAATAGTGCTGGAAGCTGCCCTGTGCAGGGAAACAGGCCCATAGCTGCAAGGTCGTCTCCCTCCTCCTCCCCCTCCCAGGCCCGCCTGGAATAGCTGGTGTTCGAACAGCACAGCCTCACCTCCCCTCCCAATCTTGCTGGACCCGCTTCAAGCATTCACCTCCCCCATGTCAAAAGGCCGCCACAGCCTGACTCTATGAATTACGAGCTACCTGGTCCTAAATCCCACCATCTCCCGGGCACCGGTAACATGCCCCCCACGGCCCATTGGTATCCCCGTCCACCCCAAGTTAATGACCCTTGTACTAACAGATCGTAATAGCGTCCTTCATTATAGCCATTAGGACAGGGCGATCGAATAAACCCCCTCTGTATCCCCGACCCTGCACATGGACTCATGGGACTACCATACCTGAACCCAAATGTCACTACAACAGATGGATAGGGATACCCCCTATCACATATCCATGTCCCTGTCTCCTCCTTGAGCTAAGGTCAATGTGTCACAGGATTTATCAGACACCTGACATTGCAGAATGTGACAAATGATTGTGAATGTGTGGCCACAAGGGCAAGTGTTAGAGCAGCCACCAATCATTAATACAAGTTATGTCTGGCCGGGAGCTCCACCACGAAGAGCCCAGCTGACCCGTCTACCCCATGTGGCACCGCACGGACGTCCGCCAATCCTGGAACTGCAACAGTATACATTGTATACCAACTAGCCTTCACCACCCAATCCAAGACTATGTGCCCCCTATAGCTTGTGTCATGCGTGACGTTAGTTCTGTAATAAGTAGAACTGTCTTTGCTATTGTCAGCCAGAGCGCTCTCGGAGTTTGCAGAGTCCTTTGCATGCCCTATATTGATTATATAAAACCCTTTTGATCTCACCCGCACTTGGTCCTGGTCTCATTCCCCTCCTGGGGTGTGTCCTTTATTGCCTCTCACTAAGGGGGGTGCGTTTTTGGGGGACGCTCACAGGTGCATGAAATAATCAAGTACAAATGCGTTTCATTTGGACATATTCAATTGACTCGAACATGAAGCAAAGGGTTTTAAAATATACAATGTGTGCAGTAAAGCAGAAAAAATAAAATATACATACCAGCAGGCTAACGGTGCAGCCAATCTTTTTACCATCAACTTCTCCCACCTTCATGCAGTCCCTGAAATTGGGAGGAACATGGGGTGACGCTTCAAATCAAGACAATCTGCTACAACATCCTCTGATACAGTTATAATTAGCACCTTGGGGGCTAGGAATGGAACATGGGCTGAATTTCACTATACAAGCCTGCATTCTCACCAGCGGATGGCACCTTTCTCCCTGTGTTTACTTCTATCTGCAGTGCCCTTCCCAGCCTCCTAACAACCCAATTTTCGCACTCTGCCCGGCATACTCGCCCTAAGCCACTAATAGCAACATACCTGTTCCACCACCATCTTGGCTCCACTCCATCCTTCAGGTCTTCAGCTGACACAACCTCCCGCATCGTGGAAATGGAAGACGGGCTCGGAGCCCAGCTTATACTTACATGAAGGTAATCTTCTCTGCAATCCACATGTACACCCAGAGCCTTCTCTCATTTTAATTATTATTTTTATTTAAAACACAATTAACACCTCAGGGCTTAGCCCCGAAGAGCTCATAGCAATAATATCCATAGTGAATGGACCCTGGCATTCAAATCTCTATTTGCTTAGGCCTGTAAATTGGGCACGGGCTCTTGGCGGCTGATGAAAACCACTGCCAAAGGTAGAAGGGCTTAATTAGAACATGTATTGGCATTCCTATTTTGGACAATGCAATAGTAAAAGGCGATAACGGCTGGTATATGTTTTCTGCCCCAACATTACAATGTTTCTCCTTTGCCTTTCCTAGTTTTAAACCAGACATTCTACTCGCATTGGGTGCAAAAAAGCAATCACGCCCCTCTCCTTGAGTCATTACCAGGTGGCAACATTGCTTAAATAGTCCTAAATTTGGAGAAATAAAGTGTGACATTGTTGAAAAACAGCAAAAAGAAAATCCCATATTAATTTGAAGAAAAGGAATTTTCTGTTGGTTGACTCAAAAATTATAAACAGAATACTTATTAACAAACAGAAAAGGTTTACCAGAAAAAAACAGACATCAATGGTAAGAATAATACTATAAATGGAGCTTAACCCCTCATGAGTAACATTGTTGCATTTTGTTTTCAAATTAAACTTTAAATGAAATGTTATTCACAAAACATGAAGTGTAATCTATGTCAGACAACACATAATTATGTGGATCATTTGTTACTATACAATGACCTGAAACATTTATTCCCAAAATTTCATAAACAGAGTTGTCAAATCGGCTTGCTTTGACTTGTTGACGGACAAATAGCACAAGAGACACTGAATGATGCGGAAGCTGGTCCTTGGGAGCCCTGCGATAGAACCGTCGCTATGATGCAAATCCTACTTATAGCTGGAGAAACCTGTTATTTGCATCATCTAATGTGCTGCTATGACATACCGTTCTTTTTTGCTTACCCAAATCAGACATTTCTTCTTCACATATCTCCACTATTTAAGCCCCAAAATATCCCTGATAATAGAGACATAATACTATGGAAGACAATGCATTATTTGGACTCTAGGTACCTCCTTGTCATTCCACAGGTTCTGCACATGCATGGTCAGTCCACAGGGCACCCAGGCACTGTGGGCTGAAAGTAGGAACGCATGCGCTCAGGCATGTGTCATTGCCAGAGCGTAGGCAGACAGAGGCTAGAATGAAAAATTACTTACAGGAGTCTTCTCCCACAGATTTCTCATCTTGATCGATATACTCCAGTACCAGCTGCTCGTTGAAAATTTCGACAAGGGGGTGGGGTGTGAAGCTTGATGCCATCCCTCTGGCTCTCGCATGCCGCAACTCCAGCACTCATCGACTCCGGACATTACTTCAGCAGTCCCACTTATAGTGTTTACTATGTCCTTTTTCCCCAGTTCTCCCCTTACCCCACCACCTCCCTCTCCCCCGTGTTCAGCTGCAGAGGGAATTGGATCCCATGTCCCAGTGGGTGGGAAACTAACAAAACGTTCTTTCTTTAATTTTTTTTGTTTTGTTTTTACAACTGCCACACATAGAACCCAAGCAAACGTGTGGTCCAATTTGAGACAACTGTGCACACCCCCCTCTCATCATTTGCCCATAAGAAGCCTACAGAAGCTTTCAGAAGGGGGACTCTGTGGGAGAAGAATCCATAGAATGAACATTACCTGTAAGTAATTTTTCCTTCAATGAATTGCATTCACCAACATATTCTTCATCTTGATAGATTCCCACATTCTCACAGCAGTAACTGAATGCAGATAGGGACTGAAAGCGCTAAACCAAGAAGCTATACAATACCGCTCTGCTAAAGCAGGCATCCTTGCCCCTAGCCATAGCCAGACTGTAATGTTTTGAGAAGGTGTGTAAGGCAGCCCACGCAGCAGCTTGGAAGCTATCTTGCACGGGCACTGCCCACTGCAAGGCGCAAGAGGCAGCCATACCCCTGGTACAATGGGCCTGTAGGCCTGATGGGTCCTCCTTCCCAGCCTTCTCATAGTACTCTGCTATACAAAGAACGATCTTGTGAGATATTGTTTGGTCGGTCACCGCACAATCGAGTCTCGAGCGTGAACACGCGATAAACAGCGTGTCATCCCTGAGAAAAAGGCGCTGTCCATGGCCAAACAGAAAAAAACATCAATTTCGGATCTTATCTATGGAGTCTCTCCTTTTCTTTGGAAGGGCGTGGAGGCAGAACAAACACAGGCAAGCTGATGTTCTGGGACACATTGAAATCAGACACAACTTTTGGCAGAAACTTAGGCCTAACTTTCAAAGTTACTTTTTCTTTAAAAAGCTGCTGGAATGGAGCCTTGCACGACCGTGCCTGCAACTCACTTACATGTCTGGCCGATGTTATGGCCACCATGAACGTAGTCTTTAAGGACAAAATCCTGATAGACGCTGAGTGCAGAGGCTCAAAAAGAGATGCCATTAGACAGCAAAGAACCAAATTAGATCTCAAATTGGGACTTTAAAGGAGGTTGGAGGGAACATGTTTACCAGCCCTTTCAGAAATTGGGCCACCATGAGGACTGAAAAGTTCGAACTTTGCTCCAGCCGTCTCTTAAACAGAGAAAGAAAGGACAGGATACCCTATGAGTGTAAGCACCTGCAGGGACAACAAAAACTCCATGACCACAGGTCTGCACCACTCTACACCATGCCACAATCTTTGCCATTTGCATGTGTAGATAGACTTGATAGAAGATATGTGCACACCCAGTAACACCCCCAAAGGCTAATCCGTCAGGTCTCAGCCTCTAACGATCCATGCATGGAGATACTCTGTGTTCGGGTTGAGTACCCAACCTCCTCATCCGTTGCAGAACAAAAGGAATGATTGGAATTGAAGGAATTGCATAGTGAAGGTCAAAGGCCCACTCCATTAGAAAGGTGTCTTCCAGTGCCCGTTTGTGGGCAATTCCTTTGAGCAGAACCATTTACAATTTGAGTTGTCCTTCGTCACAAACAGGTCCACTGCCAGGGTTCCACAATGGAGAAGATCTACGAAATAACAGGCATGTCTCCCATTCATTGAGAGACCGAACTCTGGCTGCTCTGGGCACACGCCAATCCGTTCTCTGTCCCCACCAAATGAGCTGCATACTCTATCTCGAATCCAAGTGCACTCACCTGCAGATCACTGCAATGAACACCCCAGCCTTTCAGGAACATGTCCATAACATCTGAGCCACCAACCAGGGTGGCGTGAACGGGCGCGGCCAACACCATCATGTTCTCCTGGTTGGCCCACCATGACTGGTCATCAGCCACTGCCCTCAAGATCCTGAGAACATCCAAAATGTAGCCGTTATACTGCATCCATTGACCTACAAGTGGCCATTGAGGGAGCGTGCCCTCCGGCACTAGATTAAATGGAGGAGGAGGTAAGGGTGAAGAGGTGGAGAAAGGCAGAAGCTCGGAGTCTGCTCAAGTTCTGGAACAATGTGACATTTGGCCAATGCTGGTGACTCTCACCTCGGTGGGATAAAAGCCTTCCCGAACCGGGTATCCAAGACTGCTCCGATGAACTAGAGCTTCAGCGCATGTTTCGTGTACGACTTCTGAAAAAACTTGGGAGTATCCCAAACTGTGAAGCCATGAACAAGTGTCCTCGGGATGTTTTGGTACCTGTACCGGAGGCCGTCCTTGGATGAGCCAGGCATCCAAATACCGGAAGACAAAGACTCAGTTCATTCTTAGGTGGGTTGACACACTACTGCCATCAGCTTGGTGAACACTCTTGCTGCGGAGTTCGAGTGAAAGGGAAGCACAATGAACTTGTAATGAGTGCCTCAATGATGAACCTCAGGAAGCGCCTGTGCTCGATCGGCATGGGGAAATAGGTATCCAATGACACCAACCAGTCCTGGGTTTTTAGAGCCTGGAAACTCTCCTGTAAGGTCACCACCTGTTAGGAAAGATTTCCATTTATGTGTAATGTTCCCTCCAGTTTTGAACCCCCCCAACTTTTTTGCTGTTGTCTGACCATCCTAGTTTGACGTTTTTCAGTGGAACTCAGCCTTCTGCTGTACTCCGCTGGGCTTTTGCTCATTTTATGGGGAAACGTACATGCCCTTAAGACAGTCAGTACTGGGAGACTTTGTTTCCCTTGGTCCTTCACTTTGATGCTATTTTTTGCAACATTTTATCAGTGCACAAAGTGCCTTCCAGTACAGTGCGCTGTGGTCTCCTTTTCATTTTTAAGGCCATAGACACCCTCAAAGGATTTTTCGGTGAATCTACAAATCTGCATTGGACATATCTGGTGGTAGCTGTTACTTTTCATGTATATTTAACCCTTTTCTATGGTGCATACCGCATTTACCATGTTTGGCCCAGAACAGTGGCCAGAGCCTAAAATGGCCTTGCCACAAGTTCCTTTGTTCTGTCCTTTGCCTTCCCCAGGTCGAGCAGGCCCAGGAAATTCCTTATTTGGTCATGCAGACAGTGCGCAAACCAAAGCTTTCACGGGCTTCTGCATGCCTTGTATGTTTGTGCCAAGGATATGGGGCTGGACTGTCTAGTACCAATACACATCCTGGGTGCCAGGATCTCTGATGTGCTGGGAATGACTGGGACCACTGTGGTCCATGATAGGTCCACATCTGGATGGCTGTATGTGAGCAGATCTCTCATTGAAACACATGTGTATAGGTCTGGAATTAGGAGAGTACGCCTGAACCTGAGCATACACAGTCACTGTGTCGCCCAGCTGTGGTGATGAACTTCGTGGGTGCCTTGCTGCTGTGCCCCCACTGTGCCCTCAGACTCGCTGCAGCAAAATTGGCCTGATAGCTTCATCAGCAGTGGAGAAATCGCCACTGACCCGCCACAAATTAATCCCTGGAACGCAGCCCCTGAAAGCTGCAGTGCCGCGCAACTGCAGGATTTGAACCTGTGACCGAAGTGGACTTGACTGCCAAAGTTATCCAGAGTGCGCTGAGGGTCGGTGAGTACTTCTGACCCTTACCGGTGGCCCCTGGCGTATCCATCCGTTTTTACGCACGAGTGTCCCCTGAGGGCCAGTCTTCTATATAAGGTAGCCTGTACTAACAAGATATTCCCAACTCTTGGGTCCTGTTCTGCCCTCTTGGGGAAACCCTCCTTGAATAGTGGGAACCTATTCTTCACTGTCTCACCCAACCTTCCGGAGTCGCTACAGCCCCTGCATGAGACCCCGTTTTGACTTAACCGCACGACCGCATGCACCAGCAACAAAAGTACTTTTGAGCTCAGTGCTCCATTCATCTTAGGGGCTGGACTGCCTCTCAGTTGGGAGTTGAATTATGAAGGTCTGCTTAAACGATATTTGCACTGTATGCCCCCTTTCTTTGCAGGTTGCGGACAGATACTGTGTGCTATTCCTTTAGGCCATTGGTTACTGTATATATGCTTATAAGTTAGTGTGGTGTTGGTTTGGTTATTACTACTGATATTTGCTTTGTGTTTGATTTAAAAGGCCTTTAATAAATGCATATGTATTTTTGATATATACACCTGACAGAGTAATTTGTAGTGTCATTTACTGTGTGTGCTCATTGTGGGCTTTCGATCACCTTCACCCCTCCCGAGACCTAGTCTTGACCGCCACCAATGCTACCTTCATTGGTCTGGCTTGTACAGAAGGTTACCCTGTTCCAAGAAACTAGGCTGGACTTCTGAACATCTGCCCACCAGGTCAGAGTTCAGAAATCCATCTTAACACCAACCTCAATTTGTTTTCTGCAGGAACTTGTTCTTGCCCCTAAGGGCCAGGATGAAACAGAGACCGACCTCTTCCTGGGCACAAGGAAGTAACAGGAGTACCAGCCCATCCCTCTTTCCCAGGTTGGGACATCCTCCTCTGGTCCCCACAACTATTCCAGGACCTCTGTCTGGCTCCATATCCCAACCGGGGAGAGTTAGTGGTTTGCCTGGGGGCCTGCTTGTGAAAGGCAGGAAGTAACCCCAATCGACCAGCTGGAGTACCCAGGCATGATAGAATATGATATGGCATTTATAACGCGCCTATACACAAGTGTTTCAAGGAGGGGATCTCCAGACACCTGCCAGGATTCTCATTCTCAGAGATTTTTACTGCAACTGGAGTATCATGTAGGGAGAACTAAAAGAGGTTTTGAGGCGGGTGGTGCCACGGGTGCTGAACCAGCCTGGGTGTGAAAATCTTTTGTGGCCTTGCTTTGCCTAGGGCAACTGTGCCTTCCTCACAAAGGGGTGCAGCAACAGAAACCCCTACCTCTCGACCCAGAGTAAAAGGATGAAAATGGTGTAAGTTGCTGGAATAGTAGCCCCACTGATTTTGCAGCAATCCTTGATTCATTGGCTTTGGGCCCAAAAAAGTACAGCTTTGACTTAACCTCTGGAAACAAACTGGATCCGCGGAGGCAAGCGGCCCAGCAGACAACCGTCAAAGTTCCCTTAGCTTTTCCGTAGCAATCCATAGCAATCAGCTGCATCCAGATCAGCTTGAATAGCCTGACAAGCTGCTTCCTTGCCGTTATTATCAATGTCCAGGAACACTTCTCTGATCTCAGCCTCCGGTAAATGAGTCAATGCCTCCGACCACATTCCAAAGTGTGTGTGTAAGAACTTTTCAAGCACGCAAGAGGCGTTGTCACGATTCGCAGGATCTCATCACTTCTCTGGGAGCTCTCCCCTGCAGGGCTAAGGTGGTGAGGGCCTTTACCCAATAGTCCCCCTAGGGGTGGTGGAAAGTGGCACCTCACAGGGAGAGACTCACCTGATGAGGATAAGGACTCCCGTTTCACGAAGGAATTCCCTACCCCCTTTTCCCTTGGGGCCAAGTACTTATCAGAAATCCCTGATAGCACTACTGTCTGTTATGGTAATGTGTATTCTGCCTTTGATCCATTAATTAATATAATTGAGATGAAGAGGCAAAGAAACCTGCAGACCAATAACAGGTTTCCTTACCATAGTACTGAGAAGAGTTGGCCCCAAAGAGGCATAAAGATTATCTCAACAACAGTAAAGTAGGACTTTGACCCAGCCAAAGGGAATAAAGAGTGAGAAAGGACTGGTAAATAGAGAGAGCAGCCGGCGTGAAGCCAGCTCAGCCCAGTTAGTTCGAACCTGGGAGCATGAAGCTGCAGGAACGCTGACGCCCAGTAGCAGGCACATCCAAGAACAGTCTGTGCAGTGCAGCGTAGTAACCCAACCTCCTGACCAGTGGAAGAGTGGGAAAGAAGCAAGCAGTGGCGTGACCTCGGGGAGGTTTACTGTGTGGTCCTTCAACTGTGCTGGAGCCTTGTGGCCCAAGCTCAGCGGAGCCTCCAGGACTAAGCGGAGAGCGGAGTGAAGGAAGCGCTGAAGCAACACGAGTCAGCTCATGGCCCCAGGAAGAACCAGCAATGCAGTCCCGACACCTAACAGGTAACGGGAGTAGCGGGACATCCGGTAGGGGTTAGGGACAGCTCAAGAGTCAAGAGAACCTCCAGAATAATCTCCATCATCACAGCAGTGACACCCAGAGAATCAAGAGTCAAGAGACCCTCAGGAGTAATCTCCTTCATCACAAAACACCAGAGAATCAAGAGTTAAGAGAGTTTCAGGAGTAATCTCAAAGACTGTGGAGTAATCTCCTGTGCCACAGTAGTGATACCCAGAGAATGTATATGTTACTCACCATAGTGACTAACATACTCCTAGTCCATAGTCCGCCTGACAGTCTTTCATTAAAGACCCTGGCTGAGGAGGAGGTTACTATATTCTCCTCATCATCATCATCTGTGTCCCCCGCTGTGTCCTGCAGGTCAGGGCCTGCTGGTGGAGCGCTGGAGGGTGCTGTCGGTGGTTGTGGTGTGCTGATGGGCTGCCCAGAGGCTGCACCAGGTGGTTGACTCGGTGTCGAAGGGAGCATGCTTGGTATGGTGAGCATTTGAGGCAACCTCATGAGCATGAGGAACTGTTTAAATAATCTGTCCTTACATGCTGGTGAGGAGCTCACTTGCATGGGTGCAGGTCCTTGGACTAATATCTGTTGCTGAGATATACCCGCCCCTTGCCTCAGGTAACTGGGGTCTGAGTATTTCCCCTGGGTGGAAGCCATTGGGTATGCGGTGGACCAAGTGACCGGTGTTGACCGATCCCACCTTGGCGGGCGTTCCGATGCCTCCGCACTGGAATGGAGAGGCTCAGGATGCGCTGCCATTTTGTCTGGCCTGACAGCCATTTTGTTAGGTACTGCGCCACGTGCCTGCTGTGTGACGACTGTCGTACTGGGACCAGTCTCTGCCTGCTTGCTTGACTGCAAAGGCTCAGACATTTCCTGCACCTCAGACAAGGGCCTGGGAGGCGCAGTGCCCTCGGTCATGTCGCTGGCAGTGCTGGTACTGCCGTTTAGGCGCCCCATTGGGGTGACGCCCCGTATTAGAGCTAAGCCCCTCAGGGAGATCACCTGTACAAGAGCCTTGCGGCCCCTCAGCTGAGGGACCCGTAGGATCTTTACACCCCTCAGCCATGTGGCCGGTAGCTCGTAGAGCCCTGGTCCCCTTGTTGGTGTAGGACCTGGAAGATCGCTCCTACTTGGGTGCTTCCCAGGAAGGGGTTGTCCCTACGGGGTGCAGGGGAGAACAGGGCACCTACCTTTGGCCTGATCTTCCTCCTGAAGTACTCATTGATGTGCTCCGGTGGCAATTTTGAGAAGAGCTCCCTCCACCTAGCCAAACTGTTCTTCAGAGAGCATGGGGTGAGCGCGTTGCACGTCATGCAGTCGTCCCAGCCGTGGTCCTCGCCAAGGCACCGGAGGCAGAGCCTGTGTGGATCCGACGAGAGAAAGGAACCCTCGCAGGGCGGACACCTGCTGAATCCCACTGCAGCCGACATGCGCCGGGGAGGAGCGTGGCACCAGAGGACAGAGTACCCAGACTCTGAAGAAAGCTGGAGGAAAAAAGGGAAAAAAACGATCCATGGGGAAGTTAAGCGTGGAATTACAAGCACGAAGTAAGGGCGTCAAACACACCCTAGGTGCAAGACGTCCGAGCCCATCGATGCGGAAAAGAGGACTGGGGAGTGGTGCCGGTGGACGGAGTCAAGGGAGCACATGCTCCAACGGGCACGCCGCCACACGCCTCTAAATTTAAAGGGGAAGACAATTTTTGCTGGGGAAAAAGGCTCTGTTTCCTGTTTCTAGCAAGGGATGCCCCATACAGTATGGAGGAAAGGGGACGAGATGCAGGTGTCATGATTCACCGTTTCCAGCCCTTTTGGACTTCATGGTTGACGTTACGGAAATTACGTTATGCATGACGCGCTACCTCCTAGAAAATAGGGACGCCCCCGCGGCTCTGCGCGTCTCAACGCTTCTCTTCCGAGTTGTCGGCAATTGTGCTCGTTACCTTCTCCCTTTCTTCAGTGCCCCCTTTTTCCAATAGTTATCGGTCTCTTCCTTCCTGGTACTCTAGTACTGCCCTTTTCGCTTCCGCCTAGGGCCGTCCTTCCTCTTCCATCCCAGACCCTTGTTCAGTGCCTCCTTGCTCGCGGGTTTCCTCTTGCACGATGTGAGCACTGAGATATTCCTGGTTCCATTCATTCCCGGACGCCGCCTTCCTGCATCCCTTCCTTCCTGGATACTGAACTCTTACCTGCATCCAGAGGCTGGCCGTGATCCTCACACTGGACCCAGAGGATACTCGCCCTTACCTGTATAAATCCCGGACAGCAAGGAATAAGGAAAGACCTCTGAAGAAGAAATTGACCAAAGACAAACAGGTGAAACAAGGGGCTGAGTGTGACAGTTTGAGACGCCAAAAACCTGATACTGAATCTAACATGGAGCCTGCAGTCCAGGACCTCATGAGAGGAATGCAAGAATTAACTACTGAGGTTCAAAACCTCAAGGCTGAAAACGCAGCACTAAAACAACTCGTGTTGTTCAGAGATTCGGCATTCAAGGAAAGTGCCCTGCTAGGGGGTATAGTGGACAAATACGATGGCTCCTCCAAATCTCTGCGTGCCTTCCTCGATTCCTGTCTGGTACATTTCACCTTTAAACCCTACTATTTTCCTACACCCAGGGCCAAGGTGGGGTATATAATCTCACATATTTCTGGCAATGCCTTCGCCTGGGAAACTCCCTTGGTGAACTCAGGAGACCCACTCCTGGATAATTATGATGGATTCATAGAAGCCTTCCAAACTATGTTTGATCGGCCAAAACTAGTTTACAGCGCTCAGGAAAGGCTCCTGGAGTTCCAACAAGGAAATCAAGACATGCTAATTTATGTGACTCGCTTCGAACAATTGGCTAAAGAGGTCGATTGGTCTGAGGAGGCTAGTTTTACCCTGTTTCAGAGAGGGTTGAATGACGAAGTCAAGGATGAGCTAGCCAGAGTGGCCCATCCAAGTTCCTTTCAGGCTTTGATAGATTTGTCTCTACAAATTGATTTCCGAATCCAGGAGAGAAAGGCAGAGAAAAGAAAGACAAAAACTGCACACCCGAAGACATCCGTGGAGTACTCTAGCCTCAAGGAAATGCCCACTCAACACTCTTCTGATCCCGAACCAATGCAGTTGGGCTCTGTGCGAGGTCTGATTTCTCCACAAGAAAGGATCCATAGAATCAATGCTGGACTCTGCATGTATTGTGCTTCTGATAAACATCTTGTAAGAAATTGTCCAATAGCACCACTCAGGCGTTCGGGAAACTCCGGCTCCCGAACTTGAGCGGAGCACAGCTTCGGGAGAAAGAGGTCTGCTCCGCTTCTGTTCCTTCCTTGAACTGTCCTCAGCAAAATACCTTGGTGGTCCTGCAAACATTCTTGTCATCCAATAATAAGGAAACATATCCCATTCTGGCTCTAGTGGATTGCGGTTCCATGGGAATATTCATAGACCATTGGTCCGTCAGGCACAACATTCCTTGAGATTCCAAAGAGGTCATTCAAGCTGTCGAAGGGATTGACGCGAAACCACTATCTTCAGGGCCCATTACTCACCAAACCACAGAATTATTGCTCTCGATAACCACCAAGAAGAACAAGTTACTTTCTTACCTGGTAACGTTCTTTCGATGGGATGGTCCGACGACGTATTCCATATCTATGACAGGTATGTCCACAGCTGTGCTGCTTCGGAAAATCTTTGGCGTCTGCGTCCTGCGTCGATGACGTCGATGCGCGGTCCCCGAGGACCTCCTCCGACGGCTGACGTCACCCGATGTGATAAGTAGGAGGCACGACGCCCATAGCCTCAGTTATAGTTTTTTCCCAGAACGTGTGCCACCAGTCTTCTGCCAGTCAGACACACAAGGCCTTGCGGAACGCAAGCTGCAATCGCAAAAAAAATTCTGCAGCGGGGAAGGCAGGGAGGGAGCGATATGGAATACGTCGTCAGACCATCCCATCGAAAGAACGTTACCAGGTAAGAAAGTAACTTGTTCTTCGAGGGGATTGGGTCCACCGACGTATTCCATATCTATGACAGCCTCCCAAAGCAGTACGAAGCAAGGAGGTGGGAAAGAATTTAGAATACAAATTTAGCATCCCAATCAAATTGCAGAATAGAGAACTGCCTTGCCAAAGGCCAGATCTTGCCCTCTGATGAAATCGAGGGAGTAGTGACGTACAAAAGCTCAGGTGGCTGCATCACAGATGTGCCGAATAGGAACTCCCCTCTGCAGGGCAGTAGACGCAGCCACTCCCCTGGTAGAATGGGCCTGCAAGCCAGCCGGAGGGTCCTTACCCGCCAAGCGGTAACACTAGGCGATAGCTAAAATAATCCAAAGAGACAAAGTCTGTTTCGTCGCAGCTTGTCCCAAACGCTTTCCAGCGTAACCAATGAAAAGTTGATCGTCCACTCTGACCCGGGACATGCGCGAAATATAAAAGCTCAACGCTCTCTGAGGATCAAGCCTATGGAGCCTCTCCTCTTCCTTACCAGGATGTGGAGGAGGATAGAACGCCGGAAGAACAACCTTCTTGCTCAAATGAAATTCCGAAACTACCTTCGGAAGAAAAGAAGGACGAACTCTAAGGACAACCCTGTCCTTATGAAACACAGTGAAGGGTGGCTTAACTGAAAGTGCCTGTAACTCACTCACTCTGCGAGCGGAAGTAACCGCAACCAAAAACACAGTTTTCAGAGTCAAGAGCCTCAAAGGGCAAGAATGTAAAGGCTCAAACGGAGCACCCATAAGAAACTTAAGAACAAGGTTCAAATCCCAACCTGGCACCAGAAAAGGTGACGGAGGGAACACATTAGTGAGCCCTTTCAAAAACTGCGAAATTAAAGAAATCTTAAAATAGGAACACTCCTCAGACGAGCGCTTAAATGTGGACAGCGCCGCCAGGTAACCTTTAATGGTCCCCACTTGGAAGCCCCTGTGGGCCAAAGAAAGCAAAAAAGACAGAACCATGGGAATGTCACAAACAAAAGGATCCACATTCTTAACTCTGCACCAGTCGCAGAACTTTCTCCAACGGCAACGGTACAGAGACTTTGTTGGCGGCCGCCTGGCCGAGAGCAACACCTCCATCACGTCTTCAGAGAGGTCCCAATCCGTATACCTCAACCTTTCAGAAGCCAAGCGTGAAGGTTGAGGGATCTGACCTCTGGATGGAGAACTTGACCCCCCTCCCGTGAGAGCAGATCGTCTCGGGAGGGAAGACGTGGAGGGCAGATGGACAAGTCGAGAAGGTCCGGGTACCACGTCGTCCGGGCCCACGCCGGAGCAATGAGGAACCGAACCTTTGTAACCTCCGCAGCACTTGCGGGATGACGGGGACTGGACGAAACGCGTACAGCAGTGGGAATGACCACTCCACCACGAACGCGTCTCCTAAGGCTCCTTTTGGAGGAAATTCCAGCAAGCAAAACCTTTCGCACTTCCGGTTGACACTGGAGGCGAAGAGATCCACTTGAGGGGGTCCCCCAAAGGGCGAAGATCTCCAGGAGAATCTCCTGAGCCAGCTCCCACTCGTGAGAGATCGTGCTCTGCCTGCTCAAAGCGTCCACCGTCTCGTTGTCGTCTCCGGCCAGATGAACAGCCGAGATCGAAACTTCCTGGTGGATGGCCCAGAACTCGAGCTGCATCGCCTCCCTGCACAGCGGAAGTGACCCTGCCCCCTCCTTTTTGTTGAGGTAGTGCATGGCCACCGTGTTGTCCATTAGAATCAGGACACTCTTTCCGTGCACAGACGGCAGAAAAGCCTTCAGGGCTAGCCTGACGGCACTCAGCTCCAACAGATTGATATGGAGTCTGGACTCCGACGGAGACCAACGACCGCTGACTGTTAACTCGTTGGCATGAGCTCCCCATCCCGTGAGGGAAGCGTCCGTCACAATTGTCACCTCCGGCCAGGGCAGCCAAAATGGGGCCCCCTTCATCAGATTGCCCTCGACGGCCCACCACAGAAGGTCCCGGGCCACCGAGGG
Source organism: Ambystoma mexicanum (assembly GCF_040938575.1). Lineage (NCBI taxonomy): Eukaryota > Metazoa > Chordata > Amphibia > Caudata > Ambystomatidae > Ambystoma > Ambystoma mexicanum. The sequence continues at coordinate 43,948,594 of NC_090936.1, read as the reverse complement.
CGGCACCTGAACAGGGTCCAACAGCCTGCCGGAGGACTGAGACCACTGGAGCTTGAGTGCCCACTGCAAAGATCTCATCCGCAGACGAGCCTCTGGCACCAGAAGAATGCAGGATGCCATGAGGCCGAGCAGTCTCAAGAACTCGGACGCTGGGAGATCCTGGGCAAACTGAAACTTGTGCACCATCTGCTGAATGTGAAGAGCCCTCACCTGAGGAGGAAAACACTGCCCCAGGGACGTGTCGAGCACTGCTCCGACGTACTGGAGCCGCTGCGTTGGTGTCAAATGGGACTTCTTTAAATTGAGGGAGAAGCCCAGCCTGTGAAGGGAGTGGCAGGTGACGGACAGATGATCCAGGACTTGCTCCGGAGAGCTCCCCCTGATCAACCAATCGTCCAGGTAGGGGTAGATGTGAATCCCCCTTTCCTAAGATGCGCTGCCACCACCACCATGAGCTTGGTGAAAACCCTCGGGCGGAGGTCAATCCGAACGGCAGGACCCGAAACTGAAAGTGCGAGTCGCCAACCGCGAACCTCAGGTACTTCTTGTGCTTGGGATGGATCGGCACATGGAAGTAAGCATCCTTGAGGTCGAGAGACACCAACCAGTCCTGAAGTTGAAGGGCCTGGAGGACTTGAGAAAGAGTCACCAGCTTGAACTTGTCCTTCCTGAGGCGTTTGTTCAAACCACGCAAGTCCATGATGGGTCTCAATCCCCCGTTTTTCTTTGAAATCAAAAAATAAGGGGAATACCATCCCTTGTTCCTCTCCGCTACAGGCACCAGTTCTATGGCGCCTTTCTCCAGCAGGGCTTGAATTTCCTGCGCAAGGAGCGGATCCGGACACTTTAAAGAGAGGTTCCCTGGTGGATTGTCGTGAGGCCTCTGCCGAAAAGAAAGACAGTAGCCGTGGGTTATGATCTCCAGAACCCACACATCCGAAGTAATGGCTTGCCACTCTACAAGATGCTGCGCCAGCCTTCCCCCAACCGGCGAACCATGAGACCTGGCCTCATGACTGAGTGGTAGCGGCTGCGGCGTTGCCTGAGGGTAAAGAGGCAACTGCCCGAGCGGCCTTGGCACCTCGTTTACCTTTATTTCCACCTCTGGCACTCTTACGATGGCCTCTTTGACTGCTAGCTCCCCTCGCTTTACTGAAGGACGAGTAATAGCGAAAGGAACCTCCCCTCCATTGCTGTCCCCTAGGACGAAAAGGCGGAGGTTGGCGAACTGCAGCGCCCAACGACTTCGCTGCAGCTTTGGAGGTCTGCAACCTCTCAAGGCTCTCTTCAGCCTTGCTGCCAAAAAGGTGTTCACCGTCAAAGGGCATGTTGAGGAGCCGGGACTGCACATCAGGAGCGAACCCAGACTTCCGCAACCACGCAAACCTGCGCATTACGGTGCTCGCCGCCATGGACCGGCTGACACAATCCGCCAAGTCCTGTTAGGCGATCCTCTGCACACCAGGCCACGACACATCAGAACACTGCTCACATTCCCCCAACATCTCCTCCCAAGCTTCGAGGCTCAAGTGATTCGGTGAAGCCACAGAACCGAAAGCTCCGTACCGTTGTACGGGCTCGATTGCAACCCTTTCTGCATTGGCAACTGCCTTGGAGAACGTATTGCAGAAAGGGCGGCCTTACGTCTCCACGCCGGTCACGTGATACGCTATGGCGTTCCCCATGTGATCTTGGTGGACGTCACATGATCCAGAGAAGTCACGTGACCCAGGGGCGATCAGTATAAAGGTCTGAGAGACAGAACGCTCATTGCTTCTCAGCTGGCTTCGGACACTGTTTGGCGTTACATCTTGCTCCTTGTTACCTTGATCACGGAACTCTATCTCGGACTCCCTTGGACACCCCTTGGTACTTTTGCTTGGAACTGTTTACCTGTTGCCGGATATTTGGACTGCACCTCGACTTGTCTTTGGATCATCCCTTGGTACCTTGCTGATCTTCTACGCCTTTTCCCTACTGGGGATTCAAGTCAAGCCCTGTCTCCCACAGGTGGCTACCCTTCATCCACGCTAACCTGCGGTTCTACTATTCCAGGGACCGCCGCATCTAATGAGCCTCGAACCTCCCTACTAGGTTACCTGGGTCTCCCTTACACCAGATAGGTAAGACACTTTAGATTCTTTTGTTTACCTGCCTGTATTGTGATTGCCTGGTGCTTAACCTCCTTCCTTCTTGACAGCAGCATCGGTGTTCCAGAGGCTCCGTGGATCTGGGAAGACATCTCTCACCTGTGGCCTCAAGGGTCGCACAGCGGGTTTCTATTTCGTTCCCCTGTGCGTCACTTGGGGACGGAGGTCTCATCGGTCTACACGACACTCAAGTCAGAACAGACTGAGAAGCCGTATAGTCGTGTTAGACGATGCAGGGATCCAGGGACGAACCCATAACTGCTTTAGTTCAGGCAATTACAATACTAAGGGCAGACATGGCCGCCGCGAACACAGTGATCCACCAAAGGCTGGATACCATACAGAGCGTTCAGCATCCCCTTCCTGCAGACCCGGAGTTTGGAGAGGGCAGCTCCTCCCCTACACCGCCAGTACCGACTCCAATAGTCCTCCCAACTCCTTCCCCCCTGGCTGCTCCTGAACGTTACCAGGGTGATCCCAAGACATTCAGAACCTTTGTTAACCAGTGCAAGTTACATTTCTTATGCAGGCCTTTGGCTTTTCCCACGTCCACTGCTAAGGCCGCCTTCGCCCTTTCCCATTTAGCTGGAACAGCTGCCGCTTGGGCTAATCCCCTGTTAGAAAACAATAGCCCGGTTCTTTATGACTTTGATTTGTTGGTCCTAGAAATGTCCCGAGTATTCGATACTCGGCACAAGGCACAGTCTAGGGATTTGGAGTTGTTGGAATTGACTCAGGGCAAAAGAACGCTGATAGATTACATCACCAGGTTTAATCAGCTAGTTGCGGAAACATCATGGCCAGAAAATAAGCGGGCGGTGGTCTTTTACAGGGGGTTGAGTAACACCATGAAAGACGCTTTAGCAGTAATCCCTTCTATGCCTACTCAGTACCAGGAATTGGTTGATCTCGTCCTGCAGGTAGATGCACGCCGAGCGGAGCGTAGAGCTGAATCGGGGGCCTCCTCCTCTCCTCCTCTTGTTAATACTCCCGTGTCCGTTACTGAAGAACCTATGCAAGTGGGAGGGGTACGCAGTCCTATTACAACATCCGAGAGGGAACGAAGAAGGGTTGATAATGCGTGCTTTTACTGTGGCACCACTGGACATTTCGTGAAAGAGTGTCCTCGACGTCCCAAGAAGAGTCAGGTTTTTCGGAGGGCTCGACCTTAGAACCGGAGACCAGGTCGAGTGTCCCATCTTCTTCTCCGGGAACCCCTCTTACCTTTGCTCGTGTTCAACCTATCTCTGTAAAGGCTACTCTATGTCCCTCTACTGGCCTTCTGCATGCAGTCAATATCGTTATTGATTCTGGTGCCACTGGTAATTACATAGATATTGATTTGGCCCATTCCCTCAATCTACCTTTAGTGGTAAAAACACGACCGGAACCTGTCCAAGCCGTAGACGGCTCCGCATTGATTTCTGGTCCTGTTAGACATCAAACCGCACCCCTCTTGTTGAACATACAGGACATACACACAGAAACCTTGAGTTTTGATTTGATCACCGCACCTCAATTCGGTATCATACTAGGGATACCTTGGTTACGTGAACATAATCCATTGATCAATTGGCAAGCAGGCACTGTACTCTTTGAGTCCGATATTTGTCAGAATTATTGTCTTCCGATCCATCAAGCCCCTGACACACCCTCTCGGGTCTTGGGAGCCCTAGCACAACTCACACTGACGGTTGACGATCCAGAAGTCATACAGTCCCATACTGTTGGGGGGTTGGTGTCTGGGATCCCGCCAGAATATCTGGCTTTCGAATCTGTTTTCGATCGAGGCTCGTCTGAGGTACTTCCTCCACATAGACCTTATGACTGCCCAATCGAATTGCTTCCTGATTCCACCGTTCCTTCGGGCAGGATCTACTCTCTGTCTCCTTCGGAGGAACTGGTGTTAAAAGAATATGTACAGAATGCCCTGCGTTTAGGACACATCCGCCCCTCCACTTCACCAGCGGCAAGTCCTATCTTCTTTGTACCTAAGAAGGAGGGGGATTTACGTCCTTGTGTGGATTATCGGCGTCTTAACGCGATCACCAAGAAGGATAGATATCCCATCCCGTTAATCACTCCACTTTTAGATCATTTAACACATGCTACCGTTTTTACCAAACTTGATCTACGCGGCGCATACAATTTGGTACGCGTTCGTGAGGGAGACGAGTGGAAGACTGCTTTCTGTACACGTTACGGGCTGTACGAATATCTTGTCATGCCCTTTGGCTTATGTAACGCCCCGGCCACGTTCCAACGGTTCATGAATGACATTTTCAGGGATATTCTGGATGTGTACATGGTTGTATATTTGGACGACATCCTGATCTTCTCTCGTGACCTGGATGATCATGTAAAACACGTCCGAGAAGTATTAACCCGTTTAAGCAAACATTCCTTATTTGCCAAACCTGAGAAATGTCAGTTCCATAAGACCTCGGTTGAGTTTTTGGGTTTCCACATCACCCCTGGGGCGGTATCCATGAACGAGTCTAAGGTCAAAGCAGTCTTAGATTGGCCAGTACCTCAAACACTCAAGTCCTTGCAGGCCTTTTTAGGATTCGCCAATTTTTATAGGCGTTTCATCTCTTCCTTTTCCACGATTGTAGCCCCACTCACGGCCCTGACTAGTCCTCGGGTGCCATATCAGTGGCAGAGAGAACAGCAGGAGGCTTTTGAGACTCTGAAAACCGCCTTTACTACCGCACCGGTACTCCAACATCCCAATCCGGATCTTCCGTTCATAGTCGAGGCAGATGCCTCTTCCTTTGCCCTCGGGGCGGTGCTGTCACAAACGTGTCCTAATACCGGCAAGTTACATCCAGTGGCATTCCACTCCCGTAAGTTTTCCAGTACTGAGTCTCATTATACCGTTACGGAAAAAGAACTCTTGGCGGTCATGGACGCGTTCCGTGTTTGGCGTCATCATCTTCTGGGGGCTAAGTATCCTGTCACAGTATACTCCGATCATCGGAACCTACAGGATTTGGCCTCCCTGGAATGCATTAATAGCAGACAGGTCCGATGGCATCTTTTCTTTTCCTCCTTCGACTTCCGTATTATGCACCGTCCTGGAACGGCGCATGGGAAGGCGGATGCCTTGTCACGTTCCCCGGGGGGGGTCCAATTGCCTATTTTCCCCGACACTGTTCTCGAAAAGAGTCATGTGATTTGTCTCTGTACACCCTCATTGTCACTGATAGACTCGGTTCGATCCTGGACTAGCGATCATTCTGACCAGTTGCGAGAATGGGATCCGGTATATTCTGATGGTTTACCTTTCGTACATGAACGCCTGTTCCTTCCTACACCTGATACACGTAATCTTGCCCTTGAGTGGTCTCATGACGCCCCCTTTAATGCCCATCCCGGACAAGAGCGCACTTTAGACCTTCTCAAGCGTTGGTGTTGGTGGCCTTCTATGAAGCGCGATGTGGAGTGTTACGTCAGGTCTTGTGCGGTATGTGCTCAGGCTAAACATCAAAGGGGTCGACCGATTGGGTTGTTGCTTCCGCTTCCGGTACCTCCCAAGCCCTGGCATACATTAACGATGGATTTCGTTACCGATCTCCCCAAGTCGAAAGGCTACGATACCATCTGGGTAGTGGTGGACACGTTCACAAAAATGGCCCGTTTTGTCCCATGCAAAGGTGTCCCTTCGGCCCCTGTCTTGGCGGACTTGTTTTTTGAACATGTGTTTATGCTATTCGGCCTCCCTTCGGTCATTGTTTCCGATCGAGGGTCACAGTTCACCTCTCGGTTTTGGAGATCCTTGACGAAACTATTGGGCATTGATACGAGGTATTCTTCGGCCTACCATCCGGAGACCGATGGTCAGACCGAAAGGACGAATCAATCGATGGAACAGTACCTTCGTTGCCTCATATTGCAACACCAGTCCTCTTGGTTGGCCGTTTTGCGGCTTGCGGAGTTTGCGTATAACAATGCGGCTCATTCAGCTACTGGTTATTCTCCTTTTTACGCCCTCTATGGTCAACATCCCAAGGTTTTGCCGGTCCCTGTTGCCTCTGGTTCTTCGAATCCTGCGGCCACGACATGTCTTAGGGATCTTTCTGCTGTTCATGCGAGTACAGTGGTTCATCTCACTGAAGCAAAGGCCTCTATGAAGGCCCGTGTGGATGGCAAACGTCGTGCTGCTCCCCCTCTGGTGGTGGGTTCTAGGGTCTGGTTATCTTCCCGACATCTTCGCCTAGTGGGTTGCCGGAAATTGCTGCCTCGCTTTGTCGGGCCTTATGTGATCTCACAGGTTGTTAATCCGGTGGCTTTCCGTCTAGTCCTCCCCAGCTCTTGGCGTATCCATCCTGTGTTTCATGTCTCCCTCCTCAAACCCTGTCCTGACTCAGTCCGTCTTCGTACCCCTGTTGCGCCAGTGTCCTTGACCTCTCCTGATGTTTTTGAGGTATCGGCCATTTTGGGTTCTAGATGGTTTAGGGGTAGGCTCCAGTATCTGGTGGATTGGACGGGTTACGGCCCGGAGGAGCGTTCGTGGGTTTCCGCATCTGATGTGAACGCCCCGCGGTTGGTAGCCCGCTTCCATAGGGATCATCCGTCCTGCCCACGGGGTCGTGGGCCGTTGGGGGGGGGCTATGTTAGGCGATCCTCTGCACACCAGGCCACGACACATCAGAACACTGCTCACATTCCCCCAACATCTCCTCCCAAGCTTCGAGGCTCAAGTGATTCGGTGAAGCCACAGAACCGAAAGCTCCGTACCGTTGTACGGGCTCGATTGCAACCCTTTCTGCATTGGCAACTGCCTTGGAGAACGTATTGCAGAAAGGGCGGCCTTACGTCTCCACGCCGGTCACGTGATACGCTATGGCGTTCCCCATGTGATCTTGGTGGACGTCACATGATCCAGAGAAGTCACGTGACCCAGGGGCGATCAGTATAAAGGTCTGAGAGACAGAACGCTCATTGCTTCTCAGCTGGCTTCGGACACTGTTTGGCGTTACATCTTGCTCCTTGTTACCTTGATCACGGAACTCTATCTCGGACTCCCTTGGACACCCCTTGGTACTTTTGCTTGGAACTGTTTACCTGTTGCCGGATATTTGGACTGCACCTCGACTTGTCTTTGGATCATCCCTTGGTACCTTGCTGATCTTCTACGCCTTTTCCCTACTGGGGATTCAAGTCAAGCCCTGTCTCCCACAGGTGGCTACCCTTCATCCACGCTAACCTGCGGTTCTACTATTCCAGGGACCGCCGCATCTAATGAGCCTCGAACCTCCCTACTAGGTTACCTGGGTCTCCCTTACACCAGATAGGTAAGACACTTTAGATTCTTTTGTTTACCTGCCTGTATTGTGATTGCCTGGTGCTTAACCTCCTTCCTTCTTGACAGCAGCATCGGTGTTCCAGAGGCTCCGTGGATCTGGGAAGACATCTCTCACCTGTGGCCTCAAGGGTCGCACAGCGGGTTTCTATTTCGTTCCCCTGTGCGTCACTTGGGGACGGAGGTCTCATCGGTCTACACGACACTCAAGTCAGAACAAGTCCAAACCCGACTGAACGGCCTCACACATAGCATCCTTGCCATCCTGAACCATAGCAAGGAAACCATCCCGTTCGTCCCCTTCGGGAATATGTGCTAATGCAGCACAGTTCCACAGAGTGTGTGTGAAACGAGACAAGGCACATATGGAGTTGGCCGCCTGAAGCGCCATACCCCCAGAAGAAAACACTTTCTTCGCCCAGCCGTCAAAACGTTTGTCGTCCCTATACGGAGGGATGGTAGGATACAACGCCTGCTTTGCCGGGCCCGTAGCCGCCTGCACCACCAAACTCTCCGGAGTGGGGTGCCTAGACAAGTACCAGGGGTCGCTACTGGCTAGACGGTATTTTCGCGACAAAGACTTGCCCACTGCCGGGAGACTCTCCGGAGCAGTCCAAGCCGCTGCCACCCTTCTCTGCAGAGCCATATGAAAAGGCAAAACCGGGTCAGTGGGGGGACCGAGATCAAGGATGTCCGTGAGATCATCCTGAATGAACTCGCCTGGGGAAGCTGACCAACCCAAGTACTCGGTGACCCGAGACATAAGGCGCCGATATGAAGAATCGGCATGAGTGCCAGGCTCCGGCCTACAAAACTCCACCTCCGGAGAGGTGTCCAGTCCACTGGCATCATGCAGCGACTGACGCAGATCATCAAACTGGCTATGGCCCGAGATAAGGTCATCTGGAACCGTAACTGGAACCAAGCCCCCATCAGAGCCTTCATCACCCTCTGAAATGTACTCCAGGCGGGGAGAGGAAGACCTCTGTGGACCAAAGAAGTGCCTGACCTTAGCCATAGCCTTTCTAGGGGCAATCCCGTGCCACGGGGCCCCTCTGACACCACCGCCTCGAAAGGCGTCGAGGGCGCCGAATGAGTCGGCGTCGACAGAAAAGGCATAGACGTCGAGCGGATCGGCAGGGCTCCGAGCGTGTCTCTCGACGACCTAGGCGCCGACGACCCCCTCGGAGGCAGAGCCTCGAGAGAAATCGTCGACGACCTCGGCGCCACAGGATCACGTGGTCTCGAGCGCATCGAGGACCGGGATCTGGAACGGGCATGGCGAGAACGGCTACTCTTGTCCGAGCGGGACCTCTCCCGCGAGCGGTGCCGACCACCCGAGCCCGAAGGCGCACGGGGGGTGTCTCTCGACCGGTGCCGACCGACCCCACTCGGAGGCGCGAACGGACCGGTGCCCTGCGATTCAAGAATCGCTAGCATCTGCTTCCCGAAGGAAGCCTATTCCTCCGGTGTCACTTGCATGGAGGGATAAGCGACCCGCCGACGGGCAGAGTCCTCGGAAGAGGACGGGGAAGGCGACCTATGCCGGCGCTTCCGTGAATGCCTCGAAGAGGCGGAGGAGTGGCGAGACCGACTCCTGGAAGGAGACCCACTGGACTTCCGACGATGACGCGGAGAGTCACCCCTCAAGTCATCCATCGAAAGTCCCACAGACCTCGACTTCCGGGGCTTGGACACCCGGCCTACCGACAGCTGCTTCTTGCGTTCCCGCAAGGCCTTTGCTGTGAACAACTGGCAGTCGACAGTCGTCCGTATCGTGGGCCTCCCCGAGGCACCAGAGGCAGGCGTCGTGCGAGTCCGTGACCGACATCTTGGACCCACGGTCCCCGCAGTTCTTGAAGCCCGGACGCGGGGTTGAAGATGAGAAAGACATTGCCACGAACAGGTCTTCACAACAAACGAACAGGTTCAATGAACCGAGAATTGAAAACAGCAAACTCCAACGAGTCGAGGCGTACCGAGATTCACGAAGGGAACACGTTCGCAGAAAAAACGGAATTGAGGCTATGGCCGTCTGTTAAACGAGTCTTCACGAGACCGTGGGTTACCTTTTCTTCCTGTAGACCGTGGAGTTGAGGTTGCCAGTATGTCGATGTATCTATAGCCGATGAATGGGTAGCGCGAGAAATCAGCCCAATCCCCTCCTGACGATATAAGACAGGACGGCACTGAACCAACTCCCAACGCCACGGGTGGCACTTCTCAGAATTTGCGTGACGTCGGGACAGTGTTTCCACTGGCTGAGAAGGCTTGATGAAGACACCGATGATAACGGAGCTGAACACAGGAACTTCCAAGAAGGCAGTAAGGCACAGGTACCGGCAGGGCACAAGACAGGCAAAGGAGAACAGACTGCAAGGAAAAGCAGTACAGACAGGGGAATCCCCACTTCCTAGCAGATAAGAAGAAACTAGGAACCCAGACAGGACCTCCCCTACCCTAAACCGGGGACAGGCAAGGGACTAGCAATACAGGGAAGAAAGGGTAGGAGGACCAAGGAGCAAGAAGGGAATAAGGAGATGAGGCAGGGCTTGGCAGAATAAGGCAGAACAGGGAACTGGAGGGCTGGGACACGAGCGCCAGGACTCCAGCAGCGCATACACAGTAACAACCGCATTGAGACGCGTTGTCCCTGCGCATGCGGTGCCTTTTTAAGGTCCGGGGTGAAAGCGAGGCTTGGAACGCATGTTCCGATGCTGCGCATGCGCGGGACGTCGAATACTGAGTCGGAGGACCCAATCCCCTCGAAAAGCTTTGTTTTGACATCATAAAGGCGGCGCATTACCCCATGGTTCTGGCCATGCCCTGGCTTCAGAAAAACAACCCGTATATCAACTGGGCGGCTAGATCTCTATTTCTAGGTTCGGAATTCTGCTTGTCTCATTGCTTGTCTCAAAACGTGGTACAGAACCTTTTATGGAATCCCAGATTCCCGAGCAACCTATGGGTGTTTCCAACATCACTCAAGTACCAGATATCAACCATATTCAGATGTGTTTTCAACAGCCATTGTTCAATCACTACCACCCCATTGACCTGAGGACTGTGCAATCGATACTGATGACTCTGCTGTAATTCCTTTTGGCAGAATGTTTATACTTTCCGAACCTGAGAAAAGAGCACTACGGGAATACCTAGACACCAATCTCGCCAATGGAACCATTCGTCCTTCAAAATCCCCAGCCGGTGCCTCCTTGTTCTTCGTGCCAAAGAAAGATACTAAGGAAATCCGGCCCTGCCTGGACTACCTAGGCCTTAACCAATGCACCCTTAAAGATCGTTATCCTCTACCACTCATTTCTGACATATTGGAAGCTGTTCGAGGTGCTGTAATCTTTACCAAGCTCGACCTACGGGGTGCCTATCATCTCATTCGAATCAAGGAAGGTGATGTGATGAATGGAAGACCGCCTTCAGGACACCCTTTGGTCATTTTGAATATCTGGTTATGCCCTTTGGCCTCACCAATGCCCCTGCGGTTTTTCAGCGCTTCATGAACAGAGTCTTCTCAGATATGCTGTTTCTTTTTGTCATAGTGTACCTGGATGACGTACTGATCTATTCCAACAATCGCCAAGTACATCAGGAACATGTAAATTCAGTTCTACAGCGACTACGAGAAAACAAGCTCCTGGGCAAACCAGAAAAATTGCATCTTTCATGTCCAAACCGTTCATTACCTAGGATTCGTACTAAGTTCCAAGCGAATCAGAATGGATCCTGCTAAGGTCGACTCTAGTCTTTCTTGGCCAGCCCCTACTACAGTAAAGGAAATCCATTCCTTCCTGGGACTTGCACATCTTTACAGGAAATTCATGCCCACATTTTCTGACATCATACAACCCATAGTCGCCTTGCTAAAGAAAGACACACCATTCAATTGGTCTGTTGCTCAAGAGATAGCCTTTCAGGAGCTAAAACAAAGATTTACTCAATGTCCCATCCTGGCTCAGCCTGACATAAATAAACCCTTTCTGGTGGAAACTGATGCCTCAGATTATGCAATCGGGGCAGTCTTAAAACAAGAATTCGAAGACAAGGTGGAACATCCCATTGCTTACCTATCCCGAACATTGACTCCCAGTGAGACTCACTACTCAATCCTGGAGAAAGAACTGCTAGCCGTTCGGCAGGCCTTTACAGAGTGGCGTCATTTACTCCTAGGTGCCAAATATCCTGTACAAGTGCAAACCGATCACAGAAACGTGCAGGTCCTGCAATCCTTGGAATGCAGAAATAGTCGTCAAGCTTGTTGGGCCTTTTTTTGCCCAGTATTAGTTCCACATACATCACTTCCCTGGAACCAACAACGTAATAGAAGATGCCTTATCCAGACATCCAGATTATGAGCCTGTTGAAGCACGCGCCTTTCCGAAGATGTTTCCTGACACCGTTTTTGTGGCCCAGGCCAATTCCTTATTGGAAGATATCCGTGCCGAACACCACCTTCTGATCTCTGGAAGGACTTCACCAATGCCAACCAATGGACCTTAGTCACAAAAGATGGTTACCTCTTTAAAGACAAGAGATTGGTTAAACCCACGCAAAGACTGAGAACTAAGGTTATAAACCTCTGCCATGATACCTTCCATTCCGGGCATCGAGGCATTACTGCCACTCTCCGCCTCATTCAGAGACAATTCTGGTGACCAAAGATGATCGACGGAGTAAGGGCTTACATCTAAGCCTGTGCTGTTTGCAGTCAGAATAAGTGTGATAACAGAAAACCTGCTGGTCTTCTCCACCAACCTACATTGCCAGAACGTCCTTGAGAAATAATAGCCACAGACTTCATCGTGGAATTACCTCCGTTCAGGGGATAAACTACCATTATGGTTACCATTGATCTATTCACCCATATGGCTCACTTCATCCCCTTGTACAAGTTACCTTCAGCACCAGATTTGGCAGGAATATTTTTAAATCGTGTCTTCAGGCTACATGAACTCCCTTCCAAGATCATCTCCGACCGTGGGCCTCAGTATATATCCCAATTCTGGAAACATCTGTGCCAAATGTTGGGTATCCAGCGTGCATTGTCTTCGGGATACCACCCTCAGACCAATGGGATAACCAAACGAGTAAATCAAACCCTAGAATAGTATTTACGATGTTTTGCAGCTAAGGTCAAGGATGATTGGTCACTTTTAATCCCGGTAGCTGAATTCGCTTACAACAATTCGGACCACTCAGCTATCAAGACTAGCCCCTTCTTTTGCAGTCAAGGGTTCCATCCATCGGTCCTACCAACTGTCCTACCACATTCTACTCCGTTTCCCTCGGTTGATTCCTGGATTGAACGTCTGGTGAATGTACATAGAGATGTTAAAGATCATTTGGAAAAGGCCAGGATGGATGTTAAAAAACATGCTGATGCTAAACGAAGACCCAGTCCCCTGTATGGGATCGGTGACAAGGTCTGGCTATCTACGAAACTCTTGCCTCAACACCTGTGACCAAATAAACTGGCTCCCAAATTTTACAGGCCTTTTTCTATTAAGGAGGTCATCAACCGAGTGGCTTTCTAACTTCGGCTGCCAGAATCATGGAAGAAGATTCATCCCGTTTTCCACACTTCATTACTGAAACCTTATGTGCAATCCACCAGATCAACTCATCGACCGAACACAGTGCTTGTCAATGATCAGATAGAATTCGAGGTCGCCAGGATATGCGATACTAGATACAGAAGGGGTCGACTACAATACTTAGTGGAATGGAAAGGATACCCCCCCAGCGAACGAACCAGGGAACCAGTCTCCAACATGAATGCCCTCCGTTTAGTATGGAGATTCCATCTAACCCATCCAGGTAAACCCGATGGATCGGGGTTTATGAGGGGGCATGCTGTCATGATTCGCCGTTTCCATCCCTATTGGACTTCATGGTCCATAACGCAATGCAACATCGAATCGGCTATTCTCCCAACATGGCCGACTTTACGGAAACACTGCACTTTAGCGTTTATGCATGATGCGCTGCCTCCTAGAAAATAGGCATGCCCCCGCGGCTCTGCGCGTCTCAACGCTACTTTTCCGAGTTGTCGGCAATTGTGCTCGTTACCTTCTCCCTTTCGTCAGTGCCCCCTTTTTCCGATAGTTATCAGTCTCTTCCTTCCTGGTACTCTAGTACTGCCCTTTTCGCTTCCGCCTAGGGCCGTCCTATCCTCTTCCATCCCAGACCCTTGTTCAGTGCCTCCGTGCTCGCGGGTTTCCTCTTGCACGCTGTGAGCACTGGGATAAGTCCTGGTTCCATTCCTTCCCGGACTCCGCCTTCCCGCATCCCTTCCTTCCTGGATACTGAACTCTTACCTGCTTCCAGAGGCTGGCTGTGATCCTCACACTGGACCCAGAGGATACTCGCCCTTACCTGTATAAATCCCAGACAGCCAGGAATAAGGAAAGACCTCTGAAGAAGAAATCGACCAAAGACAAACAGGTGAGACAAGTGGCTGAGTGTGACAGCAGGAGTACCAGGAATCAAGAGAGCCTTGTGAGTGATCTCCCTCATCACAGTGGTAATCCAAGTAAAAGTTAAGAGGATTCTAGACAACAAGAGCTGTCTGGAAGTAATCTTTATAGTTTCATATGACAGGGAAGAATTGCTCGAACTGTATAGCAAGCTTTTAGGAGCCCTTGGGAAGAAGTGAAGATACTTTTGAGGACTATAGCAAAAGACTATCCTAAAACAGCCCTCAAGGCTGTGCAAGGTGGGTCAGGAAAAGGGAGTCATTTTTCTTACCATGCTCTCTTTGTTGAATCAGAAACTAAAGCACAAACGATCTGACGACGAACCCAAGTTGATATTTGTTTAGGTAGGTTTATGTCACGCCCCCATCCACATCCACAAGCCCTCCTATTGCATCCCGTAATTCAATCAATATACGGCAGAATCATAGTACACAACAAGACACCACATGCAGCATTGCACATTCTCGCCTTCAGGTTTGCCGACAAGGGGCTGGCCGAACTCTGCGACGCTGGTTTATGCCTCGCTCTCCATTCCTGCATTGGCGGTTGCCGTGGAGACGCGCCATGAGCATTCCGCGTCTCCGCTGCCGACGCTTGGACGTTCTTCCTCCACGCGTCCAATCGCGTGTACGCCAATCACGTGTGAGAGTCACGTGATCACTGGAGCGAGCGTTCAAAAGTGACGCGCGAACTCCCATCCACGCTTCACAGCTGATCTTGGTTGGACTTCGGACGCTGCTATCCTTGATCTTGGATTTTGCCTTTGGAGTCCGAACCGCTTCCTCTTTTGTACCTCGCCTGGACCTGCTTCTTCCTGGTTTTGACCTCGGCTACTCCCACGGACTGCTTCTTGGATTTCCCTTGTTTGGTACCTTGTCTTGAACCGCTCCCCCTGGACACGACCTTGGGTTTTCTCCTGGACTGCAATTGGATTATCCTTTGGTTTGAACTCAGCTCTCTGCATCACGTGCCATCTAGTTTGGCTCACAGTACCAGGTTCCGTATCAGGTGGTGATTTCATCCTTCAAGTGCTTTGCCAGGCTGCAACCTTGTCGTCAACCCTGCCGGCCCCTCAGACAGACACCCTACATCACATTCCAGACAACCACTCAGGGTAAGCTCCTTATAGGTAAACATTTAGGATTGGGCACAGGGTGTAATGGTTATCTAACCCGCGTGTTTGCCTTACAGTGGTCAGGGGAAAACATCTTCCGGCATTCCTGGTTCCGGCTGACGACATTCACCACCTGTGGCCTCAAGGGCTGCTCGGGCAGTATATTGACTGTTTGCTCGAGTGGAACTTGGGGACAGAGGTATCATCGCCTACACGACCATCAAGTCCTGACAGACTGTGAAGCCACTTCTGGTCGTTCAGGCGATGGAATCCGCTGCCGGGGATCCCGTGGCCGCTCTAATGCAAGCGGTTGCATCTCTTAGAACGGAAGTGGCGGCTGCCACAACCGCGATTCATCATCGCTTAGACACCATCCAGAGCAACCGCAACCCTTTACCGCCAGATGCCGAATTTGGGGATCTGGCACCGCCTACCCCGGGGCCCTCTGCACCACTCACACCACCTACTCCTGTGGTATTGCCCTCTCAGTTTCCTTTGGCATCCCCTGAGAAGTTCCAGGGGGACCCCAGAAAATACCGTACCTTTATCAATCAATGTAAGCTTCATTTCCTTTGTCGGCCCTTAGTCTTTCATGATTCCACCACAAAAGCCGCTTTTCTGCTTTCCCATCTGTCCGGGGTTGCCGCTACTTGGGCTAATCCTTTCCTTGAAAACAATCACCCGGCCCTTTATGATTTCGACCTCCTGGTGAGTGAGTTGGCAAAAATATTTGACACCAGGTATAAAGCCCAGTCCCGGGACCTGGAGCTGCTAGAGCTATCCCAAGGCAGACAGTCTTTGATAGAATACATCACACATTTCAACCAGTTGTCAGCTGAAACCTCATGGCCAGAAAACAAGAAAGCCGTGGTGTTCTACAAAGGTTTATGTAACGCTATGAAGGACGCTCTTTCCGTTGTACCTTCCCTTCCTGACAGCTATTCTGATCTGGTGGACCTAGCCCTACAGGTAGACGCTCGGAAGTCTGAACGCCGGATGGAGTCAGGCCTTTCTGTAAAATCCTTGCCCTCTACCCCAGATGGTGCTGGGGAACCCATGCAAATAGGAGGTCTACGAAGCCCTATTACCCAGACCGAAAGAGAGCGTCGAAGAACCGACAATGCATGCTTCTATTGTGGTCTCAGTGGACATTTTGTCAAGGAGTACCCTCGACGTCCAAAGAACAAGGCTTCGGGTTTTCAGAAAGCTCGCCCTTGAATACGGGGGACAAGGCGAGCTCGGTTTATAACCCCGGGGTTCCTTCATTCGGTCCAATAAGGCCAGTAGTCGTTCAAGCGGTTCTTCAACCGGCCAAAGAGTGTTCACATGAAGTCCACATCGTCATTGATTCAGGAGCTACTGGTTGCTTCATCGACATATCATTGGCCAAGTCACTGAACCTTCCTCTAGTGACCAAGATACATCCCGAACTGGTCCAGACAGTGGACGGGTCCTCCCTCGTATCCGGTCCGATCAAGCAACAAACAGCCCAAATGGACGTGACCATCCAGGAACAACTGTCCTTTGATCTGATATCCACACCTCAGTTCGGGATAATCTTGGGTCTTCCCTGGTTGAAAAAACATAACCCTCTCATCGATTGGGGTACTGGTCAGGTTTCATTTGAATCTGAGGTATTCCAACATTTTTGCCTACTGGACGACGATGTTCTCATCAGTCCCGCAAGGGCACTCGGGGGGACTACGCATAGTGGTTGAGAGTCCTCCTGAAGGGGCACACACAGTGGGAGCCACTATGTCAGGAGTACCCCCGGAATACCACGATTTCCATTCGGTTTTTGACAAAGCCTCTGCCGAAGTACTACCACCCCACAGACCGTATGATTGTCCCATTGATCTGATCGATGGGGCAACGCTTCCCAAGGGGCGCATATATTCGCTATCACCATCAGAAGAAATGGCCCTGAAGGAATACATAGGTCATGCTCTTCAATTAGGTCACATCAGGCCTTCTTCATCCCCTGTGGCTAGTCCCATATTCTTCGTTCCGAAGAAGGAGGGAGACCTCAATCCATGTGTAGATTACAGACGCCTGAATGCGGTCACCATAAAAAACCGCTACCCTCTCCCACTCATATCGACCTTGCTAGACAAGTTGACCAATGCTTCTGTATATACCAAGTTGGATCTACAGGGAGCATACAATCTGGTCCGTATGCGCTCTGGTGACGAGTGGAAAACGGCATTCTGCTCCCATCAGGGGGTGTATGAGTATATGGTGATGCCTTTTGGCCTTTGCAATGCCCCTGCCACTTTTCAACGGTTCGTAAACGACATATTCAATGATATTCTGGACATATATGTCGTAGTATATCTAGATGACATACTAATATTTTCCCAAACTATGGCAGAGCATGTCCTTCATGTTAGGGAAGTACTCACACGACTTAGAAAACATTCCTTATATGCCAAACCTGAGAAATGCCTATTTCACACAGCCGAAGTCGAATTCCTGGAGTTTCATATATCCCCTGGGGGGCTGACTATGAACCAGTCCAAGGTCCAAGCTATCATAGACTGGCCGATCCCTGTCACTGTGAAACAACTGCAATCTTTCTTGGGGTTCGCTAACTTTTATCGGAGATTCATCGCAAATTTCTCTTCCATTGTGGCACCCCTAACCGCATTGACCAGTCCCGCGGTGTTGTTTGACTGGACCTCTACACATCAGGTAGCCTTTGATACCCTCAAAACCTCGTTCACCACGGCTCCTGTCTTGCAACACCTGGACCCAGAACTCTCGTATGTTGTGGAAGCAGATGCCTCTTCATTCGCTTTGGGGGCCATCCTGTCCCAACCATGTCCCTCCACCGGAGCACTACACCCGGTGGCCTACCATTCCAGGAAATTCACACCGACTGAGACACACTATACGGTCACCGAAAAAGAGCTCCTAGCTATCAGGGATGCTTTGCTGGTCTGGAGACATCATCTCCTGGGAGCAAAGCACCAGACCACAGTCTACACTGACCACAAAAACCTACAGGACCTAGCGTCATTGAAATGTGTTAATAGTAGACAAGTTCGTTGGCATCTGTTCTTTTCTGCCTATGATTTCATTGTCAAGCATAGACCTGGGACGATCCATGGAAAAGCCGACGCCCTGTCTCGTTCACCAGGGGGGGTACCCCTTCCTTCGTATCCTGAAATCCTTCTAGGCGAAGGCCATGTAGTTTGTGCTTGCACACCACCCCCACCTATGTTGACTGCTATTCGACAATGGGTTGCACAACGTCCCCAGATACTAGCCGACTGGGATCCTGACATACAAGACGACTTGCCTTTTGTTCAAGGGAAACTATTCCTACCCACCAATGATACACGTAACCAGGCTTTGGAGTGGTCCCATAATGCTCTCATCAATGGTCACCCAGGTCAACGACGAACCCTGGAATTATTGAAACGCTGGTGCTGGTGGCCATCGATGCGACGAGATGTGGAGACTTATGTCAACACCTGCTCTATATGCGCACAGTGCAAAACATAGAGAGGCCGTCCATTGGGATTACTACAGCCCCTGCCCATACCCCCAAAACCTTGGCATACGGTGTTCATGGATTTGATAACAGAATTACCACGTATTCGGGGTTATGACACATTTTGGGTAGTAGTGGACTCATACACCAAAATGGCCCGCTTTATACCATGTAAAGGCATCCCCACCGCTCCTTCCTTGGCTCAAATGTTCTTCAGGTCTGTTTTCTGTATGTTCGGTCTGCCATGTGTCATTGTGTCGGATCGTGGAACACAGTTCACGTCACGTTTCTGGGTGGCCCTTACCAGACTACTGGGTATTGACGCACGTTTCTCGTCGGCCTACCATCCCGAAAGCGATGGTCAGACCGAAAGAGTAAATCAGGCACTGGAACAGTACCTACGTTGTTTAGCCTTGCAATTTCAATACACCTGGCTTGATTCTCTACATTACGCAGAATTTGCCTACAACACCACCATGCATTCATCCACTGGGTTCTCCCCTTTTTACTCACTCTATGGCCAGGATCCACGTACTCTCCCTTTTTCTGATTCTGACTTTTCCGATACCCCCGCACTACGGACCGGGAATCCGGCGGCAAATGACTGTGCCCGGGATCTCGCTTCCATACATGCTCAAACCCTTGTCCATCTCCGGGAAGCACAAGAGTCGATGCGGACAGCCGCTAACAAAAGGAGAAAGGAGGCCCCTTCATACTCACCGGGCGATCGGGTGTGGTTGTCTACGCGTCACCTGCGCATACCAGGTTCACGTAAACTACTACCCCGTTTCGTCGGCCCATATAGGGTCTCCAAGGTCCTGAATCCGGTTGCTTACCGTCTTGCTGTCCCCACTTCGTGGAGACTGCACCCTGTTTTTCACACGTCCCTTCTCAAACCCTGCCCTGATTCCACTCGCATGACGTCCACTCCCGGTCCTGTTCCACTGGCCTCCCAGGAGGATTATGAGGTTAGCGCTGTTTTGGGGTCCCGGGTTGTTAGAGGGCAGTTGCAGTACCTGGTTGATTGGTTGGGCTATGGTCCTGAGGAACGGTCATGGGTTCCGTCTCCTGACGTCCATGCTCCGTTGTTGGTGGCTCGGTTCCACAGGGAGTACCCTTCAAGCCCACGGGCACGTGGGCCTTTGAGGGGGGGCTCTGTCATGCCCCCATCCACATCCACAAGCCCTCCTATTGCATCCCGTAATTCAATCAATATACGGCAGAATCATAGTACACAACAAGACACCACACGCACAATTGCACATTCTCGCCTTCAGGTTTGCCGACAAGGGGCTGGCCGAACTCTGCGACGCTGGTTTATGCCTCGCTCTCCATTCCTGCATTGGCGGTTGCCGTGGAGACGCGCCATGAGCATTCCGCGTCTCCGCTGCCGACGCTTGGACGTTCTTCCTCCACGCGTCCAATCGCGTGTACGCCAATCACGTGTGTGAGTCACGTGATCCCTGGAGCGAGCTGTCAAAATCTGCAGAAGCCTCCCCCTGTGTCTCCTCACCTGTGAACTCCGGTGTAAGGGTTAGGTTAGACTCTCTATCTCTTCTTCTTTCCTTTCTGCGTACTTCTTCACCTTTTTCCGCCTTCTTCCCCTTCCTTCGTTCGTAGAGAAAAGGACGCTCTCCACCCGAGGCCACCTTGACAATGATTTGAGAATCGTCAGGCGGACCCAAGGGAGCTCGCCCCCAAAATGCAGGGAAAAAGCCTGGTAAGGCGCAAAAAACCCTGAGCGGAATCAACATGCAGATGTAGATCTTGCTTCGGAGGAAAGATCCAATTCCTTAACCGGAGTATGCAGTGGACCCAGGTCAGCTTCGGTGTAATGGCGTACTAGCTGTACCTCCTGGAAGAGGCACGATACTGAGAACTCGGAGTCCAGATTGGTTCTGAAGGTAGGACAGCCACCTATACAGGTAAGATAGGGAGAGCTGGAGAATGATGGCTAACCAAAAAGGGGGAACGATAGGATAGTAAGAGAGAAAGAAAAAGGCGAATCTGGCAAGGTGCAAGAGAGGGGGAAGGAAGCGCTGACGTGCGAGGCAGGCTATCCGCGAAGGGGGAAAAGAGAGAAGGAAGGCAAACACGGTACGCGGAAGGACGCGACCGTAGAAGGAAAAAAAAAGGAATTAGAGTAAATCGTCTTGGCCGTCACGAAGGAAGGCAAACATAGGCAAGGAAGATATGCGGTAAGGTAAGAGGGCTGAGAGCGTAGGAAACTGAGCAAAAACCACACGGAGAGAGCACCGAGCGGTCCGACGCGGGCAGTTCGAAAGAGTTGCAGCGCGTCTGGCAAGGGGGCGTGTCGGCCTATGTAAACAAAAGGCACATGAAACACTAGTACGCTGGTACTGATTCCGCGGTGGCCTAATGAAGCCGCCATTTGTTCCATACTTTCCACGGTTGAACCGTGACAGCATGCCCCCTCTTCAGTAAACTACCACCGGGTTTACCCGGGTGGAGGTGATGAAAGCGCCTGAGTAACCTGGGGGCGTGAATATGCCTTCTGGGTTCCCACGTGCGTTCCTCCACAGGATAACCTTTCCAATGCACTAAATATTGGAGGGTTCCATGCTTGTATCGGGAGTCAACAAGTCTTTCCACCTCGTATTCATCTGGAGGCGGGTTCTTGAAGGTTAGAGGTCGTACCTTCTTGCGGCCGTAAGTGTCTGGCTTGAAGGCTTTTAATAACGAGGTGTGAAATACCGGATGTATCCTCTTAAGACTAGGAGGTAACTTCAAACGAAAGGCCACAGGGTTGATTTGGGATTCGATGAGATACGGACCTATGTACCGGGCAGTGAACTTCCCAGCATGAGTCCACCTAGGAAGAAATTTAGTGGACAACCACACCTTGGTACCTGGAGTCCAGCCGGGGTTAGGTAACCTCTTGCGGTCTGCCTGTTTCTTGTATTGAGATCGGCTGGCTTCAAGTTGTAGCTTGGCGTCTCTCTGTATGCATTGCAGGTCTTCCAAGTGTGTATCTACAGAAGGTACGATGGTGGGAGGCAATCCAAAGAAAGGAATGTGTCTGGGATGATACCCATAAGTGAACAGAAATGGACTGACCCCAATAGCGGAATGTCTTGAGTTATTGTATGCAAACTCAGCCATAGAGAGGAATGACGCCCATCTCTCTTGTTCTTGGCTACAAAAGCAGCGGAGATACTGTTCTAAGGTGGCATTAAGTCGTTCTGTAAGGCCGTTACTCTGGGGGTGGTAGCCCGAGGAGAGGGTGCGCTTAATGCCCAATGATTTACACATTGCAGCCCAAAACCTTGAGGTAAATTGAGTCCCTCTGTCAGAAATGATACTCTTGGGTAAACCATGTAGTCTGACAACATCCTTCAAGAGGACAGCCGCTGCTTCAGGAGCAGAAGGAAGGCTTGAGCGCGGGGAAAAGTGTGCCAACTTACTCAACGAGTCCACTGTGACCATAATCGTGGTGTAGCCCGAAGATGGCGGTAAATCAACTATAAAGTCAGTCGAGATAAGTTCCCAGGGCTGGGATGGTAGCGGTTCTTGTTGAAGTAGGCCTAAAGGTTTGGATGCTGAATATTTATTGGAAGCACATACTGGGCAACTAGCCACGTATTCCTTAACATCCTGATGCATGTTTGGCCACCAGAATTGTCTAGACAAAAGGTCTAAGGTAGCGATACGGCCCTTGTGTCCCGCAGATGGCAGATCGTGACACCAAGACATTGCTTGTATCTGCAGGTCTCTTGCGGGTAGGTACAGTCTACCTTGTAGAAAGTAGAACGGTCCTCTCCTTTCCAGGTCCATTCGTCGTAAAATTGGATCAGTCGTTACCTTAGTTGCTTGTTCCACTTCCTGCAAAAAGGAATTAACAGCACCAATGAATCTTTTTCCTGATAAGATGTGGTCTACCTTCGGCTGACCCCTAGTCTTATCTTCTTCTTCAAGACTTCGGGATAAAGCGTCAGCCAATACGTTCTCTTTCCCAGGCAGGTAGGTGATTTCAAAATCATATTGTGAAAAAAAATAAGCCCAACGAGCATGTCTGGAATTGCGACACTCCATTTGTTGCAGCACTCGTAAATTACGATGATCCGTGCGTACTTGAAAGGGATGAGTGGATCCTTGAAGTAGATGTCTCCATTCGATACAAGCTTGACGAATGGCCAAAAGCTCTTTCTCTAACACGGAATAATTCACTTCACTAGGAGTGAGAGTTTGGGAATAGTACGCCACTGGATGCTCCTCGCCATCCTCTCCTTCTTGTAACAGTGCCGCTCCTATTGCTCCTCCGGAGGCATCAGTCTCAACTATAAATGGTAAGGATTGATTAGGTTGGGTCAAAATTGGAGCCGTGGTAAAAGATGCCTTGAGCTGTTGAAAGGCTTGATCAGCCTCCTGACCCCATTTAAACCTTCTTCCTTTCTTTAGCAACAGAGTAATGGGTAGGACCTTGTCGGAGAAGTTGGGAATAAATCTTCTATAAAAGTTAGCGAGACCTAAGAACCGTTGGATGTCCTTTACGGTCTTTGGAACAGGCCATTGCAGCACTGCCTTAACCTTTCCTGGGTCCATCTGTACCCCTTCCCGGGAGAGGATAAAGCCCAAATAAGAGATAGAAGATACTTCGAAGATACACTTCTCGGGTTTCACCAACAACTGATGGTCCCATAATCTTTGTAATGCTTCAGTGACATGTCTTTTGTGTTCAGTCGGATTGGAGGAGAAGATCAAAATATCATCCAAGTATACCACTACTGAAGAAAACAGCAAGTCCGAGAATATCTTGTCAACAAAACGTTGAAATATTGCTGGGGCATTAACCAACCCAAAAGGCATCACTCTATACTCAAAGTGCCCTAGTGGAGTGCGGAAGGCCGTCTTCCATTCATCGCCCTCTCAGATTCTCAGCAGATGATATGCCCCGCGTAGATCAAGTTTAGTAAAGATCCTGGCTCCCTTAACCGCCTCCAACACCTCCTTTATTAAGGGCATAGGATAGCGGTCTCGGATGGTCATGCTATTGAGACCACGGTAGTCAATACAAGGCCTCAACTCAGTGGTTCCCTTCTTGGGTATAAAAAACATGGACGCCCACGCCGAGGAATAAGATTCTTGAATAAGTCCATTCTGTAGATTGGCATCAAGATACTCCCTGTGCTCTTCTTTCTGGGAGAGACATTGGATACATACGGCCAAACGGTACAGAAGCTCCCGGTCTCAGATCAATATTGCAGTCTTCTAATCGGTGAGGAGGCAAGGAACGAGGTAATTTGTCTTCAAAAATGTCTATAAACTGATGGTAATAAGGGGGAATCGACTGCACCACTGTGGTTGATACGGGCATAGAGAGGCTAGTTGCAAAAGCAGGGTGAGCCAAGGGGAGACAATGCTGCGTACAATAAGTGGAAGCGAAGTGGATGGTATTGGCTGACCAATCAATCAGGGGATTGTGGCGACGTAACCACGGGATTCCCAATATCACGGGAAAATGAGCTGCCCTGATGATGTCGAAAGAGAGTTGTTCTTGATGTTGCAAAAGAGACATTAGACCAATATCGGTCTCTTGTGAAACGGGTCCAGAGGATAGCGGGTTGCCATCTACCCCTTCAACAGGGATGGGGTTTTCTTTGAACAGCAAAGGAATTTGGTGTTCCAAGGCCCAATGAGTGTCCATGAAGTTACCGGCGGCCCCGCAGTCTAGCATAGCGAGTGTCTCAATCGGAGGGCCGGCTCCGAAGATCAAAGTGATCGAAAAAACCATTAGGCGATGGTCGTCGATAGGTACGTTCTCTTGGCTATCTCGGCAGGGACTAGTCCTTCCCGCCCGGATCCTTTCCCTGCTCAGGACCGGGGAAATCCGTTTCCCGACCGTCTGGGCGGAACTTCGGGACAATTTCGAAGCAGGTGTTTAGAGGATCCGCAGTACATGCAGAGCCCCAGATTCTTGCGGCGTTGTCGTTCATCCGGAGTTAAAGGACCTCTTGCGGCCCCAATTTGCATGGGTTCTTCTGGTTGAGTCTTCCCAGGAGGGCTCATGGGTGTCGTTCTGGAGGGAAACTGAATCTTGGTCCTTCGTCTTTCCTGTCTTCTCTCCTGCAAGCGGTATTCTAACTGAAGGGTAAGCGTAACCAGGTCTCTGAAGGAATCAGGTTGGGCCATTCTTGCAAGTTCATCCTTCAATTCTTCATGTAAACCACGGCGAAATAGGGTATGTTGAGCCGAATCTGGCCAGGCTGCTTCAGTAGCCAATCTACTGAATGAGGAGGCATAGGTTTGGACATCCTGTGACCCCTGTCTGATATCAAGGAGTGCCTCATAGGCAGAATATTGGACTTCTGCTCGCCCGAACCTGGATCTTAGAAGTTGAGTGAATTGGGAATAGTCATTAATGGCTGGGTCTTCTTGAGAGATTAGAGGAGTAGCCCAAGCCAGGGCATTTCCAGTCAAGTTAGTGATTATGAACCCCACCCTGGAGCGGTTTGATTCATAAGCCTTGGGGCGAAAGGTAAAATACACTGTGCAAGCATCCAAAAACTTCTTCAATGTCTTGGGATCTCCTTCATACTTCCCAAATGAGAACACAAGGGGGGGCAGATCGCCACGAGTCTCTTCCCTGACGGTTATTTGCTGTTTTAGGGTTTGATTTTCGGCACGTAGATTTTGGACTTCTGCCTGAAGACCTTGGATGCCGTTGACCATCTCTTGAAATTGTTCAAGGGACGCCATGGGTTTTAAAGGGCGCTGCAAGCTGTCAAAATCTGCAGAAGCCTCCCCTGTGTCTCCTCACCTGTGACCTCCGGTGTAAGGGTTAGGCTAGACTCTCTAACTCTTCTTCTTTCCTTTCTGCGTACTTCTTCACCTTTTTCCGCCTTCTTCCCCTTCCTTCGTTCGTAGAGAAAAGGACGCTCTCCACCTGAGGCCACCTTGAAAATGATTTGAGAATCGTCAGGCGGACCCAAGGGAGCTCGCCCCCAAAATGCAGGGAAAAAGCCTGGTAAGGCGCAAAAAACCCTGAGCGGAATCAACATGCAGATGTAGATCTTGCTTC
This sequence comes from Ambystoma mexicanum, assembly GCF_040938575.1. Taxonomy (NCBI): domain Eukaryota; kingdom Metazoa; phylum Chordata; class Amphibia; order Caudata; family Ambystomatidae; genus Ambystoma; species Ambystoma mexicanum. The sequence continues at coordinate 43,922,999 of NC_090936.1, read as the reverse complement.
GGAGGAAAGATCCAATTCCTTAACCGGAGTATGCAGTGGACCCAGGTCAGCTTCGGTGTAATGGCGTACTAGCTGTACCTCCTGGAAGAGGCACGATCCTGAGAACTCGGAGTCCAGATTGGTTCTGAAGGTAGGACAGCCACCTATACAGGTAAGATAGGGAGAGCTGGAGAATGAAGGCTAACCAAAAAGGGGGAACGATAGGATAGTAAGAGAGAAAGAAAAAGGCGAAGCTGGCAAGGTGCAAGAGAGGGGGAAGGAAGCGCTGACGTGCGAGGCAGGCTATCCGCGAAGGGGGAAAAGAGAGAAGGAAGGCAAACACGGTACGCGGAAGGACGCGACCGTAGAAGGAAAAAAAAAGGAATTAGAGTAAATCGTCTTGGCCGTCACGAAGGAAGGCAAACATAGGCAAGGAAGATATGCGGTAAGGTAAGAGGGCTGAGAGCGTAGGAAACTGAGCAAAAACCACACGGAGAGAGCACCGAGCGGTCCGACGCGGGCAGTTCGAAAGAGTTGCAGCGTGTCTGGCAAGGGGGCGTGTCGGCCTATGTAAACAAAAGGCACATGAAACACTAGTACGCTGGTACTGATTCCGCGGTGGCCTAATGAAGCCGCCATTTGTTCCATACTTTCCACGGTTGAACCGTGACACGAGCGTTCAAAAGTGACGCGCAAACTCCCATCCACGCTTCACAGCTGATCTTGGTTGGACTTCGGACGCTGCTATCCTTGATCTTGGATTTTGCCTTTGGAGTCCGAACCGCTTCCTCTTTTGTACCTCGCCTGGACCTGCTTCTTCCTGGTTTTGACCTCAGCTACTCCCACGGACTGCTTCTTGGATTTCCCTTGTTTGGTACCTTGTCTTGAACCGCTCACCCTGGACACGACCTTGGCTTTTCTCCTGGACTGCAATTGGATTATCCTTTGGTTTGAACTCAGCTCTCTGCATCACGTGCCATCTAGTTTGGCTCACAGTACCAGGTCCCGTATCAGGTGGTGATTTCATCCTTCAAGTGCTTTGCCAGGCTGCAACCTTGTCGTCAACCCTGCCGGCCCCTCAGACAGACACCCTACATCACATTCCAGACAACCACTCAGGGTAAGCTCCTTATAGGTAAACATTTAGGATTGGGCACAGGGTGTAATGGTTATCTAACCCGCGTGTTTGCCTTACAGTGGTCAGGGGAAAACATCTTCCGGCATTCCTGGTTCCGGCTGACGACATTCACCACCCGTGGCCTCAAGGGCTGCTCGGGCAGTATATTGACTGTTTGCTCGAGTGGAACTTGGGGACAGAGGTATCATCGCCTACACGACCATCAAGTCCTGACAGTTTAGAGATAGAGAGCGGTAGGTTATCACTGCGTTGAGTCCCATGCACCCGGAAGCAAAGGCCTTCTCCGATTGAGGACCCTTATCCAGAATATCTGTAGGGCCGTAAAGGCCTGATGCTTATTCCAGGAGTACTGCCGAGTGCGCCATGAAGTCAGTTATGGGACTGAACCCTGCATGTGACGACTCCAGCCCAAAGGGAAAAAGGTCATGTTCCTCGTCAAAGATAACCAGCATTCATTGAAGGAACTGTCCTATAGTCTAAGACATAACCTTCCCACGATGCCCACTTCGAAGGGTAAGATTTGCACCTTTCATCAGACGAGTCAGTGTCATTCCCCCAATGCTTGCACTGCTTCTTTCTGTGGGAATCACTGAGATTGAGACCTCTTTTTTGACTTTGTGTCGTCTGCCCTCCCTTTCATCCTTCTTTTCCAGGGTGAGCCCCTCGGTGGCCCCATAGGATTTGGTCGACAACCGGGCAGTGAGTCTTCTCAGCAACAACACAGCCGAGCGCTCTCTGAGGGCCTGCAGGTTCATAAATCTTAAGTCTAGAGGAATTGGCCAAAGGGAATCTGCTACTATAAGGGCTGGCAATAGTCCTGTTGGTCACTGTAAGTACCAAAGTGCAGCCTTCCTGGACAACCAACACTCTTCCTTTAACTGTATGGAGAACACTGGCATGTATCTGACTAAGCTGAACCCCATGCTACAGCTGGACTCAAAATTCCCCAAATTTCAATTTACAGTGTTGCATTAAACTGTTGAACAACTTATCCTGGAAGACACGGATGGTTGGAACTAAGCAGGCCCAAAAGGCTCTCTTGACTTTCTTGTGTTCTGCCTTTAGCATATCCCAGTTGTCCCTAGCCCACAGAATGTTCCCAAGGTATTTGAAAGTACAGTAATCCTTACTGCATAGGTATTTTTATAATCTGGGAGGGAAACGGTAAGGCAAAGACATTGCTTACTGGTAATGTTATTTTCTATGGATTCTTCTCCTGAGGATTCCTCATCTGATAGATAGCTTTGCAGCATCAGCTGCTCAGAAACATTTAGACAGGTGGCACAATATGACTCAACATCAACTCCTCTTGACTCGGCCGTGCCACTCCTGAACTCACGACGTGACATCGGCAGTACATATATTGCGTCACTGCGCCCCTGTACCTCAGTTCCCCACCTTCCCCCGTGCCCTCCGAGCTCAGCAAGCGCAGAGAAAGAATCCATAAGGATTCGGTTACAGGTGATCTTAACGAATAAAAAATAAATAAATTAAATAATACTGAATAAAAAGAAATAACAATTTTTTTTTATTGGTGGGGCCCGTCCCCACAAGCTCCCTCTATCCCCATGCTTTTAACACCACCACAAATCACCCTCCACACTTTTTAACCCCTTACCCCCACCCCATATATTTAATTTTCTGTATATTTTTCATTATTATTGCATTTGTTCTTTTTTCTATATAATCACAGTATACAAAGGATTCAGCTTAATGAAAGTCAACAAATGCATAAAATCCTTTAATTTTGTGAGGAACAGTCACCATACTTAAAGCAACAGGCTGACAGTACACAACCAATAAAACACTGAAACGTGCCTAACATCCAATTGTCACAACCTCAAGTTGTCGTGCCACTAGCAGAGAGTGACCAGGAACAGCGATAGACCACTTGCATAGGCAAGGCATGATGAGTCCAGAAAAAACAAGACCGCTCACCATTAGAATGGTAGTCCTGCCATACTTGTGCTGTTGTCCTCGTCCCAGTACACAGCTGATGCTAATATGTGTCTGTATTAACAAAATGACGAAGTGTCTTTCCAGTTGGTCTCTTCCTAGTCCCAGTGTCGAACTGGTGTTTCTTGGGCAATGTTTTAAGGGAAGGACAGGGAAAGGGCTGACAATAGCCTACAAGGGCTTGAGAGCTAGAGAGTTCATTATGAAAAGGAAGTGGGGGATACCACAGCAGGTGGGAGCCATGAAGGACATGGAGGTCGTTGAGAGATGACGCTGGACCTGCAAACTGGAGGCAGAGTACTGAGACGCTGGCCCTGGTTTAACACAAGGCACCTAAGGAGTGCTTCAGAAAGCCAGTGAGTCCTGGAGAGAAAGAGAGAGACACTGGGGCGCTTTGGTAACAATACAGAAGAACACTAACTGGGGAACGGAATGAAAGAGAATCATTTTTTGTTTTGGGAAGCAATGTCCGACAGAGGCCAGAGGGGGGTGGAAACCACTCACATTGTGAACATTTGCAGAGTTGTAACAATTACGAGTTTGGGTAGGAGAGTATACCCGGCAAGCACAAGTCTGCAAGTGCACGTTTAAATGGGAGCATGTTAAAAGCACTGGCATGAGATTATACCAGGCAAGTCTAAGTCTGTGCATGCAGAATGCAGCAGGTTAAAAGCCCTGGCAGGAGAGTGTACAAGGCAAACCGAAATTGACAAGTATGTTTAAGATAAAACATGTTGTTAAAAGCCCTGCCTGGAGAATATATCAAATCAAAGCTCGAGTTTGCAAATTGTAGCGAACAAGTCATCCAATTGAAGAGGAAAAGAACCTGGCAGGGTAATAAACCAGGTATTATGTACAGTTGGAAATTATATCTAAACCTGTGTTGGAACAGAAAGTGTTTTTGTTATTTACAAAGAAACCTCCAAGGAAGTTTTGTGCCTATTGGAGTTGTGAGAAACCCTAAACAGTAACCTGGGGAAGGGAGCCATCCCCTGGAACTGTGAACATTATCCATTGGGAACTTTTGCATTGGAGTAACTTTGTATTTCTTCTGAACTTTAAAATTTGTTCACCTTTCAAGAATAAAGACCTTACCCGTTTAGACATTAGAGTTACTAGACTACTTAGAATGTGAGAGCAAGGATAGGATTTCAGACACAGGACAGTTTTGCTTTAGACATTTTGACATTGGACAAACCCTTAGTTTTGTTTGAGGTAGGGAAATACCCCTTAGAAGTAGGGACAGTGAAGCATTTCCCAAACCCTTATTATTTATTAGTACCCGCTGTGGGACAATGAAATGGCAACAATCAATCTGGTTGACCCTCGCCGGGTCGTTACCAGGCCCACAAAGACCCACCTTTCAAAGTTTACTGCTCTGCGTCCCTCTGAGTTCCATCTCTTTCCACCTTATGCCGGACATTTTCTTTTTATTTTCTCAGGTTGAGAAACGGTCTCAACACTGTGTCTCAACTCAAGAAAAATTGCTATTAGTACCTCAGTCCAACGTGCCGGGGTGCTAGTAGCAATAGAGCCCCCGAATGGGGGGACTACGTTAAAGCACTCGCTTCACTCGGGCATCTAGCTATCGCCCCAGGGGCATTACCCGACCAGTAATACCCCCCATTCGATGGTTCTTTTGTTTTAATACAATTCTATAACCACAAATATGACTTCTCTGTATCTGCGTCTTATTCCGGTTCCTCACAGATGCCATTATAAATTCTGATACATGATCAGCTCTCTATCATGTCACTCCTGCTTCACTTGCTGGTTGGCTGTGGGTGTATGCCCATTGCCTGAGGGAGGGATGTTCTTCCATGTAACGCGACTGTGCGGTAGAATCCTATGCTTTCTGCATCACAAGTTAAGAGCTGGACACCGTCATTTTCATGGCACTATTGATTGGAATGCTTGAGCTTTGGTGTAAATGGGCTGCACTTCTGCTACCTCTCAGGCAAAGGTACAATGGCCAGAGGGGTGTTCAGGATATTCTGAGCCATTATTTCCCACATGCCAGGGGGGGTGACTCCTAACTGAAGCATTCAATATGCTTGGACACTGTTCATAAATATATTTGCTGACTTAATTTCTGCCCCTTGAGTAGCAATTGCAAGGGGAAAAGGGGACACTGTCTCTCAATAACTCAAGGAAGGGCAGCAGTGGGCAGGGAGAGGGTTAGTGGAGGGGTGGGGCAGGGGCGTAAGCTTTACTTTTACAAGAAGTGTTGCTTGATCGAAAGAAAAAATAAACAACTCAAAATTAGGTTGAATTAATTTCATCTTTACAGATGCAGGCTGATTCCCAGTACCTAGGCATCTCCATCCTAAAGTGTCTGAGGTCTAAAACCGCACAGGTCGTCTGACTATTTATTTCAGCGGCTTTTGGTACAGGTGAGCAACTCCCTAAATAAAGGCTGTGGTGTCATTTGAAATCTCCCACTTCCATTTATCAAACGCCCTCTGAAACACTTGTGTATGAGCGTGATATAAATAAAACATCATATAATAAATACCAGCTTGTTTAATGATTTGAGTTTACGTAAACCTCCCCCTTCCCCTTTCTGGGGAAGGTAAGCATGATCAAATCCCAAATTATATTTTCCAGGGAGCCCTGAGACTTGGGTAGGGCACAAGACTTGCTGCCCCCTCCTAGTGTTAACAATCTCTCTGTGGTAAAATTCCATATTATATGAGGACTGGTTAATGTATGGATGTGTAATGTATACTGTTTGCCCTTTTAAAATGTAATGTTGGCATCTACCTATGATCCCAAGAATTGCTCTAGTTCACACATCAACATTACTTGCTTTGTTTTCAACGTTGCATGTATGTGTTGATCGGAATTAGAGCAACACAATTCTTTGGAGAAGGATCCAAAGACTTTCCTTGCATAACCCTGCTGTCCCAATTCATCATCTTGCTAAAGGCATTCAATTTTAATTGCCTGGAAGGATGTGTGGTTCAAACCTCAATAAAGGAGGGGGCGGGGTGGAGTACCCCAGGTGGACTCATACGCCTCTTGGTAGCAGTGTCCAGTGAGGTCAGTGGGAGGAGGGGGAAGGAGGGAGGTGAGGGCAGGGGGGGACAGGCGTTTGAGGGGGAGGTGGTGGTTGAGGAGAGTCAGGGAGGGGAGTGGAGAAGAGAGATTTTCAAGGAGGAGCGGAAGGATGAGTAGGTGGGGCCAGAGCGGATGGAGAGAGGTAGGGAGTTCCAGTGGAGGGGGGCCAAGAGTTGGAAGGAGCAGAAGCGTGAGGCGGCACAAGGGGCAGGGGGTACAGTGAGAAGGTAGAGATTGCGGATCGGAGAGAGCGGGAGGGATGGTAAAATGAGAGGAGGGAAGAGAGATAGGGGGGCAAGGTCATGGAGAGATTTGTAGACAAGACAAAGGAATTGAAATTTCAATTGTTAGAGGAAGGGAAGCCATCCGAGTTGAGAGAGCGATGAAGAAATAGAGTCACGAGGACCAAGAAGACAGAGTACGGATGGAAGAGTGGTAGATTGATTTTAGGGAAGTCAGGTGAGAGACAGGGAGTCCAAAAAGAAGAGAGGAGCAGTAGAAAAGGCGGGAGAAAATAAGGGAGGAAATTAGGACTTTAGAGGCGTGGAAGGTGAGGGAGGAGCGGATCTTGTGGATGTTGAACAGGTGGTGCTGACAGGTGTGAGTGGTTAGGGAGATATGGTTTGAAAAGGAAAGTGAGGAGTCGAGATGGAGGCTAAGATTGCGGGCATGGGACGAGATGGGGAGATTGGAAGAGGGAAAGTGGATGAAAGGAGAGGGGATGGGGAGAGAGTGTTAGGAGGGAAGAAAAGCTCTTCAGTCTTGTCAGTATTGAGGGAAAGAAAATGGGAAGACATCCAGTTTTTTATGGCCCCGAGGCAGGAAGAAAGAGTGTGGTGGGGGTCAGAAGTGAAGGAAGAGAAGGAGAGAAAGAGTTGGGTGTCGTCGGCATAGAAGTGGTGAGAGATGCCGAAGGAAGAGATGACTGGGGCGAGAAGGGAGGGATAGAGAGAGAAAAGAAAGGGTCCAAGTACAGGACCCTGAGGGATTCCATAGCTCAGGGGGAAGGCTGTCGGAGGTACGGCCACCCCAAGAGACCGTGAAGGATCGATTGGAGAGGTAAGAGGAGAGCCAGGAGAGGACAGTGCATCTCCTACAATACACACAGTTCAGTTGAACATCAATTTATTTTCAAATTAAAGCATTTTAAATCTTTGCAAACTCACCTATAGTCTAGTAATCGCTCCATTAGTCGGGTTACAGTGGCGATTAATGAAACACCACTTTCTCTCCACGTTTCTCGCTCAATTTTCTTAAGAAGACTAGGAAGAAAAAATGGAAGCTTACATAAATATATATTTCAATTTTACTGTTTCGGTAACTCACGTCAATGTGCAAGCACAAAATGCCTATATGTTTTAAGATTTAATTTTGCTCCACCCAGAGGCACAGTCAACAAATTATTTCTTACCTAGGATAAGGACCAAATAACGGGATGCTATTCCAGGAAGCATTGACAAAAATAAATTAATTTTCAGATTATAAACATAATGAAAAGTAAATGTTAGGCCATACAAATGGAAATACATTAAAATAACATTACATTAATTTCATACACAACATTACCTCCATGTTATCTTGAGTCATTAAAGCCTTAGAGACATAATTATTCAATTGAAATGTTATTAGAAACAAGTCATTTTAAGTGATAATTACATTAGTACAGTGTTCTACTGACAAGGACTTGAAATGTATGTTAAATAAGGTCCTGAAAAGGGTTCATGTCTCAAGGTATACTTCTCCACTTTAAAGAGAATCCAAGTAAAAATGATGAATATGTTTCTTTTTTCACCAAATTGTATTAAAAAAAGATATCTCACTAAGCTAACCATTATGAAAACATTTTTTTTGTAAAACACTTGTGTACGAGTGCAATAGAAATAAAATATCAATTCAATTCAAGGAGCATCTTGTTCATTTCTCCCAGAGTACCTTGACCCTTTTCTCACTCCTGGGTTTCCATGCTTTTCCTTAATGTTACCCAGGTGATAAGTTATGCGTTACAAATACACCAGAAAGTAATGTTTCAACAGCCAGACTACTGCAGACTCTCAACAAATCAAGCAAAGGACGATGACGTCATGACTCAGGATCCAGAGTGAGTCATGACGTCATCGTCATGACTCACTCTGGATCCTGAGAGGTACTTTCGAGTCTGAGGACCATAGCTGCAGTCACGTGAAAGGACTTGCCGAGGAAGGTTATTTGGTAGCCATCATCACATCGCCTAAGACGCTTTAAGTGAAGCAATTGAGACACATGGTTTATGTAGAATCAGAAAGCCGAGGCAAAGTCTGACAGACGCTGTGCTGTTGTTAAGTGAACTGGGGACGTAGAGGGAAGCAAAGATGACACCAGCCGGCCCATCTGATGTCACATATATAGAATGAGGAGGCAGCAACCTCTGAAAAAAATGAAAGGACCAAAAAAGCACTGACGGCAAGCGAGCGTGGCGCTGCTTTGAGAAACCAGAGTCAAACAAATTGCTACATGCTGGATGGTTCTGACCTGAGAAGGAACAAGTTACTTACCTCTAACTGTTGTTCTCCAGCATGGGTCTGGCATGGATTCACATGCTCATGAATATTCCCCGTCGTCAGGCTGGGAATCCTCGGTAAAGAAAAAATCAGTATCAGTTTTGTTTCTGATCTGTCTTTCTTAGTAGTAACCAATCACTGGTCTCTGGGTCATACTGCCCCCAGCCAATGACTGCCCTCTCCCTAAGCCCCGCCCTTGGCAGCCATCCTCAGATTTGGTAGCACGTAAAGTGGCAGTAAGACCAAGTGAAGAGCCGCAGAGGGATAGGAGGGAAGGTTCGCATGTGAATCCATTCCAGACCTATGCTGGAGAACAACAGTTACAGGTAAGTAACTTGTTCCTTCTCCAGGATGGGGTCTGGCATGGATTCACATGCTCATGAATATAAGAATACATATCAGTACACACATGCACAACCACAGGAGGTGGCAAGGCTCAACATTAAGCATTACATAAACTCAACATTAAGCAACTCTTACCTCCTCACCAGGCCCACCTTCAGGCGAACAGGTTGCGCAGCACTGTTTGGCCGACTCTGGACTCCTCCCTGGAATCCCGGTCGACGCAATAGAATCTCGTGAAGGTGTGCTTCGACCTCCACGTAGCAGCCCTGCAGATGTCCAGCAGGGGCACGCCAAACAGGAAAGCCGTGGTAGCAGCGATTGCTCTGGTAGAATGGGCTCTCGGACAGCCGGGCAACGGTCGGTTTGCCAACCGATGACAGTGCATGATGCAGCCGGAGAGCCATCTGGAAATGGAAGCCTTCGAGAGAGCCTTCCCTTGGTTCACAGGTCCAAAGTTCACAAACAGCAGTGATGTCTTCCGAAAACTCTTCGTTCGGTCCACGTAGAACTTCAGCGCTCTAGCTACATCCAGTGGGTCCAAAATCCTCTCGGCCGGCGACGAAGGCGATGGGAAGAAAACTGCTAACACCAAGGGCTCGTTGAGATGGAAGTCCGACAGCTCCTCGGGCATGAAGGAGGGGTGCGTCCTCAGCACCACCCTCGTCTCGTGAAAAGTCAAGTATGAAGGCTTGCAGGATAGGGCCTGAATCTCTCCCACGCGTCGTGCGGAGGTGATGGCCACAAGGAACGCTGTCTTCGACGACAGGAACTTCAACGGAGCCGAATGCAAAGGCTCGAATGGCGGGCCCATGAGCCTGATCAGCACCACGTTGAGCTCCCACGCCGGGGCTGGAGCCTTTACCGGCGGGAACGATCGGAACACTCCTTTCATAAACTCCTTCACCAGGCAATGAGACCCCAGGGATGACCGTCCTGCAGTTCTGGTGTATCGGGAAATCGCTGCCAGATGTATCTTGATGAAAGCATGAGCTAGTCCAGCTTTGGCCAGCGACAGTAAGTACGGTAGCACTTGAGGGGCTGTAATCCGTAGAGGGTTAATCTTCTGTGCACGGCACCAGACAGAGAACCTCTTCCACTTGTGTCCGTAGCACTTGAGAGTTGAGGACGCCCTGGCCTTTGCAAGAACCTCTCTGCAGTCCGCCGGGATATCGTACCCTCCAAACTCTAGTGCTGCAGGAGCCAGGCCTGCAAGTTCAGCGACTCTGGGTCGTGATGAAGGATGGCGCCTCCTTCTCTGGAGAGAAGATCTGCGTCCATCGACACTTTGACTGGTGGGGACGCTGACAAGTCCAGAAGGTCCGGGAACCAGATCTGCCTCGGCCACGCCGGTGCGACGAGGATCATCCTGCACCTGGACCTCTTGAGCTGGTTGACGAGTCGCAGCAGCAACGGCAACGGAGGGATCGCATACAGGAACAGGCCGTCCCAGGGGAACGAGAAAGCATCGCCCATGCTCCTCGGCTGGGGAAACCTGCTGGCAAACCTCTGGCACTTGGAGTTTGTCGCCGTCGCGAACAGGTCGATATGGGGTTTGCCCCATCGTTGAAAGAGTCGATCCACTTGATCCTGCCGCAGTTCCCACTCGTGGCACGAGCGCAGCTCCCTGCAGAGCGAGTCGGGGATTGTGTTGTTTGTCCCTGCCAGATGAAAGGGTACCAGAAACATCCCCTGGGCAACGGCCCAGTGCCACAGATCCTGGGCTTCCTTGGACAGGGCTGGGGATCTTGTTCCTCCCTGCTTCCGGATGTAGAACATCGTGGTGGTGTTGTCGGTGAAGATCCTCACCACCGTGCTCTTGAGAGACGGGAGAAATGACCTCAGGGCTCAGAACACCGCTCGGAGCTCCAGTATGTTGATGTGGAGTGTCCTCTCCTCTGGGATCCAGAGGCCTCTCGCGTGAAGATCTGCGGTGTGCGCTCCCCACCCCTCCAGGGAGGCATCCGTCGTCATCGTCACCTGGTGTGCTGGGGTCTGAAAGTCCGTGCCAGCCGCGAGATGCGTGCGGGTGCCCCACCACCGAATCGCTTGGTGGAATACCTCGTTGAGTGAGATCTTGTCCTCAAAGCTGCCGTCGCTTGCATCCAACGGGCATCGAGGAACTCCTGCAGAAGGCGCATCCGAAGCCTGCACAGGCGCACCAGGTAGATGCATGAGGACATCATCCCGAGAAGGGACTTGATGGACCTCACCCTGGCCACGTCTGTGGCCAGCAGACGCTGCACCTTGCCCAGGATGGCCTTCGTCCTTTCCTCCGACAGCGAGGCCAATCGCGCTACTGTATCAAGCCTGGCTCCCAGAAACAGTGCGACTGCGACGGATCCAGGTGGGATTTGGGGAAGTTGATGGAAAATCTCAGGTCCGTGAGCAGCCGGACGGTCTTCACTGTGAGCTCGATGGCGAGCTCCCTTGTTCTTGCTCGGATGAGCCAATCGTCCAGGTGGGGGTAGACATGGATCCCCTGCAGGCGCAGCCGCGCCGCCACAGGCACTAGGCACTTGGTGAATACCCTGAGCGCCGACTTCAATCCGAATGGGAGGGCCTTGAACTGGTAGTGCCGTCCCTGGACCACGAACCTGAGAAACTTTTGGTGTCCTTTTAGTATGGGGATGTGAAAGTATGCATCCTCCAAATCCAACGACGATAGGAAGTCGCCTTCCTCCAGCTGGCCCAGCACGTGCTGGAGGGTGACCATCCGGAATGTCTGTGCCTTGATGTATCCGTTTAGTCGACGCAGGTCCAGGATGGGACGCCATCCTCCTGTCTTCTTTCTCACGAGGAAGTATCTTGAGTATACTCCGGAGCCCAGGAGCCTCTATGGGACGAGCTCGATGGCTACTTTCTTGAGCATCGCCCTTACCTCTAACAGCAGTTGAGGGATGTGGTTTTCCTTCCTGGCCAAGGGAGGAATTCGGGGGCACTTCTTTAGAAATTCCAGAGTGTGCCCGTGGGCTAGGGCATCCAGCACCCAACGGTCGGTGGAGATGGACTCCCCACGCTGACTAACTTTGTCAGCCGGCCTCCCACCGGGGTGCTTCAGTGGGGGCCCGACGCAACGTTGTACAATAAGCGTGTAATACATTTACCTTTGTTCAACAAGACTTCCCACATCTATGAACGACTTCACTCACTTCACCTTCTATGCGAGTGAGTTTTAGCTGGTTACAGTTACCGGCAAGGAGTTTCTGATGCTTTGGAGTAAAGCGCTTCATTCACCGGCACCATAGTTGCAGCGGCTACGGGCTGCTTCCATTTCCCGACTTCTCTTTCTCTGCTATTGCTACTACAGACACACTCAGGATCCACACCTGTCTTCAGCACGGGTGTCTTGGATCTGGCCTCCTTAATGGGGAGTCTTCTTTTCTCCAGCTTCGCTCGGCTTGCTTCTGCACACAGACCTTGTGTAAAACACAGGACTTCAGCTCTGCATTCACTGCAATTAGGCGCACCTGGAAAGACTGCCAGCTTCTCCCAGTCTCTTCCAATGCAGCCAAAGCCAAGTAGGGTTTGTGAGCACAGGACCAACTCCTGAAGGTGAAATCTGCTCTTCCTTCGCGCTGGCATCCCTTCTGTGGTCGCACTCCCTAGTGAACTGCCAGCCTCCTGCCCAGCTTCTCCCTTCTGCTTCTCTTTTGCTGCAGCCTTGTATGACCCTCAGGTGGGTTAACTGGCTTCAGGTGTAGACCCTCAGTTCAGTCTTAATTGCCTGACCTTGCCGAAGGCTATTAGGTTTGCCGGACTGTTCGCTACCTCTGCATGCCTCTTTAGTGCTCTTTTTCGTCACAGTCCCTGAGGGATTATGGGACATGTTGCTTGTTTTAAGGAAATTGGGTTTTTCCTTCTTCCTTATTATTTCTAACAGTGTTTTTACTTCCCTTGATGTTATTAAGAGGAGGATTGTAGGGTTTGACACTTTTAGAGACAGGTGGTACAGAAAAGGCTATATTACCGTCATTCCTTCTGGTATACATTTCACATTGGGGAGGATATGTAATTTTAGAGTTACGGAAGACCTGTTCTTTGGAGACAACACTTTGTTGGACCACACTCTTGGAGTTCACCCTTCCATTCTTAATAGGAGGTCAAGATATATCAAAATGGCTATAAGCCAATTCCTCCTGTAATTCGGTGGTAAGGGTATCCCTCTCCAAGGAGAAATACTGTGTCTCACCCTGTGGAATCACCCCACTACCACGGGCCTCGTCTCCACCCAGGTGATCCTCCCACAGTACACCTCCCCAGGATTGGGATCTCCTCCCTGGTAGCCTTCTGCTGGTTACCTTGGAGGAGACTTTAGAGAGGGTTTTAGAGTGAGATCCACAGGATTCTCCACATTTTCTCACACAGATTCCTCATCAAGCCGTAAATGTGAAGGAGGCAGCATCAAAGTCCCTATACCAGGAAGCGTTGTAACACCACCCTCGCAAAGCGAGAGTCAGCTCCATTGGCTACATCCAGGCAGTAGTGTTTGTTGAATGTATGCAGTGAAGACCAAGTTGCCGCTCGGCAAATGTCACTCACTGGCACTCCCCTTTGCAGAGCTGAGAAGCTACCACTCCCCTAGCAGAATGGGCTCTGATGCCTGGAGGTAATTCCTGTTCTGCATTGAGGTAACATTCTGAAATGCAGAATGTGATCCACCTAGAGAAGGATTGAAAACCCTTTCTTGCCAATGAGAAGGCCACACACAGTTGGTCCATTTTCCTGAATTCCGACCTTCTTGCAACATAAAAGCTAAGTGCCGTATTTGGGTCCAGCCTATGGAACCGCCTCTCGTCCTTGGAGGGATATGGAGGCGGGTAGAAAACCAGTAGATCAATAGCCTGGGACAGATGGAACTCGGAGACCACCTTGGGTAAAAACCCTGTCATATTTTAAAATAAGCTTTCTCCCTGAAAAAACAGATATGGTGGCTTGCTTGACAGGGCCTGCAGCACAATGACCCGTCTGGTTGATGTAATGGCCATCAAAAAAAGAAGAATACAGAGTAAGCAGTCGAATGGAGCAAGAATGCAAAGGCTCAAAAGGAGATGCCTTGAGAAGAACAAGTTACTTACCAAATCTGGTAACGTTCTTTCGATGGGATGTAACCTGTTCTTCGAAGGGATTGTGTCCTCCAATGTATTCCATATCTATGACAGACTCCCAAAGCAGTACCAAATTATGGAGGTGGGAAAAGAATTTAGAATACCCAATCAAATGGTGGAATAAAGAACCGCGTTACCAAAGGCCAGACCCCGCCCGTGGATGGAATTCAGGGCATAATGTTTGACAAAAGTATGTAGAGAAGCCCAGGTGGCTGCTTCACAAATATTCCGAATAAGAACACCCGGTTGAAGGGCCGTGGAGGTAGCCACGCCCCTAGTAGAGTGAACACGTAATCCTACCGTAGGGTCCTTACCCGCCAAACGGTAACACTCTGTAATAGTGAGGATAATCTAACTGGGCAAGGTCTTTTTGGTTACAGCCTGGAGCAACCGGTGTCCAGCATAACCGATAAAGAGCTGATCGTCCACTCTGACCCAGGATATCTGTGAAATATAAAAGCTCAGAGCTCTCTTAGGATCCAACCTATGGAGCCTCTCCTCTTCCTTGCCAGGATGCGGGGGAGGATAGAACGCCAGAAGAACTACAAGAAATTCAGACATGACCTTCGGCAGAAAAGAAGGCCGCACCCAAAGGACAACCCTGTCCTTAAGGAAAACAGTAAAGGGTGGCTTGGCTGAAAGTGCCTGCAATTCACTCACTCTGCGAGCGGAAGTAACTGCAACTAAAAACACCATCTTGAAAGACAACAGTCTCAAAGGACGAGAGTGCAAGGGCTCAAACGGAGCACCCATCAGAAACTTCAAAAACAAATTCAAATCCCAAAACCGGCATCTGGAAAGGGGAAAGGGGAAAGGGGACGGCGGAAACACATTAGTCAGTCCTTTTAAAAACTGCGAAATCAAAGGTATCTTAAAGTAAGAACACTCTTCAGACGAGCGCTTAAATATGGACAGCGCCGCCAGGTAACCCTTAATGGTACCCACTTGCAGGCCCTTGTGGGCCAAAGAAAGCAGAAAAGACAAAACCATAGGAATGGAACATTGGAAAGGATCAACATTCTGTCTCCTGCACCAGTCGCAGAATTTACGGCAACGGCAACGATACAGGGACTTTGTTGCTGGCCGCCTGGCCGAAAGCAACACCTCCATCACATCATCCGGGAGGTCCCAATCCTTGTATCTCAACCTTTCAGATACCAAGCATGAAGGTTGAGAGTCCTGACCTATGGATGGAGAACCTGACCCCCCTCCCACGAGAGCAGATCCTCTTGGTAAGGAAGATGGCGTGGAAGGCAGATGGACAATTCGAGAAGGTCCGGGCACCACGCTCTCCTGGCCCAATCCAGAGCCACAAGAATCATGTGGATCCCGAACCTCTGCAACCTCAGCAACACTTGAGGAATGGCGGGGACTGGAGGAAACGCGTACAGCAGTGGGAATGACCAATCCACCACAAACGCGTCTCCTAAGGCTCCTCTCTGAGGAAATTCCCTTGAGCAGAATCTTTCGCACTTCCGGATGACACTGGTGGCAAAGAGATCCACTTGCGGGGTTTCCCAAAGTGCAAAGATCTCCAGAAGGACTTCCTGAGCCAACTCCCACTCGTGAGAGACTGTGCTCTGCCTGCTCAGAGCGTCCGCCACCGCATTTTCGTCTCTGGCCAGATGAACTGCAGAGATCGAAAAACCTTGTTCGATAGCCCAGAACCAGAGCTGCATCGCCTCCCTGCACAACGGGAGCAACGCTGCCCCCCCTTTTTTGTTGAGGTAATGCAAGGCCACTGTGTTGTCAGTCATAATGAGGAAACTTTTCCCCTGTACAGTTGCCAGAAAAGCCTTCAGGGCAAGCCTGATGGCTCTCAGCTCTAACAGGTTCATGTGGCGTATGGACTCCGACGGAGACTAACGACTGCTGACTGTCAATCCGTTGGCATGAGCACCCCATCCTGTGAGGGAAGCATCCGTCACAATCGTCACATTCGGCCATGGTTGCTAAAATGGTTCCCCCTTCAGCAGGTTCCTTTCGTTGGCCCACCACAGAAGATCCTGGGCGACCGAGAGTGGAATCTGCATGGGATCCGACATCTTGCCCGAGAACTGGGACCACTGCAGTTTGAGGGCCCATTGCAGGGATCTCATCAGTAGTCTGGCCTCCGGCACCAGAAAGATGCAGGATGACATGAGGCCCAGCAACCTTAAGAAGTCGAAAGCCGGGAGACACTGGGCACTTTGAAACTTGCCCACCATCTGCACAATGTGATGAGACCTGACCTGGGGAGGCAAACACTTCCCCAGGGATGTGTATAGCACAGTACTGATGTAATGGAGCTGTTGGAAAGGTGTCAAATGCGACTTCTTGAAATTCAGGGAGAAGCCCAGCCTGTGGAGGGTGCGGCAGGTGACACCGAGATGATCCAACATTTGCTCAGGAGAGCACGCTCGGATCAGCCAGTCGTCCAGCTAAGGGTAGACGAAAATCCCCCCTCGCCTGAGGTACGCTGCCACCACCACCATGAGCTTCGTGAAGACCTTCGGGTGGAGGTCAAACCGAATGGCAGGACCCGAAACTGAAAGTGCGAGTCGTCAGCCGCAAACCTCAGGTACTTCCTTTGCTTGGGTTGAATCGGCACATGAAAGTACACGTCTTTGAGGTCGAGAGACACCAACCAATCCTGAAGACGAAGGGCCTGGAGGACCTAAGAAAGAGTAACCATCTTGAACTTGTCCTTCCTGAGAAGTTTGTTCAACCAACGCAAGTCCATGACGGTTCTCAGTCCTCCGTCTTTCTTAGGAATCAAAAAATATGGGGAACACCATCCCTTGTTCCTCTCCACTACAGGCACCAGTTCTATGGCACCTTTCTCCAGCAGGGATAGGATTTCCTGAGCAAGGAGCGGATCTGGACGCTTCAAAGTGAGTTTGCCAGGTGGATTGTCATGAGGCCGCTGCAGGAAGGGAAGGCAGTAGCCGTGGGCTATGGTATCCAGAACCCACGCATCTGAAGTAATGGCACGCCATTATCAGAGATGCTGTGCTACCCTGCCCCCAACTGGCGAACCATGGGACATGGCCTCATGACCGAGTTGTAGCGGCGGCGGCAGCGCCTGATGGAAAAGAGGCAACTGCCTGAGCGGCTTTGGCACCACGATTTCCCCGACCCCCACGGGTTCTTTTTCGCTCCTCCTTTGGCTGGCAGCCCCTCTCGTTCTACAAAAAGAGGAGTAGTAGCGAAAGGAACCTCCGCTCCATTGCAGTCCCCTAGGACGAAAAGGCGGAGGTTGCCGTATTGCAGCGCTCAAAGACTTTGCTGCAGCTTTGGAGGTCTGCAACAGCTCAAGGCTCTCGTCAGCCTTGCTGCCAAACAAATGAACGGCTTCAAAGAACAAGTTACTCTCTTACCTGGTAACGTTCTTTCGATGGGATGGTCCGACGACATATTCCATATCTATGACAGTAATCACCACAGCTGTGCTGCTTCGGAAAATCTTTCGGCGTCTGCGTCCTGCGTCGATGACGTCGATACGCCGCCCTCGAGGACCTCCTCCGACGGCCGACGTCACTGGATGTTATAAGTAGGAAGCACAACGCCCGTAGCCTCAATTGTAGTTTTTTCCCAGAATGTGTGGCACCAGTCTTCTGCCAGTCTGACCACACAAAGCCTTGCGGAAACGTAAACTGCAATCGCATAAGAAATTCTGTAGCGGGGAAGATAGGGAGGGAGCAATATGGAATACGTCGTCGGAACATCCCATCGAAAGAACGTTACCAGGTAAGAGAGAAACTTGTTCTTCAAGGGGATTGGGTCCTCCGACGTATTCCATATCTATGACAGACTCCCAAAGCATTACCAATGCAAGGAGGTGGGAAAAGAATTTAGAAAACAGAAATTTAGAATGCCCAATCAAATTGCGGAGTAAAGGACCGCCTTGCCAAAGGCCAGATCCTGCCCCCGGGTGGAATCGAGGGAGTAGTGACGTACAAAAGTATGTACCGAAGTCAAGGTGGCTGCACCACAGATGTTACAAATAGGAACACCCCTCTGTAGGGCAGTAGAGGCAGCCATACCCTGATAGAATGGCCCGTAAACCGACCGGTGGGTCCTTACCCGCCAAGCGGTAACACTCCGAGATAGCCAAAATAATCCAGCGAGACAAAGTCTGTTTCGTCACAGCTTGTCCCAAACGCTTTCCAGCGTAAACAATGAAGAGTTGATCGTCCACTCTGACCCGAGACATGCGTGAAATATAAAAGCTTAACGCTCTCCTAGGATCAAGCCTATGGAACCTCTCCTCTTCCTTACCAGGATGTGGAGGAGAATAAAACGCAGGAGGAACACCCTTCTGGCCTAAATGAAATTCTGACACCACCTTCGGAAGAAAGGAAGGACGAACTCCAAGGACAACCCTGTCCTTATGAAACACAGAGAAGGGTGGCGGAGGGAACACATTAGTGAGGCCTTTCAGAAACTGAGAAATTAAAGGAATTTTAAAATAGGAACACTCTTCAGACGAGCGCTTAAATATGGACAGCGCCGCCAGGTAACCTTTAATGGAACGCACTTGAAGGCCCCTGTGGGCCAAAGAAAGCAAAGAAGACAGAACCATGGGAATGTCACATGCAAAAGGATCCACATTCTTAACCCTGCACCAGTCGCAGAATTTACGCCAACGGCAACGGTACAGGGACTTTGTTGCTGGCCGTCTAGCCGAGAGCAACACCTCCATCACGTCTTCAGGGAGGTCCCAATCCTTATACCTCAACCTTTCAGCAACCAAGCGTGAAGGTTGAGGGATCAGACCTCTGAATGGAGAACCTGACCCCCCTCAGATGAGAGCAGATCGTCTCAGTAGGGAAGATGACATGGAGTGCAGATGGACAAGTCGAGAAGGTCCGGGTACCACGTCCTCCAGGCCCACACCGGAGCAACGAGGATCATCCGGGAACCGAACCTCCGTAACCTCTGCAGCACTTGCGGAATGACAGGGACTGGAGGAAACGCATACAGCAGTGGGAATGACCACTCCACCACGAACACGTCTCCTAAGGCTCCTTTCGGAGGAAATTCCAGCAAGCAGAACCTCTCGCACTTCCGGTTGACACTGGAGGCAAAGAGATCCACTTGAGGGGTCCCCCAAAGGGCGAAGATCTCCAGGAGAATCTCCTGAGCCAACTCCCACTCGTGAGAGATCGTGCTCTGCCTGCTCAGAGCGTCCGCCGTCTCGTTTTCGTCTCCGGCCAGATGAACTGCCGAGATCGAAACTTCCTGCTGGATTGCCCAGAACCAGAGCTGCATCACCTCCCTGCACAGAGGAAGTGACCCTGCCCCCCCTTTTTGTTGAGGTAGTGCATGGCCACCGTGTTGTCCGTCAGGATCAGGACATTCTTCCCTCGCACAGTCGGCAGAAAAGCCTTCAGGGCTAGCCTGACGGCCCTCAGCTCCAACAGATTGGTATGGAGTCTGGACTCCGACGGAGACCAACGACCGCTGACTGTCAACTCGTTGGCATGAGCTCCCCATCCCGTGAGGGATGCGTCCGTCACGATCGTCACCTCCGGCCAGGGTAGCCAAAATGGAGCCCCCTTCATCAGACTGTCTTCAACGGCCCACCACAGAAGGTCCTGGGCGACCGAGGACGGCACCTGAACAGGGTCCGACATCCTGCCGGAGGACTGAGACCACTGGAGCTTGAGTGCCAATTGCAAAGATCTCATCCGCAACCTGGCCTCCGGCACCAGAAGAATGCAGGATGCCATGAGGCTGAGCAATCTCAAGAACTCGAACGCTGGGAGACTCTGGGCAAGCTGAAACTTGTGCACCATCTGCTGAATGTGATGAGCCTTCACCTGTGGAGGAAAACACTGCCCCAGGGACGTGTCAAGCACTGCTCCGATATACTGGAGCCTCTGAGTTGGTGTCAAATGGGACTTCTTTAAGTTGAGGGAGAAGCCCAGCTTGTGGAGGGAGTGGCAGGTGACTGACAGATGATCCAGGACCTGCTGGGGAGAGCGCGCCCTGATCAACCAATCGTCCAGGTAGGGGTAGACGTGAATCCCCCTTTTCCTCAGGTGCGCTGCCACCACTACCATGAGCTTGGTGAAAACCCTCGGGGTGGAGGTCAAACCGAACGGCAGGACCCGAACTGAAAGTGCGAGTCGCCAACCGCGAACCTCAGGTACTTCTTGTGCTTTGGATGTATCGGCACATGAAAATAAGCATCCTTGAGGTCGAGAGAAACCAACCAGTACTGAAGTTGAAGGGCCTGGAGGACTTGAGAGAGAGTAACCATCTTGAACTTCTTGAGGAGTTTGTTCAAACCGCGCAAGTCCATGATGGGTCTCAATCCCCCGTCTTTCTTGGAAATCAAAAAATAAGGGGAATACCATCCCTTGTTCCTCTCCGCTAGAGGCACCAGTTCTATGGCGCCTTTCTCCAGCAGGGATTGAATTTCCTGCGCAAGGAGCGGGTTTGGACTCTTCAAAGAGAGATTCCCCGGTGGATTGTCTTGAGGCTTCTGCCGGAAAGAAAGACAGTAGCCGTGGGTTATGATCTCCAGAACCCACACATCTGAAGTAATGGCGCGCCACTCTGCAAGATGCTGCGCCAGCCTTCCCCCAACCGGCGAACCATGGGACATGGCCTCATGACTGAGCTGAAGTGGCTGCGGCATTGCCTGAGGGCAAAGAGGCAACTGCCCGAGCGGCCTTGGCACCTCGAGTACCTTGTTTTCCACCTCTGGCACTCCTACGGTGGCCCCTTTGACTGGCAGCTCCTCTCGCTTTACCAAAGGATGAGTAATAACAAAAGGAACCTCCCCTCCATTGCTGTCCCCTAGGACGAAAAGGCGGAGGTTGTCGAACTGCAGCGCCCAACGACTTTGCTGCAGCTTTTGAGGTCTGCAACCTCTCAAGGTTCTCGTCAGCCTTGCTGCCAAAAAGATGTTCCCTGTCAAAGGGCATGTTGAGGAGCCGGGCCTGCACCTCGGGAGCAAACCCCGACATCCGCAACCACGCACACCTGCATATCACGGTGCTTGCCGCCATGTTCTGGCTGACGCAATCTGCCATGTCCAAACCCGACTGAACGGCCTCACACATGGCATCCTTGCCATCCTGAACCATAGCAAGGAAACCATCCCGTTCGTCCCCTTTGGGAATATGTTCAGCCGCTAAGGAAACACAGTTCCACAGAGTGTGCGTGAAACGTGACAAGGCACATACGAAGTTGGCCTGCCTGAAGCACCATACCCCCTGAAGGCATGAGTGCCAGGCCCAGGCCTACAAAACTCCACCTCCAGAGAGGTGTCCAGCCCACTACCATCGTGCAGGGACTGCCTCAGGTCCTCAAACTGGCTATGGCCCGAGAGAATCTCGTCAGGCACCGTATTAGGAACCATGCCATCATCAGAACCCTCATCCACCTCTGAAATAAACTCAAGATGGCAGTAAGAAGGCACAGAATGTGAACCAAAGCCATGCTTGACCTTGGCCAGAGCCTTTCTAGGGTGTTCCACCGAGCCTTGGGGTACCCCCGTCGACACAGCCTCGAAAGGCATAGAGGGCATCGAGTGAATCGGCATTGATGCCGAACACGACGCCGACAGCATCGATGGCTTCGACACAGGCCTCGAGGCCGGAGCCCCGAGTGTGTCCTTCGACAGCCTGGGCGCCAATGGCGCCGACAACGACTTCGGAGGCGGGGCCTCAAAGAGTCCGTCGATGACCTCGGCGCCACCGGCGTCAACGTCTTCCTCGAAGACATACCAGGTTCACATGGTCTCGAGCGCGTTGAGGATCGGGACCTGGACCGGGCATGACGAGAACGATTCCCCTTGTCCGAGCGGGACCTCTCCCACGAATCGTGCCGACCAACCGAGCCCGAAGGCCTGCGAGCGGTGTCTCTCGACCGATCACGACCAACCCTACTCGGAGGCGCGGACGGACCGGTGCCCTGCGATTCGAGAATCGCTAACATTTTCTTCCTGAAGGAAGCCCATTCCTCCGGCGTCGCCTGCTTGGTAGGGTAAGCGACCCGCCGACGGGCACAGTCCTCGGAAGAGGACGGGGAAGGCGACCAATGATGGCGCTTCCGGGAGTGCCTCGAAGAGGCAGAGGAGTGGCGGGACCGACTCCGGGACCGAGACCCACTGGACTTCCGACGATGACGAGGAGAGTCGCCTCTCGAATCGTCCGTCGAAAGCCCCGCAGACCTCGACCGTGGCCTAGACACCTTACCAACCGATAACTTCTTCTTGCGCTCCCGCAAGGCTTTAGACGTGAGCAACTGGCAGTCGACACAGTCATCCGTGTCATGGGCCTCCCCGAGGCACCAGAGGCAGGCATTGTGCGAGTCCGTAACCGACATTTTGGACCCACAGTCCCCGCACTTCTTAAAACCTGGACGCGGTGTGGAAGACGAGGTAGACATCTTCACAAAGAAAAGACTTCACAAAACCAAACAGGTTCGAAGAACCGAGAAAGAACTCCAAAGAGTTGAGGCACGCAGAGATCTCCGATGCGAACACGTTCACGGAAAAAATGGAACTGAGGCTACTGGAGTCGGTGGTCCTACTTATAACATCCAGTGACTTCGGCCGTCGGAGGAGGTCCTCGAGGGCGGCGTATCGACGTCATCGATGCAGGACGCAGACGCCGAAAGATTTTCCGAAGCAGCACAGCTGTGGTGATTACTGTCATAGATATGGAATACGTCGGAGGAGCCAATCCCCTCGAATGGCATGTTCAGAAGACGGGATTGCACATCCGGGGCAAAACCCGACTTCCACAACCACGCAAACATACGTATTACGGTGCTTGCAACCATGGACCGGCTGACACTATCTGCCGTGTCCAAACCCGACTGAAGGGATTCGCACATAGCATCCTTGCCGTCTTGCACAGGGGCCAGAAAGCCATCCCTTTCTTCCCCCTCGGGAACATGCTCAGCTGCCAAAGACGCACAGTTCCACAGAGTGTGTATAAACTTTGCCAAGGCACAAGTGGAGTTGGCCAACTTGAACGCCATACTCCCAGCAGAAAATACCTTCCTCGCCCAACCATCGAAGCGCTTGTCGTCCCTATCCGGAGGGATGGTAGGGTACACAGCCTGCTTCGAGGAGGCCGTAGCCGCCTGCACCACCAAACTCTCCGGAGTACGGTGCGACGATAAGTAGCAGGGGTCACTACTGGATGGGCAGTATTTTTTCAGAAATGACCTGTTAACTGCCAACAGGCTCCCCGGAGCAGTCCAAGCCGCCGCCACCCTCTTTTGCAAAGCCATGTGAACAGACCCTGATCCAGGTTATCAGTCAAGTCATGCTGATCAAACTCCACAGGGGGGGGGGGTGGAAGACCACCCCAAGTACTCCGTAACCCTCGACATGAGACACCTATAGGAAGACTCAGCATGCGCCCACATTTCAGGCCGGCCAAACTTCACCTCCGGAGACGTGTCGAGGCCACTGGCGTCATGCAATGACTGACGGAGTTCCACCATCTGACTATGCCCAGACAAAAGGTCATCAGGGACATCAGGATGCACAGGCAAGCCCATCTCCTGATCAGACAGTTCATCAACCTCTGAAATTTCTTGCAAAGGTTGGAATAAATCCAATCTAGGAGGCGGAACAGACCTGGGCTCAAAAACAGGCCTCACAGACTTACTGCAAGCCTTCCTCCGAGGTTCTACAGCCCTCAGGGGCACCTCCGGCAAATCCTCTACAAACGGCGTCGAGGGTGCAGAGAGAATCGACGATTTCTTCGAGGGCAGAGCCTCGAGATCGTCCATCGACAGACACAGCGCTGATAGCATCGACGCCTTCTTTGAAGGCTTCACAGGCTTCGACGGTCTTGATGGCGTCGAGGACCGGGACCTGGCACGGCTATGGTGATCTCCCTTGTCCGATCGGGACCTTGACAGCTCCCGATGATCACGCGGACCTCCCGAGCCCGAAGGCGTGTGAAGCCCGTTCCCTGCCGGCTTCTTTCGAAGGCTCGTACGGAACTGTGCCTTGCGACTGAAAAATCGCTAACATCTGCTTGCAGAATGAATCCCATTCGGCCGGCGACGAAGACTTGGTGGGACAAGTCAACCATCTGGCATAGTCCTCCTCTGACGAGGACGGGGAAGGCGACCGGTGCCGGCGCTTCCTAGAATGCCTCGAGGCAGAGGAATGGCGGGAACCACTCCTAGACCGAAAACCCCTGGATTTTCGCCGACAGAGAGAGTCGCCCCTCAAGTCATCGGTCGAAAGTCCAGCGGACTTCTATTTACGAGGTTTGAACATCCTACCTACCTTCCATTTCCCCTTACACTCCCGCAAGGCCTTAGAAGTCAGGGACTGGCAGTCCTCTCAGTTGTCGGTAGCATGGCTTTCGCCGAGGCACCAGAGGCAGATGTCGTGCGGGTCCGTGATGGACATTTTTTCAAACCGCAGTCCCGACATTTTTTAAAGCCCAACCTCGGGGTAGTAGAGGAAGATGAAGACATCGCTTCGAAGAGAAGAATCGAGCGTGCCGAGATTCTGAAGCAAACACGTTTGCGGAAAAAACGGAACTGAGGCTACGGGCTTCATGCATCCTATGTATAACATCCGGTGACGTTGACCCTCAACGGAGGCCCTCGAGGGACATCGAATCGACACCATCGACGCAGGATGCCTTCTGCCAAAAAATCTCCGAAGCAGCTCAGCTGTGGACATTACCTGTCATAGATATAGAATATGTCGGAGGACACAATCCCTTTGAAAAGTGAGAACTAAGTTAAGATCACAATCTGGGACAACAAAAGGAACGGGCGAAACTTATTCACAAGACCCTTCAGGATATGGGCCATAAAGGGATCGTTAAGAAAGACCCTTGATCTAGAGACCTTTTAAAAACAGACAAAGCAGCCAAGCATCCTTTGATTGTTGCAACCTGAAGGCCTGATGAGGCCAGTAAACAAAGGACCTCCATCACTGCAGTAGTGGGGAAAGAGATGGGTCAATTTTGCGTTCCCTGCCCCACGCCTTCAATCTTCTCCACCTGCAAGCGCACAGCAATCTTGTCAAAGGCCTGAGTGCAGCAAGCCGCACCTCGAGTGCCTCCTCTGAGAGGTCCCTGACATCAAATTGTAAAGGAGTGGCAGGGGCACCCTTAGCAGCTACCCCGATTACCAGCAAGAACGTACTTGGGCCCCAACAAAATCCCTGCCGGAAAAACGGAAGACTGAACCATAGGGAAAAGTTTACTGTCTTTATTATCAATAAAAATTACATCCAAAGGTTCTCCTCCTCCAAATGTGGGTTACACTGTTTAAAGGCTAGTTACATCCCAAAAAACCTACCAGTTCAGGAAAACTGTATCTAATACATAGGGGTTAGTCTGGTTATTGGATAGCCATATCTGGTGGCTCCTCCTAGGACCACTTCTAAATGTTACAATTGCAAAGTTGCAGGTTAACAGGGAAATTATTGGCCACTGCAACATAGTGTGCTTAACATGAAAGGTAGCTAAGGATTGGACAGAACAGGTCTTCTCAGCCCTGGGACCTTGGACAGCTACCAGGCTGAGTGAAACGGTTGAAGGCAAGGGAACGATTGCAAAGGTGCTGTGTGTTCCCAATAAGTTTCCCTCTCTGATCGCCTAAGCCCTGAGAGCGTACATCCAGCTTTGAACCTGTATAGTAATTATATCCTTCCACCTCTGGTTCGATGGGAACTGCTTTTCTCCATCTGCCTTCGAATGAATAGGCACTGTCCTATTCTTCCAGGTCACGTGTGTATGGGCCACAGAATGGAGCTATCCTGCTTGTAATTATGAGGATTTTAAGCTATATTCCTTGCAGGTGTCTTATCGCCTCAGTAAACTGGAAACTTTCTGTCTTTGCTTGTCCTTGCCTAGGATGTGCACTGTGTCTGCCCTGGAAGCTCTGTCTGTCTGCCTTTAGCTGAATCAGACTGTCAGCCTCGCCATGTATTCGAAGTCTGTCTTCCTTTCCCCATTCACTTCAATGCCCCTATGGCTTCCTTCTTTGTTCGTATGGTCGTCCATCTTAATCGCAATTGAGCATGTGCAAGCTAAATTGTACATATTCTTATATTCTTGGCGTTTTGCGGTTTCCACTTAGCAAAGGATATATATGTGTGTGTCAGTCCTCTATCTGCATGAGTCATAAGCATTTGTTTCGTTTCTAGCAGCAATAAACTAGAATGTTTTCGTAGCTTCATGCATGGATGCTTATATGCTTCATGCCTAATGCATCTATGTTGTGATATCAGTAGTGACGTCATCAGCTTTTCGAGGTTATAGTCAGTCAACTTGTTCGATCAATGACAACGGTATCTCTTCTACATTGTCAGTGGGGTACGGTTTGAATAGCTGTCTGAGCGAATAACGTTTCTCAAATCTGCAATAAATCACTGATGGCAATGAAGGGCCCAGGAGTAATGTTCATCTCTCATTTTTCTACCTTCAGGCTACAAGTTGAGTAGAAGTTACAAGGACCACATTTGGATCTTCTACTTCAATCCCCCCCTCTGGTCGACAAGTCGACTACACTCCTCAAACAACCTTCTTGATTCACAAACAGTTTTGGGATTCAGACCTTTGTTACTCCTCCTAGATGTCCATGATATTTTGCATGGTCGTCCAAACACCAGGTCATATAACTGCAATCTCCACCAGGATAGCACCATACCCATTTTCCCCAATAGTCGCGTGAGTTGAAAGGAAACTTGAACGCTGTGCCTGGCATGAACAGAGGACACTGCTTCAGTTGTGACTTCAGTGCATTACGAGTCTTTGTTTCTTCATCCTCTTCTGCCTCTACGTCAAATAATACCTTCATCCGTATAGTCTTCTCAGTAGTCTTTCCGCATTGTGATATTGCTACTCTGATGACACAAAAGGCGAACAATACTAGTATTAATGCTGCTACCAATACTTTCACTCCATTTGCCATCCATGATGGTATCCATGAAAAGATGTATGATAACCACTCGTCGTCTGGCCCTATAGCATTCGTCTCTGCTTCCATTTTTGCATGCAGGTCTGATACTTTGGCGATAGCGTCTATTAGGATCCCATTTTCTTCATCATGAGTGGGAATGTATGTACAGCAAGAAGGCCTGATCGTTCCACAAACACATCCTTCCACAGCTGTGAAAAGGTCTAAAACTTATCGATTCTGTAGGGCCATTAACCTGACAACTCTCAGTTCTTTGATGGTTTTGAACCCCTTAACGGTTGAGTTTATCGTCTGCATCAGCTCCCATCTTGTGATCTGGAGCCATTTGGTATTCACATTTGCTTGAACTGCGGGAACGATAGACGCAAAGAACATCTCGGTCATGCTGAACAGCCTATGTTCTGGTGGTATTGCGTCCGGTGCATCTTGCACCTTTGATGGCGCATAGTGCCCTCTCTTCAGTCTTGGTCAGCTCTACAGATTTCTTCTTCCTTTGATGAGCATTCATCTTAGGGAACCTGTCTACTTGTATGTCCTTCTGGGGCACTACTGGTGGTTGGTGTGTTTATCTGCACTGGAGAGCACACCCCCCAGTAGTGTTTCATTAATACTGCATAGCTGAACTTTATGCCTGGTATCTTCGATGCTCGCTTGCATCCTTTATTCTCGCCGACCTTCACTGGACCATCATTCTGGAAACACAATGAAGCACTCTTGAGGGGTAGAATTGGCATAGGACCAGCTTCATTCTCCACCCAGGTGAGTCGTTTTGGACTTGCTTCCCATTCCTTGATGCAAGCATTGTTTTCCTTTTGTACCACTTCTACTGGAACTGTTAGGAGCGCATGTCCTTGCTCCCCACCTTTCCCTCTTTCCATCCTTCAGTTGTATATACTTGTCCATATACTAGTAACTGAGGTCTTTCCCATCATCCTGGCATTCCTCCTATCTCCTTCTGTCATGTCTTTGGGCATTGTAATTCTCTTTGTGTCACTATTTTGGCTTCTCCTTTGCGTGGGCCATACGGGATGTGCTCTATTGTCTTGTTGGTACTCCAATAGTCATCTATCATCTCTTGAGTCCTGATACAGCTGTCTTCATACGGGAACGTCTTCCGTGACATCCATCTTAATGTAGCCCATTTCCCTTGAAATCGGCCTCTGGTTGTGCAGAGCGACAAGTGCATGAGACATTGTCCTGTGGTTGGAATTTCAGTTCCTACATGTTCTGGATGCACTCATGGCATAGGGGATGAGAGAGCACACATAACAGCTCTCCTTCATATTTTCTTTCCCCACCTTGGTCATGTATTTGTACCACATGTTGTTGGAGATATGGGCCGAATCTGTTATATATGAAATGACATGTTCAAAGTCTACATCTGCACTACACTTAAATCATTTTACTTCTTTGGCAGAATTTGTCATCTGTCCAGATATGGCTTCTGTAAGAGCATGTATGGGGGTTACGTTAGTAGGAAGTGAAAGCATGTGTATGCAAAAACAGAATCCTTCGCAGGTAGCGGTAACAGAAGGCACAAAACATCAATACAGTAGTTCGAATTACAGTTCCCATTTTTGTAGTAACAGTGCGTTGTTCTAAAAGTCTGTAAGAATCACCCAAAAAGCCTCAAAAACGCAATGTTATGGTTTTAGTGTGTTATTCAAACTCTACTTCTATAATATTGGGCAAGAGCTGCGAAAAACAATCGCTCCCACACTAATCTAATAAAGCCCTTCTCAAAAGATGTGTCCATGTACAGAATCATCATGTATTTAAAGCAGTCCTCTTACTTTCACAAACCCAACTAAAATGTGTTGTTGTTGTTATTAATGGCTTTTTGTATAAATACTGAGTATAATTAATTAATTTCTAGTCTTGCTTATATATAATCGCTGAAGATTTGTTTGTATTAGTCAACAGGCCATTACAGTACATAGTGGCATCCAGACTGTTTAGCGATCATTGCAATCCGATAGGCATCTGATCAAATATCATAATAGCAGCAAAGGCCAATGATCCTACTGGGAGTTGGCCGATCCTAGGAGGGAAATAGCTGTGCGGCAAAACAATCCACTACCTCTGCCAAATAAAGATTAAAAAGGCTGGCTGACAATACGCAACCCCTGCCTTAAACCTCTCAGTGTGTATTCCTTTGGTTAACCCACCAGACATATTAATATACACCTGTACTGTGGTTCCTGTTTCTAACAATATTAAAACTCATAGCAGATCTCCTGGAATATCCCGTTTGGTCAATTTATTCCATAAATGACTCTTGTCTATATACTCGAAGGTAGATGAAAGATCCACAAAGGCTATGCATAAAGGATTAGCACATTTAGTAAGAGTCTGTCACTGAAGAATGCTTACAATTAGACCATTTAAAGCCATCCTGCTGGACCTTCTGCAAAGGCCTCAAAACCTGGCTCTTCTCACAAGAGATCCAGAGGAATTGAAATTGTACTATTCTTCTTTCTTCTGTACCAGGCAACCTGTCTCAACGAAACCCTATGCTAAATACCATGAACGCTGAAACTTACTGTAATCTTTGCTTATGTTTACTACTTATATATTACCAATTATGTCATGAAATCTCTGCACTGGATCCCAGTGGTGGCAAGGATTAAGTTCAAACCCCTCTGCATTGTCCACATGGCCTTCTGGGCCCTCAATAGCTTCAACTCTCTCTTCCTAAATATCTTCCTTCTCGAGCTCTTCGCTCATCCGCCTCCAACTCTCTCAGGGTCAGTCGCTTCTCCAAGCAACACGTTGGTGGTAGATCTCGTTCTTCGGCTGGGGCCTCCCTCTGGAATAGCCTCCCTGCCTCTCTGAAACTTGAGGAGAACCATCTCAGGTTCCAGAAGCACCTCAAGACCTTCCTCTTTGCTTCTGCTTTCTCTCCCCCTCTCCCCTGCTGATCTCCTGGCTGTAACTGCAGTGGTTACCCAGCTACACTCTGATCTCGGGCCCATGTCCCCTCCCCGCCAGTTGCACACCTGCACTGCCCCCCTGGCAACGCTTGCACTCAGGGTCTGTTTCTGTATCCCTACAGCCCCCTACCAGCACTTGACACCTGATGTCTGCACTTACCCTTCCACTTGCCACTAGCTAGCCGCACTTGATATTATTTTTTTTCATAACATTTTATTGGGTTTTACAGATGAGCATTACATTGAGCATATCAGCAACAACAGAACAGCAATCGCTAGGTATATTAAAGTGATAATGTCTCTCGGGGTGATTGGTGGAGGGGGACATAGTTGGTGGCCTGTGCATTATTGTCCGTGGCGGGATTCGGTATGCTGGGTTGCTGTGGCTTGGGTCTATCGTTCAATAAAGCGGGCTGCTTTGGAGCCATCTGGTTAAAGGAGGCCTTCTGGTGAGAGCTGAAAATTTGGCGGCATAGTCCATAAATGGATCCCATATGTTTAGGGCTCTGGTCAGGGAGCCCGTTTGGATTGCGGTGATCTTTACGGCCACCGCTATGTCCCAACATTTAGCCCACCAAAGTGCCAATGAGGGACCTTCTTTGTTTTTCTAGAACCGGGCCATTGTGATTTTTGCTGCAAGGAGTAGGTGCGTGCACAGCCGGGGGATTTGTCCTGAGATTGGGAATGCGCCGTCACCTGTGTCGCCCAGAAGGATGATTCCGGGATCCCATGGGATGGAGAGACCAGAAATTTCCTTGATGTGTTTTATTACCTCTCTCCAGTAAATTTCCGCCTTCGTGCATGTCCATACCATGTGGAATAATGAGCCGGGGACCGGGCACCCGCGCCAGCAGGTTCCGGGAATATTCGGATTGACCCTGTTGATTTGAGCCGGGGTTACATAGTACCTGTAGCAGAGTTTATAGCCCCCTTCCCTGTTTGTAATACATTGTGAATTTTTATGCAGCCTAGCCCAGATTTTTCCCCAGTCTTCAACTTCAATTTCTTTTCCCAAGTCCTTTTCCCATACAAGCATGTATCTTTCTTTTTTAGAGGGATCTGCCCTGTCTAGGAGTCGGTAAAGGGCTGAGGTTCTGCCTCTGCTGGTAGGGGTCGTTAGGGATAATTCCAGCGCTGTAAATTCCCTGGAGCATTTCTCTCGGGTTACCCTGTGGGACAGCCAGTGTCGGATTTGGGCATAATGGAATCTTTCCCGTTCATCAAGCCCGAATTTTGCTTTGCACCTTCCAAATGAAATGGGTGCTCCTTCTTCTATGAAATCACTAGTCTTTTGTAAGCCACCAGCTATCCAGGGTTGGAAGCTGAGCGGAGACATGCCTGGGGAGAATTCAGGGTTGTTCCAGATGGGAGTTAGGGGGCCCAGAGATCCGCGGATGCCCCATTTCCAGGCTGCTGCCTTCCAGCAGCAAACTGTTGTTATCGTTGCCAGTAGGGGGCCACTATTTGCTTGTGGTTTTATGGTTGGTAGGTGTGGGAGGTCTGAGGGCACAACTGGACACCAAGCTTCTTCGAGTCGTGTCCATTTCGGTGTGTCTGTTTCTTGAACCCATGAGAATGCGTGTGACAGTTGTGCTGCCAGGGTGTATCTGGCCAGGTCGGGTACTCCCAGACCACCCTGTGTTATCCCCCTCATCATTATTCATTTGCCGATGCGAGGTCCCCCCCCCCCCCCAATACGAATTCTTGAATTTTCTTTTGTAAGGCTGTTAGGGCCGGGCCCGGGATCTGAATTGGTAATGCTGTGCATTGGTACAGCCATCCGGGGATTAGATTCATCTTGATGGCGATAATCCAACCGAACCAAGATATTTCCTGGGGCTTCCACCTTTTAAGATCATTTTGGAGTTCTTTAATCAATTGCGGGCGGTTGCTTGAGTACAAGCGTAATGGGTCATTGGTGATCTGTACCCCGAGATAATCAATTGTGCCTGTCGACCATGGGATCGGCATCAGGGGGCTGAGGGAGTCTCTTTCTTGCTTAGAGAGGTTAACTGCTAAGGCTGCAGATTTGGCCATATTTACTGTGAACCCTGACAGGGCCTCGAATTCTGTGATTTCATTCCACAGGGCGCCTAACGATGTTGCCAGGTTTGATGCTGTTTAGCACATCATCCGCATATAGCGCTATTTTATATTCATGTCCTCCCACGGATAACCCACTTATTCTAGTGTTTTGCCTAATTTTTGCTATGAAAGGCTCCATGGATAGAGCGATGATCAGGGGTGAGAGTGGGCATCCCTGCCTAGTGCCCCTAGATATGCGTATTGTTCCGGACCTGGTGCCGTTGACCCGCAGCTGTGTGGTGGGAGATTGATAGTTAGCCATTACCCATGTGATGAAGTTTGGGCCGAAGCCAAAGTGCTCGAGGACTGCCCGGATATAACCCCAGTCTACCAGGTCAAAGGCTTTATGTGCATCTAAAGATATAACGGCCATTCCTACCTTCAGTTTGTGAGCACTTTCAATGATGTTTATCGTCCTCCTGATATTATCGTGGGTCCCTCTCCCTGGGATGAAGCCAGTTTGATCTTGGTCAATTAGGGTTGGTAGGAACGGCCCCAGTCTTCCGGCCAATACTTTAGCAAAAATCTTACCATCTTTATTCAAGAGTGAGATTGGGCGGTAGGAGGCGGCTAGTTTGGGGTCTTTCCCGGGTTTATGCAGCAGGACTGTGAGCAATTCTGCCATTGACCTGGTGACCGACCTTGAGGACAGGAAAGAGTAAAATAGGGCTGCCATCTGGGGAGCTAGGATTCTGGCATATTTTTTATATAAATTTGCAGATAGACCGTCAGGGCCCAGGGCGGCAGGTTTGAGAGTTTTAATGGCTTCCATGATTTCTTCGGTGGAGATGGGTGACTCTAGGGGTTCCAACTGGGATGTGCCTTGGGAGGGTATGGTACGCAGGTAATCTGGCAGATTGTCTAGCACTGTGGGATTTCCGGACATTAGGGATTTATGGTGTTTCATCAGTTCTTCGATTTTATCAGCCTCATAGTGGTGCAATTTTCCATCTTCCCCCCTTAGTTTGAGGATATTGTTTCGGCTGCAGATCTTTTTCAGTTTTTGCGCTAGCACTTTGTTTGCCTTATTCCCTTTACTGTAATAGAACTGCTTCGTAAATGCTAAGGATTGGCTGGGCGATCGGCGCAATGCATTTCAAGCGCTGTTTTAGCTTTCCTCAGGGCTCTCTCAGTTTTTCTGGAGCTATGTGATTTCAGTTTGTCCCCTAATTGCTTTACCTTTTCCTCCAGCTTGGCCGACATGATATTCGAGATTATTCTCTGTTCCGCACCGGCACTAATTAGTGCACCTCTGTTGACTGCTTTCATGGCGTCCCAGGTGTTGTTGATGGGCAAATCCTCCGTCGTGTTTTCCTTGAAATAGTTAGATTGTTTCTTCGGTTTCCGATCTGATGCATTCATCTAATAGTAATGAATTGTTAATTTTCCAGTGTCTCTGGGCGGGATGCTTTTGTCCTGAAATAGCTAAGGTAGCAGAAACTGGGGCGTGATCAGATATCATGCAGGTGTGGATTTCTGCGTTATTAAGACATGGGAACAGAACTCCAGATATTAGTATGAGGTCTATTCTTGAGAAACCTTTATGCACGCAGTAGTAGTGGGTGTAGTCTCTTGAGGTGCCATTGAATAACCTCCAGGTATCGACAGATTCGGTTTCTCTGAGCAGTTTGGCTACTGACAACGCTTGCACAAAGTCTGTTTGTGGGGGGTAGAGTTTTGTCCATTTGTGGGTTTGGCATGCAATTGAAATCCTCACTCATGATCAGGTGACCTTTGTGAAAAGCTAGGATGGTCGGGATTAGATTTGAGCTGAAGTTGGCTTGGGACGTGTTGGGGCCATAAATTGAAACAATGGTGATAGGGAGTTCTTCAAAAAGGCCCTTGAGTCGGAGGAAGCGACCTTCCGGGACTCTTCTTATTGTAATCTTCGACAGCGGGACTTTGTCGCTCAGTAGAATTGCCACTCCTCTTTTCTTCTTTCCGGAGGAGGCGAAGAATCTACTTTTGTACCTGTTGAATCTCACTCTGTGTTCCTCTTCTTGCAGCAGGTGAGTTTCTTGTAGGAGTATGATATCTCCCGATAATTGCCCCAATCTGTGTTCCACCGATTTGCGCTTTCTTGGCAAATTCAGGCCTTGGACATTCCATGTGAGGATTACTATCTCACTTGTGTCGGACATCGTCTTTAACTTTTGCGTTCGGTGTGCTTCGATCCGAGTCCCCTCCCCGGAGCCGAGTCTCTGCTTGATGCGAAAGTGTGCTGCATTGGTGTAGTAAAAACATAGCTGCTGTTGTGTCATACTGTGGTGTTGAATGGGATGCCGGAACCTGGAGGAGCCGGTGCTCCCATCTATGGGCTGAACCCACTGTTACCCTATCTCCCCCCTCCCTCCCCTCCCCAACTTGAACTGGTAGGAGAACCGTTATCCTACTGCCACTGGGAAACTGGTGGCACCAAAGTGCTAGACGTTGGCCAACTGGGCCGCTGCGCTGGAATATGTTGGAGCTCGAACATTGCTCCTGCACTGTTGGAATGGTTACAGGCAGATTTCTCTGGGGGCTTCATCCTTGTAAGGAACTTGACTCATTATGAGCTGTGTGATGGCCATCGCCTATAGATTGTAGATCTGAGAAGAGTGTTAGCCTGAGACTCGAGGGCCGGGGCTCTCCGAAGTCGTTGCAGACTGATCATCCCGGATCGGTATCTTTCTTAGGGGGACCTCGGAGTCTACATTGCCTGCCAGCTTTTGACCATTCTCCTATTGTAGGCTTACCTCGAGGGGGCGGTTCGGTTCTTCTGATCCCGACTCCCCGTCCACTATCCCGAGGCCCATGAATTTATCTGCCTCTTTTGGTGAGTGAATTTGCTTCTGAGCCCCCTCCCAATTGAATATGACAGAGGTCGGGAACCCCGATTGATATGGGATCTTCCTTTCCCGTAACCACTCTGTTAATGATCGCGTGGCTTTTCGTTTTTGGAGAGTGGATATAGCTAAGTCTTGATAGAGCGCTATAGTGGACCCCTGGAAGGGGATCTGGCGCATTTGCCTCGCGCATGATTTCCTCTTTCATCTGAAAAAAGTGGATTCTGACTAGGACATCTGGGGGAAACGCGGATTCCCGTCTCAGGGAAGTTCTGTGTACCCGGTCCAGCTCCAGGGGCGCATCATCCGGGAGGGTGATTATGAATCTAAGCAGCTCGGAGACATAGCTTTTTAGGTGTGCATCTCAGATAGAAATGGGATCCCTCATAGGCGGATATTGTTTCTCCGAGAGCGATTCTCAGCATCCTACTGTTTTGCTTCTAGGAGGTTGCATCTCGCCGCTAGGGCTGCGATCCTGTCCCTGTCCTGTTCGTCTTCAAATCTTTGGTTGCAGACCTCTGATTCGAGTTTGGCAGTTCAGCGTTCTACTTCTCCTATTCGCTTATCCAAGAAGTTGATTTTCTTCGTGACCTCTTCCGTGCTTTTTTGGATTTCTTTGGTCAAAGCAGATAGTAGCTCTTGCAGATCGGCTTTGGTGACCATTTGGGAGGGGCTTTGGGCTGTTGCGGGTGCATTGGGCATGGTGTTATTGGAGGAGTCTTCTGGCGGATCCCCCTTTTTGGATCTTTCAGCAGATGAGTTAGCTATTAAGGAGACAATATCCGTTTGTTTGGATGCTTTGCTGCTTTTTGACATTTTGATGCTACTGGGTCTCTGTGGCAGACCTTTCTGCACAGAGTCTCTGGTTTCACTCTGCAGGAGCAGAGCTCGGGAGCACTCGTTGAGTTCCTGCCCCGCCAGGCTCAGCCTCAGGAATTCGGCTGCGGGGAGGAGACTGTAGGTATATATTTTCTGCCCTTGACTGAATGTAGTGGGCTTCGACGGACGATTTGGAGGACTCCAGCAGGCAGAGGAGGGGAAGCAGAGTGCAGGGTGGATCAGGCTTGGGGGTGCAATTGAGTCCAACTGGCGTGGCCCAGTAGCACCCGATGATAGTGAAATCCGGGAGCCGGATTGCTATAAGGCTTCAAAACATGGTGGTCTCAAGCGGGCCTCCCTGCCCCTCCCCACTCCTTACCTCATGAAGCCTGGGCTGGTGTGCTTTTCAGAGGGCATCGGAACTCCAAGCTGCCCCAGGAAACTTCAGATGTTCAGGCCTGATGTGCTGTGAGCTGGAAACGCTGGAGACAAGAAGTGGGCAGTCAAGTGGGGGCTCTCTGCACCGGCTAGCTTGCTGGATCGTGGGCCTGGCTGGACTACGGCTGTACCGCCTGGGTGATGCAGGCTATGGGCCCACACTGCAGGACAATCCGCTTGGTGCTGGCACTTGAGTGGTCGGGCGGGTCACAGTAGCTGGAGCGGCAGCCGGAGGAGCGAAGCTGGGAAGCCCCAGGCGGGAGCCTGCGGAGCGCACCTCCCTCCGCTCGCGGCCCCACCCGGGGGCTCGGCCCGCACAGCCCACCTTCGAGGGGGGGGCAGCAGGTGGTCAGATCCCCGCGCAGGCCGGGGGAAAGGAGGAGCATGGGGCTCAGGCGGAAAGGTCAGGCCGGGGGGGCCTTTTGTCGGCTCTGGAGCGGTATGTGCCGGAGGCAGCACTCTCCTCCAACACCGCACTGCACTTGCTGGGTAGCGGATGTCGCACGGATTGTCGGTCGCTGCAGGTGCTTGCGTCGGGGCACAGGTGCAGGGTGAGCTTTGACAGCGCGGGATGGCGAGCTTGGAGCGCTAGGCGGCTTTGGCTGCTTTAGCGCGCCTGCCCCTCCCCCTCATGGAGGTACTTCTCTGGCTCGTCTTGTAGCCGCCATCTTGGAATCGAGCAGGTCCTGAGTGGAAAAACAAGCCAAACCATAACAAATCGGCCTCGGAGCGGGGACCCGCTCAAGTGACAGCAGCAGTGAAGCTTCATACGCAATATATTTCAATTGCGCTTCATAACGGGGTCTGGAAGCGGCAGTGGTGGTGGCGGCGCAATGGGCCATGCAGGAGCTCCTAGGAAATATTTTACCAATAAGGGCACCTGGTTAATGCCTTCCTCTGCCCAGGCGGGTAACATTGTGGATAGAACAAAATTGAGTAAGGACATGAGAGTCTTACTGCTGAAAACTAGATGAACACACTCCTAAGATAAAAAGCCACCTGTGAGTAGTGGATCTTTTACTAATATAAATAGTTGTGACAAATATTTTGACGCAACAATTCTGTGAGCTGCAATTGGGTTTTAATTGGATTGCAGCGGGTGTTTTCAATACACATATTCTTGAGCAAAAGATAACATCAGCCAGTGTACATTTTCGAGGTTAAGTAACCAGTTTGTAGGGTACAGATACTGGATATTTGTAGTATCAATCTGTTGCTTCTACGTCCACTGAGGTGTCCACCACGCAAAACATTGGGACCCTCCTTTTGTTACAGGCATCCAATTACACTCCCTGTTACAAAAGTAAAAGGGCAGGAGGATTCAGCTTTCGAGTTTCTGCTCCCACCCTCTGGAGCTCTCTAACCTCTTACATGAGAAATGAAGAATCCTACAACAAATTAAGAACATAAGCGAAAACTTGGCTTTTTGATAAATATGTCTAACGTCTGTTTTGCTATTGATGTATCACTGTATGACTACTCACCAATTCACTTACTGTCTGTAACAAATGCTGTGATACCCCTGGGTTTGGGTGTCACACAAATGCCGTAAATAAATAAATGAATGGGCGATTAACTGTGAAATTATTCTAATTATCTTAATATGGCGTTGTAATCACTGTTGCCCATCAACTTGAGGGAGCGACTGCGCGCCAACGCCTTTGAGCTCTACCTCATGATAGCACGGTCCGTCAAAATTACCTTTCGGTTTTGTTTGAGCTATGGCAGTGACTGCGGGCTTCGCCCTTGAGCTCCATCGTACGAGATTGGATACTAGTTGCTGCACCAGGGTATTGACTGCAGTTGCTTGATAATTGTGCAGTGATTAAAGGAAGTTCCTTTACATGCGTTTGGTCTTCAAAGACTAGACATTGTGCTCTTTCAAAACATCAGGGTGGCTACCTATGAGCATCGCCGTTTGAAAGGGTCTCTGCTATATATGGGAAAAACAAGTTTGTGATTACACATATAAGTAAGCCAGGAAATATAGAATTGTGTCCCGTACTGAGTTAATCATAACCTGGTAATTTACCTTTACAATAATTTGATTCTCGAAACTGAGTAAGGTGTTTGGAGTATTTGCAGGTTAAACCGCAGAGTAGCTTTTGACCCGTGGACTGCCATATTTATCTGCTTTGACTACTCGAGCATATTCAGGGATATTCTGTTCACTTCTCAGTAACGCTATCTTTGAGAAAGTGACTGTGGGCCAGGGACCTTTGAGCTCTCTCAGATAATAGCTGTTACCGGCGTGTCTGTAGGAACAGGGGTTTGTGCCACATTTTGAGTACTAAAATCCAAACTCTACTGGGAACATAAATTCCATAAGCACAATGTGCAATGCATACCTGTGTGCAATAATCCTTGTAATTGTGGGCCGGGTGATTTGATAAAAAAGCAACTTTAGATGTAATCATGTCACTGGCCCTTACTAGTAATAAGCAGCGTAACATCACACAAAAATCATTTATTATTGATACAATTTTTTTTTAATACTTTATTTTTGCATTTAATAACATGAACAATCAACAAAACATGGAGTCCGGTTCACCCCCCGCCCCCAGTTTCACCAAAATAAACACGGATCTAGGCAGCACATTAGGATCACAGTCTTAAGCTTGTGAGGCATTAGTTGACATTCTCCACTTTGTAAGGTTTTATCAGTCTGTGACATACATCAAATAATGGATATAGGGACCCCAGATTTCAGGGGGACGCACATGCACATGCAGTGGTAGGGTCTTGATAAATGCTGTTTCCATGTCGTCACAGTATGCAACATCTTGAAGCCACAATTGTGCTTTGGGTGGGCAGCCCCTGCCCCATGTGATGGCTACCCTTCTGTGCCCCAGGACTAAGAGCAGTCACCTTGCGGCAGGCTGCAGGGGTTTTGTACATCCCAGTAGCGAGATAAGAGGACTCTTCTGAAGAGGCTCCCAACTATCAGAGATATCTTGACCAGCACCTCTGACCAGAACAGATTGACTCTCGGGCATTCCCACGCCAGGTGGAGGAAACCGGCCGGGGCACTGCCACATCTATTGCATGCCTCTGAAATGGACTAGAAATGCCTATGTAGTTTGGCTGGGGTGTGATATGTCTGGTGTGCAAATTTAAAATGAATGAGTTTGTACCTGGAATTGAGGGAAACCTTTTGAGTCTGCCTCAGTATATAGACCCAATCCTCATCTTCAATAGAGTCTCCTATAGTTGTTTCCCAACTTTTCCTCGGGTTGTCCATCCCTCCCGAACCCTCTACTATCAGGTTGTTCTAGATTTGTGAAATCAACCGGCCCTTTCCCTGCGTCTGGATCATCCCGTGTAATAGCTGCCATACTGGCGGTTGCGCTGGGAATGAGGGAAAGAAGGACTTCAATGTGTTTCGAAGTCGGAAGAACGGAAAAATGTCGAGGGCGGAGCCGGCTCCTCGTTTTTTTGCCAGTTGAATCATGAGAAACTCCCTGTTCACAAACAGGTCACCCAGGGTCTCTATTCGTAGCTTGTCCACCCAGTGCAGATATACTCGCTCGCTCATTATGGGCAACCCAGGGATGTATTTAGCTGGTAGTAGAGGTGAATATCTGCTGGTGATGCCACTCTTTGTGGCTATTTTGTGCCATATTGCGTATGTAATCAGGACTACATTTAGTGTATGCGGCGGGACTCGGAGCTCTCCGATAATTACTGCCCTCAGCAGATTAGGGGTCATCAAGGCCCGTTAGACTTGGACATGTATACGCACAAAGTGTGTAGCGTACCAGTGCCCTAGGAATTGTGCCTGCACTGCCCAATAATAGCGTTCTAGCTCTGGCAAAGCTAAGCCACCCTTTGTCGTTGGTTGTATAAGTGTTTTGTAAGCTACTCTTGCTGGTTTCACCGCCCACAGAAAGTCGAGATCAGGCTGCGCAAGCGCCGGAAGAAACCTCCTAACAGCAGCAGCGGAACATTTACAAAGAGGTATAGGAATTTGTGTAGTAGCACCATTTTGGTGATGGATATACGCCCAAGAAGCCTAAGTGGAAGGTGTCGCCACCTAGCTATTTTTTCTCAGAGCGAGTCAATGGTCCTCCCATAGTTATCTCGAAACAGTTCTTCGTGGTTGTGTGACATCACCCCTCCAGCCCCCCAAGGTACCATAAGCCACTGGATTCTGACCTAAGGTCGAATTCACACCGCTATTCCCTAGTGGTTTCTGCAGTTAGGGGGAACACCACAGACTTGCTGTGGTTAATTTTAATATCAGAGAAGACCCCAAATCTAAACACCTCTCGCATCACAGGGTCCAGGTTAATTTCTGGGTTGCTAACGAAAAGTGCCACATCGTCAGTGTATAGAGAAATGATTAGTATATGAGGTCCCAGACTGAGTCCTCTCTCAATTCGTCATTCCCTTAAGCCTGCAGCGAGCGGCTCCATTGTGAGCGCGAACAATATTACAGACAGAGGACAGCCCTGTCTCGTCCCCCTTTGCATCATGAATTCAGTTGAACGCTCTCTGCAATTATGATTTTCGCTGAAGGGGTCTTTAAGAGGAGAGATATTAGATTGATGAAGTACGATTCGAGTCTTAATTTCCAGAGTACTGTGAAGAGATGCAGCCAATCGACAGAGTCAAAGACTTTTTCTGCGTCTAAACGAACCACAATTGCCTGGGTCGATGGGTCCAGAGCCTCTATGATTCTGAAAAAGCGGCACAGGCCGAACAAAGTATTTCGTCCGGGTACGAGGCCCGCCTGATCTGCCAATACCAACCCGGGCATCAATGGAAGCAACCTTTTAGCCAGGATTTTGCCGAAAATTATGTTGTCTTATTAACAATACAATAGCGGGCCATGTGACTCTGGGGGCCACAAGCGAAATTATTCAAGTTTTTAATAATGTCAATGCACAAGCCACATGCACGAGTCACATGTATTCCCCCAAGCCCTGATGCACACTGATTGAGTAACACTGGCCACGTGCACCCTCCTCAGCAGCTAAGGCCAATCTCCAAACTTGCTCTGTCCGAACTCCCCTGTCGCCGAAACAGTTCCTGCTCTCTCAGAGCCTCCCCTTTCCTTCCCAGTGCCCCTCCCATCATGCTTCCTAGATGGGAATGCACTTGCCTACCTTGCTCGTGCCTTTCGTCCAACCACCACTCCAGACACCCCACATCCAGTGAATTGTAAACTCCTCACCATATTGTTTGCAATGAATATTCCTACACCCACACCCAACAACCCCTTCCCTCCATCCTACTAGCAACAACGTGAAAAATATACACACTCCGAATTCTGCAAACGCACCAACAAAGGTAACTCTCGCTCACCAGGCACGACAGCACACCACTGCCATAAACCGGAAATCCGCTTTTAACCCTAGCGGCCCGAACAACTACCCCACCAGGGATACCTTTTACGCACCAGCTGAAAGTAGAAAACTCCCGGCCCGGATCACCACATGTACAGCTGACAAGTACCATGGCTCGCCCCCCCCACATCCTGCCCCCAGAATCACTGCAGTCCTGTATCCAAAGGCGCCAACACCTGCAATCTCACCATCTCGCTGCACCCAGTGCATAGTAAAAAAACCCTGGATGACTGTTTCCTGCAGCACCACTCTTATGCCCTCATGTGACACTCCATACACCAAATCTAATGCTCTTCAGAGAGACGCCACTCCCCAGCTACTGTAAAGAGCCTATCGCGACTAGAAATAGCGGAGTGTGTGCGCGCAGAAGCCCGAGAACGACCGCTCTCTCCCATTTTAAAGATGGATCTCTGAACTTTGACCTGGTGGGCAGAGGTACAGGGGGCCAGCCTAGTTTCTTGGAACAGGGTAACCTTCTGGACAAGCCAGACCAATCAAGGTAGCTTGGCAGCGGTCAAGACTAGGTCTCAGGAGGGGTGAGGGTGACTGAAAGACCTCAATGAGTACACAGAGCAAAGGACACTTACAAATCACTCCCAGTCAGGTGTGTATATATGAAAAATACAAATACATTTATTTCAAGGCCTTTGAGTTTCAACACACAAATCAAATCACAGTAATAATTTTAAGCCAACACAATCCTATCTAAATACATATATACAAGACCAATGGGGTCTAAAGGGTTAATGCACGAAATGGATCCACAACCTAAAAGGGGAAGGAAACAGGCACTGCAAATAGTCTTTAGTCCCTTCTGCATCCAACACACTCCTAACTAATAGGCAGCCCAATCCCTAAGAGGAGTTGAGCCTATTGCTCAAATGTACTTGCACTGCTGGCGTACGCGGTGGTTCAAATGGGCAAAACGTGGATCTCTTCAAGGGTCTGTAGCAGCTCAGGAAGGTGGGTGAGGTGATGAAGAATAGGTTCTCACTATTCGAGGAGGGCCTCCACTTGAGGGCAGAGTCGATTCCAAGAGTTGGGAATAGTTTGCTAGTTCGCACTAGCAGTGGAAAGGAGAGGGGCCTTCGGGGGCCCTGTGCATAAAAATGGATGGAGGCGCTGGGGGCCACCCGTTAGGGTTGCGATTACTCACCGACACCCGGCGCACTCCGGACCAAACTTCGTCAGTCGAGTCCACTTCGGTTGCAGGTTCCAGTGCAGCAATTTGGCGGCTCTGCAGCTTTCAGCGACGAAGATACAGCGATCATTCCCAAACGGGATAGTGGTGATTCCTCCACTCATGTTGGATGGATCAGGCCAGTTTCACTGCAGCAGGCTTCAGGGGCAAGAGGGGCACAATTACAGCGCACCTGCAAAGTTCATCACCACGGCTGGGCGACATGGTAATCGCATATACTCCGGTTTGGGCGCACTCACTTTACTCCAGACCTGGGAACGCTAAGTGTATGAAATTTGGTGTGAGAGCGCCGGGAACACAGAGCTAGCGACTTACCAAGTTTTGAGGGCCTCCTTGAAACGGCGGCAGTATCAGGGCAAAGAGTCTGCGTAAGCTGGTCAGCCCACTGGTTGACCCAGGGACACTTCCCAGAGAGCTTACTTGCAGCGTTTGATGAAGATGCTGAGAACAGTTGGTCACACTATTCCAATGGGTCATAGCGTCTTCGCAGACCTTCTAGTAGGACGACCAGATGCAGAGGGGTCCCACGGGACGACAGCGGGCTCATGGTGCCAAACCTTCCAGCGGGTCACCAGCGGTTCCTGGACTCGGCTTCATAGTTTCAGGATACTTGGATCCTATCCTTCGTTCAGTGAGAACTCCAGAGATCAACAAGGTATGGGTGTTTGGGGCCTTCTCTTATCCAGAATCTCCTTTGTGCCAAAATGAAGAGGACCCAATGGGAGATCTGCTCACATACAGGCATACCATACGTGGACCAATCACGGACCACGGTGGTCCCAGGCATTCACAGCACTCCAGACTCTCTGGCACCCAGGATGTGTAATGGAACCAGATGTTCTATCCCACATTCTGGAGGCACACACACAAGGGATGGCGTTTCGCGGGAGAATGCATGCCCAAATAAGGACTAACCCGGGTTGGCTCGACCTGGGGAAGGTGAAGGGGCAAAATGGCCAAAGGACAAGACAAAGAACCTCGTGGCATGGCCATTTTGGAGCCAGGACACCTGTTCATGCCAAACGCGGTAATCTCGGTTTACCTGACAGGAAAGGGTTAAAAATATACAAAATGATAAGCTGCCACCAGCCGTGTCCAAGGCACATCTGCACTTCTCCTAAAAAATCCTTTGAGAGTATCTAGTGCCTTTGGAAATGACTAATAGACCCAAGTGCACTGTACTGGAAGGTACATTGTACACTTATTACATGACTGACTGTCTTAATAGTTCCTGGGGGTGGATCAGTGCGGGAGGATCACCTGGGTGAGGAGTCTTCAGGGGGTGGGAGTGGGACATCCCTTTCCTAATAACACTGTTAACCCATCCTACCAAATAGGTTATTTAGGAAC
Source organism: Ambystoma mexicanum (assembly GCF_040938575.1). Taxonomy (NCBI): domain Eukaryota; kingdom Metazoa; phylum Chordata; class Amphibia; order Caudata; family Ambystomatidae; genus Ambystoma; species Ambystoma mexicanum. The sequence continues at coordinate 43,878,974 of NC_090936.1, read as the reverse complement.
TCTGCCCCCAAACCCCCACCTTTACAACACAAACACTTTCTCATTGACAGCCTGCTCTAAGGGAAAACAGACTAACACCTGAGCCGTGTACCTGACACGTCCCAATACTATGTTCAGACAATTATCAACAATCACTCACACCTGACTTCCACTACACTTCCCTACACGGATAAAAGGCAGAGCACAAGAGCACACTCTGAGCAAGGCAAAGCACACAAGGAAACAGCAGTTTCAAGATGGCAGCTGAGCAGGAGAGCAAGGGTGGCAAAACTGAAAGAGATTGCAAGGATGGAAATTCCCTTGGCCTTTCCGACAAGGAACCGTTACTTTCCTGAATGCTCAAGAAAAGGTGTGAGACCAGGAAACCAGGCTGAAGAATCCTGCACTGTGTGTCGAGATACCCGGGGCCCTCCTGTGTCAATAATCCATTCGAGGGGAATCACCTGCCACTGTGGTACTGTCCTTGGCTCCAAGAACAAAGCCACTTTAGTGAAAGCAACACAGCCGGTGAGCTGGGGAGACCGATACAAGACCAGTCTGTGTTGAAGCCAAGGTTGCAAGCAGCAACATTGTATGGCGAAGGTTGGAACAAACATTGTTAAAACGTGTGTGATAAGAATTGCGAGTGAAGTTAAACTGCTGTTGAGAGATTTAACTTTAAAGCAAGCTACAAATACCTTTGACAGAGTGATCCGGCACCGCGTGGGTCCTCAATCGAAGGTCTTTGTAAGGTATCCAGCTGAGGAGTAATGGAAGTGGATACATTTGATCCAAGCCCGGCGAAGGGAGATCATTTGAAAGTGAACTAATATTTGTGAATCGAAGTGGTCCCGAGACGGGTCAAGAAAAATCCTGTGCACAGTCGAAAGTCTTTGATTTTGCCGAAATAGAGAAAGTCTGGAAAAATACATGAATCTGGTCCGAGCTCAGCAGAGAGAGACCAATTGAAGATTTTGTGTTAAAGTGGGTCTGACCCCAGCAGAGACACCCGGGGTGAACAGTGAAACACCTAAGAAGGTTTTGGAGGGGGACCCGGGGTGAATTGAAAATCACCCAAGAAGGTGTACATAAGAATCCTGCAGAGAAAAGAACTTTTGAATGTTTGTCGTATCAGGACCTCTGAAGTAAGAGACTTTGAATGGCAAAGAGACTTTGCCACAGAAGGCCCAGATACTGAGATTTGAACTGCATCCTTGTGCTAGATAAGCCAGAGACTGTGCTTAGCTCGAGTGTGCAGCCTTCTCCCGTGCTGAAAATGTGGGGAAGAGAAGCCAACGGCTTGAATATCCTGACATATCATTTTTTGAATACTTTTCTTTTGCATAACATTGTTTCCAACAGTATTTGTATTTAGAAGTAAGGATTGGCAATAGGTTTATAAGTATAGGCTCTTTTATTTTGACAAGACACCACTAGGACCGCGTTATTATTATTTGATGGTCGTAGCTTGCTTCCACCTTTAGATTTAGGTTTAGATAGGCATTTATCAAACCCAGTTGAAATTCAGTAAACACCCTTGAACTGTGAACACTTGCGTCTGTCTTACTGTTTGATGCAATGCCTTCCTTACACTACCACCTTACCTGGGTGTCCAAATCCTATTCCCTCACTCACAATTACAACCATGGCACACACTCTGCCAGAAGACCAAAACATTTAGAACCAAATATGTGGGACCTAGCCCAAGACCCACCGAAACCTCCAGTATCATATCCCACTAGTGTGGCTATAGTACCTTCCCCTAGTCACAGGAAACCGAATCCTCCTCACTCTCTTCTTTGTGCGCTTTTCAACACTAGATCAGTTCCTGCCCACGCCCTAGATATCAATGGCCTAATTTCTACTCAGAATCTGGATATCTTGGGCATTACGGAAACATGGCTTCATACAGCGTCTGGACCTGCCCTCGCACTAGCCTTACCAACCGGTTAAGCTATACTACGTTCTGATAGACCGAATGCCAGAGGTGGAGGAGTAGCACTAATAGGCAAAGACACACTGGCCCTTAGATAACTCAGCACCCCATCTCCAGGGAATTCTGACCTACTCCTCGCCAAACTGACCGTCACTCACACAGACACCATCACTATTTACCTCCCTTACCACCCACCAGGCCCATTGCTCACTTTTCTTCACACATTAGGCACTAATATCAAAACTTTCTCCAAAGTAATGCTCTTAAGTGACTTCAATCTTGGCCTTAATGACCCCCAAGGGATAGCAACGCCACAGCTCCCTCTTAGCCCTTGGCTTCCTTCAATGCATCCACACCCTTACTCATGACAAAGGCTGCACCCTAGACTGGATAGCGGACCTCAACTGTCAGATCTCTGTCACCGCAAACACCCCTCCTCCATGGTCCAATCATCACGTGGTGGCCTTCACCCTCCCACCCATCACACGCAATATACCCTTGCCACCTCCCTTTACTCCCACTCTGGCCACAGAAGTGCCAGAAACATTACAAAAGGACGCATAATTCCACTGCTCCACACACTCCAAACTGAACTTCCTGTTAGCTCAGACCCCAATGTACTTGTGAACCTCTACTCTGAGAGACTGACAAAAGCTATCAACACCCTAGCCCCTCTTGCTCTACGCAAAACCAATCCAGCCATTCACAAAAACTTGTGGTTCACCCCTGACCTCCTAGAGCTCCTGAGAAATAAGCACCTAGCTGTAAAGAAATGGAAACAATTGCCTTCCTAAGAGCAAAGATGTTCATTCTCCACTGCAGCCAGTAATTATAACAAATCCATAGTGCTTGCTAAAGCAACCTCCTTCAACTCTAGAATAGCCAATGCTAAATCTAATACTAGAGAAATCTTCGCAATACTCAAGGAACCAGAATCCCCATCCTCGGCACCACCTCCGTTCACTAAAGATGAGGCATGGCGCTCCAGCATACAAAGAGTCCTCTTGGGTAAGATAGACACTCTGCAACCTAAAATTGACCTTAAGCAAACATCACTTAGAACGAGTCAATTCCCACCTTCCCCTCCCCACTCTGCTCTCCTTGGACTATACAAGCCCAATTTTTACTTTACCAGTATCACAGAGTTAGAAACCAAAGCCATCCTAAAATTCCCCAGATGCAAAGGGGTCACATCCCCTGCTCCCAGCATAGAAGAATGCTCAGAGACCTTAGCCCCTGTTATCACTGCCTTCATCAACTCTTCATTCTCCTCAGGTGTCCTCCCACCCACCATGCTTAAGGAAGCCTGGGTACTTCCCCTTATCAGAAAACCTTCCCTAAACCCCACAATAGCCAACGACTACAGACCAATCACAACAGCCCAATTTTTCCTGAAAAATATTAGACAGCTGCGTATATCCAAATATAAAACTTTCTGGAGGCCAACCACACCCTGGGCTTGCAACAGTGTGGCTTTGCCCAGGCCACGGAACGGAATCCGCAAGATGATCTGAAAAATGAGCTAGACAAAATCTGAGATGAAGGGAAGCCTGGGCTGCTTCTGCTGCTGGGCGTCTCAGCAGCCTTTGACCTGGTTGATCATACGATACTCTGTCACCACCATGCCACAGCAGCCCACTTCTCACCTGAAGCCACCTGATGGATTGCCTCCTTCTTAAATGACAGAACCATCAGAGTGTTCGCAGAAGACTCCAGCGGCCCCAAAGCCCGGATTTCCTGCGGAGTACCCCAAGGATCATGTGTATCACCTACATTATACACCATTTTCACCAAACCCCTCTTTGACCTCCTGGACTCTATCAGTGTATCCTACACCAACTACGCTGATGACATGCAGATCTCACCCCCTCTCTGGCAACTAACATGAGCATTCCCTGCTGAGGTTAACTCGGTCTACCTGACTATCCAGACCTGGATGGCCATGCATTGCCTTTGCCTAAATGATAACAAGACAGAGATCCTCCTGATAGGTTCCCTGTCAGTTCTGAAGAATCTTAATGCCCAATATGCTTCATTCGATACCATCCCTGTATCTCCCAATGTTAAAACCTTAGGAGCCTACCCGGATGCCTTGCTGACCTTAACCCGCCAAGAGAATGCCATCGCTGTTGCCGCCACATACGCCATGAAACTGATCAATGCCTCCAGACCCTACCTCTCGCAGGATGCCTGCCTGACAATTGCACAGGCATAGGTTGTAGTCTGCACTATTGCAATGCCCTCTTCTCTGGTACCTCTTCCTCCAACATTCATAAAATGCAGGTGATCCAAAACAATGCACTTCGAACAGCACTCAACATTCACAGAAAAAACGCATCTCTTCCATGAGAAAAAGGCTCACTGGCTCCCAGTACGTGAACGGATACTTTTCAAAACTTTGTCAATCACACACAGGCGCATTACCAAATCAGCTCCCCCTTATCTATCAGCAAAAATGCAAAACGCCCAAGCCTCCAGAACAACCGACTGGACTATACTCACAGACTTTTCTTGCTATCCTTCAAATGATCAAAAGTTGGAGGTTCAAGTTTCCCGATAATGGCAGCTAAACATTGGAATGCCTTGCCATCAGCACTTCGAGCCGAACAATCCTTCTGGCCCTTCAGGAAAGCTCTAAGAACATGGCTCTTCGTATAACACCGAAACATTACTTCAGCTGAATTACCTTTCCTTCCCTTAATGCATGTAACAGGTTGTAACAGTGCCTTGATGCCCTTGGGTTTAGCGCACTTTATAAATGTGGAATGAATAAATAAATCAGACCTACACCTCAATCAGAGGATGAATTAGTACAATCTATCTGCTTGGATTTAGGAGTGCAGAATAAGATGGCAGACCAACAGGGCACATTAGCGAACAGCTTGAATGGGATTGTTACAAACTCAGGGCTGGGGATCCCAGCCAAAACTAAAGCTAGGCTGACCTATGCCCCCAATAAAACTCTGATACTGGTAGCTGGTCAGAAAATTACTGACTTTTATCCACAGGCTGGCTCCAGCACAGAAATCAAATGCATGGAGCCATTAAGAGCGTGCCCCGCGAAAGGGATAGGTAATTTAGCTAACATAAGCATTTGGAAAAGTGTGGGACATGCAGGTTGCATTGATCTAGATCAAACTGGTTCTAAAGAACAAGGGGGGCTGGAACATGTGCACCTAATCACACACCTAAGAGGGGATGATATTTCCTCCATCACTAGAGAAATCACTCCAGTGTCCCCCATCTCACTTGGTGGAGCTACTGACTACAATTAATCTGGCTCAGGGACTGGAAAGTAGCGGTCCTCGTATACTTCTCATACACCCAGGGAGGTGGAAGAATGAATAAAACTCTCTCTTCCATCCATCCACCTCAGCCCTCAATTCCATCCCGAGTGCCTCAGTGGTACTTTATGATAACATCAGAGATGAAGTTAAGGCACACACTTTAATTCTTAGCGAATTTAATGTTACAATGTATATTTTGAGCAATTGGGTATCTAAGCAGAATAGAAACTTTGTAAGCAAATGTGATAAGCAGGTGGGAACGAAGGTCAATGTTCTTAATGGTGTGAATTTGGTACTGGATGGTGGAATCCAAATTAATAATGCAGAAAAAAGGCTCATCTGCTCAAAACCACATGAGGGAACAGGAAGAAACGATGGATAAAAGGGATAACATGAATACTTCTATGGTATGAATAAATGTTGACCAACAAGAAAGAGCAACACAATCGAAAAAGGCATAAGATAAGTCTACAAATGGAAGGAAAAAACAATAGGGGTGCAATTCTAGGAAATATTTTAAGAAATGTGCATTGGCTGGAAGGTGAAGATGAGGGTGGTATTACTGGTGTTAATGTGGTTCAGCAAGAGACCGAGGATACTGCATTAGAAAGCTCCAACAAAGTTCCTGCAGAAATATTACCACTGAAACTGAATGGGGTGGGTGGGGGGGGTCTTTGTGGATTGATTTGACATCCCAAAGTCCAAATGAGCATCAGTAGGCTAAGAGAAGGCAGGAATTAGTAGACATTGAGAGGGCTAAAACCTTGTCTTTGAGATCAAATGAGGAGGGCTTTCAGTCTCCTTCCATCGGAGATGTCTTTCAGAAGAAAATTTATTGCAGTGTGTTACAAACTTTTTAAAAAGGAAAGCAAAAGAATTTCCATTACATTACACATTTTTAGCTTCGCTCCATCAGATCATCAATCAATTTGGGTTTCCACTTCATGTTTTTTTTTAAGTACGCAGCATCTTATAAAGTTGTTCTAAATAAAACGTTAGAGCAAACGTTCGTTTTTTGTTGCCTCCTTCTGACAACAGCGCCCACCAATCCTCTCCATACAGAACCGTCTTTTTGAAATTTCCAAACCAAAGTGCTTTGTTCTTAATGTTTTCAGTCCTACACAGAATAAGATCAAATGTTTCAAGGTTTCTTTGGCGTTTGAGCAGAATTTGCATCTGTAATCCAAGAGCAAATTGTTTTTCCTTAGACTTTGTCTTTGTTTAGTTTCGAATAGGTTCATCCAAAACTTCATGTAAATGGCTCTATGCTATGTGCTGGGAAACATTTCTAAATAGTTTGATAGCTTGTTATAAGCTTTAGGTTCCGGTGCAGCATTGTGCATGCATCTCTGTTGTGTTCTCTGCTCCATGGTGTATACCCACTCTTGCTGCCACCATTTTTTTTATTGAATTCCGATTGATTTGAAGAGCATTGTTGTCTGTGTTCAACTGCACTAGGATCTCTTTGCAGCATTACACCCATTTGCACAGTGTTGTTTCCATCTTACCACTTTCTGTCAAGTGCAAAATGTCGAATTTCGGCGGGTATCTACAACGGTCAATTTTCGATATAGTGCAAGCATGTTCCACGTTACTCTTGCATTTATCGATATGATACCTTTCGGCAGGTGTAGAATGCGGCTTTTGCTCCATGAATCAGAGCTGGCGCTGCCTTAGCGTTGTAGAAATGAAGGAACAAGTTACTTACCTGTAACTGCTGTTCTCCAGCATGGGTCTGGCATGGATTCACATGCTCATGAATATTCCCCGTCTTCAGGCTGGGAATCCTCGGTACAGAAAAAAAATCAGTATCAGTTTTGTTTCTGATCTGTCTTTCCTAGTAGTAACCAATCACTGGTCTCTGCGTCATACTGCCCACAGCCAATGACTGCCCTCTCCCTAAGCCCCGCCTCCGGCAGCCATCCTCAGATTTGGTAGCACGTAAAGTGGCAGTATGACCAAGTGAAGAGCCGCAGAGGGGTAGACGGGAGGGTTCGCATGTGAATCCATGCCAGACCCATGCTTGAGAACAACAGTTACAGCTAAGTAACTTGTTCCTTCTCCAGCATGGGGTCTGGCATGGATTCCCATGCTCATGAATATAAGATTACATAGCAGTACACACATGCACAACCACGGGAGGTGGCAAAAGGCTCAACATTAAGCAATACATAAACTCAACATTAAGCAACTCTTACCTCCTCACCAGGCCCTTCAGGCGAACAGGTTGCGCAGCACTGCTTGGCCGACCCTGGACTCCTCCCTGGAATCCTGATCGACGCAGTAGAAATTCGTGAAGGTGTGCGTCGACCTCCACGTAGCAGCCCTGCATATGTCCAGCAGGGGCACACCAGATAGGAACGCCGTGGTAGCTGCGATCGCTCTGGTGGAATGGGCTCTCGGACGGCCGGGCAGCGGTCGGTTTGCCAACCGGTGTCAGTGCATGATACAGCCGGAGAACCATCTGGAAATGGAAGCCTTCGAGAGAGCCTTCCCCTGATTGACAGGTCCAAAGTTCACAAAGAGTTGTGACGTCTTCCGAAAACCCTTCGTGCGGTCCACGTAGAACTTCAGCGCTCTAGCTACATCCAGCGAGTGCAAAGTCCTCTCAGCCGGCGATGAAGGCGACGGGAAGAACACAGGTAACACCAAGGGTTCGTTGAGATGGAAGTCCGACAGCACCTTGGGCATGAAGGAGGGGTGTGTCCTGAGCACCACCCTCGTGTCGTGAAAAGTCAAGTATGGAGGCTTGCAAGATAGGGCCTGAATCTCTCCCACGCGTCGTGCAGAGGTGATGGCCACAAGAAAAGCTGTTTTCCACGATAGGAACTTCAGCTGTGCCATATGCATAGGCTCGAACGGGGTCCCCATGAGCCTAGTCAGCACCACGTTGAGCTCCCACGCCGGGGCTGGAGCCTTCACCGGCGGGAACGAGCGGAATAGTCCCTTCATAAATTCCTTCACCAGGCGATGAGACCACAAGGACACCCGTCCTGTTGTCCTGGTGTATCTGGAGATGGCAGCCAGATGTATCTTGATGGAGGCGTGAGCTAGTCCAGACTTGGCCAACGACAGTAGGTACGGCAGTACTTGAGGGGCCGTAATCCGTAGAGGGTTAATCTTCTGTGCCCGGCACCAGACAGAGAACCTCTTCCACTTGTGTCCGTAACACTTGAGAGTTGAGGACGCCCTGGCCTTTGCAAGAACCTCTCTGCAGTCGGCCGGTATATCATATCCCCCAAACTCTAGTGCTGCAGGAGCCAGGCCTGCAAGTTCAGCGACTTCGGGTCGTGATGAAGAAGGGACCTCCTTCTCTGGAGAGAAGATACGCGTCCATGGGTAGTTTGATTGGTGGGGACGCCGATAAGTCCAGAAGGTCCGGGAACCAGATCTGTCTCGGCCACGCCGGTGCGACGATGATCATCCTGCACCGGGACCTCTTGAGCTGGTTGACGAGCCAGAGTAGCAGTGGCAACGGCGGGAAAGCATAGAGGAACAGGTTGTCCCAGGGGAATGAGAAAGCATCGCCCATGCTCCTCGGTTGGGGGAACCTGCTGGCGAACCTCTGGCACTTGGAGTTCATCGCCGTCGCGAAGAGATCGACCTGGGGTCTGCCCCACGGCCTGAAGAGTCGATCCACTTGATCCTGCCATAGCTCCCATTCGTGGCACGAGCGCAGCTCCCTGCTAAGTGAGTCGGCGATGGTGTTCTTTATCCCTGCCAGATGAAAAGGTACCAGAAACATCCCCTGGTCGACGGCCCATTGCCACAGGTCCTGCGCCTCCTTGGACAGCGCTGGGGACCTGGTTCCGCCCTGTTTCCTGATGTAAAACATGGTGGTGGTGTTGTCGGTGAAGATCCTCACCACCTTGCCCTTGAGGGACGGAAGGAAGGACCTGAGGGCCCAAAACACTGCACGGAGCTCCAGGACGTTGATATGCAGGGACTTCTCCGTCGGGAGCCAGAGTCCCCTTGCGTGCAGATTTTCGGTGTGCGCTCCCCACCCTTCCAGGGAGGCATCCGTGGTCACAGTCTCCTGGTGGGCTGGGGTCTGGAAGTCCATGCCCGCCGTCAGATGCGCGCGGGTGCCCCACCACCGTATCGCTCGTCAGAAACTCTCGTCGAGCTTGATCCTTTCCTCGAAGCTGCCCGTCGTCTGGATCCAGCGCGCATCCAGGAATTCTTGCAACGGGCGCATCCGGAGCCTGCACATGGGAATGAGGTAGATGCAGGAAGACATCATCCCGAGGAGGGACTTGATGGACCTCACTTTGGCCGCGTTGGCCACCAACATCCGTTGCACCTTGCCCAAGATGGTCCTGGTCCTCTCCTCCGACGGGGAGGCCAGAAGGGACACTGTGTCGAGCCTCGCTCCCAGAAACAGTGCGACTTGCGCGGGCACCAGGTGGGATTTGGCGTAGTTCACGGAGAATCCCAGGTCCGTGAGGAGTTGGACGGTCCTTGCCGTGTGGACCACGGCGAGCTCCCTCGTCTTGGCGCGGATGAGCCAGTCGTCCAGGTAGGGGTAGACGTGAATCCCCTCGCGGCGCAGCTGCGCCGCCACCGGTGCGAGGCACTTGGTGAATACCCTGGGTGCCGACCGTAGTCCGAAGGGAAGGGCTTTGAACTGGTAATGACGCCCTTGGACCACGAATCTGAGGAATTTTCGGTGCCCCTTTAGGATGGGAATGTGGAAGTAGGCATCCTCCAAATCCAACGACGATAGGAAGTCTCCTTCCTCCAGCTGACCCAGGACGTGCTGGAGGGTGACCATCCGGAACTTCTGCGCCTTGATGAACTTGTTCAGACGTCGCAGGTCTAGGATGGGGCGCCATCCTCCCGTCTTCTTCTTCACGAGGAAGTATCGCGAGTAGACTCCGGAGCCCCAAAGCCTCTTTGGGACGAGTTCGATGGCGCCCTTTCTGAGCATCGCCTTTACCTCCAGGAGAAGTTGAGGGACGTGAAGTTCTTTCCTGGCCACGGGGGGGACGTGCGGGCACGGGGGGGACGTGCGGGCACCTTCTTTGAAACTCGAGCCCGTGGCCCCGGGCCAGGGCGTCCAGCACCCAACGGTCGGTGGAGATGGACTCCCACACGCTGACGAAGCCCGCCAGCCGGCCTCCCACCGGGGTGCTTCGGTGGGGGCCCGACCCCACGGCCGGTTCAATCCTGCTTGGACGCGGCCTTGCCGCCTTGGCGACGACGGCGGGGTCCGCTAGACTTGCCTCGTCCTCTGTAGGCCTCTTGCGACGACGAGCGGGCCACTTGACGGTAGGAAGCGAAACCGCCGCCGGAACCTTTGGAGGCGCCCTTGCCTCCGCCGCTCCGAAAGGGCGTTCGTCGTTGCTGCAGGACTCCAAGGGCCCGGGCCGTCTCAGTATCCGCCTTGATGGCCTGAAGGGAATCGTCCACTGTCTTCCCAAACAGGTTGTTCCCGTCGAAGGGCATGTCCAGGACTCTGGTCTGGACGTCCTGCCGAAAGTCCGTAGCTTTGAGCCATCCACGACGTCGAAGGCAAACGCCGTTGCCCAGCTGGCGGAACCCAGTGTCGGCGATGTCCGTCGCCACGGTGATGGCGTGGTCCGACGCCACCTCACCTTCCTGCAGGATCTCAAGGGCCTCCGCCCTCTTGTCGTCCGGCAGAAAATCCAGCAGGGGAGCTATCTTGTACCAGAGCTCCCTGTCGTAGCGGGCCACGATAGCCAAGGCGTTGGCCGCTTTAATCGTCGTCGCTGCCGACGAGATGACTCTACGTCCCATAGCATCCAATTTCTTTCCCTCGCCGTCCGGCGGGGAAGTCGATGTGGAGGCCGCACCCCCCCCCCCCCGCTTTCTTCCTGGCTGCCGCGGAGACGACGGAGTCCGGGGTAGGCTGCGCCCGGAGGCATAGGGGGGCCGTGTCCGGGACCCGGTACTTTTTCTCGTACCGGTCTCTTCTAGCTGGCGTCGTGGAAGGGTTCTTGAGGAGGGAAAGGCCCTCATCCCAAATGTCGTCCAACAGAGGCACTGCGAGGACCGTCTTCCTCTTGGCCTCGCGCCGCTGATAAAGGAAGCCTTCCTTTTTCTTCTCCTCAGGGCAGAGTTGGAAAAGCTCGGAAGCCCTGGAGATCATGGAGTGGAAAGATCCGATCTCGTCGGGCGGAGAAGCCCTGGTGGGAGGCGACGACGGAAAATCCTCGTCGTATGCCTCGTCGTCCGTACCCGTCGCTGCCGTGTCAGTCCCCGTATCATCCCCTCGGGTGGACGGGGAGGAGGGCTGGACGGGGCGCGACGGTTGAAAAGGAGGTGGTGGATGGATCCTTCTTTTCTTGGTAGGGGGAACACCAGAAGGTCCCGGTTCTGGATCCCCCGACGGGAGAGGTTCCTCCGTCGGTAACGGTAGCCTCGTCCTTATCTCGGAGCATAAGGACTGTATGGCCAACAAAATGGCCGCCGAGTTGTCTTGCGGCGCTGGCAGAGGGGAATCCGACGGGCGAGCAGGGGCCCCGTCGGTATCCTCGACGATGTCGTCGTCGTCACCTGCGTCGGGGTCCATTCCGACGGGCTGGCCTTCTTCCACGCCTAGGCCGTGGCTTAAGACCTCGATCAGCTCCTCTTCTGAGGTTGAGGCCGAATCTACGACGACGCCCTGCCCCCCCTTCTTCTTCCCCACGGAGGGTTTCACGGGGGTCCTATCGATGGGCACAAAGGAAGACTCCCTCCGAGGAGGCAGGGAGATTCTGGGCCCTGAGGTCGCCACCACTGGTGCAGCCACCACAGGCTGAGCCAGGGCCGCCGCGACCGTTTCGATAGAGGGCTTGGTCGGATGGATCAAGGCCTTCACCACCTTAGGTGCGCTCACCGCCTTATCCTTGAGGGAGGGGGCACTGCCACGCTCCTCCTCTGCCTTAGAGCTCGACCGGGGCCTCTCCAGGAGCTTCGCCGGGTGCTCGGCCTTCCTCTTACCCGACCCAGAGCGTTGGCTCGTGGTTGATGGTGCCGGGGAGGGTGCGCCCTGCCTGGCGCCCGTAGAGCCCGACCGTTCGGCGCTCCCGGTGCCAGCGGACTCGCGGTGCTTGGCCTTATGTTGGGCCCCCGTCGCCGGGGCGCCCTCAAAGGTCTTAGAAGACCGCTCGGATTTCTTCTTCTTCTCGCCAGACGGGCTCTTACCCTCCAGCCAGTTGGCGAGACGTTGATGTCGGTCCTTCATGGTCCGTTCCGACATGTTGCCGCAAAACGCACAGTCCTTCTCCACGTGCGTCTTGTCCTCATGAAGGCAGTAAAGGCAGAAAGAGTGTTCGTCCTCCTTGAAGACGTTCTGCAGCTGGCATCCAGGGCAGACCCTGAACAGCTTTCCGGGCGTCGAGCTTCCCTTCTCCTGGGCCATCTCCGAGACCGGGCCTGAGAAGCTTCTGGAGTCCTCCGAAGTGTAGCTCGACGAAATCTTCACCCTTGAGGGGCACAGATGAATCCGACACGGGTCCCCGTTGATCGGATGTAGGATCGGTGGAGCTTGAGGCTCTTTTGACCAAAAGAATCGAAGTTTTTTGTTTTTTGTGAAAAAGCGCGAAAAATAGCACTAACGCTCGAGAGCAATAGCACGAGGATCCCAACACATGAACGTGCGGTAAAAATCTGAAGATGGCTGCCAGAGGCGGTGCTTAGGTAGAGGGCAGTCATTGGCTGTGGTCAGTATGACGCAGAGACCAGTGATTGGTTATTACTGCGAAAGACAGATCAGAAACGAAACTGATACTGGTTTTTTCTTTACCGAGGATTCCCAGCCTGAAGACGGGGAATATTCATGAGCATGTGAATCCATGCCAGACCCCATGCTGGAGAAGGTACATTTTTGTGCTGCAATATTCAATATGCCAAAACAGGCCTGTAAAGAGTTAAACAATATAGAAAATCAAATCCAAAGGAATAAGGAAGTAACAACCATTATCCCAGGTGCCACCATACAGGGGGCCGAAATAGCTAGCAAGGAATTAGTTGCTACTAGGGTAAGCCCTAACCCCTCTAAGAAACTGGAGGGAGATAGAGAGGAACTCGACAAGATATTTGATTTTGGAGAGAGAAACATGAGTATTGAAGGTTCTAAAGAAAATGAAAAATTGTATAAAGCAAAAAAACAAAAAAAAAAAAAAATCATATAAGCCGTTGAAACCCGGTCTATCGGAAGATTCAGTTGTTGGCAAAATGACTGAATGTAAAACGTTATACTTTGAATTTCGTCCAAGACGAAATGTGGAGGTGAACCTAAACAGGTCTAATATTCTGAAATTAATTTGGGAAATTGCATGATTGGATGGTATCTCTACGCTTGATGTAGACTATGTGAGCTTGATTGATTGATTTGTTATTTATTATGCACTATACACAAGTGTTTCAAGGTGCAACAAGGCAAGGGAGGGGGAACAGAAGGAGGACAATACAACAATCTTACTAGGCCTTGTGTCATTTAGACTGTGCAAGTGCGCAAACACGAAGTGTAGGGGAGAGGGGACAGAGGAAAGTGCACCCAGAGCAGCAGGGCCCTGAGTTAAGTGCTGGGAGGCTGGGACTCCAGGGGGCAATCCCAGCCCGGTAGTGCAAGGTTAGCCAAAAGGCAGTGCAAGTAATGCCAGGCAGCAAGTGCAGGTGGACTGGTCGGGGCGGGGGCTTGGTGTCCTGTAAGCCTCATAGGACAACCAGGCAGTAGTCAGAAGATGGAGCAGGAGCAAGGGAGGGTTGGCAGGGTAGAGGGAGAGAGAAAGAAGAGGAGAAAAGGTAGGTCTTGAGGAGTTTCTGGAACTTAAGATTGTCCGGCTCAAGGGAGAGAGAGGCAGGTAGGCCATTCCAGAGGGAGGCACCTTCAGAGGAGAGAGTTCTACCCCCCAATCTCTGCTTGGAGAAGCAACACACCCACAGAGAGTTAGAGGTAGACAAGCAAAGGGTTCTAGGAGGAAAGTACTTAGGAAGAGAGAGTTAAAAGTAGCAAGGGCCAATGCCCCAAAAAGCCTTGTGGACGATGCAGAGGGTCTTAAACTTGATCCTTGCAGCCACCGGGAGCCGACGGAGGGATTTCAGGGCCCAGAGAGATGCGGTCTGTGGGCTTGCTTGAGGCCAAGGATAAGTCTTGCGGTCTAGTTTTAGATGAGTTGAAGAGGGCAAAGCGTAGAGGTAGGCAGATTAAGGGGCTGTTGCAGTAGTCCAGCCTAGAGAGAACCAGAGCTCAGGGAGACAGTGAGCTTTTGGGGGAAGGTCAGAAAAGAGAGAATACATTTGAGGAGGTAATACCTTCCCGTATGAGGCCTGCACTGATTTGGCTGAAGTGCATTGGAAGTCCTCTTTTGTAATGGGAAACCTGATGGACGAAAATAACAAGTTTCTAAATATGGGTTGTATGATCTACAGATATAGGAAGGAAGGGAATAGTTTCTTACCTGTAACTACATTTCTCCAGCATTGGTATCTTTCATGGATTCACATGCTTAGAATATTTCCCGTCGTCAGGCTGGGAATCCTCGGTAAATTATACAGACCTTTTCCATAGGAAAAATTTCGACACTTTTTGTGTCCTATCTACGTCGTTTTGGGCCGCGTACGCCTGCGCCACTAGGACTTAGAGGTATACGTAGCCCCGCCCCCGTGGCTCCCTCAGATTTCAACCCCCAAAGTAGTATGGGGACATCTGGTTTGCATGCCAGGGGAGGCCGGCGGGCGCATGTGAATCCATGAATGATACCAATGCTGGAGAAATGGAGTTACAGGTAAGAAACTATTCTCTTCTCCAGCATTGGATCTTTCATGGATTCACATGCTTAGAATAGATTGTATAGCAGTATCCCCCAACATTGGAGGTGTGCATGCAAGCCAATATCACAATAACCATAATGCATATTTATCATGGCAAAACATCACATTACAGTATGTTAACAGTGAAAACATCACACTTCAAAGTACATTAGCCGAAGGATGTGGCCCCTTAATTGGGGCTTACCTTATTGAAACAGGTGCTGTAGGACTGCACAACCCATCTTTGTATCATCAGCATGTTGCTGTCCGAGGCAATAATGCCGGGTAAACGTGTGTGGTACCGACCAGGAAGCCGCCTGACAGATATCTCCCAGCGGAATTCCGGACCACAATGCCGTCGACGAAGAAGTGGATCTCGTCGAATGGGCCCTTGGACGCTTCTCCAGCGGTTTTCCGGCTTTTGAGTGACAAAAGGAAATAGTAGACGACACCCATCGGGTTAGTCCTTGTTTTGAGATTGGTTTACCTTTAGCCAAAGGGCCATAAGCCACAAATAGCTGTCTCGTGTCTCTGAAGCTTTGAGTGCGATGGAGGTAAAATTTTAAAGCTCTTTTCACGTCCAGTGTATGGAGAGTCTTCTCCGCAACCGACGAAGGTGTTGGAAAAACGTTGGCAGCACTATAGAAGAGTGCTTATGGAACATGGTAGGTACTTTAGGAATGAAATGAGGATTAGTAGCCAACACGACTTTATTATTGAAAAATCTCAAGTACGGTGGATCGATCACTAAAGCTTGTATTTCTGACAGTCGTCGAGCCGAAGTAATAGCCACCAGAAAAGCCAATTTCCACGACAAAAATTTCAATGACGACGATGACATTGGCTCAAAAGGGGCCTTCATCAGCGCTGCCAGAACCAGGTTAAGACTCCAGCTTGGAGGAAACTTTTTCGCGGGAGGAAAGGTTCGGAACAATCCTTTAAGGAAATGTTTAATCAGCCGGTCACTAAATAATGGAGTTGAATGTCTCTTCCGAGTAAATCTCGAAATGGCAGCCAAATGCACTTATATGGATGAAACAGACAAGCCTTTTTGAGCTAGGAGTAGCAAGTATGGTAGAAGCTGTTCCGGTGTGATATTAAGCGGAACCAAACCTGGTTGACCTGCGCACCATGTGTAGAATCTCTTCCATTTGTATGAATATGAAGCGTTCGTGGACGGCGCCCTCGCCGCTTGCAAAATGCGACGACAGTCCGCTGGAATCTCTAATGTGCCAAACTCCGAGAAATCAGGAGCCAGGCTGTCAGACTGAGGCTGTCGGGGTTGTGAAGCCAAACAACCCCTTTCTCCTGAGACAGAAGGTTCGGGATTTTCTGGAACCTCATTGGTTCTGCCGCTGAAAGATGGAGTAGATCGGAGAACCACACTTGTCTGGCCCAGTACGGGGCCACCAGGATCACCCGACATGGATATCTGTGGATCCATTGCAGCGTCCGACGTATGAGCGGAAACGGGGGAAAGGCATACAGAAACTTGTCCGTCCACGGAAAAGAGAACGCTTCCCCTAGTGAGTCTTGCTGTGGCCACCTGCTCGCGTATTGTGGGCATTTCTTGTTGTCTCTCGTCGCAAAGAGACCGAGGGCCGGACGACCCCATTTCAGTTCCCATTCGTGTAGTCGATTCATCTCCCTGCTGAGAGAGTCTGCTTGCACGTTTTTGACTCCTGGCAAGTGGAACGCCAATAGATATATCTTCTGCTGAAGGGTCCAATGCCAGATCTCCTGGGCTTCGGTTGACAGAGTTCTGGAGCGAGTTCCTCCCTGTTTCCTTAGATAAAACATTGTTGTTGTGTTGTCTGTCATAATCCGTACAACTGATCCCTTTATCCGTGGAAGAAACGACTTCAGGGTCCAACGCACCGCCCTTAATTCCAGCACATTGATATGAAGGCCAGACTCCTCCGATGACCAACGACCCTGAACCTGTAGGGAATCCAGATGAGCTCTCCATCCAGTTAGAGAAGCATCCTTAACCACTGTCATCTGAAACACCGGTTCCAGCAAGGGCATTCCCTTTGTCAGATTTATGGAAACTCTCCACCATTGAAGCACCTGCACGAGTTTGCTGTTGATGGTCAATTTGTCCGACCAACGCCCTTGACTCTGTGTCCATCGATCCGCCAAGAATTCCTGAATCGGTCTCATGAAGAAACGACAATTGTTGATTAAGGGCATGCAGGATTACATGGTACACAGTAGGGGCAAGTACCCTCGCACTGACACTCTGGTATCGACTTTCCAATCCGATGCTTTTTGCTGCAGTTTCAGAACCCTTTCGACGGATGGTTTTACCAGTCCTGACTGCGTCTGGAATTCCGCCCCCAGAAAGACGAAGGTCCTTGATGGCAATAAGGAGGACTTTTCGAAGTTTATTGCGAAGCCCAAACATTGTAGGAGGCACATGGTGGCATTTAGACTTTCCTGTGCCCTTTCCGGAGACAATCCCCTCACTACCCAATCGTCCAGATAAGGGTACACATGATGACCTTCTTTCCTTAACCAGGCTGCTACTGGAGCCAGACATTTAGTGAACGTCCTGGGAGACGATTTCAGTCCTAATGGGAGGACCTTGAACTGATAGTGGGTTCGTCCGACGACGAACCGTAGGAATCTTTTGTGTCGTCGACACATCGGGATATGGAAGTATGCGTCCTGAAGGTCTAGCGACGACAAATAATCTCCCGGTTGTATCGAACGGATCACTTCTTGGAGTGTAAGCATCTTGAATTTTAGATTCTTGAGCAGTTTGTTGAGAGCTCGTAGATCTAGAATGGGACGCCATTTTCCATTGGGTTTCTTGACGACAAAGTAACGGGAGTACACTCCCTGTCCTCTTTCTGCCACCGGGACCAGTTCTATATCCCTTTTCTGCAGCATAAGCGCCACCTCTTGCATTAGTATTTGAAGGTGGGGCTGCGTCGAGAACACTGGTGGAATGCGTGGTGGCTTGCCCCTGAACTGTAGAGAATGGCCCAGATGTATCGTGTCCAAAACACATTGGTCTGTTGTTATGCACGCCCACTCGTCGATGTGACGAGACACTCTGCCCCCCCAGGACGTTCTGTAAGTTATCATTGCTGGCTTTTGGCCTGTTTATCCTTCGTCAACGAGGAGTAGGCGCCTCGTCGTCTGGAGGATTGGTAATCTCTGCCTTTACGAGTAGCTTGGGCTGCACGTCTGTAGCCTTGGGAAGAGTAGGAGGGTCTGCTGAAACCTCGGTCTCTAGATGATCCAAACCGGGAGTTACCTGATGCTCCTCTGAAGGGACGAAAGGAACGAAAATGTCTACCACTCTGGAGGGCTCCAAGGGAACGAGCCGTGTCAGAATCTTCTTTCATGCCCTTCAAGGCTTCATCCACTTTCTCTCCAAACAGGTGTTCTACTTCGCACGGCATATCCATTACCTTATATTGTACCTCTGGTCTGAACGTCGTGCACTTAAGCCAGGCTTGCCTTCGTAACACTACGCCATTGTTGATTTGCTTAAAGCCTGATTCCGCCAGGTCGACAGCAATGTTAATGGAATGATTGGAAGCCTCTTCTCCCTCACGTACGAGCAGCATGGCAGACTTCCTGTGTTCCTCCGGCAGATGGTCCAAGATAGGAGCTAGCCGATGCCACATCTCCCTATCATACCTGGCCATAATAGCCAGGGAGTTGGCTGCTTTAACTGTAGTCGCTCCAACCAATAGCACTTTCTTCCCAAAAGCATCTTGTCTCCTGGCTTCGTTGTCTGGCGGGGTCGTGCATTTGTGTTGCAACCTTGCCTTTCTGGCCGCCGCGGCGGATACCACGATTCCAGCGAAGGTTGAGACGTCAAGCACTTGGGGAGTCGATTCCGGAGCCTTGAATTTCTTTTCCAATCAACCTTTTACTGCCGGTTCTGAAAAAGGGTGATGCATGGTTTTTAGTCCCTCCTGCCAGACATGGTCTAAAATGGGGATAGCAAATATCGCCTTTCTTCTCTTTCCGATATGATCGAACAGAATACAATCTTTTTTCTCTTCTTCTGAGACTAGGCCAAATTCCGCACATGCCTTACCAATCATGGCATGGAAAGCACCCACATCATCAGGTGGTGATGGCTGCGCCGGACTCTTCGGAGTTTCCATCTCCGCTTCAGAGTCCCATGTAGGGTCCCTTGAGGGGGATAACGAGATGTCTGAACCCGACCCTTCACATTCCGACTCTGATAGTTATCCTTCTTCCTGTGGACGAGAACGATATTCCTCAACCAGGTAAGCGGTAGGAATTCTGGATGGAGGGCGAGGAGCCGGGCCTGGCTCGTCGACGACTGGCGAGGCCTGTAACACTGTCAGGACAAGCTGAGGTAACCGAGTGTCCAACCGTTCCAACAGCTTCTGTAATGTGTTCAACACCTCCAGGGACAGAACAGCCCGGGGATTCAGTAAGGAAGAGGTAACTGGAATGGCACCTCCACTAAAGAGTGACCCCGAACCAGTTGGTTGTAATCCCAGATCGGTTGGATGAGCGACTGGATCACGGTCACCCTCCGCCGACGAGATGGAGAAAGCCGCTTCTGGTTGCAGCAAGGCCTCAGGCGGGATCGGATCAAAAACCTCCGGTTGCCATCCCACCAACGGGGCCATCGTCGATGATGACATCTCTTTCATGTGTCGACGACCGGATCGTCGTCGATGAAGTCTGTGGAGCAGGGCCTTGAGGCGTTCCCGCCGTTTTTGACCTCGACTTGTGGGACGAGGACTCTCAACTCGAGGTAGACTTATGACGGTCTCCTGAGGAAGATTTCGATGAGTCTTTTCTCTCCTTTTTAGATGAGGAGGAAGAAGACGAAGCCTTATGTGAAGAGGAGGACTTCGCAGGATTTTTCTCCGAGGGGCGTTTTTCAGATGAGCGCGATTTCTTCGCCAGAGGCTCCACCGACACTGATCGACGAGGGGGGACGGGAGACTTAGATCTCGAGGCTGTAGAGCCTACCTCCGATGCCGGGTACGCATCCGCTCCGTCATTGAGCCAAGTAACCAGGCATCTGTTGCGGTCTTTTAGGGTCTTTTGTGAGAAGCCCTGACAGATCTCACACGTGTCCGCCATATGATGAGGGTGAAGGCAGTAAATACAGTCCATATGCCCGTCTCCTTCATATACTTTCTTAAGACGGCATGTAGCACACGGACGAAATAACGCCTTTCCAGACATTCTTCGAAAAGAAACAGTCGAAGAATAAGAACGCACAACCGAATAAAATAGTAGATACTTGAGGTAATCCCACTACTTTGGAAGACGGTTGAAATCTGAGGGAGCTGCGGGGGCGGAGCTACTTATACCTCTACGTCCTAATGGCGCAGGCGTACGCGGCCCAAAACGACGTAGATAGGACACAAAAGTGTCGAAATTTTTCCTATGGGAAAGGTCTATATAATTTACCGAGGATTCCCCGCCTGACGACGGGGAATATTCTAAGCATGTGAATCCATGAAAGCTCCAATGCTGCAGAAATCTGGCCACTACTAGAAAGCCATGAGGGAATAAATGGGGGAAATAATCTTGAACAGGCAATTGCCTCGGGTTCTGCTGATGATAAATGTAATATTGAGTCAGAAAATGCAGGCACATTCATGGGAAGACTAAGAAACTTGTCCTGTGCTGATGACCAAGGGGGATTGGTTTATGCTACTGGATATCCCGAGACGTGAACTAACAAAGGAGTGTTGTGGCAAAAATGATCTCTGATCGAAGGGGTTTTTCAAATTTAAGTATAAAGAACACAATCAAATATTTACAACAACTGATATCGTGTTCCTGCAAGAAACATGGCTCTGTTCAAAAATATTTATAGACAGGTTCTCTATCAGTCAACAATTTTCAACAAAATCTTTGGGGGGGTGCCCTATGGGGAGATTACTCTTGGCAACCAGAAATTCTATTATTTCATCTATGGGTATTGTGTAATAATGTACCAGATATTTTGGCAGCCTCAGTTGTACTTAAGATTGACAACATGCAGTTACGAGCACTTGTGATAAATGTATATTGGAACCCAGTAGTCATGGAGTTAGATATGTTTCTGAATGAAATATCTGAAATCTTGGGAAGATGGTTGATGAGTTGGGAATCCGATATTATCTTGGCTGGGGAACTTAACACACATGGGGCCTCATTACGAGCATGGTGGTCTGGAAACAAGGGTGCCGCTAGCACCGTACCAGCGCCCTTTCCAGACTACCATACTCGGACAATGCTGGTAGGGGCCTTGGATCCCCCGGCTGGTCTGACGTGCCGGGGATTCTGGCCCCTACCGGCATTGTCTTCCCTGAAGCACCGGCACTGTTACGAACGGTGCCTGTGCTTCAGTGTCCCCATTCCCATAGACTTCAATGGGACTCCATGGGATTGGGGATTGTTAATCTGGAAGCTCTGTCTGGAGAATTTCGATACGCATTATAATGATACCTCATTATCCTTCTGTTTGGGTTTAAGTAAGACTTCTTTCGATACCTGTGTTGCTTGTGCTAGTGCTTCTCCCAGAACCTCTTCCATGTACGTACCCTCTTCTAATGATGATGATACAAAGCAAATAGAGCTACGAAGTCCTCTTTTTTAGGGGGCTGTGTGGCAGAGGACTACTGCGAACATATAGATAAAGAAAATGCCACAGAAACAGCTACCACCCTACACACGTACTAGGTGTGTCTAGTTGCAAAAAAAGTGCTACCTTTCATGTCGGTGAATTGATTGCGACAGAAGCAATAGAGATATACATCTTTTAATTTATGAATCAAAAACACTCAATAAGATTTATGTTAAAAACGACAAAAATGCATTTTGTTTGTACATAACATCACATAAAAAACATTTAGTGAAAGTCAATATTTTCAACCAAAAACAATTTCTTTGAGCTTAACACAATCATCGTATGCTGGTGATGTCGTGGGGTTAGTAAAAGTGTGAGGTGAACATCTTGTTGTTGAGTGAAGCTTCAAGTTGCAATTAGCTTGTCATTGACTCTGTTTGTCAACACCAAGGAGTGTGTTTCTAGGTCCTAGCGATATTAATTGAACAAAAGAGAAACACTCTGTAGCGAGTGCTATCAGACGTGTGCTGGACCCGTCTTCAGGACTTTATATGCAAATACCCGGAATTGGATGTCACAAGTAGTTCATTGGTTGATGCCCTTCACAAGTGGCAATCTAAAAACCAAAACGAAAAAACCGTGTTGGTAACATGGTAAAAAAACCTAATCAGAATGTGGTGCCTCTATAGGTGTGGATATGCAACTGGTTCCACTAACCTTTCAATTGCTTGGTGGGCGTGTGTGACCTTTAATTAGGTATGGATGTGGACGAAATTCAATGGTCCGAGCTGTGATTCTTCACAATAATTAGAGCTAGAAAAAATGTGTTAAATAATGAATGAAGTTTGTGTTTTCGATTTTAAGTTTAGTTCATTAAATACAAAAATGTAGTAATTCATTTATGGCCTCTCTATTTGTCATATGAGAGCACCCAAGGATGGGGGATTTCTGTCTACTTATTTAAACAAACAAGAGACAGAGAGAACATCTTAGATGTAGCACAACAATTGTTCAAAACTAAATCTAACACTTGTATGAAGGACATTTGCTCGCTGCTATTTTTAAGTAAATAAATACCTTTCAGTAAAAAGCAAAATGTGCTTTTATTAGCTTCAGCAAGCCGCAAAAAATGGAAAAAATGCACCTGCATAATGTCAGGCATTCTTCTATCATGTAGGCTTAATTACTTTTCTAACAAATATGCCCACAAATTGGCGAATAAACCATAGATGACAACTGGGTGCTTTCCTGTCTGTGACTTGAACAGGCTATCTTTGATGGCCGTGTCCGCTTACTCCAACATGGCAGACACATTGAATCAGTTTCCTCTGCTTGCTAGCCTTTCCTTGTTTGGTTGAGCCCGCCATTTTTATTTCAAGATGGCGGACGCATTTAACCAAATTGTTTGTACAGCGCGAGTTCAGTTTCCCCAGACGCAAGTACGTAAAACATCCGGCAGCCATAGTATTCTCGCTAAACATCAACAGCGATCGAGCGTGAGAGCCATTTCCAACAACCTTGCACGAAGGTATTCACACCAAAAAACCCACTTGTAAAATACTCCCATACAGCCTTTGTCTGAGAATCACTGGCCGTTACATCTCTGCTTTTACATTGACAGATCGGGCGAGTACCACATCCCGACACTATCGGACAGGACGCGTGAAATTACGCTTGCGGTTTGCTGAAGCTAATAAAAGCACATTTTGCTTTTTACTGAAAGGTATTTATTTACTTAAAAATAGCACCAAGCAAATGTCCTTCATACAAGTGTTAGATTTAGTTTTGAACAATAGTTGTGCTACATCTAAGATGTTCTCTCTGTCTCTCGTTTGTTTAAATAAGTAGACAGAAATCCCCCATCCTTGGGGGCTCTCATATGACAAATAGAGAGGCCATAAATGAATAACTACATTTTTTTATTTAATGAACTAAGCTTAAAATCGAAAACACAAACTTTTAAAGTTCATTCATTATTTAACAAATTTTTTCTAGCTCTAATTATTGTGAAGAATCACAGCACGGACCATTGAATTTCGTCCACATCCATACCTAATTAAAGGCTACACACGTCCATCAAGCAATTGAAAGGTTAGTGGAACCAGTTGCATGTGCACACCAACAGAGGCACCACACTCTGATTAGGTTTTTTTACCATGTTAACAACACGGCTTTTTCGTTTTGGTTTTTAGATTGCCAATTGTGAAGGGCATCAACCAATGAACTACTTGTGACATCCAATTCCGGGTATTTGCATATAAAGTCCTGAAGACGGGTCAAGCACACGTCTGATAACACTGGCTACAGAGTGTTTCTCTTTTGTTCAATTAATATCGCTAGGACCTAGAAACACACTCCTTGGTGTCGACAAACAGAGTCAAGGACAAGCTAATTGCAACTTGAGGCTTCACTCAACAACAAGATGTTCACCTCACACTTTTACTAACCCCACAACATTACCAGCATACGATGATTGTGTTAAGCTCAAAGAAATTGTTTTTGGTTGAAAATATTGACTTTCACTATATGTTTTTTATGTGTTGTTATGTACAAACAAAATGCATTTTTGTCTTTTTTAACATAAATCTTAGAGTGTTTTTGATTCATAAATTAAAAGATGTATATCTCTATTGCTTCTGTCGCAATCAATTCACCGACATGAAAGGTAGCACTTTTTTTGCAACTAGACACACCTAGTACGTGTGTAGGCAGGCAGCTGTTTCTGTGGCATTTTCTTTATCTATATGCCCTCTTCTAATGAAACTTTTCTTCAGATCAATACACTCTATATCCAGGACCACTGGGTCTGAGATAATCCTTTTCAATCTAAGCATCTGACTGCAGGGGAGACTTCTGGTCATGGCTTTAGAATGAAAGCTTGCATAATGTAGTAGGTTATTAACATCAGTGGGTTTATGATATATTGTATTTACCACTCTTCCTTCAACGATGGAGAGATGTACATCCAAGAAATGTAAATCAGATGCCCCTACTTCCAGAGTGAACTTAATGTGAGCATGTACCTGGTTCATATATTTAAAAAAAATTAACAGTTCTTGTTTAGACCCACACCAGATGCCAAAGATGTCGTCTATATATCTTTTCCAAACCAGTATCTTGCTGGACCAGTTAGGATGTTCCAATACAAACTTCTTTCAAAAGTGTATATGAATATATTAGGATATGCTGGGGCCATTGCGGACCCCATTGATGTCCCTGATGCCTGAGCGTAAAATGTAACTTGGTATCTAAAGGAAGTGTTGTACAAGATTATGTTGACTAGTTCATTAATTAACTGTTTGTTACCTCTACCTGTGTCCGAATTCAAGAGCATCCACTCTATTGCCTCAATACCCTCATTATGGGGGATGGAGGTGTACATACTACTTACACCAAGAGAGAAGAGTAGGCATTCTGGAGACAATATATCATTCTCATTTAGGCAGTTCAAGTAATTGGTGGTGTCTCTGAAGTATGTGGGGATACCCTGCACAAGTATCGAAATTCTCCAGACAGAGCTTCCAGATTAACAATATATTGAAGAAAAACCGGAGCATTTTACAACATGACCCTGTATTACACACATTGTTTCTCACAGCCCCTATGATGGCCTACAAACGAAGAACGAATTTGAAGGACAAACTTATAAGAGCAGAGAGTAAGAGCAGAGAGGCTGCAGAAAGACAGGCAATCAGTTTTGATCATAAGGAAGAAGGGTACTTTCCCCTGTCAATCTTGTAGCCATTGTAATAATGTACTGAAAGGAAGGAACATCTCCCATCCACATCCATGGGAGAAGATTCCCCTCCACGATTACGCCACTTGTGTCACACTGGGAGTGATTTATAGCATTGAGTGTCCATGTGGACTTTTGTACATGGGCCAAACATCAATACCTGCCCTGGAAAGGTGGATGGAGCATAAATCGAATGTACAGTGCAAAAGTGTAAAATCACCAGTGGCAAGGAACTTTAATGAATACAGACATTCAGGGTCGGACTGGGACAAGAAATAGGCCCGGACACCCAAATAAAAGTGGCCCACCGCTCACATCAAAAAAGTGGCCCACCCCTCGCCTCACAACCGTTGACCTCTGATGACGTCACCGGAAGTGATGACATTTGACCCCACCCCAAAGTGACATCCCGGGAAGCGATGAAACACGACCATTCAACCCTTGACAAAACAGTAAGTGGCATCAAATAGCATTCTTCCTAAGTGCACAATGAAAAATATGGTTATGGTTTCACTAATGTGACATACATTTCACACAAGAATGGATCACCATATGTATCATTAATGTCTGTGTGTATAGATCCATATTGCACATGTTTTTTTTTCGCCCCCAAAAAAAACAATTTCAATTTTTTTTCAAAACCGGCCCAGGAGTGGCCTGAATCCAGCCCCTGCTCCCCAGGGACGATTTCGGCCTGGCCCGAAAGGCCAAGGGGCCAATCCGACCCTGCAGGCATTCAGTTGCACAAAAGCAATTTATGATATTAGAAGTGGTCAAACGACCTCCAGAGGGGCAAGGGGGGCGAATGTAATACCCGTTTGACTCAAAGAGAAATGTTTTGGAATCATTGGTTGGATACTGTACATCCCAAGGGGATGAATGAAGAAAGATTTTAGCTTAAATTGCTTTGTCTTAATTGTACTTGACCATTCTGATATCTGTACAAACATGATGGAGTAATATGCACATACAAGCTTGCATAACAATTTCATAATGGAAGAATACGGTACATCTGGGAATTAGGTACGATTGACTGGGTGTAAATTAGGAATCATGAGTGTGATAAGTGGGTGCTGTAACTTTAAGTCAACATGCCACAGGGTAGAGGGACTTTGGGTTGATTTATTGTCTTTGGTGACTAGATGGGATGATGTAATCTACTGTATTTGTACGGTGATGCTAAATTACAATGCAATGTGTATTAGGAATACATTATGACTTGGGCAATCCTACATGATGATTGGGTCCAGAATTAATTATCATGAATGAACAGTCGACTTGCACCCCTTAAACTGTGGCAAACAACATTTTTGGAATGTATTGTGATTATATAAACTGCGATCATATATTAGAGGGTGGTGTTTTGACAGAACAAAGAAAGGGGGGGTGTTATTCGCCACAGCCACAATGACTACCGATGACAGGGAGTCTACCCTGAAAAACGTAATGTACGGTATTGTGAATAGAACATGTGAGATGTGATTTAGGTTTACATCCTGTTTTCCTTATCCCCCCTGTATGGAAGATATAGGGTTATGGTAAATGGCGATTTCCAGTGATTCTGCACCCTCTGCTAGCATATTTTGTAAGAACAGCAAGTCTCTGTATACTGAAGAGGGAAAATCCGATTATGCCCTCCGCCATGAAAGACCCCCCAACCGGAAGAAGCACCAACGACAATATGGCTGTCGATCATACAAGCTCACAGAAATTCCCACTGCTCCCACGATGGACAAATACCACAAAAGGTACCCCCCATCAGCAGACTATACAACCCTGCAGTAATACAAACTCTACCCAGGGTGGACGAAGAAATACAGGACTGAATCAGAAACGACTATATGGATAGAATCAACTTAAAGCAGCAAGAAGCCATGCCTCAAGTCGCTAGAGACACCACCACGACATAGCCACATTAGACAGGAAGCACACGTGCAATCTGCACATTCGGGACACTCACACACCCAATCTACATGAAGAACACACACGTACAGCTCTATGAGTTAGAGGACAGTGACATATACATACTGTCAAATTAACAAGGGGGTCCTGGGAGTCCCTCTGCCAGACATTAGTCCAGGTTACGAGAGACTTACCCAGAGTCTTCAGCTCACTATCTTTCACAGAGAAGAAATATCCCAAACATATCAGTCTTTGTCGGCACGTTTATTATTTTCCCATTAGGCTTGCTACAGCCACGCAGAAACTCAAGAAGCCAGAAGAGCTTGTTTACATGCTTGCAGATGCTTACATGCGACCTACCCTATGGAAGGACAGGAGCACTCAAGGGACCTGACCAGCCATGGCACACACTTACCTATGGACACTATGGAAGACACACAATATAAGCCAGAGCAGGCCTAGGAAAATACAATAGGCCATGATTGTCTCAGAGAAATCTCAAGCCCCAAGATGCTGTGCAAGCAGAACAGCCACGGCAGGAGCAATGGCAGCCAAGACCACAATGTTGCGAACAACATTCCACACGCAGAGCCAAGGTGACACCAGCTGCAGCAAGAAATATTCCCTGCAAAATACACATTAATTTGAAGCAATTGAGCTCGCAAGAATGGTCTCCAAACATGTGATGCGGCAGAGCTGATACTGGGCCAGGACTCGGAGGCTGGGAAGGAGCAACCGTCCCACTACCAGACAGCGAGTTGCAACAAGTTCGCAACTCTCCAGACACTCTTGTACGATGGGAATGGAACGCTCTCATGGCATTAGTCTTCTACCCACCATTGTATAACGCTGACACATAGTTTCACCTCGCTGACACATAGTAAATGTGTATTACAAACAGGTTTCAAAAAGGAGACTTTGACAGTAGATAACAATCTCAACTTAGCAAGAAAAACACTAAGTAAAGAATAGGGTGAGTAATCATAACCAGTATAAAACTAAGAATTGTAGCAAAAAAATGGGTATATGAGTGCACAATTAAGAAAAATGTTAATGTTTTGTTATTGTATGATTCTGTTTATAGATTCTCTCCTGATGATCCATGATAAAGCAATGGTGAAACACGTGAAGAGAGAAAGGAAAAATGATGAGAGATTTGTGATTAGCAAGGTTAAGACATATACCTTCCTCTTTGGATAACATGTTGGGAAAATGCAAGAAATAAACAAGCAATGTTAAGAAAAATTGCTGACTAGACATTTTGATTTTGTTAGAAAGCAGAAGTAATCACCCTGTTATAAAGTAATTAGCTGGCGCACAAGAAAGGATACCACTTGAGAAAATGTTGATTCATTATTTCACGTGACTGGCTTACCAAGTGATCCCCGTTCATGTGACTATCTAGCCAGGTAATCTGGCTTCCGGACTGCAGTTTCCAAACGTGAAGACTGACAGTGGAATGCACAGAGGATTGGAATACTGGCAGTAAGTGGTGTAATACTGAGTAGTCGGCTAATATTTATATTATGCACGTACTTACACTGTAGAGTGTGAGAGATGCTGCAAAGAGCCTCACAACCTCCATTTTTCTAGAAACATCCTGTCTGCGGTACGCACCGAGCACTAATACATTTAGGATCCTCTTGCATAAGGACAGCAGTGGAGTGCTGGAGTACAATATCTTCGGTATTGGAAGGTTCAGGTGAGAAGAACAAGTTACTTCTTACCTTGTAACGTTCTTTCGACGGGATGTTCCTCCGACTTATTCCTCATCTTAGATATATCCTTCCAGCTCTGCTGGCCTCGGAAAATTTTTTCTCTAGAGGGCGCTGCGCGTCGACGTCCCTCGAGTCGATGTCCCTCGACAGCCGCCGTATCGACGCTCGACGTCATCCTGCCTATAAAGGCGGCGCGCAGCGTCCGTTGCTCAGTTCCGTTTTGTAGCCCACAGTATTACTGTCTGGACTAGACTAATCACCCTGAAGGAGCGTAAGCTGCAACAACAAGGGAAGTAGAACTGCGGGGATGGATGGGAGGGTCGATGAGGAATACGTCGGAGGAACATCCCGTCGAAAGAACGTTACAAGGTAAGAAGTAACTTGTTCTTCGAAGGGATTGTGTCCTCCGACGTATTCCTCATCTTAGATAGGCTCCCATAGCAGTATTCCATATTCGGAGGAGGGAGTACTGACTTCACGCTGTCTTCTATTGATGAATAGAATGCAGTACAGCCCTTCCAAACCTAGTCTCTTGACTGGAGGAGGAATCCAGATTGTAAAAACGTGTAAAGGTATGGACAGACGACCATGTAGCGGCCGCACATATGTCTTTAACCGGCACGCCTCTTTTGAGGGCCGATGAAGCTGAAATACCTCTGGCCGAATGAGCCCTAAGGTTTTGAGGGGGCTCTTTCCCTGCCAGTTTATAACATTCCAGAATGGCTAGAATGATCCATCTGGAAATGGTCTGCTTAGTTATTGGTAACCCCAGCTTGTGACCTGCGTAACCTACAAACAGCTGGTCTGCCTGTCTTATCCTGGCTAGTCTACTAATGTAAAAACTTAAAACCCTCCTAGGGTCTAGTCTGTGTAACCTCTCTTCCTCTTTCCCCGGGTGAGGAGGAGGATAGAAAGATGGTAGGGTAATCTTCTGAGTGATATGGAATTCAGAAACCACCTTTGGGAGGAAATTAGGCTTCACTTGCAGGACAACTTTGTCTTTGTGAAAGATTGTATGAGGGGGTTTACAAGAAAGAGCTTGTAATTCGCTCACCCTTCTAGCAGATGTAAGTGCTATTAATAAAACAGTTTTAAGGGTAAGGAATCTTAACGAACAAGAATGGAGAGGTTCGAAAGGTGTACCCATCAGGAAAGTTAGTACTAAGTTTAAATCCCATAGGGGAACTTGGAATGGTCTTGGGGGATAAACATTGGTTAACTCCTTTAGAAACTGTATTACCAAGGGTAATTTGAAATAGGATGGTTCTTCCGCAGTACGCTTAAAGATAGATAGCGCTGCGAGATAGCCCTTAATGGTGCCAACTTGAAGGCCTGAATTTGCCAAATATAGTAGGAAGGACAAAACCATTGGTGTACCACATGAAAATGGGTCGATATTCTGTTCTCTACACCAGCTGCAAAATCTGTTCCAACGGCAGCGGTATAAAGACTTTGTTGCTGGCCTCCTTGCCGAAAGCAACACCTCCATAACATCATCAGGGAGGTCCCAATCCTTGTACCTCAGCCGTTCAGAAGCCAAGCATGAAGGTTGAGGGTTTTGATGTCTGGATGGAGAACCTGACCTCCCTTCTGTGAGAGTAGGTTCTCTCTGAGAGGAAGTCGAATTGGAGGGCAGATGGACAAGTCTAGAAGGTCCGGGTACCACGTTCTCCTGGCCCAATCCGGGGCAATTAGGATCATGGTTCGCCGGAATCTTCTCAACCTCCTGATCATTTGAGGAATGACAGGGACCGGTGGGAACGCGTACAGAAGCGGAAACTCCCAGTCCACTATGAACGCGTCTCCCAGAGCTCCTCTCGGAGGAAATTCCCTTGAGCAGAACAGGTCGCATTTCCTGTTTAGGCTGGTGGCGAACAGATCTACCTGAGGGGTTCCCCAAAGGGCGAAGATCTCTTGAAGGACTTCCTGAGCTAGCTCCCACTCGTGGGAGACTGTGTTCTGCCTGCTCAGAGCGTCCGCTGTCAAGTTCTTCTCTCCGGCTAGGTGAACTGCCGATAGAGAGATTCCTTCTTGGATTGCCCAAAACCAGAGCTGCATCGCCTCTCAGCACAGGGGTAGTGATCCTACGCCTCCTCTTTTGTTGAGGTAATGCATGGCCACCGTGTTGTCCGTCATTATCAGGACGTTCTTCCCTTGTACAGCTGGCAGGAAAGCCTTCAACGCAAGTCTGATGGCTCTCAGCTCTAACAGGTTGATGTGTAGTCTGGACTCCGATGGAGACCAACGACTGCTGATGGTCAAGTCGTTGGCGTGGGCTCCCCACCCCGTGAGTGAGGCATCCGTGACTACTGTTATCTCCGGCCAGGGTTGCCAAAACTGTTCTCCTTTCAGAATGTTCTCCTGACAGACCCACCACTGAAGGTCTCGAGCCACCCTGCCGGGAACCTGAAGAAGATCTGTCATTCTCCCTGAGAATTGTGACCACTGAGTCCTCAGTGCCCACTGGAGGGATCTCATTCTCAGGCGAGCCTCTGGCACAAGGAAAATGCAGGATGCCATGAGGCCTAGCAACCTCAAAAAGTCGAAGGCTGGGAGACGTTGGGCATGCTGGAACTTGGTAACCATCTGTAGAATATCTTGAGCCCTCACCTCTGGTGGCGAGGCTTTTCCCAGGGAAGTATCCAGGATCGCTCCTATGAACTGGAGTCTCTGCGATGGTATCATTTGTGACTTCTTTAAATTGAGGGAGAAGCCCAGTCGAAATGGCACACGTGATTTAGCTGGATCTGAGCTTGCT
The DNA here is from genome assembly GCF_040938575.1 of Ambystoma mexicanum. Classification (NCBI taxonomy): domain Eukaryota; kingdom Metazoa; phylum Chordata; class Amphibia; order Caudata; family Ambystomatidae; genus Ambystoma; species Ambystoma mexicanum. The sequence continues at coordinate 43,847,328 of NC_090936.1, read as the reverse complement.
CCGGAGAAAAAGCCCTGATCAGCCAATCGTCCAGGTAGGGGTAGACGTGAATCCCTTCCCTCCTTAGACTTGCAGCCACTACCGACATTAACTTGGTGAAGACCCTCGGGGCGGAGGTCAGCCCAAATGGCAGTACTCGAAATTGATAGTGAGAGTTGCCAATTGCGAACCTCAGGTATTTCCTGTGTTTGAGATGGATAGGCACATGGAAATAAGCGTCCTGAAGGTCCAGAGATACCAACCAGTCCTGAAACTGAAGGGCCTGGAGGATCTGAGAAAGAGTGACCATCTTGAATTTGTCTTTTCTGAGGAATTTGTTCAATTCTCGCAAGTCCAAGATGGGTCTCAGTCCTCCGTCTTTCTTCGGAATGAGAAAGTAAGGGGAGTACCAGCCCTTGTCCCTCTCCGCTACAGGTACCCATTCTATGGCACCTTTCTCTAGCAGGTCCAAAATTTCCTGCAAGAGGAGCGGATCTGGAGCTTTCTGAGAGCTGATCCCCAGTGGATGACTCTGAGGTATACGTAGGAAAGGCAGGCAGTAACCTTGGGCGACTGTTTCCAATGCCCAAGCATCTGACGTGATAGCCTGCCATACCGCCAGATGTTGAGTCAACCTGCCTCCTACAGGTGTCCTGTGAGGGGAGTCCTCAGAGTGGTTTTGGGGCGGCTGATGCAGATGCCGATGGTAAAGAGGCACCTGCTGTTGCTGCGGCTTTAGAATATCTACCCCGTCCACCTCGGGTAGTTCTTCTTTGACCCCTTTGAGCCGGTCGGCTTCTACCTCTTCCGAATGCGGAGTAGAAGCGAAAGGACTTGCCCCTTGCAGAGGTTCCTGTGGGACGAAAAGGAGTCTGACGGATTGCAGCTCCTAGGGATTTTGCTGCAGCTTTTGAAGTTTGCAGTTTCTCTAAACTGTCATCCGCCTTTTTCCCGAACAAAGAAGAGCCATCGAATGGCATGTTCAAGAGCCTGGCTTGCACATCTGGGGCAAAACCTGACTTTCTCAACCAAGCGAATCTCCTGGTTGATGTACTTGCCGCCATTGCTCTGCTGATACTGTCAGCCGAATCAATGCCCGTCTGGAGGGATTCGCACATAGCGTCTTTACCGTTCTGTATAATATTCAGGAACGCATCCCTTTCTTCTCCCTTCGGGATGCAGTCAGCCGCTGTAGAAGCACACTCCCAAAGTGTATGGCTGAACCTAGCAAGGGTGCAAGTAGCATTAACAGACTTTAACGCCATGCTACATGCTGAAAAGACTTTCTTTGCCATAGCATCATATTTTTTATCGTCCCTGTCCTGTGGGACTGTAGGATAAGCCGTCTTGACATCGGTAGAGGATGCTGCTTGTACCACCAGACTTTCTGGGGATGGATGTTTAGACAAAAACTCTGGGTCTGTGGAAGATACCCTGTACTTTGCAGACAGTTTTTTATTTACTGCTGGTATTACATCTGGGGTTTCCCAGTTTGTCATGATCTTTCTCTGAAGAGCTTTATGAAAGGGCACCACAGGATCCTCTTGTGGGCCTTTGTCGAGAATATCCGTGAGGTCATCTTGCTGGAAAGATTGTGAAGGTGCAGACCACCCCATGAACTCTGTAATCCTGGCCATGTAGGGGGTTTTCAGCATGCTCCCCCGTGTCTGGCTTAGCAAAATCCACCTCAGGGGAAGTGTCTAACCCACTTGCCTCATGTAAAGAATCATGAAGATCCTTTAATCTGCGCTCTTCAGAGGAAAATTCCTCTCTAACTGGGGTTACAGGTCCCTGTAACTCAAATGTGTCTTGTTCAGACAAATCACCCTCTTCTAAAATTGAGGATATAGTTCTCAATTGTTCTGAACTCATAAAGGGAGTAAATCCCATTTCCAAGGCAGAGGGTGCCGAACTTGTCATTATTGGCCTCGAAAACGTCGATGTCGTCGACGCCGACGTCGAAGGCTTCGAGCGTGGCGTCGAAAACAGAGGTGGAGGCCTCGAGGACCTCGACAGAATTGGAATTCTACTCGACAATATCGACGCCATCGACGTCGAGGGCCTGGGGATAGTCACTGGATGTGTGGTCACCGTGACTTTTCTTGGCGTCGACGCCGGTGTCGAGGCCGGCGTCGAGTCGACAGACCCGTGTGTCGAAGGTCCCTTCGACAACGGCGTCGAAGACATCGACCTCGACGTCGACGGGACCTTCGTCGACGGCGTCGACGGAACCTTCGAGGAAGGTTTGGAGGTCATAGTCCTGCTCGAGGGTTCGAGACGCGCTCGAGAGGTTTCTTTCGCCGGGTACTGCGACTCGCGGCGTTTTTGACCTTCGGGTCTTTCGACCAGAGCATCGCTCTCGGCAGTCTTCGAGGGGGTCGAGGCCGCTTTCTCCAAGACGCTCATCATATTTTTTCGGAATTCCTCCCATTCAGCCCGGGAACTATGTTTCGTGGGGCAAGGGATTCTTTTTGGCGAAACAGAGGAAGAGGAAGACGGAGAAGGGGATCTTCGACGTCTCCTCTTCAAGTGCTTCGATCTCGAGGAGTGATGAGACCCACTCCGAGACCTGGAGCGCGAATGGTGACGAGGAGACGAATGTCTCGACTTCGTCGACGAAGAAGAAGCTTTAAAAGTCTTACCTTTCTCCAGCTTCCCCCTACGCTCCTTCAGGGCCTTAGCTGTCATGGACATACAGTCCTCGCATTCCGAACAATGGTGTTCAGCTCCCAAGCACCACAGACAATTTCTGTGAGGATCGGTCAACGACATCTTTTTCCCACAATCTCGACATTTTTTGAAGCCGGATCGAGGAGTTGTCGGTTCCGACGAGGAAGCCATCGAGTACGGATCGAATAACTCGAGGTAAATAGGATTAATCTGACTAAGAACTGAGCAACGGTATTCCGAGGCACCGAGTAAGCGCGGAAAAACGGAACTGAGCAACGGATGCTGCGTGCGGCCTTTATAGGCAGGATGACGTCGAGCGTCGATACGGCGGCTGTCGAGGGACATTGACTCGAGGGATGTCGACGCGCAGCGCCCTCTAGAGAAAAAAATTTTCCGAGGCCAGCAGAGCTGGAGGGATATATCTAAGATGAGGAATACGTCGGAGGACACAATCCCTTCGAATGGCCCTTTATTGTACTAGTTTGATGTTAGTTGAGTGATTATACTGGAGTGAACCTACACTTCTGTTTGTGACTCCTAGAACCTTGCTATCTGACTTCAATACAGATTGGAAGAGGTTTTGGAGGCCAGGTAGGCGCTGAAATTACTACTCCTCCCCCCACCAGTTTGAGTGACCCAATCCTGAAGTTCCACATACCATGACAATTTGTCGTTCCTTAATGACAGTAATGGCAAATGGCCAATGATTCACAATACACTGAAGGTCATTCACAGTATACCATTGGACCTAATTTGTACACCCTCTGACCTGCTGACACAGGTGATGGTGATATTATTCACAGCAGACTAATCAGATTAAATATGCATTGGTACAAAGAGATCACATCTCACCTGCTCTCCGCACCCTCCACTGGTTACCCATTGGACTAAGAGCCACTTTCAAAACCCTGTGCATCACCCCCCGAGCACAGCATAAGGCCGGCCCGACGTACCTCCAAGAGAAGACTATGCGCTACAGCCCAACATGCACACTAAGATCAAGCACAGCCCTCCTACTAATGATCCCGGCCTCTAATTCAGCCAGTTTTGGTGGGTCAGCCTACTCGACCTTGGCACCAACTCTATGGAATTCGCTACCTCCCCGTATTCGACATAACCAGGACTACATGGCCTTCTGTAAAGCGGTAAAAACATGGCTCTTCCCAAATCCGTGAAAGAATATGCCCAAGGCCATAAACCAATCCGCCAATGACCTAAGTCCAGTGAAAGTCAACACTAACCTGAAACACAACAGGAGTGCCACGGAAGACAGCTGACCAATTAATTACCTCACCCCGGAATAGCAGGAACATTCAGGGTACAAAAGTTGGTGCATAGATCAGGGATTTCCAGCCTATGCAGTTGCAAGCTGCACACACCTGCCTCAACCACCAAAGCATAGTTGGTGCTATCGGATCAATAGAGGCATGCCCTGCCTACCAAGGAATAACCTACAACCAAGCATTGGTAGCACGAAGCAACTAAGCTTGGCTACAACCCTCTGGAAAAATCATACAATAACCAAATGAAGCACCCAGTAACCCAGCTTAATATCCCCCCAGGGACCTGGAAAATGGGCCCTCCGAGTTGGACTACAAAGAGTCTGATAAAGGACGGTATGACTAAGATAACACAACATACCCCACCAATCATTTTACCTTGCACTGAAATCCACTACCACGAACCACCAGTGCAGACACAGGCAGCGCACTGAGCTCTGAAAAACATCCCAAGCAAGGGGGTCACCCACCGATAACAACAAAACCTCATTCCTACCAATATGCTCACTCTCCACTTTACAACACAAACAATAGAACGCAGCTACACCCCTCGATGAATTCTTCCTAGCTGAACAGATACATACATCGCTCATAAAACACCTCAATAAACCTGGAAAAATGCTGCTATACCCCATGAAAGAAATCAACCTATTCGTACACGTAATGGGAACACATGCCCACGGCAGCCAGAATGCAGACTCAGAATCTACTCTCCTTGCTGCACACACTACACTGATCTCTGACATCCGCTGCACCACACTTAACATTAGATTGCAGCCAACCCACGCAACCCACTCTAGCTGCTCACATACCAAGTGCACCCAAGCACTATTTACTACACCAGTCTCTCAACTGATGCAGACCATAGTCCCCGATAGCATTCAACCCACAGCGCTTTGACATCATACCAATGGTACATAAGGCGCTATAGAAATGCACTACAACATAACATGATATAATCAGATACATGCGAGTCGTGTAATATCCATGTATGACTGTGGTTTTATTGATGTTCTGTTTTACAGTGTGTTGTGCTCCTGAAGAAGGGGAAATCATGCCCGAAACACGTGGAGCATTCTTAGCCTCCCTTGAACATCACGGATAAAGAGGCTTCGATTACTTCAGTGGAGTTTTTTGTGTTCGATGTGTTGTTGGAAATAAAGATGGAAATGATCAAACTGTACTAATAACATTGGCTGATTTCTCAGCATGAAGGTGTGTAGGGGACGGCAGTGTCCATAGACACCTTTGTTAAATGCCTTATATTCATGGAAGATACTTGGTTTATATAGGAAGTTTATAATGGATGCCAAATCGAACCTTCTACTAGCCAAAATATTGCATTATAAGCTTAATTCAAATCAAAGCTTTCCTCAACATTGGCGAGAAATGTGATCTCTGATGAATGCAGCTGAAATCTCAGTAGACTTACTGATCTCGAATCCAAATAAAGATAAACTAAGGTCATGGCAATTAGACTGGATAACTACCTTGGAAACTTACAAGATATATCATTCGCTTTGTAGAAGAAAAAAAATCGGACTATTGAAGCCTATCTACTTAAATGTCCTGTTCCAAAGTATCCACATGTATTCATGCGTGGTTGAACCTATGCAAAACAAAACGCATTCAAGCTCGGAGACCTCAACATTCAGAAAAGTGAGAACTTCAGTCGTTTCTGCTGCACTCATGATCAAACCGCGACCTTCGAGCATTTACTAACTAAATGTCCAAACCTGGCAGCCTTGCGCAGTCTTCTAATTAAGCCACACTTTGAAGGCTACAGAAATGTAACATCAGAAAGTTTATGGACCCAACTTTTTCATACCAATATATCTAGGGTACAAAAAGCAATTTCGAGGTTTATCACCCTTTTAGGAATTGATAACTGATATTTTTCATATGGTGATATGTAACGGACCTTTGTTGCAAACTTTTGTTTGAAATGAATAGGATTTATGGCTCTATCGTTTCCTGCCCTCATTTCATGCACTATTTTATGTCCAATATCGTGTGTTGTTTCATTGCTTAACTCATTTACTTGCTTTTCTTTTTATGCAATTCTAATTGTAAAAAGTGCAACCATCTATGTATTTCTTAATTATTTGAAGGTTGTTCTCAACCTTAACAATAAATTAAAAAAGATTGCACACCTTTTGTTGTACTGTGCAATCATCTCTCACTTAGATGCAATGTATCCATTTGTATTTTGTCTTATTATCTTGAAAGCATGGGCTGGATTTCGCTTTGGTGGACCAGCGTTGGAGGCCCCGATATAGAGAAGACGGCAACATCAAAGAGTACAAAGATTACAAGATTCTGCTGAAGTAGGTCTCTGATGTGCTGCGCTCAAGGGACACCGAGTGCAAATAAACCGTGAGATGGAAAACCTGCCCGGGAATACTTGGGTTTTATCACCGCTGGCAGCCTAGGAACTAAAATGGAGTCCAGGCAACTAAGTCTGGAATGCACGGAATTCCCCAGGAAGCGCAAAGCATGGTTTGAGCCTAGGTATGTGTCTCTGCGTGCACAGCTTCGAGGCTGCATGGAGTGTGCTGGCGCTTCTTTTCACTCCCGGCGTGCCAATCTCCTTCCTAGGGGACCCAGCAGACCCCAAGAAGAAGCTTGCATGTAAAATAGCGCGCGTGCAACAGGGCGACCCCGTGCAGCTGGCCGCAAAACTACGGCAATGTTCATTAACAAACATTAACAAAACAAATCGCGGTGCCAGCCCCAGCTCCCATTTCGTCTATGCCAAACTTCCTGGGGCCACATTCGCAACGGCAGCCAGTTCTGGGGTGCAATACCTCGCTGGCAGTCCACGCTGCGCCAAATGAACTAGCACCCCGAAAATGAGTGCGGAAACAGGAGACGTGTGCTCTGCTAAAGGAATCGGGTTAATCAGAGTCTTTAACCGACGACCTCCATTACAGCTTTACCTTGTGCATCTTTCAAAATGAGCCTTAAAGAATTCCCCCATGAGATGCTGGCTATCCTGGAATTGTCAGCACCGTGCCATGCGTTCCGATTGCCGACACCGGCGCATGGCGGTGAAGTTACATCACAGATTTAAAAAAAAAATCTAATTAGCCAAGTGCATTGGTCGGCAATCTGCCAAAACAATCTTTGCAAGCAGCAGCTGCCTACCAACGTCGCTACATCTTCCGGACATTGGCATAGGCAGGACCACTGACATATATCACCCCTCCCCCACCACACACTGTAAGGAAAAGTCCATTTCATATATAAAAAAAAATTAAAAGCCAGGCCAACATCAGCCCTTCAAACAGGCACCGCTGGAATCGGGTCACCCACATGTGCCAGAACATGCAAGCCACGCACCCATCTCCTCCAGTGCTGCCCACGCGGCGCCCTGCACCTGCCTTTGCGGCCGCAGAGACGGTGCACCTAGGAAAATGTTTTGATGGGATTAGCTCAAAGCGAACACCAAAAATGCACCAAGACTGTTTGCAGAAATACAGCGCGGGAAACGGTGGCCAGCGCTTCATCGTCGGACTGTGAAGCAGGCGTGCAAATGTGCCAGGTCATTCCCAGCAAGAGGCAGAATACGAGCTCATCTGGCAGCATAACACAACACTCATGTTCAGTATAAGGTAAGTGCGAAACAGAAGAAACGCCGTGAAAATTAAGAATGCAGCATTGCACAGGAGCCTCACCTCGCCATCTCGGTCACTTAGTCCCGTAGCCAACCTTGCCAAATGGACTCTTCGCGTCAATGCCAGCGGTGCCCGTGCGCGCACAGACCAGCCTTTGTGGCTCGCCGCCTGTGCCCTTCTTCCGACTGGCACACGAGCCTGCGGGGCTCCCCCATGGCCGCAGGGGACAGCGGGAGCACTGGAGAACAGAGCCGTGTTATCCCCGCTCCTGCGTGGGCAGCGGCACTCGGCAATCGATGGCACGGAGCGCGGCGTGCCACAGAGCGCACGGCACGGGCGCAGGCGAGCCTGCACCTGGCGATGCGCAATCGGCGCGCAACACACACACAAGCTGCCGGGATACCCGCTTTAGGGCACAACGGGGTAAAGTAGCCACGGCACACCACACATTTGCAATTACTCCTGGGTTACTCCGCAGAAATAGCCGCGCATGTCGTCAGCATAACCTCCACACAAGCAGCGCACGCCGATTTCCCTCCCTCCCTCCCGAAACCAACCCACCCACCAGGCCATCACATGCCTCTTTTCTGGTTTTTGGAACAACGTGTGTTTTAATGGCATATTATTTCAGATAAAGCGCACAGCGGACCCACATACTGTTAGCCACTGCACACACTACAGCAGCAGGCATGCCTCCGATGTGCAACATCTACTGGTCGCCTGCCCCTCGTCGTGCGGGGGGGGGGGGGGGGGTTCGTAAACACACGCGCGCGCGAACGCGCCGTACAGTATCTGCTGCACCGCGCCTGGTGCATAAGTTCCAAGGGGTTAAATACCCTACTCACATGCTGTTGAAAAGCTCTCGGTACGTTTCGTCGCCTTTGCCTTCCGACATCAAGCTGTCCAGCTTGTCTATCAGCTTGGCTTCCACCTGAAAGAGAAGCACAGGGCAAGGGTTAGTGGTCTCGCAGGGTATGCCATCCCCATTGCCCCGCTGCTGGTGCTAGGTCATACCCCCGCTACTCCGCCCCACCCCCAAACCCAGGAAATATGCTTTTCTCGGTGCTCTTTGAAATGGAGCAATGTGACTTTAAACTACCGGCGGAGTACCATTTGCTGTTTCGCCGGCATCCATCTATTTATGGATTCAAACAAAAAAGCGTGCAGCACTACATCGCCTGCGTTCTCCCCGCAGGGCTGCAGCTCAGAAGCAGCCACCATTTTTCAAAGCTTAATGCTAGGAGGTGGGGGTGGGTGACAGGCGCCCGGGCTTGCCAGCCTTCTGCATGATTACCCGAATAAGCATTTTTATGAAGCTAGGTTCCAAGGATGAGGGAACTGCCATCAGGCAGTGCCACCATACGGCCTGCAGGGTTTCATGCAAAGAGGGTATGTGTCACACAGTCACACCGGCTGCACTTATTCGACTCATGTGTGACCCCTGACACCACTTTACGTGTTGCAGTTAAGTTTCCTACAATTATAAGTTTTGGCCTAAAAGCCCTGAAATGCAAAGTGGCAATCTAGGACTGGCTCACGATGGCACGAGTGTTTTCGGGGTCACTTTGCATCTGTGTTTATACAGTATGGGGGCAGAGAATGCAGACTCAGTGAGACTACACTGGGGGCGGGGGGGATATTCTGTTTCCTGCCACCTCCGTCATATACATTCATTAAAATGTTGAGTAATATCAAACAATGCATACATAATTTTTTTCATATGCATTTGTTGAGAGGCAGATGAATACGTCATCCATAGCTTCTGTACCTCCCACAGTTCAATATTGTACAGATGGGGAAGGTTACTTACTAAGACAACCGTACCACCCTTCTCCCAGGCAGGTACAGCAGAAGATGGACACTAAAGCTGAAGGTGGCACAAATAACACGAACCAACATTTTAACAATACATGTGCATGCATTAGACACAAAGGAAATGCACAATCAACATGAAGAACGCAAACACATGCATTTATAGATGAAGAACTTTGACATGCTATCCATAAGACATGAAGAACGCTAACACAAGCAACGTATAAACTGAATGCAACATGAACGACACTCGAATATAGTTCACTAACATAGAAATGCACCAGTAATGGCAGCCATGTTTTCCAAAATGGAAGCCACAACACGCTTCAAGGGTTACTATCAATAAGGGAGGATAGGAATGTTGCACATAATGCACAAGATAACAATTCCTGAAGTCACAAGCCATATATTCTCAGATTAATTAAAAATAGTACCTGGCGACGGGGGGGGGGGTGGCGGCTTACCAGCCAATGAGGAGGGTTGGAACGGGGTCCTTACCACACAGGTTTTAACCCCGCTACAAGCCTCCTCAGAGCGGGAGGCTGCCATCTTCCCTCGCCGGGAATCAGGTAAGTGCGCTCCCAGCATCCCCTTCCACCCACCACACTTTTCCAAATATTTTGGGCCCACCTCCCCCTCCCCACTTACCTGCAGCACAGCTGCGTTGTCCCAGGACTTTTCCCAGCACATCTCTGGCATGGGATTAGCTGCCATGGAAATAGTTCTACCCTTTCGATGGTGGCCATTTTGTTTGCATTTTTACATTGGCCACCATGGAAAGGGAGAAGGGACTATGTGTAGTCCCTTCAGCCCCATCCCTGGCAGCGTTTTTTTCCCCTTTTTTTTTTCTCAACGTTCTCCACTCGAGAAATAAAATGCAATTAGTACCCCCCGTACGAGGTGCACAGGTCCTAATAGCAATAGAACCCTCAGAGGGGGGCATTACCAGTGTGGTAATGCCCCCCTCCATGGGTTCTATATCTTAAGTACAACCAGCCTTTGCAGGCTGTTGCAGGCCCACCTTAAGCCAAGACTCTAGAGTGTCCCCAGTTTTAAAAGAAACCATAACACTCACGATATTAGCTAAAATCCAAATAAATGCAGGGTGAAATAATTCAAAACACGGTCCCATCGCACGACTCATAATTGAAAAACATTGTCTATTCATTAGCAGCAAACACAGAACAGACCACTGCCTTACTCCTTTCACATATCCTCGGACATGAGACCCCACACAGGGCCAAATACAAGGAGATCACCCTGGCTTGTGGCGTAGAAATGAGTGATGGTATCTTCTTTACTTGAAAGGAAAAGAGTCTGTGGACCTCTCCCCACCTACTCTTGTCTGGCTCATGTTGCAACAACCTGTCAGCTGTCCAAGGTTCGGTAGGAAGAAGCCAACCAATTAGAATCCTTAATATTAGACCGACCATTACGTATTATGCCAACCAATTGCTTATTGTAGAGATTATGTTTTTTTACTGTTATTAATTGATATATGGTCTCAGGAGGAACCACCAGACAAGCATTACCCAACCAGAAAGGTAACCCCTGTAGAATGTATGTGTAGTCATCAATATTAACCAATCCTCGTATCCCGTAGGTTTTGGGAACTAAGAGTACAGTATGATGTCGGTTATGCTGAATATTGAACATATACATTGTTGTATTTGATAAGCATAATGACAGTATCAAGACTTTTTATGCATGTATACTGTCCCTGCTTTATTTTGATGATAAGTAAGCTGGGTTTTGCCTTGCACGTTGTCTATTTCCGTTATTGAGTCCGGTTTGATGTGGCTCTGAAACCTCTGTGTAATTTGGGACTTTCCAGGACGTCTTAACATATGGTAGCAGAGGTGATGTTTTGCTAGGTGTCATCGGACTGTCGGGGTCTCCCTGCCGCGTTCCTGAAGGCTGCAGAGGTGACCAGTGGAGAATGGGATTGCGCATCACACAGAGAGGTTGACAGGAGTCCCTTTTAGAGAAAGTCCTCTCCGGTCATCGCAGGCCGCCCCGTGGGGCATCAAGGGTCGCTAGGCTGATAGGGGAGACCTAACGCCAAAAACCCTCAGCGGTTCCATGGATGTAAGTATGATATTGGCCTGGCAAAACAGAGGGAGGGAATTGTTTTTATATTGGGAGATTGTGATGAAACGAAGAGATAAAGGATAAAAGAGATAGCTTCTGACAAGGGTCAGGAAATATCACGAGGTACATCTTGTTATGGGGTAATAATAAGAGAAGAATACCTCACCAGGAGTTGGGAAGATGGCTGTAGTATATTTATTTGTGTAGTAATTGCTGACACCACCCTGATGTTGTAAGTAAGCTTAGGCTTTGTTTAAAGTGGACGTTTTGTGTATATTGGTATATATTGTGAAGTACGTGAAGTTGTGGTGTGTCAGGAGATAATGCAATATTTCTGTGGGGACAGTAAACTGGATGTTGCAGTACATGACATTACTTTCAGTGGAAGCAATAAGCTGAATGCAAAAATACAGACCGCAAATGGAAATGCACACTGAGCACATTTAAAATGAGTCACTGCAGGGTGAATAGATCATCTGGCCAGCTTGCACTGTATACACCTATTAACCCAACTAACTGACTAACACTTCCCAGTAATTAATGATTTACCCTTCACAAAAACAGTGAAAAATGAGTCAGATGAAATGGTAAAAAAAAATAATGTGCTGTTTTACATTGGAAGTTTAAACGTGCAAGCAGCACTTTGCTTGCACCTCAATCGTTGAATCGTGCAAGCAGCAATTTGCTCACCTCCTACTCCTTTACACCCTCTCCTCCCCTTTTATCCTTCCTCCTGCTCTTACTTAATCTTATTCTTCCCTCTCATCTTCCTCACACCCTCTTGCCACCCTTCTGACTTCCACTAACATCTCCGCTCATCCCTCCCATTCCCTCTTATTCCTTTGTCCCTCTTCACTCCCTCCTCAACAATAATGTAAATTGTTCCTTACACTGTTTTCGAGTTGTGTTCCAATGACCATATTATGTTTATTGTTTCTCCCCTCCCCCTTATTCCTCTGTCCCTCTCCACTCCCTCCTCACCTCTGCAATATTGTAAATTGTTCCTTATACTGTTTTCGAGTTGTGATTCAATTACCATTTTATGCTTGTTTTATTTATTCTTGTTCTTATTTAAAGCACTTTGGATTAAAGGGCTATATAAATTCAATAAAATACAAATTTGCTGGCTGTAAATCAATGCACAAAATATGTACTGTGGTTCATTGCTGTTGAAGAGTCCAATTGTTCAGAGGAGGCGTGTTGCAAAATTATTTTTTTCTTAAGCCATGCTTCTAGAGAAATCAGCTTGGATGTTATAGATGTCAGGAGAAAAGGGCAGGAGGTAGTCTAAGTGACGGAGCTATTCCATAAATGTATGAGGATGAAGAGGTGGGGCTCAGTCTTCTTTCCGTCCAGAGGAGAACAGGAGAGTGGCAGACAGAAAACAGAGCCAGGCAGTACAGGCCTTAGATGAAACTGGGGCTGTGAGCTGACCTTCGTGGGGAGAAAGCTGTGCGGTACCTGTGACACTCCCCCTTGCAGATAATCCACTTCAAAGAGGGGGCTTTCATGATAATAGCACATATGCTTCACAGTTGAATTTGAATATTTGTGGAATTGAGGAGCGTGCAGAGAATGTGTTATCTTTTCAGTCAGTCAGTCAGAATTAGACTGTTATTTTTTAAACAGAGATGTTATTTTTCTTTCTCACATTTTTAATTGAGAACACTGTGGCATAACGTACAATGAAAAAGTTGGCTTGTTGCTATGTTATTTGATTTTGTCTCTTCTTTTAGATAGTACACTCTGTCTACTGTCTTTGGGTTCAAGCTCTGGGTAAGAAATGAGAAAGGAATGTTTTTTTATGAACACAGGCTTTTCATGTATCCAGAAGAAGTGTTAATTCATTTTTACATGTCTACTGCATAACCTGTTTTCAAACAATAGTGTGTACAAAAAGAAAAACATCTTTAAAACCAAATCGGTGGGGTTGCGTTTTCTGTGCTTATGTGAATTAATTGATAAAGAGGGGAAGTCACAGGGAAGCACCCAGTGTGTCAAAAGCGGTAAATTTCTTTTACCACATGTGGTTAAGTTGGAGGTAAAGTTTGGGCATTAGCTAGCAAGTTAGAAAACGTATGATGCATGTGTGGCTTGTTAATCATTGCACATAATAAAGAGTGTATTATGAACAATCCATCAAAGACGGTAGTCCAGTTTCGTAAATAAGTGACTGGAACAACAGCTAGTGCTGTCTTGTCCCTGGAAGTGTAAAGTCCGCTATCTGGCCCTTACAGTCAACCCTAAACAGAATACAGAAATAAGGCGGGAATCTTGTCACATCATATAGGGCATTACTATAAATACGCTGTGCTACCACGTTACCACTATTTTACCATGATACTAAATACCACCCGTTATGTAATAGCCCTCTGACAAAAACCCCTAAAAAGGTGGGAACCGTGGAGTGTGGTCACGTGTGGGAGCAGTGAGGTGGGGCTGCTCAGAGCATGAGTGACAGTTGCGGTGTCACTCAGAAGGTTGGAGGGAACAGCGAAGTGGGGCTGTTCGCAGTGTGAGTGGCGTTTGTGGTGCCACTCTGACACACTGGATGAAGCAGGAGGCGTGGTCTCTCAGAGAGATGCAGAATTATTAAGTACAAGAGAAGTATTGTTGGGGAAGGGTTAAAGGCCTGCGCTTAAGGCTCTCTCTATTATTCATGGCTGGCCCTGTCCGGGCATGGCCGCCGTGGCGGCGGCACTCTAGCTCATTCAACCGCTACCTCCTTGTCCCCATGCAGGATTGAGTGACTTTAACCATTGTTTTCATCTCACCGCTTCACTAGCCTCACCACTTTGGCTACTTGGGTACGGTCTTGCCTCCCATATTCAGGTCTGATGCCCTCCAGCCCCTCTTCACGCTCCATGCTTTTTGGCTTTGCCTGTCTGTGTCCTGCCTACTACCTCGTAGTTCTTGACTCGCCTACAACCTCCTTGTACAGTGAATTTTGTATCAACTTAGCTCCATTGCAGCTTGACTTTATCGCTCAGCTGGTCTGTGCATGCGATATTCATTGCACTGTACTCATGTTACCTGGCTACCAGTCCCACAGATCACAAGGTGCCTTCCATCTGTGGGTACGACGTCCTTTCGTCGCAAGATGTTTTTTCACTGGGTTTTTTAGCGCAAATTTTTTTCCGAAAAAATCCATCAAATTTTTTAGAAAATGGCGGGTTGGGGGGGGGAGGTTAAAAAAACCCACGAAAAACATCCCGCAATGAAATGACATGGAACCCATCTGTGCACACGTTTTTTATTCCCCATTGACTAACTGCTGTACTTGCTGTTATTCGGGATTTTGCATCATCCTTCTGATCCACTTTATTGATGTGGCCCCTGTACCGATGCTGTGTCAGTCCAACGTTTCACTTTACCAACTTTGCTGTACTCTTACTTTAACCATTTACTCTGTGTGGTGTACTGTCGTGTCTCAGTACGGCCTGTGTTGTACCTGTTTTTTGCAATTAATGTACCCTCCATTCCTCCCCCTCATGCACCTCCCTTTCTCCCCTATCCGCTCTTCCATGTTGCAGCACTTGCATGACCCGAATCACCTTGAGCTAATAGGGATGTTTTTCGTCTGTCCTCTCGCTCCCTCACCTTTATGCACTCCCCATCCTCTCCCCTGTTCTTAGGCCATAGCACTTGCACGTTCAGAATGCCTCAAAACCTAGTAGGGATGTCCTGTCTTTGTTTTTACTTCTTCATACCTGTTCCCCCCCCCATTTTTTTGATGCACATTAAAACGCAATTGTGCTGTATAGTGCGCATAACAAATAACCAATAAATGAATACAATAAGGCAGCGAAAGGGAGGTTAAAGAGGGTAAGTGAGGATTGAAATCAAATATGGTAAGTATTTGTAAGTTAAACCGAGATGTATTATCATGGGAGACACTCCCATTATTCACCTTTTTAAAGCATTACCCGGGTATAAGGACAAACCCCTTCAAAACCAAATGCAGTGGGTGCGGGACACTGTGGGCAAAATGTTTTTGACTTGGCCATAGGAAGGCACTCACTCGAAGTCAGTACCGCAACACACGTGTACATATCTATGCAATTGACTAGCCATTCTGAAACTGTGGAAAATGTATGGGGAAGAGATGGAGGAGCCAGAAATAATGGATGTGAAATCAGCATGACAAAGGGGGTATGCTACCCACGGCTCCTCCTCCTCAACAGAGCAATGATCCGTCCTCGAAAGCACAGGGATTATATCCATTAAGAGCACTGAAAGCAGCGGCGGGGTACACTAATCCCACACATAAGCCCCACTGCGTACACTAGTGAAGACATAAGTGGACAAAAAATAATTAAAGAAAGACAAGTGTCCACACAAGTAGAATATGACGAGCGCCGCGATCTACAAGAAAAATTGATAGAAGCTAAGCAGGAAATTCAGAGAGAGAGAGGGAGGCAGAGCAACAAGAATGCAATGGCGATTGTACCGAATGAATGGGTAGTAGGACAGATAATGCTCAAATTAGATGGAAAGGGCACAGATGATTTTAAAGAAAGGGACAGGGAAGTTAGAGAAAGGCAGGAGAAAGAAGAGGAGAAAAAGGAACATGAGGAGAGAGGAAGAGAGCGGAAAAGAAGAGAGAGAAAGAAAGAAGGTACGAAGAAGAACAAGAGAGAAAAGAAGCGAGAGGCAGACAGGGAAAGGGAGAAGAGAGGAAAAGAATAAAAAGAAAGGGAGTGACAACGATGCAGAAAAGGAAAGAGAAAGGCAAAAGGAGGAAGAGAGGCACAGAGCGAGACAACGAGATATGGAAAGAAGCAGGGAAAGGCAACAAAAAGAAGTTGATATTATTAGGGGACGTAAGCTCCCAGACAAAGAGACACGAAGCAAGAACAGAGAAAGAAAGAGGAGCTTAGAGAGACGCCGCAAGAAAGTGGATGATATATTTAAAAAGCACACTTTTCCAGATGAAGGAGTGGAAGGGGGCATACGAAGGAGGAATGGCAATCTGTACAGTAGCAGGAGGGATGACAGCAGTGACATGAAGGGGAGGAGGGTCTCTGCAGGATGAAGGAAGTAATGTATTGGAGGAGGTGAGTGGAACATATAAGACGAGTCCCCTTGGGAGATTAGATTTTGAAGACAGAGAAGATGATGAAGGTGATGACAATGATGACACTATGTTAGAAGATAAAGAGTGAGGAAAGTGGAGAAGAGGAGGCCGATCAAGCCCCATTTACAAACTTGAGGGTAGGGAAAGAGATAGCGTGGTGAGATTTGGAAGAACCAGAGCTGCTGAATATCCCAGATGCCCACAAATGCAATCAAACAGTTTGGAGTAGAGAACACTGTGCGTGAATAGAATGAGGAATTTACCAGGACAGAAGAGGATTAGTATGACAGACGCAGTGACAAAGACAAAGGGTGCGGCTGCACTCGGACAGGGTAATGGGTTCACAGAGTTCCACTTATTAGATAAAGGGGGAGGATTGCCACATGATATCCCAAGACCACAAATGGACAAAAATAAGTTAATTTGTAAATTGCCTTCACTTACATCAGGGGTGGATAAATGGATCTATGAATTAGAGAGAATGACAGCTGGGATGACCGTAGCAGTAGGTGACATAAAAAGCCTTCTTGCTGCCATATTAGGGGAGCAATCAGATGACATCTGTAAGCGGGTGGGATATCCTGGGGTGACTGCACAAAATACTAACCGAGGCTATGACGGAGCACCTTTTAATAATTGTCAAGCTGACATATGGAGAGTACTCAAGGTTCAATACCCAGACTCATCAGACACAAGAGCAATTATGACTCGTAAAATGAGAGCGGATGAAGAGCTGGCGGCTTATGTTCATGATATTCAGGAAAAATGGCGGTTAGAAAGTAGAGAACCATGGGACAACACAATAACTAGTTTTCATAACATTTTATGCCAGGGACTTCCTGATGAAGTGCAAAGACAATTGAGGGCGATAGTGGGATGGAAGTGAAGCAATGGGCATAGATATAACGGACAACTGTTCATCATTGTCAGTTAAAACAAGAGAAAGACAGAAAGAAAATTGAGGAAAGGAGATTGACAAAGCAAGGCTAGTTTTGAAGAAATTGTCGAAATTCTCAGAGGAAGGAGCAGTATTGACAAATGGAGGAGTACATTTTTAATACACAAGGGACACTGAAGGTACAGCCAGCAGCAAACAGGAACTTTGCAGGAAGGGGAGGGCATCATTATTGTCCATGTGGGCGAGGGTTTGCACCCAGAGGCGGAGGGTTCAGATTTCAAGCTCCACAAAGAGGAGGGTTTAATGGGGAGGGCAACCTAGCTTTGGAAGATGGACACAGCAATGTTGGACATGTGGGAAGATGGGGCACATTTAACTTGTTTGTAGAAGCAGCGGTGGGATGCAACAGAACTGGCAAGCAGCAGATCCAAGATGGGGGACAGCATACACCCCTGCAGAGCCACCTGAATATTATGCCCAAGATCACACAGAGTATCAAGCACAAGCGCCACAAATACAGAAAACGCAACAGGGGATGCCACCCCAAACACAGCAGGCTGCAATGTAGATACAGCAAACACCAATGCAGACATAGGCACAAGCACAACAGAATGCAGTGACACCGTGGAACACAAGCATATTGCCACAGGCACCTACACCTAGAATATGGGGTATGCTAGTAGTGGGACAGAACCCTTTCACTGCACAGGACTGGACATGTATCCACACTAAGAAAGCCTACAGAAAGATTTTATGTGTTCCATCCTATAGGTTACACCAGACCCACAAAAGGAACCGAGGGTTGGGGTGACAATAGGTGACAACACATTTTCCTTCTTAGTAGATATGGGGCGACTTGATCTTGTGTTAAAGGAGGAAGGTTCCCAATGTCAGGCATTGCCATTAACGCACAAGGATTTTCTGGGGCGACAAATGCGGTTCCTTTTACAGATGCTTTACCCATTACCATAGGAGAGCATGACATGTCCATGCCATTATTATATTCCCGCAAGACACCATTAAAGGTATTGGGGAGAGACTTGAAACATGACAATATCATTTACTGACCAGGAGATAATATGTTCCAAGCCAGGGATTCATTATGTGAATACACCGGAATTCATAACAGCAATTTATGGTCAGGAAGCAGAAAGAGGAGTGCCATTAAACCCAGAAGTAGTCTTTTACGTGGTACACATATTGTTAGCAGGGCTTCCAAGAATACAGGACAGACTATTGTGGTTATCCTCAGAATTTTTGTTTTGACCAGAAGTACCCACAGACCTGGAGGAAGGGCAGATAATTACAATTGAGTTAAAAGCAGCAATAGTGAGTGAAGACAGAGTAATTTTATATGGAGTGGATGAGGAAAGGGCAAACTGGAGAACAGTGATAGCTCTTGATGAGGGAAATCGATTTACTGACTTAATAGATGAAAGCTTGTTTTCAGATGATGACTCAGATGAAAGAATTATGCTTAATATAACATCTTACATATCAGTTAAAAACTGAAAAAAAGGGAGAGACCTCAGAGAATGTCACTAGTAAACAAGGTAACGTCCTTTCTACAGGAAGATTTGGCATACATACCAAGCACATAGTGGCCCAGCAGTCCATATGACGTTGGTCTATTAAGGAGTGGGTAGTCAAAATTAAATTTAAACAAGGAGCAGGACATTATCCCATGTCAAAAGAAGCTAACAAGGGTCTCTATGACACTATTGCCGCCTTAGTGCGACAAGGAATATTTGTGCCTTCAGAATCCAAATGTAGCACGGCGGTGTACCCTGTGAAAAAAGCAACGGGGGTTGTGGAGATGTATTCAGGACTTTCACCCCCTGAACAACATTGGTGAGGCAGAGTTCCCATTAGTTCCAAACTCAGTCACAATATTAACAACATTAAACTAAAACATATGTGGTTAACCCCATGGGTATTGTGAATCCCCCTCTGTCTTTAACTGAGTGCTGCAGATGGACTTGGGAAATGTACAACTTGAGAGCACAGTAATATAATATGTAGATGACATTTTAATGTGCAGCAACACCAAGGAGGAGTGCAGGAGAGACTCAGTAATGCTGATGACAATATTGGCCAAGAAAGGGTACCAAGTTGACAAAGAGAAAATGCAATATTGCCGGGAAGAAGTACTATATATAGGCTAGCTATTATGAAAAGGAAGGAAGGAAGATGACACCTGAAAGAGCAGAGCAATCATGAAGACACCCAAACCGGAGACAGTGAAAGGGTTACAGCAATTTCTAGGCCTTAGTAATTATTGCAGGGCGAGGGTTTTTGACTATAGTACATAGGTAAGGCCACTTTCATAAGTGCTGTAGCCTGGCCAGACTGGATGATGGTCTCCGTTGATGAAATGAAGCTAGTAATTAGCACAGCTCCCGCGTTAGGGATCCCTGATTACAGCAAATTATTTTTATTCTCCCATTCAAATGTAGTGATGATGGCTGTCCTCGCACAGAAAACTACCATGGGACATAAACCATTAGCATTCTACAGTGGAATTTTAGATCCAATCGTGAGAGGACATTATCCCTGTGAGCAAGCATTGTCGGCAGCAGCCTTTACAGTTGAGAAATCAGCTAGTATAAGTATGGGATTCACAGTTACATTATACCTTGAGCATGCCATACTGCCATACTTGAAAAGCCCAAAAGCACAATTAGCACACAGAGAGCCTCCAGTTATGAAGTAATTCTATCCAACCCATCGATTAAAATTGGCAGGTGCTGAGTCGTAAATCCAGCCAGATTTATAGCAGAACCAGTAAAGGAAGGAGATAACACGTGTATGATTGCACTATACGGAATACTATAATGAAATACCACATGTCAAAGAAAATGTCCTAGGAGGGGTGATAATTCTCTTCATTGACGGGTCATCTTCAATAGAACAGAGCACTGGCGAAAGGCACAGTGGGACAGCAGTAGTGAAAGTAAAAGAGAATGACAGCTTTGAGACAGTAACAAATGTGAGATTGCCAGCGCATTTCTTAGCACAAGCGGCAGAATTGGTAGAGCTGATTTTGGCACTCGAAGAGCATGGAGAAGAAGCAATGTTGTATTCTGACTCCGCCTGCATAATGTCAACAGTACATGCAGGACTGTCACGTTGGAAGCGGAGGGGTTTTCTATGGGCAGACGGAACACCAGTGCAGCCTGAGCCGCTATTGGAAAGGATCATAGATGCACTTCAACTCCCATTGGCCATCGCCGTGGTGAAGCACATACCGCACACCAGAAGTGCGGATTTGATATTCTTGGGGCAACAAGGTTGCTGATCTTGAAGCAAAAAGAGCAACATATTTTCCCAAAATATCTGATATTGCGACTGCACCGAACAAATACACACGTGCACGCAATATGGCGATAAATGAGGGTTTCAATACGCAACCCATAGCACAAATAACTGAACTGCGGGGAAGAGCACCACCAGAAGAGCAAGAGTTATGGAAACAAAGAGGGTGCTTATTGTCCCACACATATGCAACATGGCAGCAGGACAGCACCAGGAAACCAGTCATGCCCCTTAGGCTGCTTGCAGTAGCACTAGACCAATTGCATTACCTGGCACACACATGAAGAGAGTGTCTTGCAGTACTGATTTTGGAGAATTGATTTGTTCCAGTTTTGGAAGAACATGCCGTTGACTTTATTTTACAATTGTTTAACGTGCCAGATGTTTACTGCTGGACGTACTCTGAACAGTGAGAGTAGCAATACCCAGCCCTACTAGACCATTTCAGCATTTGCATATCGACAATGTAGATATGCTCCAAATTTGTAACGGCCACAAGTACATGCTAGTAGTCCTATGTCCCTTTTCCCAATGGATTGAAGCAGGTGCATGCACACATCCAGATGCTACATGTGCAGCGAAAGTTCCTCAAGATGGGAGTGTGCGAAGCACTCTGGCCTGACAATGGACCACATGTTGTAAATGAGGTATTTGAGCACATCACTATCCTGTTCGATATTGAGAATACATCGTCAGCTTACCACCCACAAGCAAACAGAATTTGCGTGTGTCTCAACGGCCACCTAAAGGAACGAAATGCCATACTAAAAGAAACACTGAAAAAAGGGTGGCTCCATTGACTTCCTTTAGCCCCATTTGCATTACGCAAACAGCCCGGCTTTGACCATCTCCTGACCCCACATAAGCTGGTGACAGGACGCCAGATGCACACACCCCTTGCTCCTCCCACTTGAGCTCACATTGATGGAGAGAATACTGCCACTGTGTGTCATGATCTCTGCTTCCAAAAGATCAGGACTTGCCCGACTCCCTTGGAAGCAGACCCATAACCCGGGTTCCGAGTGCCAGCCAGTCCCAATTGGGACCTTTTGGACCCTGTCCTGGCGCCAGTGGCACCAGGCTCATAAAGATGCCCAGTCCCAGCGCTGGAAGCGCCGGGCTCATAATGCTTGTGTGGACTTACCTGCAGCAGACCATGCTGCTTACTTACCTGCCAGTTGAACCCCTGATCCTCTACTGTTTGGGACTACTTTTCCTGTTGGGTGGGGCAGGAGCCACTCCCTAGGTTCAGAACACTGGAACTCTTCTGCAAAGCAGGAACTCTTTTCTTACCTAGGCGTGGCTGTGGAAGGAGACACCTAAGCACTACAGGAGGCTATTTAAACCACACCCGATGGATGAATCTTGCTTTGCGTTACTCTGCATTCTCTGCAGCAGAACGCTCATTGTGTCTTCTGCTTCTGATCCTGGGCCTAAGGGAACAAAGGCTTACCATCCTGGAATCCAGTCTTCAGCAGCACCTGTAAAGACAAAGAAAGAACAGGTTAGCACTACGGTCTTTAGTGGCAGCTCATCTCTTACCTGGTCCATCGGCTGTCACCAACGCCTCGCGCTGCATTCCGGCATCTGAAAGACAAAGGCTTACCTACTCTTCGCATGCTCCGAAGGTCTTCGCACTGCATTCCGGCATCTGAAAGACAAAAGCTTACCAGCTCTTCGCACGCTCCGGAGGCCTTCGGCGCTGCATCCCGCATCTGAAAGACAAAAGAAGGTGCGTTTAAAGACATTGGGCAACTTTATTACTCACGTGCCATTACTCCTACCCACGCCGAATCCAGTGGGTATTCCAGCACCCTTCAGCTTCTCTAAAGCTCCGAACTTGTACCTGCAAGATAAAAGGGACATTTTGTGCGCATCGTGAAGCAGGCTACAAGCGCTTACTTACGTGCTTCCAGGCGCTTCTATTCCTCACGCTGGTTCGATCCTCAACTCTCATCAGCCCGCCATCCGCCATCGCCGGAACCCTGCAAAACAAGAGATATCATTAGAAAAGACTTTTAAGACATTTGAAGTGCCCAGAACTTACCGTTCGTGCAGTTAACGACGGACAGCAGTCTTCTGAGGTCAAGAGGCCTGCACCCTTACCCAGTGAAGAAACTGGTTACGGCACCCTGCCCCGAGGCAGATGGAGAGCTCGGCGTTCACTTACCTAAGGTGAGGGTGTTAACCTTTGGGGTTCTACAGGAGAAGAGAAAGGGAAGAGGAGAGAGGCACCCAATAACCCCAGTTCATTAATCCCATATTTTCTATCTGCAGACATCTTACTCTTCGAGTCAGACATACAGTGCACAGAGGTCCAGCCCAAAGAGCCCACCGTGTGTTACACATCACCTTTGAAGATACGGCATTCACCCAGTCAAGACCGGCGCCTCTGCGGGAATCAGGTGAGCGTTACAGAACGCAAAGCCGATCGCAAAACTCCCACCCAGGCGCTATGGAAACCTCGGATACCGACCAGCTAGCCCAGTTACTTGGGGAACTAAGAGCAGAAGTGCATGCAGCCCGTCAGGAAACGAATGCTCTAAGAAGGGAACTGATTATTTCCAAGGAGCGAACAGACGATCTCGCTAGACAATTGCTACAGTCACAAGCCGGACAAACTCCGTTACCCGCATCAGGGGCAAATCTTCCTTCAACATCCTCTACGAACCCAGTGCAGATCAACCTACCTGGGAATGTACCTCTGGCTCCGCCCAAACGATTTTCTGGTGACCCAAAGAGGTTTGCAGTATTTATTCATCAGTGCCGGTTGCACTTCTTATGCCGGCCAGCAACCTTTCCAACTGATCAAGCTAAGGTAGCTTTCGTGCTTTCGTACCTTAGTGGCAATGCGGCAGACTGGTCGATCCCTCTAGTTAATCAAGATGATCCGGTTCTCCATGATTTTCAAGCTTTTCAGCTCAGTATGGAAAAACTGTTTGCAAGACATTCACAGGGGCAGGCCTTGGACAATGAGCTCCTTTCATTGCGACAGGGTAATCAAGACCTTTTGGCTTATATTGCGTCTTTCAACAGACTGATAGTGGAAACTCGATGGCCTGAGGACAAAAGGATTACGCTGTTTTATAGAGGTCTACGTGGAGAGCTCAAAGATGTGTTAGCCCAAGTAGTGAATCCCCGCAAGACTGTTCGGACTATATTGACTTAGTCGTTCAAATTGACCACAGACTGCAGAACAGGAAGGCCGATCGTTCCAAGTTTGATGCTCGAGTATTTTCCAAACCACCAACTCCTACCAAAGGAGTAGACTCCGGGGAACCCATGCAAATAGGGGGCCTGAAAGGACCACTAACACAAAAGGAGCGGGAAAGGAGAAAACAGCTGCAATTATGCCTCTATTGCGGAAACTCGGGGCACTTTCTTCGAGACTGTCCGGTGAAACCAGCCAAGAAGGCAGTAGGAGCTGCAGTTACCAGGGTCACAAACTCTGAGCAGGGAAACGACCTCGCCCGACAAGAATAGAGGTCCTCTTGCCGAGCGTTAAAACCAGTTCCGTGACCTCGCATTTCGTGATACCTATGGTCCTCATTAGCCCTGAACATCCGGATCGATTACATGCGATTGAAGCTTACGTCGACAGCGGTGCCATCGGCAATTATGTGGATCATGAAATGGTTTTGAGGATGAATCTGACTCTTTGTCCAAAGGCTGTAAAGGACGTCATTACTACGGTGGATGGTACGGAGATAGCCTCCGGACCAGTAACGCATACCACCCAAGAAGTGACGTTAGTAAGTCAAGATGGACACCATGAGAAGATCGTGTTCGATGTGATCAAGGCCCCTCAGTTCCAGATTATTCTAGGAATTCCTTGGTTAGAGAAGCACAATCCTCAGATCGATTGGCGAGCAAGAACGGTTCAGTTTCCAGAATGTGTCTCTACTTGTCACCCTCGACCTGGTGTTGCACTGGCAGCAATTTCCTCGGAGGCTCCTCAGTTACCTCCTGAATACCTAGAATTCCAAGATGTTTTCCGGAAGGATCAGGCTAACTCTCTACCTCCTCATAGGTCTTATGACTGCCAGATAGACCTGATACCTGGATCTACTCCTCCTTGTAGTAGAATTTATGCCCTCACCGAGCCTGAGAATCTTCACCTCCGACAATACCTGGATCAATACCTAGCGAATGGGTTTATTCGTCCTTCCAAGTCCCCTGCTTCCTCAGCTTTGTTCTTCGTTCCAAAAAAAGAAGGGGACCTTAGAACTTGTATAGATTATCGCGCCCTGAACCAGATCACTGTTAAGAATAGATATCCGTTACCTTTGATCCCTGAACTCCTGGACCAAGTCAGAAAAGCATGCATATATACAAAGCTGGATCTTAGAGGAGCCTACCACTTGGTACGAGTAAAAGAGGGCGATGAATGGAAGACGGCCTTCCGCACCAAGTATGGGCTATTTGAATATCAGGTCATGCCCTTTGGACTTTGCAATGCCCCGGCCGCCTTTCAATATTTTATGAACGATGTCCTCAGAGAACTCATAGATGTGTGTGTTGTTGTTTACATTGACAACATCCTCGTTTATTCTTCATCGGAAACTGAACATCGGAAACACGTGAAAATGGTCCTCGAGAGATTGCGTCAACACAAACTTTTCGCTAAGTTGGAAAAATGTGTTTTCAACGTGACTGAAGTTGAATTCTTGGGATTCATATTATCACCTAGCGGAGTGCGTATGGATTCAAAGAAGGTCGATGCAATTCTCAAATGGCCATCGCCATCCTCCGTAAAAGGTGTTCAAAGCATGTTAGGCTTCGCTAACTTTTACCGCAGGTTTATCCCCGAATTCTCTCGAATAGTCCAGCCCATCACCGCCTTGTTAAAGAAAAACAAACGTTTTGAATGGTCTACCGAGGCGGAACAAGCTTTCCAGAATTTGAAGACTAGATTTATCTCTGCACCGATCTTAAAACATCCTCGGCCAGAACTCCCCTACATCGTTGAAACTGATGCTTCGAGCCTTGCCATGGGGGCAGTTCTATCACAAAAGGACCCAGTAACCAATCAGTTGCATCCCGTGGCATTTTGGTCCCGCAAATTCTCGCCTCCTGAAATCATTTACACTATTACTGATAAGGAACTTCTAGCTATCAAGTCCGCCTTTAAGGCTTGGCGGCATTATCTACTGGGGGCCCGACACACCGTTACTGTGATTACAGATCACCGAAACCTGCAATATTTGAAAACCGCAAAAGCTCAATCCTCTAGGCAACTCCGTTGGGCACTATTCTTTGCCGAGTTTGACTTCATAATTACCTATCGACCTGGTACAAAAAACGGTAAAGCTGATGCCCTTTCTCGGATGGGAGTGGAAGAACATTTGATCAATCCTAAACCTGTACCTATCATTCCCGAACAAAGAATTCTAGGTGTAATCGCCACACAATCCATAGAGGAAGTTAAGGATAAAGCCAGGCTACTGGTAACTCCAGTAGACATACAGAATTGGCATCTGCAGGGAAAGGACTTTACGGTGAAGGACAACCTATTATATTTCCAAGAACGGTTATACCTGCCCAGCACAGATTTACAGAAAAAGGTAATCTCTTGTTATCACGATTCTTTAATGGAAGGACATCCCGGTATGACCAAGACCTCGGAAAAGATCAAGCGCTACTTCTGGTGGCCGTCTTGGAAAAAAGATATCAGAGACTTTATAATGTCCTGTGGAGTATGCGCCCAAAACAAGAGTCAAAAGGAAAAACCAGCCGGCCTCTTACGCCCTATTGACATCCCGCCTCGCCCTTGGCATACGCTTTCTATGGACTTCATCACCGATCTACCTCCATGCTCCGGATACAATACGATCCTAGTAATCGTGGACCTATTCTCCAAGATGGCGCATTTCATTCCACTCAAAGGCTTACCAACAGCAGCAACTCTGGCCTGAGAATTTCTCGAAAACATCGTCCGACTGCACGGTTTTCCTTCAGTTCTAATTTCGGATCGAGGTAGTCAATTTATTTCTCATTTTTGGCGAAGTTGCTGTCGGTCGGTCCAAAATTGATGTGAGACTTTCGACCAGTCACCACCCTCAAACCGACGGACAAACTGAGAGGACCAATCAAACTCTGGAACAGTATTTGCGCTGCATGCTACAACAAACTGAAAAAACTTGGAAAGATATCCTTTGGATAGCCGAATATGCCTACAATAACTCTGTCCACTCGGGAACTGGGAAGACCCCGTTTTTTCTTTTATACGGTAGTCACCCTCGAACCTCGGAGTTGGATCCACTCCAAGATCTTGGAACACCAGCAGTAGACCACCTGCATTCTACAATCACCCAAGCCTTTAAGGAAGCCGTTTCTCACCTTCAAAGGGCTAAAGAACAATACAAGAAAGGAGCAGACCAACATCGGAAGGAAGCCCCCCAATATCAAGTAGGAGATCAAGTCTGGTTATCCACCAAATATCTACCTCTAAAAGGACCACGCACATTCAACCCAAGATACCTTGGTCCCTATTCCATCACTACCATAGTAAATCCAGTAGCGGTCAAGTTGGACTTGCCCCCTCACATGAAGATACATCCGGTCTTCCACGTCTCTCTATTAAAACCCGTGCAACCTCAAACCCGACTAACTACATCTCCAAAACCTATTCTAGTTGATGGAGAACTCGAGTTTGAAGTCAAAAGCATCCTGGATTCCAAGATCTCCAAATCTAAACTATTTTACCTGATTGACTGGAAAGGCTACGGTCCCCAAGAAAGATCCTGGGAACCTGCAGAATATGTCCATGCGCCTCGTCTAATCAAAAGATTTCATCGAACATTTCCTAACAAGCCCAAACCCCCGGAGAAGCCCGGTTTGGGAGGGGCCTTGAGGGGGGGTGCTGTCATGATCTCTGCTTCCAAAAGATCAGGACTTGCCCGACTCCCTTGGAAGCAGACCCATAACCCCGGTTCCGAGTGCCAGCCAGTCCCAATTGGGACCTTTTGGACCCTGTCCTGGCGCCAGTGGCACCAGGCTCATAAAGATGCCCAGTCCCAGCGCTGGAAGCGCCGGGCTCATAATGCTTGGGTGGACTTACCTGCAGCAGACCATGCTGCTTACTTACCTGCCAGTTGAACCCCTGATCCTCTTCTGTTTGGGACTACTTTTCCTGTTGGGTGGGGCAGGAGCCTCTCCCTAGGTTCAGAACACTGGAACTCTTCTGGAAAGCAGGAACTCTTTTCTTACCTAGGCGTGGCTGTGGAAGGAGACACCTAAGCACTACAGGAGGCTATTTAAACCACACCCGATGGATGAATCTTGCTTTGCGTTATTCTGCATTCTCTGCAGCAGAACGCTCATCGTGTCTTCTGCTTCTGATCCTGGGCCTAAGGGAACAAAGGCTTACCATCCTGGAATCCAGTCTTCAGCAGCACCTGTAAAGACAAAGAAAGAACAGGTTAGCACTACGGTCTTTAGTGGCAGCCCATCTCTTACCTGGTCCATCGGCTGTCACCAACGCCTCGCGCTGCATTCCGGCATCTGAAAGACAAAGGCTTACCTACTCTTCGCATGCTCCGGAGGTCTTCGCACTGCATTCCGGCATCTGAAAGACAAAAGCTTACCAGCTCTTCGCACGCTCCGGAGGCCTTCGGCGCTGCATCCCGCATCTGAAAGACAAAAGAAGGTGCGTTTAAAGACATTGGGCAACTTTATTACTCACGTGCCATTACTCCTTCCCACGCCGAATCCAGTGGGTATTCCAGCACCCTTCAGCTTCTCTAAAGCTCCGAACTTGTACCTGCAAGATAAAAGGGACATTTTGTGCGCATCGTGAAGCAGGCTACAAGCGCTTACTTACGTGCTTCCAGGCGCTTCTATTCCTCACGCTGGTTCGATCCTCAACTCTCATCAGCCCACCATCCGCCATCGCCGGGACCCTGCAAAACAAGAGATATCATTACAAAAGACTTTTAAGACATTTGAAGTGCCCAGAACTTACCGTTCGTGCAGTTAACGACGGACAGCAGTCTTCTGAGGTCAAGAGGCCTGCACCCTTACCCAGTGAAGAAACTGGTTACGGCACCCTGCCCCGAGGCAGATGGAGAGCTCGGCGTTCACTTACCTAAGGTGAGGGTGTTAACCTTTGGGGTTCTACAGGAGAAGAGAAAGGGAAGAGGAGAGAGGCACCCAATAACCCCAGTTCATTAATCCCATATTTTCTATCTGCAGACATCTTACTCTTCGAGTCAGACATACAGTGCACAGAGGTCCAGCCCAAAGAGCCCACTGTGTGTTACACATCACCTTTGAAGATACGGCATTCACCCAGTCAAGACCGGCGCCTCTGCGGGAATCAGGTGAGCGTTACACTGTGTTAGGGAAAGAAATGCACAATTTGACAGCTATGACGGGATCTCTTAAATCTATGTCTCGACAGGTAGGAAGGCGGCAGAGGGCTTCGTAGAAGACTGATAAAGCAAATTAACAAGTTGATCCAGATTTGCTAATGACAACACTATTATTGTTTCCAGGGGATAAGGTACTGTGCAGAAATTGTACACAATGTTGGCACACGCCCCGTTTCGAAGGACCGTCTATCGTGGAGGCAGTTACAGAAACTGCAGTAAAAGTTCAAGGAAGGTGTGCCTGGTTGTACTTCGGTGACGTCAAACTCTACAAAGGAAAGACCCCCTGTCCACCAACATTGAGCATGAAGATGAAGAGGATGTGCGAGGAGTCCAAACGAGATGAATGACAAGGACCAATAAACAGAAGGATAAAAAAACATTGTTTTTCTATAGCTATACAGACAAGTCGGTTCAACATTCCTTTAACAAAGCTTACAGCTGTTTCCCATAGCAATCATATTTTTCTTGGTTTTATCATTTTTTAGGAACACTTATCTCTTCTTGGGAGTCTGGAACGTCTGTTTTGCCATAGTAATATTAACTTAAAAGCTTATATTGTTCTAGAAAGGAATTTTCTCTCAATCTTAACAAGGTTTTTAAGGTGAACACTTCTTTCCTAACAAACAAAAGAAATATGTGTGCCTTCAATGAGATGAGATTTAGTCTTTTAGCGACTGGAAGGCTAATAACCATACACATTTTCAAAAGAGAGACACTGTAACTATGCTGATAGGAGCAGTTTATTCCTCCTTTGTGTGTCTGAATTTTCATTACTGGTTTGTAGTACAACACTATAGCATCTATGGTCTGATAAGGCCATCATTTCTGTTTTTCGTGATGCCAAAACCAGTACAATACCTATAGTAATGCCAGATGAACAAACTCCTGAGTCATATTCTAGAAATAGCATCCCAGAGAGGAGAGTAAAAATAAGCATGCTTGAGGATCAACGCTTTATGGTACAACATGTTAAAAATATCGCCCATGTCTCCAATAATACGTGGTACTGCCAGATGAGCTGAGTGGGAAGAGAAACGTCAGATGAGAGCTGTTTTGTGTGTTCCCTCATATCCTATGCCAGGAGTGCCTTCAGAGTATTCATACCCACTGAAGTACCTGCACACGTAGCACACTGCCTGACACATATTGCAACGTGTATAACAAGGGGGCAATTGCAGGGCAGAAGGGCCTCCATGCACTGGGTAATAAAAGAAGATTCCCCGCATGTGGATCATTTATAAAAGAAGTGTCAATAATGAGCAATGTTAAAAAACAACATGAGGTATTACATTATATATTATCAGGCCCGAGAAGAGGGGAACTAATAACAGAAGGTCACAATTTTTTGAAATGCATTGACAAACAAGGAAGATACATTTCTGAATGTTGGGTAGGGGGCCAGTTAAAATAGGACAGATATTTACTGCAGAAAGCTGGGCCGCCGGACTGATTGGTTGTAAGGTAGAGGTGCTTATAGAGCAAGCGTGAGTGATTGTCCAAACGGTAAACAAGGAGCACCTCAAAGAATGGACTAAATAAAATAAAATGCTAACATGGGTAGGGGATGAAGCAGATGCACTACACGTTCTTTCCTTGACAAATGCGTCTCTATGCATAAGAAATACGGGTGCAGTAAAAGTAGGGGAAAATAAAGGGTGCAAAAACATGTACAATTTGCCCAGAATGAAGGTAGGCACAGCAGCATTAATTGACCATTATTGTGGCTATGTTTCTAATGCCAACATGCACCTCCCTCCAAATTCAGGAGGCACTTGCTCCTTCTTAGTAATAAGTGCACCCTCCCTAGTGGTGCCCCAGAGTGCATTGCAGACTGGTGATTTTCCCCAAATGAATGCACACCAATGAAATAACAGGCCCCTTATCCTTAAATGCACAAAAAGGATAAAAAGAATTTGGTAAAAGCAGCCGATGCGTATAAGTCCATACCAGAAGCACATAAATTGTTCAGTAAAATAGAGACGTTCTTTACATCCTTCTTCACTGCCGGTCTGCAAACACATGCAAATGCCAAGTGGTTGAAAATAACACGGTGTCAACTACTGCAGACGATAAATATTATGGTGAAAGGCCTTAGTTCCATAATGGAAGATCTGAGAGCAGTCAGGCTCATCACTCGCCAACATAGGAGGGTGGCGTGTGCGCATAAATTGGGCCATCTTGCTGCACATACACACTTGCCCACAATGAGGAAAATGGGACCCTGAAAGAGGCGATAGCCACCTTGAAGAAAGTGCACACAAAAATGGTGAAGGAAGTAGTCAATATTTCTGATGATGATTGGCTTAGTTACCTGTTCTCATGGATTCCCTCCTGGCTGGCTAATGTGTTTAAAGTAATAATGGCCATTTTAGTACTAGTACTACTTGCCTTCTGTATTCTAAGAGTTGCAATAAGCCAATGCAAAAAGACAGCCAAAAAGGCATTAGGGATGAAAATAGTAATAAACTTAGATACTTGCATACACAAGTATACCACAACAGATGACCTCCCCTGTGCCCAATCAATGGAGAGCCCTATCGCATACATACAGGCTACATGAGGGGGGTGACTAAGGTATGGATAGCTAAAGAACCCTATGTAGGGGAGAGAAGAAAAAAAGAGTGTGGTCGAGGACTCAACCAGAGGGGGGAATTTTGAGAGGCAGATGAATACCTCAGTCATAGCTTCTGCCCCTCCCCAGTTCAACATTACACAGGCGAGACACGTTACTCACTAAGACATGCAGATAGAGCAGGAGATGAACATAGTCTAAAGCTGAAGATGGCACGAGTAAAACAAACCAACATTGTAACAATACATGTGTATGCATTAGGTACAAAACAAATGTGCACTCAACATGAGGGATGCAAACACTAGCTAAAGTTTTCATTTATACATGAAGAATATTAACATGACATCCATGAGATATGAAGAATACCAGCATAAGAAATGTATACGCTGAATGCAACATGAACACGCTGCATGAGAGGCGTGACAAAGCTCTTTTTTACCTGCTTCATCACATCAGCTGTTTCGCGCTGAGCTTGCGCTCCCCACACGCTTCACTTGACCTTCCTGCAACATGCTGCTCTTTGCATCCTGGTAAAACACATGGCTTTTCAGCATTGATTGCCTTCTCTTGCACCTCAATATCAATTGGGCACTTTATAAGAATTTCTTCTGGCAATTTTCCATTGCGTGACTCACGCTGCTGAAATTGTATTGAGGCACGTGTTTTTTTAAACGTTCATTGTGCTTTTGATCTGTGCAAGTAGGTGCTTGGTGCTGTCTGTTTGAATTGCACCCATTATGTGCATGCTGCTGAAAAGATCAGGGTTTCATCTCTCGAACGGGCACCAGCCCTGCTGATTTCTCCCCTCCAAGATGGCCGCTCTCTTCACTACACTGTCTGTGTAGCCTGGGCCTGACCCACCACCATTGGCTTCCTGTCCTATTTCAGCCAATTGGTGGCACCGGGAGGCGGGAGCCGGCCCATTCACCAAAGGACCACAGTGAGGCCCTGGACTTCCTATTCTTCTTCAACTGCTTCAACACATCAGCTATTTCTCGCTGAGCTTGCGCTCCGCGCACGCTTCACTTGACCTTCCTGCAACATGCTGCTCTTTGCATCCAGGTAAAACACATGGCTTTTCAGCATGGATTGCCTTCTCTTGCACCTCAATATCAATTGCGCACTTTATAAGAATTTCTTCTGGCAATTTTCCATTGCGTGACTCACGCTGCCGAAATTGTGATGAGGCACATGTTTTTTTAAACGTTCATTGTCCTTTTGATCTGTGCAAGTAGGTGCTTGATGCGGTCTGTGTGAATTGCAGCCATTATGTGCGTGCTTCTGGAAAGATCAGGGTTTCATCTCTCTCACGGAAACCAGCCCTGCTGATTTCCCCCCTCCAAGATGGTCGCTCTCTTCACTACACTGTCTGTGTAGCCTGGGCCTGACCCACCACCATTAGCTTCCTGTCCTATTTCAGCCAATTGGAGGCACCGGTAGGCGGGAGCCAGCCCATTCATCAAAGGCCCACAGCTATGGCCCACAGCTATGGCCCACAGCTAAGGCCCACAGCTAAGGCCCACAGCTAAGGCCCACAGCTAAGGGCCCTGGGCTGCTCCTTGTCCGCGGCAGGGTCGGGGCGTGAGGTCTCCACGGACCCCTCTCAAGCACCTTGAGGATGGTGCTCTCACATTTTCCTTTAACACCGAACTATCGTGACACTATCACTTCTGCAATCATGGGTTAGTCATCCCTATCTCAACATTCTACACCCCTGACTTTTTCCACCTTAACCCCATCTCACCCTTGTTCCCACGCTTATTGCCTGTAACTGGACTGCGTTTAGTACCATTTGCTGCTATTTTGAATTTAGCTGTTTGTACCAACTGTTGCTATTTTAAAGTTAGCTGTTTGTACCATTTGCTGCTATTTTGAATTTAGCTGCTTGTACCATTTGCTGCCATTTTCAATTTAGCTGTTTGTACCATTTGCTGCTATTTTGAATGTAGCTGCTTGTACCATTTGCTGCTATTTTGAATTTAGCTGCTTGTACCATCTGTTGCTACTTTGAATTGTGCTGTTTGTACCATCTGTTACTACTTTGACTTTAGATGCTTGTACCATTTGCTGCTATTTTGAATGTAGCTGCTTGTACCATTTGCTGCTGTTTTGAATTTAGCTGTTACTGCCATTTGCTGCTATTTTAAAGTTAGCTGTTGGTACCACCTGTTGCTACTTTGAATTTAGCAGTTTGTACCGTATGTTGCTACTTTGAATTTAGCTGCTTGTACCATGTGCTTCTATTTTAAAGTTAGCTGTATGTACCACCTGTTGCTACTTTGAAATTAGCTGTTAGTAGCTTTTTGCTGCTTTTTTGAAGTTAGCAGTTTGTACCATTTGCTACTTTTTTTACCTTGGCTGTGCCCAGTGACTACCCTGTGCTACCCCATCCTGCCTTTCCCCCATCCTGTCTCCCCCACCCACCCTCCACTACTGTCTCTTTTATTCCCCCTCCTCCACGACACCTATGGTACTATCTGTCTCTCCTATTTTTTTCTAACTGTTTCTCCATTGACTATCCTACCCTTCTCACTAAGTCTGGTAGGAAGAAGTTCAAAAAGGATATCTTGGCCTCCAACCCTGGTCTCCCTATCGCTGACACCTAATCCAGCGCTTCCTCCAGACAGACCCTCACCGACATCCTCTTTGTTGTTCCTTCGCCGGACCTTTGGACTCCTCATATGGTCTCTGTGATCTCTCCCTCCTCTTCCTTCTCTTCCTCACCCATTAATGGTGGAACCCGGTGGGAGGCACTCCTGGACCCCTTCCACTCCTCTAAGGTAATCATTAATGTCTAGTTTAAGGGCACCGTCATGGTCCAAGGCCCTCAGGCCAACCTTCTCCTCTTTGATAGATGCTTCCCAGGCCTCATCAATTTCTTTTCTTCTCCTGCTGTCCCGTCTCTCCCTTCTTCAGCTTCCTTGCCTCCCCCCTCTGCATCCTCCTTGGCTACCTTGCCCTCTCCTCCCCCCCCCCCTCGGTCTCCTTATACACCTCCGCAGAGCATAGCTCTGATTTGTACCCCTCCCCAGAAGTCCTTCAAGGATGGCAACCTTCTCCATATTGAGACTCTCAACTCTCGCTCAGCTGTCAAACACACCTCTGACATCTGCTGCCTCCTGGAACAACTTGACCTCGATGTCCTCGGTCTCACCGAGACATGGTTCATGGCCAGCTCTGCCACGAGCTTTGGCACTCTCCTCCCTTATGGTTACAAGATCCTTTCCGCACCCAGATCCAACCATTCCAGAGGAGGAAAAGCCTTGATCTTCTCGGAGTGGATTCCTGCCTCTGTGATTCCTATGCAAGCCTAATCCTCTTTCAAATGCCTTGTCTGCAGGCTTTCTCTTTCTACTGGCCAGTGTACCCAATGAAAGGCTGGTCATGTTGATGTATTTTACGTCATTCGTGAAACGTAAAAGTTCAAAGCCCTTCTGGGATCAAGCCTATGAAGCCTTTCCTCTTCCTGGCTAGGATGAGGAGACGCATAGAATGTAGGAAGCACCATTTTCTGGGATAAATGAAAATCTTAAACAATTTTTGGCAAAAATGAAGGTTTAACCCCAAGGATAACCTTGTAATAAATAGTAAGTGAAGGCTTACTAGATAAGGCCTGCAACTCACTCACCCTACAGGCTGATGTCAACACAACTAACAGAATGGTTTTGAAAGTTAGTAGTCTTAGTGGACATGAATGGAGAGGCTCAAAGGTAGCACACATCAAAAATTTCAACACAAGATTGAGATCCGAAATCGGTACTTGAAAAGGTATAGGAGGAAACAATAAGATACCTCTTCCGATGTGTGCTTGAAAATGGAAAGCGCTGTCAAATAACCTTTTATTGTTCCAATTTGGAGCCTCAAATTTGCTAAATGTAACAAAAAGGACAACACCATAGGATTATTGCACTGGAAAGGGTCGACATCCTTTTCCCTACACCAGCTGAAGAATTTATTCCAATGGCAGCAGTACAAGGATTTTGTTGCTGGCCTTCATGCCGAAAGCAAAATCTCCATGACATCATCCGGGAGGTCCCAATCCTTATATCTCATCCTCTCAGAAACCATGCGTGAAGGTTGAGTGTCTTGACCCCTGGATGGAGAACTTGACTGACCCTCCTCTCGCGAGAGAAGGTCCTCTCTTTGTGGAAGACGCATTTGAGGGCAGATGGACATGTTCAGAAGGTCTGGGTACCACATCCTCCTGGCCCAATCTGGAGAAATTAGCATCATGGATTTCCCAAGCTTTCTCAACCTCCTGATCATGTGAGTTATGACGGGGAATGGAGGAAACGTGTACAACAGTGGAAACTCCCAGTCCACTACGAAGGTGTCTCCTAGAGCTCCTCTTGGGGGACATTTCCTGGAGCAGAACAGTTTGCGCTTACGGTTGACACTGGTCGCAAACAGATCCACTTGAGGGGTTCCCCAAAGGGTGAAAATTACTTGGACTCCCTGAGCCAGTTCCCACTCATGGGAGACTGCTCTGCCTGCTCAGAGCGCCTGCCGCCGTTTTCTCCTCTCCGGCTAGGTGAACGGCCATCAGGGAGATTCCTTCTTCAATTGCCCAGAACAAGAGCTGCATTGCCCCTCTGCACAGTGCTAGTGACCCCCACACCTCCTCTCTTGTTGAGGTAGTACAAGGCCACTGTGTTGTCCGTCATTATCAGGACATTCTTTCCCCGTACAGAGGGCAGAAAGGCCTTCAGCGTCAGTCTGATCACCCTCAGCTCCAAAAGGTTGATGTAGTTTGGACTCCGATGGAGACCAAGGACCGCTGATTGTCAGATTGTTGGAGTGAGCTCCCCACGCTGTGAGTGAGGCATCTTTAACTACTGTTCTCTGGCCATGGTTGCCAAAAAGGTTCTCCCTTCAGAATATTGCCAGCAGAAGCCCACCACAGGAGATCCTAGGCGACCTTGCAAGGAACCTGAAGTAGGTCTGTCATCCTGCCCGAGAATTGAGACCACTGTGTCCTGAGAGCCCATTGGAGGGATCTCATTCTCAGGCAATTCTGTGGCACAAGGAAAATGCAGGATGCCATGAGGCCGAGTAACCTCAAAAAGTCAAAGGCCGGAAGACTCTGGGAACGCTGGAATTTGGTAACCATCTGCAGAATGTGTCGGGCCCTCACCTCGAGTGGAGAGGCTTTTCCCGAGGACGCATCCAGGACTGCTCGATGAACTGGAGCCTTTGAGATGATATAATGTGGGACCCTTTGTAATTGAGGGAGAAGCCCAGTCTGTGGAGAGAGTGGCAGGGGATGTTGAGATGTACCAGGGCTTGTTCGGGAGAATGTGCCCTGATCAGCCAATCGTCCAGGTAGGGGTAGATGTGCAGGCTCAGCATTTCCTGCACAAGGAATGGATCCAGAACTTTGAATGAGTGGCTTCCTGGTGGATGGTCCTGAGGCATTTCTTGAAAGGGGAGGCAGTAACCCTGGGCTACTGTTTCTAACTCCCACGCATCAGAAGTCATAACCCACCATTATTGCAAATGCATCGACAGTCTGCCTCCCACTGGGGTCTTGTGAGTTAAGGCCTCAGAGAGGTTGAGGCAGCTGAAGCAGCAGCTGATGCGCAAGTAGCCATTGCTTGGGCATACTTTGCACCTCTCCGTTCACCACGAGGGAATTTTCTTCGGCCCCTTTGAAAAGCCAGTCCTCTCGCTCTTCTGACTCGAGAGTAGAAGCGAAAGGACTTACCCCTCCAAGATGATCCATTGGAGTGAGATGGTTGTGGCTGTCTGATGGCGGCACCAAGGGATTTGGCTGCCGCCTTTGAGGTCTGCAGCTTCTCAGCTATCAGCCGAGTCCAGTCCTGATTGTAGAGACTCCCACATAGCCTCCCTACTGTCTCTTACAATATTCAGGAAGCCGTCTCTTTCTTCCCTTTCGGGAATATGGTCAGCCACCATAGCTACACAGTCCCACAGGGTGAATGTAAACTTTGCTGAGGCACAAGTGGTGTTTGCAGACTTGAGAGCCATGCTCCCAGCAGAAAATACCTTCCTACCCCAAGCATCGAAACGCTTATCTACTGTCTGGTGGGATGGTTGGGTAAGCAGCCTGTTTGGAAGTAGCCGTCGTTGCCTAAACTGCCAGGTTCTCTGGTGTTGGGTGCTTTGACAGTTAGTTAGGGTAGCTACTTGAGGGACTATACTTCTTGGTGAGGTTCTTATTCACTGCTGGACTTCATTCAGGAACCTCTCAATTTTCCATAACCCTTTTTTGAAGTGCAACATGAAATGGAGAGAATGGGATCCTTCTGTGGACCTATATCAAGAATATCTGTCCGGTCGTCTTGCTCAAATGGTGGAGCAGGTCTGCCCCATCCCAGAAAATCTATAACTCTGGTCATAAGGTACCTATAAGAGGCATCTGCATGGTCTGCCGGGTCTCGCTTGCCAAACTCAAGTTCAGGTGATGTGTCAACACCACTAGCAGATTGGAGATTCTCATACAAATCTTTTAACCTGGATTCTTCTGAAATTAGGGTTTCTGGGATGTTAGGTGTGCCAAACTCTAATCAAATGGTGGAGTGTCGTGGACTGAAGGCTCGTACTCCTCATAAATGAAGGATAAAGACTTGGAAAAATCCTTCTTTGGCAAGGGCTTGTAGGAATTTTCAACTTATTTTGAAATTGTCGAAGGTTTAGTGGGCAAAGGCGTCGATGGCTTCAACCCCGATGGCGCAGATGGCCTCGACACTAACAGCGTTATCAATGAGTTCTTCAACGCCAAAATCGACGATGGAGCCATCGAAGGGCTTGACCCTCGACTCCATTAAGTCTTCGATGATTTTCATCATGTTGAGATTTCGGGGGTTCTGGAGAGGCTTATGTCCCGGGCTCGAGGGCCTGCAGGATTTACCCTTAGCCCTTTCCTTATCGGCTTTGGATGGCACGACAGGAGCATGGCCTTTCTTTCCATTTCAAGGGGGTTGGGGCCTCCTTCTTGAAACTTTTTAGGATTTCCTGCCTAAATTCTAACCACTTGGCTGGAGTGGAGGATTTTGTTGGGCTGATTAACATTCTCTACGGAGAGG
This sequence comes from Ambystoma mexicanum, assembly GCF_040938575.1. Classification (NCBI taxonomy): domain Eukaryota; kingdom Metazoa; phylum Chordata; class Amphibia; order Caudata; family Ambystomatidae; genus Ambystoma; species Ambystoma mexicanum. The sequence goes on along the minus strand of NC_090936.1, from coordinate 43,808,599 downwards.
AATCCGATGAGGACGAAGAAGGCGATCTATAGTGCCTTTTCTTTGCCTTCTTCAAAGAGGAAGAGGAATGGGGCAACCCGCTCCTGGAGTGAGAACGCTTTTTCGATCTCTTCCTTCGAGGAGACACCTCTTGACTCGTTGGACGATCTTTTCTTGAACAGAGTCATCGATGGGGATTTGTCAGTGCACCACAGACACACACAATGACGATGCATGAAGGATATCTTGGTGCTGCAGTTGTGGCATTTTTTAAACTCAGTTTTCGGGGTTGATGGGGTTGATCGTGTTGAAGACAAAGCCGTATCAAAGTTTCTGTCACAAAAAAACAAAGCACCTCATATTTCTCAAAGCGTTAGCTATCGCGGAAAAACAGAAATTAAGCTAACGGGTGCTGCGAATGCTATATAAACCAACGCTGATGTTGACTCCTAGATGGAAGCCCTCAAGAGACATCCAGTCGACCGCATCGACGCACAGTGCCCTCTACTGACATTTTTTTCCCGAAGCAGCTGAAGATGACGAATGCGTGGGAGGACACAATCCATATGAAATTTCGACTGCTACACTTAAGGAACTGTTATTTGAAGGAGACACTTTTCTATCCTTACAGAGCTGCTGTTTGAAAGAGATATTTTTGCTATCCTTAAGGAACTGTTATTTGGAGGAGACATGTCTTTTACTATAAAGAGCTTTTGTTTGGAAGAGACACTCTTGCTGCACTTAAGGAATTGTTATCTGAAAGAGACACTATTTGCCATCTCTGGAAGGCTGTTATTTGAAGGAGACACATTTTCCTAGTATACTTAAATAATTCAAGGGACGGGAAATCACCCTCTGGATCCAAGGAGTCCTCCTTGGAAAAAACTGTTTTGTTTTGAGAAATCGTAAAGGAAGAGTCCCTCTCACGGGAACAAGAAAGCATCCCCCATGCTTTTCGGCTGTGGGAACCTGCTGGAAAACCTCTGACACTTAGGGTTTGTTGCTGTTGCGAAGAGGTTGATCAGGGGTTAACCCCATTCACGGTACAGAATATCCACTTGGTCCTGGTGAAGCTTGCACTCGTGGCAAGAACGTAGCTCCCTCATGAGTGAGTCTACAATGGTGTTCTTGGCGCTCGCCAGGTGGAAAGGGCCAAGAAACATCTCCCGACGAACGCCCTGCGCCACAGCTCCTGGGCCTCCTTGGGGAGAGCATGTCTCACCCTGCTTCCGGATGTAGAAAATGGTGATGGTGTTGTCTGCGAAGATCCCACCACCTTGCCCTCAGCAATGGCAGGAAGGACTTGAGGGCCCAGAAGATGGCCCGAAACCCCAGGACATTGATGTGAAGAGCCTTTTCTTCTGGCATCAAGATGTCTCTGGCGTGCAACTGTCCAGTGTTGGCTCCCCAACCTTCCAGGGAAGCATCTGTGGTGACTGTCTCCTGGTAAAGCAGGACTTGGAACGGAGCCCCTTCTGAGGGGTGTGGGCGCACACCCCACCACTGTATTACCCTAGAGAACTCCTTGTGGAGGGTGATATTATCCGTCCAGGATCCTAAGACCTGCAGCCACCTTGCATCCAGAAACTCCTGGAGAGGTCTCATCTGCAGTCTGCAAAGGCAGATGAGGTTGATAAAGGAGGACAACATGCCCAGCAGCGACTTGACGGCTCGCACTGTAGCTGTCATGCCTCACACTTCCTCCTCCTGTAAGAATCTGTTTGCTGTGAGGACGGCAGCAAAACCATTTTACACCAGATGGAGGCTCTTTAACAAACTCCCCACAAAGAAACGTTGAAGCTTTGCTTCGGTTCTGCCTCCGTCACGTGACTCGATTCTTCTCGAGACACGTGTTCTACGCACGTATTTAGGTGCTTTCTTAGAAGCGTTCGGCGCTTCTGATTGTTGATTCTAGCGTGTCTTTATCGTTGTGCGTTTCTACATTCCTCCATTACTTTTGGTGTCCTGAATTACAGAGCCTTTCATTGCAGTCACGGAGACCTTTCTCGCCTTCTTCAGCATTTTATGGTGGCATTCATGCGAGGCCCATTTGCCTTATTCATCATTTCAGTGTGGTATTCAGGTGATGACCGCTCGCCGCAGTCAGCGCTTCCAGGCGGCATTTATATGAAGTCCGCTCGCTGCATTCCAATCTTCATGGCAGCGTTCCTCTGAGGACATTTCCCACAGCATTCTAAGGCATTCCATTAGAGGTGTCTTCTCTGCCTCGTCTCCAGCTACATTCCTTCGTCACCTGGTTCAACTATGTGCCTCCTGAAGCTGGTGTACTCGCAGAAGAGCTGGAGTTCCTGTCTGCCATTATCCAGGTGATAGATACATTTGTAACATTGAGAACATTCTTCCTTTGTCAATCAAGTTCAAATCTTTTGTTGCTCATGTACCCAGAGGGTAGTCTTTATTTTTCATTATTTCAAGGGTGAATCCTAAACCCGCTTTCCGGAGTACAGAAAGAACTATTATTGAACACTCAATGGGCAAATAGGTTTTTTCAGATACTAATATTTGGCTTTATTCTAAGAAAAGTGTCCATACATGTGGAATTAATTTAGTGCACAGAACTCAAGGACGCTTTCCAGAGTGCACCTACCCGACTCTAGTTCGACCCTCGTGCCGTTCGGGGTAGTTCCTTACTAACGTCCTTTTCCTTTTCGTTTGTTCTATTTGTGGATTACCTGGAACTCTTTACTTTGGACTTCTTCAAACCAAGGTTAGTGGATAACTAACTAGGGAAATACATTGGGATTAACACTATATATGTTACTTACCTTATTGTTTCTTTACATAGATCGGAGAGTGTTCATTATCGCCCTTTCAATTGATTCCTCGCCCTGGCTGTATGTTTCAACGGTCAGTGGGTGTAATCAGTGGAAAGGGTTTTTCCTCGAGGATTCGTCACTGAAGTTAGGAAGTAGACGACATCAGGACTTGTATCCTTTTACATCAGTATCCTTTACTTGTATAGCTTATAACTGTCGAGCAGCATGTCAGTAGCTGACCGCACCACCGACAGACGCTGAACCTTCCCCAGGATGGCTACCACCCTCTCTTCCGAGGGCGACACCAGACACGTTACTGTGTTTAGTCAGGCACCCAGAAACAGAGCGTTCTGCGATGGCTCCAAACAGGACTTTGGATAATTTATGGAAAATCCCAGATCCATCAGCAGACAGAGAGCTCTCGTTGTGTGTTCGCTCGCCATTGCATGGGTGCAGGATACGATAAGCCAATCGTCCAGATAATGGTAGATGTGGATGCCCTAGAGATGAAGGTGCGTCGCCACCGGAGCCAAGCACTTTGTAAAGATCCTTGAGGTCGACTTAAGGCCGAAGCAGAGCACCTGGAACTGATAGTGTTGTACCTGTACCACGAACCGCAGGATTTTGCTGCGTTTCCGGTGGATGTGGAAGTAGGTGTCCTCCAGATCCAGTGACGTCAGGCAGTCTCCTTGTTCCAGCTGGCTGAGCACATGCTGCAACGTGACCATCCTGAACTTCTGGGACTTCAGGTACTTGTTGAGGCGTCTCAGGTCTAGGATCGGCTTCCACCCTCCTGTCTTATTTCGGACCAGAAAGTATCTGGAGTACACTCTGGCGCCCCAGAGGCACCCAGGGATGGGCTCTATCACCCCATTCTTTAACATGGCGTGGACCTCCTGCAGCAGCTGCACCACATGCTGTTCTTGTCGAGCCATAGGGGAATACAAGGACACCTAAGTTGGAACTCCAAGGTGTGCTCTTGTACGAGAGCATCCAGCACCCATTTGCCGGTGGTAGTGGTCTTCCAAATGCTGAGGTACGGGGCCAGCCAGCCTCCCACTGGGGTGCCCAAGTGGAGGCCGAGTCCACATCTGGTTCAGGCCTGTATCAGTGTCGGGCTTTGCAATGCGGGCGGCGCCGATGCTGTCCTGCGCTACCATATGCCTGTGAACAACCGCTGTACGCCTCTTATGTCATGGAGCGGGAAGGTTGTCGATAAGGGGTGTTCTATGCCTTGACCTGCCAGACTTTCCTGTCAAGGAATGAAAGGATGAAGACAGACGTTGCTGCAGGGTACCCAGTGAACGTACCCTCTCCGTGTCCATTTAGATCACTTGCAGAGACTCGTCAACGGTCTTGCCAAAAAGGTTCTCACCATCAAACGAATGTCAAACACTTTGGACTGAACATCCGGTCTGAACCAGATCCACTTTCTGATCGTCAAGTAAGAAGTCCAGAATAGGGCCCAGTTTATACCATAGTTCCCGGTCATAGTGGGACAAAATGGCCAAGGCATTAACGGCTTTAATGATGCTGGCATAAGTGTATGTGATCCTTTTCACCATCGCGTCCAGCTTCTTCCCCTCCTGATCCAGGTGCACCATGGACGTTTTCTGGCTGCGGCTGAAACCACAGAATCAGGTGAAGGTTGGGACACCAGGCCCTTTGGCGCTGAGTTTGGGACCATGTATTTCTTTTAGAGTATATCCCGCTTAGGCGTAGCAGTGCTCGGGGTCTTCATCAGAGCCAAACCCTGCTCCCAGATATCGACAACAGACTAACACCAGAGCCGTATACCTGACATGTCCCAACACAAGGGTCAGGCAGAGTCAGGCTATTACTGATAATTACACATACCTGACTTCCATCACACTTCCCCACACGGATAAAAGGCTGAGCATGAAAGCACACTCTGAGCAAGGTAAAACGCACGAGGAAGCAGCAATTCGGGAATGGCAGTTTAAACTGAGGAGAAAGGCGGCGAGATCAGAGAGGGCGACAAGGAGGGAAATGCCCTTGCCCTTTTCAACGCAGAACCGCAACTTTCAAGACGCCTCAAGGACAAGAAACCTAAGACCAGGGATTGCAGCTGATGAACGGTGTAGCGTGTGTCAAAGGTACACAGGGCCCTTCTGCATTGATAGCTGAGGCGGGGAGAAGCGATTGCCACTGTGGTACTATCCTGGACTCTGGCAAAGCCAACAAGTTCAGCACAGCCGGTGAGTTGGAGAAACTGATAGCCGGCCGTGTTATTCTCAAGGTTGCAAGCGGCAACATTGTATGAATTAAGAGAAGTTGAATACAATTGAACTTTCTGAAAACAAGATGGGTACCAGATACAGAGTGGTGTGGCGCCACATGTCTGCTCACTCAAAGGTCTCTGTTTGGTGCTACCTGCCCCCTGAACAGGGAAGAATGAATGAACTGTGAAATCAGAGGGGTCCTGCAGCGGGTTGCTTTAAATTCTGTGCACATTCGAAAGACTTTGATTGTCTGTAAATTGAAATTGGTCTGAGCCCGGGCGAGGGTGACTAATTGTTGAAAAGGGGTCTGAGCCCAGAAGAGGGAGTTCCTGGGTGAAAAGTAACACACCTGAGAAGATTGTTGTGGCAAATGTGAACACGACTGAGGAATGCCTAAACATTGAGGGAGGCTAAACGGCAAAGATTGATCGGAGCCCGGCTGAGGGGGATCCAGAGGGAAGAGTAAATCACCTGACGTGAATATTGAGAAAGGAACTGTTTATGGTGCATAAGGTCCTCTGAGACAAGAGACTTTGCATAAAAGAGACTTGGGCACAGAAGGCCCTGATGTTGGTGAAAGGAACTGTGACCTTGTGCCAGAGAAGCCCAGGAGTGTGCTGTGCTGGAGTGACCCGCATTGTCCCATGCTAAAAACGTGGGGAAGGGAGGTCAACTGCCTAACATCCTGACGTATCCTTTAGTGAAGACATCTTGCTTTTGTGAACATGATCCCACACTATTTTGTAGCATAGCAGTAAAGATTGGCAATCGTTTCTTTTAGGTATAGGCCCTTTTTATTTGACGAGACTCCACTAGGACTTTATTATTATTATTTGATGGTCGTAGCTTGCTCCCATTTTAGATTTAGGTTTAGATATGTGTTTTTCACATCCTTGATAAAGTTCAATAAACACCCTTGAACTGTGATCACTTTTGTCTGTCTTACTTTGATATCATACCTTCCTTACATATGATTTCAGAAGTGGGACGTGACTCAATTGAAACAAATTGGGGAACCCTACAATTTCAGAACCTTAGTCATAGAGCTTTCAACATCTCTGTTGCCACGAAAGTATTAATAGGCTTCGAGATCTGTAGTAGTAGAGAAGCTATTATTCCCCCAGGAAAAGAGGAATGATTCCTACAGATTTTGTTTTAATACCCCCTGCAGTGTTACATAAGGTTTCCCCAAAAATATTGCCTAGCTTGGAAGATCGTTATAGACGTTCTAGCAATCGATCCCCACTTCCGGGGAGACGTAAAGGTTCTCTTACAGAATCATGGCGAAATCCCATTTTAAGTATGTTGTGGGGACCAAATTGCTCAAGGAATTCTGGATAAAGCTCTATTTCCTCATTTTAAAGAAAGTGAACCAGACAAAAAAGAAAGGGGTACACTAGGCTTTGGGGAAGCTGATAAACCTTCTAACATCAAAGAGAGAAAGGGAGAAGAGCCTACCATCATCCCGACCTAGCCTTCGCCCAACTAAACAACCCAGCCCTTGCTGAAGCTTCTTTACAAGCTATTCCAGAAAGCGATGGTATAGAGAAGGGGAGCCCTTTTTCTTCTTAAAGCCGGGGTTGCTATATAGAGGAGAAATATCTACATAAGGAGTACAAAAAACACAATTAGTAATCTCCAAAACCAACCGAAAGGTTGTACTAGAGATTGCGCATTCCCATCTAACCTGGGGATACCTATGACAATCCAAAACCCAGCACATATCAGTGGGAAGATTTACTGGCCAGGTATACATGCTGACATAAAGACCTTTATTCAGACGAGCGAAATAGGTCAAAAAACCAACCCTCACATTCCTATACCTGCCCCTCTGAACCATTTCCCTATCAGTGAAGTCCCTTTTTCAAAAATCAGGATGGACATCATTGGACCTCTAGAAACATCTAGACTGGGCAATAAATATGCCCATGTGATTGTTGATTACGCAACCAGTTACCGCGAAGCATTCCCTATGCAGAATAATACCACGCAGCAAATTCTCAAACACCTCTTACCATATTTCTCCAGAGTTGGATTTCCTACGGAAATACTGACAGATCAAGGTTCAAATTTTATGAGCGAGCTCATGGCTGAAGTCAAAGAGCTATTCCATATTACCACCTTACGAACTTCTGTATACCATCAACAAACAACTGGATTGGTAGAAAGATTCAATAAAACTCTTAAATTGATCCTAGGAAAGTTGGTAGATAAAAACGGGAAGGACTGGGATCAAAGGATCCCCAGGGCACTCTTTGCAGTAAGGAAAACCCCTCAGGCCTCTACTGGATTCTCTCCTTTTTAAATACTATATGGCAGAGAACCTAGAGATGTCCTGGACATGCTCTGAGAGACCTGGTAAGAACGAGAAGCAGCACCCATTCCCCTCTTTCAAACTGCTACCAGATTGCGGGAGCATATGAGACTTGTTCAAGATCTAGTCTGTACTCATATGGAAAAAGCCCAGATCCAACAAAAATCCACTTACGACAAGAAAGTGAGCTTAAGATCGTTTTCCACAAGACAAAAAGTACTAGTCTTCTTACTTGCGTCGGAAAACAACCTTGTCTCTAAGGGGCATGGGCCATATGAAATATTGGAACAAATGGGGACCTGTACTTATAAAATAGCCCAACTGGACAGGAAACAGAAAGTGCATTTATATCATGTATATCTCTTAAAAGAGTGGCAGGAGAACCTGTCAGCCACACATGCCACAATACTATCCTGTTTGGTTCCTGAAGAAATAGACAAATTAGAATTGATCCCTCCAGAGCTATCTAATCAACAACAAGTATAAAAGATGTAATCACATCGTTTCCCGATGTATTCTCAGAAAAACCACAAAGAGTAAAAGGCACCTAGCACTATATTAGAACACCCAAGGGAAAAGTGGGTCATCCAAAACGTATAGACTCCTGGAGGCCAGTAAACAGATAGTGGTTGAGGAAGTGAATAAGATGTTAAGAGCCAATATTATTGAGCCTCCTTCTAGCCTATGGTCCTCCCTTATTGTATTGGTCACCAAAACCTGACCATTCCTGGAGGTTGTACATAGATTTCCGTCTAGTTAATGTTATTTGTGACTTTGATGCCTATCCCATGCCACGCATCGATGACCTAATTGATAAACTCCGAAACCCCACTTTTCTATCCACCCTACACTTAACCAAAGGGTACTGGCAGGTCCCAGTATATGGGCCTGATAAGGAAAAGATAGCTTTCTCAACACCCCTATGACTATTTCAGTTCAAAGCCCTGTATTTTGGATTACATGGCGCTCCAGTCACTTTCCAACAACTCGTGGACAAAATATTAGAGCCCTACTCTGATTTCTGTGGAGCTGATATCAATGATATTGTCATTTATAGTAAAACCTGGACCACCTTTTCCATCTTTTTACTATTATGAGAACCCTCACAGAACCCTAACTGCTAATCCATCGAAATGCAGACTGGCCCAATCAGCCGTGAAATATCTCGGCTTCTTTGTAGGGAATGGTAATGTACAACCTCAACATGAGAAAGTGAAAGACGTCTTAGATACCTCGACAACTAAAACTTCAAAGAAATCTCAGAGCTTTCTAGGGTTAATCAGGTATTGCCGGAGGTTTATCCCAAACTTGTCAGACAGAACATCTAGGCTGACAGACAAACTTAAGAACGCTGAACCCCAGAAACTTCATTAGACTGACAAGGATAAATGATGTTACAAGAACGTAAAACAAACCCTGTGCAAGAACCAAATCCTAAAGGTGGTAGATTTCTCTAAGGAATTTGTACTGCAAACAGACGCCTCCCTTACAGGGTTAAGAGCAGTCCTATCACAAGTAGTCTGTGATGGATTAGAACTTCCCGTCTTGTTTACAAGTCGCAAACTTTTCCCACATGAAAAAAATGATTCTGTGCTGGAATTAGAGGCCCTAGCCATCAAGTGGGCCATTATCTATCTTAGATATTACCTTTTGGGAAGAAAGTTCACACTCGTCGTGGACCATTCTCCACTAGTGTGGATTAGCCAAAGAAAGGATTGCAACCCATGTGATGGTTCTTAGACCTGCAGCCCTACTGTTTGGAACACAGAAAAGGAAAGAACCAGGGAAATGTTGCATAGTAAAGTAGATTTTATGAAGGACAAGTTGTTATAACGACTGTGATTTCGATATTGCTTCCCGCAATAATTAACAAAATATGAATAATCTCACCTTGACAGATCGAGTAGACCGCCAGAGAACAACCAAGTGCAGCCGTGAAAGCTACCCTAGGACAGCCCTGTCCTCTCCGACCCGGAGTGGGATTAACCAGGGGAGAGAACAGGGTCGCCAGGGAAACCCTCGATGGGGAAGAAAACCCTGGTAGAATCTGGAAGTGTTGTGGATCCGGATGGCTGATGAATGTCTTCTATGAGTGGCTGTGGAAGATGGGCATGAAGGCTTCGTCTGGATGAACAAAGGAAAATGGTCAGAGTAGTTTCGTAAAGAAGGGAATGGGAAGTGGAAAATAAACGGCACAGTAAAGGTGTCTCACCAGCAGAGGCAGGAGTGGAGGAGAGGATGATTGATTTAGGGCTTCGAGGGAGAAGAGATTGGGAGACGAGAGCTCTAAAAGAAATAATACTTGGGTAAGAATCAGAGGGAGAGACGGAACGGGATTCTGATATTATGGCACTTACAGCTATCGGGTGTTTCAGCAGGGATGAAATCAGGGTTGGCGTAATCGTGACGCCGATGGATATCTGGGCTCGACGAGAAATCCCGAGAGATAGCAAGACCGGAATGGTAGGGAGAATCTGGAGATGAGAGCTTGAGAGACAAAAAGGTTACAGGGTTAGTCGGGGAAGTCAATTAGTAGAGGCAGAGATTTTGTAATCCCTAGAGGCGAACTCACGGAGCGTCTGTTGAAACAGAAGCGAAGCGAGGAGTTGTCGGCTTCCGTGTTTGATAAAGGATCACGTGAGCAGGCCGGAATGTCTTGGAGAAACGTGAAAAGTCTAGACCGCTTCATTCAGCGCGGAAGTCATCTTGAGAAGGATTCTCGGGAGTCGCGTAGAGAAGAGTACCACACAACCGATTGCGAGCCCATAGCGACCACCTCCCACAATGTGTAACAGTATACCCCCTCCTCCTGGGGGGAGAACCCGGTTGTCATGATGCCTACCCCCGGAGCACCAGGCCAGGCCCAGCACCCCCGGAAGCAGGCATTATGCCCTCGGGTAAAAGCCCAGCGGCCCCTTATAGGGGCTCTTTGGACTCAGTCCTGGCGCCTTTGACGCCAGGCTCATGTTGGACATCAGTCCTGGCGCCATAGGCGCCAGGCTCATAAAGGGAGGTGTTTTGTGCACTTACCTGATGCAGACCATGCTGCACGCTTCAGGCCTCCCTGAGACCTGAAAGGGACTATTTTTTCATAGGGACTATTTTTTCACTCGGGTGTGGCCAGGGAAGGATACATACCTAGTTGGGGAAGGATACATACCTGGGACTTCTTTGGAGGCTATTTAAGCCACGCCCAGACAGCAGCTCATGCTTCGCGTTGTTCTGCTTCCTGGAGCTTAACGCTCACTGTGTCTGCTCCTGCTCCTGGACTCCAGCCACGCCCGCCTCGAACCTGGAAGACCTGCAAGGAAGGAAGAGAAGAGAAAGGTGAAAACCAAGGACTATTTCAAACTTCTTACCTGCATCCAGAATCTTCTCGCCAGCATCCCTGAAGAAAGACTTCCATTTAAAAGCATTGCGTTGCTCGCTGCAGCGCCACGCTTCACTCACCTGTCCTCGAGACATCTCCCGGCTCCATCGCGGCTGTCAGCATCGGACGCCGCATCTCTGCACCTAGGGGAGAGAGGAAGAAACAAAAGGTGAGCAGAAGGAACACAGGAGGAAAGCCTGATTAACAGCCATAATACTTACCGGCTTTTCTTCCACATTTCGGGTGGCGCCGCCCCGTTGGCAGGTACCGTACCCCGGCCCCTATGGGGAAAGGACAAGAGACATTTCTGGGGAATGATAAGGACATTTAGAGGGATCGCCCTCATCACTACTCACCTCGGCAGTTTAACCCCTCGACGCATCGCCTTCATTCTGCACCTGAAATAAAGGACAGATCACAGGTTAGAAAGACAACATGAAGGGGGCCTCACTTGAACTTTGAACTTTCATACTTACGGCGCATCGCTCAGGAAAGTCAAGTGGATTTTGCCAGCGCCATTCTGAAAACCAGTGAAGTAACTGGACGAATGCGCGCCCCTGCACCAGAAGCAGGATGGAGAGTTCATCCTTCCAAACCATAAGGTGAGCTTAAACCGGGGTTTGGAGGAAGTTAGAGAGGAACGAAGGGGGAAAGGGGGGAGCTAGCACACTATTCTGCAGACTGTTAATCCCCTTTCTCATCTGCAGAAGGATATTCCTACGGGCCAGGCAAGCACGATTTGGAGGTCCTGTCCAATCGGTGTTCCGGGTCCTGCGCATCACGCTAGAAGAGGCCACAGCAATCCAGACTAGACCAGCGCCCCCGTGGGAACCAGGTGAGCGTTACACCGGTTTACCTTGGTGAAAAAGAAAGAACCGTCGAATCAACTTAGGAGCATGAACACCAGAAGCTGGTTCCCAGGATCGTTCAGCAGGTGAGTAGCCTTTCCAATCTACCAAAAACTGCAGTTTACCCCTCCTGTAACGAGAGTCACAAATATCGGCCACTTCATATTCAGATCCAGTAGCAGTGAAGACCGGAGGCGGAGGAGGGTTCCCCGATCTCCGAAAACGGTCCGGAACGACCAACTTGATTTGAGATAAATGGAACACTGGATGAATCCGAGACCAGGAAGTCGGTAGGGCGAGTCTGACTGCAGCAGGCCCTACCCAGGATAAGACTTTAAAAGGTCCAAAATACCTGGGAGATAATTTAGAAGGTACAAGATGCCGGGGAAGGAATCGGGATGCCAGCCAAACAGAATCTCCCGGGATGATATTAGGGGCTGCCCGACGATGCTTGTCTGCGTTCCTCTTAGCCCGATCTTGAGCCTCTTGAAGTGATAGTCTGGCTAGCTTCTGACCCTCTTGTATATCCGAGATAAGACTGTCAACCCCAGGGCAACAAGAAGCAGGAATAGAAACAGTAGGTACAAATGAAGGGTGATAACCATAAGAACAATGAAAAGGACTGGTGTGAAGTGCAGAATGCTTGGCGTGATTGTAGGCGAACTCCGCAAATGGGAGCAATTCGACCCAATTGTCCTGGGCTGCTGAGATGAAACATCTCAAATATCCTTCCAAAGTTTGGTTTAAGCGTTCCGTCTGCCCGTTAGTCTGGGGGTGGTATCCGGAACTTAAGGCTCTCTTGATTCCCAGAATGTGACATACCTTCTGCCAGAAAAGAGAGGTATATTGGGGGCCTCGATCCGATACAATGGTATCTGGGAGTCCATGTCGAGAAAAGATTTCGGAAAGAAATATCTTTGCCATAGCCGCTGCTCCAGGAAGTTTCACTAATGGGGTGAAATGCGCCAGTTTGGTAAAGTAATCGATGGTGACCATGATAGTGGTTTTATTCTCAGAAGAAGGTAGGTCCGAAACAAAATCAGTGGAAATTATCTGCCAAGGTCGGTCAGGAATAGGCATTCTTGAAAGTAAGCCCAGAGGAGACATCCGAGGAGACTTAGTCTGAGAGCAAATTGTGCAGGCTGAAACATAATCACGGACGTCTGCCTTTACTTCTGGCCACCAAAAATGTCGTTGAACAAGCTCCAAGGTTGAGGCGTATCCTCGATGGCCAGCTGCTCGGGAGTCGTGACACATTTGTAGAACTTCTTGTTGTAATGAAGGAGTGGGAATCAGAACCTGAGCTCCTCGAAAATAATGGCCCCTCTCCTCAGTGAGCTGATGGTTAGCGGCGATTTCTTCACATAGGAGTTTGTTCTGATTAGTGGCAGTCAGTACTTCTTGAAGAAAATCAGTTAGGACTGCGATAAATCGTGCTGTGGGGAACATCCTTTCAGAACAGAAATTAGAAGTTGGAGAATCTTTTCGAGAAAGAGCGTCGGCCCTTAAGTTATGTTTTCCACGAAGAAAGGTGAATTCGATCCGAAAGGGAAGAAAGAAATAGGCCCAGCGAGCTTGTCTACTGTTGGTGGTCTGGGCATTCTGGAGTACTCTGAGATTTTGGTGATCGGTTCGGACTTTGACAGGAAAAGAAGATCCCAACAGCAGATGTCTCCACTCTTCGAAAGCCCGCTTAATTGCTAAAAGTTCCTTCTCAAGGACTGAATAATTGAATGTCCTAGACAAATACGCGACTGGTCTTTCTTCCCCCTGGTCAGAGAGTTGTAACAGCACAGCTCCCATTGCGTATTGAGAGGCATCGGTCTCCACGATAAACGGCTTGGTCTGATCAGGGGTGATCAAAATAGAGGCAGAAGTGAAAATTTCTTTCAGAGTTTGAAAGGCACTTTGGGCTGCTTCGTTCCAGAAGAATGTGACGTTCTTTTTTAGTAATGTGTAATGGGCAGAATGATTTCAGAAAAACAGGGGATAAATTTCCTGTAGAAATTTGCAAAGCCTAGAAATCGCTGAATGTCTTTAACACAGGAGGGAGTGGGCCAATCTAAGACTGCGGACACTTTCTTTGGTCCATAGATATGCCCAGGCTAGATAGCACGAAACCTAGGTATGTAACTTGCTCCTGATGGAATACACACTTTGAGGCTTTGCAGTAGAGATGGTTTGATTGGAGTTGACTGAGAACTATGTTAACATGATTGATATGGTCTTTCGGGTTGGAGGAATAAACAAGAATATTGTCCAAGTATATGATTACGAAATAAAACAAGATGTCAGCGAACAAGTGATCAATGAATCGTTGAAACACTGCTGGTGCATTCACTAGACCAAATGGAATCACATGATATTCAAAGTGTCCGAACGGGGTGCGAAAGGCTGTTTTCCATTCGTCCCCAGGATCTATTCTGATGAGATGGTAAGCTCCTCTGAGATCGAGTTTAGTGTAAACAGAAGCCCCCCGGACTGCCTCTATGATGTCAGATATTAAAGGCATGGGGTACTTATCAGGAATAGTAATCTTGTTGAGACCTCGGTAGTCGATACAGGGGCGGAGTTCCTCAGAATCTTTTTTGGGAATAAAAAAAAGAGAAGCGCCCGCTGGGGAGATTGACTCAGAGATTAGACCATTGAGTAAATTGGCCTGGAGATAGTCCTTTAGAACTGCCTTTTCTTTTTGGGACAAAACATACATTCTGCCAAAGGGAATGGGTTGTTCTGGAAGAAGGTTGATATGACAATCGTCCCTCCTATGAGGAGGTAGAGTGGGAAATATGGGATTCTCAAAAACTGACTGAAACTTTCGATGACACAGAGGGATGATCTCTAGTTGGTTTATGGTGGGTCCGGTTGGAAGGTTTGACACTTCAGTCGGAATATGAACACCGACTGACTCCTGGGACAAACAATGATTTACACAGAACTCAGACCCTAGGAATAAAGTACCCGCTGACCAGTTAATATAAGGGTTATGGAGTCGTAACCATGGGAGACCCAAGATAACAGGGAAGTGAGCGGCTTTAATAAGGTCAAAAACCAAAGTTTCTTTATGGTTGGCAACCATACAAGTAATCGGTTTGGTCTGTTCCTTGATCGGGCCGGAGCTCAATGGGCTCCCATCCACTCCTTGGATGGGAGTAATGATGGATTTGGAAACAAGTTGTATCTCGTGTTTCGTGGCCCAATCATTGTCCAGGAAATTGCCTGCGGCTCCACAGTCAATCAAGGCTGGTATGCCCGCTAACACTCGTTCTGAAAGAATCATGGATAGAGATACCACCACCATGGTTTGGCAAGTAGCTGTGTCAAGCGACATTCCCATTCGATATGGGGAAATAGGATTTGGAGCCACTACCGTTCTTCCCCTTGAGGTAGGGCTTTGAAGTTTCCCGATTTAGGAATTGGGGTACGTCGTGGAGGAACCAAGTGACAATCCTTCAAGACGTGTAGAGAAGAACCACAATACATGCACAGTCCACCAGTCTTTCTTCTTTCTCTTTCAGAAGCGGATAGTGGTCCCCTCACAGCTCCAATCTGCATGGGCTCTTCATTTTGGATGTGTGGTTTATTTCCTGTCGGATAATATTCACTAAAGGATCGGGTACCCTTGCTCTTTTACCGTTCATAGGAACATTCCTGTAAATGGTACTCAATTTGCATGGTTAGCGTTATCATGTCTGCTAGGTTGGCTAGGCGAGGAACTTTAGAAATCTCGTCTTTCAGCTCGTCTGTTAATCCCCTACGAAAAAGAGTAAGAAGACCCTCATCCGGCCATCCTAATTCGGAAGATAACTGCTTAAATTGGGTGATATACCCTAATAGGTCCTTTCCGCTCTGTTTTAGGTCAAGGAGTCTTTCCTGAGAGGATACAGTGATTTCTTTCCTCCCAAACATGGATTTTAGACTGTTAGAGAAAGCAGTATACGAATCAAGGATTACATTGTTTGAGGTAACCAAGGGCGTGGCCCATGCCAATGCGGGCCCAGATAAGTGAGAAATCACAAACCCCACTTTATCTTTGTCCGTTGGGAAAAAACAAGGTTTAAGTGTAAACTGGACCGTACAGCTATCAAGAAATTCTTTGAGCTTGTAAGGGTCGCCATCATACATTATCGGGTGTAATGTGGACGGGGGAGTATCAGAAAATGCTCTAGCAACTTGTTGTCATAATTGTACATTGTCTTGCTTAAGTGATTGTACCTCTAAAGACATGGCCTGCATAGCGGCCATTAATTGCTGCATTTGTTGTTCCATAATGGTTTTCGTCTGTCAATATATATTTTGGGCGTCGCTTACTGTTATAACGACTGTGATTTCGATACTGCTTCCCGCAATAATTAACAAAATGTGAATAATCTCACCTTGACAGATCGAGTAGACCGCCAGAGAACAACCAAGTGCAGCCGTGAAAGCTACCCTAGGACAGCCCTGTCCTCTCCGACCCGGAGTGGGATTAACCAGGGGAGAGAACAGGGTCGCCAGGGAAACCCTCGATGGGGAAGAAAACCCTGGTAGAATCTGGAAGTGTTGTGGATCCGGATGGCTGATGAATGTCTTCTATGAGTGGCTGTGGAAGATGGGCCGGAAGGCTTCGTCTGGATGAACAAAGGAAAATGGTCAGAGTAGTTTCGTAAAGAAGGGAATGGGAAGTGGAAATTAAACGGCACAGTAAAGGTGTCTCACCAGCAGAGACAGGAGTGGAGGCAGAGGATGATTGATTTAGGGCTTCGAGGGAGAAGAGATTGGGAGACGAGAGCTCTAAAAGAAATAATACTTGGGTAAGAATCAGAGGGAGAGACGGAACGGGATTCTGATATTATGGCACTTACAGCTATCGGGTGTTTCAGCAGGGATGAAATCAGGGTTGGCGTAATCGTGACGCTGATGGATCTCTGGACTCGACGAGAAATCCCGAGAGATAGCAAGACCGGAATGGAAGGGAGAGTCTGGAGACGAGAGCTTGAGAGACAAAAAGGTTACAGGGTTAGTCGGGGAAGTCAATTAGTAGAGGCAGAGATTTTGTAATCCCTATAGCCGAACTCACGGAGCGTCTGTTGAAACAGAAGCGACGCGAGGAGTTGTCGGCTTCCGTGTTTGATAAAGGATCACGTGAGCAGGCCGGAACGTCTCGGAGAAACGTGAAAAGTCTAGACCGCTTCCTTCAGCACGGAAGTCATCTTGAGAAGGATTCTCGGGAGTCGCGTAGAGAAAAGTACCACACAACCGATTGCGAGCCCATAGCGACCACCTCCCACAATGTGTAACACAAGTACCATTTGCAGGGAATGTTTGAAACTTTTATGTAACATTTACCTTTTGCAGTAAATGTCAAATACGTTTCACTGCGCACAGCTGGCAGCGGTGTGCCAAATGTAACATTGGTTTGCAGTAATATGCACCACTTTACAGATTTACAGAAGGCACATTAACATTTTTTGTCACCCGAAGCTACAGGTTGTGTGCATTTCTTTTAGGTCGAGTAGGAAAACTAAATTACTTGACCTGTTGGTCTAGTGGAATTTTAAAGAATTTGCAACTCCTGATTCGTCTCGCCTATATCTTACTTCAGCGGTACACAAAAATGCTGTATTGATGCTCATTTTATGTTTTGGATGGAAATATCTTGTTGTGGCATTACAAATATTAGTAAGACATTGCTAATCAAATGGGTGTGTTTGCTAATCAAGAACATTTTTATTAGCAAACTCTGCTAATCAAATTTTGAAAACTAATTTATGCTTTGTAGTAAGAGTAAAGGCTTGGCACCACGTGTTTTTTGTGATAGTTTTTTTGATACGGGTGGTCTCAGCCAAACCACCCAAAAAATGTATGACATTCGTAATGGCTGGTTATTGCAGTCTTCCCGTCATGGTTTCTACTCGCAAGCAACTCTCGCAGCAGATTTGTTCTCATGGTGCATACCAGTTTACACCACTTCCGTTTCCTCCCAAACAAAATCTTTTGACACCTGTGGCGCCCCAGCCCCACAAGTTACAGAGCTGGGTTGCTACTACTTTATTACATCAGTATCTCTATAACTAGGCATTTTCCCTGTACATCCCATTCAGGTTAATTGAAACCAGGGATCTGAAACATGTGGCTCTCCAGATGTTTTGGACAATGACCCATTATCCCTCATCATTGACTATGCTGGCTTTGTCTAATAGGAATTGTAGTCGAAAACATCTGGAGCACAAAAGGTTGCAGACCCTAATTTAAAGTCTTGAAGTATCTGGGTGTGGGCAAGATGTCATCCTTTATCCCTTTGGTGAACAAATTACTTACCTCTCGGTAATGTTCTTTCTAATGATGTTCCTTTCACGGTATCGTGATCTATGATAAACCTCTCCACAGCTCAGCTGCTCTTCTGAAACATTTCCATCACCAGGGGGCACAGCTCATCGTCGGCTCTGTCCAACACCCCTGTATGCACCGCGCCTGAGATGACATCAGGGCCAGTATATATCGAGGCACTGTGCCCTGTGACCTTAGTTCCAACCTCTTTCCATAGAACTCTGACACTGAAGAACCGCAGAACCGTGTTGTGTACTAGCGATCTGTCAAGAGGGGCCGGTAGGGAGGGCGATGAGAAGTCAGTGGGAGGAACATTCCTCAGACAGACATTACCAAAACCATTAGCAGTTTCATAGGGAGAAGAGCAGTTTAGAGGTCTGTGATGATGCCGAAATAGAGGCTTGTACTGGTACCAAGGCTTCATCGCTCAGAGGTGGAGCCTGTATGCCTCGGGAAGGTTCTTCGCCTGCAAGAGCCAGAGCTGAGCCCAAAAGCACGCAGGTGTAGTCTCCTGAGGGGTCCTGGTCGTCCTCCTTAGGCGTGCTGGGCCCCAACAGTGCCAGTTACATTGCTGGGTCTTGACGAAGAAGTTAAGCATCTTTGACCTAAAATGATTGGATCGCAAATGGTACCTGTTGAGCTGCCTCCGGGGAGTCGTTGTTTCAGAAACTCCTCTTCGAAGAAGAACGATTCTGAGAGGTACTGCTCAGTGAGTGGGACCTCTTATGGTGCTTCTTCTTATGCTTCTCTCTGCAGGCGGGTGATCTGCCCTCTGTGATGAATCTGAGGATGTCATCACTGCTTTCCCTGGGGTATCCTCTTCCCATGTGACCAGAGGGCGGCAGCTACTACATGATCCTGACCCTGGGGGCGGCTATATGAGGGAGGACCACCTGGGAGGGAGGTGATACTGGGAGAGATGGTATGACATCAATGGAGGAAGGCACATACACCCATTCCCTTTTCGATAAGTTCCCTTTATTCCCCATGCCCTAATAGCATATTGTGACACTCTTCCTCAACCCTGTGCCAGACCTACTTTAAACTCTCCCTGACATGACACAAAGAACAATATACCAGTCACTGAAATGATGAAGAGGCAAGGAGCAGCAATCATCGCTCCTAAAAGGATCTCATACCAATTCCCTCAACTTTAAAACTGCTGTCGCAACAGCTGAGAGGAAGGAGTCCGGAGAGTACCATAGGCTGGCAGACACAAAGTCCTGTGCGGAATGCAACTGGCATAGCGGGAGAGTGAACGCTGCGGGAGACGGTGTCGAAGCGCAACCAAACAGCAGCGGGGGAAGCATAAATGCAGACAGGTCATCGCCTGTGTGAGAGAGGCAGCGGCAACCATGTACCGAGTCGGCGAAGGCACAATGTTTGACAGAGCGCATGCCAAGTAAGCAGCCAGAGAGGAAAGAGAGCACAGGAAACACTAACAGTACCCGGTAAGCCCAGGGAAGTCAACGGGGTTACCAGGTTGCCTGAAAGTGGGTGCTGCACAAGCGAGTGAACCGAAAGCAATGAGCAGGTTGACAAATCTGCAAGCTATAACACAGAGTGGTCACTGAACCCACGATTAAAAAAAGGAAGAGAAACCTGAGTAAATAAGAATGACCTGGGAAAAGCAGGAAAACCCTGTTGTGCGAAAGAGAGAACCATTGTTGAGACGAATGCAACACTGGGCCAAAGGCGTTTCATGGATAAAAGGAAAAAATACATACAAATGCATGTGTAAAAATCCTGCTAGGCGAATACACCAGGTGAAAGTGAATACTTATAAATACATTTCTGAAAGTCTTGGTAGGGGGAATAAACTAGGTGAAAGTAAATGCTTACAAATACATGTATGAAAGTCCTGGTAGGAGAATACATCAGGTGAAGGTAAATGCTTACAAGCAAATGTATGAAACAGTAAATGTATGAAAGTCCTGGCAGGGAAGTAAACCAAGTGAAGGCAAATGCTTACAAGTAATGAACGAAAGTCCTGGCAGTAGAGTATACCAGGTTAAGATAAATGCTTACAAGTAAATGTGTGAAAGTCCTGGCAAGAGAGCATACCAGTTGAAGATAAAAACATACAAATAGGTGTGTAAGGGGCCAGGCAGGAAGGCATACAAGGTGAAGAGAAGTGTGTTGGGAAAGAATGCATGAAGCCCTGGCAGGGGAGTATACCAGGCCCGTTGTGCAAGTGTGTGTATGTGTGGTAAGAAATTCAAGGAGGATACCTGCCCTTGAGTTTGTGAACTGTGAGAATCTTAAGGAAGAGCCATACCTCTGGAGTCCATATTTATGGTAAAGAGAATTCATAGGAATAGTCATGCCCTTAGGATTCTGAGTTGTATGTTAAAGAAGAAGAGAAATCTGGGTAAGGGAATTATTATCCCAGAGACCTATGAACATTATCTACTTGGAACCTTTTTGTTGGAGTTGAATCTTTTGGTTGGATTTGAACATTTTAACACTTCAAGAGTCAAAGATAATACCCTTTACACCTTAGAATCAGTTTTAGAATGTGAGGGCCAGAATAGGATTACGGGCAGAGGACATATTTTGTTGGACATCTTGACAAAGGACAGACCCATTTGTTTTTGGTTGAGGTAGGCGAAAACCTACTAGAACAGGGATAGTGAGGCATTTTACAACCCCTTTTTGTTTCAATAAAAGTTTATAGCTAGAACCTAGAGTCTTCTGTATCCGTGTCTCATTCCTGGATCCTCACATCTCTATCCGATGCTCTGCATCCTGTGACCTCAACCAAGATCACCTGGATTTACCAGTTTCCTTGTGGAAAAAAGGTAAATTGTTTTGCTGCCCACTCCCAAACGGCCTTAGTGGGCATGGATTGGCACGAGCCAAAGATCCTATGGGGTCAGATACCAACATTTGTCGGCCACAATCCTTTGTGACGGTTTATAAGATGGAGACTGACAAGGAGGGGTAATTTTGTGGGCTATAAACATGTATTGTATAATTCAAGAAAACCTATTTCTCCCTACTTCTAAGGGACTTGCACTGCCTCAACCTAGGAAAGTTTTGGTGACCTGTCAGAATGTCCATCAAAATTAAATGTTCTCCGTCCTTTGTGGTTCCTTCATCTTATAGCAGAAGTAACTTGTTCAATATCCCATCATAAGGGACCAGGGAATGACTCCATTCTCCTGGTCCTTCTATAAAAGTTCTCCACAGTGGTATTTAAACTCTCTTGGAGAAAACTTGGATTAGTCTCTAACTCCGTCTAGGAAGTAGTTGGCGTCCATTTAACACTCTGGTGATGGATATCCTTTCCAGGATTCTCAGTATCATTCTTGTATGCCTCTCTGCAGTTTTTCTACCATAAAGAGGGGAATGTTTCCCAAAGTTCTCAGGCTTTCCAGTGATGTTTGTTGGGTCACAGCAACGAGGGAGATAACTCCCAATGTCCTCTGTTTTAATGGAGGTATTTGGTGAGTCACTGTGATGAGGGAGATGGCTTCCATTCCACTCTGCTTGGGCAGTGGTATTGGGTAGACCACTGCAACGAGGGAGATGGCTCCTGACACAGTCTGCTTGATTAGTCGTATTGGATGAACCACTGCGACGAGGGTGAGGACTCCCGATGTACTCTGCTTGGGCAGTGGTATTGGGCTGACCACTACAACGAGGGAGATGACTCCTGTTCTACTCTGCTTAATCAATGGTATTGGATTGGTCACTGCGATGAGCGAGAGGACTCCTGGTGCATTCTGCTTGGGCAATAGCATTGGGCTGGCCACTGCAACGAGGGAGATGACTCTCGATGCAAACTGCTTGAGCAGTGGTATTGGATTGGCCACAGCAACAAGGGAGAGGACTTCTGATGCACTCTGCTTGGGCAATGGTATTGGGCTGATGACTGCGACGAGATAGATGACCCCTGAAGCCCTGCATGAGTTCGGCCTCTTCCTGGATCCCACTCGGTCTTCCTGCCATTCCCGTTAACTGCAGTGCCTGAGGTATATGGCTCCAGTTCTTCACAGGTTTGCAGGTGCCAACTTCAACATCACCTTGGAAAGTTGCTTTGGTACTCATGACAGCCACCTAGTTACAGTACTCAATTGTCTTGGCATATGGTTATTCCATATGCTTCTCATGTTCTTCTTTGTCCCAATATGTTTTATAAGTTTTACATTTGTCACAGACATGCATTTCCAATAACACATGGAAAACATTGGCCTTCTACCGAAAAAGCCTCCTTGGAATGTCATAGAGGGGCTTCAAAGTGTTAAATAACGCTCTGCAACATAATTCAGAACTGGCTCTGAGGGTTTGGGAAAATTCCTGCTTAAGATTTTGAATGATCTGAGTTCAACGGAAGAAAAACTGATGAATGACCCGGCAAAAGTAAAGCAAAAATTGTTTGATCAAGATTGGATCAACACTGGGGAAATGGTGAGAGAGCTAACCCTCTTTCGTCATAGGGGACTGGAACATGGATCTAGAAGGAAGTCCATGTGATACCTGAAAACATTCCCAAGTAAACCTTTAAGAACACAATTTTTGCTTTTAAGTTTGAATCTGATGCAGACGCGAGAAGTCGCAGAAGTAAGAAATGCTAAAAGTCTAAGAAATTATGAATGTAGGTTATGTAAAATGCACAGGGAGACATTACATCATCTGACTTTGGTATGTCCAGATTTAAAACAGCAAAGAGAACTATGGCTGGGGAAATTCTTCATGCAATTCAGCACACTGACAGTGGAAGAAGGGTGGTCAGTTTTGCTACAAGGCGAACATATCTCGCTAACTTTGGCTCTCCTAGCTTTTCTGAAAGAAGCATTTTTAAAAATTAAGAAATTAACATTGATATCATATTCTATTGGACTGCTTTTTAGGATGTATATTTGCAATTATATGAAACTTAATATGAGGGGGGGGGGGAGAGATGCCATCTGAAGATGTTGAATTTTTTAATTTATTTTTTTATTTGTAGGATGGCATAAATTATGCTGCAAATTGTATGCTGAATAAGCTATAAGGTTTACATTTTGAAACCAAAATGCTAATAAAATAATAATTTAAAAAAAATAACTGTGGGAGAAGGTAGGGCAGAGGTCTTCAAACTGTGGGGCATTCCTTCACATTCACGGGGAGTGCGGATCCCCAGCCTCAAATAAAAAATAAAAGAAATGTTTTCTTAAGGTAGGAATGAAAAAGGGAAACGTACCCAGGGTCGGACTGGGGCATAAAAGTGTCTAGGGCACCAGTGAATAAGTGGCCCACAGTTGCAAATGGCAATTAATTCCTTTTGTGACAGACTGAGTAGTACTGAAGGGGGGAGGTTTTTGATGAAATGTGATGCAAATCGTGTATGTTAAAGAAAATGTATTTAGTAACGCAGGTCAAAACTACCAGCTGAATGGTGAAGTAACTCATCAAACTGGCCAACACTAGCATTTCGTGTTTTTTGGTTCGGGCATTGCCCTACTGCCCTATAGGGCAGTCCAAGCCTGAACATACCATAATGTCATCACATACTGTGCCCTTGCACAGAACAAAAATCCCAACTATCATTATGCCGACTAAGGAGAGTAGAGGTTGCAGGGGTGTCCACTGCTCCGATTAGTCGGTGCAATGGGGGTCAGGGGTTGCAGGGTGTCCTCCCGCTTCCATTAGATGGCAGCGTGGGACAATAAAGAAAAATAAGTAAAAAGAAAAAAGTACCCTGCAGCACCAGTTCTGACCCACGTTAGTGGGAAAGAACTCACGCTGCCGGGATAGAGGAAAAAATTAAGTGGGTGGGGGGCAGATAGGGGACTGTGGGGCACGGTGATCTATGTGATCACTGTGCCGCACTGTAATGGAAGTCAGCATTTTGAAAGTCGACATTACGAGGACGCAGCAATCACATAGATTCATGAAAAAGCGGGGCATGGGGAGCCATCCATGATGGGTGAGGGGGGCATCGACCAAGTGGCCCCCTCATCCATTATGAGGAGCCAGCCCAGTGAAACGCTGAGTGCTCCCTCAGCTGCTTTTTCCAGCTGAGGGAGTGCTGCTGGGCTGGCTGAATTGTCAAAGGGAAACACTGTTTCCCTGTGGTAGTTCAGTTCCCCAGCCGCACATGCTCAATGAGCCATGCAAGACTGGGGGTGCTTTGCTTCGCCAGCCTTGCATAGCTCATTGGAAATGCTGGCTTGGGAACTGCATGTCTGTATGTGCGAGGGGGATCTCTTATGCCTCCTTGCAGATACAGACAGAGCAGGGCGTTTCTGCACCCACACTCAGGCCCCTGCATGCAGGAACCAGGAAGCTCTTGCTTCTCGATTCCTGTTCATGATGCAGGAGCTGGAGCGCTGGCCAGGAAACTTCAGAACTGGGGCAGAAGATAAGGTTGTGTTAATTTATTTTTTACTTATTCATGTGTATGCTTGTGTTATGAGTGAGTGTATGATGATGGGTGCTCATGTGAATGGTAGAGTGCTCGCACTCTTGCACCCTAAGATCAAGCACTGCTCTCTTTCTAGTGATTCCAACCTCTAATTCTGTTAGGATCGTAGGGGCCGCCTTCTCAATCTTGGCCCCATCGCTGTGGAACTCCCTCCCCCCACATATTCGACACACCCAAGACTACATGGCCTTCCGCAAAGCTCTAATAACGTGGCTCTTTCTATAATGCCGAATAAGACCATCTAAGGCTGTTGAGACCTTGCAACCTGATGACAAATGTTCAAAGAGATCCCGAGCAAGGAAGCCACTGAATATGCCTACTAAATCACTACTAAGCTTACTCTGAAACCAGCATACGCAAACACGCTGTTACGCTCACCTGCTATACACGGGGGAGCCACACAATACTGGATGGAGGTCTAAGCACTATCCCGGACACCTCTCTGCTTGGTTATGTGCCAGACATTGGGTAGCGCCTATAACAGGAGAATGGAGGGTTAAGATACAGCTTCTGTGATGGGTGGACTCCCACCTCCCTCTGGTCCAAATCCCCTCCCTTGGCGTTATTGCTCACCTTAGGTTTTTGTGCGTTGAACTCTCTGCCCTGCGTATCTGTGCAGGGGCGCGTGGTTGGGGCGGGTGTTCCGTGGACCTAGTTGCTTCACTGGTCCATGTGCCCTTATGTCGGGTCCAGACCGGCTGTGACTCTGACTCTGCTTGCTGTCTTCCAGGTGAGTTATGTCTTTTCCGTCTTCATTCTGTCTCTTTCTTTCCCTCCGTTTTCTATGTATTCTCGGCATCTTGCTCCACTACGCTGCTCCCTAACAATGTCTCTTTTTGTTTTCACAGGGATGGTTGCGATCTCGGAGTTGCTGCGCCGATGGTGAAGACCACGGTGAGTTCTTGATGCGCGGAGCGCTGCACTGTTTATTGGTGTTAATTGCTAACCTGTGTTCTCTTCCCTTCTTTGTACAGGTTGCGGTGATGTTCTGGAGTGATGAGCGATGAAAGCGTTGCTTGCCCAGGTAAGTGCTTTGTTAATTCTGACCTTGTTCCTTCTCCCTTGCAGGTTGCAGTGAAACCCGGAGATGGGCGATGTAAGAGAAGCGCAGGGTGCTGCCAGGACTCGCTGCTTGCCCAGGTAAGAATTGCTATTAATGCTGTCCTTTTTTCTTTACTTTTGCAGGTTGCGGCGAACTCCGGAGATGGGCGAGGTAAGCGAAGTGCAGGATGGATTCAAGACCAGTTACTTCACAGTTAAGTGTTCTTGCTCGCTAATGCTGTTCTTGTTCTTCCAGGTATTAATGGAATCCAGATCTAGGGCTTCAGGATCGGGCCGCCGGAGAAGCAGATGAGCAGGAGCTGGACATGGCAAGCGTTACGCTGCAGGAGTGCAGAATAACGCCAAGCGTGTTCTGCTGTTTGGGTGTGGTTTAAATAACCCAGGTAAAGTAGTTCCAGGCCAAGTAGTTCCAGGCCCAGCCACACCAAAATACTAGACCGCATGGCTTAGTTCTAAAGAACTGAGCTGTGTAATAGGCCTTCATGGTGGATTAAGGTCCAAAACTGGTATTGCTTTATTCCTGATAATGAGCCTGGCGCCAAAGGTGCCAGGACTGACTCCATGTATGTTTCTGATGGAGTTTTAAGGCCCTTGGGGCCAGTGTGAAGGGCTTTAGCCCCACTGCTGCCTGGCCTGGGGGCTGTTATACCTGAGGGGGTCAGGTGCATGGATCATGACACACGCACTTGAAATCCAGAATAGCAAGCTCATTAGGTCAAAATCTCCACCCAGGCACCATCACCTCTCCTATCACTATGCTCACTCTGTACTCTACACCAAAACACAATTAGAGCGCAGCTACAACCCTCGATCAATTTTGGCCTAGCTGCTCACATACGGACAATACTTCATGAACACCTCAACATTCTGATAAAACGCAGCTATAAACCACGAAAATCGGCCTAGCTGCACACATAAGCATCCTACACAGGCCTAACGCAGCCAGAACCCAGTCATGGGGACCACCCTCAGACTGCACACATTCAACTGATATCAAAATACTACCACACCTAAGGCTAGGATGCAGCTACCATCAGGCAATCGCATCAGCTGCGCACATAATCAGTGCTTCCAAGCACCCTACGACACCTTACTCTCTCGACTGACCTGGACTACGGTCCCCCAGGGCGTCCAACCTACCAGCGATTTGAGGTCATACCAATGATATACAGAGCGCTATATAAATGCCAAATAACATAACATAACATTGATCTGTGAATGCTGTGTGAATGTGTGTTGGTCTGTGGAGCTGATCTTGGCAAGTGGGGGCAGGGGGGTTGTTCAACAAAGGCATTTCAAAAAAGCCTTTGTTGCACAATCCCCCTACCCACCTGCCAAAATAATCTCTCCTTCTGAGGCGCTGTGGAGCCCAGGGGACAGGGATAGACTTTTCTTTACTAGACATCTATCATAGATGTCCAGTAAAAAATAACATGCCTGCCGCCTAGGGCCCCCCAGCACCTCACATACACATAATCATGTTGATGGTGTGAGCATGTTAGGAGCTGTGAGGCTCTGGTGACAGGGATGACACCTTTTTTACTGGACATCTATCATGGAAGTCAGTACAAAATACCATGTCTGCCTTCTGGGCCCCAATTGCACACTTTTTGGCTTTTACCCAATGTTTTTTAAAGTATGCTCTAAAATACAACATTTTAAGCCATTATTTTAAAAAAAATACCAGGGGAGAACCCTCTCCCCCCCCCGAATCTGTCTTCATTGGCATGGGCTTCCTCGGTACGCTTGGTTGCTATGGCATTTCTGGGAGAAATATGTATGCCCCTCCCCTGCAGCTATGCTGAGAATGGGGTGGAGTGAGCCCAGGGACTGTGGTGTGAGCAGGATGGGGGGGGGGATCCATGGCCTAGTGGTGGGAGAAGGGTGTGGAGAGTGCAGGGACATTGGTGGGAGCAGGGTGGTAGAAATATGTCCAAAGATTAGCTGTGATGGGATACGAATATAATACATGAGGAAACCATGGGAGGAAGGAATACATTGGAAAAGGGAATCTAAACATCTATGATGCACACATTTTCAAGCAATTCTGTGAGTAAGGCACATATTTTTGGGGTGCAAGTGATGGGATGCGCTAGCACATCTCAACACTTGAACCAAACACATTATTAAGCCCTGTAAATACCGTAAATATTGTTTATGTTTTTTCCCCAGGTACAGATCTCGTAACATTGCAATCCTACCTGACTAAATGGTATTCTGTTAAGGAATATCAGAGTCTACACCATGAATGCTTTACATGTGACATACTCTGCCTCATCCCTATTGGCCTTTGAGTTCATTGACCTGCATCCCTAAACACTCCCTATTATTAAATGCATACCTCTGCGGTCCTTATAGGAGCAACTCTGCAGGATGAAATTTCATGCACCCATAATGCATAACAGACTCTTCCATAGCACTTTAGGCCTTTCAGAGCACCATGTCTGTTATGAATTCTGTGAGGGGTCTGAAATGATGGACACAAAGGTAACGTTTTCTCAAGGTTTGCCATGGATTCAAAGTAAAAAGGAGGTTTGATGAACACCTAGCTTTCCCTAACCTTGTAGAGAGATCCCTACCTAGCAAACTAAGACTAAAGAAAACTGACCTAATGTCCAAAATATCTCTGGCCCTGATATTAATGCATACATTAAACTCATACACGGAAAACATGGCTAAAGCTTAATTCAACAAAACAATCTTGTAATTCAAACTCAAACTCCTTGCGAACAGGGTTGTGTTCCATTCCCCTGCATCAATTCAGGAATATTCAGATTATAGGTCTGTTTCAACAAAGTTCGGCTCAAAGAAATAGAAATGTGTTTCTCAACCATAGAGTCTTTCTTGAAGAAATAACAATCGTCATTTTCACCACAGCTGGTTGACAGTTCAAACAACACAAAGGGCCTCATTATGAGTGTGGCGGAAAGGCAACAACGGCGCCGGTAGTGCTACCAGCGCCGTTGTTACCTCTTCACCACATTACGAGTTCTGCTCGCCAGTGCCGGACTGTACGCCTGGTCTGACCAAGCATGCATACCGGCACCCGCGAGCAGAACTCATGATTGCACCAGCACCGTTATAAATGCGGATCGGGAGGCCGGCCATAACGGCACCCACGAATGGGCAATTACCGGGTCCGCCAAACTCGGCATGACCCGGTTACTGCCCATTCGCGGGTGCTGGCAAAAAAACACGGCTCTGGCACGGCTACTGCCCGAGTTATAGTGAGGGCCCATGTCTTCCACAATACCTCCTTTACAAGGATGATTACCTATCTCCCAAAACAGAGGTTTCAAAACCAAATGCAATTGTTCTGCTATCCTATAACACTTTCTTCAAAAGAAACTTCTTCTTGTCAAGATAGCATGTCACTCTTTCGCAGTACTTCTTCTTGCAACAAAACTCTTTTGTCAGGATAGCAAACAACAACTTGCTTCAGTGATGCCCCTGCTTGTCAGCAAATGATAAATCACATACATTCTTTTCATTCAACAAAAGATTATTCTCATAAATGTTTCTGTCACAAAGATATCAAACCATCATCTTCTTTCCTGGTCCACTTACCTGTCAAGACTTACTACTTGTCCGGACTTACTACTTTAAACCCTTTCCTGGTATACTTGCCGACCAGGAAGAAAACTCCTACCACTAACTTCAAACTTGATGGCTTGATTTCAGTATTCTCCACACAAGTCTTTCGGTCTGGTTTCACAATTTATTCACTGTTGACAATATGAGATATAGGCTTCCCTGGAATTATCTCTCTTAAAAGGGGACTTACGATTTGGTTGCTTTATTAATGGCTTCTCACAACTTCTTGGCAGATGGTAATGTTGGTTATGAGCTTTTTCCAGGGGTTGTCTGGATCTAGTCTGCCTATAGCCTGTTGCCTGTAGGAAATGTTGGTTGAGGCTTTCCCCACTGGTAGTTCGCCCAAAGTCTTTTGACAGCCTCTTGGCTGTAGGTAGTACTGATTACAACCTTTCCCCTCTTGGAGTTTGTCCAAAGTCTTTTGAAGCCTTTCAGCTGTAGGTAATGTTGGTTACAAACTTCCCCTCTAGGAGTTTGGCCAAAGTCTTTATTCTTTGCCACTTAGCTTCATTTTCTTTCATTAACTGGTATTTATTAAATACATTCTGCTTAGTTTTATTAATTGATCAGTAGTCAAAATCATATGTTTGGAACAGCTTTCGCGTACAGAGCGCCCTGGGGTCAGCATTCACTCTCTGCCAACTCCCCGGTTCTTCGCGGCAACTCCTTCTGGCTGTCAGGCCTCGCGGAGGTACTTCTGCAGTCAGTCTGCCTTCTCTTCTGCGAGCCTCGGGTAAGTTGCATGGTTGTCTCCAGTTTGCTTCACGCTGCTTCATAGTACATCTTCTTCACAGTTGGGCTTCTTAATACGCTGTCTTCTGCTGCACATACTCTACCGGTTTTCACACGTCTGGTGGCAGACTTTTCTCTGTGGCTGCTCCTGCACCTCGTATGGTTTCAGCTCCCTCTGTTACGCCTCCTGCACGCCCACACACTGCTTCTTCCTCCGCTTGATCTTCACCACTCATCTGAGTCTCATC
Source organism: Ambystoma mexicanum (assembly GCF_040938575.1). Lineage (NCBI taxonomy): Eukaryota > Metazoa > Chordata > Amphibia > Caudata > Ambystomatidae > Ambystoma > Ambystoma mexicanum. The sequence continues at coordinate 43,778,711 of NC_090936.1, read as the reverse complement.
CTGGGTTTTAAATATCCTGCTCAGGTGCTCTAATTGGAAATGATTAGACTGCACCTTTGAATATTCACACTTCTGAGTCCCCATTGCCTCTGAATTCCTCTTCTCAGTCCCAGTACTTTTGGCATTATAGGAATCGAAGTCCATAGGAAAGTGTATAATATTAAGTTGTTCCATTTCATTTTATTCTCAATTAAATCAGATTGTCCTATAAACTGAGAGTTACTAGAGTAAGGGGAGTTTGGGTAAAGAGTGTGCAATTTCACATTAGAGTGAGGACTTTTCATTAAGACAGAATCATGATATCTTGCGGTTTTCATCTTCAGTTCTTGTGTCTCTGAGTCATCAACTGGATTCTGTTTAACTGGCTTTTTACAACAGGTTCTTTGAACTTTGATATTAGAGGGATTGGTACATTGATAGTATGCCATTAAATATAAATATCTGGGAACGATATCCTCATCTTCAGAAGAAGATGAATACTGCGTCCCTCCTAGTGGAGTCACCACTTCCCCTTGATAGCCGTCTCCTCCCACGTGATCCTTCCCCGTGATACCCCCAGGGTGAGTATCAGGTAGTGGCTGCCTTCCCCTGGCCACATGGGAGGAGACTTTTGGCTAGGGTTTGTAATTTAAACCTCAATAATACTCAATGTGCTAACCTCTGAATGAAATGCAGACCTAGGCAGGCCTGGCATGTGACTGACTCTGCTGGTTAGGCATGCATTCTTACGATGGCCAACTTTACTAACTTTATCTTTTCAGATGGATGAAAGGCTGAGTTCCTCTAATCCAGATTCAAACCTGGGACCTGCATGTTACACATGGATTACTGCAGTAGGTGCATTCATCTACTGAGATATCGTACTGCAGAGTTTAATGTGCTGTCCTACTTGGATGCATATGACTCAATTTCCTCTTACTAACCAAATACCTCCGCACCCACTACCTGAACCGCTACCCCTTTGTAATAACCTTTCTCTCTCCTCCTAAAGCCTTTCAAGTTGTTCACAGTATTTTGATTCCTCAAGAATCTGTCAAAACATGCTTGAACCTCTGCCAAACTTCACTGAGGAAGTATGGCTCTTAAAGGAGATTTGAGTAGGAAGAAATATTGTCGTGAATCTGTGAACCTACCTGAATTTCAGTAGTAGAAACCCAGGAACCCATGGATCACTTTCGAGAACCTTTATCCAGTCTTATATGCTGGGAAAATGATTAACATGTTTCAGGAACATATTTTACTTTTTTTTTTTTTACACATATCTTGGTTTTAATTAAACCTTAGATGCAAGCATGTACAAAACATAACAACGTAAAACAGATAAAAATCATCATCATCCTCAAAACAGATAAAAATCATCATCATCCTCAAAGGCCCATTCCAGAAAACAAAAAGGAAGAAAAAGAGGAAGAAAAGAGAGAGAGAAATAGTCAGGTTATGCTAATGCAATGGAGATTCCGACAGCATAAATGTTCCTTTATTTGTTGTTCTTTAGGCCTCTGTTGCACAACTTCAGTGTATTTGGCCTAATTCTGATATAACTGTATAGAATACAGGCACTCACGAAGCACACCCTCTACACCAAAGCAATGATCTCACATGTCACGCAAAGCAAAATGGCTGGGAAAATCCCCTGGAATCATCTCCACAAATAACCAGGTTACTCACCGTAGTGACCACCTTACTCCTAGTCCATAGCCCCTTTCCTCCATACTTATGGGACATTCCTCCGTCCTGTGGGATGGGACCGGAGCACTTTGTAAAAGCATCAAAAAAATGTTGCTACATTTTTAGTCCTTCCTCTTTTTCTATGCGGGGTACAGCACGCAGCCGTAACTCCGCCCATCTTGGCTCCGCCCCACGCATTCGCCCATCAGTCCTTTTCTATCGCCAGGTCAGAGACCTTTAAGCAATAACAGAGGAACCTTATTAGAGGGGACGGCGGGTGGGCGTATGAAGGAAAGGGGACTATGCACTAGGAGTAAGGTGGTCACTACGGTGAGGAACCTGGTTATACTCCTACGTCCTGTCCCCTTTCCTCCATACTTATGGGAGATTTCCAAGCACTCCTCACAGGAACTACGGGTGGATGGAAAACCCCTTACTGAATAAGGTTCTTCAGCGCAGCCTGGCCAAACTGAGCATCAGATTTGGAGCTCAGGTCTAGACAATAATGTTTACAAAAAGCCGATGGGGAGGCCCAAGTAGCCGCCTTTGCGATGGTCTCCCAGGAGACATATTCCTGAAAGCCAACTGTGGCTGCCTTGCCCCTTGCCCCGCACCAGGTGTGCATGAATACCTTTAGGAGGCTGCAGTCCTTGGACAGTGTAAGACTCTGTAATACAGGCAGCGATCCATCTGGGGATAGTCGCCTTAGAGGCCTGCTTACCTTGTGGATTACCAAAGGTCACCAACAGTTGAGAAGAGCTCCTAAATTCGGATGTTCTGACAAGATAGAACTTAAGAGCCCTTCTAACATCCAAACAATGCAGAACCCTTTCCGCTTCTGATGCAGGGTTCGGAAAAAAGACCGGGAGGGAGATTGACTGGTTCAGATGGAAATCAGAGACCACCTTCGGCAGGAAAGAAGGGCTTGTCCGTAGGACCACCTTATACTTGTGAAAAAACAAAAAGGGATGCTCCACCGACAAAGTCTGGAGCTCACTCACGCGCCTTGCTGAAGTAAAGGCAACCAAAAAAGACACCTTCCACGACAGGTGCTTGAGGTCCACCGTGGCCATTGGTTCGAAGGGTTTATGGCACAATGCCGTAAGGACCACATTCAGATCCCACGCCCGGTGCGGTTTACGAACCGGGGGATAAAGGCGCATCAAACCTGCGAAATGTCTCTTAACCACTGGATTAGACAGAGAGTAAGAGCACTGGTCCATAGATAGGTAGGCAGATACCGCCGAAAGATAAGTTCTGCATGACATAACATGAATGCCCGACTCTGCTAGGTGGGATACGAAGGACAGCACAGTGTCAATCATAGCCGCCCTTTGGTCCAGTTGTTTGTCTAAGCACCAATGACAGAACCTAAGCCATTTGCTTCTATACTGAGACCTAGTCGAGGGTTTCCTGGCTGCTTCAATAATGTTCATGTTATCCGCAGACAGGTTGAGATGTTCTAAAGTCCTGAACTCACGCACCATGCCGCCAAGCCGAACGATTGTGGGGAGGGGTGCCACAGCTTTTGATCCCCTGGTGAAGAAGATCAGGGGACACCGGCAGCCTGATCGGTGCACACACCGACAGGTGTTGAAGTTCTGAGAACCAGAGCCTGGCCGGCCACCACGGGGCTATGAGCAGAAGAGAACAGCTCACTGTGTTCTTCAGCTTGCAAATAGTCCGATGAATCAGAGGCAGAGGCGGGAAAGCATAGGCCCTCATGTTGTGCCAAGGAATCTCAAGCGCATCCCCCAGCAAGGAGGCTCCCAGACTATTTCTGGAGGCATACAGAGGAAGTTTCTTGTTTGCCACTGTTGCGAAGAGGTCCTCCTGCGGAGTGCCCCAACGCAGGAAAATCCATGAGAGGATCGCCGCCTTCAGTTCCCACTCGTAGCTGACCATCGTCTGCCAACTGAGGGCATCTGCCATGACTTTCAGCTGGCCCGGAATGTGTACTGCTACTAGCCAGACACCACGAAGAACCGCCCACTCCCAAATCTGGATGGACAGGTCCATGAGAGGGGGAGACTTGGTGCCCCCTTGCTTGTTGATGTAATATATTGACACCACATTGTCCATGCGGATACGGACCACCTTGTTGGCAATGATCGGTCTGAACGCCTTGAGCGCTAGGAAAATCGCCAGAAGCTCCAGATGATTTATGTGGAGGAACTTGTCATGAGGCGACCAAAGGTCTGAGACCTGAAGAAGATCCAACGTCGCACCCCACCCCAGAAGGGAGGAGTCCGTCGTGACCGTTACCATCGGGGCTGGGTCCTGAAAACCCGCACCCACCGACAGGTTGCTGAGAGATGACCACCACTCCAGGTCCGCTCTCATGGAAGCCGGAATCAATATGAACTTGGAGTCCGGATCCACAGCCTGGCGCCAAGAACTCCGAAGAGCCATCTGAGTCTGCCTCATCTTGAGACGAGCGAGAGGTAGAGCCAAAACACACGAGGCCATGAGGCCCAGAAGCCTCTGGAACCACCAGGCCGACATGCTCTCCGACTGCGCAAACATCTGACACGTGGTCAACAGATCCGCCATTCTGTCCCCGATCAGGTAAACTCTGCAGTCGATCGTGTTCCAGCGAAAACCCAGGAAAATCAAGTCCTGAGAGACTGTCATGGAAGATTTCCGCCAGTTCATGACAGCCCGAGATGGAACAGGAGCTGGAGGAGAGACTGAAGATTGCACGTGGCTTTCAACTGGCAAGGGCTGCGTAAGAGCCAGTCGTCCAAATACGGATACACATGGATACCCTGCAGAGGAAGATAGGCTGCGATCACCGACATCATCTTCGTAAAGACATGCAGCGCCGAGCTGAGGCCAAAAGGAAGCACTTGAAACTGGAAGTGCTCCTCTCCTACAGAGAAACTGAGATATCTCCTGTGTGGATTCCAGATCAGAACATGCATGTAAGCATCCTGAAGGTCCACCAGGCTGAGCCAATCGCCCATCTGCAAAGAGGGACGTATCTGGCCGGGCGTGATCATCTTGAATTTCTCTTGGGGTAAGAAAAGATTGAACTGGGAAAGGTCTAGGATGGTGCGCAGGCCAGCCTGGTTGGGTTTGGGCACCGTAAACAGTCGGGAGTAGAAGCCTTCCCCTTGCTCCCCTATGGGAACGGGTTCCACAGCTCTGAGGTCCAGCAGTTTCTGAACCTCGGCTGCTGGAAAGGAGGGTTGAAGGGTGGGGTGGGGACTAAGGGTAAGCGGAAGCCCGCCCGAGCGACTAACAAGAACCACTGGTCCTCGGTGATGGTCTGCCACGCCTCCCAATGAGACGCAATGCGTCCTCCCACCGGGGTCTCGTGCGAGCGCGTAGAACCCTCATTTGGCGGGTTTTTCGGTGGTGTTACCACCTGAACCCGAGGAGGAGGCTGAGGAGCGGGAGAAAAATCGAGTCCGTTGCTGCCTCCGGCGGGAATTTCCCGAAGGGGTATCCACTCTGCGGGAGTTCCGATCTAGAAACCCCTGAAACCAGAGGAGGGCCAGCTTTGCGACAACAGTCTCTGGGTCCTAAAAGGATTTTAAACCAAGACGGACAAGGACTTGGCCGTCTGGGTGCTGTCCTCCGTTTTGGTGGACTCTACATCCGTCGAGGAATGAAAAAGCTCCTTACCATCAAGCGGCAGGTCCATCACTTTGTCCTGCACCTTCTTTGAGAACTTGGTGGCGTGCAACCAAGCCTGCCGAGAGGTATCAACCCCAAGCATAAGGCCCCGAGCCGAAGTGTCAATGTGATGAGCTGCGGCCTCCAGCAGATCCTGGGCCAAGACCCTGGCATCCAATAATCCTGCCTTAAAGTCGTCCAGCTTCTCAACCAGAATGAACTCCTCGAACTCCGCCAGACCTTTCCACATCTTCATATTCGCCCCCGCTAACACCAGTTCTGCATTGGCCTGCCGCAGCTGCAGGGCCGAGTTAGCAAAAATCTTCCTCCCAAGGGAGTCGAGAAGCTTGTCCTCTTTCCCCAGGACCTGTGTAGCCATCGTAGAAGAGGATTCTGCAGGCCTGGACTGTAAAGTAGCCACAGCCACCACCGTGGAGGAGGGGGCAGACTAGATGCTAGAGCCACCTCTTCTGAAGAATGCGTCAATTTTCTTATTGACGAAAAGTCCAGAGTGTGGCTTTTCCCAGATTCTACAGACCTCGGCCAAAACGTCCTCCTGCATGAACAGGCCAGTACGCACCGAAGGAGACAAGGTGAACACCTCCGAAAGCACACCCTCCTGCGGAGCGGGTGCCTCGGGCACTGGAACATCCAATAAGCACATCATGTCCAGCACCCGGTCGTGAAAAGCTCTAATACAGCGGGGCTGGTCTTCGCTGTCCTGATCGCCCTGTGCATCATCCGACAGGTCAGGGTCCTGCTGAACCACGTCGGGCACTGCCTTGTCCACGGGGGACAATGGAGGCAAGGGCGGAAGGGTAGGGGGAGGCACCGTAGGCAAAGGCGGCGCCGGCGGAACCACCAGAGGCACGGGTGGAGCCGGAGGCGTAAGCGGGCATATCTCCCTAAAAAGACCCTTGAAATACTCCCTTATGGGGTCGGTACGCATGAGTACCTGAAACTTGCCGAAAAAAGCGTCCTCCGGAAAAAGCTATGGAGCTGCCGGAGAAGGCCTCTCATGAGGGGGATAATTCCAAGGACACAGAGGGGAGGGTTGCCAAGCAGGCCCATCCCCGGAGGTATCCACATAAATCAAGGGTGCTGAACCCACAGGCAGCGAGATGTCCAGTCGTAAACTGGACAAAACGGATGCGCACAAGGAACCTTATGTTCACCTACAAAACCGCTCCCCACACCTGAGGCCGATGGCGTAGTTGTAGGAGAAGTGCCCAAAATGGCCGCCATGGTCGTGGCGGGAACGGCCGCCATTTTGCGGTCACCTGATGGGAACTGCGGCACGTGTTGTAGTGAGGCAGGGGTCCCCACTGGTGGATCAGGGGTCTTCATTTTAGCCTTTACACAAGGAACATCAGCCGAGCCGGTACTATGCGGCCTGGAATGTTTCTGCGACATACCAATAGCCAAACTAGCCTTCACAGGAAGGACCTCGGCACTGCCGGTAAAGGAGGAACTTCGGTTCAAACACTCACTCCTTGCCCCCTCAACAGGAGCGGGAACGGTGAGAAACACCTTTCACCGATAAGGCCTTTTCAGGCCTCTCAGAACTGTTGGTCTCCTTAGCCTCTGTACGAGGGACCTCGGACCCATGTCCGGTAGCAGCCTTTCCACAGCGGGCCTCGGACATACGTTCGGTATCACCAAGCCCAGCTGAGGCCTCAGGGTGCACCCCGGTACTTTTTAGGTACCCCACGACTCAGTAGAACTATGTCTACAAGCAGCCCCCACAGGAGGGGCCTCGGAGTGTACTCCGGTATCCACAGGCCCCTTATGGAGACCCTCGAAGAAAACTCTGGCACACTTTTTAGGCCCAGAAGGCACCTCGGGGCAAGCCCCGGTGACAGAGCGGTCAATCCTCCTCCCGGACCGGGAAGACCGCGGGAAGGCGTCTCCCGGCCGGGGTGCTCTAAAAAGTAAAGTACTCACTGGGCGTTTCTTCTTTTCGTCGATGAAGGATTGAAAATGCGTAGGAGGAGTACGCTGGAACACCTCCTCCCACTGCTCTAATCGATGTTGGAAGTGCCCGGACCGAAAGGGAATCACAATAGAAACAGGAGTCCCAACGGTGATCGGGACCCAAACACTCTAAACAAACAGGATGGAGATCCGCCCTCGCGAAGCGTCGCTTACACGAGGAACAATTTGGAAAGTCTAGTTTAAACAACATAGACAGACTAGTACGCGATCGCTAGCAAGAGCCAGAGAGGAGGAAAAGGGAAGAAATTCTTCTGCAGATGCAAGTGCGTCCAGTCCCGAACAAGCGGAGAAAAGGACTGATGGGCGATGCGCGGGGCAGAGCCGAGATGGGCGGGGTTACACCCACGTGCTGTACCCTGCGTAGAAAGAGAGGAAGGACTAAACATTTTGCAATTTTTTTGGGATGCTTTTTGAAAGTGCTCCGGTCCCGTCCCACACGATGGAGGAATGTCCCATAAGTATGGAGGAAAGGGGACGGGATGTATGAGTATTGAAGGCTACTGGTATGAACACAACATAGTGTGCTAATTTAAGTTCCAATCACTTTGAGCTTATGGTGATGGATTCATGGGGGCTGTCCCGTTGAAAGGCATGTGCGACTGCCTCCCCCCCACCATCAATTATTTTTTAATATGCAAGCTAACAAAAGAACTTCTTTACTTTGTTTTATCAGGGTTTTCAATTTTTTTTTGGACTCCTTATCACATTAGAGCATGTTTTCTTATAATGAGAAATCATGAAATGTGGAATGCAGGCTCTAACCACCTGCATGTTATGTTTGAAAGATTCCAGGACTCCAGCCAATCACAAAGCTTGGAAAGGAGGCTCTAACCGCCCGTAAAGCCTGCATTCCAAGCTTCCCTTTGTGATCTGTACACACTTTGCCCAGGTGAAGGACACCGGGAGAAGCTGTTTCACAGCAAGTCCCTGGTCAGGCTGACCCCCCGCCCCTCTACACAATCTCTCATATCATAATAGCCCTTAGCATAGGGCTCTACTGTGTTTTGGTGACCCCCCCCCACACCCCTTGTTAGAGGACCCTCCCCTTCAGCTCGGATCTCGAATGCTTCATTAGACTACTGGTGTGCACTGTCAGAACGCGTGTGTCAAGTTCCACGATGCACGATAGCTTTTGTGATGGTGATACATACTTATCCAGCGACTGACGCGCCAAGCCTCCAAAGAAACAGAACAACTAAAAGCCAGCGTTTCAAATGAAGGACCAGTCAAACCCCTGTGCCCACGCTTCGGAACTGCCACTCACCCATCAGTGTTCTTGCAGCGCTCATAGGAAGCAGCATGAAGGTGGGTGGATGGAAGTGGTATGCGGGAGCATGGAAAAACTGAGCAGCAGCTGGCGAAGGACTCCGAGGCGCAGCAACTCAGAACACTGGCAAGCGTGTGGGCATGCAGAGCCTTTTGAAAGAGAATTGCGTCTCGTTCTCCCTCACAGGGGATTATTTCTCAACTCATAATGGTGCCCTCTTCGCGTCCCCCCACATGATGGGTACATTGTGTCTATCGTTACAGCGCACAAATCAGCCTTCCTGATATGCTGCAATCGTTGGGATATCCAAATTTGATTCCAATCGTTGGATTTGTTCCCAAAATATATTTATTTCTCCAGCAAATCGCAAAAAAAGAATTAAAATCCCCCTGCAGACAAATGTCTATTTGATCCAACTCGTTATCAGTCCTTTACATAGCCACTTGCCCATGGCAACCGAATAATATTTATTTATTCATGGTAGATTTATATGGCACCATCTGCGAATCAGAGTGACTTCAAGGCTCTAGGAAAACTCTCCCAACATACTTACATGTCAAGGTCCTGACAAGTGCGTCTTGGCAACAAAGCCAAACAAGGCTCTCCACCCACCCCCCCTCCAAATCCCCATCCCCACCTCCCCCCCCCTCCAGACATAAAATCTGGTGTTCTCTTGACACATGGCCCCTATAAACAAGCGTGTGCACAGAACTAACTGTTCTTCCGGTCTGCATGCATCAGCACAACAACAGAGCTATCTTGCATTTTCCCTCTCCTTCCACTAACCAAACCAAGCATCTCTTTTTCAGATCCGACAGACCACCTGGAGACCATGCAAAGGGCAGCAGTGCACGATATAAATCTGTGCAACGTAACAGAGACCCCCGAATCACTTTCGGGTCTAAAGTGAACCCACTTCACCAGGTACTGCTAAGCTAAAATATAACGTCCAAATAGGTCACCAATTTTTAATGGTCTGATCTCAGTTGCAGAATTATCACTTTCCATACAGCCTTGAAACGTCCGATTCGTCCTGCTTCTATGCGCTGAAATCTTAGTTCTTAATATGGGCATACATTCATAGCGCCGAGCAAAGGAACTCACGGCGCTAGTAGCTAACCGAGGAGAATTCAGAGCTTTTAAATGCATGCACTGCGCCAACACCAGACCATGATTAATTCTCATCAATGTGAGCCTCACGCAAAGTGCACATGAAGAAGAAGAAACAGCAGGCGCCATCGAAGGAAAAAAATAAGCCCTACACTTCCACAACAGACGGAACTTGATGCAAAAATAGGAAGAAAACCCCTGAAAACCGTGGTGGACCACCTTTTGAGGGTGAATATTGCTTGAAGGGCAACGGTTGCAATGCCCTAAGTGACCAAAACTCCTTTAAAGGAAAGTAAAATACCCCCTGGATAGAGGTACATACATGTCAATGGGTCTGCAACCTTTGGCTCTCCAGACGTTTTGGACTACAACGTCCATCTACAGTAGCCAGCCCAGTATAGTGCATGATGAAGGATCATGGGAGTTATAGTTCAACACATCAGCAGAGCCGCAGGCCCCTATATTAAGGCAACCGATCCTAAACACAAAGCAAGATTTGGCGTTGCTAGACAGTTTGTGAGATTTTTTTTTAAACTCCGAAGTTTAAATAAACTGCTGAGATGGTATATCGAATTATTAGCTTTTCAGGTTGCAAAGAATAACCAATCGGATGATAGTGACGAAATGAAAAGAAACGGCTGCTGCGCCTGCTCATTTTGTCACCTCCATCCGATTTCGAAAACGAACGCACTGTATTATCTTAGCATTTTATTTTCAGTTAGGCCAATAAAAGCTATCAACTATTGGAGTTCTTTAAAGCACCAGAAAGTAAAAGATTTGCCCACTTTGGCTTGATGGGGCAAGAAATGACTACGATTTGAATCACTGCAATAAAACAGTAGTCGCAGCAGTGACTCCAAATGAAAGGCAACGAGCCCCATCGCAAGCCATCCAGACATTTCCCATGAAACTAACTGCCGTCTTTATTATCTTGCCCCAAATGCGAAGCATTATGGTGTTGACCACTTCTACTCTCGGAAGGAAAAGCAAGCAGAGTAATCTTGTGCTTATTCCATGTTAGAGAATATAGGCGCTGCTGATCTTAAAACATAAATAAATAAGGGGATACTGTGGCCAGCGGTGTTACCGTTAGCGTTATCACATAGCTAACTTCTGTGCTCTTATTGGAGACAAGCACACTCTTCTGGGATGGTCCAATAAGTCAGAAGCACTGTGCCACAGGCTTTCTCATACTCCCAGGCAGAGTTGTGTGTCTTGGGTTTCTAGACTAGGTTTCTGTCTTTCTATAGGGTCAGGATAATGGTGCATGAAACAGTATACAAATGACAAGGACAATGTATCACATTAAGTTATGCATAAGATCCGGCCCCATCACTGTACACAATTCCTTTCCATCTATAAAACAAAGCACTGGAATTACTCAGCAATACCTATGACGATTCTCAGAACCTCGTCACTTCTCCCCAGGGGGTAGCCCTTCCCTGTGAGGCTAGAGAGGAGAGGCCGCTACACAATAGCTCCCGCTAGTGGTGGTGGAAAGCGAGACCTCACAGGGTTAAGGACTCCCGTTCTATGAAGGAACTCCCTAACCCTCTTGCCTTGCACCCGAAATAACCCTAAAGTCTGCAGAGTGCAACGTAAAGTACTACTGTCTGTTACTGTAACATTCCATCCCTTCCTTCATTGAGAATTGACACCACTGAGACGATGAAGAAGAATGATGACATACCTTATTCTAAAAGCACTGGGAAGAGATGGCCACGAGAAAGCATGAAGAGTACCTCATGGAAACAACCAAAAGACTATGGTACTGCGCTGGATGGGCCCAGCTATGAGAGATAAAAACAGAGGAAGAACTGAAAGAAAAAACAGAAGTCAGCAAAGAGTCAGCAAAGCCCGGGAAGTTCAAACCTGGGAACCTGTCAGCTGTGCAGAGAAGCTGCTCCTCAGAAGAGAGGACACGGAAGAGTGCAAGCAGCAGAAGAATCCTGTGATCCAGCAGAGAGCCGAATCACTGCAGCGCTGGGGAAGTCAAGGTGATGGGGTGACGTGTGGGAGGTGGACAGTTCGGGCCGAGAACGATGCCATGACCAGCAGCCAGAGGCCTTCGCAGAGCCACGCAGGTGAAATAGAAAGAAGCAATATGTGAACAGCAAACTGCCCGTGACCTCAGGAAGAACAAGACATGCGTTCACAATGCAAAGAAGGTAACAAGAGTTGCCGGAGAACCGGGTGGGGTCTGGGAAGACCAAAGAGTCAAGAGAATCTCGGGAGGGATCTCCCTCGTCACAGTAGTGATAGCAAAAGGTCTGAAAAACAATCTTTCTTCAGGAGTCACAGTAATTGCCAAAGCGGTAGAGAGAGTGGAAGTTGCATCAGGAGTAATCTCCTTCGTCACAGTAATTACCAATGAGACAGAGAGAGCGGAAGTTGTGCAGGGAGTATTCTTCCTGTGAGAAATCAGAGGGTGTCTCGCTGTCGAGTCCCCTGGGATCTCTTGCTCTAGTGGCCAGGGCACGACCATCACCTTTGGATCTAGACCCTGGGGTGGATCAGTGCAGGAGGATCACCTGGGTGAGGGGTCCTCAGGGAATGGGGATGAGATATCAATGGTGAGACGCAGTGTACCTCCCTTTTCAACACCTTTACCCCATCCTATTTTTTAGGATATTCCAATTCCCCCCCTTTCCTGCGCAAACACTGAGCAGATGAAGAGGAGCTCTGAGCGGAGAAAAACTAACACTCAAACATTACACCACATACGTCCAGGGAGAGTCAGGCAATTGACCACAATTGCATACACCTGATACCTATTGACTTTCTCGACACAGATAAAAGGTGGAGCACTGGGACACACTCTGGGCAAGGCAAAGCACGAAAAGGAGCAGTTGTTCCGGGGCAGCAGCAAAGCAGGTGGAGCAGGACAACAGGCCAAGAAACAGAATAAAGGAGTGGAGAAAGCTTGGTAGTCCCAGTGAACTATCGTTACCTCCAAAGAATCTTGAAGGCTGCACAAGGAACCCCAAAAAAAGAGAACCATGAATCCGGCACTGTGAGTGAAATATACCGGCAGCCCTCCCGGGTGTGCAACCGAGATGGGGCGGTGAAGCAGCAGCTGTGGTATCAACCTTGGCTCCTAAATCAAAGATGCAAGCACAGAAACCAGCACAGCCGGTGAGTTAAAGAAAGCCATGAAAGACTGGTCTGTGTGGAAGATACATTTTGCAAGTGGCAACAGTACATCACGAGAATTAAGGTTGCACGTATACTGACAAGACGCAAGTGAAAGTAAAATGTGATTAAGCCGCCAAACTATTGCTGAAATGTGAATCGAACAAGTGAGACATGGAGAGATAAAAGAGGGGTCTGGCATAGCGAACATGCCCAATGAATGGTCTCTGTTTAAACGTGCATAGTAGTGCAAGCGGAAACATGAAAAGCTGAGAAACCCATGAATGATAAACGTTTCTGACATCAATGGGCAAATGAATACAAAAGTGTACTCTAATCAAAGTGGTCATGCTGAGGTATTCATCAAAGCCCTGGCACATTAGAAGTCTTCAATGAGAAAAGCGAACTGTGAGCAATTGTGATTTGGATGGTCCGAGCCTGGCCGAGGGAGACCTGTTGCAAACTGTGAGTAATTATGATTTGGAGGGTCCGAGCCCAACCGAGGGAGACCTGTAGCGAACCATGAGCAATTGTGATTTGGAAGGTCCAAGACCAACTGAGGGAGACCTGTCCTTGTGATATGGAAGGTCCAAACCCAACAGATGGAGACCTGTAACATTGATTTGGAAGGTCAGAGCCTGACCAAGGCAGACCTATATGAACTATAAAGCCTGAAGTTTGTGAACTATGAATCATGGAGCAAAGGTACTTTCGTTTTGTTGAATGAACGCAGGGTATCCTGTGAATAAGAACTTTGTGCAAACAAAAGACTTTGTGCGGCCAAGGGAGTTTTTTCCATGGAAGGCCCTGGTTCACGTAATAAGCTGCATCATTGTGTCTAAAGCCAGAGTGTGTTCTAAGACCCAAGTTTGCCACCTTATCCCATGCTAAAAATGTGGGGAAGGGAGGTTTGCTCAGTCACCTTCACATATTGTTTTGAACACTGTGCTTTCCTTTACATATACATCTTTCCCTATACACATTTATTGTAGTAGAGTAAGGGCAGGCAATCGTTTTTTTATTTATAGGCCATTTCGTTTTGACTGACAAATGACTAGGACTGTTTTCTTTTACTTTGATGGTCGAGAGTACTCCCATCTTTAGTTATAGGGCAAACTAGGAGTTTTTCAAACCCCCTTTTCAAGTTACAATACAGGTTTTTGAACTTGCCAATCTTGTGTCTGACTACTCGTGAGAGCATGCCTCCCTTACATACCTCATCACAGTAATTACCAAAGAAACACTGAGTGGAAGTTTTACCGGGAGTCACAGTGGTAACAGAGAGTGGAAACTGCACCAGCAGTCATCTACCATGTCACAGTGATTATAAGGAAAATATAGAGGCCAAGAAATAAGTCAAGAGTCATCTCCCTCATCGCTGTACCAGTGCTGAAGAAAGTAAGAACCAATGAGATGCAGGAGTAATCTCCCATGTCAAAGTGACCACCAGAAAGGACTCTGAGATAAATAATCCCTCGGGGGGAACCACCATTGTCAAAAGGATACACAGAGCAAAAGAACTTTCAAGACTAGATCTTCTAACAATATTATGAACAAAAGAAGGGGAAGAAGCCAGGATCCAATTGACCGTGATCTTCCCTGCTTTAGTAGCAGACAAGAGGATAAAGAAAGTCCTGATATATATATTGTTTTGTTGCCAAAAAACACTTGTTGGACACTCACTTCACCCAGAGAAAGTCCCTGGAAGGAATTAAAGGCACTGTTAAGAATTGTTAGAAAAGACTGAAGCCAGTTATACCAGGATAAGGGAGTCATTTTCCTTGTGCCACATGCTGTTATGTTTATGTTTATTGTGTTTATATAGCGCTTTACTCATTAGTTGTAGGGTTAGAAGAGGATAATGTTGGGCAGAGGACAGACAGACTATTTGTTTGTACAACCCCCCTTACGACAAGCACCAAGTTGTCTTTCTTTTAGATAGGGCCAACCCTTTAGGGATAGGAAAAGGTAGGCTTTTTTCTTATGTGTAAAATAAAGATTTCTTATTGGAAATACCACTGCTGTGTCCGACTTACTGGAAAACCTGAAACACCCCTTAGTAGAATGCTTGTACTAGAAGGAGAAATGACTTACCTTAATGATTTTTGTATGTATTCTTCTCCCGCAGATTCCTCATCTTGATAGATATCCATCATCCAGCTCTTTTGACAGGGGGCATAGTGGACCTCGACTCGGCCATTGATCCATCTTGCTCGGTGCTCGATGGTCGGCTCTGGAAGTGACATCAGGCGTCGTATATATAGCACATCACTATGCCCCATGCTTCAGTTCCTTTTTTTCGCATGCCTGCACGCTGCATCAGGAACATGACTGAGTTTTCTTTATGTTTTATGTACTAAATGTGTCAGTTTCCCTCAGAAAACCTTGACGAAATGTCATCTCACCTGGTTTCAGGCTTTAAGGGAAGCCGCGATTGTGAGGCCAAAATGTCCGTAACCGCCCACCATGACATCTGTCCCTATGTATGAGTCACGACACAGAGGAATGTGCATCGTGTTCGAAAATGCAGCCGAAATCCATACATGAGAGAGCCGGGAAACTGGCTTTGGGGTGACTGTCCTCAAAATCTCTGGCGGTGTCTCTCGTCCTGTCTGCCGAGGCCGAGACTGCGGAGCCCAACCAGGGGAAGGAAAGACATCGCAAAAAGACTAAGAAACGGCCCCATTCCAGTAGCCATTCCTCGTTGTCTTCCTTGCAAAAGTAGATGCAGCACCACCACCATCGACGTGAGTCCAGCTCGTCATCGGAACAAGGTAAGCCCTCAGTGGGCCGACCACTCGGGAAGAGTGGGAAAGTTTTAAAACGTCAAAAAAGCCTTTGGGCTCCACGCCGACAAAGACACGTACAGTCGCCACAAGGCTGTAAGGCTGATGCCCATGGCGTCCATCGGTCGTCGAGCTCCCCTCGGTGCGAAAGAACCATTGGCGTTGAAAGCCCCATTGGCTTCGAAAGCCGTTGCATTGGCAGTAAAACCCTTGGTGCCGACTGTCGGCGATGATTCCTTCATACCGCTGTAAAGGTCGGGGTTCTTCAACTCCATGCAATCAGTCTTTGGGGAGCAGGTCCCAGATTCGCAATATAGCTTGGTACACTCTCCTGCCAAACACATGGCTCCTCTGTGTTGCTTATTCTCGTGGTATTGTATGCGTTTTGATCACTCTACTGCCAAACATAGGATTCTCTTCTCTTGGGGTTCTCAGGATCCTGACTATCTTATGCTTTCATTTTCATATGGGTGCGGGTCCCAGACTCGCAATGTCCCTTCAGGGTCCCAGACCCGCCTTCTCCAATCTTTGTATTCATGGCCTTGCTTCCCCGGACCTCCGACGCCTCCTGGAAAACCTGCGTACCTGTTTCCTACTTCTCGGTAGCTACCAGAGTTTCTCCAGCCTCTGCTTTGTTCCCTTAGGCTCCGGCAGCTCTCAGGTGAATGGCAGGGTCTGCAGCGGTTCCGCAAGCACCTCTCTCTGCCTTGCTGCATGTCATGCCTTGCAGGCGGTACAACAGAGCCTGTGGTGCCCCGAGGTAAGTATCGGCAGCAGCTGCGTTCGGGTTCTCCTTCTCCTCACTTTGCAGCTTGTTCTCCTTTGGCTTTTCTCTGCCCTCCCAGTGTACTGTTCCAGCAGTTCCTCGAAGGAGGATCGTTCTCCTTCTGTCTATCTGCTGAGTTCCTTTTGCACTCCTGTGCCAGCCAGTTGTATTTGTTTGGGCAAATGACATCTCGTGAGAAGCTAGACCGCTCACTCTGCTTCTCCTGAGTGATCCTCAGACTCTCCATGATCATCATCTTCACAGTACTCGCTTTCAACTCAGATGCAAGTATATTAAAGTGACTGACCTTGCAACAGAGTATATTTGCTCTACCTGGGAAGTGGGGGAGTTGGTTTTTGAGAATGGATTGGATGTAATAAGGCAGATGACTACTGCGTTCCCTGAGAATACTTGTACCTAATCCCATATGGGGCTTTCTTCCACATGTGATCCTCCCTCGGTGCACCACCCCCAGGGTAACTATTGTACTGTGGACGCATCGCCCTGGCCCCATAGGAAAGGAAAACCTGCACCCCAGTGGAGAAGGGACGATATACTCAGATTCATCACAGACAGAAAAGGGGACCTGGTATTTTTTGTATCTTGTTTGTAGTTCTCTCATGCCTCCCCTCTCCACCTCTGCAACGCTGGTCCAAAAGGCACATCACAAGGCATGGAAAAGGGATGCATAGGCAGCAGGTAAATGGGTAGCTTTCAAGTACAGGGGAATTCTAATTCTGAGTAACATCATACACAACTCTAGCTGCTGTCCTATTTGCCACTCAGAACCGCTTAGTGGAATATTTCCTTATAGTTAATAGCAACCCGTCTGTAATTATGTTTGACCTAAAGGTTTTCTTTCCATTGCCATCATTAGGTATCTTTCATATTACTTTGTTAGACGAGACCTTATAGAGAGTAGACGGTATCTGTAGGCATGGGTTGCATGTGCTCCTTTAACAGTAATTGAATCCATATTTTCTTCAATTGGTTTCAATGAATAAGTCAATGCAATTTATGGAAATGTATAGCTAACACAATTTACAGGTGCTTCTTCAAGGCTACTGATGAAGTATTAAGCATGTCATAAAAAGAAAGACTGACACATTTTCACTCGAGTAGTTTCTTCAGACTGCTATCCTCAAAAAGATACCAATGCTGGAGAACAAGAGTTATAGGTAAGTAACGTTTTCCTTCTCCAGCACTGGATCTTTCATGAACACATGCTGTTTGAAAAAGATTATACAGCAGTATACATACACAACCAAACCGGGCGGTGGCACAGCTCAACAGAAGTAACCAACTCACCTCTGGAACACTCACCTCACGCGAGCAGTTTGAGAAGCACTGCCTGGCCAACTCGGGACTCCTCCCTGGAAACCGTCCCAATGCAGAAGAACCTTGTTCAGGTATGGACAGACCTCCGTATGTCTGCCCTGCAGATGTCAAGCGGGAGAACACCGGACAGGAACACCGCAGTAGAAGCCACAGCACTAATTGGTTGGGCTCGTGGTCTTCCTGGAAGGGGCCGGTTGGCCAGACGATGGCAGAGGGAAATGCACACTGACAGCCATCTTGCAATGGAAGACCTCGAAAGGGTGTTGTCCTTGCCGACAGGTCCGAAGGCAACAAACAAGTGCGAGCCACATAAAATGTGAGGGTTCTGGGATGACATCCAGGGAACGTAAGGTTCGCTCTGACGGAAAGCCAAAAAATAATGGCAGAATCAATGGTTCATTAAGGTGGAATGCAGAAGGGACCTTCCGCATGAAGGAAGGGTTGGGACAAAGGACCATCTTAGACAAATGAAAGGTCAAGTAGGGAGGTTTGCACGAGAGGGCCTGCAGTTCACTCACCCGTCCGGCTGAAGTAAGAGAATGCATTCTCTTCCTGGGGAAACCTGCTCGCAAACCTGGTGCATTTCTTGCTGATCACTGTATCGAACAGGTCAATCTCCAGATGACCACATTCGGAGAAGAGACAAAGAACTTGGCATTGGTGAAGTTTCCATTTGAGGCAGGACCAGAGTTCCCTGCTGAGCGAATATGCTATGGTATTGTGGATCCCTGGCATTTGGAAGGGAATTAGGAATATGTTGTGCACCAGCGCACATGTCCACAACGCCTGTACCTCTGCAGACAGAATTTGCGAGCGGGTCCCACCTTGCTTGTGAATAGTGCTGGTGTTGTCCATGAAAACGCAAACCATCTGGTTTTGCAATTGTGGCTTGAAGCACTCCAGGGCCCAGAACACCGCCCTCAGCTCCAGAACATTGATATCTAGGGCTTTTTCTTTGGGCAACCACAGGCCTCTCGTGTGGAATTCTCCTTTGTGAGCTTCTCAGCACTCCAGGGAAGCATCCGTGGTCCATGTGAGTTGATGGGCTGAAAGGCGAAAGGGAGTCCCTGAATGAGGTTGAGAAGACTCCACCATAGGAGCGCATTTCGAAAGGAGGGAGTGAAGTGAAGTTTGTTGTCCTCCCAAGATCCTGATATTTGCAGCCAACGGGCATCCAGGAATGCCTGAAGTGGTCTCATTCGGAATATATAATTATCCGGATGGATTTGAGAAAGCAGTTTGAAGCAATTGGTAGGCGCAACAGCTGCTGGACTTTGTTCAGGATAGTATTCACCCTCTCCTCTGAAGGCAAGGCGCAGGGGTGTTGCTAGGTTTGGAAAAGATCAGGGGCTAAGCTAATGTCGGGACTGGTGGGATTCGGGGCTAGCTATATCCTTTTGGTTGTAGCCCCTGAGCTTCTCTCCGTGGCTACAACCAAAAGACCCGGGGCTATAGCCCCCTTAGCCCCCCCCAGCAACGCCTCTGGCAAGGCGTCAGAAATGAGAGAGTTGTGGCGTGAGCCCAATAACAGCAACTTCTTAGCAGGATTTAAGAAGGACATTGCAAAGTTCTCAGAGAATCCAAGTGATGTCAGACTCTATCCTTGGTGTGTTGTGTCGCTAGTGGAAGCAATGGGGTACGCACCAACCAGTCGTCCAGATAGGGATAAACGCGAATGCCTTTATGCCGGAGGTGGGCTGCTCCTGGAGCCAGGCATTTGGTGAACACCCGTGGTGCTGATTTTCATCTGTAGGGCAGGGACTTTAATTGGTAGTGCTTTCCTATGACCTTCAATCAGAGGAAATGCGTGTGCCGCCTATGTATGGGGATATGGAAGTATGCATGCTCTAGGTCTAGAGAGGAGAGGAAACCCTCTTCTTTCAGCTGGCTAAGATGTGCTGAAGCATCACCATGTGAAACGTTTGAGGAATTTGTTGAGCCTTTTGTGGTCTAGTATGAGTTTTCCAACCTCCTGACTTTTTCCTCACCAGAAATTATCTGGAGGATACTCCGTTGTACAGGAAATGTGCTGGTACAACATCGACCGCCCCTTTTCGCAGGAGAGACCGTACTTCTTGCAGCAGGCATATGTGTTTTTCCGCCTTTGGGATGGGAGGAATGAAGGGGAGTGGTCCAATGAACTTTAGGTAATGGCCTTGTTGAATGATGCATAGCACCCATTTGTCGGTGGTGATGGATTTCCAATGTGTGACAAAGTTGGCAAGTTCAACCCCCTACTGGGGTGTCGAAGTGGGGTGTCAGGGCCTTGTTATGCCCGATTTGGCACTTGACTTCTGGAGGAAACCCTGCATCTTCGCTGGTTTCCTTGATAATACTGTGATCTTCCCTTGTAACCCTCTTGGGTGTGTGAGAAACCTAAAGGTGTCTTTCTAGCTTGTCCCTGGGGATCTGTCATCCAGGTGGCCAGGACATGGCCATCATTATTGGATCCAGTTCCTGGGGGTGGACCAGTGAGGGAGGATCACCTGGATGGAGGTCCTTGGGGAGTGGAGATAGGACACCGACGAGTGAGACGTGGTATCCCCCTTCTTCCAACACTTTTCCCCCATCCTACCACATAGGAAATTCGGAAACACTGCCCCCCCTTTTTCCACACAAACACTTTCACGCATCATGAAAGACAACGAACACCAGAGCCGTTCAACTGACAGCTATCATGATACAACAGCTCAAGAGGAGGAGAAAGATGGCAGAACCGAGAGGGTAACAAGGAGGGAAGCAACCGCTGGCGCGTTGAGGGGAGAGCCGATAAGAGATCGAGCTGTGTTGAATGAAAGGCGCAAAGTGGCACATGGAGAAAAGTCAAGGAATTGTGAATTGTTAC
Organism: Ambystoma mexicanum; assembly: GCF_040938575.1. NCBI lineage: Eukaryota > Metazoa > Chordata > Amphibia > Caudata > Ambystomatidae > Ambystoma > Ambystoma mexicanum. The sequence continues at coordinate 43,758,183 of NC_090936.1, read as the reverse complement.
GTTTGAGAAAAGTTCAAAGAACTGTGAATTATTACATTTGAAGGGGAGACCAGCTGCAGTGGGGAGCGGCACCACATGGGTGCTAACTCAAAAGACTCTGGTTTAATCCGGTAATGATTGAAACAACGGTTACCAGAAGTCCGTGGGAGATTTGCCAAGAAGGGTCAAAGTGGTCATACAGGGGTCTAGCAAAATCCCCATACAGTCGAAAGTCTTTGACCGACAAACCTTTGAGAATACCATAGCAAGAGAAAGCAAGAGGAATTGAGAAGTGGCAAGAGTGAACCCGACGAAGGGATGCCAATGAAGAGGGGCAAAGTCTAAAAGTCCCAAGAAACAGTGTGTTGACAAAACTGAACCCAGCTGAGGGATGTCCACTGAGAACTGTTTAAAATGACATTAAGATTGGTGAATGCCAAAGAGAAAATATCTTAGAAATAAGCCAGAGTGAACCCAAAAGGAGGGAGGCTGATATTTGAGAGAGTTCTGCACCCGGGAGAGGGGGATCCAGGAGTGAAACCATTACCCAACGTACATGTGGAAGAGAACTTCCTTTGTTTGTTGTTTTGAGACTTTTTGTTTGAAAGAGACTTAACCACCGAAGGGCAGATACGTGAACCAGAACTGTTGTCTCGTGCTGTGAAAAGCTCAAGAGTGTGCTGTGCTGAGGACTTCCGCCTTGCCCCGTGCTCAAAACGTGGGGCAAGGAGACCCCTGGCTAACACATCCTGACTTATCATTTGTGAACACTTCTTTCTTTCTTGTGAACCCCATCCCACAATCTTTTGTATTTAGTGCAAGGATTGGCAATAGGTTTTTCTTAGTATAGGCCCTTTCATTTTGATATGACGCCACTAGGAACGCCTTATTATTATTTGATGGCCGTAGCTTGCTCCCATCTTAGCTTTAGGTTTAGATTAAGAAAGAAAAAAGGGAGATAAAGGGCCTTCTTCACTTGGTAGGCAGCGCCAGCGCAAAAATCGTCAACAAAAGGTGTCTTTGAGAATTAAAGTATATTTGGTGTGCCCTTTTTTGAGACACGTGTTTCGGCAAACTGCCACGCCCCCCACCAGGAACAATGGCCGTGGAATCCCGGCCGAGGGATTTCGTCCGGGTAATGCCCCGGCGAGGGTCAATCAGAATGCTTGTTTCATTCTGATTGAGCCCTCGTCTGGTACTAATATAGAAAAAAGCACGAGACTTGTATCTGGTCATGGGCATTAATAAATTATATGGCCTTAAGAGGGACAGAGATTTTGCATCTCAGGGCTTCAAGCCTGGTAAACCACATACTTTTTAATTAAATGGTCAAGCCCCGAGCTCAGGAGATTCACAATACAACTTTAACTAAACATACTGCAAACCAAAGAATTTACCAATAAATGGAATAAAGGAGAAGTACAGGATACGATTTGCAGACATTGTTTATGTAAGATTGAGGCAAGCAGGCATGTATTGACCTCATGTGTGGCTCTGCTGGACCTCTATGTAAGAGGATATGGAGGCTTTGTCAGTTCCCCAGAAAATATAAGCGGGGACCAATTTTGGGTCACATTGATGGGGCTGAATCAGTGGTTATGAATGCAGTGGCCTTCTATATTTGGAAGCGAGCTATGAAGGATATAATTGGGTTGCCAAGATAAATAGGCAGGCTGTATGCTTTGAATGTATTAGATTCAAAAGCAGTATATATATTATAGATTTTTTGTTTTTATAAGGAATTGTTATTAATGATCTATTTCTAATAAAATTGTGTATGGTATTTATAAGATGATTTATTGTTATGGTACTATAAGATGATTCACTGTTATGTAACTTTTTTTTATTGTAAGTGTCAATTCTTTTAAATGTGCAAAAAGTGTTTAAAATAAACTAAGTGCACAATAAATAGAAAATAAAAAAAAATGGTCAGTTGTAGCAGAGTCTTAACTCAAGGGTGAGAGATTGTCATTACACCAATCACAGGTGTTCTAGCATCTCAAATCTTCAAGAATACAATTAAAACATCCAAAACCTTACTCTCCAGGAAGTGCAAGTGCTGTTCAAAAACAAACAAATGAAAGGTACCTTTGTAACTGAAATAGAAACTCAGCAAAACCTGTCCCTGTGATAATCTAGATGAACAAGTTACTTTCTTACCTGGTAACGCTCTTTCGATGGGATGTTCCGACGACGTATTCCACATCTATGACAGGTAATCACCACAGCTGTGCTGCATCGGAAATTTTCAGCGTCTGCGTCCTGCGTCAATGACGTCGATACGCTGTCCTCGAGGGCCTCCGTCGAGCCGGCGTCACCGGATGTTATAAGTAGGATGCATGACGCCTGTAGCCTCAGTTGTAGTTTTTTCCCCAGAACGTGTGGCACCAATCTTCTGCCAGAATGACTACAGAAAGCCTTGCGGAAACAAAAACTGCAATTGCATAAGATATTCTGTACAGGGGCAGGTAGGGAGGTAGCGATGTGGAATACGTCGTCGGAACAGCCCATCGAACGAACGTTACCAGGTAAGAAAGTAACTTGTTCTTCGAAGGGATTGGTTCCTCCGACGTATTCCACATCTATGACCGACTCCCAAAGCAGTACCAACGTAAGGAGGTGGGAAAAGAATTTAGAATTTTAGAATGCCCAATTAAATTGCAGAATAGAGGACCGCCTTGCCAAAGGCCAAATCTTGCCCATGGATAGAATCCCGGGAGTAGTGTTTTACAAAAGTATGGACAGAGGCCCATGTGGCTGCTTCACAAATGTTATGAATGGGAACACCCCTCTGCAGGGCAGTAGAGGCAGCCACACCTCTAGTAGAATGGGCCCGTAAGTCTACCGGAGGGTCCTTACCCGCCAAGCGGTAACATTCAGAAATTGCCAAGATAATCCATCCAGACAAACGCCTTCCAGCGTATCCTACAAAGAGCTGATCATCCACTCTGACCAGGGACATGCGTGAGATGTAGAAACTTAAAGCTCTCTTAGGATCCAATTTATAGAGCCTCTCCTCTTCCTTACCAGGATGCGGAGGAGGATAGAACGCCGGAAGAATGACCTTCTGGCTTAAATGAAATTCCGACACAACTTTCGGAAGAAAACAAGGACGAACCCTAAGGACAACCCTGTCCTTATGGAACACTGTGAAGGGTGGCTTAACGGAAAGGGCCTGCAACTCATTCACTCTGCGAGCGGAAGTAACCACAACTAAAAATACAGTTTTCAAGGTCAACAGTCGCAAAGGGCAAGAATGTAAAGGCTCAAACGGAGCCCCCATGAGGAATTTTAGAACCAGGTTCAAATCCCAACCGGGCACCTGGAAAGGAGAAGGTGGGAACACATAAGTGAGCCCTTTCAGAAACTGAGAAATCAAAGGAATTTTAAAATAATAACACTCCTCAGGCGAGCGCTTAAATATGGACAGCGCCGCCAGGTAACCTTTAATGGTACCAACTTGCACGCCCTTGTGGGCTAACGAAAGCAAAAAAGACAGAACCACAGGAATGGCACATGAAAAAGGATCCACATTCTTAACCCTGCACCAGTCGCAGAACTTTCTGCAACGGTAATGGTACAGGGACTTCGTTGCAGGCCTTCTGGCCGAAAGCAACACCTCCATCACGTCTTCAGGGAGGACCCAATCCTTATACCTCAACCTTTCAGAAGCCAAGCATGAAGGTTGAGGGACTTGACCTCTGGATGGAGAACCTGACCCCCCCCCTCCCGTGAATGCAGATCGTCTCGGTAGGGAAGACGGCGGGGAGGGCAGATGGACATGTCGAGAAGGTCCGGGTACCACATTCTCCTGACCCATGCCGGAGCAATGAGGATCATTCGGGAACCAAACCTTTGTAACCTGCGCAGCACTTGCGGAAAGACGGGGACTGGAGGAAACGCGTACAGCAGAGGGAAGGACCACTCCACCACGAATGCGTCCCATAAGGCTCATTTTGGAGGAAATTCCCGAGAGCAGAATCTTTCGCACTTCCAGTTAACACTGGTGGGATACCCCAAAGGCCGAAGCTCTCCAGGAGAATCTACTGAGCCAGCTCCCACTCGTGAGAGACCGTGCTCTGCCTGCTCTGAGCGTCCGCCGCCGCGATTTTGTCTCCGGCCAGATGAACTGCCGAGATCGAAATTTCCTGCTGGATGGCCCAGAACCAGAGCTGCATCGCCTCTCTTCACAAAGGGAGAGACCCTGCCCCCCCTTTTTGTTGAGGTAGTGCATGGCCACTGTATTGTTCATCAGAATCAGGACAGTCTTCCCCATACAGACGGCAGAAAAGCCTGCAGGGCTAGCCTGACGGCCCTCAGCTCCAACAGATTGACATGGAGTCTGGACTCCGACGAAGACCAACGACCGTTGACTCAACTCGTTGGCAGGAGCTCCCCATCCTGTGAGGGATGCGTCCGTCGCGATCGTCAATTCCGGCCAGGGTAGCCAAAATGGAGCCCCCTTCATCAGATTGCCTTCGACGGCCCACCACAGAAGATCCCGGGCGACCGAGGGCGGCACCTGAATGAGATCCGTGTGACCACTGCATCTTGAGAGCCCACTGCAGCAATCTCATCCGCAGCCTGGCCTCTGGCACCAGGAGAATGCAGGATGCCATGAGGCCGAGCACCCTCTAGAACTCGAATGCCGGGAGACTCTGGGCATGTTGAAACTTGTTCACCATCTGCAGAATGTGATGAGCCCTCACCTGGGGAGGAAAACACAGCCCCAGGGATGTGTCGAGCATTGCTCCGATGTACTGGAGCCGCTGGGTAGGTGTCAAGTGGGACTTCTTTAAGTTGAGGGAGAAGCCCAGCCTGTGAAGGGAGTGGCAGGTGACGTACAGATGATGCAGGACTTGCTCGGGAGAGCGCGCCCTGATCAACCATTCGTCTGGGTAGGGGTAGATGGGAATCCCCCTTTCCTGATATACGTTGCCACCAGCACCATGAGCTTGGTGAAGACCCTCGGGCGGAGGTCAATCCGAACGGCAGGACCCGAAACTGAAAATGCGAGTAGCGAACCTCAAGCCTGGAGGACTTGAGAGAGTAATCATCTTGAACTTGTCCTTCCTGAGGAGCTTGTTCAAACCACACAAGTCCATAATGGGTCTCAATCCCCCGTATTTTTTGGGATAAAAAATATGGGGAATACCATCCCGTGTTCCTCTCTGCTACAGGCACCAGTTCTATGGCACCTTTCTCCAGCAGGGATTTGATTTCCTGCGCAAGGAGTGGATCTGGACGATCTGGATTCTTCAAAGAGAGATTCCCTGGTGGATTGTCGTGAGGCCTCTGCCGGAAAGGAAGACAATAGCCGTGGGCTATGATCTCCAGAACCCACACATCTGAAGTAATGGCACGCCATTCCACAAGATGCTGCGCCAGCCTTCCCTCAACCGGCGAACCATGGGACATAGCCTCATGACTGAGCTAAAGCAGCTGCGGCAGTGCCTGAGGGCAAAGAGGCAACTGCCCGAGCGGCCTTGGCACCTCAAGTACCTTATTTTCCACCTCTGGTACTCCTACGGTGGCCCCTTTGACTTGCAGCTCCCCTCGATCTACCAAAGGAAGAGTAGTATCGAAAGGAACCTCCCCTCCATTGCTGTCCCCTAGGACGAAAAGGCGGAGGTTGGAAAACTGCAGCGCTCAACGACTTCGCTGCAGCTTTGGAGGTCTGCAACCTCTCAAGCCTCTCGTCAGCCATGCTGCCAAAAAGATGTTCACCATCAAAGGGCATGTTGAGAAGCCGGGCTTGTACGTCAGGAGCAAACCCCGACTTCCGCAACCACGCAAATCTGCACATCACGGTGCTCGCCGCCATGGACCGGCTGACACAGTCTGCCATGTCCAGACCCGACTGAAAGGATTCACACATGGCATCCTTGCCATCCCGAATGAGGGCAAGAAAACCATCCCATTCCTCCCCTTCGGGAATATGTTCAACCTCCAAAGACACACAATTCCACAGAGTGTGAGTGAAACGTGCTAAGGCACACACAGAGTTGGCTGCCTGTAAAGCCATACCCCCTGAAGAAAACACTTTCTTCGCCCAGCCATAAAAACGTTTGTTGTCCCCATCAGGAGGGATGGTTGGGTATGACGCCTGCTTTGCTGGGGCCGTAGCTGCCTGCACCACCAAACTCTCCGGAGTGGGGTGCGTAGTCAAGTAGCAGGGGTCGCTACTGGCTGGACGGTATTTTTTCAGCAACGACTTGCTTACAGCCGGGAGACTCTCCGGAGCAATCCAAGCTGCCGCAACCCTTCTCTGTAAAGCCATATGAAATGGCAGCACTGGGTCAGTGGGCGGACCTTGGTCAAGGATATCTGTCCGGTCATCCTGCAGAAAATCCACTGGTGGCGCAGACCACCCCAAGTACTCCGTCACCCACGACATGAGTCGCCTGTATGAAGATTCAGCATGCGTACCAGGCTCAGGCCTGCCAAACTCAACCTCCGGGGAGGTATCAAGACCACTGGCGTTGTGCAAAGACTGACGCAGGTCTTCCAACTGGCTATGACCAGATAACAGGTCATCAGGAACCAAACCTTCCTCAGACCCTTCATCCTCCTCAGAGATGTAATCCAGAGGCTGGAAGAAATCCCTGGAAGAGGGCACAGAAAAAGGCTCAAATACAGGCCTTACCGACTTCTTGAGGGCCTTCCTCGGAGTTTCCACCGATGAACGGGCTACCTCCGGTAAAGCCTCAAAAAAAGGCGTAGAGGGCGTCAACAAAATCAGCGTTGAGCGTGGTGCCGATGGCTTCGACACAGACCTCGAGGGCAGTGCCCCAAGCGTGTCCTTCGACGGCCTCGGCGCCGATGGCGTCGATGACTTCCTCGGAGGCGGAGCCTCGAGAGAGTCCCTTGACGGACATGGCGCTGATGGCGTCAATGTCTTCTTAGAAGACCTCATAGGCTCTACCAGTCTCGAGGGCGTCAAGTACCGGGACCTGGAGCGGGCATGGCTAGGGCAATCCACATTGTCTGACTGGGACCTCAAAGGTTCCCGGTGATCGCGCCGACTGCCCGAGCCTGAAGGGGTGCGAACGGTGGCCCTAGCGCGTTCCTTCCCGGCTTCTCTCGAAGGCGTGGACAGAACGGAGCCCTGCGACTCAAAAATCGCCAACATTTCCTGACAAAATGCATCCCATTCCGCAGGAGAGGAATGCTTGATAAGACAAGCTACCCGCCGTCTGGCGGAGTCCTCGGACGAGGACGGGGAAGGCGACCGGTGACAGCGCTTCCGCGAGTGCCTCAAAGAGGTAGAGGAATGGCGGGAACCACTCTGGGACCGAGACCCCCTGGACTTACGCCGACGATGCAGAGAGTCGCCCCTCGAATCGGTCGAAAGCCCAGCGGATTTTGACTTTTGGGGCTTGGAAACCCTACCTACCGACAGCTTCTTCCTGCAAGGCCTTTGACATCAGAGACTGGCATTCGTCACAGTCATTGGTGGCGTGGTCCTCGCTGAGGCATCAGAGGCAGACGTCGTGCGGGTCCGTAAGTGACATCTTGGAACCGCAGCCCCGATACTTCTTAAATCCCGACCGCGGGGAAGAAGAAGAAGACATGATAATTTCACAAACCAAGTTCGAAGAACCGAGGCGCACCGAGATCTCCGAAGCAAACACGTTCGCGGAAAAACGGAACTGAGGTTATGGGCGTTGTGCGCCCTACTTATAACATCCGGTGACGTCGGCTCGACGGAGGCCCTCGAGGACAGCGTATCGACGTCATTGACGCAGGACGCAGACGCTGAACATTTTTCGAAGCAGCACAGCTGTGGTGATTACCTGTCATAGATGTGGAATACGTTGGAGGAACCAATCCCTTTGAAAGTTATTTAACTGTATATTGCGCTTCATACATGGTTTGTCCAACATCTAGGCATTGTGATTATTATACCTCATTCGATACTTAGTTTACTGACCTCTGAAGGATGTCGGCCAATAAGATAGCTCAGGCGATGGAGGGCTCATTGCTGCGATCTGCATGATCTGTAGGTTGCAGGTACGAATCCTAGCAAGGCCAATTCAGCCTTTCATCAGGTCGATAAAGGAGTACCAACTTCGGTTTGGTGATAATTGTGATAAATATTTTCTATGTGCAGTGCTTTGCCAAAAGCGCTATATAAATAACCATTTGACCGTGAGATTAGATATAGAATTTAGCAGGAAGTCCTTGCATCTTTGCACTGTTGTATCATAAAAATGGCATACCATTAGTTAGTAATAGCTCCAGGAAATGAGGACTTTCATTAAACATCAAAAGACAATTCTGCTATCGAACGCCAAAACACACGATACCATGTTTGCTTTACTATGTAATTGGCTACATTGCAACAGTTAAATATATACAGGAGAGATCAAATGGCCAGACCTGTATTCTGTCGCAATGCAGAAAGCTGCCGCATGGTAATGATTTCCAAACTCTCTTGCAAAGGAGAAAAGTCATTTTTACTCTCTTGAAATCACATTTAGTCTCAAAGTTTAAAAATGGGGAGTAAAATACTCCCACGTCAAAATCATATCTGGAGCATTGATTGAAACCTTTAAGGAAGGTTTGAAGTTGGTGGACAATATTTATTTGGCTCTCCATGGAATTCATGGGAAATGCTGTGAAGCCCAAGCACACACTAGCACTTTCCGTTCTATGAAGAAACCATAATACCATGAACATCTTAAAGAATGTGGCAAAAGCCAGTGTTCTCCATCTTCCTAAGAATGTGTAATAACGTAGCCCCAAGTCCTTGATGTCAGCATCCAATGTGAGCACAGGTTGTTTTCCAGTGTCAAACGCATACAAGGATGTGTGACAGGGTCAGGGACCTATCAGGTAGTGCTAGGAACCCCTTTCTACCTGGGGTGGGAGGGCTAACAGGGTTTTTATCAAAGGCACTCCTACTCCAGAGGTGGGGTGTGCGAGTGCGGGCAGTATCTGTCCATTTTACCTCTGCCTGCATGACTGAAATAAGTACCACCTTTTCTTGCACAATAGTGTCCAATTTCTTTCTATTTGTTCTGTAGGACTACCTCGCTCAGAAGGTCTGCTGGTGGAGACAGCGAGCAACCCAACCGAGGGAGAGCTGTCGAGGAACTGCAGAACCACCACGCTGCCAGCATATCCAACTGGAAATCCAGACACCATCCAGAAGCCGGGCTGCAACCCTAACGTTACCTTCAGTAGGATTGCGGAACAGTCCGCTTGTCAAACCAGCAACCTAGATGCTCCACCTCACAGACTATAACCATGGCTTTACTTCCAGTGGCACGGTCTGTGTATCAGAGTGGCAATTTGAACACTACATTTGAACCCAACACAAACTCTAGAATTGACTATACCTTGAGCGGGCCACAATTTCCAAATGCAAGCGGACCCACAAACAAAAAGGTGGTGGGGATTAATGCCCGTTTATTGCACCTGTACCTATAACCTGGCCTCTGGGAAGAGAGAAGTCGGTGGTTGGCCTGTGGAACCTGCTGAAAGAGAGACCCAAAGCAAGGGCAAAGGGAGCAGAAAAAGGGGCACAGAAAACAGAAAGGTGTGGGTTCTTTGAGTGAGGCCAAGGGAGGAAGTGGAAGACCAAAACACCAAGTGCAGAAAGGACGGTGCAGAGGAGCATAGAGGGGGATTGCTGAAGTTGTGTGCAAATTGAGCTATTGGTTGGTGGTAGAAAGTGGTACTTGGGTGTGGGTGTGATTCAGGGTGAGTGAGCGAGTCTCAGAAGGAGAGTAGTAGGTGAAAGATTGAATGGGAAGGTGACTGGGCGAGTGGAAGGAGGGTGGTTGTAGAAGAAGGTGTGGGTTGAGGGAAGTGTAGTAGTAGTGCGGGCAGGGTAAAGCTATAGTGTGGAGAAGGGTCAGTTGTGTGGTGTGGGGACGATAGTTGTGAGGAGAGGGGAGGGTAGTTGTTTGGGGAGGGTAGTGTATGGAGAGAGTAGAGCAGTAGTGTGGAGAGAATAGTGGTAGGGAAGGAAAGAGAGTAGGAGTAGAATGAGATAAGCAGAGGGACAGAAGGGGCTTACCTATCTCCAATCTCTAGTGGCATGGAGAAATCTCACCCTACATGCTAAAATGTCCCACCCCCCTCCAGTCTATATCAAGTTCTTAACAGAAACATAGAGGGTAGGAAGATAGATTCATTAAATAAGTTTACTAATCAGCTTGACAGGGTGTTGGATGACAGATACTGATGTTATGGAATTGGTCTTAAATCTGAATAAGGTTAAGAGGACATTTTATTAAAGTGATTGGTGCTTAACTATCGCCAGTTTAAAAATATACTTCCCGTACATGCATTACTCGAAAGTTATCAGGAAAAGAGTGAATTTATAAAAGTACATCTATTTATTTCCTTGACAGAAAATTAGACTGCTGTACATGAGGGTTAAATTTAACCAACTGCCAATGTTAAGTGTTGGTCCCCAGAATGGGGATTCCTAAAGATCAAAGAACTAGTCGCCTGTGCAATAACAGACAAGTTACCAAAACCCTCAAACATGTCACTATTTATTGTACCAAACTTGAGGACCTCAGATATAAACGTTTTGTGGGGCTAATGTACATTTCTTTTGAGGACTCAGGAGAAGCCCTGTCAAACAGGATGATCGTGGGCGACCATGTTTCTTGATTTTAGCTTTTGTAGGTCCTTAAGAAGCCGTTTTGTTATTACATTGTGATATGAAAATGTCTTATGGTACGATCTATCTGCCATACATAATAATTTTATAATTGTTGTGATATTTAAAACTTAAAATATTGTGACACTTCGGAAAATACGTTGTGGGATTCTATGGCCTATGCATTGTCATTTTAAGAAGGTTAATGACTAATGCCGAATACAAATCGTTCTCTCTCTCTCTATGGCTTGATTATTTATGTCCCTGATTATTAACAGTACGATTTTCTATCTAGCATGATTCTGCTCATTTTAAAACCCATATATTGGCTATGATGAATTATTTTTTAAATTTGTTTATTTATAAATCAGCACACAACAGAACATATACAGTAACATAGCTGCTAGTCTCATAGAGCAGACAAACCAAATAGTACCTCACACCACCTCCCCTGTATTCCCAGCAGGCCACATGTCCGGGTCTCATACGGGCTGATCAAGCGGCTCGTTGTTGCCCGTAGCGTGGAAGGGACCTCACGGCCAGGCGCGGTTTGTAGGTCAGGGCCGGGTAGTTCCAGTCATAGTCTAGGACTGGAGCTGAAATGTCGTTAAATCGATGGAGCAGACCCGCTCTGGCTGCCGTGACCCTTTCGGCTATCAGGATGTCCCAAAGTTTGAGCCACCAGAGGATCATCAGGGGACCTTCCGTTGACTTCCAGCTACGGGCCACAGTAATTTTGGCTGCCAACAGGAACTGGGATATCAGCGCTGCCCTTCTCCCTGTTCTTGGGTAGGAGTCCGGGAGCGGGATACCCAGCAGGACTTGCTCGGGCGCTAGCGGAAGTTCCACTTGAGTGATGTCTCTTATAATGGCGAGGCATTGGATCCAGAACTCTCTTACTATGGGGCAAGACCACCACATGTGGAAGTAGGAGCCTGGGCGACCGCAAAGATGCCAGCAATGGGGCTCCAGAGCCCGCTGAAAGAGGTGGAGGCGCAGGGGGGGGGGTATTACCAGCGCAAGAGCAGTTTGTGGGCGCATTCCCGGTTAGTGATGCACCGGGACGCAGTGCGAGTTCTGGTCCAGATGTCCACCCATGTCTGATCTTCAATAGCATGGCCCAGGTCCGCCTCCCAGAGGGACATATAGGAGGGCTTAGTCTGGAGGGGATCTTCCTGCAATAGTTTATAGAGGGCCGAGATCTTTCCTCGGGAAGGCAGGTCGTTTGCTGTGAGCTCTAGCGGGGCAAGGGGTTGTGTTGCCGCAGCCCGGGTCTGGGGGTGGGAGCACCAGTGTCTAAGTTGGGCATAAGTAAATCTGTCCGACTCCGCTAGCTGGAAGGTTGCTTTGCAGCATTCGAAGGTGAGCCCCCCCCCCAAATAGTCCCAAAGTTTCGAGGCCTCCCGCCACCCAGTTCCTAAAGTTCGTTGGGTAGGCTCCCGGGGCGAAGGCTGGATTAAGGAAGATCGGGGAAGATGCGCTCAGACCTCCTGGGATGCCTCTAATTCTGCAGGCCCACTCCCATGTCTTTATCAACTACTTCGTAGCGGTCAGGACCCCAGGCCAACTCCGGCGTAATGCCGAGGGGATAAACGGAAGGAAGCGGAGGTGCAGAGGGAGGCGCGACTGTTCGATCTTTACCCACTTCGGGCGCCCAGTGGCGAGGCCCCATGCCTGCAGGTGGGCCAGTTGTGCTGCTGCTTGGTATTTCCTGAGGTCAGGTACAGCCAGGCCTCCCAGTCTCATGCTGGCCATCATCGTTCTCCGAGGGATCCTTGCTTTCTTGCCCTTCCAAATGAAGTCGATGATTTTCCTCCAGAGCCGTTGCAGGGGGGAAGCGGGATCAAGATTGGGAGGGAAGCGCAGGCATAGAGGAAACGGGGGAGAAGGTTAATTTTGCATGAAGTTATGCGACCCAACAGCGAGATCTCCTGCGTTTGCCAGAGGACCAGGTCCCTTTCCAGTTCCTCGAAGAGTGGGGGGAAATTGACTTGGTAGACTTTTGCTGGGTGTGTGGGGATCTGAACCCCCAAATATGGAATCGCTTGGGAACTCCATTGGAGTGGACATAGCTTCTCTAAGGCCTCTCTCTCGCCCGGGCACAGGCCCACTCCTAGCGCTGTTGATTTTGGGAAGTTGATAGCGAATCCCGATACCCTCCCGAAGCTCTGGATTTCGGTCAGGGCAGCCCCCATGGAAGCTTCAATGTTGGTGATAGATAACAGCACATCGTCCGCATAGAGGGCAATTTTGTGTTGGGCCGGGCCGATCCTCAGGCTATTGATCAAGGGGCTCAGACGAACCCGCTGGGCCAGTGGTCCCATGGCCAAAGCGAAAAGCAAGGGAGATAGGGGGCATCCCTGACGTGTACCACAGGTGAGGGGGATCGGATCCGATAGGTGGCCATTAACTCTGAGTACACAAAAAGGGGGTTTGCTCTGGGGTCTGAAGTTCTGGGGTCTACCTATTGACTGCAGTAGGCCTAGACTTATTTTATTAAGTCACATGCATGCAAGAACACTCTAAATATAGTAGTACCTTGGAAATTGAAAAATTCAGGCAATAATACATGTAAATCATACAGCTTTTGTTTTATTTTGCTGTTGAATGCATTTGAAAATCATGCATTTATAATTTTTGTGATTTTGTAGAAAGTAAAAGGTACAGTACATTAAGGGTAGCTAGTCTTTAGTCTACACAAATCCTCAATGTAACTGAGTTAGCAACTGATTTGTAAATATATATTGCTTAAAACATAGTAGTGCTTTAATATCAGTGTGTAACCACCACCTACAGTGACAAGTGATAGTATAGGTACTCAATACAGAACAACCAGGCTGAAAACAGTAAATTGTATGGTATTACCCAAATTGTTCGTTTACAATTGTTCGAATGAACAATTGACCAAATTTAAAGGGTCACAATTGACCTTATATATATATATATAAATATATATATAATCTGTTTGGTAATATATATTTATTTATATATATATAGGGGTTTTGGGGGGTGTGGCGTTAGGTAGGGGGTTGTGGGGGGTTTCCCCCCACATATATGTTACAATTGACCTTCACAATTCGGTCAATTGTGAAAAGGTCAATTGTAATTCGAACAGTTGTAAAACGAACAATTCGTATACAACCAATTGTATAACACTAGGTTGTATGTAGCCAGGCTAGAGGGTGACCTAACACGTGGTTGACGTCTAGATCTGAATCAAGAGGATGGAGGGACCAGGTTGAGTATGGAGTGCTGGTCCTTAGACGTTTCGGCAAGATGCCTTCATCTTGGGCCTGGAATAGGTCTCCCTGGGGGGCGGCAATGCTGGATGGGTCTTAGAATTGCTGTTTCACTGGTGTGTGGCAAGGTCCACAGGCTGTGGGCAGCTTTCACAGTGTCCTCAAGGTGGAGGGGAACTGCAAGTGGATGCTGGATGTGTGGCATCCGTTTGAGGAATGGAGGGCCAAAGATGTGGTAGGTTTCACAAAAATGGTCGCCAACGGCTGAGATCCTGGAAATGAAGGCCTGGGCAGGAAATGTGTTCTCCTGTAGAGCCGTGAATGCCATTAACTCTGAGCTGGGTCTTAGGAGCTTGATAGTTCGCAAGGATCATTCTCCTGAAAGTTGAGCCAAAGCTGAAGGCCTCCAGCGGAAGGCGTAGATAGGGCCAGTCTACCTTGTCGAAGGCCTTGGTTGTGTCCAGGGCCAGCAAGGCCAGTTGTTGGGAGTCCTGTTTGGCGACTTCAATTAGATTCAGTGCCCGGCGGATGTTGTCCTTTGTCGACCTATGGAAAATGAACCCTGTCTGGTCCGGGTCGATAATACTTGGAAGAACAGGGGCCAGACGGTTGGCCAGCATCTTGGAATAAATATTGGCATCCAAGTTCAACAGGGAGATGGGTCTGTAAGAACTGTTCTCCTGGGGGTCCTTTCCAGGTTTGAGAATGAGGACCGTGATGGACTCTTGCATCGATGGGGTGACCGACCCGAAGACTAGAAATTAGTTAAAAAGGCGGGTCAGGGGAGCCACTAGTTGAGGCCGGAAGAGTTTGTAAAATCGAGTGGAGAATCCATCCGGGCCAGGGGCCCTAGGCTTCAGGCTTTTGATGGCTTCCTCCACTTCCTCATTAGTGATGGGTGATTCGAGTTCTTCCCTTGCCTCTGGGGTCAGAAGCGGGAGCGACGCCCCATGAATGTATGAGCGCTGCTCGGCCTGGTCACGCGGGGACGCCGTCATTATTTCCGACTGGTGGGCCGCTGCTAGGCGTAGTTGCTCGTGGTCCGCATGGTGGATCTTCCCTTGCAAGTCGCGGAGACCCAGGATAGTGTTCCTGCTCTTTTCTTCTGCCAGTTTGCTGACCAGCAGCTTATTAGCCTTGTTGTTGTGGACATAGTACCACTGCTTGGTTCTGGTAAGCAGGTTTGCTGTGGAGTCGCATAATGCGCCACAAGCCTCTTCCTTGCCATCTGCGGGATCCTGTAAGATTTCGGGGACCAGCCGTTTCGTTTATGAGTGGCCTCAGTGTCCCGGACCTCGGCTTCCAGGGCAGCATGGGCGCCTGCTTCTGTTTGTGGAACACGGCGCCTTGGGCAATCAGTTCCCCTCTGAGCACAGCTTTCATGGCGTCCCAGGTGTTAGCCGGGGAGGTGTCCTCGTCGCGGTTTTCAGCGAAGAAGTTTTTAATTGCCCTGGCAATTGAGTCCCGCACCGCCATGTCGTCCAAGATGGGGTCATACAGGCACCACTGACGGCGGGGAGGAGGGTCTGGGTCATGGGACCGGAGGGTGAGCGAGACCGGGCATGATCCGAGAGGATCCGGGGGCCAATCGTGACATCATCAATGAAGGACAGAATCTGGGTGGAAGCCAGTAGTAGATCGATCCTGGAGAAGGTGCGGTGCACTCCAGGTGTCAACAATGTTCAGCATGCGAAAAAGGTGGAGCAGGGCTGTCGCCAACTTCAGGTCCCTGGATGTTGGGGGCTGAGACCTATCCCTAAGGGGACCCCGTTGAAGTCTCTGCCGATGATCACTTGTCCCTCAAGGAATGGCAAGAGGGAGTCTTCCAGGTCCCGATAGAAGCCCTCCTGGTGGACGTTCGGGGCTTAAGTGGAGACAAGGGTGTAAAGCTGGCTGCGGATGGTGCATTTGATCACCACAAAGCGACCCTCTTGGCATCTTAGTGAGTCCAGGATCTGAGGATTTAAATCTTTTGCAAAAAGGATGCCACCCTTCTTAGTTCCGTTGGATGCCAGAAATTGTAGGGGGAAGAATCTGCTTCGCAGGCGGGAAAAGTCAGCTGGGATCAGGTGAGTTTCTTGTAGAAAAGTGATTGAGGTCCCGCGTCCTGTAGCCTTTGCAGGACAGATTTCCTTTTTGGCGGGAGAGTTGAAACCCCTGACATTCAGAGTGGTAAATTTTAGTTTTAGGTGTGGGGGCTGGCGCATCCGGTCCGAATTCAGTGGGGGGTGAATGGGGGTGAGACGAGTCAGCCATAACTGCGAGGGAACAGCAGCTTTGGGGTCACCTGTGGCTGAAGGTTTTTCCTAACTGGTCTCCAATGGGAGATCCGAACTTCCAATGTCGGCCTCCAACGGGAGGGCCTTCAACGGGGGATCCAAGGTGCGACCAGGGGGACCGGTTTTGAACTATCGGTCCAACCCCTGGCCACCTGAACTGTCTTCCGACAGAAGGACCAACATTGTTGACAGTCTCTCCAAGGGTCAAGTGGTGGTATCCACTTTGGAGGAGGGTATGGACCTCATTGGGTCCGCAGCGAACTTAAGAATCAGATGGTTCCAGTGCCAAGTATCCTGCGCGGGAGTCCTCGCACATCACTTGGGTTTGCGGCCTCTCTGTGCTTTTGACCAGGGGGTCCGTCTTGGTCTGGGAGAAGCCGCGCTCGGCATGTGGCCTGCCAGGCTCGGAGAAGATGGGGACTGAGGCCACGGGAGAGTCTGGATGAAGGATCGAAGCTGCATCTTCAAGGTGGTTGATGGTGCGGGGGGTGCCTTTGTATGAGAATTGAAGTGCCATGGGAAAGAGCCATCGGTAGCGGATCTGCTGATCTCGGAGAAAGAGCGAAAGAGGTCGGAGCAATCTGCGCTTCTGGAGAGTTAGAGGGGAGAGGTCCTGGAAGATCTGTAGCGGGGAGCCCTGGAAAGAAAGCTCGTCCTTAATGCAGCCTATCGCTACAATGGCCTCCTTGGTGGTGTGGAGTGGACCCTGTAATTACGTCCGGAGAGGGGTCAGAGTCCATTCCCCGGCGAGGGCGCAATCTGTGGGTTCGATCAAGTAAGAGCTGAGCCTCATCTAGGTCCGGTAGCAAGGACTGGAAGAAGGTGTTTATGTATTCGGGGAGCTCCTTGTCAGCGACTGAGGATGGCACCCCTCGAATGCGCAGGTTGTTGCGGCGGAATCGATTCTCCAGGTCTTCCTGTTTGAACTCAAGAATTTCGGTTCTCTCCATTAACGTTTGGTTGGCGCTTTGAATCTCAGTTAGGGAGTTGGAATGATCCATGGCTCGATCTTCGGCCTCCAACACCCTCTGCTCGATGCTGCTGACCCTTTGTTCCGTCTGCTCCAATTTAGCATTGAGCTCCGTCATACAAGTTCTGAATTCCGCCTTGATATCCGTCATGAAGGCCTGGAGGTCCTCCCTGGTTGCAAGCGTCCCTTTATCATCAGGCGCCTTCTGGGGTGTGAGTTTAAGGGGGTCTGCTTTCTTCCCCTTCTCCGTGGCCTGCAGCATGGTAGCGATATCAGCCGATTTGGAGGATTTTAATGCTTTGGACATGGCCTCGGGGAGAGGGGGCGTCCTCCGGGGCTTAGCCCAGAATCCGCAAGTGGGAGGCCGGGGAGATCCGAAGATGAGGTGGGCCGGGGTGCCCCAGGAGGTAGAATAGGCGGAAAGTGGTTCCGGGGCCTCCGGGGGTGATGTTGGCAGTCGTAGAAACCTTGCAATGCTAGCGGGAGATGGGCCTCTGAGTTGTCCACATGACCCGGACCTAGGGTGCAGAGGGCCGAGGCAAGCTCACCCCGGCTGGTGATGGGTGGAATTGGGCTGGGGCGCCCCAGGAAGCGAAGGAAGGCATCACGCTCCGAGCTGGAGGGCAGTCAATGGCGGAGACAGGGCCAGCACTGAGGATCAGGGCTCCCCAAGCGCTCCAGGCAGGTATCCTCGCAAGAGTCGGGGGCCACGCTGACCCCGGCAAGCAGGGGGCTCACTTCCAGGGAGGACCCGATTTGTTATGGAGCTCTGCCGCGGCTCCCAAGGATGCGCGAGGGCTTTGGTGTTGGAAGACCCAGCGGGGCCTTAAGGCACAGTCCAGTACGAGGCAGTAGGCTAGGATCCTGTGGGCTGCGGGGTGTGAGCAGGGGGCCTCAGTATAGCGAGAGGCAGAGAGTTTGCTCACTGTAGCTGGCGGTGGGCCGATGGCAGTGCGGGCGCCCTCAGTGTTGCACGGGACTATGGGAGCCGGGCCGGCCAGGAATATAGGCCACCCCCATCTGAAGCAAGGAACCAGCTGGCAGGCGCGCAGAAGCGGGTGCCGTCCCAGCACCTCTAGTGTGCACCGGGGAGACAGGGCCCCAGAGTCCACAGCATGCCGATGAGGAGGGGCTAGCAAGACGCGGCGATGCAGGTTCGTTGAGGTGGCTGCCATCTTGGTCCCAGCGCGGCTGCCGGAGAAATAAGTCGGCGCCGCGTTCGTGCTGATTTTGGGGCTGTTAAGCACCCTGATTGCGGCTGATGGTGCGGGGGAAGCTCTGCAGTGCCCCGGTGGAGAAAGGCACGGCAGGCATAGCAGGAACCCGAAAAAACTAACTTTCAGCTGCAGACCAGAGTGGAGGCCATTAGTGGAGCTGCTGCATCGCTGGCGCTCCAGGCCACGCCCCCGGCTATGATGAATTTTGAATGGACTTATTCGTTTATAACTTGATAAGCCAACTCATTTTATATTGATATGATGTTCTTTTAATTTTTGTACTAGTATTGTTAAATATGGAAGGTTTCATTGTATGAAACTAATACACAATAACAAAATTAAAGAGGGACAGAAGGGGAATCATGGGAGAGGGAGAGATGAAGGCTAGGGGGAGGAGGAAAGGGAGGAGAGTAGAAGGAAGGGAGAGGAAGAATAGAGCATCAGGGCAAAGAGTAAAGGAGTATTGTGATGATCCTTAGGTTGGCATCACTTCTCCCAAGGAGGGAGCCCCTTTCCATGAGGACAGGGACATGAGGCCGCTACCCGATGGTCCCCCTGGGGGTGGTATAATTTTGGAGGATCTCAGGGGGAGAGACACCCCCCTCTGGGATGAAGACAACCATCTAGGTTACAGCCCTTATGAGAACATCACGCCCCCACCTATTCTGGTCTCTCCTTCTTCTGCTAACCTCTTTGTATACAGTAAACCTACGTACTGTTATGAGGCAGAGCACCTCAAGGAGCCTAGGTAATCCAAGTACTGAGACTAGCTGGCCCAGAGGAGCAATGAAGTTGGAACCTGTGAAAGAGACAAAGGATTTATACAATGGGCCCAAACACGACTGGCAAAATTGCAAAAAGAATGGCAATGGACTAAACACTTGGTCTCGGACAGGCGCAAGAGACTGCAGGTATGCTGCACACAAAACGCGGGAGATGCAAACCTGCGTTGCTGATCCGAAGGGTGAGAGCTCCAAGCATGCTGGCAGTCCACCACAGCTGATGATCAAAGGTCAGTGGGAGCAGAACTTGCATAGCATTGTCGAGAGGAGGAAGGAATACAGACGGCAGCAGGGAAGGCTGTTGCACATCCGCAGGGAAAGCAAGTAGCCGGAGAAGCCAAACCGAACACCCACCATCCCAGGAAGCCCCGGCGTCATGTTGAAACCCATGACAAGTTAAAGGGTGGCATGGGAGACCCGGGGCGGAGTCGGGAGGTTCACCAAGAGGGCGCATGCAGTTGTCCCTAGGCCCCTTTGCAAACTTAACACTTGGGTGGCACGCAGGGGCAGGAAGTCTACAAACCTTCACCTCCTCATTGCAGTAGTGGAGCGAAGCCTGATGACCACCACGGAAGGGTAGAGGACCCAAAGCACCATAAAGAGTACTTGAGAGGGAGAGAACCTGACGCCAGTGGCAGAGGTGAGCCAAAGGAGGGTCAGGGACCCTAAATAAAGTACGAGTCATCTTCCTCGTGGCAGTACTTGGCAGGGAAGTGAACCAGTTCAAAGAAGAAAAGAAACCAGGGTCTGAGACCCAAAGCAATAACGTGATATGAGTCATCTTCCTCGTCGCAGTACTTGGCAAAGTAGTTCACCAAGAGAGACAAATCAAAGAAGAAAAGAAGCCAACACACTTAGAATTGCGTGTTGTAGGTGTGAAGAGAAATGAAGAAAAACAAAACAGAGGAAGGGAGTCATTCCTACTGTAAGTCCCCCTGGTCGTAAGGAACTGATAACAAGATACCAGGAGATGGGAGTCATTCTCTAGGTAACCCGGACAAGAAGGAAGGTGCAAAAGCCTGGGGAAAGGAGTCATTCCACAGGATTATGTGAGACAAGACGCCAGCAGATGGGAGACATTCTCCTGGCCCATCCAGAAGAAGAATACCTTAACCATCAGGGGAAGGGAGTCATTCCCCATGATAATGTGTGGAGACACAAGACTGTTTTAATATTTGGGAATAGTTTTGGATAAACCAGGAACCCTAACCCAGGAGAAGGGAGTCATTCTCCAGGGACAAGAACAGTAGTTTAGTTTCTGGTGTAAGGGACAGAAGTAAGGTATTTGTTGACACAGGACATTCAGAACTTTTTAGTTGACAGACATCCTGACCAGTCACCTTACATCTTTGGTTGAGGTAGGCATTAATCGTTTTGGAATTCTCTAGTACTGCTTTATACTTAAAGTGCTTAACATACGGTCCTTTTGCTCAGTGTGTTTTTTGCCTGTATCTTCTCCTGTTCCTTTTGCAATTAGGGAAAGGTGGGATCTGCCAGATAGGGCTGGGTGAAATTGTTGAATTCCATTGCACCAGCCGCAGAAGCGAAATCTGTCCAATACACTTTTCTGCCACACCCGCCTATCAAAAAGAGCTGCGCTAAATTTCCTGTGCTGCTACTTGAACCTAGTATGAATTGAAAAGAACGTCATGATGGTTCTTGCGCTGCTGCGGGGATCTACCATGAATCTAAATGAGTATGAGTTGAAATTAATCCAAAAGAGCGGGACAAAGTTTCTTATGCCACTGGGCGAACCTAGTACAAAATCAAAACAAAAACTGCACAGTTTCTAGTGCTGTTGCACGAACCTAGCATGGATCAAAAGAAAGCATACAACACTTCTCGTGTCACTGTACGAAACAAGCATGGTTCAGAAAAATCTGCTCAAAGTGTCGCTGCATGAAACTAGCAGAGATAGAAAAACAGACCTATGTGAAGTTTCTCGTCTCGCTAAACAAAACCAACATAGAACCAAAACACCACGCTGTGCGCAAACCCAGGCGAAATTTCAGTGGTAGCGGAACAGTAATGCTGATTTCACAGAAAAGCCATAAGTGGACTCCAGTGAAAATTCTGCACTTTTTTCACTTAACGGGCAGAAACTTCACCCAACCCTACTGCCAGAGAACAACTGCATATTCTGAGAGCTTCGCTATAAAGTCAGTGGGACTCATTACAAGTGTGCCGGTCCGGTAACAACGATGCCGGGAAGCCTACCGGACCGCCACACTACGAGTATGCGGGTGGGTGCTGTCCCGTCTGCCAGGGTCGGACCTGGCAGGCAGGACGGCACCCGCCTTTAGGCTTTCACGGAAGCACCAGCACCCATTGAGTCCTATGGGGATTAACAATTTACCAGCGCCTGACTTCCCGGATTCCCGGGGTCGTAATCCCCCGGTGATTCCGGCAAACCAGGCGCCGGTAAATATTGCAAGTCCGGCGGCAACCAGCCGGCAGCAGCGGCAGGGTTACCGCCGGACTTGTAATGAGGCCCAGAGTGTAATTCCTTTTCTGCTTTTAATCAAAGTTCTATTACATTTTGACCCAAATGATACCTAAATATCAATATCAAAGCAAAACTCTCCTACAAAGAACTGAAATGCCCATCCTATAAACTACTATTCACAATTCCAAAGATAAAACCTAATGCCCTGAAAAGGCTTCATACTTTAATAAATACATATTGAACATTAATGAGTTAAATCTATACATTCTCAATGAGCTTGCACAACTAGGATCGCTGAGAAATTCTTCAAAAAGGTGCATATATCAATGTCAAAATTCTTTTGTGTAGATCCCAGTTGTAATCCGCCAAGCTCTACAAGGAAATCAATTCACACAAACCTGCTTAAAGTTGCCGCTCTGTCTTTGCTCCCAGTCCATCATATCATGGAAAATTGGGATCATGACATTGCGTAGATCCGGTTGCGGAATCAAAGTTACTTCCAGGAAAGGGCCAATAAGTGCTGGGATAAAGTGAAGCTTGTATTCACCTGAAATGTACAAAGGAAAGATTTGAAATAAAAAAAAAATCCATTTCGTATATTTGAAAAATTGTTGAATGCTGAAAAATAAACATCCACAAGGCACAAAGAATTCAGAAATAAAACTCCAAAATGCAGTCATTAGTACCTTCACCTTATTGAAGATCTAGCTTTACAACAGTCGATCAAAGAACATAATTGCCACTGTATTACACGTAAGAATTGTCCTCAAAATATGCTGTACAATGCATTTTGAAACAGAGATGTGTCATGAGGTGTCCGGTCAATTGGTCGACAACAAACTGGTCGACTGCAATTTGGTCGACACCATTTGGTCGAATGCCAAATGGTCGAATTTTTTTTTTTTTTTATATATATATATATGTGTTTTGTGGGTTTTCGTGTGGGGAAAAAAAAAAAGAAAAAAAAGGGGGTTGGGGGGGGGACCCCCCCAAAAAAAACCAAAAAAGGGGTAAAAAAAAAAAAAAAAAATTCGACCATTTGGCATTCGACCAAATGGTGTCGACCAATTGTCCTGTCGACCAAATGTTTTCGACCAATTGACTGGTAACCGTGTCATGAGTCACACAAGGGAGACGAACAAGAGAGCATGGTTCAACGATGATCTTTATTGAAAAACAGAACAAAACTTGCTCTAACCCTACTTCTATGAAGGAGTCCCTACTCTACAAAACAACAAACGGGTGCTCGTCAGGACGTCTCACAAATAGAAACTGTCCTCCATCCAAATCCATTTTAACCTGTCAAGTAGCCTATAACTTAGGGCCTCATCATGAGTTGGGCTGTAGCCCTTAAATGCAGAGGTAATGGTATTACCGCCACATTTAAGGGCTGGCCCTATCACGAGTTGGGTGCTAAATGGGCTGGCTTACTGCCAGCTTTGTGTCTGGAGGGGAAAATCTCACTTAGCACCCTGTTTTCGGCAGTATTACCACTAGCTGTATTAGCGCACGTCATTAGCGCAGAAAATGCCCCATTGGTTCCAGTAGATCCAATGGGGAATGGGGATTTACCGTTAACGGCCAACCCGTGATCCGGCGGTAACACCGCCAGACCGGTGGGACTTAACGCTATTACAGTTGGCCGGTATTACATTCGGGATACTGCCCAACTCGTGATGAGGCCCTTAGGAAATAAAGAAAGAGCTAAGGTTAGGGTTACTTTCCCCTTGTAGTGATTTAGTGGAGTCTGGTTTTCTGACCCCCACCGAAGAGTTCTTTCGATCTTCCCCACTCCTGGACCACCTATCAAAAAATGAGTTGCAAACAAAACAAAATGTATCTCAGCTTTCTTTTAGGTCAAGACAATTGGCCCTCATTACAAGTTGGCCGGTGCAGTAATAAGGTACCAGAAATAATGTTTACCGTCACATTACTGCAACAGCCAACTACAAGTTTGCCGGTGGGGCAGGCGCCTTACTGGCAAAAATCACTGGTATTACCAGTGCTGTTAATACTGGTAAATCCACCCATGGAGTGGGGATTTACAATGGGAATTGGAATGGGGATTTACAACCGTTGCTGCCGCTTGTAATCCGGTGGTAAGACCGCCGCACCGTGGCAGTAACGGTAATACAGTTTGTTGGTAGGTATCTGGGCAGATTAACCACTGAGATACCACCAAACTCATAATGAGGCCCAATGTCCTTGTCATATACTCCAGACAGTCTTTACTTAATCCTGGTTCCTGGGAAATCTCTTGATGATCTGTACCGATTGACAGTTACAAAAGTAACTGAATTCACTCCTTGTCTCGTCGGAATGTTTCACCTTTTCAGCCTCAGGTAGGCCTCAGACTTGGCCAGTCCAGTTTGGTAGCTTGCTTCTCTCGATCCAGATTCCTATTACTTTAATGGTCAACCTTGCTTGGGCTACGAGCCTGTTCAGCCCTCCTAAGTAGTTGGCTTTGATCAACCCAGCCTGTGGTATTCGTAGGTTTAGCCCTGCTTGGGCTATGGGCATGTTCAGCTCTGTTCAGCTACTTGCTTTGCTCAATCCATCCCATGGTTATTCTTATGCTCAGCCCTGTGTGGGCTACGGGCCTGCTTAGTCCTACTACCCCCGTCTGGATTAGACAGATTCATAGCCATATCTCAGCTTTGCTATGACCTCACCACCCTACACCCACTCTCAGTGCAGCGCTTGTACCTCTCTTCCAACAGCAGGGTGTCTCCCTGGCTTCAGAGTCTCTGGTCAGTTTGGCTCCACAGTTAATAACTGGCTGTGGTCTGCACAGTTGCGTCCCTCACATTGATGGCCCCGTTCCTCGATGGACAGAGCATGGACATCTCATCGGCTGGACGTCAACCCACTTCTCCTGGCGGGATCGCAGCTATTACAGCTGCAGCGGTACTGGGCTTTCTGGGTTCTCCGCTGGTCCCAGGCAGCAGCATTCCATGGGCGTCCTGGAGCCTCCCACTACACGAACAATGTGGTTCTTCCTTCTTTTTTTAAAAACTTTCTCTTTATTGTTTTTTTTAAGATAACAAACCAAAGACAGCTACACCATGACATAAATATCAGTGATAATACTGCAAAAGATGCATAGGTAATTGTGCACAAGTTCAGTTTCAGACTTCATCTTTCCACACTTTGCGAGCCATGAGGTGAGCACTGTGATATAGAGATGAAGTCATTTTTGTTGGGTCCCTAAATATCTTTGGGTCTAGCGCTTGTTGGCACTGTATCCCCATCACCTGTTTCCATGTCGTGGCAATATGCCATATCCCTCATCCAGCAGCCCCTCATGGGCGGTGGACCCCTTCACCACACCATTGCAACCCACTGCTTTGCCAGAGCCAGTAACAGCCCCGCTAGATGTCTCAATTGCTTGGATACTTCCTTTGTGTATCCCAGGAGAGCACTGAGGCAGAAGCCTCCAGCGACTCGCCCAGAATCTCTTGAATTGTCTGATATATCTCAGTCTAAAACTTGGCCATCGGTGCGCATTCCCAAGCACCCCACCGTTTTCTCTATTATCTTGGCATATATATGTGAAGTCAGCCTACCCTCACCTTCCGCCTTAATGGTCGAGTGTAACAAGTGTGTAGTCTCTGGCTGGCCTGGAAATATATCAAAAAGCCCCTTCACCACATTACGGGTCCTAAAGTAGAGAAATAAGTCCAGCTCTGAGACACCACCCAGTTCTTTGAATTTATCAAGAGATATCAACTGACCGTTAGGGAATATATCCTGGAGCCTGGATAGAACCAGTTTACCCATACTTTGCACATAGACTATCTGTTGGTGAGTTGAACCTCAAATGTATAGGTAAGGGGAAGAAAAAGAGAGTAAAGGGGTAGTTCTCCCATTTTCTGTGCTATCTTCGACCAGGCTATGCACGTGCAGTCCACTATATGCCTCGCCCTAGTGGACCAAGCCAGAGGTGCAGGAACTGCTGCTCTCAGGAGTGCTGGGGCCCTCTAGATCTGGACATGGGGTCTATCCAGGTTTGAAGAATACCAATGGGATAGAAAGTGAGCCTGAGCGTCTAAATGATAGATATCAAAATCGGGAAGGGACAATTCCCATCTATCCAGCAGTGCAACCAAGTTCCCACAATTCACCAAGGCCCGCATGCACGCCCATATAAAGCTGGCGATTGTACATTTCAACTATTTTTAAAAGGTCCCTGAGATCACTAAAGGAACATTGAGAAAGAGATATAGGAACCAGGGTAGCAGAACCATTTTGATAAGAGATATTGTACCATACAACAGAAGTGGCATTTTCATCTATCAATTTACTGTTCCCTCTGCTTATTCCAATGCCTTCCCATAATTTTCCCTCCATAGTATTCCTGGGCTTCTGGCCAGGTCAATCTTCAGATAACACGTATTGTTCATGTGGCACTGGAATCCCAGACCGTCTGAGAATTTCACCACACGCTCAGTCAGTGGAAAGAGGACCGATTTCCTAGCACTGATTTTAAGCCCTGAGTAACGACCGAAATCTGCCATAATCGGTACTAAATAGTTCCAGGGTCTTTGATAAAAAGAATCTACAATGAGATGACCAACTTATGCGTCTATAGCTGCGTCTATATGCATCTATGCAGATGGCATTCCCTGAGTAATTGAGCAGGAGGTTCTATTGCCAGTGAGAAAAGCAAAGGGAAGAGAGGACACCACTTAGTGCCTCTACCCATTGTGATGGAATCCGATAAATGCCCATTGAATATAAGCCGCATGGGAAGGCCGATTATAGAGTAGCGAAACCACAGATATAAAAGCAGTTCCCGACCCCAGCCTCTTGTGTACTTGTGTACTGAAAAGAGGAAGGGCCATTCAATAGAGTCAAAAGCCTTCTTCTTGTAGAGAAGGGCTGCTACCACAGGAATATCTGGATCTACTTGGACATCAAGCCAAAGATTCATTAAGAGCCCGTATGAGTTTGATCTGCCCATGATAAAGCCGGATTTCTCCCCTCTTACATATCTTGACATCATGGGTGGCTAGGATCTTAGCTAAGATTTTATTGTCCATGTTCATAAGGGAGATTGGCTGGTATGTGGAACAATCTGAGGGGTCTTTCTCCGGCTTGCGTAGCAGAGTCACTACAGGCTCCCTCATCAAGTCTGGAAGCACTCCCTCTTCCACCGCTCATTGAAAAACCTGAAGTAGGTGAAGGGCTCATCTCGTGGCATATGCCTTATAAAAGACAGCCGTCAGCCTATCTGGCCCGGGCGATTTACCCCTGTGTAGCGCCTGGATGGCCTTCAGGATTATTTGTAATGTAAGACGGTTGTTAAGTATTTCCCTTTCCATAGGGGAATTCCAGTACAGTGCTATTTGGTATAGATACCCCTCCATAAGAGGTGATGATGTGTCCAGAACTGAGGTTTATAAGCGGTACAGTAATCCGCCAGCGCTTTGACAATCGCTGCATCTTTTTTTATTTATATTTGCATTTTTAAAGCGCTCACACAGCCCCCCGGCATCGAGGCGCTGTTACAGGAATTGTTTTTAGTTTTTTTTAGTTGCGTAATTATTTTTTTTGTTTTTTTGTCTTAGTTGCATATTTGTAACGCGCTTAAACACCCAGAGATTTCTAAGCACTGACCCGGGGATCGAACCTGTCTTGCTTCATGTCGTCTTGCTTCCAAGTCGCGCACGTTGCCGCTGAGCTATCCTCCCGGGACTGCATCAGTGTATTGCATAACCCCAGAGGCATCCCACATGGCATGAATGTGCGTCTTATGATATATTTTATTTGTATCACGCTTGTACACAAGTGTTTCAGAGCCCGACACAAGGGAGGGGAACAAGGGAGGACAAAACAACAATCTTACTAGGCCCAGTGACATTGAGGACGCGCAAGTCCAGGGGAGGGGGGGAAGTGGAAAATTGCAGGGGGATCCGAAAAGTGGATAGTGCTAACAAGGGGTAAAACAAAACAACAACTGGAAGTGCAGCCAGCAGGTGACAAGTACAGGGTTTAGCGCAAAGACAAGGGCTGTCTGATAAGTGCATGTGAGGGGACTGTAGGGTTACAGATACAGACCCAAGTGCAGGGTTGCTAAGAGGCAGTGCAGGTGAAGTGAGTGGGTCAACATGGACCTGGGCCCAAGTCAGATGGTAACCAGGTGCAGAGTACGGAAGCAGATAGATCAGAATAGATCAGCAGGGGAGAGGAAGAAGGAAGGCAGAAGCAAAGAGGAAGGTCTTGGGGTGCTTCCGGAACCGGACATGGTTCTCCTCAAGTCTTAGAGTGGCAGTGAGGATGTTCAAGGTGGAGGCCCCAGCCGAGGAAAGAGATCGACCCCCACCACGTTGCTTGGAGAAGCAACTGACCCTGAGGGAGTTGGAGGAGCGAAGAGCTCGAGTGGGAAGGGATTTACGAAGGGAGAGATGAAGGTATTTTGGACCCAGGTCCCAGAAAGCCTTGTGGACAATGCAAAGGGTCTTGAATTTAATCCTTGCAGCCACTCAGACCCAATGCAGGGATTTCAGGATTGACTGTGCGCACAAGCCATGCCAGAGTTTTCCCCAGCGCTGCCCCTCCACATATTGCCTGATCGTGGATCTCCTACCCAGGTATTTTGCTTCCCTTTGCACTGTTTCCTGAAAAAGCCGCAATGTATCATGTATCTGGGCTACAGTATCAGGGCTGTCTATACTGTCCCCAACCCTTTCTAGACCTTTGAGCGTCTCCTCGAGTTCACTACTCTGTCCCTCGTTCCATCCCCTTCCCCTACACTTCTCCCAATGCACTTGCACAGCCGAATGTCACAAGGCCTAGTAGGACTATGACTGTATGTACATTGCTGCATTTTGCCATTGTTTTAATTTCCCCTGCTCGCTTTCCATTTAGCCTTGTTGCGCTTTGAAACACAATTCTGTTGTATAAAGCGTCCTACAAATGCTCAATAAAATAAAAAATAAATAAATGCAACTCCCTTCGATGGTCCTAAGAATGTCACACTCTTTAGCAATGCAGACACCCCCACCCCCTAATGACACCCTTAAAGAGCCCCTTAAAGCGTTAGCGGGAGGATGCCATTCCATCATTTTCTGTAAAGAACTTATCGACTCCCTCTTGGAACTGTCAGAAATACTATATCGGTCAGGACATATTACATGCAGGGCCCCGCGATCTGCTCGTTCTACTCATATCGAAGTGGACAGGAGATTGGCATCTCCCTTCCAGCACCGCTGGCGGTTGCCTTGGAGACGTGGTCTTCGCGTCTCCAGGCAGCGTGCCAGTCACGTGTTTACACAGCTCATCTCAGCATTTTGGGGAAGGCCCCGCCTCCGCTGAAGATTCATAAGCGCCCCTCTCCCGCAG
The DNA here is from genome assembly GCF_040938575.1 of Ambystoma mexicanum. NCBI lineage: Eukaryota > Metazoa > Chordata > Amphibia > Caudata > Ambystomatidae > Ambystoma > Ambystoma mexicanum. Next base: position 43,729,306 of record NC_090936.1, on the reverse strand, counting down.
GACGCCGCTTCTAATTAGCGTTATTTCCTTGTCTTGCATCCTGTTTGTATACCTGTGTTACTGACTACGGAACGTTATTTGACCATTCTTCTGCCTGCTCCTTTGTATTCGGACTTCCTCACTTCTTTCGGTGTTCTGGTGCTTCGTTCTCCGGTGAAGCCTTGCCTACGCTCCAGTTACCCGGCGGTCTTGTCCAGCACACCTCCTAGGATTCGCATGCTACTTCCACCGCCTTAGAACATCATGCTCAAATCCAAATTGGTTCCATGGGGGAAACAGGTGAGCCTGTTCTTGTTGCAAGTATTTACTCTGCTGCACTATATCCTTTGTCAATCTCTGCAGCAGTAGAGACGGTAGGGAGAGGTATCAATACCTGATCACTAGTGCTTTGCCATCTCAAGCCTTGTAACTGAACTCCAGTACTTTTTGGGGATTAATTAGCACCAGAAACTTATTCGCCAACTCCTGTGTGCTGGGGACCAAGGATCAAGAACTTACACCTGAACTCCAATACCTTTGTGATACTTTGATATTCTGGATTCCTTGTGCACTCCTGAACGCTATCCTGCTAGGTGCACCATCTCGGCTCTAGCTTGCGATCTGTATTAATCTGTATCTTGTTTCCTTTGCAGCCTTGGTGTGGCGGTGTGGGTATCCCCGCTCTTTTGAGTAATCAACTCCTCTGTCTGCATACACCTACAGCAGAGGGGTGTATTGCATAAAAGTGGTCCTCCAGTTCAGGAGGCCTGGTTCTGGGTGCATCCTATTTTTGGAAGCATCACAGATTGGGCTGAACTATTGTCCGGAGCAGCTCCCTCTTTTCTGCGGATCTGAGGTCGAGCAACACCCCGGCCATTTCAGCACAGCGGTGAGTAACAGGCAATCACTCAAAGTTTCAACGTGATCGGTTGGAAAGTGTCCCTGGGACCTCAATGTGAGCACACACTGGAGAGTGATCAGACAATGTACGGGCCAGGATTTCACCACCCACCATGCTCCCTGGTTAGACATTACTATATAGTCAATTTGAGAGGATGAGTGATGCACTGGAATGTGTAGCCCTGCCCCATAGGATGTCTATCCCTCCATATATCCATTGGCTTGTGTAATCTGTACAATTGCAGTATTTTACATGCAGTCCTGGGTATTTACTTGGGGGAACCTCCTGACATGTCCACCACTGGATTTAGCACCATGTTAAAATCTCCTCCACAGATGATCATGTTGTCAGGATGTCTGAGCAACTGTCATTCAACCATTCTAAGTACATGCTTGTGATTGTCTACGCTTGGAGCATTACAATTGACCAGTGTGAAGGGGCAGTTGTGAATAAGGCCTGTGACTATCAGGGCTCTACTCTGAGTCCCGAACCACTTCAGTAAATCGAAACCTAATGATTTATGGATCAGGATGCAGACTCCCTTGAAGTATGATGAGTATGAAGAATAGTACCAATGGCAGCCCCATTGTTTTGCAAATCTCGCTTCAGTGTCTAAGGTCAAATGCGTTTATTGTAGGAAGGCAATGTTCGCCTGGTGTCTAGCTAAGTATAATAATACCTTGCGCTTTTTTGAAAAACAGTTGAGGCCTTGGACGTTCCACGAGAGGAGATGCATCTCTTTTATTAACTTTTGCTTAACTTACAGACCTTAGCATGTGTTATCTTGACAATGAACAGTTTTAGTTTGGGTCCCTTTCCCCCGTCCCATTAACTTCCCCCTCCCCCAACAGCCTATATCACCAGCGTTGACTTCACGATCCTGCAACTCCAATTATATAAACATGTATTTGTCTATCTTATTACTCCAGAAGCAGCGACCTAGCACTTTCATCTGTGGGTCGTGGCTTGTGTAATGAAAACAGTTATTGAAGAAATAATCTCCAGGAATCTATGTTTTGTTCCCCTTGACCCAACCGGGCCACTTCCTGCCAGACTGAAGTCTCAGCCAACATCCATTTCTGGAGGTCACCCCACCATAGTGTTGCCTCAGGGCATTTATGTGTTTTCCATCCCATCGCTGTCCTGCATTTTGCCAAGACATACACTAGGTCTTTCAATTTGCTAATATGTTTTGCCTGTTTTGGACATGAAAAGTTTCCAATCAAGCAGGCTATGAGAGAACGTATGTCTAGTGTCATATCTCCTTTAACTAGCATGCGTGCTATGTCCTGCCAGTATGATGAATCTTATTTCAGGTCCAGAACATGTATACCATATCTGCATTAAATAAACCACATTTTGGGCAAGGTTGTTCTGTTGCTTTGTTAAATCTTGCAACTCTCCATGGGGTTAAGTATGCCTTGTCACGTATAACTGTATAAGTTAAGGTTTCACGTTTCTGGACATTCTTTTTGTGGTATCGTATAGCTCATCGCCATGCCTTGTCCGTTATTGGTTCTTGCTAATCTTCCCATATGTGGCGGGTCAACCCCAGCTTGTTCCCTCGCTGGGTCATGATAAGTCCATATAATCTCGATACTGCATGGCCGCCTTTTGAAATATCGTACAGTGTTTCAATTGCTTCATTCTCCTTTAGTTCCCTTACCACCCCTGGCCTTTTCTACCTCAGTACTGTGAGGAATGAGGCATAAAGCGCATGTTGGCCTCTATGCAACCCTGTTTCCAATGTCTTGTGGTTGTGCGTCCTGTAGCAAGTCCCTATTTTCGCCACTCCTTGGGGTTCCAAATATTTCCTCACATTTAACCTAGGTTGCAGGTCATCTGCCTTCAGCGCTACAAGCGGGATCTGGGGGGAGTAGGGCATCTTGTTCCCTAAAAGGTGACAAGCTCTGTGCCACATTGACTTCCCCAACGTCAGTAAGAGCGGGGGCTTATGCAACTGTGATGCATGTATCCATTTCACTTCTTTCAGGAAAAATGGGGCGCACGCAGGTCGCAACAAGTGGGTATCTTGAGTCGGTTCATCCGACAACTACCCACGACAAACTGAATTTGGCTCACCACAAAGTAATCCTTGAAGTTAAGCATTTTTATACCTCCTTGGCCATATGGTTTCTGTAACTTCTTAAGTGCCATTCTACATCTGGCGTTATGCCATAAAAACTCCTGTCATGCTGTGTCTAGCTTATTGAACAAACTCTTAGGGATGTTGTACGGAACATTGGTAAAGTAGTGTAAGAACCTAGGGAGGTCCACCATCTTCAGTAGTGCGGCTCTACCAATTATTGAGCGGGGTAGCCTAGCCCAAATGTCCATGGATTTCCCAACTTTGCAAGCCGCCTTCTGTGTATTTTGTGTGTGTTCCACCTTTGGGCCGTGATAGATGTGAACTCCCGAGTATTTCATAGTTTCCACCTCCCACCTCACTGGAAGCACCGGTAGCATATGCGTTGGTTTTTTGCTACAGTCTGCCAAAGTAAACAGGCACAATTTCTGTTTACTAACCGTAATGCCCGATAGGTCGGCATAGCGCTCAAATACCTCTAATATGTATTGTAGATTGATCTTTGGATGTTGCAGATATAAAAGCATGTCATCAGCATATAAAGAAATCAGGTTACGTCTGCCATATGTGTCTATACCCGCTTCCTGATATTCTTTCCTGAGGTATGCCGCTAGGGGTTTCAAGGCCAGTATAAACAGCATGGGCATCCCTGCTGCATGCCTTTTTCTAATACCCATTGCTCTGAGATCTGGCTACCAGTCTTAACTCTTGCAAATGGGTTGCTGAATAACATCTGTACTCATTTAATGTATGTGGGCCCCATTCCGAATTTTTTTAGTGTGGCTAACAACCATGGCCAGCTAACTGAATCAAATACTTTGATCGCGTCTAAAGAGGCCACTGCATAGTGACTCGTCCTATCTTTGGTATAATCAATGACGTGGTGCATGTATGACCCGCAATCTGAATCGGGCTTATTCAGTTTAAATAGTGGTATAATGATGGATTCCCCCAACAACGGGAGGGCTTCTGTGTCAAATGCCTCGTTCAGCATTGCCAGCAAAGGGGGCATCATTTCTGCTATATACTCTTTATAAAATGTGCTGGGTAACCCATCTGTTCCTAGAGTCTTGCCTGTAGGCAACTCTCTAATAGTGGCTTCTAGTTCTTCCATAGTTATGGGCGCCTCTAGCCGTTCGGCTTTATCAGGGTCTAATCTCGGAAGCTCTATCTGTTCCAGGGCGTTGTCTATTTTGGCCGGCTCAGTATTTGATGTTTCCGAATATATATCTTTATATTAATCAAGGAAACATTTATTTATCCATTCCTGCGTCATGCATGCTACTCCATCTTTGGCTATAATCGACTGTATCAATTCCCGCGTGGATTCGCTCTTGTATTATCAGGCCAACAGTCATCCTGGTTTATCCCCTTCTGCATGCTGTTTTTCTAAATATTTTGTGTAACTTAGTGCGCCCAGCCTATCCCAGTGTTTCAAGCATTCGTGTTTCCACCGTTTAGCCTCCTGGGCCTATTCCCGGCTATACTCTCTACACGGTCTATTTCTTCGAGTGCAGTTTATGCTCTGCGTAACTCCTTCTCTATTTTAGCTTGTATTCCGCCTGCTTTAGTTATTGCCAACCCTCTAATTATTACATTAAAAGCCTCCCGTAATGTCCCCGCTGATGACACACTGCCCGTGTTGTGCTCAAAATAGTCCTTAGCTCTATGACGGAAAAGGCACTATGTTAAGTATCAATGGCGTGTGATCCAACAGTACACACGCTTTGTATTCTGCCGTCATGAATTTTCCTAGAGTTTCCTCGCCATTAAAGACATAATCTAGTCTAGTAGATAGGCCCTTCGGGCAGTGTAATGCGATTATCTTTGGAACTGTGGGTGAAGGGCTCTCCAGATGTCAGTCGAGTTAAACTCTTGTAGCAGGGTGTTAAGGACCTTAGCTGAAGGGGTTGGGTGCACAAGTTTTTGATCTGATCTATCAAGTCTCGGGTCCAATGTGTTGTTGAAGTCCCTGCCCCACAATAGTGTACAGTTTCTATATGAGCCTATTCAGGGATTCAGTGAGCGAAAAAAGGCAGCAGTGACATGGTTCGGGGCATAAGTATTGATGATACACACTTCTTTTTTTTCTCCAGAAAACCATGTACTATAATCATCCTTCCTTCTTTATCTGCGACTGTTTAAAGCACCCAAAAGGGCACTGTCGGTGCTATCCATGTCAACACCCCTCTAGAGTACGCCCAATACGGTGAGCCTAGAGTGGTACCATTCCATCGTCTGGTGAGTTCGGTTAATTTCGCCTGGGTAAGGTGCGTCTCTTGTAGTAATGCTATATCTATCTTTTGTCGGCGCAGGTATGTCATTATTCAATTCCTCTTAATGTAGCTATTTAGCCCACTGACATTCCAGGTGGCTATCCTAAGTTCTCCCATCATAAATAGAATTTTCTGTATGTCTCAATAGTCAAGGCGTCTTATCTCACGCACTCTGTGTGGCTGTATAGGCTGTCCCCCAACTGTCTCCCCAACTGCTCGTTCCCTCCCCCCCAACAATTGACCTGCTCAGTACCTTGTGCTCAGGCAGTTCCTGCTTCTCACTCTCACACCAGATATCCTGCCCACTGGCATCGGGCGGATACGTAACCGCTTGTATCCGAATACAAGAAACAGTATTGGGTAAAGGACTCTCCCCTTTACAGTGCGTCCTCAGTTCCTCTGGTTCGCACTGTTCGCTCCTACTGTCCATAATAAGAAGCTGGTTCTAGAATTTGTCGTACTGTGGGTTCATCGTCTTCAACAGTATCTCTGCCATCAGTCCCATCTCACTCCTCTGGTCCTTACAAGTTGTACTTCCCAGATTTCCGCAGTGGCGCCCATCTGTCTATCGGCTTACAATGGCAAGCTTTCTGTGGCCATCCCATGGTGTGCTTCCTCCGGGCTATTGAAGAAGAGGGCACGGCCGTTGCTTATAATCTTCATCTTTGCTGTTACAGCAACATGTATTTGAGATTAGATTCTCATAGTCTATTTTTCATTGAGGCGAAAGGCATCCTTTGTTTTTGTACTTGCAGGGTGTAATTTGGATACGCTGTGATTGTTGAAGATGCTCTCTGAATTGTACCACCCTTTCTGAAGTGTTCTAAGATCTTTTTGCTGTCTTTGTAGTTCAATATCCCGGCTATGATGGGTCATGGTGGGGCCCCTGGTGGTGGTTTTCTGCCCCGGGATCTGTGCGTCCACTCCACGGTAAAGCCATGGATGAGGGTGTCCGGGCCAATTTCCTGCAATAGCATATTCTTGACAAATTTGTGGAGTTTGCTCCATCTTCTCCTTCGGGGAGGCCAATAATTCCCACATTGTTCCTTCTGCCTCGTCCATGTGCATCTTCTACCTTTCCTTCCAGGTTGCGTATCTGTTGTCACAATATTCTTATGCGTTCCGTGGTGTTTTTCAGTCCGGTAGTGTTCTCTACAACCTGTTTTTGCAGGGTTCCTCTTTGGTCAGCCAGCCCCCTGATATCTTGTCTCAGGAGGTTTACATCCAGACTGATGTTGTCCATTTTGTTTTCCAATGCGATTTTCAGCGTCGCAATCTCAGCCAGGACTTGTTGATAACCTTTCATCTGTTCGAGCTCCTCCTGCTGTGCTGGGGTGGTGAGTGATGTGGTTTCTCCTGTATTTGCTGCTTTTGCAAACATATCCAATGTAGGTTGTTTGTATTTATGCTTTGGTGCCTTGGACGCCATTTATGCAGTTCCTGCCATGTATCTTGTGTGCTGCTCTGGGCGGCGTCCGTACCTTTTTGTTCCTAAGTGTGTGCCTGCCAAATCCTTGAAGTTTGTCTGTGTTACAAACCCTAGAGAGTGGGCCCTGGAATTATAACGTGATCAGGGTGTGTAGAGCTTCGGTGTTAGCAGTATTACCCTGATCAGTCTGTTGCTCCTCCGTGAGCTATACGCCCCACCAGCCGGTGGGGCCCTTTCCTTCAAGGGTCTGGTTTTATATGGTACGTATTCCGCCCACTGGGATCTGTGTCGCCGCCTTGATTATGTGTCCTCCTCGAGGGCTTTTATAAAGCTATTTCCTTATGTTTGGCACCGTTTCCGGGGCCGGGCTGTGCTATCTCAAATGTCTCTAACCGCTTGCCAGAACATATGAGCATCTCGGGTGTAGCAGCAGGCTTTGGTCATGTGTGCCGCTGGTTTACCTTATTAGCTACTTCCGCGCGTCTGCTCCTCTGTGCCTCTTGTTGCAGTCTGCTTCCTTATGATCCAAGGATCGGATCCGCTCTGCTCTGACACAGCGGCCCGGTGCTCTGCTTAGCCACGGCGCTGTTGCTCTGGCTTCTGCCTCAGCTATGTCACACTTTCTCAGCCCACTGTTAGTTCCTTGTTGCCACAGCCCATCCCACTTGCTCTTGCCTTGGTCGATTGGTAATGGAGCTTCTCACAAGCTATGCGGTTCCAATGGCATTCGCCTGCAGTACTGCTGTGTAGTCGCAGGGTCTGTCCGGGTTGCTCCGTTCAAGCCCAATGCCATCTTGGGAAATAGTTGCTCGCCTGGGTTTCGACATCTGCGGGCTTGTACTTCTGTGTGTCACGTTCGTTTCCTCTTGTACTATGCCGTTATCTTTCCACAGTTTTCCAAGACGAAACTGCTCATGCTCAGGTCGTAGGACACGCAGTATCCACTTCTTCAGTGGGCATCATGTCGGATCATGTAGGAGCTGTCAGAAGCGCATCCTCACAGCCTGGCCCCTTAGCCCCCCCCCCCACGAGGTGCATCTCTTTAACATGATGCATTACTAATAGGCAACATTAACCAGGGTGGTGTGAGGGGTCAGAAATGCAAGACAGACACAAAGGTAACGTTTCCTCAAAGTGTGCTATTTATTCAAGTTAAAAAGGGGGTCTGATAAACGCCTAACTTTCCCTAACCTAACAGAGAGGTACCTGCCTAGAAAACTAAATCTAAAGAAAAATGACCTAGTGCGCAAAATACATCTGGCCCTCACACTAATACATACAATCAAATTATACAGGGAAAATATGGCCAAAGTTCAGTTCAAGAAAACTGTCTTGTAATTCAAACTCAAAGGTTCTTGGAAATACTGCTTGCGACCAGAGTTGTATTCCCTTTCCCTTGATCAATTCAGGAACATTCAGATTATGGTTCTGTTTCAATAAAGTTCTGTTCAAAGACATCGAAATGTCTTGTTCATCCACAGAGTCTTTCGTGAAGAAACAACTGCCCTTTTCACCACAGCTGGTTGATAATTCAAACATTACAATGTCTTTCACAATATCCCTCTTGCAAGGATGATTGACTTTGTTCCAAAACCAAAGATAATTGTTCTGTTTTCATTTAATACTGTCTTCAAAGGAAACTTCTTCTTGTAAAGAGAGCACGTTACTCTTTCTCAATACTACTTCTTATCAAGATAACATGTCACTCTTTTGTCAGGATAGCCAACAAACATTTGCCTCAGTAATATACTTCTCAACAAATGATCAAGCAGATGAGTTATTTCATTCAACAAAAGTTCTTTCCACAAATATTTCTGCTAAAAAGAGATCAACCTATCATCTTTTCTCCTGGTCCACTCGCCTGCTAGGACTATCTACTATAAGCCCTTTCCTGGTGTACACGCCATTGGTAATGCTGGTTATGAACGTTTCCCAGGGGTTGTCTTGATCTGTTATGCCTATAGCTTCTTAGTTGTAGGTAATGTTGGTTATAGGCTTCCCCTGCTGGTAATTTGCCCAAAGCCTTTTATTTTTATTTATTTATTGGACATTTGTATGGCGCCTTTTCACATGTGTTTCCAGACGCCACAAGACAAGATGGGGCGGGGAGGGCATGGAAATCAAAAAAGAACAACGGTTATATTGGCCTTGTGACAATCCTACGGTGCTAAGGTCAAGGGGGAGGGTGTAGAGGGGGAAGTGCAAGAGTGGGGAGCCCTCTAGGGTGGGAGCGGGCAAGTACTGTGTGGGTCAAGGCTGAAAGTGCCAGGAAAAGGAGGGAGTGAGTGCGGTGGACAGGGAGGACCAATTTAGGCTAGTCTGGGGAAGGGAGCAAGTGCTGGCAAAGGATTCTGGGGGAATTGGTAGGGGGTCGTCTGGCCCTCGTATGGCTTTGAAGGAGCAAGGCCCCAGTCGCGGCGGCAGATGGAGAGTTAGCAAGGGAGGGAGAGAGGCAGGAGAAAAGGAAAGTCTCAAGAGGTTTCCTGGAACTTTAGAAGATCCGGGTCAAGTCGGAGGGGGAACCTGGGGGGGCCGTTCCAGAGGGAAGAGCCAGCCGAGGAAAGGGATCTACCTTGTACTCTGTTTGGAGAAGCATTTGACTTGTAGAGAGTGGGAGCCAGAAGACCGAAGTACTCTTGCCAGGAGGTATTTAGAGAGGGAAATCTGGATGTAAAGAGGTCCCAGGCCCCAGACAGCCTTGTGGATGATGCAAAGGGTATTGAATTTGATCCTTGCGGTCACCGGGAGCCGGTGGAGAGATTTTAGGGCTAGAGGGTTGCGGTCCCTGAGCTTGAGGCCAAGGATAAATCTTGCAGTACTATTCTGGATTAGTTGAAGGGGCAAAGGGATGAAAGAGGCAGGTTAAGGAAACAGCTGTTGCAGTAGTCAAGCCTAGAGGGGACCAGGACTCTGGAGACGTTCAGCTTCTGGGGGAAGGTAGAATGCCCTTGAGGAGGTGCAGCTAAAAATTGGACTTCTTGGTAGGTCCATGATGTGTGGAGAGAAAGAGAGAGAGGAGTCAAAGATGATAACAAGGTTTTTTGCCTCATATGTGGGTGAGGGAAGGGAACCCAGGGAATCTGGCCAGAGTGTGGGAGGGAAGCAAGGAGCAGGTATCCCAATGAGAAGGATCTCTGTCTTGCTGGCATTAAGGCACAGATCATTGGCGGAGCATGATGCCTGAATAGCAGTCAGGCAGTCAGGTAGGAGGAGGTAGAGGAAGGCAGCTTGAAAGAGAGCTGTTAGTCATCTGCATAACAATGGAAATGAGGGGAGAAAGTGGAGATCAGGTGGGCCAGAGTGGTCATATAGATGTTGGCGAGCCAAGGCGACAGGATAGAGCCCTGAGGGACGCCACAGGCAGAGATTGAGGTGGAGGAGAGAAAAGGGCCTGTTTGCACTTGGGAAGGTCTGTTTGAAAGGAAGGAGGTTGGTCAAACCAGTGCCCAGCCTCGTAGCTGTAGGTAATAGTGATTAAAACCTTTCCTTTCTTGCAGTTTGCCCAAGGACTTTTGACAGCCTCTTGGCTATAGGTAACACTTGTTAGAAACATTCCCCTCTTCGAGTTTGCCCGAAGTCTTTCTTCTTTGACTCTTAGCTTTGTTTCTTTCATTGACCGGTATTGGATAACCGGGTGGGGTTGAGCGGGCATGGCTGTATTTAAACAAGAATTATTTTCAAGTGTCCCTTGTGCTGTATTATAGGTTATTTGGTCCTGTCGCCAGATGACGCTCCATTTGCACAATGGAGTGATGCGTAAAAGTAACTGATTATTTGTCTGGGTATGGTAACCCAGACGGCTGGAAGGATGTGCGTGGATTATCACTCGAAGTTCTTTTTTAATATTCTTATTTAGATCTGTTATATTCTCTGTAGAACTGGCCTACACAACCTTGTATCAGCTCACGTGCAACATCCAAGGCATAGTGCTTTGTGAAGGTGTGTAAGGATGACCAAGTGGCTGCCCGGCATATATCCCTAACAGGAAACCCCCTCTGGAGGGCTATAGAGGCTGAGACCCCCCTGGTCGAGTGGGCCCTGATGCCCGCTGGAAGCTACTTGCCTGCTGATTGGTAACACTCTGCTATGCACAAAATAATCCAGTGTGACAGGGTTTGTTTAGTGATGGCAAGACCTTTTCTAGACAAGGAACGGGCCACGGACAACTGGTCCGATTTCCTAAACTCAGATGTGCAAGCAACATAAATGCTTAACGCTCTCTTGGGGTCAAGGCAGTGGAACCGCTCTTCCTCTTTTGAGGGATGAGGAGGAGGGTAAAAGACAGGTAAATCAATAGACTGGAACAGATGAAATTCCAAAACCACCTTAGGAAAGAATCCGGGTCTGACCTTAAGAGAGACTTTCTCACGAAAGATCTTCCGAAAGGGAGGTTTGCAGCACAAGGCTTGCAGTTTGCTAACCCTCCTGTAAAATGTGATCGCAATAATAGCCGCAAAGAACATGCATGCATAGGCTCAAAAAGAGGCACCATGAAATGGGTAAATACCAGATTAAGTTCCCAATCTGAGACAACAAATGGGGTTAACTATGGCAACCTAACGGTCTGAAGAGGCCAGTGACAGAAGGACTCCATCACAGTGGTGGTGAGGCAAGAGATGGGGTCAGTCTCACGTTCCCTGCACCACACCTCAAATCTTCTCTACCTGCATGCGTACAGAGATCTAGTAGAAGGTCTGCATGCAGCCAGCAATACCTCAAGCACCTCATTTGAGAGGTCCCATTCATCATAATTCATCCTCCCATCCCTCAGGCATGCATGTAGGGTGAGGGGATCCGGGGTCAGGTGGAGCACTCTACCCTACGACTGGGTTAGGAGATCCAAATGCCAAGGCAACCAGTGAGGTGGACAGGTGGTCAGATCCAGGAGATCCGAGTACCACGTTTTCCCCTCCCAATCCGGGGCAATCAAGATCATGGTTGCTCGAAATCTCTTCAACCTCCTGAGAACCCAAGGGATGACGGGAATCAGGGGGAAGGTGTTATGGAGAGGGAAGATCCAATCCACCAGAAATGCGTCCCCCAGTGCACCGTTCGCTGGCAATTCACTCAAGCAAAACTGTTTGCACTTACTGTTGGATCCCGTGGCGAATAGATCCCCTGCCGGGGTACTCCAGAGACCGAAGACCTCCTCAAGGACTTCCTGGCACACTTCCCACTCGTTTCAGACTGAGCTCTGCCTGCTCAGAGCATCCGCCAAGGTGTTCTCTGTTCCCGCCAAATGAACTGCTGAGATCGAGATTTGGTTCTCTCACAAACAGAACCATAGCTGAATCGCTCTGTGCAGAGTGGGCGGGAATGCACACCACCCTGCTTGTTGATGTAGTGCATGGCCACTGTGTTGTCCGTCAGGACGAGGACATGCTTCGCTCTGAGATGGGGAAAAGGCCCTCAGGGCTAACCTGATGGCCCGCAACTCCAGCCTGTTGATATGCCATTTACCTTTTGATGGAGACCAGAGGCCTTTCACCTGCAAATCCTTGTAGTGGGTTCCCCAACCTTTCAGCGACGCATCCGTGACCACTAAGTCCTGGTGCCAAGGAGGCCAGAAGGGGTTCCTGCCAATAGATTGCTGCACATGTTCCACCAGCCGAGTTCGCGGACTACCTGGCTGGACACTGAAAGGCGATCCGTGAGATCTCCCAGATACTGGGACCACTGGTCCCGTAGGAGCCACTGGAGGGGTCTCATATGCAGCCTAGCCTCTGGCACTAGAAAAATACAGTAGGCCATGAGACCATAGAGGCAGAGGAAGGAAGCCTCTAGAAGAGTGGTGTGGTTCTGAAACAAATGCACCATCTGGGCTATGTTGCTGACTCTCTCCATGGGAGGAAAAGCCTTCCCTACCCGGGTGTCTAGAACTGCTCTGATGAACTGGAGCCGTTGAACTCGTGTCAAATGGGACTTCTTCAAGTTGAGGGAGAAGCCGAGCCTGTGCAATAGTAGGCAGGTGTCCTCCAGATAAGACAAGACCTGCCCCGCTGACTTCCCTCAGATCAGCCAGCCGTCCAGATATGGAAATACATGGACTCCAGGTCTCCTGAGGAGAGCCGCAAGAACTGCCATGAGCTTGGCGAAGACCACTGGCACAGAGGTCAACCCAAAAGGAAGCACTTTGAACTGACAGTGTTTGTCGCCTATGAGGAACCTTAAGAACTTCCGGTGCTTTTGATGTATTGGCACATGGAAATAAGGGTCCTGTAGGTCTACTGACACCAGCTAGTCCTGTAGTTCGAGAGCGTGGAGAATCTCTCAACGTCACCATCCTGAATTTTTCCTTCCTCGGGAACTTGTTCAAGGACCTGAGGTCTAGGATGGGACGGAGACCTCCTCCCTTCTTGGGCACCAGGAAATACCGGGCATACCAACCCGACCCTCTCTGATCTGGAGGTACCTCTTCCACGGCACCCTTCGACTACAGGGCTCTTTGATCTTCCTGGAGCTCATATCCCGGTTGGATTGGGGGAGGTGGAGGTCTGTCTGGAGACCTCTTTAGAAAAGGCAGACAATAACCCCACCAAATCAACTGCAGGGTCCAGGGATCGGAAGTAATTTCCTGCCACTTGGGCCAATGCCCTGCCAACTGTCCACCAACCGGCACATTGTGGGAGAGGAAATAAAATCGACTTAGAGGGCGTGGGTGACCCCGCTGCTGCTACTTGTTGGCCTCTAAAGGCCCCTCTGCCCGTTACGGGACATGAGAAGTGCCTCTGGTCTTGCCTGGCTTGTGGAAACTGCGCCTTCCTGTCATAGGGCACATAACATCTATAGCCTCTGCCCCTGGAGGCGAAGCTGAAGGCAGGTTTGGCTGGCTGCACCGCCAGGTCCAATGATTTAGCAGCTTACTTTGATTCCTTAAATTTCTCAAAGGATATGTCTGCTTTCTGCCGGAAAAGGATGTCACCTCCAAATGGCATGTCCAGCAACCTGTTTCAAACATTTGGAGAGAAGCCAAAACTTTATATATAGGCTTAGCGTCTCATATAAACTGCTGAACCCATTGCTCTGCCAACGCAGTCTGCAATGTCCAGGCCCATTTGTAATAACTGCTTGGCTACCTCCTTCCAATCCTCCACCAGCTGTAAAAATCTGTCCTGCATGGCACCCTCAGGGACGTATTCAGCAGCATGTCCCACGGCCTTCCATAAGCCAAAAGAGTACTTGGCGAATCCGCATGCTACGTTAGTGGCTTTGAGCGCCATGCTACCAGATGTGAAAACCTTTCTGGCCAATGCGTCAGATTTCTTCCCCTCTCGGTCCATAAGCAGATTAGAGATGGATGCCGCAGGTCTGGTGGAAAAGGTGAGAGCCTCTATAAACAGCCCTTCTGGGGAAGGGTGTGTGGCGAGGAAAGAAGCTTCTCCTCTTGGCTACAATGGCTACAAAACCATTATATTAAAAAAAGACAGTCACAAGGGGGTATGGGGGAATGGTACAAGGGTACTGCCATAAGAAGGATCCGCAATGGGTGGGTTGAAAGGCATGTTATGCTCGACTGTAGGACTCTCATCCAAAATGTCAGTAAGCTCATACCCCTGAAGAGGGGTAGTGGGCGCCTTCAACTGCAGGGTGTTAACCACCCTGTGAACCAGATCCCTGAACCTAATATTAGCGTGGGTATAGGGCTGGTTTTGCGTTAACTCACGGGCTGGGGAAGTATCAAGACCACTGATGACATTTAGACCCTGAGCCAGTGCCAAGAAATCGGCCTGGTCGTTGAAATAAATCGACACCGCAAGCTCCCGTATAGATGGGGTCAACTGAGTTCTCGGGGTCATCGACGCCAAATATGGAACGCATCGAATCGAAGAAACCCGATCTCCAAAGCGGCACAATGAACTGTCGCCGACTGTCGGTGCTGAGGGCTAAAGAATAGGTTTCGAAGCCGAAGCTTTCGATGCGGAAAGTTATTTCGGCACGAGGAATGCTCGGATAACCGATGGGCATCGTGAGTCTCGGCATTACGGCCCTCCGGCGACTTATGCCTAAGAAGGCGTGACGTCCAAAGACGTTTTTGACGCAAACGATGTCGACAGATTGGCTGGTTTGGGGTCAGGAGCACAGAGTGCCGCTTTTACAGCCAAAGTTTGCTGGTTGGGCCAGAGCTGCACTGTAAGTAACTCATGGTGGCAACAGTAAAGACAGACAAGTGATAACAGTTCAAGGGTGTTTATTAAACTGTAATTGCAGGGTGGAAAAAAGCTGAATGTAAACCTAAATCTAAGATGGGAGCAAACTTCGACCATCAAATTAAAATAAGGCAGTCCTTGTGGCGTTGTGGCAAAATAAAAGGGCCTATACTAAGAAAAACCTATTGCCAATCCTTACTCTAAATACGAAAAGAAGTGTGGGATAATGTTCTCAATAAAGAAGTGTTCACAAATAATAAGTCAGGATGTGATTGCTAGGCGTCTCCTTTCCAAAGCCTACCCAAAAGCTGATTCATCATCCTATGCCCTAAAAAGGAGCTGTTTTCACAAATATTAAAATGAAAGAACATCAAATCAACTAGATCCACAGCAAAAACATGCCCAAACTTGGGTGAAGTCTGAAAATGAAGCTGTAGACATAAAAACAAGACATCAGCAAGTTCCCAATGATTGCCCCCAACCAGTAAGCACACTTGGCTAATAAGCAATTCAATTAAGACGTGTAAATGTTTTGCATGCAGAAAAAGATTTAACAAATTTCCAACAGAGTTAAATAAAGTAGGGCATTTAGGGAATTAAATTATCAACAACAGGAATGTAACTGATGTAACAAGGCCAGCAATCTGGCCTTGTCGAATGGATGGGAGCCCCGCTCAGTGAAGGCTGGGAAGCCTACCAGGGAGCAATCCAGAGCCAGTCCTACACCTGAGGGGGACAGTGGCAGTTGAGAGGGCACCAATTCCTGACCCCCCCACCACCCTTGTGCCAACATGTTTCTATGCCTAACACTATTATCTCTTGCTTTACCTCCAATGTCAGATACTTGCCAGTGTCTTACGTTGCTTTTAGAACCACAGGGCCCATGCAAGAAAGCAAGAAAACCCATCAGGACATGATCTCAGAGAAGAGAACTGAAGTACCATCAGACCAGAACAGGGATCTGTCACAGAGAGAGGAAAAGCCACCAAGGTGAAGCTACAACAATACTGTACACATGCACCAGACGCTCTAGAGAACCACAACAGGGGGAGAGGATGCTCCATGGATTGGCCACCTCCCTACGTGGCACAGACGATTAGCTTGCAGAGCTGCTGAGCAAGACCAGCACATCGTCATAACAACCTACAACCCACTAAACCACCAGGGACAGAAAGGGAAGCAGTACCCACACACTGCTGGAGAACTTACCATTGGGAGATGAGGAACAGGGTCCCGGAACACAAACATGAACGATTTTCCTGGGCTGCCATCTCGATTACGTGGCAAACCCACGCTGCAAAAGCTGCAGCGGCTTAGCCAGCTATGTATGAGTTTGCTTTACGTAAAAACCTGGGTGGGGAAAACTAGGCCAAATTGGCCAGGGAGAGCTATTCAATCCCAACAGAGAAAGAAGTATATAATCAGGGAACAGAATCAGAATAGTGTGGGTTATTCGGGTGAGGTAAGATGTAGAGGACAAACAAGAGACCGGGAGGAGGGAGGAATGAGCAGCAGAATGCAGAGGTGATTTCTGTAGCAGGTGAGATATTGGCTAGAGAGTGTAAGTAGTACTGTGGTGTTAAGTGTGCGTGTTTGTGTGGCGAGTGTGTTTAGCAGGATCAAGGTAAGAAGGGGTTGTGAAGTGGATGATATGGAGTGAAAATATGCGTGTTTGAGTAGTAGCATTTGGAGGGAGTAGTAGCAGTTGGTGAGAAGAGTGGTAGTTGAAGGGAGTAGTGCTGTGGAGGAGAGTGTGGAAGTGTTGAGAAGCGAGTGGTAGTAAGGAGGAGGGAGGAGTAACATCAAAAGGTAGGAGGAGCGAGAACATTTATTTTGTATTCATGTGTTTTAGTTTATCAAACCTTTCACTCATACTGAAACAACATGATACATGAATTTTCTACACTTGTATCTTACCAATTTTCCATGTTAAACATTAAAATTTAGTTAGTCATCATTACATCTCTAAAATCCCCACATTTCCATAACATGCGTTCAAAATAAATAATCATCTTTAAATCACTAAAATCCACGTGAAAGTCATCCTTTCTTAACCCAGCTAGACCAATGTTTTTATAAATAAAATCGGTTTAAAAATATAATTACTGCCAGAACAATGTTGACATACTTCCCACTAAAAATCAAATTGCAACGGCCGCCAGGGGGCGCACGGATGAGGCTGTCCTCCGTGTGAGCTCCGTGATCCCTGGTCCCATAAGTGACTTGAGCCCCTACTTGTGGACCCCCCCTGGTATAACTTGGAGAATCTGCTGTGGGAACCGACTGCCCTCCAAACGACCGCAAACACGGAAGAAATCGGAGCAGGGAAAGTCGAGAACTTCGCTGCGCAAGTCCCGTCCCGTGGCTGCGGCCTGGTGCGTATGCTGCCTCCGAAAGCGAAAGTGGAATCACGCCTGTGCACCCAGTGAAAGCAGTACGCAGCCCAAGGAGGGGACAACTGAAACATCACCCCGTGCTGGATGGGGAGGCCCCTGCCTGGAGGGCACACCACGAAGGAAGTAACGGCCTCTGAAGGAGCACCCGGTGAATAGTAGGTCTTTGCCGAACGCATCACTGTGGAGTGATCCCCACTGGACTTTGCCAATAACTATGGCGATCGACTCACGTCGCCTGCTCCCCCTCGGGTGCGGGAGCAAGAGCGATGTCCCGTTCGGGAGTGGGAGACGCCTGCGACCGCGTCTGGCCCCCTCTCAGTGCAAGCGCCCCAGTCCTGGGGATCGGTGCCCGCACGACTGCCAGGTCCTGAAGTCGGCCATCCGACTGGCCCTCCCCGTGCTGAAACCGACCCTGTTGTCCGGCGGGCGGCTGTAACGCACCACTTCCCCAACTGCAGCCTCAAGTCCGCGTGAGGCTCTCAGGCTGTGGAACTCCCGGCCCTGCAGGGACACAGCCTCTTTCACTCCATTAAGCCTTGCGCGTCCTACATACCCTGTTGGCGTGAATCCTGCAAGACATTGTTACTCGCGCTGTGTGGCCGCATCGTTTGCGTTGCGCAGACGAATAAAAGCCTCCATGCAGGCTCTTTAGGTGACCCAAGAAACATCACGCTCGCCTCTAGCTTCTGCGGGCAGCACAGACTACCGTACAAGGTGGAACACCAAGCCATCCCGAACCTCCTGGAATACGGACTGGGCCCCAGGCACCATCCGCGCAGCTCCTCTCACAACACCCCACGCCCAGAAGAATTCCCCACGCGCATCACATAGCCCCATCAAGTGAAAGCAAGGAGCAAGCTGGTCTACTAAGTAAATAGCCCATTGAAGCTCCCCGGGAGCCCAGCAGAATCTCCCGCACAGGGAGGTTGGGAGACACCGGTGATCCATTAAGAGGCATGGAGAACGTTCAAGCACTTGAAGGACCTGTTCCACTCAGAGCCCGCCCCCAGAACCAATCTGAGACACCCGACACGTATTGCCTAACACTCCTAAAGGTTGCAAATAATTACGTGGGGACAGTCTTTGGGGCATGAATGTGCGCTTAATTGAATTAAACTGCTGGAATCATCCTGAAAACATCTGAAAAGGTCACTAATGGGACTAGCTGCTGTTGAATGCCTCGCTAAGGCTACGGAAAAGAGGTGTTGACATACTACTCTCCAGGAGCCACACTGCAGAGCAATTGTACCCGAACTTGCAAACCCGAATTGGCAACACTCTCTGGTCTGTGGTTTCGCCCGAACATCTCCTCAGCCCTTCCAAGAGCTCCACGGAGGCCTGAGTACGCAGGCTACCTCGCTTCTACGAACCTACACTACCGCTCAGAGGGTAAGGCCCCTGATTCAGGGGCGTGTGCCTCCTCTACCGCGGGAATTATTCTATGCACGCACGAAGCAGGCTTGCCAAATACGCATACACTTCGCCCCCGTTGACCTCTGACCAGAAAACAACAATGGCGACAGATCTCACTGGAGCGGAGGCTGCTGCCACCAAGGGGGACATTGCGGCATTATTGTCTGAAATAAAGACTCTGGGTGCCAACTTAGGCGGTGAGATTGACAAGATTACCCAGAGAATGGACAACTTTGAGGAAAGACTGGAGGGTGTTGAGAACAATCAGGCATCCATTGACACCCTTGAAGCCCAAATGGATACAAGGTCACGCAACATTGAACACAAGGAAGAGGAGATATGCCTGAAAATATATGATTTGGAAAACAGGGAAAGAAGGAATAATCTCCGATTTTACGGTATCCCGGAGTCTGAGGGAGAAACTGAAGACTCACTTAAGGCCACAATACACGACATCATAAAAATCTTGATGGCGGACGAAGAGATAGACGAGCCCAAAACCGAACGGATCCACAGGGCCGGGGGACCCCCTGGTGGCCCGCGTTCCGTTCTCGCAAAATTCCACCGATATCAGGACAGAAACAGGATCCTGATGAAGGCCAGGTCTGGAGACGCACTCACATTGGGCGGTGCCCACATTACCATCTTCCAGGATCTGTTGTCACTCATGCTGGCAATAAGTCCCCTGACGAAATGGCTCAAGGAGAGGGGCACAAGATACAGGTGGGGATATCCCTTCTCCCTCACATTGAACACGGTAGCACGAAAATTGTTCTGCGGTCTAAGGGGGAGATCATGGATTGTATTGTGGATATTCTCGGGACGGCACCAAGAGAAGGCGACCAAGGTGAGACTGACCGCGCCGGAACCCAAAGGGAACTCCAGGGCCCCAGATGAAAGAGTAAAAGGATCAAGAAAATACAGACGCCCGAATAAAACGCCTGATAATGGGAAATGAAGACGGGCCTCTCGAACTTGGTGAACCAACGGACTGAATTTCATAAATGAACTGTTCGGAGCCAAGCACTTATTGGCATGGACCGACGCAACAGCTGCAGAGACGGCAGCGCCCGGCAGCGGCAAGCCCCCTTAAGTAAGGGGGGAAATGAATATCCGAAGAAAACACCAGAGGACACACGTATCGTTATATTCTTGTTTCCTTTTTCAATGTTATCGTTGACATATATGTAGTTGGGGGGGTGATGGGGGCTCAAAGATATGTTATGATTATATGCTTGAATGGGACCGTGAGGCAACGGCCCTGCTGGTGGTGCGATACTGGGCTCAACATTTCCATCATGGTCGAGTCGGACGCAGTCAAAAGCCAGGGACTCAGGAAGAGGGGGGAATAGGGGAGGAAGGGAGAAGAGAAACTTGGGAACAGTAACAGCACCATCTGAACCAATCCGCAATATCGACTCCAGTGTGGAATTGAGAGACTGCACAATTGTCTGGGCGCCGGAAGTGAGTGACACCTTGAAAAGACCCAACGATGGCAACAAATGATGAACTCAGAGTTGGGTCCATCAATGTGAAAGGCCTGAACTCCCCGACCAAAAGGTCATTGGTGCTCAGGGAATTTCGCAGATCCAATATTGATATACTCCTCCTGCAAGAGACTAAATTTGCCAAAGGGGAGGAACGGAGCATCCTGGGGAAGCGGGGAGGCCTGGAGTTCTGGGGTTTGGTCCCACTCAGGAAGGGAGGAGTCGACATCCTACTCAGGAAGGGAATCCAATTTGAAGTGGAGAAGACATGGTCCGATGTGGCGGGTCGTACCCTCCTGATAACGGGGAAAATAGCCAGAGTGAAAGGGACTATTGCCACTGTATATGCACCAAACACTGGACAGAATGCATTCCTCCAGAAAACGATCCCTAAAATAATGTTAGAGGCCACAGGTCATGTAATCCTGGGGGGAGACTTCAATCAGTGGGCTGATCCGGATATGAATTGGAAACCAGGTAACCCCGAAACAAGAAACCAAAACAAAGGCGGGCGCAAATGAACAACGACGGAGAGGTATCCAAACAAATGGTCTGGGAAGCGGGCAAGGCCACATGGAGAGGTATCTTAATACGAGAAGGGTCCTCCAAGAAGAGGGAGCGGAAGATCATTGAGCAAAGGTTACGGGCCGAAATAGGGCAATTAGAAGACGAAGTGAGGAAGGACCGTAGAGTAGACCCTGGAAAAATTAAAATAGCCCAGCAAAAAAGGGAAGAATTACGACTCCTAGAACACGATCAAGTCGTACGCAAATTGCAGTTCCTAAAACAGAAATTCTATGAGAAAGGAGACAAAGCCAACGCTTTATTGGCTGCCAGGCTCAGGGAACAAAGGGCAGAATGCAAGGTGAAGGAAATAATTGAAGACTCCTCTCCCTCTCCCCTCCCCCCCCCCCCGCACAATCCCTGAATCCTTCACTAATTTCTATGAGAAGCTTTACACCTCCGAATTAACCCCTGGCCAACTGGACATAACCTCGTACTTATCATCATTCACTATGCCCACAATAACGAACACAGAAACTGAGTTACTTGACTCCCCAATCAATGAACTGGAGATTCAGGACATAATCAAAATGCTAACACTGGGCAAATCCCCGGGGGAGGATGGCTACAGCGCTGGTTTCTATAAAACATTTACTAGGCATTTAACACCTTTCCTAGCAGAGTTATTTAACGAAATATTAGACACAGGTGTTGCCCCAGACTCCTTTAAAAGAGCATTGATTACAGTGATTCCCAAAGAGGGGAGGGGCCCTAAAAATTTCCCTCCTTAACCTTGACGCTAAAATGTATGCCAGGGTACTGGCAGCCAGACTGGAGACGCTGGTGCCCCGTCTGATCCATACAGATCAAGTCGGATTTATACTTGGGAGACAGGGAGCTGACTCCATGCGCAAAACACTACACCTTATCCATGTGTCTCATGATCTCCCCAATGACCCCGTTCTGTTGTCAATCAATGCAGAAAAGGCGTTTGATAGGATAGAGTGGGAATTCCTGGGAGCAGTCCTGCAAAAGGTTGGAATAGGCCCCAAAGCTAGAAAGGGAATACAAGCGATATACACATCCCCCATTGCATCGATATTCGTAAACGGGGAATACTCCCGGTGGTTCGAGCTGAAACGTGGGACTAGACAGGGATGCCCCCCTTTCTGCAATTCTATTCGTACTCTCGCTAGAACCCCTGGCGCAAAAGATCAGAGGGGATCCGGCTAGTCCCGAAAGAATATAAAATAGCACTCTATGCAGATGACATCCTCCTCCACATAACCAACCCCTCTGAGTCCATCCCCTATGCCCTTAGACTAATGGACGAATATGGCCAATTTTCAGGCTTCAAAGTAAATAAGAACAGGTCCATCCTGTTCCCCCTTCAAGGAACTGTAGAAGAGAATGACGCCAAGTATCTCCCACTAGGCCTTATGCCTGAACACCTCGCGCTCCAATATCTGGGCATACAGATTACCAAAACCCTAAACGACCTATTTGAAGTCAACTTCCCTCCACTTCTCCAGAGATTCGCAGCAGACCTTAAGAAATGGAACAAACTCACGATCTCCTGGCTCGGCCGAATTAACGCGGTGAAGATGGTATGCCTTCCCCGCTTCCTGTACCCCTTTCAAATGCTGCCGATTGAGACACCAAAAGGGTTCTTCAGTGAAGCTAAAAAGATCATGATGAGATTCATATGGCAGGGGAAGAAACCAAGGATTCCATATCCTACACTGACGCTCCCCAAAGATAAGGGGGGGTCGGACTCCCCGACTTGGGAACTTATTACAAAGCTGCTCAGTTGCGCATCTTAATCCCACACCTCAGAGACCATCAAAACCTCCAATGGGTCCAAATGGACAACTACTACCTGTCCCCGGCCACAGTATCAGAATGGCTGTGGACCCCTCACAACAGGGTACTATGGAAAATCAAAGGTCACCCCATACTAATCACCATAAGGAGTATATGGCGTGCAGGCAAAGAAATGTGTAATATCACCACCTGGCTGTTCCCACTCAGTCACTTATGGTCGCCTGGCATAAACAACCATATACCCGACGTGGACAGATACCAATCGTGGTATGAGGCAGGCTTGGAGAGAGTAGGACAGCTTCAGAAGAAGGATTCATTCATCACTCTACCAGAATTGACAGAGGCATTAGGCATAGGCTCCCTATCCACATTCCAGTTTATCCAACTGAAAGGGGTCCTAACAAAAGCAGAATGGAAACACAAATTGAACAGAGACTTGACCCCTTTCAAGAAGATTTTGGACTCTAAAACAGACATGAAAGGTCTCATATCAGTAATGTATCAGGAATTAATAGCCTTGGGAGACGGATCCACGGAATCCCTGAGGTCAAGATGGGAGAAAGACTTTGGGGAAGAAATACAACACGAACAATGGGATGTTATGTGTAGAACGGCCTCCAAAACATCAATATCCTGTCAATATAAGCTTCATGCCATCAAACTCCTGCACAGATGGCAATATGACCCCCTCAGGCTATCCCAAATGTCCCAAACAATGAGCCCAGCATGCTGGAGGAAGTGTGGTCAGATAGCCAATTATTGGCATATGTGGTGGGGCTGCCCGTGGATTAAAGTGTTCTGGAGCGAAGTCCTAGGGTGGATCAAGGAAATAGAAGGCATCCAAAGAGACGCTGACCCCTACTTAATACTTTTCGGCTTGGAAAGGGAAGAAGACGACTGGACCAGAGTTAAGGGCTTGACCTCCCACCTGTTACTAGCGGCAAGGGCGCTTCTGGTGATCAAATGGAAATCCGCAGGGGTGCCCGGAAAGAACGAATGGATCGCCTTAGCCACAAATATTTACTTAATGGAAACCATAACTGCTTCCCTACACGGCAAGGCCGCTCAATGTGAAGCCCTATGGATGGACTTTAAAAATAAACACTTAACAATGGAACATGATTCCCAATCGGAAGACCCTGAAGAGCCCTGATAAAAATGAGGAATCCAGTTAGCAACAACCGAGGAGTTCCTGAAATGAGTACTCACCGCGCGCCCAGACAGCGGAGATATGACTATTGTACTTTCAATGTTCCCACGTTTCAATAACGAACACTGGATGTATGCTAGAACAAGCAAGGGAGGGGGGAGGGGAGAAGGTTATATTCTTTAGTTACAGTAAAGACACCCCAAATTGTGAACGGAGACAAAGGTTCCGAACCTCGTTATGGTATAATGTTCCTTGTCATTGACATGCAACCGATGGCTTCTAATAGTGTATCGTATGATGTGTACTTTATCTTTCTGTTACTTTTTTGTTTGTGTTAAAACTAATAAAAACAAATAAAACAAATAAAAAAAATTGCACTAGTCTGCTTTACCTATAATTTTATATTGATTACCACATTTTTCAAACATTAACTTTCTAGCATCTTTTAACTTTTTGCTGTCTATTAGCACATGCCTTAGTGTCTCTATCGTACCCACCTGCTCACAAAATCCTGATTCACGTGCCATTATATCAAGATTTGCATGTCTTCCCAATTCATCTTTAGTAGGAAACAGATCAAATCAAACTCTTAAGAACAGTTGTCTATGATAGGCATTATGACATTTCCACAAGGAGTTGTGTAATCGATTCAGGGCTTTGTTCTCAGCTGCACAATTAGCAAATGATGTACATGGGGTACATTGATTCCGAGTGCAAATCCAATCTCATATCCAAACATTCCTTTCCCAGCATTCCGTTTTTTTGACAAGAAGGTCTTTATTAATCCCTGCTTCATCCATTTATGCCAAACATTCTTGTTCCCATTTCGGGAGAACAAAAATCAGTCCTAGTATTTAAAGCCTCCCTCAGTACCGGGTGCAATGCTTTACAGTCTCCCATTAAACACTTTTGATATGGTGACAGAACACTCCATTTAATAAAACCATTTAAAGATACTAAACCTGATTCAAATCGTACAATTTGAATCAGTGTACGTTTGGGGAGGTATAAAACTTTTTCCAATATATACCTTCTAATATATTCCTTATTGAAGAAGGGGTATTCAAGACTACCTCTGCACCATATACTAAACACAGGGTAACCATTTTATAAAATTGAATTATGGGTAACATCGAAAATCTTTCATGTTCCCTTAATAAAACTCCTCTGTGAAAGGCTACATTTTCTGCCTTCTGCTAAGTTCCTACACATTATTCTGGTCTCAAGAGTCATTATTCATATTAAAACCCAGGTATCGGAAATAATTTACTATCAACAGGGGAGTTTGATCCTATTTCCAAATATATGCATGTTTCCGTTTTGTTTCAACTGATTTTAAGACTATAACATTGCTTTTAGAAATGTTAACTTTTAAATTAGATTTTTTAGCATAATTCTGTAGGGCATGTAATGATCTTTGAAGTCCTATTGAGGTTTGGTCCAATATCACTAAATTGTCAGTGTACAGTAGCCACTGTATAGGCGGCCAGCATTGGATATGCAGCGGAAATGCCTTTGCCTCTATGAAATAGTTTTCCAGATCTGAAATAAATAGGTTAAAGAAAGCAGGGGCGAGTATGCACCCCTGCTTTAAACCTTCAAAAGGTTGGGATACTTTTGATCATTTTCCCGGGTTGATTAATTCTTACTTGGCGTGTGGTATCATTATACAACTGTACTAAAATGTTCAACAAACCCCCAGGACATCACCACGTAGATAGTTTATACCACAAAATATCTCTGTTAATACTGTCAAATGCCCTTCAAAGTCTATGCATTATAGCAAAATATTGCCCCCTTTATTCTGACGTCTTTTTTTAAAAATAGTCAATATAAAACCATGTAAAATAGTACTGTTAACCTTTACAAAACCCGCTTGGTGAACATCCATTTTAAAAGCGCTCTCTACCCACTCCTGGAGTTTCCTCAATACTAACGAAGCAAAAAATCTTACCCGGAGCATTAAAAGGGTGATAGGACGGTAATTCTTTGAGTTTGTCCTATCGCCCTTTTTAAATCTAGGCACAACTACTGCTGACTTCCATGAGGCCGGATCAATTTGTATTTCTTTATTTGTTCAAATAAAATATATAATACTTTATCCCAGGCTTTTGAAGAGGCCTTTAAAATTTGATTTGAAAGGGCGTCCGAGCTAGGAGCCCGAGAGGCACTAAATCTCTTAATATTTCTTCAATGTCAAAATCTAAAGGCCAGTTATCGTTTCTGTCGTTATTATTCAACAATTTGTCTGGGAAGTTTGTGAATTTGAAAAATATTCTATCGAGGCCTCTTCTGCAACCGGATTTATGCGCAACACTTGTTGCGTATCTCCATCTGCCTTCATTAATTTCCAGAGCTCAGAAGTGCTCTTAGTCGCTAAAGCCCTTAGCATAGCTTCAGCGTCTTTCTGAGCTAGTGAAGCTTTATAACCCAGCAGCCAATATCTGTATTCTGTCTTGAGTTTTTTAATTCCCTAAAGTACAAGATATCGTGCCGATCTTTCACATTTTGGATTCCTGCTTGCAGCTTTCTTTTTTTTTCTTGCACCAAAGGATACAAGTTATGTCTGTGTTTACAATAGGGTTTTATCGAACAAGTTTTTCAGTATTGAATTGTTACGAAATCTGCACATAATTCAGGGAATACTCGCTAGTAAATTCACTCGTATTGCAGAGTTTAGTTACCAAAAAAGTACTTAATTTAGCAACATCTGCCTCCTTCCAAAAACCCTGTTTCTACCTCCATTCACTGTGAGAAGGAGAGTATATAAATCATGATCTCAAAAACTCCTTGAACTTTCCACTTAGTTATTAGCAAGTTATGGTCACTACTGGTGCAAGTCGAGACACTCAATTCAGAAACAAATTCAAGTACATTCCTTGTCACAAAAACATAGTCCAGAGTGTCTCTTTTCAAGGTGGGTTTTGCGGGGCTATCCCCTGTGACTGCACCATTCAGCAAACAAAACCCTCTACTGTCCATGAGTTTCATCCAAGCATTCATCCCCAAAATCTCTACCTGATTGTTTACTAAAGGCAAAGAATTCCTATCAAGGAATAAGCCTTTGATATTCGAATCACCCGCAATTATCACTCCCGTTATTGTGGTATCCATCAGGAATTCATCTATCACCTCTGCAATACTATCTAGAAACATATCTTTTGTTATCCTTGTTGTGTTCCAATATACATTTATTAGCACAAATAATTTGAAATCAGGATATAGAGTTGTATCCCAAATCAGTTTCGCTTCCTGAACGTACCAATTTGGGATTTTCCATTCCAATAATACCACCACCATACAGACCATTTTCAAACTATCAATAAAACGCCTTTCATAGGTTTGTCTCCCTCTATGGCCCTTTTCTGCTGGATTCAATATTATGGTGTAGCCATCCAAAATTGGCATGTTTCTATAGCAATCATATGCCACAGCTGGACAGGGATAATTCCCAAAGTATATATAAATGGGAGAACCCTCTTGTGTTCCATGATCCCATTTTCAGCTCTAATTCTGATACATTTTACCTAGCTACTTTTCCTGGCCATTGTCTACGGCTCTTTCCAACCATGACCACTTCTAATATTTTATATTACTTCTCTACCTCTCTCCCCTCATGTGATTCTTGGGGGAGTGCTTTAACTATTGTTGCTGCAGAGTTCACAACCATACACGTAATTTGCAGTGGGTGTCTGAATACTTTCAAAAACTCTATTTCCCTTTTTCCTTTGTCCCCTTTTAAAAATTGTACAATCTCTCCTCTAGTTACCTCAATCAGATCATAACCCATAGGTAAGAAAAAAGGTGCTGCATCTAAGATATGTGTTACCAATGTAGACGAAATGTGCAGTACAACTTTATCCAACCAATACTCACTACAAAACTCAACCTGCTCAATGTCACCCATGTGAATCGCACGAATAGAAGATACAGAATAAAATAATTAAAAAATATTTAATCTATTTAAAATATTAGCGTCTGGGTCAATACTAGGCATTCTAAAAAATAAACAACTCTAGGTGTTTTGCCTTAGTGCTTGCAAATCTTTATGCTCTCGTATGTGAGATTCCTGTCATTCCATATTCTTTGTTAAGAACATTCTTTTTTGTTACATGGCATAAAATTGTGTTTGAGAGTTTTCAGACAGACTGTGTTGGACTTCCTGTATTGCTACACTCCTTCCGTCTTCCCCCAATACGTCCAAAGTTCAACTTCATCATCCGAATAAGTTGATTCATTCTCCAACTCAATTATAGATGTGTTTATACTTTACTTCCAGCAGAACCCTCTACCATTTTTAACAATACTTGTTGAGCTTGGGGGACACATTACTTTAAATACTTTGCTTATTGCTGTTAATGCTCTTAAGAATTCACGAAAGCCTTTATTTTGTGACTTTCTGGGTGCTATGTGATTTTTTCATTTCTTGCTTTTCTGTCCTTTTATGCCATTTTTTTTGTTTTGGGCATTTATATTGATGAAAGACTGAGAAGGACGCTTCTTCATCAACCCACTTAACATTTTCCTCATCTACCAGATTTTCTATAAGCAGAGATGATGGATCTTCGTGCACACTCGCTTGAGTTTCATCAATCACTTGATTTTTATTCTGAGCACTTCAAAGGGAAGACAAAAGACCAGAACTTGGCTCACTCCTTACAGCTTCCTTCTGTCGTTGCAGTGGAGTGTTTTATTGAACAAGGAGAAGCGATTCCTTTCTCAGGGTTTCCTTTCCCCTTTTGTCCACCAGTAGACTGCTTAAATTGGGCTGCAGAGTTAGAGCCATTACAAATTCTTCAATAAATGATACTTTCGAGTTCAGAAGCGCAAGTAAAGATGCCTGGTCATTAATTTTCTTATTTATAGATTCATATATTTAACCAATGTTATAAATGCAAAATTATGTATAGGTATGGCAATATCTGTTAATGGCAAATCCGAGCAGCGTGTTGAAAAATTGGAGGACAAATCATTAGATGCTTCTACAGTCGGGCCTGGGAATAAGTCTGGCAAAGGCGAACGCACAGTTTCCTTTGAATTGTTCGCCCTCTGGCATAAGCTTTCCTTCTGACTGTCCTGTTCCAGTCTGGTTAGCATTGTGTCCATAATTAATTTGCTGGCCCAAATCTCCTCTTTATTTTGTGTAAAAGATTCAGTATTCATTTGTAAAGCCGGTGCTTCCACCATCTGGGCTGATTTATTTAATAAACTCAATACTGTCATAGTCACCACATGATCTGGGGTGAAAAATGGTAATGCCGGCGCCTCCACAAACATCTCTAACAGTTGCACACAGGCTAACATCTCAGCGTCCGGCAAATCATTGAGTTTAGAAGAACCACTTCCAACGCAGCATTTACTGCCTTTTGCCGGTGCCGACTTTGAAAAGAAATGTGTTTTTGTAGCTGCTGCTTTATTCATACTTGCTTTAGCAATCACACTTGGCGTCAGGTGCACTTGCAAGTCTGATACAAAAGTTTCAGTGTTTCTAATCGTGGCTTCAAAGTAATGACACTGTGCTCAATACAGCTTAACAAAGTAGACACCATGCTTTCATTCTGGTGGTTAGATTTGGGTAACATGGGACCCACTCCTTCAATAATTCCCCAAAGTTGCTTTACTTCTTAAGGTATATATTTTCCAATGTTTATTACACCTCAGGCACTCACCCAGTAGTTTTTCACTTCCCCACCACTTCATTGCCACTACTTGACTGCCATTGGATTGCCCCACTTTCTGCCACACTTACGCACCTGTTCTTCGTGACACGCTTGCAGTTTTAAGAGCTGCTACTCCTGCTCCTCCTTCTGGCTTAAAGTGGTAGCTGCAGCCAAAATCACCAAGAGAAAATGAAGCACGTTCTTTCTCCAAGACCACACAGGTCGACTGCCACTGGACTGCCCCACTTTTGCGGTTGCAGTTTTAAGACCTGCTCCCCCTTCTGGCTTAAAGTGGTAGCTGTAGCCAAAATCACCAAGAAAAAATTAAGCACGTCCTTTCTCTATCATCACAAAGAGTCGACTGTCACTGGACTGGCCCCCTTTCTGCCGCACTTACACATTTAAGGGGGAGGAGTGGGGCAGAGTGGTTAAGAGGAAAGAGTCGGAAAGAGAGAGTGTGAGAGTGAGCATGTTAGAGAGTGCCTTAATCAAAAATGGTATTTGTAAATCACAATTTCCGAATCCTGGTAGAACACGGACCACGTAATAGTTTGGGGAAAGTTAGGACTTTCTTGAAGGAGCCTAATGAGAGAAGGAGTTTTACCTTTAGGTCCTCACCACTATTAGAAGATAGAACTAGACAGTAGGGGTCACTCGTCTGTATCTGCTAACCTGGGCTCAGGGACAACTGGGTATGGGTCGAGGTGCTACACCAGATGAGAGAGAGAGAAGGAGAGGGAGAGCCGTAATGCCCACCATATTTTAAATAAAAACTCTTGCCTCTGAGACCGGGAATAATTATTGTGCCATCTGTGACACTGATGGAACAAGTTACTTACCTGTAACTCCTGTTCTCCAGCATGGGTATCTTTCATGTGTTGGAAGCAAATTTGAGTGGGCACCACGGGGATTTCACGTCTTTCTGGTGTTAACAGAAATCTCTACTGAGATTAATCTTTATTAGAAGGTTGAATCCTGTATACAGGAGCTGGCTGAATAAGACCTGGAGACACCCAGGCCCAAAATTACAACAAGGAGCAAAGATTAGGTGAAGACCCAACCATACAGCCGCTCTCTGGAGTCCCAAATTGGGTTCTATAGTAGTTGTAGTTCTGCTCAATGTGAATCCTTTAGTTCAAATTCTTAATGAAATATGAAAGTCAAATGGTGGTTTTCCATCAAGTGAAAAATATTTATTTTATACAAAGAGGTGGCAAATAGCCACCAGAATATTCTTCATGAGGAAGAAATTGCCATTAATCATTCTATCCGTAGACTTCTATTGTGCCAATGCATTTCGGAATATAACATCCTTCATCAGGGCAAGTCTAAAAGGTGATTTTCAAATGCAATTATATCAACCATTTCGTAGTTATTACAAAATTAAACAAATTTCCATATTTTGAACAACACAAATATATCAACATTAACAGTCATCGTCCAAATCATTGAAAAAGTAAAACAACACATACCGGGCCACGTAATGAGCCGCAACAGAAGGTAGATCCAAAAAAAAAGATAAATAAGAAAAACAAATCAATATGCAGGTAGATCAAGACATCTTGTAACTAAAAATGGAGGTAATCGGGTCTTTACCTGATTTCGGTGAGTAATGGCGGAAACTATTTTCCGGAGTGCAAGCTGCTTCCACCGAGTGCGGAGAGCAGGTGCTGTAAACGGTAAGAGAAAAACTCTATAAAAGACTTATTCTAGGTGTGCCTAATCACTAATAGTAAACTCGAGTGGTAGCTTACCCTATGTGGAGAACGAAGCGGAGGAGTTCTCCCTGTGCCTACTGAAAGCAGACTGTCTTCGTTGCATCGGCGCGTTGCCGAGCAACCTGGATTTTGTAGGACACGTGATTGAAGGCTGAGTGCCTTCCTTGTTTAGACACGTTGCCGAGCAACCCGGCATGTGATCACGGCTCCATGACCATAGGCACGAGCCGTGACCAATGTCAGGAAACTGTTCGATGAATAGCCTACAATCAAAATTGCTTACTAAGTGGCCCTCCTGGGGTAGAGGCGAAAAAAGTCAACACCTTAAAAGCGGAATACGTGGATTGTAGTCCATAGACATAGAAAAAATACTAAGAAAAATTACTGAAAACTACAATAATGGGCGTTCCTAACTAGGATGGATGGAGCCTAGGGATCCGCTCAAAGGCTGTGCTATATATGGAAACAAGTGTCTACATGCCGCTAGTGGTGTCGTCTAGACAGACGGCACCTTGGGTCCTGGAAGAGCTCCAGGATGCGCAGCATGGAGAACATTTAATTCATGTAAATCATTACTTTTTCAAATACATTCAAGTATTGGTGTCAATTTAAACCAAACGATGTTAGATATCACAAACAAAAACAATTGGAGAAAACAATCAGGTAAAACACAATTAAAGTGAACGCAATTAGAGAAAACAGTGGTAGTTGATCTCCTCGTTTAACCCATTGGGTGCCAGACTTCCCAGCTTGTCGATCCAATACGTCTCTCTGCGATTCAAGCGTTGGCCTAAATCTTCGTGAGGGCTATTTTTGGTAAGTACTTCCAAAATCACAAATCTTATTTGTGACACATTATGTCCATTGGAGATCCAATGCCGAGCCACGGCTGAATTAATGTTTGCATTACGAATGCATGACCGATGCTCTCCCCATCTCAACTTGGCTGTTCGTGTCGACTGTCCTACATAGAATTTCCCACAAGGGCATTTAATACCATAAATGATATTGCTACTGTCACATGTGGCAAAAGTCTTGAGCAAAATCTTCTGCCCCGTCCTTGGATGGTTAATGGAGTTTCCTTTTATAACAAAATCACAGTTAACACACTGTAAACATGGAAAAGTCCCAGTTCGCTGTGTCATTGGTTTTCTCGCTGTTGGTTTTGTTTGTACCAGTTCATCTCTTAAATTCCTACTTCGTTGGTATGCAAAGATTGGTTTTTCACTAAAGATATCTTGAACTCGGGTATCATTTTTGAAAATCTCCCAATGTTTCATAATAGTTTTCTTAATCTTTATGCTTTGTGTAGAGAACTTAGATACGAATACCGGTGACTTCAATTCTCTTTTTCTTTTGGAATTCTGTTCTAATAAAAGAGTCTCCCGAGGTAAAGCATCAACTCTGTCTGATGCCTGATCAAGTTCATCCTGCTTGTATCCCCGAGCCAGAAATTTCTCTTTCATTTCCATCTGTTGTGTCCTGTAATCTTCAGGATCACTGACTATTTTCTTGACTCTCAGTAGTTGGCTGTATGGCAGGTTCTTCAGTAAACTCGGCTGGTGGAAGCTGAGGCGGTGCAGGAGATTGTTACGATCTGTCGTTTTCCGAAATAGTGAAGTGCTGTAGCATGCAGATTTCTTGTGAACTTGTACATCAAGGAATGTTATGATTTCGTATGAGAACTCTCTGGTGAACTGTACCCTCTGGTCGATATTGTTCAGATACATGAAGAAAGTTTCAAAAGACTCTTTTGTACCTTTCCAAATCCCAAAGATATCATCTATGTATCTCGTCCATAGACGAATGTCATTCTTCCATTCCTGTTTGTTTAATACATGGTCAGTTTCAAATTTGTGCATGAAGCTGTTGGCATATGAGGGTGCCATAGTAGCTCCCATCGAGGTCCCATCGAGGTCCCTGCTACCTGTAGAAAAAATTGATTTCCATACTGAAAATAGGAGTTCTCAGCAATAAATTGTAATAATGCCAGTATAAATTCTTTTTGGGCACGTATCTCAGGTGCTTTCAGTAGCAACCATTCTACTGCTTCCATCCCCAGATCATGGGGTATGGAGGTGTATAAACTTTTCACGTCTATAGTGAACATCAGATCTTCAGGTGCAGGTGTCAATAAGTTCAGTTTCTGCAGGAAGTGGGTGGTATCCCTTGTGTAAGTGCTAGTCTTTTGTATCAAGGGCTGTAGGAAAAAATCTATATAAACTCCTAAGGGTTGGTTAATGCTCTCTATCCCTGCAACAATTGGTCTACCAGGTGGTTTCATGGCGTCTTTATGGATCTTCGGTAATGTATAGAAGTTGGGGATCCTTGGGTGTTCATTCAAGAGAAATTTCTGTGTATGCTCGTTAATCCAATCCAATTCAAATGCCTTCGTTAGGAGGCTCAAGACTTTTGCCACATGTGACAGTAGCAATATCATTTATGGTATTAAATGCCCTTGTGGGAAATTCTATGTAGGACAGTCGACACGAACAGCCAAGTTGAGATGGGGAGAGCATCGGTCAGGCATTCGTAATGCAAACATTAATTCAGCCGTGGCTCGGCATTGGATCTCCAATGGACATAATGTGTCACAAATAAGATTTGTGATTTTGGAAGTACTTACCAAAAATAGCCCTCACGAAGATTTAGGCCAACGCTTGAATCGCAGAGAGACGTATTGGATCGACAAGCTGGGAAGTCTGGCACCCAATGGGTTAAACGAGGAGATCAACTACCACTGTTTTCTCTAATTGCGTTCACTTTAATTGTGTTTTACCTGATTGTTTTCTCCAATTGTTTTTGTTTGTGATATCTAACATCGTTTGGTTTAAATTGACACCAATACTTGAATGTATTTGAAAAAGTAATGATTTACATGAATTAAATGTTCTCCATGCTGTGCATCCTGGAGCTCTTCCAGGACCCAAGGTGCCGTCTGTCTAGACGACACCACTAGCGGCATGTAGACACTTGTTTCCATATATAGCACAGCCTTTGAGCGGATCCCTAGGCTCCATCCATCCTAGTTAGGAACGCCCATTATTGTAGTTTTCAGTAATTTTTCTTAGTATTTTTTCTATGTCTATGGACTACAATCCACGTATTCCGCTTTTAAGGTGTTGACTTTTTTCGCCTCTACCCCAGGAGGGCCACTTAGTAAGCAATTTTGATTGTAGGCTATTCATCGAACAGTTTCCTGACATTGGTCACGGCTCGTGCCTATGGTCATGGAGCCGTGATCACATGCCGGGTTGCTCGGCAACGTGTCTAAACAAGGAAGGCACTCAGCCTTCAATCACGTGTCCTACAAAATCCAGGTTGCTCGGCAACGCGCCGATGCAACGAAGACAGTCTGCTTTCAGTAGGCACAGGGAGAACTCCTCCGCTTCGTTCTCCACATAGGGTAAGCTACCACTCGAGTTTACTATTAGTGATTAGGCACACCTAGAATAAGTCTTTTATAGAGTTTTTCTCTTACCGTTTACAGCACCTACTCTCCGCACTCGGTGGAAGCAGCTTGCACTCCGGAAAATAGTTTCCGCCATTACTCACCGAAATCAGGTAAAGACCCGATTACCTCCATTTTTAGTTACAAGATGTCTTGATCTACCTGCATATTGATTTGTTTTTCTTATTTATCTTTTTTTTTGGATCTACCTTCTGTTGCGGCTCATTACGTGGCCCGGTATGTGTTGTTTTACTTTTTCAATGATTTGGACGATGACTGTTAATGTTGATATATTTGTGTTGTTCAAAATATGGAAATTTGTTTAATTTTGTAATAACTACGAAATGGTTGATATAATTGCATTTGAAAATCACCTTTTAGACTTGCCCTGATGAAGGATGTTATATTCCGAAATGCATTGGCACAATAGAAGTCTACGGATAGAATGATTAATGGCAATTTCTTCCTCATGAAGAATATTCTGGTGGCTATTTGCCACCTCTTTGTATAAAATAAATATTTTTCACTTGATGGAAAACCACCATTTGACTTTCATATTTCATTAAGAATTTGAACTAAAGGATTCACATTGAGCAGAACTACAACTACTATAGAACCCAATTTGGGACTCCAGAGAGCGGCTGTATGGTTGGGTCTTCACCTAATCTTTGCTCCTTGTTATCTTTCATGTGTTCACATGCTCATGATTTTTCCCTTTCATCAGGCTGGGAATCCTTGGTAATATTAAAGCAGTTTAGCTTTAACACTTAAAAAACTGCTTGTCATTTATATAGTCTATTGCTGTCACTTTGGGTCATACTGCCCCAGCCAATGGCAATAAGTCCTCCTTAGCTCCACCCCTGGTGGCCATCTTCAGATTTGAAAGCACACATAATGTGGCAGTAGGAACCAAGAAGAACCATAGATGGGTAGGAGGGAGGGTTGCATGTGAATCCATGAAAGATACCCATGCTGGAGAACAGGAGCTACAGTTAAGTAACTTGTTCCTTCTCCAGCATGCAATCATTCATGGATTGACATGCTCATGAATAAGAATACACAGCAGCACATATATGACAACCAAAGAGAAGCGGTACAGCTCTACAGAAGCAATGGCACGCACCTCTGAAATACTCACCTCAAGCAAATAGGTTGGGAAGCACTGCTTGTCCGACTCTGGTGTCCTCCCTGGAATCCGTGCCAATGGGTAGACCTCCATGTAGCAGCCTTGCAGATGTAGAGCAAGGGAACACCAGGCAGGGACGCCGTAGTAAAGGTCACGGCCTGGATGGAATGTACTTTAGGTCTACCTGGGCCTGTGTGCGAGCCGATGATATTGGGACATTCAGCCATATAGCCACCTGGAAATGGAAGCCTCCAACAGGGCTTTCCCTTTATCAACAGGTCCAAATGTCAGAAAGAGTTGCAAAGTCTTGCGAAAATTCTTAGTGTGTTGTATGTAGAACTTCAACGCACAGGCAATGTCTAAAGAATGCAAAGCTCTCTCTGCCGGAGAGGTGGGAGAGCCAAAGAGCACAGGAATGACCAGAGGTTCAACGAGATGAAAAGTTAAGCACCACCCTGGATGTTTGTTTGTTCATTCATTTGTATAGCGCTCCAGACCCGAAGGTATCAGGGCGCAGAGGTTACAAGGAACTTCTCAGCTTAGTTACACAATGGATGAGTTATAAATTTCAGATACATATATAAAAGGAGGGCAGGGGGGTAGCATGATAAATTATATACATTACAGATATGTAACATGAAAAATTTAAAATTATATACATTACAGATAAATACATATGGTAGCCGCTCAGGAGCTCAGGAGGAGTGGGTCTAACTTAGAAATGCACATGACGGTATTGGGTCCCTGTATGGGGTGCCCAGTTAGAACAAGGTAAAAAGAGATTATATACATTGCATGTATATATATATATATATATATATATATATATATATATATATATATATATATATATATATATATATATATATATATATATATATATATATATATATATATATATATATACACACACACATATGGTAGCCACTCAGGAGGAGTGGTTCTGGGTAGGAAATGCACATGCCGATATTGGGGCCCCGTAGGGGGTGCGCAGTTAGGACAAGGTGGCCTAGTTATTAGTGATACTGCCCAAGAAGAGGCTGGAGTTAGAGATCGGTAGAATTCAGCCAGTTGGTGTGTTTACTTCTGAAGTCCTGATATGATTGCTCTTCTCGGATTGAAGGTGGCAGAGAGTTCCAAAGCTGGGCTGCTTTGATGGGAAAGCTGCCGCCGCCCACCTTAGATAGTTTGAATCTGTGGATGTGGAGACAGTTGCTGTAGGCTAGTCTGGAGGGTCTAGTGGAAGTTCTTCTATGGAACCTCTCTAATAGGTAACTAGGGGTGGCGTTATTCAAAGATTTATGAGTAAGCAACGCTATTTTTTATTTGATTTTGTCGTTAGTGGAGAGCCAGTTGTTTGGTCTACTAGTTTCAGAAATGTGGTCTCTCCTAGCCACTCCAAGAGCCGCTCTGAGGACGTTGTTTTGGAGTGTTTGGATTTTCTGGATGATTGCTTTATTAGCGCCAATGTAGAAGTGTTGCAGTAGCCAAGCCTGGACAGAATAAGGGCTCTGGCCAGGATGATGCAGCTGTTGTTGGATAGGAAGGGTTTGCCAGTTCTGATAAGTTTCCAGGTGTATGCTGTGGTAGAGGCCAGGACGTTTACTTGTTTAGTGTAGGAGACAGTTGAGTTGAGGTAGAATCCCAGAGTTTTCACCTCGTTGGCCACTTTAATGATGCTTCCATCAATTATGAAGGAAGTGTATTCATCGCTTAGTTTATT
Source organism: Ambystoma mexicanum (assembly GCF_040938575.1). Classification (NCBI taxonomy): domain Eukaryota; kingdom Metazoa; phylum Chordata; class Amphibia; order Caudata; family Ambystomatidae; genus Ambystoma; species Ambystoma mexicanum. The sequence continues at coordinate 43,692,036 of NC_090936.1, read as the reverse complement.
GAGGTTGGAGGGGGTACCCAGGATGATAATCTCTGTTTTATCATCATTCAGGCATAGACCATGAGTAGCCATCCATGCATGGATGAGGAGATAAACTCTATTCACCAAGGCTAAATCCTTAACATAATCCCCAGAAAGTGGGAGGAGAATCTGTTTATCATCCGCATAGTTAATGTAGGTGATACAAAGAGTGTCTAGATCATCGAAAAGGGCTTGGTGAATATGTTATAAAGTGTGGGAGAGATGCAGGATCCTTGGGGCACCGCGCAGGCGATGGGGATAGGGTGTGCAGCGCCTGAGGGAGAAAAAACCTGCATAGTCCTCTCACTAAGAAATGACTCAATCCAGACTATGCCTCCCTGGAAAAGTGGGCAGCTGAGGCTAGATGACTGCATAAGACCTTATGGTCAACAAGGTAGAATGTGTGAGATTGCCCAGCCGAGAGGTCAAGGAGGAGGAGGAGGGCTGATTTTCCTTTGTCCCTTAGTTCATCGACTTGGGTTTTCAGGTCGATGAGAGCAGTCTCAGTTCCATGTTGTGGGTGGAAACCTGATTGGCGTGCTCCTAGGAGATGGTGAAGTTCCAGGTACTTCTGGATTTGTATGTAGGTGAACTTATCTAGGATTTTTAGGAGAAAGGGCACGGTTGTGATTGGCCGGTAATTGGTGGGGATCAAGGGGTCAAGAGTTTTTTTTTTTTTAGTAGAGAGAGCACCCATGATTCTTTGAGGTTAGAAGGAATGGTGCCGGTTGCAAAGGAGGAGTTAATGAGCTTGGAGATAAAGGGAGATAGGTCTCTTGCTCCATCTTTGATAAGTTGGGCTGGGAGGGGTCCCCCTGGCAGTGAGAGGGTTTGAGTGAAAGTATTACTTTTTCAACCTTTAGGATTGAAGTTTTGGAGAAGTTGAAGCGAGTGAATGTGTTGTTAGGTGTCGTGGGAAATAGGGGGCGAAGATGTGGGATGTTGCTAGGTGGGGTGTTGAGAGTTGGTGGGTTCACAGATGAATTCAAGGCTGCTTTTTTTTGGCTATTTTGTTTTGGAGGGTAGCTACTTTATTGGAGAGCGCATGCTGAATACCAGAGCACCAATTTTTGTCTTTAGTTCAAGTGTCTGGCGTGGAGATGGGAGTTTCTAACTCTTTAAAGCATTGTAAATAACTCTTTCATACTAGAGTTAGCTTGAGAGATCCGGTTGTTGGAGGATTGTTTTTTGGCCAGGCATATTTCTTTTTTGTAGAGTGTGGCGGTTTTGATGAGATTGGCTTTGTTGGCTTCTGATGGGAGTAGACGCCAGGCGGCCTCACAGAGTCTTTTTATTTTGCCTTATGTCTTTGAGGTATGGGGTGAACCATTTGTTCAGGTGGGTTTTGCGTTTGCTAGGTCTCAGTTTAAGTGGGGCAATTGAGTCTAGTGATGTTGCCATGATTTTGTTGTACTCGTCAACCAGTGTGCCTGGATCGGTTCTTGTAAAGGTGGGAGGGGTGGTGGGGGTCGTGATGGGGGAGATCTGGTGGTGGTGAGCATGAAGGACACAAGGGAATGATCTGTCCAAATTAGAGGGGAAATGGAGGTAATATTAACATGGCAGTTGTAATCAACTACCCAATCTAATATTCTTCCTTTATTGTGAGTAGGTGCGGAGACTTTTTGAAGTAGGCCAGGTTCAGTGAGGATAGTAGCAGTATTTGTAGCGAGTTTATCAAGAGGATAATTAAATCCCAGATTGAAGTAGCCAAGGAGTAGGACTTCGATGAGTTTTTGAGATTGTTTGAGAGAAGGATAGAGATATCCTCCTTGAATGTTCCAATGGGAACTGGTGGTCTATAGATCAGATGTAAAGTTAGGGTTTGGGAGTTGACCAATGGTAATTTGACTGTGAGCGTTTCGCATGATTAGAGGTTTTGGGAGGGGGCGAGTCTCATGGAGAGGCTGAATTTGGCAATGATAGTGATGCCTCCGCCTCGGGTCTATCTTGTCTGAGAATGGTGTAGCCATCGGGTACTGCTAGCATTAGTATAGGGCCTGCTGCAGCATTTAATCATGTCTCGGTTATGGCGAGAAAGTCTAGGTTATCTGCCAAGATCAGATCTGCAATTTCTGTAGCATGTGCTACCAAGGACCTTCTATTCAATAGGGCCCCTTTCAGTGGTGGTAAAGCAGGATCTTTTTTAGCTGTGTGGCGGGTGTCTGAAGTCTTGGGAGGAGGAGCCGTGCAGTGCTTGGAGGTGGTGTTGAGGGGTAGGCGATAATTGCATTGTTTGGAGTTAGAAATGTTTTGGCGTGAGGAGTGGTTAAAATTTGCGTTAGAGATGGGTGTGAGTCTGGCGAGGGGTTTGAAAGGTTTGGATAGTCTGGATCTGAGTCTAGTGTTCCTGCAATTAGTGTTGCAGGGGTAAGAGCTAACAAGATTCAGTGTGGAGAGGCTATGTTGAGTAGTGTCCATAGTAGCAGTTGTGATCATTGTAGGGCTAGTCAGGCACACAGAGGTATGGATGGGAAGACTGGAAGTACAGAGTGGCGTATAGGCCATAAGTAATATTGCTAGTGCTAAGAGGTGGACTGTGGTAGGCATGATAAGAGTATTCTTGGTGGCAAGAGAAATGGAAACCGTAACGAGGGAGGGTTGGAGGAGCCATTTAAGGAAAAAATTAAATACGGCGGCCTGCAGGAAAGAGTTTGTAACTCCCCGACACGTCTGGCAGAAGTAATAGCCACTATAAAGGTGGTTGTCACGCTCACCAGGTCTCCACGGGGGCATAGCTCGTGGCCGAAGGATGATGTCTGCACTGGCGTTGCGCTGCTTAAATGATGGTGCTAGCCCGCGTCTTCCCTTCGTTCTCACCTAAGGAGGTGTTTGCCTGCAATGTCGAAACAAGATATTAGCCAAATGAATGGAGCCGGATTGGCTTCACCACCTTCTGATTGCTTTCTCTTCCTCACCTTGGATTTTTAAGAGGTGGGCTCTCCGTCCTGCAATCTCTAGGAGGGGCGCGGTATGCACAGTCTTTCCCAAGATCAAGTTACTTCACTGATCCCATGGGGTTGCTGATTTTGGAAGAGCCGGAGTAAGCAGGTAAGTCTCTATACCAATGGCTGCTTGGAATAGATGCTTAAAGTCTTTGTTGCCCAAGTTTTAACTAGTGTTTGTCCTTTTCTTTCAGGTGCGGTGTCGAGCGGTTTTCGGATGAAGGATTGAGTCTCTATACCAATGGTTGCTTGGAATAGATGCTTAAAGTCTTTGTCGCCCAAGTTTAACTAGTGTTTGTCCTTTTCTTTCAAGCGCGGTGCCGAGCGGTTTTCGAGTGAAGGATTGACTCTCCTTACGATGTTGAGCAGGTTTCTTGCAGTTGAGTATAGCGCTATGCGAGGCGCGCTGAATGTTTGAATAGCTTTCTCTTCTGTGTGCGACTAACCTGCTGTGTCTTTTCTATTCTGCAGGTGCGGCGCGATTCCAGGAAGATGATGGAAGAACCGCTCAATGAAGTTCCTGGAGGATGCCGACCCCCGGGTGAGTGTAAGATGCCCGTGCGGGTAACTTCTTCTCTGCAGATGCGGCGGTCCGGGAATAAGCTGAAGGCGAGGCCGGAATGTTAGACTGCAGGTAAGGCCTTTGTTGCTTTAATAACTCCTGTTCTCCTCTTTTCCTTCTACGGGTGCCGATGGATTGAAAACTCTGGACGGGCGAGGACGGGCGTGGCTGAAGAAGTTCAAGAGCTGAGCAGACACGGTGAGCGTTACGCTGCAGGAGTGCAGAATAACGCAAAGGGTATTCTGTTTGCAGGGTGTGGTTTAAATAGCCTTGCAAGTAGTTCCAGGCAAGTAGTCCCTTAGTCGTACCCTGCCACTTCAGGTAAAGTAGCCCCTCAGCCACACCCTGTACAGAAAGGCTCAGCCTCACTAAACTGAGAATATAGTCCCATGAAGTTCAGCATATACCATGAGCCTGGCGCCAATGGTGCCAGGACTGAGTCCAGGAGATTCTAGGGTACTCCTTTGGGACTTGATGAGCCCTTAAGGGTGCCAATGTCTGGGATGGGCTCACCAGTTTCAGGGGTTTCGGAGCATGCACCATGACAGCAGGCAGAGAAGCCTGGTGCAAAGGCTCGAAGAGCGAGCCCATCAACTTGGAAAGAACAACATTTAGGACCCAAGCTGGGGCAGGAGTCTTTACTGAAGGGAACCATCGAAACAGGCCCTTGTGGAATTCTTTAACTAGTCGATGAGGCTAAATAGCCTATTGCGCCAGTGGGTGAAATGGAGCACCCCGTGTGAGGTGTTGATGATTCCACCACTGCAGTATTCGACGGAACACCAAGCTGAACTTGATCTTCTTGTTCTAGGAGCCTGACACGTGTTTCTACCTGGCATAAAGGAATGGCTGAAGAGGCCTCAAATGCAACCTTCAGTGAGGTACCAGTAGCGACCTGATGGAGAAAACCGTCATCAGCTGGAGAGAGGACAGCTGCTGAACCATGTGGAGTATGGCATGGATTATCTCCTCTGAAGGAGTTGCCAGACATTGCAGAGTGTCCAGTCGTGAGCCCAGAAATAGTGTTCTGAAACAGCGATATACACGACTTTGGAAAGATGATGGCGAATCGCAGAGAAATTAGGCATTGGATGGTATCTTCAGTGTGCTGCATGGCTAGCGTATGTGAGGGGGCATGTATTAGCCAGTCGTCTAGTTAGGGGTAGACATAAATGCCTGTGTGGCAGAGATGGACAGCCACCGGAGATAGGCCGTTTCTGAAAACTGTTGGAGACTATTTTAGACCGGAGTAGAGCTTTGAGCTGGTAATGCTTGCCGTGCACCACAAAACGAAGGAAGCATCTGTGCTTGCAGTGTATTTTATTTTAATTTATTTTATTGAGCATTTGTAAGGTGCTTTACGCAACAGAATTGTGTTTCAAAGCGCCAAGGCAAAATGGGAAGGGAACAGGGGAAATCATAACAATGGCAAAAAACAGTAAATATACAGTCATGGTCCTACTAGGCCTTGTGGCATTTGGACACGCAAGTGCATCGAGAAGAAGTGCAGGTCATGGGGATGGAAGAGGGAGCAGAGGAGTGGACAAGTGCTGGAGGAGGGCCTGGGAGGGAAGTGCTAAGGGGAGTCAAAGAGAAGAACCTCAGGCTAAGTGCTAGTCCAGTATGGGAATGTGGAAGTAGGTATCCTCCAAGTTCAGAGAGCAGATGAAGTCTCACTGTTCCAGCTGGCCGAGAAGATGTTGTAGCGTGACCATGCAGAACCTTTGTTATTTGCTATTTTAGGAACTTGTTGAGCTGCCTGAGGTCGAAAATGGGTCTCCAATTCCTGGTCGTACCGGGAGAGAATGACCAAGGAATGTGTGGCCTTGGTAATCACGTGCTTTACGAAAGCATCCAAAAGCATCCAAAAGCATCCGCTGCTTTCCCTCCTTGTCAGGCGGAACCATGGATGATGAGGGCGGGTTGGCAAATCTCTTCATCACTGTAGCCGAGACCACATAGTCTGGGGATGGCGGAGTGCAAAGACACTTGGGTGCAATCTCTGGAACCTTACATTTCTTTCCCAGACGATCCTTCTTTTGTGGGGCCAAAAAGCATTTTTTCATGACCAACAAACCATTGTACCAGATATAATTTAGCAGAGGGATAGCCAGCACGGATTATCTAGAGTCTTCACACCTCTGGAACAGGAAACCTTCCTTTTTTCTGTTCTTCTGGAACAAGGATGAATAATTTCACTGCTCATGAATGCAGTGCTTGGAAGGAACCTATTTAGTCTTGTGGAGAATTTGAGGAGGGCACTATGGCAGCAGGTTCCTCATTCGCTGCAACATGTCACCATAATCATCAGTAGTAGCATGCGTACCCTGGGACCTGTCTGCATCCGGACCGGTTTCCGTGTGCGTGAGAGAAGCCACTGGGCCTAGCAAAGGAGGTGCTGGTCGAGGAGGCAGAGGCTGAGGAACTGTATCTTCCCGCCTGAGCAGCCTCCTACTACGGGCCCCTCGAGGGACTACAGGAGGTAAGCAGTGTTGCAGTTCTGTCACCAAGGTTTGTAAAGTGGACAAGATGTCTAATGACAAATCCCTAGGTGCCGACTGCATTCCCACAGGAACTGTAGGCAAAGCATTGAGTGTAAAAGGTGGACGTGGTGGGTGCACAGGTTGATGAGCGTCTGGAAGAGGCACCGATTGCTCCGGTGTTCATAAAATACAGTCAGGTTCCTCCTCTATCTCCTCCGGATCCGAAAATAAAGGCTCAGAGAATCCACTTCCGACATGCTACTGTTACCCTCCTGTAGCATTTCGACAGGTGGTGTTACAGTGGCCATAGGAACTAGAGAAAACATTGGTTTTGCCTTTGATGGTCGTGGCAAAAAAGAGAGTGCTGGCAGCACTCCCTCTCCACAGTAGCAACCACAGGAGCTTATGTTGTCGGTGTGCGTGCTGGCCTGGCAGGCAACGCAACCCTGGACACGATGGTCGTAACCGTGGAGGTCGATGATTCAATCTTAGATGGGGCAGTCGTGATAGATCGGGACCAACGAGTCACAATGTTGTTGACGATGTCATCGACAAAGATGTTGAATACAGTGATTTTTGCTTGGGGTTTGTAGTTAGTGTAGCTGTCGACGGACACTGTTTGCCGGAAGACGACGATTCTGTCGTGATCATGGATGCTGGTATCGTGGACGAAGCAGTCCATGATGCCAGCGATGGGGTCCTGGCAGTCGTCATAGTCGTCGACGAAAAGGCAGTCGAGGTGTGCGACTTATGCTCATGTTCCCTTTTTGGTTTGTTCCCCAAGGAAGTGTCCTCATGAGACCTCGACCACTTTGCAGAGGGAGTTTTTTCCATAGATCTAGTCACACTGCCTAAGGCATGGCTTTGCACCCTGCCGAGTCAGAGGCCCTGGCACCCTCCTCCAGCCAAGTCATCAACCTTCTGTGGTGATCCTTCCGTATCTTCATGGATAAGGACTGGCATATGGAGCAGGCGTCCACATCGTGGTCAGGGTGCACGCAATTTATACATTTTCGTGTCGATCGTCCGCAAAAATGTTCTTGAGGTGACACTTTGAGGAGAGCTTGAAAACGCTCTTCTTGCTGGCACCCGCCATGGTCGCATGGAGGAGGCCTCAAAGTTGAGTAGAAGGCTTCTCGCGGCTAGAAGATCTTCCGATGTCCAGATTTTCACCAACGACGGATTCCTGCTAATGGCTATCCCAGACGGGACTGCTGATGAAGGAAAAAGGATGAACATATTTTTAAAAATGTATGAAAAAAGTCGATATTTCGAGCAGCGAAAACACAATGACTCCCAACACGAAACATGCAGTAAAAAATCTGAAGATGGCAACCAGGGGTGGAGCCAAGTAGGACTGATGCCACTGGCTGAGGCAGCATGACCCAACGTGACAGCAACAGGCTATATAAGTGATAAGCAGTTTTGTAAGCTTTTAAGCTAAACTGCTTTAATATTGTCAAGGATTCCTAGCCTGACGACAGGGAATATTGCTAAGCATGTGAATCTATGAAAGATCCCACGCTGGAGAAAAAATACATATAGGAATCTAAAAGATAAACGGGAAGAAGCTGTTAAAAGAAACGCATTAAGGGTAACAAAGTGGAAAATATAATTTTGGCAATATGAACCAGATACAGTCTCTAGCTTTCTGAGCATTCCAGTTGGTCCCTATTTTTTCTTTCTTCTGGGGTGGGCCTAAACACATTACCATGGTCATGGAAAAAATACTCGGGTCTCTGTGTTTTTTTCAGTTTTATGGCGAGTACTTCAGCACACGTCATTAAAGCAATTTTTTTTCATGATTTCAGTTTTGAGCTTGGATGATGTCAAAGCAAAACCACACATGTTCTAACACACATAACAGCAGTCAAAGGTTATTTGGTCTAGAGCATTTGAATTCTTATATTATGACACCAGCCATAGTGACATAAATTTGCATATGCTACTAAGCTCTACCACCAGGGGCTCATGTTGCATCAATGTGAAAATACTAATCTTGAGGAGAACATGCAAAAGAGCACAGACCATCATATCCTCCACAACGCTGCATTAAAACATACAGCCAATGTATTCCAAGGAAGCAGGAGGAAGCAAGGGTATTTTCATCTCAAGGACACTCAGCACAGACCATTATACAGAATGTCAGTAGAATCACTCACAGGTCAACCCACCAATAAGGTCTCGCACCGCTATTACTCAGAGTCATATGAAAATCTTTGCATGGCTGAAATATGCATTTCACATTTTATAAAGAGGACTGAATTCAATTTGCAAAACTGAAGGGACAGATGCGAAAACATTATTTCTGAGGTGGATGTAGCCATCAGATTTTATATAACTGCACTCCATAATTATCTTTCTGTGCAGAGTGCCAAACACAGCACAATGTTTTCAAGTGACATTGCCTTTCTAGCTGATAGGGTGATCATATGCCAATGATTCCTTAACATCAGCATCTGGGAGTCAGATACAGATGCTCTCCGGAGAGGAAACAGCTGACTACTCAAACCCTGCATCATTGACTGTAAAACTATGGCATTTAAAGTCCAATAAAGTCCTTCAAAGGGTTGTCTTGGCCTCATGCAAATGTAACGCCACACATGGGACTTACAATTTAAAATCATCCACTTTACTTTCAAGAGTAGACACTTGCAAAATGCTTCTGGCAACCTACACTCCCTTCCAGGCCTGTACTTCTCTCCCATTAACACCCAGGTTGATAGGGAGAAGCACTGCACTTTCCCCCATGCAAAATCCAAATAGAGTGAGAGAGAACTCCACTTTGTTCCCATACTACAGGAAGACCAGAGAAGAGAGAAATGCGTGTTTTCTTACAGCTGCAGCCAATGTAGGAAGCACATCTCCTGCAGCCAGGACTCTCATTCAGATCAATGGGAGAAACCCCCACAGAGCAGAGAATACAGGAGATGTGTTTTTCAAACTCCCAATCCAACAGAATGCCTTTATAGCACACAAGCTAACCTGCCAAGTACTGTGGAAAGTCAGACCAGACTCCGAGATGGAGAAGGAATTGCCAGAGAAGGGGAGTCAAGACAGTAGCACCATCATAACAGCTCACACATCCAAACAGAAAACAAATAGAAAATGCACACTGACACATTTAAAGATCTCCATCAAAGATTGAGTACTACAAAACATCCCCTGCCACTGAACATGCTCAGACAGAACACCTGAGCTTTTCAGCCACCCAGGGAGAAGTTATTTAGTCCAAGACTTAAATAAACTCTGATCGCAGGATAGCAGTGAAAAGGAGTTTTGGAGTGCAGTTAGCGAGTTGTCATATTAAAGAGCTCTATAGCCTTTGAACGAGGAGCAAATAAATGTCTGTGGAGTGGAAGAGGTGGCCATCGGAGGAGTGAAGTGGAGAAGACAGACTGAAAAACACAGAGGGTGGAGGAAGGGGAGAGGTAAAGAGAAATCCTGGAGCAAAGGAAAAAACCCAGAGATGGAGAAGGCGAAGTGTAAGAAAAAACCTGGTGAGTTGAGGAAGGTGGAAAGAAAACCTGGAGAGTGGGGGATGGTGGAAAGAAAGAAAACCCAGCGAGGGGGTTGGTTGGAGTGAAAGAGAAAACCCAGAGAGAGGTGGAAGAGAGGGAAGCAGAGAAAACCCAGAAGGTAGAGAAAGGTGGAGTTAAAGAGAAAGCCCAGAGAGCTGTGGAAGGTGGGGTATATGGGGAAAACATGGGAAGTTGTGGAAGATGGATAGGTAGAGAAAACACAGAGTCGAGGATGGCGGAGAGAGAGAACCCGGATAGTGGAGGAAAAAGAAGTAAAAGAAAACAGAGAGAGCATAGGAAGGCGGAGTGAAAGGGAAACCTGGAGTGGATGACAGTGGAGGGAAAGAGAACCTAGAGTGGAGTGATAGAGAAAAGCTAGGGAGCAGAGAAAGATGGAGTAAAACCTGAATGATGGAGCGAGATGGAGAGGAAGACAAAACCTAGATAGTGGAGGAAGGTGGAAATGAACACCAAAGAGAAGGAAAGGGGAGTGAGTGTGGTACCTTACTCCAAGAGAAGGTGAGCGAAGAAATATATATCCAAATTAGAAAGATAGAGGCTGTGGCTCATCGTGAAAAGGTAGCAAAGGTAAAGAAGAGGATGTGGCTAATAGCAGGCGTATAAAGAAAAGGCCACATTTCTGTCCACGTAAGCAGGAGAAAAGTTAGATACCTGGGCCAAAGATGAAGTGGCGAGAGAGGGAGAGTGCAAGAAAAGGCCCAACTCCAGGCCAACTAAGCAGCAGAAGAGAAAAGGTAATCACCCTAGCCAAAGAGAAATTGGGACCATAAAAGGCCTAATTCCAGGCCAAACAAGCAGATGAGAAAAGGTCAACACCTCGGCCAAAGAGAAGGTGGAACGAGCATAGGTCTAACTCCAGGCAAAATAAAAAGAAGTGAAAAAGATAGACACAATGGCCAGAGAGAAAGGTGGGCTAGAAAGGTAGAAACTCTGACCCAGGAAAAAGGAAGAGAGAAAATGCTGGAGACCATGGTGAGGGAAAAACAAGAGCGAGCTACAATGGTGGTCTGTGCCCCAACCCAGAGAGAATACAAGAATCTTGCAAAGAAAGGTTTACAATGTGGGAGGAGACTTTAAAACCCAAGAGAAACTGACAACCACCCTGACACAACCAATACCCACCTTAAGTTGGAAAACTGCGTATGTGTAACTTCTAATGATTTGCCATAAGAGAGTGAGAGAGGAAAAGAGAATGATGGGCCATCATTTCAAAGGCAGCCACGATGTTAAGAAGGATAAGAATAGAGAAGAGCTTGGACTAGTGAGCAAATGTAAGGAATTTGAGCCATGGGTGAGTGCTATTTCCTTGGAATAATCTCTGTGGGGGCCACATTTAAGGGTGTTTTAGACTTGTTGCTCTACATGTGGGTAGCGATACAGCATATTCTCGAAGTTTAGAGTTGTGGTGCAGAAGGTAGACTGAGGGATACTGGTTGGATTACTTGGTCAGCAGAAGGACATTTCAAGATGGAAAATAATGCAACAAGGTCCCAGAAGAATGTGAAAGATTAAACATCGGAGTAAAGAATGAAGAGGTATAAGTGACAGTTCCTTGACCATCTGTGGTGAAAATATTTAGGATGGTGCACAGGATGGACAGACTGTCCAGAGAATGGGTGGCAGTTCTGTGGGGTAATGGGGCAATGATTATAAAGGGCAGATCAAAGGGATGAGGGATAGTGGAGACAAGTAGAGGTGAGGACTTATGAGGGTAAATGTTCCAGAAGAAGCTGCCAAGTTTTGAGCAAGAAATGAAAGTCATCTTGAGGGTGAATGCAGCATGGACTGGACACTTGAGGGATGTTTATTGGTTTGGAGCGGAGAGTTGAGATTAGGTTAGTGTAGTAAGATGATTTAACAGTCTTGCGCAGAGAGATGTCCTTGGCTTTCAGATCAGTGGGCATATCCGTGGCTCGGGCCAGGGGCAGTTAAGGAGTGTGCTGGGTAGTGGTTCCCAAAGAGAAAGGCGAGTGCTGAGTTAAAGTTGAAAATAATTTGTTTAATAAAGTTGCTGGGAAGAGGGATAAGAAGAGAGAACTAATTTCAGCTAGATAGGGAGCCATGGAGTCCGGGGTGAGTTTTTTGAGCAGTAGGGTAGAAGGGAACACAGAGAGAAGAGCAGATTAAGCAGTGGTTGAATGGAGAGGTGTAGACTGGAGGAGGGAGAAGGAGAGGAAGACTTGATCAAGAGAGATTCACCAGATGTGAGTCATCTGGCTATGGAGTGTGACTAGGCAGTGGCCCGCCAGGATGCTGATTCGGAACAAATGATGGGCATTTAACATTATTGGCATCTAAGATCTCCCACACCACAAAGCCCATAGTCTCCTGTGTAACTTTGTTCATAATACCTTTATCCTATGTCTGCTAAAGACATCTGTATGGTGGCGCTGATGGACTCCCAGCTCAAAATATGCGTCACGCTAACTGGAAGATTTATCTGGTGGCAGGTAAAACAGACTCTGTTCATTTTACATTTTACATGCAGAGTCTGTCCCTCTCTAACATTTTGAAGTGTAGGTACCTATCTGGGTTTTCAAATATTTTTCAGCAATGTCACCCAGCATTTTCATATGATGAGCACAATGGGAAAAGTATCAAAATGCCCAGTGCGAGATCCCAAACAATGTGGTAAGAACTTTGCAAACCACACGTCGAGTCCATGCGAGCAAGCAGGCAACAAGTAACTGACTGTTCCAAAAAGGTATGAAAACAGCCATAAAGAAGGATGTATGGTACAACTGTGCTTAATTATTTTTATTGAACAGCTAAATGTCATCAAGTCCTGCATTACAAATACCTGCAAGCCAGATATAAGAGTAAAACAGTTGCATCAGATACATGATAGGCTAACACAGTTGAATGCAAATGGTAAAGTTATGGAAATATATAATATTTATTACTTACCTAAATTTTGCCACATGCTGAAGATTTCACACCCCATTGTTACTCTCATATCGCCATACCTACAAACATAAAAAGTGGGTACATTTTCACAAATAATATTTTTAAAAATTATCTTCTTATACATAGCACTCCTATTATGTGACCATAAATACTTTTCAAGCAATGTGCTCTAAAACAACACCATTATATCGTGAATAAAAACTAACTAGCAGTTTCCTTCAACACCTTCCCAAGAATACATATATATATTTGGGCCGGGTCAGGGACTTGATGCTGTGTCCAAATGAAAGCGGGAACTTCTTGGTAAGCAGTAACGTTTACTTTATTCTTCTTAACAAACGACCATGTGCTTCCTCCGACATCCACTTTCAACCGTCTCACACTACGCACACCCATTCCACACCACGCACCATACAATGCACAACACACGCACTCACCATTCCAATCACCACTCACGTGGGAGGGGAGCACAGGTGAGAGCACTACACACACGCATTTCCCCAACAAAAAAAACAACTTAGAACAATATGATCAGAACTCAAAACAGGACCATAATTTACAGTGGTGTACACTAAAAGAAAAACCTTCAGTGTTCCTGCGAAATCTCATGGAAGAGTTCCTTGCACTATCCACACCAGAGGTTTCCTCATTCTTCCTCTCGACTCAACAGCTTGGTTGTCGTGACAACCTCTTGCTCATCTCTCGATTTGGCAACTCTCTCATCGACAATTCTGTTTGCCTCTGCTGCAACATCGACATCACACAAACCATTTCTATCACACACTTCACTGCCAAAGTCTTCACCACCCACACACATACCTTCCCATCTCCATCTACTTACTCGATCCATATTCCAAATGGAACCATCCTGTATCCTGACAGCATTGTGAAACACTTCCTTTACTCTAACAGGCCTGCAATAATTACACTCTCCCTTTCTCACCAACCTTCTCTTCCTTATCCTGACTAAATCACCAGGCACTATTCGACCCTGTATAAAACTGTCACCCCTTTCTTCACAGAAATTAGCACTTTGGTCTCTCCTGGGGCTCTGCTCGCGCCTCATCTTCCTCACATTCACCCAGACAGGATTCAAGGTTGTGTTGGGTTCTCTGCCTCTCATCAACAAAAATTGTGACTTTCCTGAGTCAGCCCGAACAGATGTCCTAATGCTCCATAAATTCTCTTGGGTTGGTATTTCTACCGACATGTTCATTTCTGATGGCCTGTTCCACAGCTTCAACAACAACTCTATAACACCTCTCCACAAGCCCATTGGTTTGTGGGTGAAAGTAAGAAGAAAATGTCCACTCAATGCCAACCGACCTAGCATACCTTGCCATCTTGCTACTCCTTATCTGTACACTATTGTCACTAATGACCGTTTTCGGGTAACCCTCTCTCCTGAACACATTCTCCAAGAAGTTTATGACATCAGATGCATCTACCGTGCATACCATTTTGATCTCCATTCATTTGGAATAATAATCAACCATGACAATCAAACACCCAGATTGCTATATGGGCCTACAATGTCAATTCCAAGTTGCTGCCATGGCTCATCTGGCTGTCGCATACTCTCCGGTTCAGACGTTCGCACCCTACAACTCTTATCCAAGTTTTGACAAGGCCAACAACATATAAAAAACCTCTCAACTTTGAGGTCCACACCAGGCCACCAATACTTGGACCGAACATTCCGTTTGGTGCCTGTTGATCCTGGATGTCCCTGTTGTGCCCTCTCAATCAGGCCTTCTCTCAGACTCTGGGGTGGAATCAACTTGTCACCTCTCACCAACAAATCATCTTCAATGGAACACTCATCTCAAACCTCCCAAAAACGGAAGACATGCCTCGTCCAACACACTTTTATTAGGCCAACCTCTCACTGTATAATCCATGACCTTGCATAACACCACATCCCCCTGCAACTCTTGAATCAACCGTTCTCTAGGAATAACCTCCAAACCTACAGCAACTACCTCTGAATCATCAATTTGAAATCTTCCCCCCAACTTCAGGGGTAACCTCAAAAGAAAGTCAGTCACCTTATTCCTATTACCAGGTATGTACTTGACTTCAAAATGGTAATCCTGTAACCTCAAACTTAGCCACGCAAGCCTGGGCGTCGCCTTACACATTCCTCGTACAGACAGAACCTTAACAAAGGGTTTGTGATCGGTGCATATAGTAAACCTACTGCCCCACACATACTTCCTAAAATAGTTTACTGCCCAGACAAAAGTCAATAACTCCCTTTCGATCTCCGAATAGCTACTCTCTGTAAGGGAGGCTTGGTATCACAAGTACGACACTGACACAAAAGGTAGACTTTGTAAAACCTTTATTAAAGTTTCAATGGGGTTGGTGAAACTCCTACTTTGCCCTATAGCTAAAATGGGAGTAGTCTCGACCATCATATAATAAACAAACCAGTCTTAGTTGAGTCCGTCAAATCAAAATGGCCTATACTAACAAAAACCTAAAGCCTGCCCTATATTTTATACAAAAATTGTGAAAAGGAGAATATGAATGCAAAGTAAAGTCAGTGTTCAAATATAAAGAATAAATGTGGCTGAGTCCGCTCTCCTCCAAACGTTGGACAGCATGGAATAATGGGGTCCCCGTAGGCAAGATAACACACTCTGGCTCAGGCTCTTAACACAAAGGCAGTTCAAGACATGGATTGAGGCCCGCCTGGCCTTCTACGTTAAAGTATTACTTTCCAATTTTCAAAACACAGTTCACCAAAAGTTCTAATCGGTCCCCCTCTGTCGGGCTCAGACCTCTCAAAGCAAAACAAAACACTTGCAGGAGTTTCCTTCCCCAAGCATTTTACATATTCTTTAGGGGTTGACTTTGCCTAACTTATTAAACCTTCAGTTTCCCTCCGTCGGTCTCGGACAGTTTCCTGTTGTCGAACACTTTCGAATGTGCGTGGCTTTTTTCGACAGACCTCCGCAGGACCACTTTGACTTTCCAACTTTCAATCCACACTCCTATATCATCTGTCCCAGTGCTTCGTGGTCTGGGTAGTTCACTGTTTTATGCCCCAAAGTTCAACGTTCACCTTTTTACCCTCCCCTTTTCTCTGGGTCAATTTCAATCACCTTGCTTTTACAGTTCATTTACTTTATCGCTACAAACTTTTCACCTTTCACTGACACTTTCGAGTGGGCTACTTCCTTTCACCGGACTACTCCATTACTTAGTATTGCTGACCTTACAGCTATTGTTATTTAAATGTTCAATTGCAGGTCTGCCTTCCTTTGCGTCTCATCCACACTTCGGCAGCCTTCAGTTATGCAATATAATGTTTCACTTCAATCTTTCTTTAGCACACACTGGTCTCTCAAGTTGCTCGCCAACTCACTGCCTGTGAGCGTTTCTTTCTTGTTTTTACTGCATATCGGTTTACGAGTCAAGGTTAGTACCACAGGCTTGGCCTCACCTCCCCAACTCTGCCGTTCACCCGGGAGGGTCGCTGGCATCCTTGAAACACAATGCAGCCTTATTGTTTGAGATTCGGCCTTCTCCACGTGTCTTTCGCAGCCTTTTGGAGGCAACAACCTCCTGCAGGGAACTCTTGGGGTTCTCCACCCGTGGCTATCGTCCCTCAGTCTGTTGCCCTACTCCAGTAGGTTTGCCTTCACTCTGGAAGGTCTGCTGTTCCACCTTTTATCAGTGTAAGAAGAGCTTATTGGCATCCGATGTAACCAAATGCCTGACTTTGCCTGACCCAATTAGCAGGACATGTCCAATACGATGTGTAAGAATTAGCCCAGTGTTTGTGTAGAAAGTGGGGGTGGGGGGAGTTGGGACATCGTAGGATCCTAGGAAATAGGAAGGATCATTGATAAAGAAGAGGGAAATATTGCATCTCGCCGCCGGCTGCCTCACCCCCACTCCCCGAAGACCCCTCACCCAGGTGATCCTCCTGCACTGGTCCACCCCCAGGGTCTGGATCCAAAGGCAATGGCTGTGCCCTGGCCTCCTGAGAGAGAGATCCCTGGGGACTAGCAGGTGACACACCCTTTGGTTTCTCACATCTCCACCTTGATTATGGCTTTGGAAGCATGGCAAATAATTCTCTAGTGGCCGTCTTCCATCACCTGCGACAACACTGCCCCAAGTCCAATGCCAATTGCATCCACAGTGATCTTAGTCTCTCTACCAATCACGAACCTACACAGATTTAACGATTCACACAAACTATTCTTTATGCACTAAGCAGATTTCGCACAATCGTCACTCAACTCAAATTTCACCTCCTTCTTGAGGAATCTTCTTATCAGCTCTGTCAAGTTAGCAACGTTCCGCACAAACTTATTATAATATTTGCATAGTCCCAAGAATGATCTGAGCTCCTCCTTATTCTTGGCCCTTATAGCATCCTCCTTAGGTTCATATCATCTACCACTCACTACATGGCCCAAATACTACCTCAGGCTCCTTAAACATGCATTTACTCCTTTCCACTTTCAGGCCTTTCAACCTGCATCACGCAAGCCTTTCAGCATGCTCATGTTCTCACTTTCCAAATATGATGATGTTGTACTGGTAGACCAAAGTCCCCTTTAAACCCTTCAGTACTTGGGTCACTGCCCTCTGAAAAACCGCATGTGCAGATGCTAGCCCAAAAGGCATTCTTCTGTAGCGGTAAAGTCTGAAAGGTGCGAGAAAGGCTGTCAAGTTTCTACAGTCTTCTGTGAGGTTGATTTGGTGGTATGCGTTAGACACGTCTAGCGTTGTGAAGAGATCTGCCCCTTCAATGCAATTCAACAACTCAAAAATTATAGGAAGTGGATACTTGTCCACCAAAATGTTCTTGTTTAAGTCTGAGATGAAGCAAATTCCCAACTTTCCATTCTCTTTTATTGCGACAATAGGGCTCACCCATTGAGATGACTCAATGCTTTCAATGATCCCTTCACTCTCAAGTCTATTCAGCTCTTGTTCAAGACTCTCCATCAAATGCAAAAGGAATCGGTCTTGCTTTGGAATGCACACTGGTACTGCTCCGGGTTTCTATATCATTCTATGAACGGAATTCTTTAGTAGCCCCAACTCGTGATGAAACACATCATCAGCACCTCCTTTAGAATCTTCCTCCACAATTGAATTGCTGCTCTTTACAATTAGTACAGGTTTGTCTTGACATGGATCCAGTCTAATCCTCAACGCAGCCTGATCCTTCCATCATAGGACATTAACACCTTTCCTTGCTATCTAAATCTTCACCTCTGCTCGACGATTTTTAAATTGTACCATGCTCTTGATCCAACCAGTGATATGAATCTTCGAAACTTCGAATCTGTCTGGATTCCTTATGTCAGATCGATGAACCTTTGCACTTAAACCTTGGCCTTTCAGTTTCTCCCATGTCCCAACTGTTATGATAGCGTATGGAGAACAACTGTCAACCATCACCGAAAACGTACAATTCTCGATCATTATGTCACATCTGGGACACTTCAATTCTCCATTAGCTGGTTTACGATCACTGCTCGCTCCACTTCTGAGTCCAAGTCATCCTGTACCAAGGACACTTTTTTATTTCTACAAACCACAGCAAAATGTCCCCTCATTCAGCATATTGATGGCAGGATGCATCCTTGAATTTGCACAATGGCTCATTTTGCCACACCTGAAGCATCTATCTTTATCTCTGCCTTCATTCCTGAATGCAGGTTTCTTCATTCCCCTCTTGACTTCTTTGCGATCCTGTTCCTTTGATCTCACGTTTTTGTCATTTGGAATAGCTTCACCACCATCCGCTTTGTCTTTCTTGCTCCTTAATACATTTACAAGAGGTTGTTCAGGGAACTCCTTTTCCGATTGACCTCTGGTTTGTGCTTGACGAACTTCAATTTTCTTATTCTTGATCTCCTTCAAGCAGAGATGTGTGTGCTCAACTATTTTAGCTAGCCATAGCTTCTGATAGCAAAGGATTTCCTACCATCCACAAACGATCTTGAATCAGGGGGTCCTTGGTGTGGATGATGATTTGATCCTTGATCAGCTCTTCCAATGCGATATCTGCCCCAAATCGACACATGTAAGCAAGCTTCTTGAGGGCTAACACATACTCCTCCACTTATTCATAATCCTTCCGAGAACTTTTACTTTATTCTTCTTAACCAACACTGTGCTCCCATCCGACATCCACTCTCAACAGTCTCACACTACACACACACATTCCACAACACACCCACTCACCATTCCAATCACCACTCACGTGGGAGGGAACACAGGTGAGAACACTACACTGACTCTGTTGGGGGGTGAGGGAGGGTTTGGCGGGAACAAGGATGCCTCCCAACCTGGGGTTGGCAGCATACAAGAGCATATGCCAGGGCCAATCCTACCTCATAGGTAAGGTGAGTGAGATGGGAGGGCCCCAGTCATGGGCCTCCTCCTGGTGGCTGGAATATCTGTGAACTAGGTACCACTAGAGGCCAAAGCGTTAAAGCATCATCCAACCCGTAAAACTACTGAGAAAAGTCCTCCACCTCCGGAGAGTACATGGGTGCCAAAGGAACAGGGACACCTTTTCCATCACATAATTTCCCCATTATTGAGTTAAACTTGGTTCTGAAAATTAGCTCATAGTCCAGTGCGGTGTTGGCACAGAGAGGCGCCAAAGTCAAGACATCTGCTATTCAAAGGCAGAGGCAAGTGGCACAGAAGACGAGAAGATTCCACAACTGTGGGCGGACCAAGCCAGCCTCAAAACACACATTGGGCACTGGCTCCACTACTAGTGACTAGGCCGAAACCACCAGCACCGGGGGCCTTTTCAAAGACATCCATCATCTTACACTTGAACTCTTCTTACTGCTACCGAGTGGAGGATCATATGGGGAATGGTACCATTTGCTTGGCAAGTAGTGATTCCAAAGTAGCTTCCTCCCAGGAGCTGGAATGAAGATGATTGCCACTTACAAGAGTCACTGGGGGAGTGGAACCCACTGCAGTGTTTCTTGTGTTTTTGATTCATCTTTGAGAATGGGACTCTGGCAGTTACTTCTGAATAACATGGGATGTCTTGGCAGGGTGACAAATTCTCTTGCCTAGCTCTGGGAACATGTAGTTGGGTGACCAAGGGGACAGAGTGGCTGCTGGAGGTACATGAAGATGGGCCTGGGATGCTATGGGGAGGATTCCTTGGTCCCCCAAAGTTAGTCCCACTACAAGTTAGGGGACAGTCGCATAAGGCCACTTAAGGGTGCTGTCACTTTAAGAGGCACCGCACCTGTGCCTGAATGGTCAGAACAAGAGGGGATAATTCATACCATGCTCACCCCATTCCCAAAGGGAAGTGCTTTGTATGTTTCTGAGGCACACGATTCTGTAATCACTGCCCCTTTAAGAGAATTGAACACTGTGAATGAGGAAAATATATTACAAAGAAAATAAATCTTGTTGATGTGGATATCAAACGCCTACTCAGAAATTTGAGTCACATTAAATGTGTCTATTGCGCTCACTCGGTTAGCCCGTTCCCACATCAAAGCACTTTACCTTTTCCTATGGTGCACCCACAAAGAGCACGTACAGACATCAGAGACACAATGGATTCTCCTCTGACACTCACACAGGGAGTGCACTGTATGTCCTACTGCAGCGTGCGTTTGTTTCCCGATGGCCTGAGCCCAAACCATGCAAACAAGAAAGCAGTGCCGAAGTAAAAAATGAGTTCCCTAGTTTTATCTTCATATGGAACACCAAGGGGGAGCAGGAGGAGATTGTGTCTGTCTATGGAAGGGAAGAGAAAATCAAAATGATGACAACCTTTTAAAGATTAGGCCGAGCTTCAAAGTCTCTAGGCACACATAGGAAAACCAATTAGGCTCCGGCAATCAGAGCCCCACACAGCAATTGAGCTAGTGGCCTTCTGAAAGTACTGTACTGTGTCGAGGACCTGAAAACAATCAAACTGTGGTCATTCAGCACAGCAGGCTTCATTTACACCACCAATGATGCCACATATGGAGTCATGGGTGTCAATGGTGAGAAGTGGAGACAGCGCAAAGCCACAGTGGATCGGGAGGGATCTAGTTGAGAGCTCGTATAGGATGCCTGCATTGAAAGAGAATTCTCACGGTTCCTTATTGAAATTTAACGTTACTGGTGATATATATGAAAGGATGTCGTCAATTCTGGTGTTCCATTAACATTAGCATGTATTCTGCACCCCTTTATACTTCAGTGAAAATTTAGTTAATAAAAATGACAAGGTATCTTTTAAAAAACAAGAGCATTCTGAGCAATGTGCATATTTGTTTAAAAAATTAGTTTTTTGATTTAGTAGAACCAGGGTATGGGGCTGTACAGATCTCAGGTTTGACAGGTTGATCAAGTACAGTGTCTATACAGCCAGCCCCACTAGCCCACTCCTCACCTGATGAATCTGTTGGAGACGCAGTAGATTCGTCTGTAGAACTTTCCTTCTTCTTTTCTCTCCAGGTGGTTCTTGTGGACTTGGTTTCGATCTTGCTCTTGGATTTGAAGAGAGACGGACGGGCTTGCCTAGAGTCCACTTTGCCAAAGAGGCTATGTGCCCAGCAGTGGGGACTCCAGGAAGCCCACCCCAAACCAGGGAAAAACTGGATGAAAAAACCCTGGTAGATCTTGATATGGATGGTAGCTGATGCAGTCCGTAGAGAAATCCAGTAAGAGTGAAGGCGAGAGTAGGATTGCCTACAAGTACCAGAATGCACTGGTTGTTGTCGTAGTAGGCAGTTGCTTGTTGTCCGGGTAGAGGTCCAGCAGGCGTGCGGTTAACACGCGGAGATAATGGAACACAAGGAAAGGACCATGTGCCAGGAACACACGGCTCCAACGGCAGATACCGCTCACAGAAAACAATGAAAGCTGGGGAACCGCCCAACGTGGGAGAGAGTACAGCAGTAGCAGGAAGGGCTGAGAGAGAGGCAAACAGGTTACGGCGACAGATGCCGCGCAAGCGGAGAGGTAAGTAGTCCAGAACGGAAGGAGGCAAGGAGCCGTTCGAGTGGGAAGCAAAACCCACAAGCAAACGACAAACAAGGTAAGCAGAAACCAGGGAGGGAACACAAGAGGGAGCGTAAGCAAACTTGCTCGCGGGTACAAAGTAAGGAAGTTGCAACGCACAGGTGCTTCTCATCTGCTGGTCTTTAAGGCGGCTAATACTGGAAGACTAGAACGCGCTGTGCGTTGCATGGAATAAATCAGTCCTTCTTCCATATCGACCATCTCCTCCATACTTTCCATGGGCGATATGTGACAGTATGACCCCTTCTCAGTAGACACCCTCCTGGTTTTCCCGGGTGCAGTCGATGGATCTTCTGAATGAGACGAGGTGCTGATATATGTCTAATAGGTTCCCAAGAGCCCTCAGGCATTGGGTACCCCTTCCATAGTACCAGATACTGCAAGGTGCCATTCTTGTACCTGGAATCAAGGAGTGTGGAGATTTTGTATTCCTTGGTTCTTTCTTTCTGCTGGAATCCGATTGTCTTTTTTATTTTTATTTTGTGTAAGTCCTCTGTGTATTCTTTCAGTAATGAGGTGTGAAACACCGGATGGATTCTTTGTAGTTTGGCTGGCAGAGCCAAGCGAAAGGCTACCGGATTAATTTTAGCCATGATCCGGAAGGGTCCAATGTAACGGGGAGAGAACTTGCCTCGGTGTATCCACCTGGGTAGATATTTGGTTGACAACCATACTTTGGTACCAATTTCCCTTTCAGGGTTGGATTGTCTCTTGAGATCCGCCCACCTTTTGCTCTTATGAAGTGCCATCTTAAGGTTGGCTCGTGTCTTCCTGTGAAGGTCTTGCAGAGTATTCATGAGCAGATCAACGGAGGGTACATTAGAAGAATTCTGACCAAACAGAGGTATGTGTCTGGGGTGGAATCCATAGGTGCATGAGAAGGGACTCATGCATGTAGAGGAATGTCTGGTGGTGTTGTAGGAAAATTCTGCAATGCGCAGAAGCTGATACCAATCACTTAGTTCTTGATCACAAAAACACCTGATGTACTGTTCTAAAGTGGCATTGAGCCGTTCGGTTTGTCCGTTGCTTTCCAGATGAAACCCAGACGAAAGGGATCTTTTTATTCCTAGAGATTTGCATAGAACAGTCCAAAACTTTGATGTGAATTGTGAGCCGCGATCTGATACTATGGTCTGGGGTAGTCCGTGTAATCTGACCACGTCTCTCAAAAACACCTCTGCAGTAATGCCTGCTGTGGGTAACCCTTTTAAGGGTGAGAAATGAGCCAGTTTGCTGAATGAATCGACCGTGACCATGATGGCTGAATATCCATTAGAAACGGGTAAGTCTACAATGAAATCAGTGGAGATGTGTTGCCACGGACCTTCTGGAGGGGTTTCCTGCTGTAGAAGACCCAGGGGTTTGCAATATGCGTATTTACTCTGGGCAAATACAGGACATGAGGCGACATAGTTCCTGACATCTTTGGCCATCGTGGGCCACCAGAATTGTCTAGAAACCAATTCTAACGTGGCATTTTGTCAGTTGTGTCCTGCTAATCGTACGTCATGACACCAGGCCATTGCTTGTTCTTGTAAGTCGGTCGTAGGCAGAAACAACAAACCTTCTTTGAATAACAGTTCTCCCCTTTGAGTCTTACTCTTGTTTAGAGGGTCCTTTTCCTTGCTCTGGGCGGATTGTACTTGTTGCAGAAAAGTGTTAAGGGTATTAACAAACAGCTTCCCTGCTAAAAGGATCTCCTGACCCTGATAACCTCCAAAGTCTCCTTGACTACGTGAGAGAGCATCAGCAAGAGGATTGTCCTTTCCTGGTAAGTATGTCAGAACAAAGTCGAACTGAGAGAAAAAATAGGCCCATCTGGCATGTCTGGAATTCCGGCATTCCATCTTCTGGAGTACCTTTAGATTTTGGTAATTAGTACGAATCTGAAAAGAATGAATTTTTCCTTGTAATAGATGTCTCCATTCTTCGCATGCTTGCCTAATAGCCAGGAGTTCTCTTTCCAAGACAGTAATTTCGTTCACTTGGGCTAAGCGTACGAGAGTAGTAGGCGATGGGGTGTTCCAATCCATCCTCCTTTCTTTGCAGTAGTGCTGCCCCAATTGCACCGCCTGAAGCATCGGTTTCCACAATGGAAGGTAAGGACTGGTCTGGTTGTCTCAATATGGGAGCAGTCACAATAGCTGTCTTGAGTCTTTGGAAAGCTTGTTTTGTCGTTAGGTCCCAAACAAATTTAACACCCTTCTTTAAGAGATTAGGAATGGGCAAGATGATTTCTGAAAAGTTGGGTATACATTTTCGGTAAAAGTTGGCATGACCTAAGAATCTCTGTATGTCCTTCACTAATGTGGGTACTGGCCATTGAGTTATTGCTTGTGTTTTGGAGGGGTCCATTTGCACGCTGTCTGCTGAGAGTATAAACCCTCAGTAAGGTACAGTTGTAGCTTCAAAGACACACTTCTCGGGTTTTGCCAACAGACTGTTCATTCTAAACCTGTGTAGTACCTCCTGAACATGTTTGCGGTGTTCTTCCAGAGTGTTGGAAAAAACGAATAGATCATCCAAATATACTACAACTGAAGAATATAGGACATCTGCAAATATTTTGTCCATAAACCGTTGGAACTGAGACGGTGCGTTCACTAAACCAAAGGGCATGACTCTGTACTCGTAATGTACAAGAGGTGTTCTAAAAGCCGTCTACCATTTGTCTCCTTCACGGATTCTCAGAAGATGATACGCTCCCCTAAGATCTAATTTGGTGAAAACCCGGGCTCCTTGGACAGCCTCTATAATGTCTTTCATCAATGGCATGGGATACCGGTCTTTTATGGTTAGACTGTTAAGTCCTCGGTAATCGATACATGGTGTTAGTTCGGTCATCCCCTTCTTTGAAATAAAGAAAAGGGATGCCCCTGCCGATGAGGAGGATTCACGGATGAGTCCGTTTTTTAGATTTGTGGCTAAGTATTCCTTGAGGGCCTCCTTTTCAGGTAGTGACAAAGGGAACATTCTTCCAAACGGTACTTCTGCGTCTGGAACCAGTTCGATCTTGCAATCCTCCTTTCGGTGAGGTTGAAGATTCTGTGGCTGAGTGTCTAAAAACACATCAGTATACTCTTGGTATTGGACAGGTACCAAGCTGAACCTGTTTATGGATCTGTGTACCATTGTTTGTACTTTCGGCTTTGCAGGTTCTGGAATCAAACAATGTTGACCGCAGTAATGGGATTGAAATTCAACCAAGTTCCGACACCAGTCTATGCTTGGGTTGTGTCTTCGAAGCCATGGTATGCCCAAGATAATAGGAAAATGTGCTGCTCTTATCAGATCAAAGGATAGATATTCATGGTGATTGGACATCTGAACCTTTAATTCCTGTGTCTCTTGACTGATGGGTCCGGAGGTTAACGGGGTACCATCAACGCCTTCAACTGGGATAGGTCGTATCTTGGAGCGTCTTGGAATCTGATGCTCCATGGCCCACTTATCGTCCACAAAGTTACCAGCTGCCCCACAATCCAACATGGCTAGACATTCAACAGGGTTTACAATGTTCCAGTCAATAAGAATCTTGATCACCATTAGACTGTTGCTGTCAATTACAGCGGGTTGAGCCAATGCACAGGGATTCATTTTACTTTCCCCTTCCTTTTCCCTGTTCAAGGTCGGGGTCTTTTGTTTCCCTGTCTTCTGGGAGGTACCTCGGGACAGTCCCGTAACAAATGAGTATTGGAGCCCTAGTACATGCACAGCCCGAGATCTTTACGTCTCTTTCGTTCGCATGCAGTAAGTGGTCCTCTTGCTGTTCCTATCTGCATAGGTTCTTCAGTTGGTGTCTTTTCAGGTGTTGGGGGTAGGCTAGGTAGGGCAGAAAAAGAATGGGCACTAGTTCCTGGAAAGACGCAGGCCTAGCCACTCTAGCCAATTCGTCTTTTAAGTCTTCGTGCAGACCACGACGGAAAATGGCCTGTTGAGCAGTCTCCGGCCATCCGGCTTCGGTTGCTACTTTCTGAAAGTTGGTGACATATGTTTGTAGGTCCAAGGTTCCGTGATGTATGTCCAGTAGATTCTCAAAAGTTGAATAGAAGACTTCGGGTCTTTCGAATCTTGTTTTCAAATGTGTTACAAAGGTGCCATAGTTGTTTAAGGCTGGATCTGTAGCGGTCACCACGGGAGTTGCCCAGGACAGGGCGTTACCTACCATATTGGAAATCAGAAATCCCACCTTAGTCCTGTCCAGCTCATAGGTTTTAGGGCGAAAGGTAAAATGTATTGTACAAGCATCGAGGAATTCCTTCACCTTTTTTGGGTTGCCATCAAATTTTCCGCAGGGTAGGGAAATAGGAGGTAGGTCTCCCTTGGTGTCTTCTCTCTGTTGAACTTGCTGTCTCAAAGTGGCGTTATCCGCTCAGAGGTTTTGCATTTCCAAAGTTAGAGCCTGTATGGCATTGGCCATTTCCTGATATTGTTTGAGGCTAGCCATTCTTTTAAGGCATTGCAATCTCTCAGGTTTGACAGGTTGACCAAGTACAGTGTCTATACACTAGCCCCACTAGCCCACTCCTCACCCGATGAATCTGTTGGAGACGCAGTAGATTCGTCTGTAGAACTTTCCTTCTTCTTTTCTCTCCAGGTGGTTCTTGTGGACTTGGTTTCGATCTTGCTCTTGGATTTCAAGAGAGAAGGACGGGCTCGCCTAGAGTCCACTTTGCCAAAGAGGCTATGTGCCCGGCAGCGGAGTCTCCAGGGAGCCCACCCCAAACCAGGGAAAAACTGGATGAAAAAACCCTGGTAGATCTTGATATGGATGGTAGCTAATGCAGTCCATAGAGAAATCCAGTAAGAGTGAAGGCGAGAGTAGGATTGCCTACAAGTACCAGAATGCACTGGTTGTTGTCGTAGTAGGCGGTTGCTTGTTGTCCGGGGAGAGGTCCAGCAGGCGTGCGGTTAACATGCAGAGATAATGGAACACAAGGAAAGGACCATGTGTCAGGAACACACGGCTACGACGGTAGATACCGCTCACAGAAAACAATGAAAGCTGGGGAACCGCCCAGTGCGGGAGAGAGTACAGCAGTAGCAGGAAGGGCTGAGAGAGAGGCAAACAGGTTACAGCGACAGACGCCGCGTAAGCGGAGAGGTAAGTAGTCCAGAACGGAAGGAGGCAAGGAGCCGTTTGAGTGGGAAGCAAAACCCACAAGCAAACGACAAACAAGGTAAGCAGAAACCGGGGAGGGAACACAAGAGGGAGCGTAAGCAAACTTACTCGCGGGTACAAAGTAAGGAAGTTGCAACGCACAGGTGCTTCTCATCTGCTGGTCTTTAAGGCGGCTAATACTGGAAGACTAGAACGCGCTGTGCGTTGCATGGAATAAATCAGTCCTTCTTCCATATCGACCATCTCCTCCATACTTTCCATGGGCGATATGTGACAACAGATGACTCAGGACTCTGTTTTATCATTTTGGTTACTTTGATTTAGGTACACACGTTTAAACTGGTCTTCTTCCGAAGATGAGCTTCTCTGCTTCTTCTTGGTTTAGTCCTGATCCTAAGTTCAGATCCTGCAAGATGATAAAATGCCCTAGTATACTCCTCTGATACGTCTGCTTCTCGCTCTGACTGTTGGAGGAAAAAGACACATCATTACCATCAGTCCATCTTTTATGGTCCTCCTTTCTCGGTTCAGCTTTCCTATTGGCTGGTCCAGAGCCCTCCCTTCTTCCTCTATCCTGGCATTCGATCTAGCCTGTCCCACCTCTTCCCTGCTGAGCAGTGCTGCTGTTCCCCATGGGCCCTGATGCCAGTGAAGCTGTGTATCCCTTAATGCAGGAAGGCAGTTGGGGAGGGGTCTTTGTGTTGAAACTGCCACATTTCTGCTACCCTGTGCTGCCACTCGTTGGCCGATGGGAGATTTCTGGGGTGGGAGTCGGCTCCTGCGGCTGAGACCACTCTTGCTCTGATCGGGTAAGGATTGCTCTCTTGGTCTTTCCATCGGCAGGCTGTATCCACCTTGCTGTGTTTTCCCCCGAAGCGACCTATCATTTCACATCATCAGCGCAGAGACCGCTGGGGTTTACGATGCCATATCGCAGCCTTCTCATTTGACTCCTTTGGCAGAGGCATTCCTCAGAGCTTCCTGTGCCGTGTATTGTTGATGTACCTCCTCACACCGGTAAACAACACAATACAACTCACAGCAAATCCCATCACTCCTTTAGTTGCACTCACCTATTTCTTTCCTTGAAGGTATACTTTCAAAATGGGGAAGGCACCACCCATTTTCCCCAGGTGTCATTCCAACCCTCCTGTGCCCTCTTCAGCTGCTATAAACCATTCTGTTCCCGGCAAGGATTTATTTTGTTGAGCTGTTTTGCTTACTTCACTTTCAGTAAAAGTCGTTCTTACCTCTTCGTATTATATATTTTTAATAATTTTTGCTGCTTTATTTTTACTATGTACCCAAGTACAGGTGGAGACTTTGTGGCCGACATGAGACATGCGCTGGTAATAGAAGAAACCCCAAAAGAAAAGACATGGGTGATCGAGGATGATGTGACCAAAGACATTTGTGGAGGTAAATGCAAGGTCATTGAAAATGTCCTTGGTGTGAATCTTATTATAGTCACTGGGGTAAAATGTGTTATAGCCATTACGATCAGCCTTAAGTTGCCACAGATAATGTTGATGCTGATATAAGGTTTTATATAGTACTTCGTGTATCGATCTTAAAAGGATGACGGGTCCAATTTGTTTTGAAGGTGATCAGGTATTGGAATTTCTGCCCATGTTAGATGGGAGAGCTTAACCTGTGGGCTATCCACCCGCGCATCTCATAATTGTAAGGAATGGTCAAAAAGGGAGGGCAGAGTACTAACAAAAGGACTAAGTCACCGTCCAGAAACAAACTTCTGCATTTTGGTTAGATTTATTTACAATACATCAACATGCAGGTGTCGATACCGTGATCTGAACTTACTGGAATCGTCATGCAGTGAGTGAACAATGCCTTGGCTCTCGAAGTCCTATAGATGGCGCAGAGATGTTTTCACTTTACCCCATCTGTTTAAGTCTTTGGGACTTCGAAAGCTAATGCATTCTTCCACCTCTGCATAACATTTCCAGTTAGTCCAATAGAAGGTAGCAAAACCTGCGTTTTGTGAAATTTAAAAACGGGTCTAACACGGAACTACATTTTTCTTTGCATTACGTTACATTAAAATAATTACTTGGCACGACCAAGGCCAGCACAAACATTGTAAGTTTAACATGTTTTAACTGGAACAAGCTAGGGACAATTACATTGAAGTTTAGAAAACAGTTTCTAGCAAGATAATGGCTATCAAATGAGAAGACAACTGAAAAACGACCTGTTCTATCAGTTGCAAGCAGCAAAAGAAGATGACATGAAAAAAGGAGGCAGGCGGTGGACGGGGCAAGAACCAAAGCAATGGAAGAAAATAAAATACAAACGGCAAAGGGAGGTGAGATAGTATTATTTTATGGATCATGTGTTTTGAAAACATAGGCTGCAAGCTGACCTCGGAAAAGGAGACTAGACGGGTATGCTAAAAGGCAGTCGGTAGTTGTTCCAAACAAATGCTTTTCTTGTTTAATTTCCGAGTATAATTAGGCAGTAGATCAAGTGAAATGGTCACCTGGTCAAGGACGGAAATTCCTGGAATATTAGGAGAATACCGCGCCTTATTTTGGTATTTAACGACAATGATTGGAAAATGGAGTGAGGACCTGAGAATAGGATTAAAATACTGGAATATGGTGTGAGTATGTGAGGACGCTACCTAGAAAAGAAATGGGAGTAACTGGCATATCATGGCAATACCTGGCATATCATGGCAAAGCCCTAGATTTCATTGGGGTGCACGGCACTTCACAGCAGAACTTGGTACATAGCGAAAGTGCACGGGCATTAAATGGCAAAACCTTCATAAATAACTAGACCACTGGGCTTTTCATCTAATTAGAACTAAAAATAGTGCCTGGTTTTTGATTGCCATGTTGCTCCTTCTTTCACATGTAGAATATGTTACAGCCAGTTGTGGGGGGAGAGATTACCATCAAATAATGAAAAACTCAGGGTGCTAATCAAATAAATAGCTGATCTTTCCTTCTGTACAGATCAGTGCTTGTCTATAATTCATGGAATAAAGACGTCACATACTATGTAAGTACATGTATGCATGGGATTTATAAAGCTCATACCTAGCTCAGAAGCAACAGCGTCCTGCACATAAGGGATGGTACCCAGGGAGCTTACAAGGAGGGTATGGGAGAAGTAAAGGAGCTGGGGTGGGTAGTGGGAATGGTAGGGGAGGGGCAGGACCATAGCAGGAGAGGTAGGGTTGGATGGAGCGATCAACAATTGTCGAGAAAAGTAAATAATGCAGGGAACCAATACTTAGGTTCTGGGGGTGGAGAAAGGTTACAGGAAGAAGATTGGGGCATGAGTAGGTTGGCATGAGGCAGCACAGCAATACCCACTTAAGGGAACGAAGTCATAAGAGAGACCCTAAAGTGCCCACAGAAATGGAAGCCCCACAATTCAATACCCCCAAAACCAAATGGCACAGGTGCATAACGACATAAGAACAGAGCGCACAGAAAACAGTACTTACCTGAGTAGGAGAGCGAGCAGAGAGGCTAAAGGCTGGAGTTTCCAGCTGGTTGCTTAGTGGCGGAGTTCTGTCCTCTTGTGACATCACACAGAACCTGGTCAATGTTGCTGCTGAGCTTGAACACAATTAAAGACATCCATTGTGCCAACCCCTGGACATCGCCTTCAAAATGCCAGGGCAGCCAGAGAGAAGTTCTAAGAAGCTCTCGCGTTATTCTAGAGCGGGGTAGTTGGATCAGACCTGGCGGGACGTGGTCGAGCATTTCTGCTCCAAGTGCTGAACTTAGCAGGGATCTGCAAGGCGCTTATCTGAAAGAACGGCGGGTCAAGTCATAGGATAGTTATGAAATTAAGTCTTGAGGGAACTCCTGCTTGGATAAGGGTTCTCAAAACTGAAGCCATGATTCATGAGCTCTTTTCTTCTACATAGTATTAGCCTTAATTGGGCAGATTAACATGGTTTTTAATAAAGACGATAGGAGCTGCTGCTTTGGGTTGAGTGTGAAGCCAAGGAATAGTACATGTGTACGACCAAAGTGACTCTTGTTCTCCTAGTTCCCCCCTTTCGTTCAGTCAGGATATTTCTAGACTGCTGTGTGGGTCTTGTATGCCATGGGTTTAATACTAGATATGGCTACCATGGGTTTTGACAGCACGAGAGCTGTGGTGAACTGGTGTAAGACAAGGGGTTCAGTCCTGCTGGTAACTGAGAGGGAGCTAAGGGTGGTTTTGGTCATTGAGCACAGCTTTTCATCTAGGTAGCCACACTACTGGTATTTCCTTTCATCCTGAATAAGACTACTTCCGGGACACTGTGGCTGCCTGCCAAACCTGAGGCCATGCCACTATGACGACCGGGAGGTGTATGGGCGCTTGATGATTAGGAAGGACAGCAGTGTTGCAAATGTTGAGACATACTCCTTAATCCACTGGTTGTGCTATATGGGCAGCACAGCATTAACCACTGACATAGGGAGGCATACCGCCTCTAGATAGCAGTTTACATGGTGGATCCCTAGAGACCCACCTCCTCCTATCACAGGGTAATACAATGTCACTGTTACAGGCGTCATACAGTCCTTGATGCTTAGGCTGGACCAAAGACTTAACCACAGCAGAGCACAGTTTTTTCGATCGGACTTCCACCACTATTATAGCACCAAATTACTATCCAAATGGCAGAAGCCAGACTGTAATGTTGTGTACTTATATAGCGCCTCGTACCCCTCCAGCTTCTAAGCGCTGTACTAAAAGGTGTTATTATTACTACTCTATTATGAATTCAACTTGATTAATGAACCTCAGAACGATGAATGGCTAAGTCAGTCCTCCGCAGGATTTGAACTTGTGAAGTGCAGGCTGCCTTCATATCGCAGACCAATGCTTTTCTCCTGTAGCTATCCACCCTACACTTTATATAATGTCATATACCATTTATACTGCGCCAGTTTCCACCGAAGTGCTGAGGTTTGTCCAGAGTACCTATTGTGCCTGGGGTAATCAGACTTGGATCTGTGACAGTGAAAAGAGGGGTGTGAAAGGCGAAAAGAAAGGAGGGAAAAGAAGGAGCAGATAACCGACACGGGGCAATCGAGATTGGGAAAAATGTTAGGGATCGCAATCAGGGAATGGGGAAGGTGGAGTATTATACGATTAAAAAAAAGAAAAAGAATCATCAAAAAACCCTAAAAAGCACACATTTAAAAAGGTTAACAGAAATTTAAAAGGAGTGAAAAACATTCAATCCAAAATTAATAATCCCCCAAAAAATTATTCCAAAAGCACTGCATAAAAATTTAAAAAATGAAATTATTCAGAACAAACAATTTTAGAAGTATTAACTGAGAAAGATGTTTTATACATGAAATTAGGATATGGAACCCTCTTGAGCAAACAGATTGTCTGGGCTCGGACTGGCCTGCAAGGCAATAGGGCAATGCCCGACATGCTAGCGTGGGCCAGCTGTGTGTTCTAGACTGGGCCAGTCTGACCAATTCCTTCACTGTGCAGCTTATAGGACTGGCCAGTGTCACTGAATAAATGTTCTAAAATTCACAACTGCAACGCTGCCAACAAGCCCCTCCTTGGGTGCTACTCAAACAGTCCGTCACCAAAAGAACGAATGCCATTTGAATGAGTGAACCACCTTCACTTCGGTAACCAAGCCAATGTTATACCCCTGTCTTACCCTCTGTCATTGAGGGCACAATCCTCGTTTGTGGGGATATCTCGTTTTCAGTTCAAAGTTTTATTTTCAAATAAACATAAATATAACAACAATTGAATAGATGATATCGACAAAAGACTTAAAAGCATCTGGTACATATTAACAAGCACAATAACATATGGATCAAATCAGTACCAAGGTCATTTCAAAAAGGTAAGAAATAAAGGAGGAAAAGAAAGAAGAGAGAAAAAGAAAATAGAGCAAAGATTAAAGAACCTAAATATAATTATACTCTCAAGCATTGTTATTGGTCCATAAAGCAGAAGAGACATGGTACATTAACACAAAAACCATTGAATGTCCGTCGATATATATACAACGCAGAATCTCAGACGCGCCACATGCCCTAGTGACGAGAGTTGCACAAACCAATCTGCCCAAGACCTCACACATGACATTACATATGCCTTGGCTAAAAAAGCTATACATCTGTCAAGAAACGGAATGCCGTGGAATGTGCACCTCCCTTTGAGTTTTATTGTACTGCAAATAGATGTTACAATTACTCAATTCACCAGAGCAATGGTGGAAGGATGGAAAGTGGTCGATCACAAACTGTCCCATAAGAAAATAATTTGCACAATAATTTAACCAAATAAAAAGTGTGCACAATATCGTCCGTCTATTAAATATGTTGCATATAATATATCAATGCATGTCTCATATTCCATTAAGAAAACAATGCGAGACCTCGAGCTCTGTCTTATACCCCAAATCTTCTCCTAAAAATAGACAGAGCCTGCTGAGGAAAACTCGCTACCTCCCTTGCTCTCCTCACCCACACTGCAGCCGGGATAAACACCTGTATACTGTATATGTTAACCTAGTCGGTATGTGTCACTCTTTATCTGCACCCCCCTCTGTAATCCCAACTCGATAGTTTGACCTGCCACTGCCGAGGGGCATCCTGGGATTTCAAGCTAGCAGAAGGCCTGCAGGACACAAGAAATCACTACAGACCAAGGAACAATCCCCTACTTAGACATTATCCCGGGAAGTATAAACATTACCATAACGGGCCCAACAGGCTGGGGGAGGCAAGCTTACATGTATACTTACTTTTCCAAAACTTTTTTCTTTTTGGTCGGCGTGAACGTCTCCAACTGCAAGCAGGACTGATTGATGAATATCACAGCTAGATAAAAGTAGGAGTCCCAGATCTGTCAAATAAATAAATACAATACATTTGGTGTGCTGTGCATTTCCTACGCTGCAATGGGAGTTAGTGCCACATACAGTTCTAGGGATTCTTTAGATGTCAATGAACGTGAATGCTCACTCGTTCCTCGGTCCATGTAGAACCTGGCTAGAAGGGTGCCCTATAAACAATGGCTGGAGTTAAAGGCCACACTTTCACAGTACAACTGCCAGTACAGGTGAGGCGCCATACATGCGCAGAAAGGAGCTCCTGCTACACAAGAGGGTGAAGGGGGAGGCACGGCCATCCAAAACATGCCAGAATCATCTTCACACACAATGTAGCAAGACCCTACGCCTAGGGCATTATCTTACCACACAGAATCACACATCACGTGTCTTTGGTTTCTATTAATGAGACTGTAGCTAATGCATTGCACACACATTTACCAGGCAAATACGCAAACGATTTAGGAAGGGCAAACTTTGCACATGACAAGTGATCGCCATTTACAAAATATGTCTACAGAGTCAAATGAGAGCAGCAATTCGCAGCATTGAAACATACCTTATAATCAAAGCTGTCATTTAAAAAGTTTTTCCGGAGGGCATCCGAAAGATACAAGACGGTGGTAATGATGACACTAGAGAAAAGAAAATATTTATAGTTTTATTATGCTGAAAACGTTCTTAGTTCTCTCATGTTTTATCATGCAGAAGAGACAAAAAAATGCCATGAAACATTGCAATCCAAATTTAAGCTAAGTAGGGTCGGTAAAAGGGCGGTCCTCACCATAGCTAGTTAACTATAAAGGCCCAAAATCCAAAAGCACTAGTGAGAAACTTAATTAGGTTTGTGAACCTGACGTAATCACCAGCTGTAAAGAGTTGGGCGGTATCCCGGAAGTATTCCTGCCAGAATCCCGCCCGCGCTAATAGCGCTACCACCACCCGGTCAGGCACAGCTGGCGCCAGATCACAGGTTTGCCGGAACAGTCTTTCCCCAATGGGCCCAAATCGGGAATTCCCCATTGGACCCAATGGGGAATTATCGGCGCGATTGCTGTTGGCAGTATTACCACGCTGTCATAGAGCCTAAAATCAGCAAATTCCCGGCTGATTTCCCCCTAGCTCAGAGCTGGGAGAAAATACTGCCAAACCCGTGGATTGGCAGACCCTTAAATGCGCCGGTAATTGCGTTACCGCCGCATTTAAGGGTCACCTCCCAACTCGTGATGACCCCGAATGTCTTTGCACTGGCTCACAGTTGTTGCATCGCTGTAGCTATGCTGATAGTGCAGCTCTCCTGGGCGACGGTTGGCATGACGCCATAGCTGAGCATGCCTAGAGAGACATTTGCTTAGAGTTACTCAAGATTAAGA
This sequence comes from Ambystoma mexicanum, assembly GCF_040938575.1. Classification (NCBI taxonomy): domain Eukaryota; kingdom Metazoa; phylum Chordata; class Amphibia; order Caudata; family Ambystomatidae; genus Ambystoma; species Ambystoma mexicanum. The sequence continues at coordinate 43,657,192 of NC_090936.1, read as the reverse complement.
CTAATGACAGTAAATACAATCAATACATGGATCCATGAATAAAAGTGAAAGCAAAACATGCCCCCATGCAATTAATAACACTTGGAGCACACCCCATTAATGTCACTGCCCGTACCCCTTACTATTTCTCATTCTAGTGCACATTGTAGATAATCCGGATCCCGTTTGGCTTTGGAAACACTTGTTCATGATGGGCCATTTGGGGCATGCACCTGTGATGGACTGAGAAGAGCAGGGCCAAGGTTACTGCCACCTATATGACTATTAAATCTGTAAGGACCCGAATGGACAACGGGATCGCGCATAAGCGATCAGAAGTCGTCATGGGCTTGGAGGTCCAATGCCCCTCGGGAGAGATCGGCACACCGGAAATAACACTGACTTTATAACCAGAAAAGGAAACTGAAGAGGGACTGTTTGTGAATTAATGGGCTCAGTTTTGGCGGGAGGCAAGATGATTGTGCTGGAAGTCCTAAGTAGCTTCTCAAAGGTGCTCGAAATTTCAATTGGGTCAGGTGACCTGTGGCCTATAAAGTTAATGGCACTCAATTGCAGGTCAGGTTAGAGCAGTCAATCACACTAGATTGTGGGTTGCTGTTTTCTTTGGCTTGCAAGACAAAGAATAAACCTGCCTCTTGTTTATCATCACGCCAAATTGATGCGAGTGCGATTTCTCTGTCAATTTGTTTCTGTAACTTGCATGCTCTCACACAATATGGGAGCAATGCCGAACATGCTGGCTGCCTTCTCTAGAACGCCCTAGTGCACATCAAACTAAGAGGTAAGCAGTGTAAGTGGTGCGCTTACATGAGCAGCTCATGAGAGCCAAGCATTTTGCACTGAACAAGACGCAGATGTGTTTCATTGGCATGCTAATATTGGTAAGAAATGCTGGCTAGTGTCACAGATAAATCAAGAATTACTCCAAGTCTCAGAGACGTTTCAAGGGTTTTTATTGAAATCGTAAAGGGCCTTAGGGCCGTTTCTCACTTTTTCATCTTGTTTAGCACCTCATTCCTAACCCAGGCATCCCTTACCCCAGGTTCGAAGATACAGAAACAGTTGCCATAGTGACTACTGTACTCCTAGACCATGGCCACCTTTCGTCCATACTGATGGGGAATCCATCCCGCTGGGACTTGATCAGAGCCTTTAAAAAAAGAAATTGCATCTGCTTTAAATTTGTTGAACGTGAGCGTGTGCCTGGTTGTATCTGCTCAGGTTGTCTCCTCCCACCGCCCTTGCCCTTCAGTCCTTGACCCCTCTTTGGCTACTACTAACTTATGGATTTGCGGGGTCCGGAGTAGTTGTCGCACAAAGGAAAGGGGACCATAGACTAGAGCACAGTAGGACAGGAGGTAATACAGTGAGTGACTGTTTCTCAGTGTTACGTCCCGTCTCCTTTCCTTCATACTGACGGGAGATTTCACAGCAGGAATAGTTTCCTGGGGACAGGGCAACCCTAACTGCGTGGCAAAGGGGTTGCCAAGGACAGCCTGCCCAAAGCTGGCAACACCCCTTGAACTGGCATCCAGACAATATAGCTTACAAAAAGCGGATGGTGAAGACTGAAGGCACTGACCTTATACACGTGTCCCACTAATAGAAAGAATAATGATAATAATAAAAAAAGCACCCCGTCAGGGAATGAGACCAAGAGAACATTTTGCAAGGATAACAAAGTTTATATAATATAGAAAAAGGCCGCCAGCAAAGAACTCTGCTGCCCGAGAGCGTTCTGCCAAAAATTACACGGGCAGCACATTATGAAAGACAACCGCATCATTGATGACGAGTTAGACTAAGACAGAAGTCGTGTTGCTGGTTGGTGGGGGGCCTATAGATTGGCCTGCTCTATACGAGATGCCAGGCACTAATTGGTTGTTGCTTTCCAGTCGATCTTGGTGCACGTGGGTCCGCTGGGCTCATCTCTGCGGTGAAGGTCAGTTCAAGCGAGCAAAACATTTCTAACTAATCCAAGCTAAACAACAAGAACTGGTTAATTATACAGAAAGACAGATACCTGAACGATGCATGCAAGGGGGGTCCTTTGAGGAGAGGGCATAATATATTGACATGCCAACGTCCACATTCAGGGCTTCATTGATACCGCAATCCCTGCACCCACGTGTCTCTCCTGGGGGGGCTTCATCTACCGAATATCATCCCTGGTGCCTCATCATACGAACAGATGTATGTTGTTTTCGACAGAATATATTGCTGACCAGGATTATGTCTATGGTGGGTGTTCTGGAATGGCCGACGCGAGGGGTTGAATGTTTATCAGCATGAAAGGGATTTGGGGGTTAGGACTGGTGGGCTTTGGCTTGGCGGGGTGGGGGATGAGGGGACACAGGCAGTTTAGTGGAGATAGATGGGCTTTTCTGCTGGGCCTGTCTCTGTCTCACGCTCTACGCAGAGCACACAATGATACTAGGTATTTCCAACATTTGAACGGACGGTGAATGGATGGACTTCCGTGGGAACAAGGCTTGTGTGTGTATGTGTGTGGATGGCTTGGTCCCTCTGTGAGAGAGGCCGGGGGTGTGAGTGCCACATCCTCACAGAGTGGCGGTTTTTGGGCCTTGTATAAGATGGCATCTAGGCTTTGTGCAAAATGGAGTCCCATAGGTTATGTTATTTGCCTGCTTCATTATGTTATAGGGCTCTTAGCCTTACAGTGGAGGTGGGGGCTTCTCCTCCCTTGGCTTCAATGGAGTCTATTCTCGTTGGCGGGGGCTAGGGAGGTGGGATAGGACATCTCATTCCCAACAAGACGATGCGGCAGCCCTGCTAATACACTCCGGCGGATGTTGGCACTAATGGCATGAGCATGTCTGCCTTAAGGAGGCTCATGCTTCTGCATGGGATAGCAATGACTGATACAAGAGACTAGCCACAGGCTATTGTGGCCTTAGAGGCCTGCGAGTCAGGGTGCTGAGAGCCAAAGGAAACAAAAAGGGCATCTGATTTCTTGAACTGCTTTGTGAGATGGAATAAAATTTAAATGCTCTCCTGACATCGAGCGGAGAGCAAAGCCAGCTGGAGAGTGTGGATTTTGAAAAAAGTGGGGAGTACCGCTTCCTCTTTAATGTGGAACGAGGACACAACCTTAGGAAGTAAGGATGCGTGCAAAAGACAACCTTCTCCTTATAGAAGACTGTGTAGGTCTCAGAAGCAGATAGGGCCTGGATTTCGAATAAGTCATTTCTCCTTGAATGGATTTCATTCTCCTACAGATTCCTCATCTTGATAGACTCCCGATGCAGTAACAACAATATGAGGCAGGCTGGAAGCTTTACACCAAAAAACTTTGCAACAGTGCCCTACCAAAGTGGGCATGTCTGCCTCAGTCAAATCCATTCTATAGCGCTATACGGGTGTGACAGGAGGCCCATGTAGCAGCCTGGCAAATGTCTCTAACCGGTACACCCGCTGCAAGGCTGAAGAGGCAGCCACACCTGTAGTAGACTGAGCCTGGAGACCCAGGAGAACTTCCTTCGATGCCCTCTAAACATTCTGAAATTCACAGAACGATCCAACAAAAGATGTTCTGCTTAGTCACTGCTCGACCCAATCTTGAATGTGAGACAGCAGCAAACAGCTGGTCATCCTGCTAGAAAGAAGCTATCCTGGCCAGATAGAAACATGATGCCCTCTTTGGGCCCAGCCTAATGAATCTCTCCTCTTCCTTGAATGACTAAGGTGGCAGAAAGAAAACCGGTCTCTCCATAGTCTGGGAAAGTGGAAATCCCAACACCATTTTTATATTATTCCCCGCAGGGATTCCAATTACTTTGGTGGTTTCGTCCCCTGACCATGGCCTTTCGCTGCCCCTAAACCTGTGCTGGGGCGTGAGAACCTTTTCTGACCTTCCCTGGCTTGGTGCCACAACACCCTTATCACAAAGGGTGTATATCGTTGAAAAACCATCCCCCTCGATCTGAAGGAAAAAGATTGTTTTGCAGGTTGTTGGACTGCCAATCTTAGGGATTTCGCTGCAATCTTAGAGTCCTTTAATCTCATCCCGAGACTTGTTGGCCTCCAGTCTGAAGAGATGCTCTCAATCGAAAGCCATTTTGAGGAGCTCTGACTGCACATTCAGTGAGAAGTCAGAGCCTAGAAGATAAAAAGCTCTTCGAAGTACCGTCAATATCCCCATCGACATTCCAACGCAATCCTCTGAGTCATGAGTCAAAGCCAGCCTCAATGGCTTGGCATGCCGTCTCCTTACCATCGTTGATGATATCTAGGAAGCAGTCTCTCACTTCACATTCTGGTAGGTGGACGGCTGATTTTGGTATCACCTTCTAGAGAATGTGGGAGTACTTTGCAAATAGCATGAGGTATTGATCACTTTTCAGGGCCATACTAATGGACGCGAAAAACTTTTTTTTGCAAGGGCGTTTTTCTTCAACTACCCATCTGCAGGAAGACTCATCATCAAGGGATTCTAATTGACGGTTGCGGCCTGGACCACCAGCCTTTCGGGGGTCAGGTGCATGGAGAAGAAAGGTAGATGACCTCTCGCTGGTTTGTATTTTTTGGTAAGCTCACTGTTGACCATCGGTAAAATATCCTTGAACGACTTGATGGGGTGCAGAGGGTGGCGACCACCTTCTGGCACTAGGCATTCGGGTGCAAGTATGGTGAAGGCCGCTGCACGCATGACCCTGGGTGAGGGAGGGTGGAATCCTATCCCGCCCAGTCGCGTCATGCTCCATGAGCTCTGGCTGTTCAGACTTTGGGACTCATCACGGGTTGGAAGGAGCTGTAAAAATGCTGTGGTAACACTATTACCACTATATTACTGCTGTGCCAAAACCCGAGTTTGGGCTGAAAATTGGGAGATTCACCTCTAGCTTTGAGTTGTAAATAAATCTGCCGACTTTCAGCCCATTTTCGTTGCAACGCCCGATAGAGTCTTATGGACGCTGAATAAAATGGGGATTTATAGCCTTGCCGCAACTAGGGATCAGACGGTAATAGCGCAGAACCGAGTTGCGGTAACGCTATTCACGCTGGACAGTATCTGGGCAGATTTATTGCTGGGATACCGCCCAACTTGTGATGACCCCCAAAGTCTGGTACGTGATCCAACCCCCGTGCCCGACAAAGGCTCTGCCCCAAAAGGGAATGGGGTCCCTTGCTTTGTCAAATATAGTCCGCATTGACTCGAAGAAGTCCATCCTGAACTCAGGGACATAGCCCCATTCTTTTGTCAGAGCTGATGTAGAAGGAGGAATCCCAGCCCCTGTGCTCGAAACCTCTGCTGTGAGCAGTGCCGAAGCCAGCACCTTCTTTGGTTTGGAAGAAGTCAAGCTCGAGGGCATATGACCATTCTTCGACACCTTTGTGCCAGTGATTATGGGCACAAACTATAAGTTACAAACCGTAGTGACTAAAATACTCCTAGTCCATAGTCCCCTTTCCTCCATACTGTATAGGTGTCCCTCGCTAGGGACGGGAGACAGAACCCTTTTCACTAGAAAAATCAACCTCCCCTCCAAATTCAGACGCGCGTGGGGCACGGCCCTGGGAGCACGCGCTGCCCTGACTCCGCCCACCAGTGTCACTCCTCAGTGCCCTTTGATGCGTCGACAATATTAACATTGACTAATGACACCGGTTCTATTAGAGGGGAGGACGGTGGAACGTATGGAGGAAAGGAAACTATGGACTATTGTGAGTAACTTCTAATTACTCCTTCGTTCCGTCCCCTTTCCTTAATACTGCGTGGGCGATTACAACTGAATGTATCCCCAGAGTAGACAGTTGGCCCTCCTAAGAAAACAAGTTTCTCAACACTGCCTGGACAAATGCCCTGTCCAACCTGGCGCTGACATCCAAGCAGTAATGCTTGCAGAAGGCTGAGGGAGTAGCCCACATAGCCGCTTTGCTGATAACCAGCCAAGGAACATGTCTTTGGAAAGCTACCATCGTGGTCTTAGTTCGCTCCGATGGCATGATGTAGGTTTGCTGGCACTGGCTTATGCTGCCCTTCATATGCCTCCCTGATGGCCATAACCATCCACCTTGCTATGGAAGCCTTGTAGGCCTGAAAACCTGGGTTGGATCCCCTAAAGGTGATGAAGAGGGCGTCTGATTTACGGAAGCTCTTGGTTCTGTCCAGGTAAAACCTTAGCGCATGTCTGACATCCAGACAGTGCAATTCCTTCTGAGCATCATCCTTAGGATCCGCGAAGAATGTAGGTAATACAATCTCCTCATTCAGGTGAAAGGAGGAGACGACCTTAGGTAGAAATGCAGGGCATGTTCTAAGCACCACCTTGTCCTTGTGAAAAGTAGTATATGGCTGTGAAGCCACCGGCGCCTGGATTTCGCCGATTCGGTGTGCTGAGGTAAGGCCCACTAGCAGCGCCGTCTTGATGGTAACTAGCCTGATGTCCACAGACGCCATAGGTTCAAATGGTTTATGCGCCAGGTGGGCCAGGACCACATTAAGGTCTCACACAGGGTGTGGTTTCTTGATAGGTGGGTACAGTCTAGTCAGACCCACCAAGTGTCTTTTAACCAATGGGCAGGGTCAGACTGGGACAAGAAATAGGCCTGGCCACCCAAAAAAAAGTGGCCCACACCTCGCCTCAAAATAGGGGCCCACCCCTCGCGACTCTTGACCTCTGATGACATCACCGGAAGTGATGACATTTGACCCCACCCCAAAGTGACATCCGGGAAGCGATGAAACATGACCTTTCACCCCTTGACAAAACAGCAAGTGGCATCAAATAGCATTTTTCCTAAGTGCTCTAAATTACTGTGAATCCAAGCAGACGTCCAATTCCTAATGATAATATGTTATTGTATATTACTTACGCTTAAGCTCTTTTTTTATAGAACAAATATGCATACAATATCACCCAACCTGTGTTGGTACTCATTTATGGACCTATGAAGGATGAAAGGCTGTTTGAAGTGACATAACTTGGTCCACTTGCTTTTGTACTGGCTCCTAGAAGAGTCGCTCCGAGCCCCTTGTATGAGATACAGGCTAGACTATGACAGGTGCAGATGCTTCAGGGTAACCTGTTCAGAAACCACGCTGCGAGGGATAACTTATGCAGAGCGGGGTGGACCACTGTGCCCCCTTGCTGGGAGAGTTGGTGTGCTGGCCCCAATGGGAGGTGTACCATGGGCTGATCCCGGAGACTGAGAAGTTCCGAGAACCAGGGTCTGGCAGGCCACCATGGCACTATCAGGATGAGCTGAAGGCCCTGCAACTCCATGACCCTGCAGATGACCCTATGCACTGGGGAGTGGGGGTAAAGGCATACACATTCATGTTGTTCCATGGGATCTGCATTGTGTCGCCTAACGAACACCTGCCTTTCGCCAGCCAGGAGGAGAATTGGGGGCATCTCCTCTTGGTACTGGTGGCGAAGAGGTCCACCTGCGGGTGACCCCACCTGGTGAAGATCCCCTTAAGGATCTCCTCGTTCAGCTGCCATTCATAGTAGTCCGAGAACAGCCTGCTGAGCCTTTCTGCCTCTAGGTTTCACTCCCCCGGGAGGAAGATTGCCGACAAGTGCATGTTTTTCACCAGAGCACACTCCCAAATGTCGACCGACAGTCTGCAGAGGGAAGGAGACCAGGTGCCACCCTGCTTGTTGATGTAATACATGCAGGAGGAGCTGTCTGTCTGAATGAGAACAGACTTGCCGGTGATCATGGGGAGGAAAGCTTTGAGGGCAAGCCAGATAGCCATCATCAGAGGCGCTGCTAGGAGAGGGCTGAAGGGACTATAGCCCCAGGTCTTTTGGTTGTAGCCCCGGATAGAAGCTCAGGAGATACAACCAAAAGGCTAGTTAGCCCCGAGTCCCGACAGTCCCGACATTAGCGTAGCCCCAGATCTCTTCCAGACCTAGCAACACCCCTGGCCATCATCTCGAGCCAGATGATGTGCAACAGCTGCTCCTGACGCGACCATACTCCATGGACACTGTGGCTGTCCAGGGTGGCCCCCCCATCCCTCTAGGGATGAGTCTGTGGTAATGGTGACCTGAATTGACGGCTGCCGGAAGAGCCGGCCTATCCGCAGGTTGATGTCTGTACCGCACCAGACTGGATCCTGGTGGAGACGTTGTGATATGCCGACCTGCTCCCCCTCAGATCCCTTCTCCTGATTCCAGGAGGCTGAGAAGTGCAGCTGCAGCCTCCTCAGTTTGAGCCTTGTATGTGGCACTGCGAGGACACATTCAGCCATGACTCCCAACAGGTGTTGGTACCACCAAGCCGAGGTCATTGCTCTGCTGAGAAAATGTCCAATGGCCCTCTTAATAGCTGCGATCTTGTCCGCTGAGGGCAAGATCCTCTCGGACCTCATGTCCCATATAAGGCCCAGGAAGGACAGACTCTGCATGGCCAATAACTGTGACTTTTTGAGATTGATAGAAAATCTCAGGTCGTATAGTGTATCCATGAAGGCGGAGGTCATGTGCTGGACCGCATCTGGATACCTCGCCCTGACTAGACAGTCATCTAGATATGGATAAATGTGATGGCTCTGTGCCCCGAGTAGAGCTGCCACTGCGTTCATTAGCCTTGTGAAAACCCTGGGGCCAGAATTGAGTCCAAAGGATAGACCCCTGTATTGAAAGTGAAAACCCATGATCCTGAACCTTAGGAAGGACCGATGGAGTTCCTAGATCGGGACGTTAGGTAGGCATCCATCAGATCCAGAGAGCACATCCAGTCTCCCAAACACAATGGGCCTCATTACGAAGAAGGCGGTAGGGGCTTTACGGGGCCGGTAGAGTTGCCGGCCCCTTAAACCCCCTACCGCCTCATTATGAGGTCTCCTCGCGGGACCCACTAAGGATGCCTGATAAAACCAGGCGTCCTTAGCGGGTCCCGCGAGCAGACCAGGATGCAAACAACAGGCCCGTTAACGAGCCCATTGTTTGCATCCTCCCCATTCCCATTGAGCCCTATGGGGGCTCGAATGGGAATGTGGATGTACCGGGTCCGGGTTCCCTGAATGGGGAAATACCGGGCCCTCCAAGGCCGGAATGGCCCAGTATTTCCACATTCATTGAACCCGGACTCTGTACCCGGAATGGGGGTAGCCATACCGCAAATAGCGGCATGGCTACCTCCAATGTCGTAATGAGGCCCAATGTCTCCGTTAGGAAGGCTATGATAACCATCTTGAACTTTTGGAGGGGAAGGGAAAGGTTCAAAGAGGAAAGGTCCAACACAACTTTCAGGCCAGCCTGGTTCTTTTTGTGTATGGCAAAAATTCATGAATAGAAGCCCAGGCCCTGCTGCAAGGCTGGGACTTCCTCCACTGCCTGGCTCGCTGCGAGCAAGCAGATTTCTGCTAGTGGAGTTGCTATACCTATCTGCGGGAGCAGAGGGGAGGAAGGAGGAGAAGCCGGATTCGGGAGTGGGAAGCCCGTGGATACCACAGAGAGGATCTATGGGTCTGTGAACTTTGTCTGCCAGCAGTGTGCGTGAAGGGCAAGCCTGCCCCCCACTGAGACTCGTGGATCTGGATGAGCCTGCCATGACTTTTTTCCCTCTGAGGCTGCGGCTGAGGAAGGGGAACTGGAAAATACCCTTGTTAGCCAACTTGTGCTGTTTGCGTCTATGCTGGCTAGGGGATCTGTCCGGTTGTCTGGACCATCTCTCCTGGAAGCCCCGAAAGCCTCAGAAGGACCAACCTTTTTGACCGAGCGCTGGTGCGTTTAGCTGTAGGTCTTGGGTGTGGACTTAGTAAGAACAGATAAAGATTTTGCTGTCTGGGAGCTATTCTTTTTCTTATCAAGTTGCTCATCCGTTGTCGAATGGAACAAGTCGCCCCACTCGGAAGGCAGGTCTAGTATGCGCTCCTGCACATCCGGGTTCAATTTTGTTGTCCTGAGCCAAGCCATCCTTCTCATGTCCATGGCAATATAAACGGCTCGGCCTGATGTGTCAATGTGGGCCACTGTGGATTCCATTATGTCTTGTGTCTCGCCTTATGGATTGTGGCTTAGAGTATAGTGAAGCTGCCGCTATCACTGCGCAGTGTGGTTGGGGGTATGCCAACAATAGGAGGGTGTCCCCTTCCTTTTGCCTGTACTTAGCATCGAGACGACTGTTGGTAGGCTGGGTAGAGTGTGGCTTGAGCCAACCTTTTTTGGCTAATGCTTCAACATCCTTTTGAAGTGGAATACCAGTTCTCGTAGGAGGATGTAGCGTAAGAACTTCAGATAGTACCTGCGCCTCTGGTTGTTCCACCTGTGGCTGCAGGCTTCCTAGGCACTCAGCCAGGCCCGCCAGTCACTCATGAAAAGCTTTGGCTGATGATGGGGTGTCGAGTCTTCCTCCTCATCTGTGTCCACTGTTGTGCCCTGCGGATCCGGTGGAGCCGGAGGAGTGCTGGGCGCAGGCAGCTGTGACGTGCTGATTATCAGCTGCCATCATAGGTGCAGGCATGGGAGCCAGGGGCTGAGCTGGGCCCAGGGGTGGTACTGCTGTGGGTGCTTGCAGCTGTACAGGTGGGAGCATGTCCCTGATTACGTCCCTGAGGATGGTACCCATCTTTGGTGATCTCATGAGGGCGAGGAACTGTCTTCACAAGCTGGAGGTGTGCCTGATGGTATAGGCATAAGGCTAGGGGTAAGTCCCTGAGGCTGCTGTGTTGTTGGGCGTGCCCTGTCTCACTAAACTGGGTGATGTGTATCTGCCGTGCGAAGTGGAGGGATAGGATGTGGTCCAGGTGACAGGTTTTGTCCAATCCCAATTGGAAGTGCGCTCCCCTGCCTGATCACCGATGGGGAAGGGCGTCGGGTGAGTCGCCATTTTGTCAGGCCCGGTGGCCATTTTAGTTTGCTCCGCGCCATGTGCCTGCATCGTGGTAATTGCTGAGCTGGGACCGGCCTCCACCAGTACGCTGAGAGGTGGTAGTTGTGACCTTCCCTGAACCTCAGGTCGAGGCCTGTTAGGCGGAGTGCCCTCGGACATGGGACCGGTAGTGCTGCGTGCAGGCGCCCCCTCGGACATGGGTCCGGTATTAGGGCATAGCCCCTTGGGTTGGCACCCAGTAACAGAGCCTTGCGGCTCCTCAGCGGTAGCACTGGTAGGAGCTGGCGACCCCTTGGCCTGGGGGCCAGTAGCCAGAGCAGCCTTGGTATTCCTGCAGTTTCTTTTTTAAAAAACACATATTTTTATTGATTTTTCACAGATTCTCTTAGCACATTGATAGTAAAACAGTCTTAAACCCCCTCCCCTCTCCAACCCCTTGCTGTAGAATTCCGGACACTCTGGTGAGTCTGTTTTTCAGTGTATTATGTCAATCATTTAGATGTTGTGTGGGCACCATTGTTGCATATAGTCACTTTGGAGGTGTGCCAGCAGGTATCCCCAGTCTTCTGTGAATGTATCTTGGGCCCCTTGTAACTTATATGTCACTCATTATAGGGAGACAAAGTTCCACACCTTTTGTAACCATTCGTGGGTGAAGGGTGAAGTGCTTACCTTCCAGTGCTGGGCTATCAGGAGCCATGCTGCTATAATAAGCTTCATAAAGCCTCTTTTCTGTGGCATAATGAGGTTTCTCGGACTCGGTTCCCACATCCCCGCCATCCAGACCTTTGCCTTAAGTTTTTCTGAAACTCTCACCATCCAACCCGCCTGATCTTTTACCCCTTACCAAAACCGCTCTAAAATGCGCAGCTCCACCAAATGTGTTCCCATTCTCCCTTAGCTGCACACCCCCTCCAGCATTTATCGGATACCGTCAGAAACATTGCATGAAGCCTTTCCGGCTTGTAGTGACATTGAAGCAGTACTTTTTGCCACATCTCTCTGAGCTGCATGGATCACGTTAATTTAGGGACAATTCCCCATACGTACTCCCATTGCTTCCTGGTAATCACCTCACCCAGAGTATTGTCCCATTTTGCCATATAATTCCACCTGATCTCCTGCCCCTGGGTGTTTGGAAGTCTATAAAGGCTCAAGACTAGCTTCCTTGAGCCTGTGTTTGTCGCAAGGTACTGCTCAAATGGTGCCAAGTGTCTCATGGCTGCCTGCCTTATATGTGGGGAGGAAAGCCAATGTTTGAGTTGTGTATACTTGAATATATCTTTACTTGTTAGTCCCAGGGTCTATTTGCAATCTTTGAAAGTCAATATGTTTTGACCCTGGTACATATCCCTTATCGTCTTGCATCCTGCTTTTGTCCACTTTTGAAATGTTGCTGTGGCCGTCCCTGGTTGGAATTCTAGGTTCTCAAACATCAGAAGGTAGAGGGAGGGCTGAGTTGACAGGGCCCCTCTCTTTATCACTGCATCCCATACCTCCACGCTCGCCCTAATCACTTCACTGATCTTAATATTCTCGTGTGTATGTTGACCCTTTAGCCACAATAGGCCCTTAAGTGGGGTCCCCTCCACCGCCCTGTCTTGTTTTGCCCATATGTGAGTTGGGGTGTTTGCTACCCATTCTTTCACTACCCTTAGTTGAACCGCTTCGTTATATCTGCAGAAGTACGGGAGTGATAAGCCTCCTTGATTTCTCGGCATCGTCAGGGTTGGCATCGCTACTCTTGGCAGTTTGTGTTACCATATATAGGTTTTGATAACATTGTTCAAAGATTCGAAGTAAGTTTTTGGAATTCGAACAGGTAGTGCCTGGAAGTGGTACAGTAGCTTTGGCAGGACCACCATTTTAGTTGCAACCAGGCACCCCCGCCAGGATGTCATTAGTGGATTCCATTTCCTAATGTCTGCTTTGATTTATTCTAGCAGGGTTGGGAAATTGGCTTTATACATCGTGTTCAGTGATGGTATTAATGTTACCCCTAGATAAGTTATCACCTGTTTTGTCACCTGCAGATATACATTTTGGGTGAATGTCTCCGGCCCTCCAGATAAGGTGCGTACTAGGCCTTTTTACGCATGAAAATCTTGTAAATACGACAGCTTTATTATTTTCCTGTGTACATTTACACACAAGTTTAGAGCAGAGGGCAGTGCAAAGGTCAGGCCAATTGACGGAAACCAGAAATTGCAATTGAGAATTCATATTTTGTAACTGGTTATGCAAAACCTGCCCCTGTGATAATCCAGATAGGTATTTAACTTTATGCAGCCTTGCATACAGGGTTCGTCCAACATCTAGGAACTGTGATTATTACACCTAGTCAATAATCAGTTAATCGACCTCTGAAGGATGTTAGCCAATAAAATAGCTCAGCCGGTTGAGCACTCGTTGCTCGTTGCTGCGATCTGTGCGTGATCTGTAGGTTGCAGGTTCGAATCCCGGCAAGGCTAACTCAACATTTCATCCTTTCAAGGTCCATAAAGGAGTACCAACTTCGGGTTTGGTGATAGCTGTGATAAATATGTTATATGTACAGCGCTTTGCCAAAAGCGCTAGCTAAATAACTGTTTGACCATGAGATTAAATATATAATTTAGCATGGAGTCCTTGCCTCTTTGCACTGTTGTATCATAACATTGGCATACCATCAGGTAGTAATAGCTCCAGGAAAAGAGGACTTTCATTAAACATCAAAAGACAATTCTGCTATCGAACCTCAAAACACACAATACAATTCATGCTTCCTTTACTGTGTAATTGGCTAGATTTTTGTATTTTCAACATTTAGATATATACAGGAGAGATCAAATGGCCAGACCTTAGAGAAATAATGAAAGGTGTATTCTTTCACAATGCAGAAAGCTGCCGCATAGTAATGATTTCCATACAGTTTTTGCACACGTCGGATGGATGTTGTATACATTTTACTCTCTTGCAAAGGAGAAAAGTCATTTTTACTTTCTTAAAATCATATTTACTTTCAGAGTTTAAAAATGGGGAGTAAAATACTCCAAACTCAAAAAATCTTATCTGGGGCACTGAGTGTCTCTATTTTGTCGTGGTTAGTTGATAAGTTTAGCACCTCTTATTTCTGTTTATTGATCTTAAGACCGGAAATGTTCCCAAACCGTTCCAGTTCTTTCATAAGTGTTGGTAGGGAGTTTTCTGGGGTTGTCAGTGCCACCAACATGTCATCCGCAAAAGCCATGATTTTGTGCTCCTGTCCCCTGCCATATTTATACCCTTTCTTCCCTCTGTCGATCTTATTTTACCCAGTAGTGGCTCCAAAAGAATTGAGTACAACAGTGGCGAGAGTGGGCATCCCTGTTTTGTCCCTCTCCCCAAGGTTACCTGACCTGACACTATTCCGTTGAGGGATACCCGCAAAAGACGCGATCTGTAGTTGGCCCTAATCATTTTGAGGACATTTTGTCCACAACCCATTTGTTCCATAGTACTGAACAGTAGTGTCCACTCTACCCTCTCAAACGCTTTCTTTGCGTCTAGTGCGACTAGTATGGCTGGTGTTCAAGTTATTTCAATTTTTTTCTATTAGATGACAGACTCTACGCGTGTTGTCAAATGTCTGCCGCGTAGGTACGAAGCCCGATTGGTCTGGAGCTATAAGTGATGGGAGTAGGTGCAAGATCCTCTCTGCCAGTATCTTCGTGTACAGCTTTGCATCTAGATTTATTAGGGCTATCGGACGATATGAACCCGGGAGTTCTGGGTTTTTACCCTGTTTTGGGAAGACAACCGTTTCGCCTCATTCATCGTTTGGGTAATATTGCCTTGTGCCTTAAATGTATTAAATAGCACCGTTAGGCTAGGGGCCAGAATATCTTGAAATCTCCTATAAAAGCTGTCCGGGTATCTGTCTGGTCCCGGTGCTTTATTTCTCGATAGATTTCTGATTGTTTTTGTCACTTAAGGCTTTCAGGTTCATCGACTGACAGGGGACACATTGCTTCATATTGTGATTCACCCCCAGAAACCACACACAAATGTTGTATGGGTCTGTGATGGACATATTAAAGCTGCAGTCCTGGCAGTGCTTGAACCCGGTCATGCTGATGCCCCAAGAATTGTATCTAAGAGCCGTGATCCGAACAGCGTGCTGATAGCGCAAAACAAAAGGAACTGAGGCACAGGGGTGCAGTGTACGCTATACGTTTGATTGCTGACATTATGTCTGGAGTTGGGGAGTGGTCCAGTCGAGACATGAAGGAGTTGAGGAGTCAATGTTGAGTCACAATACGGCCCCAGTCGAAATGTTCCAAGCAGCTGACGTGGCGGGGATGCTCTCTCAATATAAAGAAGCTTTAGAGAATGCAATCCATTGAACGTGCACTCAGATTTGCAGATGTGCAAAACAGCAATCAGTAAACATATACACAGACTCCAGGAATGCTTCTGGAGGTGTCCATCTTTTTAGACCGTTATAAAAGCAACAAGACTTCCTGACTTCCTCTGGTTCCCCAATAAAGAATCACACTTATGCAGATACATTTGTGAACGCTATCATACTGCCCCAGCAGCTAGCGATAATCAAATGTGCAGTACACCTAAGCAAAAAACATCTATTGCCAATGAAAAATACTGCACTATATTAGCCTCTACTAGTCATAAAAAATGTACACCCTATTCATTCACAACCTTGTCTCAAACATAAAATATAGTGCATACCTATATACGTCAGGACGACATTTGAGATGTACAGGTTTAAAAAATTGTCAAATCTTAAGACAATGTGCAGAATAAAATGCCATTAGTAATCAAAAAATAAATTGTCTCGAACCCCCAGGAAGTATGCTTTAGCAGGCACACTCAGAGGTTCTATACATTATGGATCAGTTCCCATTTCTTTAGGGCTGATAGGAGGGGAACATGCCTTCATCTGTGCATTCTTATGGGGTCATTTTTTGCTGTGCCTTTTCAATGTGGGTAAAATCAAGGCAAAACAAATAGATGATAAGGGTGAGGGACGGAGCAAAGGTGGCAGGGGGTAATAAGCAAAAGAATAAATAAAATGTAAAAACATGCACAGAAATGAAGAGCACCAAAGAATGGGGACCCCGAAAGAGAGTCGGTTTAGATGGTTTGACACCTCTCGCTTTTGAGTTTTGTCTCGACAGGATATTCATAAGGGTTCTTTCACATGAAGGGAGGTTTTTGGGTTTAATTTCAGCATGGGGATTTGCCGGGAAGTCATGTAGAGTTACTTGAAGAACAGCACTTGCATCCATCCTCCATATCACATCAATGTGGGAGGCTGCATCTAAGTGGGTACGATAGCCTGGCAGATGCTTACATTATACAAACCATGAACTCTTAGTATATATAGACGATGTCCACTCAACTGCCGTATTCTGCAGTTTCTCAATCCTGTGGTTATTTCTGCAATCCTGCGTAATCAATATTTTGAGTACCTTTGTCTATCAGTGTGTTTCAAATGTGAAGTAATGCTACATAATTCCAATCTACACAGATGAACACACACAGGCAGCATACAAGGTCCAAATATGGAGACTTAATTCATACAATTGGTGCACTGCTTTGAGAAATAAATGTTTTGAAAAAACATTTAACAGGTATAATAAGAAGATCCTCCTTCGAGCTAAAAGGACCAAACATGATAAAATATACACAGATGTTGGGTTACATTTTCACTTTTTCAAAAGGATGTGGGATACACTTGCTCTCTAAGATGGTTGGGAAACTTCAGAGTGCAGCACCAACCACTAGAAAACTGGGAGAATGGGGTAATCCATGGTTAAGAAGGAAAAGGTCAGTGTGCTCCCCCTCGCACCTGTCTAAAATCCCCAAATTGGAAAACGTATTTGGAAAGCTATTGAATTTATTAACGTACATGTCTCTATTTTGGATAGCAAGATACCGATCCAAACCGGCCACACAGTCATTCTTATGCACACATTTGTCATGCTCATTTGCCACCCCTCACACATTCATTCAAGCAACATAACCTTAGTACACTGCATCCCAACCAAGCCCATAAAAAATGATTCCTAACACTAACCTGTATATCGTATACACCCCCATGCTATTATAACTGCCCACATCATGCAATGTTCTACTTGAATGTGTTGGATGTGACTGCATCACTGCAAAACCTTACCTGTAGTCTTGTACTTCGCTAAGTGGATTTGCAGGTTTGACTTTTTCGCAGAGTATGACTTGGAGTGGTAAGTAATTGTAAAGATTCACCTCAACCAGTCAACATATAGAGAACAAGTTCAAAAGAAACCCAACAGTCCACCTCAAGGGGTTTAAGAGAAGCCTTTATGAAAGGGCAAACTTTAGAGCATGTAACGACATGCTAGGTTGCTCACTCGCTTCATTCAGACAATTACAAGTTATAATCATGTGGGCAGAGTGCAGAAATGCAAAATCCCAATGACGTTGAACGTCTACCCGTTAAAGGCCCGTTCTACTGCCGGTGGGTGAGGTAATCGCCAGTGTTCAGAAGGCAGAGGCTGGTCTTTTGAATTCTGCGCCTGTTGCTATGCAATTAACATGAACACCTAGAGGGACTTGTTTTGTGTGACAGAATAAGAATTGCTGCAGCTTGTTAGGAGACCCGGCTACCGTCTAGCAGAGAGCACCAGGAGCGATGTTTGAACTGTCCTTCACAATGCTTTGCACAATGACAAGGTTAGCGTCTCTGGGGGCATGCATCACAGAATGAATGACATAATATGATTTTACACTGCGCTTCACCTACAAATTCCCCATCTTCTAAAAACTGTAATAATAGCTGTTATCATCCAATTCTAGGTAGTCATTTATCAACCTTTGAAAGATGAAGATCTGAGGTGGCATCTCTGCCAGAGCATTCCATCTTGTGAGTTGCAGGATAGCCTCATGTCTGAGGTTAGCACTTAATGTGCGAACTAGCCATCTGATAAACTTTAAACACCCATGTAGAATCTTTATTTATGTATTGGTGAGAGCATTTCATCTTCGTTGTTACCAAGCACCTCTTTGTGGGGTTTGGGGAGGGCTGAGTGGGGCGGACGAAGTGATTAGTGCAACCTCTTAGATACTCTGAGCCCAGCTCAGAAAGGATACAAGGGGCATATGCGTCTCGAGTGAGCAAAGTTACAAAGTGTGTGTGTGTGTGTGCGCGTGCATGGGTGAGTTGTGTGCATGTTGTGTACATATTTGAATATGCGTGCATTTTATGTAAGTGTACACGTGTAATGTGTAAATGTTGTAAGGGTGCAGAAGTACTAGTCTAACACAATGGTAGCATGGTCATTTGCAAAGACTTTTATTGGATGAAAATAAAGGAGGTAAAAACCCCAACTAGCCCTAATACCATGATGGGTTAGCCAACCTCAAATAAAAGTACTACAGAATCTGTCAGGATGTCCAATGTGAAGACCCCACTGTCCTGTATCAAAATCCTATTTCCTTCCCTTACACTCTGAGTTAATTAAATAACAGAGGGGTCTTCAACTGTTCCAAATTGAGACTGTGTTCTGAGAGTCTCTCCTCCTCAGGCTATAGTACCGTTTGGAAATAACACAAAGTTCCAGGTTCACCAGTTTTTTAAGTATACAGGTCACACAAGAAATGTTCCTTCTTTATCATAGTTGTCTTCACTATGATTTTCAGGGATATAGCTCTGTTGGCTAGGGGGATGACTTCCTCCTCTCTGGCCCCAAGTTCACAATGTTAAGGGGATGACTCTGTGAGAAACCAGAAGGTGTCTCACCCACTAGTGCCCGGGGTTCTGTCATCCAGGCCAGGACACAGCCATCACTTTTGGATCCAGTTCCTTGCAATGGACCAGTGCGGGAGGATCAACTGGGTGAGGGGTCTTTGGGGAGAGGAACGCTGGATGGCGAGACGCGGTTTCCCCTTCCCTGTAACACCTTTACCCCATACTATCAGATAAGATATGTAGGAACTCTACGCCCACCCTCTTTTCCTACACAAACACTTTCACACAGACAGCCCGCTCTGGGAGAAAACTGACTAACACCCGAGCAGTATACCCGACGTGTCCCAATATAATGATCAGGCGAGGTCAGGCAGTTACTGACCATCACTCACGCCTAACTTCCATTAAGCTTCTGCGCACGGATAAAAGTCAGAGCACGAAAGCACTCTCTGAGTGAGGCAAAGCACACGAGGAAACAGCAGTTTCGAAACAGCAGCTGCACAAGAGAAGAAAGACGGAAAAACAGGAGGGGATCGCAAGGAGGGAAATTCCCTTGACCTTTCCGACAAGAGACTGTTAGTTTCACAAGCCCTCAAGATTAGAAAGCTTAAGATCAGGAAACCAGGCCGAAGCATCCTGTATTGTGTGTCAGAGATACCTGGGGCCCTCCTGCATCATTAATCAACGCAGGGAGAAGCAGCTGCCGCCGTTGTACCATCCTTGGCTCCAAGAACAAAGCAGCGTTGGTGAAATCAACACAGCCATTGAGTTTGGGATACCAATACAAGATCGGTCTGTGTTGAAGCCAAGGTTGCAAGCAGCAACATTGCATGGCGAGGGTTGGAACGAACATTGTTAAAAAGTTTATGATGAGAGACACAAGTAAAGTTAAACTGCTGATGAGTGATTGAACTTTAAAGCAAGCTACACATACATTTGACAGAGTGGCCCGGCACCACGTGGGTGCTCAATCGAAGGTCTCTGTAAGGTATCCAGCTGAGAAGTGGCAGAAGTGAAAGTTAAAGGGTTATATTAAGAAGAGATCAAACAATTGTGAATCGAAGTGGCCCTGTGATGGGTCAAGCAAAATCCCACGCACAGTTGAAAGTCTTCGATTTTGATATAGTAAAGAAAGTTTGGAAAATGAAATCAATTTGGGCCGAGCCCGGCGGAGGGAGACCAATTGAAGGTTTTGTGTTAAAGTGGGTCTCAGCCCGGCAGACGGGGACCCAGGGTGAACAGTGAATCAACCGAGAAGTTGTGCATAGGAGAATCCTGAGGAGAAAGGAACTTTGAATGTTTGTTTGTTGCAAAAGGCCCTCTGAAATAAGAGACTGAGTATCAAAGAGACTTTGGCAAAGAAAGTCCCGATACTGAGATTGTGAACTACATCCTCGTGACAGAAAAGCCAAAGTGTGTGCTAAGCTCGAGTGTGCCACCTTTTCCCGTGCTGAAAACATGGGGAAGGGAAGCTAACGGCTCAACTATCCTGACATATCATTTCTTGAACACTTTTCTTTTGTACAACATTGTTTCCCACACCATTTGTTTACCGAAGTAAGAATTGGCAATAGGTTCTTTAGTATTGGCCCTTTTATTTTGACCAGACTCTACTGGGACTGTGTTATTATTATTTGATGGTGGTAGCTTGCTCGCATCTTTAGATTTAGGATTAGATAGGTGTTTTTCAAACCCAATTGAAGTTCAATAAACACCCTTGAACTGTGATCACTTGTGTCTGTCTTCACTGTTTAATACCATACATTTCTTACATTTCCCTCCCCTTAACCTACCTATCTCAGGTTTTTTTGGTTGCTTAAGTCTCTGTAGGGAGAATGTCTCATTTCCCCTGGTCTTCCTCTGGCTTCTTGGCAGTTCGTATTGTCAGGGGGACTGGCTTCTTCCCTTGGTTTTCCTTAGCTTTTATTGGGCACAGCCCTCCTGGCTTACAACTCTGCCAGCTACTGTGACTATGAAGAAACGCTGATGATGATGTGAAGCAGATGGGGAACAGGTGCAAGTGGATCTAGGTCACCTGGCCTAAGACCCGCCCACCTGGTGTCTTCCTGCCTGCCGCTCTTTTTCACCACTTAGCAAGCCCCGCCCACCTGGTGCCTTCCTGTTTGCCGCTCTTTCTCCTTACTTAAGGAGCCCTCCAGCCTCTTTTCCTTTGCAGATGGGGAGCAGGTGCAAGTGGATCTAGGTCACCTGGCCTAAGCCCCGCCCACCTGGTGGCTTCCTGTTTGCTGCTCTTTTTCACCACTTAGCAAACCACGCCCACCTGGTGCCTTCCTGTTTGCCGCTCTTTTTCACCACTTAGCAAGCACCACCCACCTTCTTAGCCCTGCCTCTTCCTTCCTGCTCCTAACTATTAGATCAAAGGCGTGTCTCGCCTGGACGTCCTAAGTGAAGGGAAGATGAAGAAAAGGGGAATTCTTGTTTGGACCTGTTCGGACCAGGAGGACCCAGGGCCCGACCCCCTGCTCAGACAGCAGGTAGGCATGCACCACCAGGTGTTACTCCCTCTGGTCCCCCCGTGATGTTCCCTTGTGCCCCCCATTCTCGCACACAGGTGTTGCCTGTTTTGCTTGATTCTTCTACCCTGCTCCCCTCTCACCCCAGTCAAGCCTATTTCTGCAGGAGTCTGTCCTGATACATTCTGGTTTCACCATCACCTTCTTGTGCACAATGCTGGATTTGACTTTTATGGACTTCATTCATTCATGGTGCGTTACCCTTTCTGAACTCTCATGCTGCACTTCCTTTGCAAATTGTACTCATGGTGGCCCTGAATCATGCTGTTCCCATCTTCATCTTGTATCCTGGCTTGCAACATTATGTGTTACTACTGAATTCTGCAATTGTACTCACTCTCCCCTCTTGCTTCTCCACTCTTTTGACTGCTAACTCTCTGTTCTTTCCTCCTTTGCCCTCTCTTTTTTCCTATCTCCTCTCCTTACTTTCTTCTATGCACTTACTCTATCAGAATAGTCCCTGGACCTAGTATGAAAGCAACCTCGTCTGTCTCCTTCTCCCTCCCCTTACTGTTTTTTTTCCTCCCCAACCCCCTCCAGCGCTATCTGAAATGTCGTCAGGCCTAATATGATAGTCGCTTGTTTTGTTCCTCCCCTACCTTTCTGCACCCCTCTCCCTCACCTCTTGTTTTTTTTCCGGCTCTACCAGAAATGTCGTCAGGCCTAGTACGGTAGTCGCCTGTCTGTTTCCATTTCCTTCCCACTCTCCCCCTCCCTTCCTTATCTATGTTTTAGCTCTTGCACTATCTGAAATGTCGTCAGGCCGAGTACGATAGTTAATTTCACATCCTTACTGTTCATGGCCTGTAAGAATGTCATTGTTTTTTCCCTTGTTCCCTCCCTTGCCTTGAAGTGCTTTGAAACACATTGTGTATAGGCGCTATATAAATAAACTATCATATCATATCATATCCTTCTTCCTTTTAATTGATGCAGATCCAGACTATATTTGCTCTTTGGCCTTCCTTCTTGATAGACTTGATTCACTCTGCTGCCATGTACTATTGTGCGACCCAAGGTATGACAACATCTCTCCCCCTTGGTTAGGGTCCCAGACCCTGTATTCTTGGCTTGCTCTCCCTTCTTGGGCTCTCAATCACCTTCTCAGGTCCCCAGAACCTTCCCAGTGGCGTGTGTACCTTCTCTCGCAGTCTGCAATCATCCTGGGTCTTCGCTGGCGTTGGTGATCAGCTGTGGGGCTTCCCCGACTCTCGTGGTTTCTCTTCATGCTGTGCCGGCTCCGCAGTGGTAAGTTTCCATTGGGAGCGCAGTTCTCTCTTCTCGCGCCGCCCCATTGTGAGGAATGCCTGGGGCGTTTCTTGGTGGGACTGTCAAATGGGTTTCCCACTCCAGTACAGCCTAGAACCTTTCCACTTCCTTCCCGGCGTCCCAGTCAGGTTTCTTCCCTACTGGGCCGTGCTGGCTCTTGTGGCTCCTTCAGGGAGAATCGGATACCTTTTGTAGTCCATTTTCCCTTTTTATATGTTTAAAGGGTCCACATTGAATGGAGCGCGTACCTTGGTTCTGTGGTGTGCGCCTTATTCCTCCACAGATCTTCTTTGTCACAGTTTTGTCGTGATTACTCTCCACTGGGCAAGGTGGGTTCTTCTTCGTCTCAGTTTCTTGATGCACTTCATATGGGCAGTCCTCACTCTTGGGCGTCACAGTATGTCTTACGAGGATGGGGTCCTCTACGCTTCAGAAATAAATAGAAGTATTGGGAAGTGCAGAGGTGGCTGTAGGGTAGGAGTATACCGGAGGTAGCGGTGGAGGAAGGAAATACCATGTTCTCCCATAATATTCGTTACTGGTCCCATAAGGGGTTTCTCTCCCTGTGGAATCTGCGAGGAGTCAGAAATCCGACAACTTGGTAAAGGATTTTCACAAGTTGCCATTTTATTAAGTTATAAGGGTGAGATAAACGCCTCGCTTCCCCTAACCTAACAAGGGTTTGCCTACCTATAAAACTAAGACTAAAGGAAAACACTCGAACATCAAAAGTTATCTGTCCCTCACACTTATATATACAACACAATCATACAGGAATCTATATGGTTGTTCAAGTTCAACAAAATAGCAATTATACTCAAAAGCAAACTTTGTAACTAAATATCCTGGTAACCAGGTTTAGCCCCTTCCCCAGAATTAATACAGGATTATCAAAATAAAAGTTCCAAATAGCAAAGTTCTTCACAATGGTCACCTTTCAAGGACAACCCAAAGTTCCTTTCAACATCCAAGTTCTGTTTCACTTGGCAGTTTTACGGCACCGCAAATTGCGGAACCGTAATTAGCAACCTGGTCCCTTTGCGGGTTGGTTTTTAACGCTTGCTAAAAAGCAGGCGTTAAAGTACCAACCCGCAAAGAGACCTCGTAGTAAGGCGGTAAGGGTTAACGGTCACCGGTACCATTACCGGTGACCGTTAACCCTTACCGCCTTCCGTGTAATGAGGCCCAAAAACTTCTATTTTTTATTTATTTTTATTTGGCATTACATGGTTAAACATTACAGAAAAACCTTTTGCCAGTTGTAGTCCTTTTGTCTTCAAAGTTTTTTCCAATCTTTCTCTGGCATCTAATGTCGGTCTTTACACCAATGTTCCTTCATTAATAGATTCAATTCTTTTAAAAATTTAAATTAACAACTTTGTCAATGGCACTGTGATCACGATTCTATCTCCTCCCAGCAATATTATCCACCAATCCTCTTCCTTCCTTCTATTGTATTTGCTGATATGTTCGCCTAGAAGCCTCATTCTTAGATCTCTTGTGGCTGGACAAAAAATAACAAGATGCTTTGCTGACTCTTTCGATTGTTCTCCCTTACATAGTCTACATGAGATCTTTCCCTGATTGCTTTTTCGAGGTCAGAGTATTTCTCTTGTTGGCAGTAGATTCAATCAAAGTCTCATAAATTGGTCTTTCTGATACCAATTAGGAAAAAGCTGATTCTAGCAGTGACTTCCCGTATTGTTTGTAGGTTTTTCTTTCATCCTGTGTAATTATCCAATCTTGTGTATATAGTTTCTTTTTGTACCTTGTCTGGGTTCTCTAACAGGGTTTTGTCTAATTCCCCCAGGTCTAGTATAATCGCTTGGCAAATAAGTTTCATTCCAAAAGGGTAGTTGCATTCTTTTTATCCAGAGCGTTCTTTAGTACCTCGAAACCTCACTTTGGAGCTTCCTCAATACACTTTCTGTAAAGGGTGAGTGATTTTCCCGTCACTATTGCCTTTGATGATGTTAAGCCCAACTCCATTCGGATTGCCTGGATTGGCGTACTTTTTGGGAGCTGAAGTACTTTTTTCCAAAAAGCACCCTCAAGCTTTGGCCAGTTCGCATTCACAGGCTGTGTGCTTTTCTTCTCAATTAATCCAATTTTGGGGCATCGCTTTTAGATGTGTTTAGGCAGGCTCCAAAATAGGTGAATGACTTCATTACTAGTATTTTCTCCCCGGATAAGTACCAAGCCCTAGATTTCTTCTGGCCTCGCCCTGTGTATTCTCCAAAAATCATGATCCTCACATTTTTGGAATTTATTAGCAGACCATTTGTTTTTACATACTTTTGCAACACATCTAGTTGCCTTTGTAGGCTCAATTGCTTCTGGTCCATACAACATCATACGCGTATAGTAGTTGTCCCACCGTGGTGTCAGAGATTTTTGGAGGAAAACATTGAATCTCTTTAAAGCCGTGTTCCACATCTGATATTGTCATGAACCATCAAACTCGCCGCTTCTGGGCCTCCTGGTCCCCGACACGTCGGGCCTTACACTCCATAATACTACCAACATGGCGGCAAGCTCAGAACGCTGCTCGCCAGTCTTCTCGTTCTACGCAGCGTCCTCTATAAAGAAGCCACACCCCGCGGCCCTGCGCGTCTCAACGCTGCTACTAGCTGTGATCGGACGTGTGCTCCGAACCTTCTCTAGTGCTACTTGCTATCCCCTGGCCCCTGGATTCCCTTCTCCCGACTTCTTCCCTATTTCCTAACTTCCCGGAATCCCTGCGTCGCTTCCGCGCGCCCCCCAACTCCTTCTTGAATACTCCCGGAGTTTCCCGTGATCCTGGACATCGAAGCTGAACGTAATCTGGAAGCTGAGGATGGCCGAGCGGGCTTATTTAAGTCCTGAAGTCCTGAACCATACGAAAGAAGACTCCACGTAAAGAGAACATCAGGCAACATAGACAGGTGAGAAGGGGGGAAATTTGTGACAGATTGAGACGCCACCTGACCGAAGTCGATACAGACATGGAGGCGGCCATCCAGGATGTTATGCGTGGTATGCAAGAACTATCGACCGAAGTACAGAACTTGAAAGGGGAGAACGCCGCGCTGAAACAATTGGTACTTTCACGCGACTCTGCATCAAAGGACAGCATGCTATTGGGCGGCATTGTTGACAAATATGACGGCTGTGCAAAAGCCCTCAGAGGATTCCTGGATTCTTGTTTGGTCCACTTTACCTTTAAACCTTATTATTTTTCCACTCCCAGGGCTAAAGTGGGCTTTATTATTTCTCACGTCTCCGGGAATGCCTTAGCCTGGGCCACACCATGAGTTAACACCGGAGATTCCCTTTTGGATGATTATGATGGATTCATTCAAGCACTAAAGACTATGTTTGACCGCCCAGAACAGGTCTTCAGTGCTCAAGAACGTTTACTCGATTTCCAGCAAGGCTCTCAGAACATGCTCACCTACGTAACTCGATTCAAGCAATTGGCTAAAGAAGCGGGTTGGCCTTCTGAAGCTTGCTTCACCCTCTTTCGAAGAGGGCTAAATGAAGATGTTAAGGATGAATTAGCCAGGGTAGCACGTCCTAGTTCTTACCAGGCACTTATGGATCTTGCTCTACAGATTGATTTCCGCATCCAGGAAAGAAAGGCAGAGAAAAGGAAGACCAAGTCAACCATCCAAAAAAATCCTCTTGTGAACCCTTTAAAATCCGAAGAGTCTCCTGTTCCTACAAATGAACCCGAACCCATGCAGCTAGGGGCCTTCCGTGGACCCATATCCCCCCAAGAAAGGCTGAGAAGGATCCATACTGGATTATGCATGTACTGTGCTTCGGACAAGCATTTAGTCAGAGAATGTCCCTTAGCCTCACCACGGCGTTCGGGAAATGCCAGCTCCGATCCTAGATGGAGCTCAGTTTCGGGGGAGAGATGCAGGCTCCACATCTATACCATCCTTGAACTCTCCTGGACAAAACTCCCTGGTAGTCTTACAGGCTTTTCTATTGTCATCTAAGAAGGAATCCTACCCATTCTGGCACTAGTGGACTGTGGGGCCATGGGAATATTCATAGATCAGGAATGGGTCCTTAAACATCATATTCCTTACGAATCCCGGAACGTCCTGCAACCTGTAGAAGCAATTGATGGAAGACCTCTTTCTTCTGGACCCATAACCCTTCAGACTAAGGAAATTGAGCTTGCTATAAACCATCACCGAGAAAGGATAAAGTTTAACATCATAAAATCTGCCCATTACCCAATGGTTTTGGGAATGCCCTGGCTACAAAAACACAACCGATACATCAATTGGACAGCTGGTTCCCTGTTCCTAGGTTCCGAATTTTGCATGTCCCATTGTCTGCTCCAGGATCCTTCACCGACAACATCAGACGAACATTCAACAACTCAGCAAGATCCTCTTATGGTCTCCAACATCATCCAGGTTCCTAAAACCTACCAGGAATACGCCGATGTGTTCTCTTCTGCTATTGTCCAAGCCCTGCCCCATAGGCCTGAGGACTGTGCTATTGAAACCGAACCTTCAGCCGTGATTCCCTTTGGAAGGATGTTTATCCTGTCTGAACCAGAGAAAAAGGCCCTTCGTGAATACCTAGATACTAACCTAAAAAACGGCACCATACGCCCATCCAATCCTCCGGCTGGAGCCTCATTATTTTTTGTTCCTAAAAAAGACACCAAAGAACTCAGACCTTGTCTTGATTATCGAGGTCTTAATCAGTGCACCCTTAAGGATCGTTATCCATTACCATTGATCTTGGATATCCTGGAAGCCGTAAGAGGAGCCGTAATATTCACCAAATTGGATCTAAGGGGTGCTTATCACTTGATTCGTATTAGAGAAGGTGACGAATGGAAGATAGCCTTCAGAACACCCTTTGGTCATTACGAATACTTGGTCATGCCCTTTGGACTCTCTAATGC
Source organism: Ambystoma mexicanum (assembly GCF_040938575.1). NCBI lineage: Eukaryota > Metazoa > Chordata > Amphibia > Caudata > Ambystomatidae > Ambystoma > Ambystoma mexicanum. Next base: position 43,629,957 of record NC_090936.1, on the reverse strand, counting down.
TCCGGCTATCTTCCAACGCTTTATGGACCGGGTGTTTTCGGATATGCTATTTCTTTTCGTCATCGTCTACTTGGACGATATTTTGATATTCTCTAAGGATCCTCTCAAGCATGAAGAACATGTTAAATCAGTGTTACAACGGCTACGTGAACACAAGCTTCTAGCAAAACCCGAGAAATGCCTTTTTCATGTTTCCACTGTTCACTATCTAGGATTTGTCCTTAGCCCAGATGGCATAGGCATGGATCAATCCAAGGTTAAGGCCATACTATCCTGGCCAACTCCGACCTCCGTAAAACAGATCCAATCTTTCCTGGGCTTGGCCCATTTCTATCGGAAGATTATACCATTCTTCTCCGAGATTGTTCAACCGATCATCTCCTTGTTGAAGAAAGATACTCCCTATCATTGGACCCCAGCCCAGGAGAAGGCCTTCCAACGCCTGAAAACAGAATTTACACAAGCCCCCATCCTGGTTCAACCTGATATAAATTGACCATTCCTAGTGGAAACAGATGCCTCTAACTATTCCATCGGAGCAGTTCTGAAACAGGAACTAGATTACGGGCTAGAACATCCTATTGCCTATTTTTCACGGACATTGACCTCCAGTGAAACTCATTACTCAGTCTTAGAAAAGGAACTTCTAGCCATCCGTCAAGCCTTCACCGAGTGGCGTCATTTATTTCTGGGAGCTAAACATCCTGTCCAGGTTCGGACGGACCATCGAAATCTCCAAGTGCTACAGGCCCTGGAATGCAGGAACAGCCCTCAGGCCCTTTGGGCGTTCTTCTTTGCTCAATACCAGTTTCAAATTCACCATGTTCCGGGAACACAAAACGTAATTGCTGACACCTTGTCTCGGCGCCCTGACTATGAACCTCCTGATGACCGAACATTTCCCAAGATGTTTCCCCACACAATAATTGTAGCCCAGGCGACCAGCCTCCTAGATGAAGTCCGCAGTCAGACTCAATCCTCGGAACTCTGGAAAGATATCTCGGACAAGAACCAGTGGAAACTGAAGACCAAAAATGGATACTTGTTCAAAGACAATGCCTTGGTCATCCCAACACAAAAACTACAGCAAAGGATTATAAACCTCTGTCACGATACTCTTTACTCCGGGCATCGTGGTATTACCAATACCCTCCGATTAATACAAAGGCAATTTTGGTGGCCTGGAGTGAAAGATGATGTACAAAGGTATATCCAGGCATGCTCTGTCTGTAATCAAAACAAACATGACAACAAGAGACCAGCAACCTCCACTTCCAAAAAGGCCTTGGGAATTCATAGCAACAGACTTCATTGTGGAATTACCACCTTCCAGGGGATACACAACCATCATGGTCACCATTGATTTGTTCACCCATGTGGCCCATTTTACACCTCTGTTTAAACTGCCATCATCGTCAGAACTTGCTGGAATTTTCCAGGAACACATATTCCGACTGCATGGACTTCCTTCCAAGATCATATCAGACAGAAGGCCCCAATACATTTCTCAGTTCTGGAAACATCTTTGCCAAATACTAGGAATCCAACACGCTCTTTCCTCAGGATATCATCCCCAAATCAACAGAGCCACAGAGCGCGTAAACCAAACCTTGGAACAATACCTCTGTTGCTTCGCTACCAAGGTCCAGGACAATTGGTCCCTCTTAACACCAGTGGCAGAATTCGCCTATAATAATTCAGACCACTCTGCTATTAAGACCAGTCCTTTTTTCTGTAGCCAAGGATTCCACCCTTCGGTTCTACCCTCCCACCTTCCTCATCCTACACCAGTTCCAACAGTCGATTCCTGGATTAAAATGCTCATTAATGTTCAAAGGGAAGCCAAAGAACAATTAGGAAAGGCCAGGACACAGACCAAACTGTATGCAGACTCCAAACGAAGACCAAGCCCCTCCTACACAATAGCGGATAAGGTTTGGCTGTCCTCGAAACTGCTACCATGGCATTTGCGACCAAATAAATTGGCTCCTCTATATTATGGGCCATTCCTTATAAAGGAAATCATCAACCCAGTGACCTACCGACTCAAGCTTCCAGACTCCTGGAAGAAAATCCACCCAGTCTTTCACACGTCCTTAATGAAGCCATATGTTCAGACCTCTCGAACTAACCTTCGGCCCAAACCAGTACTCATCAACGACCAACTGGAGTATGAGGTCTCCAGGATTTGCGATTCTAGATATAGACGTGGCAAACTCCAGTACCTGGTGGAATGGAAAGGATATCCCCCCAGTGAACGCACTTGGGAACCTATCTCAAATCTAAATACCCCCAGGCTACTCAGAAGGTTCCATCTCATACACCCGGGAAAACCCGGTGGAACGAGTTTCCGGAGGAGGCATGCTGTCATGAACCATCGAACTCGCCCCTTCTGGGCCTCCTGGTCCCTGACACGTCGGGCCTTACACTCCATAATACTACCAACATGGCGGCAAGCTCAGAACGCTGCTCGCCAGTCTTCACGTTCTACGCAGCATCCTCTATAAAGAAGCCACACCCCGCGGCCCTGCGCTGCTACTAGCTGTGATCGGACGTGTGCTCCGAACCTTCTCTAGTGCTAGTGCTATCCCCTGGCCCCTGGATTCCCTTCTCCCGACTTCTTCCCTATTTCCTAACTTCCCGGAATCCCTGCGTCGTTTACGCACGCCCCCCAACTCCTTCTTGAATACTGCCTGAGTTTCCCGTGATCCTGGACATTGAATCTGAACGTAATCTGGAAGCCGAGGACGGCCGAGCGGGCTTATTTAAGTCCCGAACTATACGAAAGAAGACTCCACCTAAAGAGGACATCAGGCAACATAGACAGGTGAGAAGGGGGGAAACCTGTGACAGATATGAACAAATTAAATAGTCAGGTGCCCGAGGGCAGCCCTGTTTTAGCCCTTTGTTAGTTTGAATTTCTCATGTCAGCAAACCTGAACCATTAATTCTTGCTTTGATTGTAGTTCCTGAATAGAGATCTTTAATTTTCTCCAACATCTCGAACATCTCCAACAGCCCCAGATTCAACGTTTTTGCCATAGGTTTGGTTGTTTAACCATGTCGAAGGCCTGAGTGAGGTCTATGAATGCTGTAAATATTTTCTGTCCTTTTTTCCTCTCCACTCGATCCTTAAGGATGTTGATGATGAAAATATTCAAAGATGTACCGACACCCTTCACGAATCCTGCTTGCCATAAATCCTGATGGCCCAATGTGACACTCCACAAGGTTTCCCAAAATCAGCGAAGCAAATACCTTCCCTGGTACATCTAACAACGCAGTAGGTCGGTAATTGCTCGGATCACCCCCTGCCCCTTCTTATAGATCGATCTGATTATTGATGATTTCCATGTTGTAGGTATTTGTTTTTATTTCATGATATGTTTGAATAGATTAAGCAAAAATTTGGACCACTGTATCCTGTCCTGCTTTAACATTATATTACTCATCCCGTCTGGTCCTGGGGCTCTTGAATTACTGGAGTTTTTGATGATCGCTTGAACGGAAGCGGTATCAATACCTGCATAATTTCACGATGTGTTCTTTGTTAACAGCAAGGCATCTTGTGTAATGTTGTCATGGGTGCTGGGCATGGACCCGCTTTTATGCCTTTTTCAACCCTAGTTAAGGGTAATATAAGGAGAGGACAGTTAGGAGCCATTTGGGTGGGAGCCTGGCGTGCAAAGAACTACTTTCACCCATACAGTAATCCTTAGGAATGCCCCTATTACAAGTTATGTAGTTTAGTTATCACTTCCTGTTACTGTTTCCTGTGTGCCAACCAGGAACTAGCAGCGTGCTCTAGTCTCTGAGCGTGGCTGCCTTTATAAGCCACGCCCAGAGACCGGCCCGTGCTTCGCGTGTTCTCTGTTGCTGAATACACACGCTTACCTCCGTTCGGATCCAGTGTTCCATTCTGCGGCTTCTCGTCTTCTACACGCCGACGCAGCTGCTTCTAGGAACAAGAGAGAACAAAACAGAGAAAACAGTGAGTACACACTGTTTGTACCTCGCCGCCTGCGCTCTCAGAATTTAACTTGCTCACCTCAGACACCGCCCTGTTGGAACCAGAGCCGCTCTCTTCTTTCACGTCAGCCCAAAGTCTTCCGACCTGCAAGAAGAAACGAAAAGACATAAACGTTAGTGGAAAACTATTCCTTTTGCCGGCATTAGAGCCATAATACAAGAACTTAACTGAACTGAAATTACCTGAATTGGACTTCACCCACTGTAGTAACTGGCACCTTGCACGACATCAGATCAACCTAGTGGAGTTAACTGGGCCCGCCTCCGACTCGCAAAAGGACTTATAGTCAGACACCAGTCAGATCCAAAGCAGCGAACCTGCCAGCACATCGCTCTCGCCACCAGCAGCACCCCTGCGGATGCAGGACGGAGAGCGCACCAACCTTATAGAGGTGAGACATCCCCTAGTTCAGCAGAGAGCATTCAGGGAACAAGGGTGTGAGGGGTGGGGAGTGATACTTACCTGGGCCCCCACTAAATTCCTCCTTCTTTTAACAGATCACCTTCCCCACAGTTGGCAAGAAGAAGGAAGGGAATCAGAGGTTCTCGTTGCTCCTGCAGAGACCCAGGTGAGCGTGACAAATGTCCAATCCATTTATTATTGACCACATTTCAACTATATTTTTCGTGCTGATCTTTTGAAACATTATTTCTGCATCTTGCAGCAAGAGACCTTTTTTTGTGGAATTTTGACCAATTTCGAAATAGTTGTCGTAGTTTTTGGATTTTCTCGGTAGGCCACATCGTTGATGTTTTTGCTAACCGTCGAACCTGTTGATTTCAAAATCTTCTTTTTCTGAACGACCTCTTGATCATGGAGATGAGTAATGTTTGGTCTTTTTCCTGTCCCCGTTTTTATCTCGAAAGCTTTGAATAAACGTGAATAGTCAATGGGTTTTCTCCCCCTGACTTAATTAGTTGATGTATTGACATTTTACATTCTCCGTCAGGCCAGGAATTAAATTATTACTGATCTGTAATCTATTTCTGCCTGGGGTGATGCCAAGCTTGTCACTGTAGACATCACCTTCTCCCTGGCACAAGGAGCCCCAAGTCAAACTTCAAAGATTGTGATCACTTGAGGTGGTATCCTGAACTATCAGGGATTTAACTCCCATGAGCATGTTCCTTGAGGTGCAGATGTAATCAAGCATTTTACCCCCAATCCTTCCTGTTCTTGTTATTTTTCCGGGGATGTCCTCTTGTGTAGTGCCCTTCAGAATGACTATGGGCCTCATTACGAGAATGGAGGTAGTCATGGAGCTATTAGCTCCACGCTGCCTCTGTTCCGGGCTCCATTACCGGGTTCCTGCATAGGGCTCAATTGGAATGGGGAGGGAGGTAATAACGGGCATATTACATCTGGCCCGTTATTGCCTCTCTCTTCCCCTCGCGGGACCCGGAAAACACGCCTGGTTTTACCAGGGGTGCGATTCGGGTCCCGCAATGGGAAGCTTGTAATCGGCGCTCCCGGAATGAAGGGGGCCGGTGCTGTACCGGCCCCCTTCATTCCGGGAGCGCCAGCCTTATAATGAGGCCCTATGTCTCTTGGGCAGATGGTCTTTCTCCAATATTGGCCTCTCTTTTGGGCCTCACTTGTTACAGGGGAATCCACTTAAATGTCCTGCACATTTTTATCAAGGCATATACAGTTTAGGTCTCCCCTCAAGACAAACCAAGGATCTTGCCATTTTTCTCTTGATTTATCGATAAGATCTGCAACCTGTTCCAGAAAGTAGCTGGTATCCCCTCTTGCCGGGTTCTAATGCAGGTTCACGAGGATTAATATAATTTCACAGGTTTTTTTTGGTCCTTTGTAGACCCTTCCCACCAAGAGTTGGATAAATGGGTTAGGGTTGACCTCTTCCAGGAGATTGAATTGGAGGACATCCTTGATGGCTATAAAGAGGCCGCACATTGGCCGTCCTTTGATTCCCTGCATAGCTGCATTCAAGTATACTTGTTTAGCCATCAGGCAGATGTCTCAGCCATGTCTCTTGCAGAAAAATTACATCAAATGTTCCAATATTCACTTCTCCTTTAGAAAATAAATGGGAGAAACCCCTGGTGTTCCAACTAGCCAATATCAGGGGTTTAACATCAATATTTCTTTGGCATTATGGGGCTCTGACCTTATCCGCCAATAGTCCTGCCAGCCTCTTCCAGTTTTCATCCATTCCTTCATTTCCTTTTGGTCTCTTGTATATATCTTATGTGTTTAACCTCGACTTAAGCAGCATTCTTCTGTCTATTATCTCTGTATTTATTTAGACTCTTTTCTTTCTCATTCCTTTTTTCAAGTCTCGAAATACGTGGTTCTACTTGTTTCTTTCTTGATGGTGATTTGACCTCTGTTGACCAGAGTCCTCAAGTGACTTGCCTCCTCCTTTAAAAATTGTTTGATCAAGGGCGTTGACGAATAAAGAATGACTATGTCCTTTTTTCTTCCAAAAATTCAATTATAACCAGATCATCATATGTTAATAATCTAAGGCTTGGTACATGGTGAAACAATCGAATCAAGTTGGCCCTGTTCAAAATTAGGCCATCATCTACAGGTATCATTCCTTCCTGTATTAGGCCGTCCCTTTGATTAAGTTTTGGCGTTCTTATTGTTCTGGTTCGATCATCTCTATTGTGGTCCGTTTTTAGGGATGAATCCTTGTCACAGCTGTCTTCTGCCACTCTTCTCCTTTCTTTATATATTTTCAAAGGCGAGATTATATATTGATCTTCTCTCCTTGAGGTAGGTCCCTCCCCTTGATATCAAAGATTTTTTAATTGCTCAACCGAATCGTCATTTTTATCTGAGTTTTTCTCTTTCACCGGGTCCCTTATAATCTCTTTTCTCCTTTCTTTTATTATTTTTAAGATGGACCTTGCCTCTTTATCCTCAGTATCTAGGGCTGATGTATTTACAACAACTTCAAAACTCTTCTTTATGAACATAACAATGTTTTATCAGGATGGCTTCACCACAATTAATCAAACACTTTTGTGGCCTTGCCACTTTCTTTCCATCACAACCTTTCACCCCACTGTAGTACTTCAATATCTTCCTCCTGGTCCAATAACCTGCCAGCACTACCACTAACAATCAATTTCCTGGCATACTCGCCTGCCAGGATAAAACTCCTACCACTACTATAGGTACTTGGTGATCAGGTTAACTTCAAACATTAACAAAGTCTTTAACTTTCGGTAACTGTGAGATTCACAACTTCTTTCAAACAACACTTGGTGTTGTTTAATTATTTACCACATGTAAAAACTGTTTCCCCTTTTTTCTGCAACATTATTTCCTTGATTTAGCCAATGCTAGTTGTTATTGGATTTCAATATTTCCCCCTTTTGGCTTTGTCAATGTTGGGTGTGGTTTGATTTCAATATTGCCCCTTTTTGGCTTTGTAAATATGGGTTACAGTTTAGCTTCAGTACTGCCCACTCTTGGCAGTAAGGGTTACAGCTTAGTTTCAATATTGCCCCTCATGGCTTTGCCAACATGGGTTACAGCTTGGCTTCAATGTTGCCCCCTCTTGGCTTTGGCAATGATAATTGTAAACCTCCTCCTAGTGTTTCCTTTTTACATAAGGGTTTTAGCAAAAATACTGACATTTTTTTCGGCATTCCAAACAACTACAAGCAGCCAGCAGTCTTTCACGGAGGGGCCCTGGGTCGCCTATCGCAGGCCAAATCGTCGGTCTCTTCTTGCGCTTCCTCTTTGCCCGCTATTGCTACAATGTTTTGCGTTTTCGTGTGCAGAGCCTTAGACAGCTCTGGTTGGGTTCCTGTGTCCCGCATCTCTCACCGAAGGAGCCTGGGTTGCTCCTGGCATTCTCGGATGCTCGCCAGCCACCAGAGTTGAGAACAGGGAACAGAGTGCTTCTGTCTCCCACAGGGCAGACTGTCACTTCAACGCTTCAACGCTTTCTGCTGCGCGATCTCTGCAGTTTAGGCTTCTCATTTCTGCGACTTTCTCTGCATCATAATTCACTAAACAAACAGCGGCGTTCCTGGCATCCACCTTCCTCTGCCCTTGCGGCATACACATTGCACACAACTTCTCCAACTGCTTCTCCTACAATGTTTTATAATGCCTGCCACTGAAGGGGCTTTGAATAATCAAACGTCCCACTCAGGTGTGGGTCGGTAGAAACACTAGACTGCATATTACAGTTCTGTGCCTCTAAGCCCCTCTTCCTCATCCCAGTACCTTGTTCATTATGGGACTTAAGTCCATAATGGTTGGGCTTCTTTTTATTTTAAAGGCCCAGTTTTGTAATAGGCCATAGAAACTGTAGGGTCATCAGGGAAGTTGTTTAGTGGATTCTCCCAATTCTCCTGCCCCAAGTCCCTTCCCATGCGATCCTCCCGCAGAACACCAGCCCGAGGGTCAGGATCAGGAAGCATCTGCCTTTCCCTGGCCACATGAAAAGGGTTCAGGGCCAGGGTCTACGGTATAATCATATCTGATTCATCACAGATCCTTCCGCTGAGTACCATGCCCAGGGGGACTATCGGGTAGCGGCCTCACCTCCCTGGCCTCATGGGAAGGGGCTTTTCCCATGGGAGCAGTGACAATACCCTGGGATTCACCACAATGCATATATGTGTGGGCGTGTGCGCGTGTGTGTGCACCCGCATGCCTGCACCCAGCTCAGGATTTCACACAGGGAACATTCTAACATTTGGATATTTCCTCTGTCTTAATCTACTTGTAAAACTGATTTTGATATGGGCCAAATGTTATCTAGACATACTATTATGAATCTTCGTCATTACTGATGGGGAGTTCAAAAGGCGCCTAGACTTCTAGGGCTGCAATTCAAACATGAGCAGTGTGCACATACTGATAAAAGGAAAGGTTAATCGCCATAGTGACTACTGTACGCCTAGTCCTACGTTCATTATCCTCAATACTTAAGGGAGTTCCCAGAGAGCGGGATCGGATTGGAGCCTTCAATAATCACAGTGCACTTCCCCTTTCCTTTTAAGGGGGAGTATGGGTTTAATGCAACCATGCCCATAGCCCCGCCTCTCACACTTCTTCCCCCTCAGTCCCTTTCTCCGTGTGGGACGCAACACATGACAAAGCCTCCGTTTTTGTCTTTTTCGTCAGCTGCGCCCTGCGGCTATACCAATTCCTTTGGTTGGTTGATTCTTCCCCTGCTCTCTTCCCATTTTATGCCAGGCAAAGCAGGTTTTGCTGTGTGCACCCGGTGTCACAGGTCGTTATTGGCAATGGACATGCACACTGTCTAGAGTGTTTGGGCCTGCTTCACCGCTAGGACACCTGTGCGTTTTATGATGCACTGTTCTAGTTCTACAAATACTTCTGGAGTATAGTGATGCGCTAGAAGAAAACCTCAGGAGGAAGCTAATGAGTAAAATATTCTTTTCTTCAACACTACGACCAGGCAATTCCTTTCTGTGAGTTGGCCAAAGCGGGAGGGACCCTCCAGGGCTGTCTGCGGCTAGCCACTGTGTCACCGCAGCACGAGCCAAAGTCTCCAAGGAGACTCTTACTGGTGCCACCTGGTCTTGTTAAGAGGGAGGTAAGGACCCCCCTCGCAACCGGGACTCGGGGACCTACCAGGGGGAACCCAGCGATACCCCTGAGGGGTGAAGATGGCAGCTAAGAGGAATCCTTTTCCTAGACCTTATCTATGTGCCTGCTTGAGAAATAGCAGGAACCCTGTGTGGCACACCATGGCTCAAAAACACTCACCATAATTTGTTTGTTTTCCATAGAAACTACCAACCGGTGAAGAAAAGGAGCATAAAATAATACATCCAATTCCCCACGAGAACTGTGAAAGCACTGCAGAGACCCATACCCGTGCATCAGATGACCACCTTCCTAACAGAATCAGCAGAGAAAGACAAACACAAGAGACCAGGCAAGAGAGGAAGCTTGGACTCCACTACCACACAGCCCGAGTGCTATGCCTCCCGAGCGGAAGCAAGAAACACTCCTGGGGGACAAGGGACCCACTAGAACACCAGAGACTCACACAAGGGACCCAGGTGACTCTTTCTGGAGCAATTATTCTGAGGATGGCAGATGGGAAGCCTACCCTGATGAACTTACTCTATGTACAACGCCATTATTGTTTCACTGCAGCCCCATGTGGAAAAAATGGGCAGGGTTTAGTCTGATATTTGTTTGTTTCACACATGTATTCCCCACGGGTGGGAAGAGAGGTCAGTATTGGCTATGCCATATCATATAAATGCCATATCATATCATATCATATGGGTAGAGGACCAATCCGCAACAAGGAGGGACCATATGAGAGAGGATAGGAAGTAGGAAGTTGTGGGTTGTTCGGGTGAGGTCGGAGGAGGAGGACCAAGAGACCAGCTGGAGGAAGAGGGACATTGTGCATTCTGGAGGCTATTTTTGGAACAGGTAGTACTGTGTGAGAGGCATGTGTGGGACGTGGGTGAAGGAGTCTAGTTACTGTAAGGAATGCTGGTGAAGTGACTGTGGCCGTGAGAGAAGGTTGCGTGTGGGTGTAGTGTTAGGAGGAGGGTGATATTGGGAGGAGGAGAGTGATAGTGGGAGAAGGAGCATAGTAGTGGGAGGAGTAGCAGTTTCAAAGGGTGGAGGCGAGAGGTAGGAATGGATGAGTGAAACTTCAAAAAGGACAGAGGATTGGAGGGAGCAGTAAGCCAGAGGGGAGCAGTACTAAGTGTAGAGGAGAAGAGGTGAGTGGACATGATGAAAGTGGTCTGAGTACCACAGAGCAAGTGAATGGCACAATCTAAACTCATTAGAACACTAAACTTTGGTTAGAGTAGGGAAAGCTAGGAAACCCCTGAGGGAGTTTAGGTAGCCTGCATTTAGAAGCCATCATTAACAGAAGAACAAGTTACTTACCAACTGAAACGTTCTTTCGACTGGATGTTCCTCCCACGTATTCCTCATCTTGTGATATTCGTGATCGCCAGAGGGCGCTGTGCTCGAGGTTGTGGCGTTGATTGTCCCTCGACAGACTTCGTACCGTGTCGACGTCAGTGTTGGTATAAATAGCTCGAGCCGCGCCCGTTGGCTTCAGTTCTGTTTTTCCGAGGAAATATTCGTGGAACACCCAGGCGTGCCCCGTGACTGATATGCCCTTTGTGAAAGGAAAGTGTAAGAAACAAACTGTACTGCGAGGTAGGTTGGGAGGGTCGATGAGGAATACATGGGAGGAACATCCAGTCGAAAGAACGTTACAGTTGGTAAGTAACTTGTACTTCGAATGGATTTTGTCCTCCCACGCATTCCTTATCTTGTGATAGACTCCCATAGCAGTGGTCCATTTGGAGGTGGGAGTACTAGTTATTGTTCTCATGGATGGAATTAAGTACCGCCCTGGCAAATAAACCCTCATTGGAGGAGGAGGCATCTAAGCAGTAATGCTTGATGAAGGTATGCATTGATGCCCATGTTGCAGCCGAGCAAATATCTTTTGCCGGGACTCCCCTCTTTAAAGCCGCAGAAGTAGCCATTCGCCTAGTGGAATGGGCCTGTAGCCCATCCGGTGGATCTTTTCCCGCTAATCTGTAGCATTCCAATATAGCTAGAATGATCCAGCGGGATATAGTTTGTTTTGTCACCGCCAACCCCAATTTGCGACCTGTATAACCCACAAAGAGTTGGTTATCTTGGCGTAATGTTGACATTCTTGAAATGTAAAAACTGAGGGCCCTTCTGGGGTCAGTCTATGCAGTCTCTCCTCTTCTTTACCAAAATGGGGAGTGTTAGGCAGAAACCTGTGCAGTTCCCTTAGGGAGCACTGCAAAAGATTTAGGACTACAGGTGTTAGCAGTAAACCCACTTGGTAGCAGTCTGTACCACCCAGATTTACCTGGTAGCTGTGGCTGAGCAGTCAGATTTCCCTCAAGAAGAGTTAGGCAGTATGCAAAGTATACACAATAGGCACTCAGACACACCAATACAAGCAAACACTGACCAGAGCTTTGGTATCAAAGTATAGAATTATTTATTTAAAAACACACTGTTTGAAACACTCCAGCACTCTTATTGTAAAATATTCTAAACACTGTTACTATTGTAATATATACACCCCTTTTTCCTTATCAGATAAGTCTTAGTAAAACACCACTTATTTTCATACAGAGGTGAGCGCTTAACTAGATGGTACTCCAATAGGTTTGTGAAAAAGGGAGGGAAAAAGACAGAATATATAAAGGTACACCACTCTAAGATTAGGAACACTGTTAGCAAGGCAGAAGAGCAAAAGTCACTGGTGAGCCAAAGTCCAAAGGCTGGGCCCACTGAGCAGAGCACAAATGCGCCCAAGATCACACAGTTACACTAGGCTTAGAAAGTCTTGCAGAGAGTTCAAAAAGAGTTTAGAGAGGCTCAAAGAAGTTTAGCCAGGGTGTCCCAGGCTAACCCAGGTTCGAAAGCCGGGGGCTAAATCTACCCTGTACAGTCGGTGGCAAGGAAAGCCAGGCGGGACACGGTAAGTGGGAAGGATCCTCCAGCGGTGTTAGTTGTTCCTGGCAGTGGGTGCAAGTCGCGTCGTTGTCCAGGGGAAGAGAAGATCTCGACTTGGAGGAAAGATGAAGGTCGTTGCACTGCCAGGGAAGAAACCAGCCGCAGAGTTTTCCGGTTAAAGGTAGTACCGTTTAATTCGCGGTCGTGGTAAAACATGGTATCCCGGTTGCCGGGGTGCTTGGCACAGGCAAGGCGGCCACGAGATACGTCGGGAAGGCGAAAAGACGGTGAAACTGGTTATCCCCACCAGTCAAAGGAAGAAGACTCTCCGGGCGGAGATCTCCTCTGTTGTTGGGAAAAGTGGTGAGCTGGTCCAGCAGGGCTCCACCGGTGGTGTCGTCGTGGCAGGTCGGCTCAGCTTCTCCCTCGTCGGATTCTTAGGTCCTGTGGCGACTTCTGAAGTTCCAGTCCCCAAAGCCCTGCTTTTATGCAGAAAACCCCCATTCACTCAGCCTAGCTGTCACTCAAACATGCTAAGTGGTGAGCCGGCCGGCTCACCACTTGGGCCAATCAGGACGGAGTGCGACTTGAGTTGCCTAGGCAACTCAGTCCAGGGTGTCTAAATCCCCCTCCACCCCGCCTAAGTACCCCACACAGAGTGGCACCACTTTGGAGGGCTTCTGTAGAGAAGCCCACCAAAAAGTGGAACAAAGGGCTCGACTTGGGTTGGAGTCACAGAAGAGAACACAAACGCCATTTTAGAACCGAGTTTTGGCGAAAATACCAACCGGAGACTTAATATTAATTAAATAAACCGGCGGTATGTTCGAGGCTATCGTAATTAAATAAATAAAGATAGTAGCCTCGAACAATGGGAAAATCCCATAGAGAAATATTTGCGGTTGAATATAAAAAGTAGTATCCACTGCCACCAGCCAAAACTCGATCAGGGGGGACGGAGACGTGCCCCCTCGACTAACAGACCCCGGGGCAATTGAATTGCCCCAGCCAGTACGTCCATAATATGATGGTTTGTACTGTTTCTGTTCAGAATTTAAGACTGGTAAAGTCAATGGTGACTTTACATGCCCTGGGAGACAGAAGTCAGTCCCAGGGTATGGAGTCTATGTTTGGGGGGTCACTATGACAACCCTGTGTTACTGCACTGAGAGTGCTGTGTAACACACTTACCAAAAACCACATGAAACCCTATGGAGAAAAAGACCCCATAGCCCATAAAACACATTACAAAGTCAAAGGATATCTCAAATCATGTCTAAGAGTGGGAGAAAAAGAGTTTCACTCTTAGCAGGAGAAAAAAATAAAACCCAAAAATCCAGCAAAGCTGCTGGGGGACTCATTAGGTTTGGGAAATTAGCTTTAACAGAGAATTCTCCCTAACAGGGAGGAGGGTAGAATGTTGGTAAAATTATTTTTTGCGACAAATGGAAGTCAGAAACTACTTTCGGTAAGAAAGATGGTTTAACCTTAAGAACTACCTTGGCCTTGTAAAGCGTGGTATATGGAGGTTTACATGAGAGAGCCTGTAGTTCATTAACCCTGTGGCCTGATGTTAATGCCACAAGAAGGACAGTTTTTAGTGTTAGAAGCCTCAATGGGACAGGAGTGCAGAGGCTCAAATGGTATACAAGTTGGACATTTAAGAACTAAGTTTAAATCCCAAGTTGGGACATGAAACGGTACTGGTGGATATACATTGGTAAGTCCTTTCAGGAACTGAATGATTGATGGAATGGACAGCGCAGCAAGATATCCTTTAATTGTGCCGATCTGGAGCCCCAGATTGGCTAGATGCAATAGGAAAGAAAGCACCATTGGGGTGCTACATTGAAAAGGGTCCACATCCTTATCTTTGCACCAGTTACTGAATTTGTTCCAACGACACCGATACAAGGATTTTGTTGCTGGCCTTCTGGCCGAAAGCAAAATTTTCATTACGTCGTCTGGAAGATCCCAATCCCTGTATCTCAACCTCTCAGAAACCATGCGTGAAAGTTGAGTGTTTTGACCTCTGGATGAAGAACCTGACCTTCCTCTTGCGAGAGAAGATCCTCTCTTTGCGGAAGACATATTGGAAGGCAGATGGACATGTCCAGAAGGTCCGGGTACCACGTCCTCCTGGCCCAATCCGGGGCAATTAGGATCATGGTTTTCCTGAACTTTCTTAACCTCCTGATTACTTGAGGAATCACAGGGACTGGAGTAAACTCGTACAGTAGAGGGAACTCCCAGTCCACCATGAGCTCCTCTCGGGGGAAATTCCCTTGAGCAATACTGTTCGCAATTCCGGTTTACCACCGTCGAGAATAGACCCACTTGAGGGGTTCCCCAAAGGGTGAAGATCTGCAGAAGGACTTCCTGAGCTAACTCCCAATCGTGGGAGACTGTGCTCTGCCTGCTCAGAGCGTCTGCCGCCGTGTTCTGCTCTCCGGCTAGGTGAACTGCTGATAGAGAGATTCCTTCCCATATTGCCCAGAACCAGAGCTCCATTGCCTCTCTGAACAGTGGGAGTGATCTTACGCCTCCTCTTTTGTTGAGGTAGTACATGGCCACTGTGTTGTCCGTCATTATCAGGACATTCTTTCCCTGTACAGAGGGCAGGAAGGCCTTCAGCGCTAGTCTGATTGCCCTCAGCTCCAACAGGTTGATGTGAAGTTTGGACTCCGATGGAGACAAACGACCACTGATTGTCAGATCGTTGGTATGAGCTCACCACCCCGTGAGTGAGGCGTCCGTTACAATGGTTATCTCCGGCCATGGTTGCCAAAAAGATTCCCCTTTGAGGATGTTGTCGTTGCAAGCCCACCATAGCAGATCCTGAGCAACTTCGCTCGGGACTTGTAGGAGATCTGACATACTCCCCGAGAACTGGGACCACTGAGTCCTGCGGGCCCATTGAAGGGAACTCATTCCCAATCTGGCCTCTGGCACCAGAAACATGCAGGATGCCATGAGGCCGAGCAACCTCAAAAAATGAAAGGCCGGCAGATGCTGAGCTTTCTGGAATTTTGTTACCATCTGCAGAATGTGGAGAGCTCTCATCTCGGGAGGCGTGACTTTGCCCGAGGAAGTGTGCAAGACTGCTCCGATAAACTGGAGGTTTTGGGATGGTATCATGTGGAACTTCTTGAAATTGAGGGAGAAGCCCAGATTGTCAAGGAAGTGACAGGTAATCGACAGATGTTTTTGAGCTTGTTCGGGGGAACGTGCCCTGATCAACCAGTCGTCCAGGTAGGGGTAGACGTGAATCCCCCCTCTCCTGAGACTCGCTGCCACTACCGCCATCAGCTTGGTGAAAACCCTCGGGCGGAGATCAACCCGAATGGCAGAACTCGAAACTGACAGTGAAAACCGCCAACTGCGAACCTCAGGTACTTTCTGTGCTAGAGATAGATTGGCACATGAAAGTAAGCATCCTGAAGGTCCAATGATACCAACCAGTCTTGGATTTGGAGAGCCTGAAGGATCTGAGAAAGGGTTACCATCTTGAACTTGTCCTTCCTGAGGAACTTGTTCAAGTCAAAGATGGGTCTCAATCCTCCGTCCTTCTTTGGGATGAGTTGGCTCCCGGTGGATGATCGTGAGGCCTTTTTGGGAAGGGAAGGTAGTAACCTTGAGCTACTGTTTCGAGTGCCCAAGCATCTGAAGTAATGCCCTGCCATTCTTTCAGATGCTGAGAGATTCTGCCTCCCACTGGTGTTTTGTATGATAAGACCTCAGAGTGATTTGGAGGTGGCTGCAGGAGCGGCTGAGGGTAATGATGCCGTTCCTGAAGATGGCTTTGTAGTCTTTCCTCGTCCACCACGAGTGACATTTCTTTTTCCCCTTTGAAAAGCCAGTCCTCTTCCTCTACCAAAAGAAGAGTAGTACAGAAAAAGACAACCCCTCCAGGGAGATGAGCCCGAATAGGGTTTCTGAGGCTGTCACATGGAGGCACTAAGGGATTTAGCTGCCGCTATTGAGGTCTGTCGTTTTTCTAGGCTCTCATCAGCCTTACTACCAAACAGCCTCGAGCCATCAAAGGGCATGTTGAGAAGCCTGGCCTCCACATCTGGTACAAAACCCGACTTTCTCAACCACGCAAATCTGCGTAGCACTGTGCTTGACGCGATGGATCTGCTGATACTTTCAGCAGTAGCCAGTCCAGACTGGAGACATTCTCCCATTGCCTCCTTCCCGTCTTTGACAATATTCAGGAAGCCTTCCCTTTCCTCGACTTCCAGAATATGTTAAGCTGCCGCCGAAATGCATTCCCACAGGGTATGTGTGAACCTGGCTAGGGTACAGGTGACATTGGTTGACTTTAAAGCCATGCTACCCGAAGTAAAAACTTTACGGGCCCAAGCATCAACCTTCTTATCCTCTCTATCCGGAGGTATGGTTGGATATGCAGTTTGTCTCGAGGTAGTTGCAGCCTGAATAACCAGACTTTCTGGAGTGGGATGTCTATTCAGATACTCGGGATCAGAAGTAGAAGTTCTATACTTCTTAGGAAAATTGCTGTTTACCGCAGCAGTGTTGTCAGGGGATTCCCAGTTCTTTTCCACTGTTCTCTGGAGCGCCCTATGGTAGGGGAGAACTGGATCCTTCTGAGGGCCTTGTACAATTATGTCTGTCATATCGTCCTGTTCAAAAGTTGGTGAGGCTCTACCCCAGCCCATATATTCTACCACTCTGTTCATTAAACTCCTATACTCTGAATCTGCATGTTCTGCAGGGTCAGTTCTTGCAAACTCTAGCTCAGGTGACATGTCAATGCCACTAGCAGAATGCAGAGTCTGGCACAGGTCTCTCATTTTAGATTCTGGGTCTATAAGTTCCTCTGGAACTTGTCTAGTGCCATATTGCACTCCAAAGGGAGAGATTTCCTCATCCTCAGAGCCAGTTTCTTCAAAAATCGAAGACATAGGGCCTCATTACACGGTAGGCAGTAAGAGTTTACCGGTACCGGTAAGGGCACCGTTACCGGTAAACCCTTACTGCCTTACTACGAGGTCCCTTTGCGGGACCCGACCTTAACGGCTGGTTTTACCAGCCGTTAAGGAACGGGCCCGCTAAGGGACCTTGGTGCTAATTACGGTACCGCAATTTGCAGTACCGTAATTAGCTCCTTCCCCATTCCCATTGAGCCCTATGGGGGCAAAAATGGGAATGGGGAAGTGCCTTGGTGAATGGGGAATTACCGCCCCCACTCACCTTGGAGTAGGGCGGTAATTCCGCCATCCACCAAGGCGGACACAGTAAAATACCGGCGGCAACCATGGCGCTGATAGCGCCATGGTTACCGCCTACCATGTAATGAGGCCAATAGACTTAAAAAAAGTCTGATTTTGGTAATGGCGTGAATCTCCTCTCTTCCTCCTGAGTTTTCGTCGAAGGAATGGAAGGATTCTTCAAAGGTGTCGAAGGAATCTTTGACGACCCCGATGAAGTCTTTGACAAAGGCGTTGAAGACACTTTAGGCTTCGATGTCGAAGTTGTCGGCGCTGATGGAGTCGACGAAGTTGCGGATGTTTTCGGCAACATCTGTTTTGTATGTGGTGTTGGGGAAACACTCGACTCTCGAGGATTCCTCGACGATTTGTCGACTCGAGTTTTACGGGTTTCCCCCGTACTACTGTGTCTTACTGCAGTAGTTCCCGACTTCCCTGTGTCATCCAATGGAGCGCCCGGGGTCTGGCTCTTTTAGGGTTTCTTTGAGGGGGCCGAGGCCGCATTCTCAAAGACCTCCATCATCTTTCTTCTAAAGTCCTCCCATTTTCTTGGGGAATCCGATTTAGTAGGGCATCGAACCAATTCGGTCGATGTATTGGATGATGATGAAGGAGATCTATGTCTCCTTTTAACTTTTTTTAGAAGATTAAGATCGCCTCGATCTAATACGAGATCGGGATCTCTTAAGTGTTTTTTGTGACGTTACGATTCTTTTGAATTGGACGATTTTTTATGTCTTTTCGGCGAGGCCTTCGAAGTGGCCTTTGAAGCCTCGCACCCCACCGCTAGTTTACCTTTTCTCTCACGAAGGGCCTTCTCCGTCATCGACTGACAGGAGCCACAGTCGCCGGTTCGATGATCTGAACCCAGGCACCAGAGACATATGCGGTGAGGATCGGTAATTGACATCTTCGAACCGCAGTCGATACACTTCTTAAACCCAGTCTTGGGGTTTCTAACAGAAAATTTCGAAGCGTGCCGTTCTCGAGAGCGAAGCAATCGGAAAAACAGAACTGAAGCCAGTGGGCGCGGCTCAAGCTATTTATACCAACAGTGACCTCGAAACGGTTCAGAGTCTTTTGAGGGACAATCGACGCCACGACCTCGAGCACAGCGCCCTCAGCCGAAATTATTTTTCCAAAGCAGCAAAGCTGGCGATAACGAATATCACAAGATGAGGAATACGTTGGAGGACACAATCCATTCGAAGTTACGATTTAGACAGAATGGGTCGCTGTTCATTAGCATTAACCAGGGTTTACAGATACATGTTTAAGGGAGGAAATCCCACAGGAGGCTAGAGAGAGAGGGATGGCCCTAATGCCTATAACATTTTTATTAAAAAATCTTGAACTGTTTTTCTGTGACATTACTTAATTTGTTAATATTTTTTCTGATTTATAGTCTGCCTTCCTATGGATTCCTAATTTTAGTAGTATCACCCAGTGACCAGACTGTATCTGGAACCTTTCAGCAAAATGCTAACAGTAGGCACACAGACTTCCCCATCAAAAGTGGCACATGATACCCTGCCCTTTAACAAGTAAGTACAAGAGTAGGCTTCAGCTTTATAAAGGCGGTGCCTAGCCATGCAATATCAAGTTTCGCATGTGAAGTTTCAAGGAAAAGATGGAGCAATTTCAGAAATGTCCTATTGACAGAATAAAGAGAGGGAGGAGGGTGGTTTGAGAAACCTGAAGGTGTCTCTCTATCTAGTTCCCGGGGACCTGTCATCCAGATGGCCAGGACACGGCCATCGCTATTGGATCCAGTTCCTGTGAGGGAGGATCACCTGGATGGGGTGTCCAGGGTCCTCGGGGAATGGGACACCGACGAGTGAGATGCGGTATCCCCCTTCCTTTGACACCTTTACCCCATCCTCTCACATAAGACATTCAAAACCACTGCCCCCCCTTTTCCAACACAAACACGTTTGCACAACACAAATGAGAATGGACTAACACCAGAGCCGTTTAACTGACACATCCCAATGCAAGGGTCAGGCAAAGTCAGGCAATTAATCAGAATCACACACACCCGATGGCCCTTTACCTTCCCCACAGGGATAAAATGTGGAGCCCGAGAGCACAGAACGAGCACGGCAGACAGCACGAAGAAAGGGCTAATCAGGCACGGCAGTTCAAGAGAAGGAGGAAGGTGGCAGAAATAAAGAGAGTGGCGACGAGAGAAGTGACCTTGTATCAAGGGTACCAGGCTGTTTGGATATATCAACAGGCTTATCTGTAACATCTTCCTCCCCACTCAAGCATGGAGAGTCTCCAAGTTCCCCTTCCTCCTCACCTGACGTTGAAGAGAAGTCCAACCTCTTTCCGTGTGAGCGACGAACGTGGGCTTTCTTCTTCTTGAGTAGATAGGGCCGGCCTCGGAAGGAAGCCACCGTGACTCTGGGTAGTAATCAACGGTGACTCCCCTCTGCGACAGACACACGAAGCAAGGGGAAAAGCCTTGCGGCACAAAAACCCCTTTGGAGTGCAGAATCCCCACTGGCCCGGAATATGTGAGGTGAAGTTTCAAGCCGGAGTAGTATCAAATGACGATCCAGGGCAGGTAAGTGAAGGCGAAGCACAAATGAACGGGGAAGGAGTGTTTAATGGAATGCTGAACAGAGGGGAGCCAACGGATAGAAACCCGGGAGAGAAACAGCGAATAGGCTAGGATGCAGGTTGAAAGGAGGAAGGGAGGAGAAATACACGGGAAGCACCTCACACCCAGGAGCAGAAGGGGGGCAAGGCGGAGAGAGGACCAAGAGAGAAGAGAGGAGCAAAGGAGAGAAGAAAATAAGGACAGAGGCGGATCACCGCCAATCAAAGTGAACAGGAGCGCAAGCAACAAAGGAGAAATCCGAGAGTTGCAATGCGCCGAACCGCCAAGCCTAAGCTAGTAAATACACTCAGGCGGCGGCCATGTTAGAAAAGACTAGACCGCTAACGACGTCTAGGTATACAACGTGGCGGCACAGTCGGGTGGCAGCCATGTTTCCACCTCTTAGACAAGCGCCAGGAACCCGCGGTTGTGACACCTTGCCCTTTTCGTCCCAGACCCGCAGAACCTTCGAGGAAGAAAGCCTTAGACCACAAACAATAGCACCAGTGTCTTGCAGCAGATGAAAACGGTACACGGGGCAAGCCTACGCCGATAAGCAGGAGCGAGGGAAGCTCCCGCGACCGTGCTAATGGCCTTGACTCTAGAGAAGCCGAAAGCCAAGCAGTTCATCGATAAGAACCGGGCTGTGTTAATTGAGGATTGCAAAATGGCAAGTTTTGAACTATGAAAGAACTATAAAAGTGTTAAGGGGAGACCAGCTGCAGAGGGAAACCGGCACCACGTGGGTGCTAACTCATTAGACGCTGGTCGTGCCCCATCTGAGCGAAGCTACATAAACCAAGAGGCCATAGGAGGGCCATAGAAATAGGTCAAAGTGGTCATACTGAGGGTCAAGCAAACTCCTCGTACAATCGAATGACTTTGATCTCCAGACTGTGTGAAAGAAAGGGAGGTGAATCCCGTAGTGAGAGAAAACAAGGGAAGCGAATCCCAGGAGGAGCAAAGTATAAAGTCCCAAGAAACAGTGTGTTGACAGAAGTGAACCTGGCCGAGGGATGTCCGCTGGAACTGTTGAAAAACACATTAAGATTTGTGAAGAAGGAAAAGCCATAGTAAACCGGACCAAGGTAGGCTTAAAACAAGAGGGGTCAGTATCCGGAAGAGGGGGACCAAAGGGTGAGGAATCCTCACCTTAAGTGAAACGAAGAAACAAACTTTCATTTGTTGAAAGAACTTTTTGTTTTATTATTTGAAGACATCAGGTGCTCGAGGGCAAGAGACTTTCAAGTGAAACGAGACTTGGCAATCAACGTCCCTGATAGTTTGAAAACTGAACTGTCATCTCGTGCTGGGAAAGCTCGAGAGTGTGCTGTGCTCCACGATCCCACCTTAACTTGTGCTCAAAACACGGCAAAGGGAGACCCAGGCTCCTGCATCGTGATGTATTGTTTGAGAACACTTATGTCTTTTCTTGAGAACTATCGCACACCCCTTTTTATATTAGTTGCATTAGTTGCAACCTGCATACAGCATTAATTGTTCAATAAACACCCTTGAACTGTGATCACTTGTGTCTGTCTTACTTGTTACCACCATTAGTTTGTCACAGTGGCGACATAGTGAAAGACATAGTATGATTTTTTTTAAAGCATTACTGTAGGTTGGTGACGGGTTCTCCTAAAGCATACATGTCCCACAGATTTCACAGCAGTAGCGTAACTCCAGGAGGAAAATACAAATTAGACACCAGGGAGTCACTCTGCAAATATGATCAATGTGGAAGCAGTTGCTCCCCTCACCCCTCGAGTTATACGAGTCCTAAAGCCTCCATGTGTTTTTTTTCCAGCAAGCTTATCTCAGGTATTACCAAAACAAAACTTTTCTCAAGATCATCTGTTTCGAGAGTACAGAGCTACATTCTTAGGTCGCAAGAAGTTCAAAAAGACATGGTTATCCATATCTGTGTTGGGAATCAACTTGAAAGAAAAACTCACATTTAAATTGCTTTATTAAGGAACCTCTGCAAGGTGGAGGCAAAATAAAAATATGGTAGGAATAAAGCACAACTAAAATGTCAGGATTAGTCAGACGGCTTTGACTTAAAGTTCAAGGAAACTAAATGATTAAACATGCTTCTCTTACTTCAAGGTGGTACCCAGGTGATCTCCTTCCCCGAAAAAGGTTTTGTAGCAAGAGAAGTTTTACTAACAAAGTCACTGGGTTAGTCTTCAGCTGCCTATGGAAGGTGAGCCTAACCTCTAATCCTGGAAAATGGCATCTGGCCCAATCTACTATGAAATATTGGTGCTTCCAAGTTATGGTTGTGTTCCAGCACAGGAAGAGAAGGCACAAGACATATAGAAAGTCCCATGCCTGAGTAGTAAGAAAGATAACAGAATTCTTAGAGTTATTGGGATATCACTGGAAATTCATAGCGAACATTTCATCAATTGCAGCGCCACTCACTGACAAGCTCACTAAGAAACCCAACCTCCATGCCCTGGGATCATGCCCAAATTATGCATGATTTCAAAGATACATTCTTACTACAAACTGATGCATTCTTAATAAGTCTAGGGTTGGTTCTCTCCCAAGTTACCGATGGGAACAAGAATAAAATCTGTTTCATCAGCCGGAAGTTATCGACAAGAGAGCACAGCTATTCCACAGTAGAGTTCAATTCTCCGGTCCGATAGCACAGCGAGTAGAGCGCTCGCTTTGACATCCGTGCAGAGCCTGCTGACGCAGGTTCGAATCCCGGCAGGGCCAAACTCAGCCTTTCATCCTTCCGAGGTCGATAAATGAGCACCACACACCGTGGGTAATAATAAGCAGTACTCAGATACCTGAGGGTTTGTGGCGCTATATAAATGCACAAACAAACAAATTCCTGGCCCTTAAATGGGCAATCGATAATTAAAAATACTGGCCAACCGGAAGATAGTTTAGGTTTATTACAGACTATGCCCCGCTTATCCGGATGACACGCAATATGGATAGTAATCCGTGCATTGTACATGGGTTTCTGGTCCTTCAGCCATTCTATTTTAAAGTGGAACATCGAGAAGGGAAGAAGCCTTTGTCCTGGCCCTTTCACTTTTTCTCCTCTTCCAGAAAGACTGTGGCTGCCAGAATGCAGGCACAGTTATTTTAGGAAACTGCACCATGCCGAAAATACTACAAGTACCACAATGCACGTGGGCATTACAGTCAAGACACAGCCCGGAACAGGAGGGACAAACTGATTGCTCAAACAGAAATAAGTTCCTCAAACAGAAATAGACAAAGCTTTCCCATTCCAGAACTGAATGGAAGACCCAAAATGTACTCCACAAATCACAGAGCCTGGCTACAGGGGGAACAATTGGCCAGCTGAGCCCCATTGAGCAGGAACAAGGAACAGACTACCCAAGAACAAGAGAGACCTAGGAACACACCCCAAACCATATTGTACCACTGACTTACCAAGTAAAAGGAAGACATAGAACAAATGACCACAGTGACCGCATAGCAAAGATGGAGGCTAAAAAGGCTCTAATTAACACTGTTGGGGAAAGTCCTGGCCCACAAGAGGATAGGTCAGGTAGCGATTGGCACAGAGAAGTAGCTGACTCGCTTTAACTAATGGTAGCAGATGGAAGCTTCTAAGAAGGAAGGGGAGGGATATAAAAAAGGCAGCAGAGTTAGCTGACAGTGAGAGAAGTTAGTGCAAGGTCTGAGGAGGAGCATGTAGAGCAAGAGACTAGAAGAGAGGACTTGGAGGAGACTCTGGAGTATTTAAAGAGACGGGTGGTAAGATGATGGGACCCAGGGAGTGGTAACAAATTGGCAGTTTATGTGTGATTGACAGAGTGTTTGAAGGTAGGTTTGGAGGGAGAGCAGAAAGGAGATTAGAGAGTAACAGTGAGAGAAGAGCAAGTTAGTTACCCCCGATAACCTTCGATAGACATGATGTTCCACCCACATATTCCTCATCTCATGGTATCTCCTTCCAGCATCAGCTGCTTTGGAATTCTTTTTGGGGTAGAGGGTGCTGTGTGTCATCTACTCTATGTCCCTCAAAGGCCTATGTCTCCCTTCGAGTGTGATGTCATCGATAGTGTAAATAGCACGCACTGCGCCCATTACTTCTGTTCTGTTTTTTCTCCTTCCTCTGACAGGATAATCAGCATTAGTGAGGTCAAAAGAGACCAGACGCTCAAGGAACGAAAGGTGTAATGCACAGAAATTCTACTAGGTAGTAGGATGGGAGTGGCGATGAGGAATATGTGCGACGAACATCCAGTCGAAAGAACATTATCGGGGTAAGTAACTTGTTCTTCGAAGGGATTGTGTCCTCCCACGTATTCCTCATCTTGTGATAGTCTCCCAAAGGAATAGAATATTGGAGGAGGGAGTAAGAATGTTCAGAAATAACAAATACATTTCAGGGTTTGTCATGAATGGTGTGGAGGACAGCTATTCTAAATCCCACCTCCTGGCCTCACGCAGAGCTAGGCAATAGTACTTTGTGAAGGTGTGAACAGATAACTAAGTGGCTGCCGCACAGATGTCCTGAATCAGCACCCCTCTTTATAAGGCAGATTGAGTAGAGCTTGCAAGCCTACGGTGGATTCTTTCCCCGCCAGTCTATAACATTCTGTAATTCATAAAATTATCCACCGGGATAAAGTCTACTTAGTGACTACCAGACCCAATTTTTGCCTGATGTAAACGACAAAAAGTTGGTCATCCGGTCGTAGTTTAGCGAAGCGGAAATGTAGAAGCTCAAAGCTCTTTTTGGATCTAGTCTGTACAGTCTTTCTTCCTCCCTACTAGCGTTCGGAGGAGGTTAAAAAGTAGGCAATTCCATTTTTTGTGTAATATAAAAATCCGAAACCACTTTTGGTATAAAGGAAGGTCTTAATCTCAACCCAACTTTGTCTTTGTAAAATGTTGTGACGGGTGGCTTACATGATAAGGCTTGTAATTCACTCACCCTGTGGGCGGATGTTAAAGGGCAAGAGTGAAGAGGCTCAGAAGGAGCAGACAGGAGGAACTTTAATACTAGATTTAAATCCCAAACAAGGACCATAAACGGGACTTGAGGGAACATATTAGTGATCCCCTTTAAAATTGGAATAAACAATGGCATTCAAAATAAGATGTTTGTTGAGACCTGCACTTAAAAATCAAAAGCGCCTCCAAGTAACCCTTGACAGTGCCAACCTGGAGCCGGAGATTAGCCAGATGCAGTAGTAATGACAACACCATAGGTGTGCCGCATTGGAAAGGGTCTATATTCTTCTCTATGCACCAGCTGCAGAACTTGTTCCAGCGGCAGCGATACAGAGACTTTGTTGCTGGCCTTCTGGTTGAAAGCAAATCCCCCATCACGTCTTCCGGGAGGTCCCAATCCTTATATCCCAACCTCCAAGAAAACATGCGTGAGGGTTGAGGGGCTTGACCTCTCTTTGGGGATGACGAATTGGAGCGGAGATGGACATGTCCAGAAGGTCTGGGTACCACGTCCTCCTGGTTTAATCTGGTGCTATTGGGATCATGGATTTCCTGCCTGAACTTTTTCAGCATCCTGTTCATGTGAGGAATGACGGAGACAGTAGGAATCGCGTACAGGAGTGGAAACTCCCAGTCGACAACAAACGCATCTCCTAGACCTCCCCTAGAGCAGACTCTGGGTTGACACTGGACGCAAACAGATCTATCTGAGGGGTTGCCCAAAGGGTGAAGATTTATTTAAGGACTTCCTGAGCTCGTTCCCACTCATGGGAGACTGAGGTCTGCCTGCTCAGAGCGTCCGCCACCTTGTTCTCCTCTCCGGGTAGATGAACTGCTGATAGGGAGATTCCTTCTTGAATTGCCCAGAACCAGAACTGCATTGCCTCTCTGCACAGAGGTAGTGACCCTACACCTTCTCGCTTGATGGCCACTGTGTTGTCTGCCATTATCAGGATGTTCTTTCCCCGTACATAGGGCAGAAAAGTCTTCAGCGCTAGTCTGATCACCCTCGGCTCCAAAAGATTGATGTATAGTCTGGACTTGATGGAGACCAACTACCGCTCACAGTCAGATCGCTGGCGTGAGCTCCCCACCCATTGAGTGAGGCGTCCGTAACTACTGTCATCTCCAACCATGGCCAGCAAATGGTGTCCTTACAGGACCACGAAAGGAAATCCTGTGCGATGCTACTTGGAACTTGAAGTAGGTCTGACATATTGCCAGACAACTGAGACCACTGGGACCTGAGGTCCCACTGAAGGGATCTCATTCTCAGACGAGCCTCTGGCACCAGGAAAATGCCGGATGCCATGAGGCCAAGCAACCTCAGGTAATCGAAGACCGGAAGATACTGGGCATTCTGAAATGTGTTGCCCCTGTCCTGAATGTGTTGAGACCTCACCTCGGGTGGCAAGGCTTTCCCCCAAGACTCATACAGGACCGTTCCGATGAATTGGAGCTTTTGGCAAGAAATCATGTGGGACTTCTTGAAATTGAGGGAGAAGTCCAGTTTGTGGAGAGAATGGCAGGTTATGCTGAGATGTTCCAGGACCTGTTTGGTAGAACAGGCCCCGATCAGCCAATCATCCAGGTAGGAGTAGACGTGAATCCCCCCTTTCCCCAGACTTGCTGCCACCACTGCCATCAACTTGGTGAAAACTCTCGGGGAGGAGGTCAGCCCGAATGGCAGAACTCGAAAATGATAATGAGAACCATCAACTGCGAACCTCCGGTACTTCCTGTGCTTGTGGTGTATAGACACATTAAAGTAAGCATCCTGAAGATCCAATGACACCATCCAATACTGAAGCCAGAGAGCTTGAAAGATCTGAGAAAGGGTGATCATTTTGAACTTGTCCTTTCTGATTAACTTGTTCAAGTATCTCAAGTCCAAAATGGGGATCAAAAAGTAAGGGGAACACCACCCCTTCTTCCTCTCCATCACAGGTATTGGTTCTATAGCCCCTTTCTCTAGCAGGTTCGAATTTCCTGAATGAGGACAGATCCAGAGTTTTACAGGAGTGGCTCTCCAGTGGATCATCCAGAGGCCATCTTAAAAAGGCGAGGCAATAATCCTGGACTACTGTTTGCAATGTCCAAACATCGGAAGTAATGTCCCGCCATTCATCCAAATGCTGAGTGAGCATGTCTCCCACTGGGGTCCTGTGGATTAAGACCTCAAAGCGGTTTTGAGGCAGCTGAAGCAGAGGCTAAGGGTAAACAAGCCATTACTTGGGCAGGCTTAGCACCACTTCCTCGTCCACCACAAGGGAATTTCTTTTGACCTCTTTGAATTGCCAGTCCCCTCGCTCTTCCAAATGAAGAGCTACCCCTCCATGTCAGTGCATAAGGGTGAAAAGGATGTGGTTGTCTCGATGGCGGCACTGTGTGATTTTGCAGCCGCTTTTGAGGTCTGTAATTTTTCAAGGCTCTCGTCCGTCTTGTTGCCAAATAGTTGAGTGCCGTCAAAGGGCATGTTGAGAAGTCGAGATTGCACATCAGACGCAAAGCCAGACTTCCTCAACCACGCAAATCTGTATATGACTGCGCTCGCCACCATGGCTCTGCTAATGCTACGAGTCCGAACCTGATTTAAGAGACTCACATATAGCGTCTTTCCCATCCTTAACAATATTTAGAAATCCCTCTCTCTCCACTCCTTCAGGGATATGCTCAGTTGCCATAGATATGCAATCCTACAAAGTGTGGGTACATTTTTCAAGGGCTGTGAAGGCATCATGAAACAGACACAGACAATAGGTTCAAGTTAGATCCACAAAGTTTTATTAACTTTTAAATGCAGGATGGGGTAAGGCCTAACTTGCCCTATGCAGGAATGGGATTTCCATACCTAAAAATATGGCTAGTCTGTGTCAGGAAGTCCAAAGCAAATGCCCGTCTGTGGCCAAAACCTATAGTTGCCCTCTAGTCTAACTCTAAACAATTGCACTCAGTTTCACCTTCCCCAAGTGCAAAATAGTTTGAAAGGAATAAGGGTTCCCTTCCCCAAGAGTTCAAATGTTCCAGCTTTTCAAAACACCACAATTCCTTGGGACACTTCCCAGCTCTTATGGTATTGTTCCTTTTCACTAATTCACACAGGCAGTTCAGTCTCTTGACTTCAAAACACATAAGAGGTTATTGTAAAACCCAAGCTTCTTCACAGGTACTTTCAGTGGTTCTTCCATATAGGTGTGCACTCGGTCTAGGCGCAGTTGTTGGACCACACAGTCCACCCATTACAGGTCATACAACCGATATCCCTTGTTGGCTGCTTCTCCACCAATACAACACCATCACTTCAACTTGACAGTGACGTTTGGTTTATTCACCTGTGCCACATTCTCTTGACACTGTATCATGGCTTGTTTTGCCACTATGCATGTGTTACACTTTTTTGCATTCCTGGTTTCCTTATAACATGCGGTTGTTCATATCGGGTAGATTCAAAAACTTTATTTTATTCTGCTTAATATTCAAAAGTGCCCAGAACTTGCTTTCATTCAGTTCAGTATTCAAAAGTACTTAATTTGGCTTTCACTTCATTCGGTATTCAAAAATACTTGTAATTACTTTCACACGCCAATTATCCCAATTTATCATGTGGTTTTCTCCATCGGTGGTCGGCCACCTTTCATATGTTAAGGTTTTCCTTCACCCACCAGATTGTATTAATATTCATTTTCAACTTTCTCTCAAGCTGGTCACTGTTTTGCATTACGATTCATTTGTTGCTTTGCTCCATGTTTATTTTGAAAGTTCCATGTCTTTCAAACATATTCGTCACATCAACTTTCTTCATTGTGTTTCCAATCTTTCCGGTCGGTATTCAAAATGACTTCAAGTTCAACAATTCATACGACTCAACTGCCCCCTTGCCTTGCCCCCTTTTCGAGGCGGACTCACCATATTATGCGTGCAGCGGTTCTGCAAGTCTTCAGCCTGCCACAGTTCAACTTCTCTGTGCGGCGTCTCTCATTTGTGTTGTGCCGGCTTCTCTTCTTCCACCCGCAGGCTGTAGCGGGACATGCACTTCCTTGCCGGTCCTCCGGCTCTTGTCTGCTTCACTCCAGAAGTTCAGCCTGGACCTCCGCCTTGCACCACCTCATCCTTCCGCTGTCTCTGCTCTGCACTCCCGCGTACACTTGCAAGCCTCTGGCCTCCACGCAGGCCACCGATTGTGGCTCTGGCTCTTTCCGCTGGCTTCAGCCACTCCTACTCCTCATTCACGGATCCTGGGTATTTTAAAGACCCTGCGAAATTGATTAGTCTTCTTACAAATGGATCGCTCACTGGCTTTGCGGAAAGCCCTTTTCCATGTTGTTGTTTGTGTTGTCCTCTTCCTCGTCCCAGTACCAAAGTGGTGTTTGGTTCTCTTGTTCGTCCCAGTACAAAATGGGGAGTGTGAGAGTCAATGAGCCTCATTACGAGTGTGGCAGCCAGGAAATAAGGGTGCTGGTAATCTTACCGGCACCCCTGTTTCTGGGCTGCTACACTACAAGTCTGCCTACAGGGGCTGTTGCGCCCGGCAGGTCTGAACCTGCCAGGCGCAATGGCCCCAGTAGGCAGAGCTGTCACGGAAGCATTGTCACTGTTAGTAACAGCGCTGGTGCTTCCGAGTCCCCGTTCCCATGGAGTCCTATGGGACTCCACAGGAATGAGAATTTAGCAAATCTGACGGCTGACTTCCCACGCCATAATGTAATGTCCCGTTGGCACCGGGAAGTCAGGCGGCAAATTCAGTGTTTCAGGGTCAGCGGCAATCATTACCGCCAACCTCATAATGAGGCCTAATGTCAAGGGGAAAATAGGGAAAGGATTGATAACATGTAATAAAGCTCTGGGGGATATTTGATTCCCCACGAAAGGGGAATGAGGGATACCATGTCTCACTTTCGGACATCTTCTCCCCACTCCCCAAGTCTCCTCCACGCAGGTGATCCTCCCTCGCATATCCACCCTGAAGGTCAGGATCCAAGAGCGATGGCCTTTCCCTGGCCACCCGAGAGAAGGATACAGGGAAAAAAGAAGTGAGGACAGACTTCAAGGCCATACTACCGGCTGAAAATATTTTTTTTGCCAAAGCGTCAAAACACTCGTCATCTCTGTAACCGATGGTATTGTAGGATATGCTGCCTGTCTTGAAGTGAAAGTTGCAGCTTTTACCACTTTTTTTTTATGAGTGGGATCTTTCGAATGATATTCCGGATCAATACTAGAAGGTCTATACTTTTTGGTGAAATTTGTATTTGCAGCAAGGCTTGTCTCCGGTGATTCCCAATTAGCTTTGACCCTTTTTTGAAGGGATACATGAAAAGTTAAAACCGAGTCTTTCTGGGGACCCTTATCCAAGATGTCTGTAAGGTCATATTGACCAAAAGGTGGAGCAGGTACTCTGTTACTTTGTTCAACAACTGTCTGTAAGATGCCTCAGCGTGCTCAGATGGTCCAGGTTTTGGAAATTCCAATTCAGGTGAAGTGGCAAGGCCACTTGTGCTTTGCAGATTATCATATACATCTCTCATCCTTGATTCTTCTGATCTCAAGGCATCAGGAACTTTGGGTGGACCATATTTCAACCGAAAAGGTGGTGTATCCTGATCTAAGGGCTCATGTTCCTCGTAAATTGAAGAATGGGACTTGAAACCTTTTTCTTCGGAAGTGGTTTGAAAGATTTTTCAATTTCCTCTGAAGCTGTTAAAGGCTTCGACGCCAATAGTATTGGCTTCCAAGGACTCAACCCACGACTTGAAGGAGTTTTCAAAGGATGAGGGCTGGGCCTGTCCTCAAATCGAGGCCTTGAGGGCTCTCGGTGGGTCAGCAGCTTTTCACCCGGGCTTGTGGGCGCACAAGTCTTAGCCTTATTTCCCCCCTTATCGGCCTTGGAAGGCACACTCTTCACCTTTTCTTTAGAGGGGGCCGGGTTCAGCTTCTCGAATATTGTTAACATCACCTGCCTAAAGGCCTCCCATTCAGCCTTAGTCGTTGACTTACCTGGGCAAGCTACCCTGCATTCAGGTGAGGAGTCGGAGGATGAGGACGGGGTTCTGTGGCCTAATTTCTTTAAAGATGATGAGGAATGGTGAGAAGCACTAGGTGAACAGGAATGTTTCTTCAAATGTTTCCTCAGCAGAGAGTCACCCCTTAATTCATTCGAGGGATGCCTTTTAGATGGAGTCATGGAAAGGGATCTAGTGGGGGACTACCCGCTGCAAGCTTCCTCTTGAGCGTCTTACCCGTAATGGATTGGCAGGATCCACAGTCAGCCGTCCTGTGGTTGGTGCCAAAGCACCATAAACAAATATGATGTGGATCAGTTTGAGATTTTCAATCCACATTCAACACATTTCATGAACCCGGTCTTTACGATAGAAGAAGTCATCTTCAAGTGTGACAGAGTTTCGTGAGAAACAACCACGCCATATCCGCAGGGAAAGCTTTCACGGAACAACGGAACCGAAATAACGGGCACAGTGCATGCTATTTATACTATTGATGACGTCAACCTCAAAAGGAGACGGAGGCCTCAAAGGGACATCAAGTCGATGATGCACGGTGCCCTCGAGCGCAAAAATTAATTCCAGGCAGATGATGCTGTAAGGAGATATCATAAGATGAGGAATAAGTAGAGGAAAACTTGGGAGTACACAATCCATTTGAAAGATGGAGAGATTAGGAGGGACACAGGGGAAGGAAACAGATGGGGGAGAGAGCGATAAGACTCAGATACAGAGTGTGGAGAGAGAGATAGAGAGGAGTATGGAGAAGGGAGGAGATCGGCATAGAGAGAGGAGAGTGATGAAAAAGTTACTAGGGGAATACAGACGTGGACTCCTTGCTCATTATTCTTAGAGAGGCACAGCTCCACCCTACTGATGATGCCCAACCAGACCGAAACACAAGTCTGGGGTTGCTGTTAGTAATCTTGTTTAGAGGAGAATTGCTTAGCATTTCGGTGCTGGACTGCCCCAAAGCAGGACAACGACTGATATGTTTTGGATATTTCTCCTCTGTGAAAGATAGTGCGCTAAAGACTCTGGGTAAGGCTCTCATAATCGTGACTAATGTCCGACAGAGGGACTCCCAAGACCCCCCCCTTGTTTTTTTTTTCCCAACATGTTTTTATTGGTTTAAACAAGCAAGTTATACATTATGGCATGTGAAATGAGGGTGTTTCAATCAGTTAAGTCTCGCTTGAGAATACAAATCAAAGAAACAACAGAAAACATAAACAATAACAGTAGGTCAGCGAAGAAGGTGTAACTGCATGGGGAAGCCAGAGTTCTGTGGGGGGTGAGCCTCTCGAGGCCTCTCGTCGGATTCAGAGCTCCTGGAGGTAGATCATGCTTCAGGATCCTGCTGGGGGAGGGGAGAAGGCATCGCTTAGTTCAAGGCCTTCGATGTTTCGACTCTGATTTTGCTAGCAGGGGCTGACCTTCCCAGATGGGCATCCCCGGCTACTCTTCCGTCTTTTGATTCAGTCATATTTGTCCATCCAACGTAGAGAGGGAGGTTGTCGGGCCAGGCCTGGGAATGTTTGTGCTTAGTCCAGGAAGGGAGACCAACTATGGAGGAATTTGTCTCTGTTCCCAAACCTGAGGGCGGTGATTTTTTTCCGCCGCTATTATGTCCCAACATTTAGTCCACCACATTTCGACCGATGGGCCCTCTGGGTTTTTCCAAAGCCTTGCCACTGAAATCTTGGCAGCCGTCAGCAGGTGGGAGCAAAGTTCTGCTCTGTGTCCTGATCAAGGGAATTGGCCTTCGCCGCTTGCTCCGAGCAGTACGATACCTGGGTCCCATGGGATTGATAAACCCGTGATCGTGTTGATTTGATCTAACACTACTTTCCAAAATTGCGTCGACTTGGGGCATGTCCACAGCAGATGCTATAGTGTGCCTTTGTCCAGGCAGCCTCTACAGCATGTCGGTGGGATCGCCGGGTTGTATTTATTGAGAGATTCTGGGGTTCGGTATCACCTGTAGCATACCTTGAATGCCCCCTCCTTATTGGATACACATTTCGAGCTTCTATTTGCTCTAGTCCAGATCTGGTCCTATTCCTCCGGCTCAATGGGTCCCCCAATGTCTCTCTCCCATTTGAGCATGTACGGTTCCTTGTGGGTCGGGTCAGTTCTGTCTAGGATCTTGTAGAGGGTAGAGATCTTGCCCTTAGGGGGAGGCGATGTGAGGGTCTGCTCCAGGTCTGTAAGGTCTCTGCTTCCCAGGTTTCTCATGCTCCTGATTGAGAGCCAATGTCGAAGTTGGGTGTATCTGAACCTCTCGCTTTCGGGAACCTTGAATTTCGCCATGCAGGCCTCGAAGTCCAGAGGATTTCCCTCCTCGAAAAAGTCTTGCACTCTCTCCAGCCCTCCCTCCCTCCACCTCAAGAAGTCCTTGTGGTTGATGCCCGGCGAAAATTCCGGATTCATCCAGATCGGGGTGAGTGGGCCTGTTGTGCTGCGGACTTTCCAGAGCCACGCTGCCTTCTTCCAGTTCGCTAATGTGTTTTCGGTTGCTGAGAGAGGCCCCCTGTCTGCACAGTAGATGGAGCGTTTCATATGTGGTAGTGAGTTTATCGGGACTGGACTCCATGCATCCTCCAGCTCCAGCCAGCGGGCTTTCAGTGTGGCAGGTGGCCAGGCGAATGCATGCGAGAGCTGGGCGGCCAGGATAAATCTGGCAACGTCGGGTGCTCCCAATCCTCTCACAGCCCGACCCCACAGCATGAGTTTCCTTGGGATCCGTGGTTGTTTTCCTTCACAGATGTATCTCATGATGCCCCTTTGTAGTTTCTGTACAGCTTGCCTCGGAATAGCCGTTGGTAGGGCTGAGCAGTGGTAAAGCAATCTTGGAATGAGGTTCATTTTCAGAGCCGTTGTTCTTATGAACCAGGAGATCTCCTGTTTCTGTCAGCGTTATAGATCGCTCTTGAATTCTTTGAACAGCGGGGAAAAGTTAGCTTTATATAGTCTGTTGGGTGTGCCTGGCAGCTGGACCCCTAGGTATGATAGGTGCTTTTCCGCCCAGGGTATGAGATATTCGTTTGCCATGTCCGTGGCCAGGGATCGAGGTAGGTTGATGCCCAGCGCCGATGACTTAGAAAGGTGACCTTGAACCCCGATGCTTCCCCAAATTCTTTCAGTTCCGTCCACAGAGCTTTCATGGATTCCTTGGGCTTGGTTAATGTTAAGAGTACATCGTCGGCATATAAGGAAGCTTTGTGTACTTGGGCTTTGATTGCCGGGCCTTGGATTGCTGCGTTTTGCTGTACTCTGCTTGCGAACGGCTCCATGGAGAGGGCAAAGATCAGTGGGGAGAGGGGACATCCTTGCCTTGTGCCTCTTGAAATGTGAATTGTGTCGGATCTGGTTCCGTTAATTCTCAGCCTGGTGGATGGGTGCTGGTAGTTAGCTAGTGTCCATTTTATGAACTTGGGGCCGAAGCCATAGTGCCTTAATGTTTTCTGTATATAGCCCCAGTCTAGCATGTCAAAAGCTTTATGAGCAAGAGCAAGAGCACCATCAACTCCTGACCCTTCCTGCTGGCTAATTCAATGACTTTTATGGTTCTTCTTATATTGTCGTGAGTGCGACGGCCGGGGATGAATCCGGTTTGGTCCGGGTGTATGATGTCCGGGAGTAAGGGGGCCAAGCCTGTTCGCTAGGATTTTGGCGAAGATTTTGGCGTCATAATTCAGGAGCGTGATGGGTCTGTAAGAAGCACAGAGGCTCCGGTCCCTGCCAGGTTTCAAAAGCAGCACTGTTAGCGACCCTTCCATTGAGGGGGTGGTTGTCCCTGACGAGAGGAAGGAGTTGAAGAGGGCCGCCAGCTGGGGGGCGAGTATGTATGATAACTTTTTATAAAATGGAGCTGTGAGCCCATCCGGACCAGGCGTTGAGTTTTTCAATTTTGCTATGACCTCACTCACTTCTTCTATTGAGATGGGGGCTTCTAGGGCTGCCAGTTGGGGGTGTGGGTCGCACGGCTGTATCCTAGCTAGGTATTTCGAATGTGCGTCTGCTGCCGTGGGGGAACCCGACATGATTGCTCTATGGTGTGCAGTCATAATGTCTATTTTCTCTGTGTCTGCGTAGCGCGGCGATCCCGGAGCATCCTGGAGACATTGGATGGTGTTCCGTGAGTGCAGCTTTTTCAATTTGTGGACCAGGAGGCGGTTTGCTTTGTTGCTATGCACATAGTAGAATTGTTTGGTGTATGTTAGTGCTCTGGCCGCCTTGTCTGCTAGGTGCATTTCTAGAGATCGTTTTGCTTTCTGGAGCGCGCGGCTCACTTTCCTGTTCTGACCCTGCTTCAGGATACGTTCCGCCTCGGACACCTCTGATTTGAGTTTGTCCTGCTGTAGTTTGCGCAGACGTCGGAGCCTGGCGGTGCAATCGTTAGCCGTGCCCCTGATCACCGGTTTCATGGCATCCCAGATCGTGGAAATCGATGTGTCTTTGGTGGTGTTTTCCTTGAAGTAGTTCTTGAGGGCTTCAGCCATTTCCGTTCTGATCGCTATGTCAGCCAAGATCTGGTCTTGAAGTTTCCATTGTCGCTGGATCGGCTCGGGAAAGCTCTGTACCCTCAGTTTCATTACGACTGGAGCGTGGTCCGAAAGGGCTCTGTGTCCTATTTGGATGGTTTCAACGCAGGGGATGAGAGAACTGGAGAGAAGCAGCAGATAGATCCTTGAATGCCCCAGATGGGCGTGGGAGAAGAAAGTGTAATCCCTAGCCCCCATGTTGGCCCATCTCCAATCATCTATGGAGTCGGTTTCCCTCAGGAATTCTGCCATGGCGAGAGCTTTGCCGACGTCCTCCTTGGATGGATGGAGGGAGTGTTTTATCCAGGTTAGGATCTGGAGTCAGGTTGCAATCGCCCCTTTATGAGCAGCTGACCTTCAGTGAAGGTTGTAAGTACGGGAAGGAGGTTTCGCAGGAATAGGCTTTGCGCTGTGTTTGGGCAGTATATAGCTGCTATGGTGATGGGAAGCTCTACTAGCCGGCCTTTCAGGAGAATATACCGCCCCTCTGGATCTCTTTTGATCGTGATATTCGTTAAAGGGACGTCTCGGCTTATCAAGATGGCCACCCCTCTTTTCTTGAGGCCCGCAGAGGCGAAGAAGCGTTTTGTGTAGAGTTGGAAGGCGATGCGGCGCTCGTCTGTCCTGAGGAGGTGTGTCTCCTGTAGGCATATAATATTAGGTTCCAGCTGGGAAAGCGCTGCTCTACTGACTTCCTCTTCAGAGGGGCATTCAGGCCCTGGACGTTCCAGGTTAACACCGATAGCTCTCTATCCGGCAGGGCTATTTGTCGGTGAGTCAGTTAGTGGATTTCCCATGCTTCTTGTCCGAGTGCGGGGTTAAAGTCTCCCCTTCCCCTGTGGGCAGGGCTGTGCATGTTGCGGAGGACTCGTGTAGGGGGAGAAACCCCCCTGAAGCTAGCGCTCTGACCCCTGGTTCACCCTTTCCTTCAGTTATCTTCTTAGATTTAGCTCCCCCCTTCCCTCTGACCATGGTGAACAAACAAAAGAAACTAGAACAAAACCTAAAACAGAGAACAGGTATCGGTATCCAGACCAGCCTTCTACCAACAGGGCTGTCGGCTGGGCCGTAGTTACCAGCTAGATGGGAGACTGTCAGGTACTGTCAGGTTACAGTGGCATATTCTCAATTACATTGGGTCTGGGGAGATTTAGTATAGAAAGGTTTTGGGAAGTTTTTATGGAGTTTAATTTTAAAACAGCCAATTTTGCCCTTAACATTCATTGCAGTCTATGGAGAATGCCCCAAGCCAAGATGGAGGTCCTCAGTCTAAATTCTAATTGGCTGGTGATTGTTTATAGGGAAGACAGTGAACATTCTAAACTGCCTTTCATCGTCTTTGCCCAGCTGAGAGGTCGTGTACTAAGCTGCTCCTGCTTAACTTGTTCAGGGGTTTCACGTTTCAAGCAGTCGAGCGGCTTCTTTGGAAAGTAAGCAGGAATCTTTATGGAGTTCGTTTTGGCACAGGACAGGAGTAAGAAGATTTCAAGTTGCCTAAGAAAATAAGTTTCCAAGACTCTTCACAAGATAAGTTCTTTTAAAACTCAAAACTCTTTATCTAATATTCTTGTTGAAGAGTTAAATTGATTTTCAAGCTCATATGAAGACATTTAATAGAACGGTAGGGCTATCGTTTGTTTTTCTTTGTTACGCTACGTTTTTTCTATCAAGCGCGTGGTTTTTCCGTTAACAGAAGCCTGCGCATGAAAGTCTTCGCTTGAGAATCTAGCGCGAGCTCTTTTGTGTCACGTGATACTTTAGCGCGTGTGTTTTTCTACCCGCGGTTGGTTTTCAGCGCGTGTGCGTTTACTCGCTCCTTGGATAAGCGCGTGTGGATTTTTCCCGCAGTTTAGACTTCAGCGCGTGTGCGTATATTCGTTACTTGGATAAAGCGCGTGTGTATTTTTCCCGCGGAATGGACATTATCGCGTGTGCTTTTTACTCGCTCCTTGGATAAGCGCGTGTGGATCTTTCCGCATTTAGGTTTTCAGCGCGTGTACGTTCTACACTCAGTTTGGATTTTTATGCGTGTGCAAGATATTTCCACGTGAAATTTTTCGTCGCAAGTTTCAAAGGCAATTAATAAGAAATATAAGAACTTTCCAGAAACACTAGAACTTCCATTTACTTTTAATGAATTTAAGACTTTGTTCAAGCTTCTTGAGTTTTTAGAAGATATCTGCAAAGTTAATTTCGCATTCATGGACCTACTGAGAAGGCTGAATGATCATTGAGATTCAAGTCAACTAGTAAGGAAGTCTAGTCAGCTTATCACTTCTCTGGGCATTCTGTAGAGAAGTTCCAGGTATGGTTTTTACTTTTTTTGGTAAAGGATATTGAGAATTAAGGTTAGTATAGTACTCAATGAATAACAAGGTGTATATATGTTTATGTTTTTACTACAGGTGAAGAACCAGCTAGTTAATAGCTTCCAGCCTGGTGTTTGTTAATTTGTCCCTTCCCCCTTTCCCCTGGAAGTGAGGTAAACTGAGCAGTTTATAGTATCAGCTCAGAGTGCCACATTTTGGGTGGATTGTCGGGGGCTCAGCAGCTTCCGCAGACACCAGGATCTCAGCCTGACAGAATGAAAGGCCAATAAAAAAAGTCTGCCCAAGCTGTATGAACCCCGTTGAGACAGCCATGGAGGCGTTGGGAGAAATGGTTAGGGAAATTAGAGAAGAGTTACGGGTGGCTCATCAGGAATATTCAAATCTTAATAAAAGAATGGATGAGTTAAATGTAAAGGTAACACAAATACAAGAAATAGAAGTTAGAAGAGAAGTGGAAGTTTCGGGCGGTGCAGGAAACCCACCTGAGTTGGTGAGAGTAGGGGAAGAACAAGAACCTAGGCTTCCAAGAGAAGTGGTGGGTGGTTTAGGAACCTTAGTTATGCCAGTCCCTTTGGCTGCTCCTGAGCGTTTTTTGGGAGATCCGAGAAAGTTTCAAATTTTTCA
Source organism: Ambystoma mexicanum (assembly GCF_040938575.1). Classification (NCBI taxonomy): domain Eukaryota; kingdom Metazoa; phylum Chordata; class Amphibia; order Caudata; family Ambystomatidae; genus Ambystoma; species Ambystoma mexicanum. The sequence goes on along the minus strand of NC_090936.1, from coordinate 43,591,178 downwards.
GACTCAGTGTGAATTGCATTTCTTAAGTCGTCCTGAGTTATTTTCAATGGATGCTTCAAAGGTCACATTTACATTATCCTATTTATCAGGAGAAGCTTCAGCGTGGGGAAGTCTTTTGGTGAGTCAAAAGAGTTTGGCTTTGAATAATTATTCCCTGTTCCAGGCCGAATTTAAAAAGATGTTTGATAAGAGACAGGTTTCTTTAGAGGTAGATGGAGAACTACTGGAGCTGCGTCAGGGAGGAAAAGAGTTGATTTCTTATATCACTCAATTTAGAACTTTAATTCTAGAGAGTAGATGGCCAGAGGAGAAGAGGGCTTCCTTATTTTATCGGGGCTTAAAAGATGAATTAAAAGATGCTTTGGCTGGAGTTTTGGAACGACCAACTACTTTAGATGCTCTAATTGATTTGGTAGTTCAGTTAGATTTTCGTTTAACTGAAAGACGTTTAGAGCGTAGACGTTCTCAGGGAGAAGTTAGGTTTCCAGGAAGAGTTGAGAGATCTAAGGTTGAGGTGGTGAACAGAGAAGTTAAGTCAAAGGTAAATGAGCTGCAGTATCGGGTGAGAGGTCCGTTGTCAAAGGAAGAGAAGACAAGAAGAAGGGAGAATAATTTGTGTCTATACTGCGGTAGGAGTGGTCATTTCCTTGAAAACTGTCCTTTTACCTCCAAGAAGATCTTCAATTCTTCAGGCAGAGTACAACAAGTGGCTAACACGATACAGACAGCTGTCCCTCACATAACTGTGAACGTATCCTTAATGTTTGAAAAGAAAATCCTAGGTTCTGGGCCAATTATTATTGATTCAGGGGCGACAGGAAATTTTATGGACAGAGGATTGGCAAAGGTTCTAGGTGTTCCTTTAGTGGCTAAGAAGGAAGTGGAGCAGGTAAGGGCAGTAGATGGTACATCTCTTTCTTTAGGTCCAATCACTCATAATACAGAGGTACTTGAGATGGAGTTGACTGAAGGTCATAAGGAAACTATCTCTTTTGAATTAATTGACGCCCCAATCTTGAAAATAATCTTGGGTATGCCCTGGCTTACTCTTCATAAACCTAGAATTGATTGGAGTGCAAGAATTGTATCCCTATAATCAACTTTTTGTAAGGAACATTGTTTCTTAGGAAAATATCATGAAGAGGAAGAAAGATTTGTGAATTCAGTTTCGTTTTCACTTGCAGAAAGAGGGGCAATAGGTTTTGATGTTGGAGCAGTAGTGGGTGAACTTCCTATTTGTTATCAGGATTTTTGGGATGTATTTGATGAAAAGGAAGCTGGAGAGTTGCCTCCTCATAGACCTTTTGACTGCAGGATAGATTTGGAGCCTGGAGCTATTTTACCTAGCAGTACGGTTTATGCCCTGACAGAAAAAGAGAATGACTATTTGAAAGAATACTTAAAGGAAAATTTGGCTAAGGGATTTATTCGGCACTCTCAATCGCCGGCTGCATCACCATTGTTCTTTGTGCCAAAATCTGACAGTTCTCTCAGAACTTGTATAGATTACAGGGCGGTAAATAGAATGACAGTAAAAAATCGGTATCCTCTCCCTCTCATCTCTGAGATGTTAAATCAAATCCAAGGTGCCACCATTTTTTCTAAATTGGATTTACGTGGAGCTTATCATCTTGTACGAGTTCAAGAGGGGGATGAGTGGAAGACGGCATTTAAGACCAGATTTGGCTTGTACGAGTACCAAGTGATGCCATCCGGTCTCTGCAATGCCTCAGCGGCTTTTCAATTTTTTATCGATGAGGTTCTCCGGGAATTTCTTGATATTTTTGTTATCGTTTATATTGACGATATTTTGATTTTTTCCCAAAATCTGGAGAAACACAAAATTCACGTTCGACAGGTCTTGAGAAAATTGAGAGAGAATAATCTTTACGCTAAATTGGAGAAGAGTCAGTTCCATACGAATTCAGTAGAATTTTTAGGTTTTGTGATCACTCCTTGTGGTCTGGAAATGAATCCGAAAAAGGTGGAAGCGGTTCGTGATTGGCCTACTCCAACGAAGGTGAAGGAGATCCAGAGTTTTTTAGGATTTGCCAATTTTTACCGAAGATTCATTGAAGGCTTCTCCAGTTTAGTAGCTCCAATTACTCGACTTTTGAAGAAAGGAGTTCCATTTGTTTGGGACGTTAAGGCTAATGAGGCTTTTCAAATATTGAAGGAGAAATTCATAACTACTCCTATCTTGATTCATCCTGATACTTCTAAGCCATTTTTTGTAGAGGCTGATGCTTCCAATGTGGCAATGGGAGCAGTGTTGTCGCAGAGGCATAATGTTACTGGACAATTGCATCCAGTGGCCTACTTTTCTAAGAGGTTCTCACCAGCGGAAGAAAATTACACCATTTCAGATCGAGAGCTTCTTGCGATCAAAGCAGCATTTGAAGAATGGCGACATTTTTTAAAAGGAGCACGTCATACTGTGACAGTATTAACTGACCACCGAAATTTACTTTTTTTGAAGACAGCAAGAACTCTGACACCTCGACAACTAAGGTGGTCTTTATTTTTTGCAGATTATGATTTTATAGTTACTTTTAAGCCAGGAAATCAAAATAAAAAGCAGATGCTCTGTCACGGCAATTTCCAGAAAGTGAAGTTAAGTCGGTCTGTGAGTCACTTCCATTGATCGCTCCAGAACGTTTTGTTCTTGCTGGAATTGAGAAGGAAAACGAAATCTTCAAGAAAGTTCGAGAATCCATCTCTGAGACACAACTTGAACACTGGGTTCGTTTGGATCCAGCTCGTAAGATTAAAGATGGTTTGCCTTATCTAGACGACAGACTCTATTTACCATCTATTGAGCTTAGAGAAAATATATTGAAGGAGTGTCACGAATCAGTTCTGGCAGGACATCCAGGATATCGGAAAACTCTAGAGTTGGTCAGAAGACATTTTTGGTGGGATAAAATTCGACAAGATACTCTTAATTTTGTTAAGACCTGTGAAGTTTGTGCTAGATCTAAGAACCTCGTCGGAAAGCCTTCTGGGTTATTGGAACCGTTGCCAGTTCCACCGCGGCCTTGGTACTCAGTGTCTTTAGATTTCATCACGGATCTGCCACAAGATAAGGGGTGTACATGAGTATTGGTTGTAGTTGATTTACTCACTAAAGAAGCACATTTCATTCCAATGGAGGGAGAGGTTACCGCCGATAGTTTAGCTCACAGTTTCTTGCAAGAAGTAGTAAAACTGCACGGAATTCCCAGTCAGGTCATCTCAGACAGAGGGTCTCAGTTTATTTCTAAGTTTTGGAGAGCCTTTTGTAAGAGATTGGGAGTTGAGGTATGTCTATCATCAGGTTACCATCCCAAAACCAATGGGCAAGTGGAAAGGATAAATCAGGAGTTGGAGAAATATTTGAGGTGTTATCTACAGACAGGGGAAGAGTGGGTAGATATGTTGTGGGTGGCAGAATTTGCATATAACAACTGTAGTAAGGATGCCACCTCTATGTCTCCGTTTTATTTGGGACAAGGTTTTCATCCTCGTTTTCTTAGTATTGAGATTAATAATGATTCTGGAAACCCGGAAGTGGAAAAGAGACTAGAAGTCATGAAAAGAAATTTGGAAAAAGCAAAAAGGGTGTTGGTGGAGAGTAAACAAAAATATAAAAGATTTGCTGACCTTAAAAGAAAGACTAGTCCCCAATATAGTGAGGGAGATTTGGTGTGGTTATCAACCAAGTTTTTGCGAATTAAAGGAAGAAATAAGTTTTGCCCTCGTTTTGTAGGACCGTTTGTTGTCGAAAAGGTGATAAATCCAGTGGCTGTTCGCCTTAGATTACCAAGACATATGAAAACTCACCCAACTTTTCATGTTAGCTTGTTGAAACCTGTGGTTAAAGGAACTAGATTGACACCTACTCCTTCAGCAGTTGTAATTGAGGAAGATGATTCAGAAGAAATTTTAGTTAAGAAAATTCTGGACTCTAGAAGAGTGAGAGGAAAGCTACAGTATCTCATTGATTGGGAGGGTTTTGGCCCTGAAGAACGCACTTGGGAGAAAGCAAGTGATGTGCATGCTCCTCGTTTGGTTGAAAGATTCCATAAGAAATTTCCATTGAAAAGTGGCCCAGGGACTGGGTGTTAGAAGGGGGGTACTGTCAGGTACTGTCAGGTTACAGTGGCATATTCTCAATTACATTGGGTCTGGGGAGATTTAGTATAGAAAGGTTTTGGGAAGTTTTTATGGAGTTTAATTTTAAAACAGCCAATTTTGCCCTTAACATTCATTGCAGTCTATGGAGAATGCCCCAAGCCAAGATGGAGGTCCTCAGTCTAAATTCTAATTGGCTGGTGATTGTTTATAGGGAAGACAGTGAACATTCTAAACTGCCTTTCATCGTCTTTGCCCAGCTGAGAGGTCGTGTACTAAGCTGCTCCTGCTTAACTTGTTCAGAGGTTTCAAGTTTCAAGCAGTCGAGCGGCTTCTTTGGAAAGTAAGCAGGAATCTTTATGGAGTTCGTTTTGGCACAGGACAGGAGTAAGAAGATTTCAAGTTGCCTAAGAAAATAAGTTTCCAAGACTCTTCACAAGATAAGGGGCCTCATTCCGAGTATGGCGGTAAGGGATAGCGGCCACCGGTAACGAGACCGGTGGCGGTAATCCCTTACCGCCATACTCCGAGTTCCCTTTGCGCCCTCGCCCTTAACGCCTGCTTTGAGCAGGTGTTAAAGTCGAGGGCGCAAAGGGGCCTCCAAGCCAATAACGGTGACCGTAATGAACGGTCACCGTTATTTGCATCTTCCCCATTCCCATTGAGCCCTATGGGGGCTCATTTGGGAATGGGGAAGAGCCTTGGTGAATGTGGAATTACCGCCCCGCCAACCTTGGAATGGGGCGGTAATTCCGCCATCCACCAAGGCGCTGCCGGTCCGGGTACGGCGTCAACCAAGGCGTTAATAGTGCCATTGGTTAGCGCCGTACTCGGAATGAGGCCCAAGTTCTTTTAAAACTCAAAACTCTTTATCTAATGTTCTTGTTGAAGAGTTAAATTGATTTTCAAGCTCATATGAAGACATTTAATAGAACGGTAGTGCTATCGTTTGTTTTTCTTTGTTACGCTACGTTTTTTCAATCAAGCGCGTGGTTTTTCCGTTAACAGAAGCCTGCGCGTGAAAGTCTTCGCTTGCGAATCTAGCGCAAGCTCTTTCGTGTCACGTGATACTTTAGCGTGGTTGGTTTTCAGCGCGTGTGCGTTTACTCGCTCCTTGGATAAGCGCGTGTGGATTTTTCCCGCAGTTTAGACTTCAGCGCGTGTGCGTTTATTCGCTACTTGGATAAAGCGCGTGTGTATTTTTTCCCACGGAATGGACATTATCGCGTGTGCTTTTTACTCGCTCCTTGAATAAGCGCGTGTGCATTTTTCCGCGGTTAGGTTTTCAGCGCGTGTACGTTCTACACTCAGTTTGGATTTTTATGCGTGTGCAAGATATTTCCACGTGAAATTTTTCGTCGCAAGTTTCAAAGGCAGTTAATAAGAAATATAAGAACTTTCCAGAAACACTAGAACTTCCATTTACTTTTAATGAACTTAAGACTTTGATCAAGCTTCTTGAGTTTTTAGAAGATATCTTCAAAGTTAATTTCGCATTCATGGACCTACTGAGAAGGCTGAATGATCATTGAGATTCAAGTCAACTAGTAAGGAAGTCTAGTCACCTTATCACTTCTCTGGGCATTCTGTAGAGAAGTTCCAGGTATGGTTTTTACTTTTTTTGGTAAAGGATATTGAGAATTAAGGTTAGTATAGTACTCAATGAATAACAAGGTGTATATATGTTTATGTTTTTACTACAGGTGAAGAACCAGCTAGTTAATAGCTTCCAGCCTGGTATTTGTTAATTTGTCCCTTCCCCCTTTCCCCTGGAAGTGAGGTAAACTGAGCAGTTTATAGTATCAGCTCAGAGTGCCACATTTTGGGTGGATTGTCGGGGGCTCAGCAGCTTCCGCAGACACCAGGATCTCAGCCTGACAGAGACCCTAGGGCCTTGTGCATTGTCGGTGAAAATATAACAGTGCGGGATGGAGTATAGATAGTCGTTTCTGCCAAGGGGCCAGGCAGGCTTGGACCCCATCATTCGATGAGTACCATCCGCCGAAGCAGAGTTATCGGTGGTTAAAGAGGGGGCAGCTTCAGCGGTTGTTGATGTTCTTCCCCTTGGAGGGTGGGCCGCGCATCCTGCGACGACCCTCCACTCGGGACCATGAGCGGAGAGACTCTCTGTTAGTTCCCTCTGGTGAGTGGCTCGAGCTCCCAGGGGCCTCCTCTCCCAACTCCGGGTTCATGAATAGTTCCGCTTCTTGCAGGAAAGGGATTTGTCGAGTTTTCCCCTCCCATACGAAGGCGAGGCCAGAGGGGAAGCTCCAGCGGTAGGTTATCTTGCGTTCGCGTAGCCAGTCAGCCATGGGTTTGAGAGCTCTTCGTTTTGCTAATGTCGCTGCTGCCAAGTCTTGGAAAAGTGATATCTCTGAGTCCCTAGAGCGGTTTTCAGCATCTTCTTGCTTGTATTCGAGTGCCTCACATCTGCACTCCAGGGCCCTAATTCTATCAGCTCCCTCTCCGATCTCAAAGTTCTGTTCGCAGAGCGTTGTTTCAATTTCCTCAGTTCTTGACTCGATCTCCCCCACTCTCTTGTCCAGGCGAGCAATTTGGGTTTTTACTTCTTCCATCCCCTTTTGGAATTCCCTGGTGAGGGCTGATAAGAGATCGTGCAAATCAGCTTTTGTGACAGACTGGGAAGCCATGGTTGCTTGGAACTCGGGCGGGGCATTTCCCATTCCCCCCTCGCTGCGCTCTCTCTTCTGGTTTTTCTCCCCCCCTGCAGGCATGTTCAGCAGCGTGGAGATGTCTGTTTGCTTTGTTGTTTTGTTAGCTCTGGGCATAACTATGCAGGGAGAGCCCGCGCCCAGAGGGAAGGAGAATCTTTCGCTCTGCTTTGGATCCCAGGGGTCAGCTAGTGATGTTGGGGGGAGGGCCCGGCGGGCACACAGAGAGTATCTGGCTAGCTGGAGAGGGCGTCCGGGTCCTCGCAGCAGGAGGGCTCCTGCGACCAGGGCCACGGTGCTGATGGGACGCTGCGGTCCGGGTGGATCAGGACCCCCTCCGCGGCTGTGTACCGGAGGGGGGGTGTTTGTGCCTCGGGCAGGTGTTGCGGGGGGCCTGAGGGCCTGCAGTGGCCCCCACGGATCCCGCCGAGGAATGTTCAGGAGCTCCGGGAGAGGGTCGGGTGCAGGATCCTGGAGTGTCGCTCCTGAGGAGGCCCCACCTCCGAGGTTGAAGTTGAGGCAGAGCTCCGCTCTTCGCCCAAGGGTGCGAAGTGTCCCCAGCAAAGCCTCTGCGACCTGGGCCGGGACGCAACTGGGCGGCTCAGGTCTGGTTGGTTCAGGTCCCCCTCTGTCGCCGCGCTCCCGAGGGGGGGGGGGCACTCACCCCAGGTAGGTGCCGGGCTCCTCTCCGAAGTTGAGCCCGATGGCCCACCGCGACCTCAGCAGCTCCCGCCCAGAAGCAGGTACCCAGTGAGTCGCTCCTGGCTGAGGACATGATCCGCTCTCCGGCGGGGGGGCGAAAGTTCCAGGAGTCAGGCCCGTTGGAGGAGGTCCCCAGACCAAGGCCTCACCCCCGCAGAAGCGCGCCAGTGATCAGCGCTCTGGTGGTTCATGCAGCAGAGGGGAGGGGAGGCCGCCAGGCGCAGGGAAAGAAGAAGGCGCTGCTTGCCAGGGGAGCCCCGCTCGGCTCACCGCTCCGCTGGAGGCTGCTGGTGGTCTGACGTGTCGGGGGCAGGTCCCGGAGCCCCGCAGCACCCAACCCGTGTCGCGGGCTCAGATCGGGCTGCCCCTCCAACGGCCGCGCTGGGATTAGGTGGAGTCCGCCATTTTCCTCTCTATCTGTAGGAGGGATCTGCGTGCTTCAGAGCAGCCGTTAGCCCCCACGGTTTCGCGTCGGGAGACTTCCAGGACATGCACCAGCCTTTGCTCCGCACAGCGTTGCTTCTTAGCAGGTTTAAAACTCAGATTTCACCGGGCATTGTGGCTGGTAGCGTGGTGCCAGCCGGGAGCTCTCACAGAGCCAAGCCGACTGCCATGACTCAAAGCCACACCCCCCCCCCTTGTTTTTTGCATAAGATTTGAGAGATGGCCATCTGGAGTAAAAGGGCACCAGGACCATTAGATTGCCCTGCTAGGCCACAGAGGAAGTCCCTGAGGGAGCAGGATGGATAAGGTTACAGCCTGTAAGCCCTCAGTAGGATAGGGAGAGACCAAACAGTAGGGATACCCTGGTCGAAAATAAAATGTCGAAATGTATTTTTTCGAATATGTCATTTTTTCTTTTACATGTTTTTTTTTTGTTGCTTTCGTGCGTTTAAAAAAAGAGTTTAAAAAAAAAGGGGGGATTAGGGGGGACCCCCCCATTTCGAACAGAAAATTTAAACAAAGGACATTCTACATTTTTTTTCGGACATTTGTTTTCGACATTTTGACTTTCGACATTTTGTGATTCGACTTTATCACTATAAACCGGATACCCTGTCTCTAGGGAACTGCCACTGCAAATGACCTGGGAGATTGGGCTAGAGAAAAGGAAGCTCCCTCAAAGGTTGAGGAAAATGTGTACAGGGACCCCAACTAGATTGCAAGCCCCAATTGCCTTTCGTAGCTGCAATTCTGTAATAAAAAATGAAAACCTATTAGATTTGTCTTGTGACTGATTTATCACTGTGTCACAACTGCCACTATGACTGACCCATGTTCTTGCCCAATTTGTGGGAGAAAGTATCTAGGAGTTAGCATTGGTTTGGATTTAATAAATGGTAATATATTTACAAAATGCCCATACAAACAACATATGCAATTGATCTGGGATATGAGTGAAAGAGTTTTTACTCTTTTATTTAATCTTTATTTACAAAACAGAGATATTCACAATTTTGACATGAATATATGTTTTCAATAAGTTCTAATTTGACTGTCTGACAGATTCTATTTCTAAATCACCTTGATTTAATGCAATACACTATAAAATGAAGGTGTACGACATGACACTAAAAATACTTCCATTCCAATTGTTGTGAACATTTTAAGTAGATTGCTGGATTATGTCATTTTTTTTAAATATAGTTGATAAATATGTTAACATTCTGTGTCTTACTTGTTAGCAACAAGTCGCATCACTGTCCAGTCTTTCGGAAACATCTCCGGTCTTATAAGTATTCGAAAAACCGTAAAAATCTGCAGAAGGAAATCCTAAGGAGGGAAAAGACAATAGTTTCAATGTGCGACTCACTTCAAAATCAGAAACAATTGCACACATGTTAGAAAACCATCACTCAGATTCCTGTTGTGACTTTTGTAATCTAAGTACTAACTCTTTTTATTCCCAATGAGAGAACGATTGTGTCATACTGTGCGGACAAAGGTCTATTTGAGTGTTGCTAGAAAGGTATGCTCAACTCATTCGCGCAGCCCGAGCCCGAGCATGGCCTCCAGTGCATCCACTACCACATGTCAGTTCCTTAACAAAATACAAAAAACTGGATACTATTGTAACACAATTTGGGGTGAGTGGGAGGAAGGTAGGTTAAAGTGGAAGCAGGAAGTTTAAGAATCAGATTGCTGATGTTACCACAACAGCTATGTGTATTTGTACCCTTATGCCTTGTGCCCTCCTTTGGCAACATGCGACAATATTACAAAATACTGAATGCAAATGGAGGGCGGCGCTGCAGAAGACAGCTCGCAAACAGAAACTAGTGCATGCAGACAACGGATCTCGTTATGACTGCACATGCTCAATACGTCAATAAATGCTTAAGTCCCAAAGGGGAAAATAAATTACTTAGAAAGGAAGGCAGCAACCAAATCATTAAGGAACCACATGACAGTTGGCAATGCAAAATAAGAACCCTCTTGAACACACATACGTATCAGACAAAAGGCCTGTAAAGTGCCCAGATTAAGGTCGCCTTTGGCCAATGACAGCAAAAACTTCAGCACTATGAACTCTTTATGCTAGACCACCTTGTGTATTTGTGTATACGTCAGATCAATAACAACTTTGGAAAAGCTTTAATCCTGATACCTCAGTCTCTTGATGATCAGGTATGAAGGTTTGGGATCCCAACTTTGGAAGAAGAATCGGACACCTTCTAGGAAAAAAGCTCCTGCCTTAGAGGGCGAAAACTAGATGAACATGGCCTTTTAGTGCAAGGAAAGATAATCCACACTGCCGGTCTTGTTAATGTGATGCAGTGGTATTGTCTGATGAGAGCTGAAGGATATTTTTGGAGATGTTAGCAAGAAAGGGTGCAAGGGCACGGTTGGTGGCCCTCGGCTCCAAGAACCTGATGCAGTAATCGGTTATATGCAATTTCATCGCTGGGAAAAACCATCAAGGGGTACTCAATATATTTATTAACCCACAAAACGCCCTTCCCAACAAATTTTTGGACTTTTGTAATTATATAAACAAACTCCAGTTCTAGAATATTTGGGGGAAGTGTTGGAAAGTGGGTTAAAAAAGAAATATCGAGCGCCCCCGGATGTTTTTTGTCAGCAATGAAATCACTATATACCGCAGTAATCACTCTCCTATTTATCCTAGAAGCAACCTAATAATAGGCTGGCCTAGTGGGCTGCTCATTCAAAAACAGAGGCATTTTTCACCAAAGTGTGTTGTGTCTATGGTTACCAAAACATCATGCTGCAGGTAGACTGGACAGAGAGGCCCCCTAGAGCAGATCACAATACACTGTGACAAACACACTAACCAGGTCATGCAACTCTTCCAAAAAATAGTACTAATACAGTAAAAGGGCCTTTTAAAGGTATTTGATCCATACTTGAGACCTTGGCATGGGAAAGATAAACAAGACGATAATACCTAAAAGGCAGATGCACTTTGAAGCCTACAGGCGAGAGCCCAGCTAAAACGGATACACTGCCTAAAAGATATCCTGGGTTCTCTTGGGAGACGGGAAAGACATCCGAGTTTGAGTGTCCAGGAAAAGCACATCGAATTAGATCTTGTTTTACAGGCTCAGATTCGAATTTTTGAAGCTCAGAGAACCCCAAAGGCTAGAAAACCATGCAAGTCTCTTCTTGGAGTGTACAGAAACCACATCTGGTAATCTGGCCTTGATCAACCAGTTGACCACGTATGGAAGGACAAACACTTCCCTTTCTTAGGTGGGTCTGTCACAGACATTTTCCCCCAAATGCCAGCTAGATCTGGCACCATCAGCGCTTACGATGTCATGTTGGAACATGTCGTCTGCCTGCTCTGGTGGATTTTTAAGGATTTGTGTACCCAACCCTGGCCTAGAGCTATTTCAGAGCCCGAAGAATCGTGTGAGGATGGTATCCATTAGAAAGACCTTTTCCAAAACAAAAAAATTATAAAGCATACCCACCGTCGGGTAACATTTTTGAGCATTTCAATACACGCAAACCTATCATCATAATCACTTAACTAGCAGTTCCCTCTCTGAATGCTAAATTTAAAGACGTTATGCTGAGCACAGTAATGCAGATCATTGTTCACTTTACAAATTGAATCAGACACACTGTGCTTTTCTGCGATTGCTTCAGAATTAGACAAGAATAAACAGACCTGTCAGCATAATTGGGAACAGAATGCAGCTAAGCCGCAGTCAGAATCGCAGCCCTGCTGCTTGCTGAGGCACAGAGGTTTGATTTGCATGACCATACCAACATTAACAAAAATCAAATAATCCTACCGGAAGGCTATAATAGTCCAGATACTATTTGTACGGTGCCCAAACCCATAGAGGGAATTTGAAAGGGGAGAAATGAATGCTTAATGAAGGGACCCTGGGATTATTATCTAGGCTGAGCACTGCCACGCTTCACAACTTGACTATTGCATGGATAGCCCTTTAAGCTAAGCATCAATGGCTGAGGAAAAAACATTAACCAAAGGCAGCAGCGTTTTAAGACATACTTGTCTTGGCTATTGTTTCTTTCTAAAGCCATGTCATGCTCGCAAGCTTTCAACACACATTATCAATCAGCACATTGTTACTTACTGTGAACAGCAAACCGCATTTCCTACTACCCGCTGTTAGTCTACCCAATCATTTTAAATGAATGATAAACAGGAGAGGATGGACCGCAAAATCCAAGTTTCCTAATAAGTCTGCACTTGAACTAGGTTACGCTAAAGAGCTAGGGGCATCATCACAAGTTGGTATTACCGCCGGGATACCGCCTGGGCTAATAGCGTTACCACCACCCGGTCTGGCGCTATTAGCGCCTGATCAAGGGTTGAACGGTAATGGGTATTCTCCATTCCCCATTGGGTCCAATGGACCCAATGGGGCATGTTCGGCGCAATTAGCGCACGCTATGGGTGTTAAGTTGGTGCATTTAGCCCCAGCTTAGAGCGGGGGCTAAATGTTGCCAGACTCAGGATTGGACGGACCCTTAAATGTGGCAGTAATAGCGTTACCGCTGCATTTAAGGGCTACCACCCAACTCGTGATGAGGCTCTAAACAGAATAAAATAAGGGAAAATACGAACAGTTTTACAGATTGCAATGTGAATCGACTGATGCCTAGAAACCGATTACAGGGATAGGGGTCTGCAACCTTTGTTTCTCCAGATATTTTGGATTACAACTCCCATCAGCCCTAGCTAGCATAGCCAATGGTGAGGAATCATGGCAGTCGTAGTCCAAAACCCGAGAGCCAGAATGACAGGCTTTGGTGATACTGTACAGTCAGTTCAAATAACATAAAGGTGGTATGTAACGAAGTATGAATGAATCCTAGATTACACTGTCCAGTTGAGGTGCCAAATAGGACACGAAGCACAGCATTATCTGCATTATTCAGGTGCATGTAGCAGCTATGGCGTGTCAGGAGGAGGAGTCGGGCACGTTAAGGACATTCTTGGGCACATTATAGGTTCCCCGTTCTGGCACAAATGCTGGAAAAAATGCCATTAATTCCGGCACCAGCATTTTTTCCAGACCGGGGAAACACAAGTTTGCCAGTGGGGGCAGTGATCCACTGGCAGGCCTGACCAGCCAGGAGTTCCGGCATTTATTTGCTGGTAGGGGCCTGAATCACCAGGTGCGGTAGTACCGGTGCTGGTAATTCCGGCCATCACATCCATGGAGTCCTAATGGAATAGGAACATACCGGCATCTCCGCAGCCCGTAATATCCTGATAATGCTGGGATATCGGGCGGCGGAAACAGTAAGGCAGTTCTGCTGGTATCCCACGGGAATTACCGGCAGGATAACTGCAAAACTGCAATGAGGTCCTCTGACTTGTTTTTAACTAAATGAAGTGCATAAGGCCTATCTTTCCCTGCTAAAAGAGGGATTTCCCTACCTATCTAAAGGAACTTAAAGGTGCTTGTCGGTCGTCAGGAAGCTCCAAAGTAAAATGTCTGCAGTCCAAACCTAACTCTACCAGACCATACCACTAACATAACCAACTCAAACGAAGCAAAGACAGCATCTTTCTTCTTCTGGTCTTCTTGTATCTTCTGGTGTTATAAAAGTTTCTCTTTCACTCCATATGTTTCCTAATACAATCTTCTGCAATAGTCTTTGTATATCTCCTTGATAAGCTCTTGTAGTTCTTCCACAAGGCTCTAATGTCTTATCGTCTCTTGACTGATATTATAACTGTCTCTTTCTTTATCTTGTTCACTTGGTAGTCTTATTAGACATCCCTCATTACAGGATTTTATGCCAGGCTTTCTCCACTCTTCATATTTAAACTGATAGTGTAATTGTCATTCCTGTCATGGTATTTGTTTTCTGTCTTTAACTATTTCCCATACAGGGTTGCTCGTTAATCGCTGTATCGGTTTTCCATGCTTCGAGTTGAACAGTTTGTTAGTGAATATCTCGTCTTTATGCCTGGGATAAATTTCCCCTCTTCAAATAATTTTGCCCTGGCGGCCTCCTGCTTTTCCCGTTCTCCCTGGTGCCTCTGTATATGAAGGGGAAAATTACAGGACTTAGCATTCGCTCTGGCATTCCTCTGCGGTATCTGGCTTCGCGTGCTTCATGTTGGGTGGCTTCCCATTCTCAGCTTTCTTTCTGGTGGCTGCTGTATACAGGTGCTGGCAATGGGGAGCTGCTCGCACACCCCGCTGTGATGGTCTTGGCATGCTTCAACGGGCCTCCTGCCCACCACAATCTGGTCATGGCCATGACGCTACCTGGGACAGGATTCCTCTCTCCTGCTTCTCAACGGTGTCCCTGTTGTTGCATGCACCGGGCCTCCGGTGTCTCATGCTGGCGTTCTTCACCTCCTCTAAAGTTGCAGGCTCCACGTCTCATCTCAGCTTCGCCTCTCCCAGGCATAATCACGTCATGGGGCTTCCCCTGTGTGCAACACTCATTCTCTCTCTCGTTACTCGACACATCTCAGTTAAATGTAAGTTTCTCTTTAAAGATAAATTTTCCTTTCCTTTTTCATATTGGTTTGTTTCAGCATTGCCTTCAGCCAAATATATAGGGATCATATTAGTCTTCACCAGTGGTCGAAGTGTACGAAAAGAAGTAGTGGAACTATGTTGCCTGCTGGCCTGCACCCACTCCCCACAAACCCCATTGCCATGATCCCTCCCACGCACAATACACCCCCCAAACACTTGCACCTGCTGTTAAGGGGAATGTTCAGTGCATTGCACTGAAAGTGAAGGTTTCAACTTCTTCCTACACTTTTATTTTAAAACGAAACCATTCCGGAACGGTTTTTTTTTAAAATAAAAGTATAGGAGCTGTAAAAGGTAATTTAAAAAAGTAGAGGAGCACCGCTTCCGACTGCTCCCGCCCACTTCGACCACTGGTCTTCACAGCAGGTAGTCCTGTATATGCTGCTATGGTGTGTGGCCCAGGAAGTTCCTCAAAGGAATGAGAGTCCCTATCCCCTATGGGGGAGTCTCACCCAATGAGGTCCCACTTACCCAGACCCCTAGGGAGGGTCTTGCAGAGTGGGCTTACCTCCCTAGTCTCCGAAGGGGATGCTCCCCCATGAGGAGAAGGGGCGAAAATTCTTGATTTTTCACACATCCCAATTTTCCACATCAGAAAAGCCACATGAAAATCTATTTTAAAAAGTCTACATCTTATGAAGGAGAATGGCTGGGAAACAGGTGTTGTAAACTCTTAAGGATAACTGTTTGGTTGAACGTGCAATCCACTACTAAAGCAAGAACTAAAGGTGCAAGAAGCACTAGAAAAAACAAAAGCAAGTAAACAGCCAAGCAAAAGGAAATTGATCTGTGGAGATTCTGTTCTATTGACTGCTCTAGTCTAGTACTGTCAGTTGTAATCTCATCCCTTAAGAAGGATAGTACTTGAATATAAGGGAAGAATGCTTGAAACCGAGTCTTCTCCTTAGCCTGGGTTCATCTTGTGTGATGCTGCAGAACCTCTGGGATGCCAACCTGAAGAGCAAACCCATGCAGCCTGTGTCCCTGTTGTTTGAATGATCTTTCTACATTGAAGGCCCTCTCACTGGTTTGTCCAGGACACTACTGGACAACTTTGGGCACCTGCCTCTTTCCTACACTGAATTTCCCATACCCCATTAAGGAAGCCACTCCTGTATGGCTCTAATGGTATTATGTTGCCCGTGGCCAATATTTCCTTACTTTTTATTTATTGTGGTTTGGTTTATAAAAACCTTTCACAACTATCAAAATATAACAGGTTAACAATACAATATTTCATCAACATACAAATACACAATACAAAATCTACAAAATGTGAAATACCAATTTACACAATCATTGC
The DNA here is from genome assembly GCF_040938575.1 of Ambystoma mexicanum. Lineage (NCBI taxonomy): Eukaryota > Metazoa > Chordata > Amphibia > Caudata > Ambystomatidae > Ambystoma > Ambystoma mexicanum. Next base: position 43,575,381 of record NC_090936.1, on the reverse strand, counting down.
TTTCACAAATGCTAACACTGCTATTGACAGCACTGTCTGTTGAGCAGCAAGAATTCTCACCCACAATAGTTCCATTTGCAAGCTTGCCTCATGATGTACAAATGTACTCGACCATTAGCGATAGAACATCACATTCTACCAGCTGATGTTAAAATGTTTCGGCATAAGCTTTGCAAAACAAACATATTCTGTCCTCTCGTGAAACCCTGGTTCTGGAGCCCATCCATTCATTAGTTAAAAATAAGTAAAGTTTTAACCTAATGAAATAGTATCGAAAATCACGAGAATGATAGCTTAGCAAATAATAATAAGCCAAATTAAAAGGTTTCACTTCCACCCATAAATGATAAAACAAGTAATATTTCATGATACATTCTCGGTTTTGAATCCAGTCTTGACAATTGAGTCTTCATTTTATTTTGTTTGGATTCTACACTAACTCATCAACAGTAGAATCAACAGAATGTAATTTATTACAACAAAGTGCTGTCCATTCATTAAATACCTGACAAGATTTGTTTGTTCTCAAAAAGGATATTCACAGGAGAAGTTACAATCTTACACATTGACAAGAGACCAAGTTTCTGCCTAATCACACTAATAGGAACTCCATCAGATCTCTCTACCACAACAAGGCCTCCATTTTCCCTTATGCAAAGCAAATAGGCTGTGTTTCAGCACCGTAAATTAATCTAGGCAATACTTTTACTTTGTAAAATCTCAATAATGGAGCAATGGAAAAGCGCCTAAAACGCTTATCCAGCATTTTCATTAAACTCCTGACACCTTAATTTTCGGCTGTACAGGTTTGTACAGTTTCTGTTTGCCCCGTTGCTTGGATAACCAGGTATTTGAATTGCCCCACTACTTCCATTTTAATTATCCCTATATGGCAATTATACCTTTTAATCTTTTTGGATATCCCGGCTTCAAGATCAGTTTTTTAGTTTTTGAAAACAATCTCTAAATCCACATTTGATAGGTATCCACCCACCACATTTAAAGACTTTTGCAGTCCAATAGGGGTCTGATCAAACAGGACTACATTGTCAGCATATGCCACATATAGCATTCTTAACCAATCGAGGAGGACAGGCCCTAGTGGTTATCAAAGAGCACTAAAGATTATTTATTATAAAAATGAAATAAAAACAGTGCTAACACACAGCCTTTGCAAAGTCCTCGATGAGTAGGTATAAAACTTGAATAATTTTTCCAGACTTACTTTGCAATTCAGAATGTCAAGGGGGATGACTCCCTTCCCCAGGCCTTTTTTCGGGCTTGGTTCGCAGTTCAAAACGCCAGAGAGTATGATGCGCTTCCCGTGGTCCTTTCTTAGGATTGGTTTCCAGTTTAGCATGCTAAAGGGACCTCAGATCCTCCCTCTTCCTCTCTTTGGTTCAACCCACTTGGTTCACCCTCCAGCCACGAGGAAGACATCTTATTTCTGTGTGGTCTCCTACCCTGGTCTCTCGTGCTCCTTAGATTGACCAACTTGGCTCCCACTCTTGCCAAGTACTGTCAAGTGGTAAGTACCCAGTTTCTGCAAGTGGGTCCCAGACCTTGCTTTCTCTTTCATTTCGTTCTGACCAACTTGGCACCCTCTCTCGCCAAGTACTGTAATGAGGAAAAAACCTAATTTCTGTATGTGGGTCCGAGACCCTTCTTTCCAAACCCCCACCGGCACCGGCGTCTAGGCCTTTACCTTTGCGCGCCTCTTGATGCTCCTCCGATCCTCTCTGAGTGCATGCGGTCATCTCGCCGGGCTGCAGGGTGTTTCTCTGCCGGCTCTGGTCCACTGCTTCTCGTTCCTGGTATCGGCTTCCTGCTAGCAGTGCTGCTTCAGGTTTGCTCCATGCCAAAGGTTCTTCGTTCCTTCGAGACTGCAGGGATTTCTTCTCCTCTGAGTCTCGTTTGAATCTCCTGAGCTGGACGGTCCTTCTGATTTGGCTTCTGGTGCGGCTGTTGCTCACCCCAGTACAGTACCTCCAGCTTCCCAGACAGTTCTTTAAGTCCTTTGTCAGTTTTTATTGTTAACCTCCCAGTCCCTCCTGTGGGGAATGCTAGAATCGTGATTACCATTCCACCAGTTATTCTTCATGGCTCTGCGCCTCTTGCTTGACCCATAGGTTTTACTAGAGTAGAGGTCAGCCCTTTGGCCTTGCATACCATACATGTATGGGGTGGTTAGGAAACATGGAGTTGGGGGGCAAGAGATATGAGGATATATGGGAGCAGGGTATAGGGTTGGAATACTGCGTTTCCCTTGGATAATCATCCTTGTCCCCAGAGGAGGAGTCTCTCCCCATGAGAGCCTCCTGCTGAGTAGCAACCCCAGGCTGACTATCGCGTAGCGGCCTCACCTCCCTGGCCTATTGGGAAGGGGCTCCCACTTGGGGAGAAGTGACATCCAAGGATTTGTCACAGAAGGTACAGACTATTTGTAAGGAAAAGATGAGGAGCTGCAAAGTCAGAGATTTTAAAAGCCTCCTGGCCATCAGATAATGAATGACTTCATCTAGATTACAGAACCTTTCCTTTCCTTTTGTCAATCAACTCACACTCCTCGACTTCACTTTCCAAGGATAGCCTTTAAAAATAAAAACCTCTGATCACAGCTTTCATGGCATCCCAAACCAAGGCTATTAGGAAGTCTTCAACTTGATTTTCTTGGAAGTAATTGTCAATTGCTTGGGCCATGCCATTTGTAAGGGCAACATTTCTCGGCATAGGGTCATAAAGTTTCCATGGAGGTCTGGCAGGGGAGAGAGTCATAATATCGATAATTCTAGCTCAACTGCCGCATAATCTGACAAGACCCAAATCCCAATGTGGGCTAAGGTATGGAGGGTGGCAGAGGCTAGAAGTGCATCATTTCTATGAGGAAATCTAGTAAGAATTCACCCAGCTTCTCTTTCAAAGCATAAATGGACACATTGGTAAACATGCGGCCAAACAGGGTGCATTTAAACCTGACATGGCTACCTGCAGGGTAGCATTTGCTGCCAAGTTCCTTAAATCAGAGGTCATGTGCAAATAATACCACCTTTCTTCTGAATTTCAAACCGTATTGCTTTCAGTATGTAATGCATCACAGCGGGCTGCAGATAACCATTAGGTTTGGGAACATATTTTTAGCATATTTACAAACCTATTTACATTCTACTAATGAAAATAATGCAATATCCACCACAGACAATGTTAGGCATTGTCACGTTAAGTAGGCCCCGCTTTAAAAGTCATTGTTCTTGGGTTTGGAAACACAAAACAATTGTTGCAGTTAGACCATAACAAATCAATAAATTGGTCAATGAATGTGTCACTTTGAAGGTTCTTACTTTATTTCTTTTTATGGATTAAAGGATGTGCAGCCCAAACAGATCCTCCGAGAGGTGCAGGCCTTGTGCTGGCCTCCAAATAATTTTCTCACACTGCTTTTGATTAAAGCATTTCTGATAGGCAGCTGCTTTGTTGGTGACTCCAGCAGATACAGTGGAGAATGTAGGAGGGGCTTTTTCTCTCTAATGTCTCCACTCAAGTGTTCATTTTCAGTCACTAGCTAAAGTTTGAAAGGGCCATCTGCAAAATCATTTCATAGCCCACAGTTGGATTCTCACTCTGACTACTGAAAAGTTAAGTTAACTGAAGAACAAATTCCACCCAAAGATTCCACATCTATAATGTATTTGCTGCGCAGTTGCTCTTCGGAAACATTTCTGCCACCAGGAGGCTCAGTGCGGCTCAGCCCAACTAGACTTTGCACCCTGAGACAGACATTCCTTCAGGGACAGTATAGTTTGCAGTGCTGCACCACGTGCCCTCAGTCCCAACCTTTTTCCCCGAGCACACCGACAATGAGGGACTGCGGAAGCAATGGTAAACTAGCTATCTAAAGTGGGGCACGTAGAGAGAGCGATGAGGAATTTGTGGGAGGAATTCCATCAGAAAGAACATTACTGAGAGATAAGTTGTTGTTATAATGGATTCCTTCCTCCCACGAATTCCTCATTTATGATATAGTGCCATAGCAGTATGTGGATCCTGAGGAGGGAGGAGAGCAAAGGACACCGCCTAGACAAGAAACTCTGGACAACAGCTCTGCCAAAAAACAGGCGTCCCGTACTGAAAAGGAATCCAAGCAGTAATGCTTTGCAAACGTGTGCAGAGAAGCCCATGTTGCTGCCTGGCAAATGTCCAGGACAGGGACTCCCCTCTGCAGGGCAGAAGTGGCAGCCACTCCTCTGGTAGAATGAGCCCAGAGACCATCAGGCACATCCTTTCAAGCCATTTTGTAGCATTCCAAGATGCAGAGAATGAGCCATCTTGACAAGACCGGTTTAGTCACAGCCCTGCCAGCATGTGCACCAGCATAACCAACAAAAAGTTGTTCATCTTTCCAGACGTCCCTTGTTGAGAGACATCATAGTTGAGAGCCCACACCGGGTCCAGCCAATGGAAAAGTGCTGCTGGCTTAGTATGGGGCAGAGGAAAACATGCTGGAAGATGAATCCTGCGAGAGAGTTGGAAATCTGGGACCACCCTCGGAAGAAAGAAGGGTCTCACTCTTAACATCAGCTTCTCTTTGGAGAAAAGGGAATAGGAAGGTTTAACCAATACACATGTAGCTAGTTCAGCAGTCTAGCGGAAGTGATAGCGACTAGGAAGATCTTGCGAAGGGTGATGTGAGGAGCGAGGAATGAGACTCGGACAAAAGGAATTCATGGTTTTGAGTAAAGACTTTTATTAAAATAAAAGGGTATAGTAAAATGCCTCTGTGTCCCTGCATTAAAAGGTTTCTCCTTATCCAAAACCAAAACTAAGGGTCTGTCAATGTCAGAATGTCCAAAGCAAAACCATCCTGCATCCAAAGTACTATTCTGGCCCTCACATTCTAACAAAATAAATTATAAGGTGAAAAGGGTAAAGTCTCTGTGCTTGAGTGGTTTATAAATGTTCAAAAAGGAAAATGCTTAACTCCACCACAAATGTTCCTGGAGGAATAGAGTTCCTTGTTCCAGAGGGAGGTTCCCTTCCCCTGTATTTCTCTTCCCTCTGTTGCATTTTCAAAGAAATCAGCTCCTTGAGTTTCTTTTGTTCCACAATACAACTGATACACAAAACAACTTGGCTCATTGTCTTTTCCTTGTTAGGATACCTGGTGTACTCTCCTGCCAGGTTTTCACTCCTCTTCTCTTTGGTTTCACAAAGTCTTTTACTAGTCCTGGTTTACACTTTTCAGGATCCCTTCAGGATCCCTTTAGGTATTGTATTTCTTATACACTGTTCAGTTTGTCTTTGCCTGGTGGGCTTCCCCACCAGGGCTTTCTCACATGAACACTCTTGCAATTGCCTGGTATACTCTCCTGCTAGGACTTTCTTAAACACACTTGCAACTGCAAATGAACACACTTGCAGCTTTAATTGGTTCCTTGTTTCCTCACCCACTCTCTGACCAGACTCCTGGGGTGCCCCTCCCCTAACCCACTTGTGAGGCAAAAAACCTTGGGATCATCTTTGACGGCTCTCTCTCTTTCTCTCCACACATCACGGGCCTTGCCAAGAATTCCCATTTTCAGCTTCATCTCCTTAGGGGCATTCTCCTTTTCCTCACCTTCCCCCAGAAGCTCAATGTCTCCAGAGCCCTGGTTCTCTCTAGTGAAGAGGAAAAATGGGAAGGTCCCTTCCCTCGACCGACTTACAAACTGTGGAAGACGACATAACGACCAAAGAACCTACAGTCCCACGAGTTTGCACCTTTGCCCACTGCCCCGAATGTCAGCACACACCATGACCATGCTCCAACTGCAAAACCAGGCCGCTTCCAGCCCAAGACGCGCAGCGGGAACCAAGATGGGGCTGGGTCCGATCGCATGGACCAGCTCGACGAAAAGCTCCGCAACCTAAGCTGCCATCTTTAGAGATGACATGACGACATAGCAACAATGGACAGGAACACATGTGCTGCAGCACACCTGGATCACTCACACACCAACCCACACGAAGAACATGATCAGTGTTATGATTTAGCAGGCCGTGCACCCTCACAGACGTGCATCGTTATTATTTTTCACATAGGCCAGCAACAGCATCGCAGAAACGCAAGACGCCAGAAGAATGTGTGTATATACTTGCAAAGGCTTCATGCTACTAACCCTGGAGATAAGACCTTATAGATGGAACTATGTACAAGGAGCCCCACCGCACCAAACACTCCCTTGCCCTATGGACCTTATGCCACAACATGCAACCAAGCCAAGGTAGGCCACAAACCAGAGCCGCCAGGCCAGAAGCAGCTCATACAGAGCTACAAGGTGTTGAGGACACAAAACAGCTCCTGGTTGGAGCCACCGCAACCTAGGTCGCGATGTTGCAATTCACATTCCGCGATCTGCAAACCAAGGTGACACTGGCCACTGCTGCGACTACCCGAAGCAGAATACAAATCAAATCCCCATAATTCTGCCTCAGCCACGGTCTCTCAACACATGACCAGACCGACCTGATACAATGCCAAGTTCCGAAGACTGAAGAAGCGCTTGTGTCCCACGTCTGGGACCCCTCTTGCAACAAAGTCATAACAACTCTGACGCAGGCGGCGATGGGAAAGGAGTGTTTTAATGGCAGTAGCAGGACTGGTCTGTTGTCTTTCGCTGACATATAGTCATACATTGTTGCCAGACCAGGTACACCACGGGCTGGAAACAACAATGTTCCCAGGCTTGGGGGCTCATGGGTGGACCAATCAGGACACGGGGGGCTAACCACTGAAGACGTTACCAAACCACCAATCACTAACTCTCTCCATGTATCCTTTTCAAAGTAACAATTTCTAGGGACGAACCGAGCGTACCACCTGATCTCTACTCCACCAATAACCCCTTTCACTATATGGTCCTAAACTGACCCTATCACTCTGGGAACCAATCCGGAGTGGCGATAGGTTTGGGGATGAGCGTTCGCAGATGACGCAAACTGTTACGTCACTTAGGTACAAAACGGGCCTGCAAGCCCGAATATGAGAAGTTGCATGGAACCTACGCTCCATGTATCTGTCACTGCTTGTTTCTTCTAATAAACAGCAGTAACTAATTGCTTGTGCATGGCCCGCTACTTCTTTGGGACGCGGAAGGAGTTAGAGCCTTCTGAGAGCTGGAGGTCCATGGACCCCGGGTACGGCACTGCTGACCACCAGAAATTACCCTAACACGTTGGAGGCCCCAGCGAGATCATCTGTGATAAGGAAGCCCAGCAACGCGGCCCCCACTGCCGTTGCCCCTTTGGAGGACTGCAGCACCATTGCGGAACTGCGAGATGACCGGATTGCGTAACCGGGGATTGGCCATCGGGAGCCGACTTCAAAATGTTCCCGCCCGCGGCTGACGAGTGTCCAGGCGCGGTCCAGATGTGGGGAAATGGCGAGCTGATTGGGAGGGGTGCCCGCAGCCGGGCAGTACCGGCAGACGTGAGTCTAATGTGAGTATGGACCACCCAACGAGCAATATTGTGTTGTGTGGGTGGGCGGAGGAATTGTAAATAGGGTGGCGGGTGGTTTAACATTGTCGTAAGATTTGGTCTATCGGTGGTGATCGGCACGTGAATTGTAGTAGGGAACAGAGCGGAGATAGTCCCTTCTTGTGTTGTCGAGCCTAGTGGGTGGGGCAACAAGTCCCCAAGTGCCGGATCAGAGTGCCGCGCTGATTGGTCTGGATAGTGAACATTTGTATGGGGGTGTGGTATTCCTATGAGTCGGCGTTGTAGTTCGATGAGTAGATGAGGATTCCTATTAGTTGAGTGTTTTAGCTCAGTAAATAGATGACGGATTCCCACAGGAGGTAGCTAGAGTCTCTCTCAGATTGCGGAAGATGGTTGGCTCGTTAAGTTCCTCTGGTGAGGGAATGTATCACACGCAAGGCGACGCAGCAGGTGCAGACTAATGTAGGGGAGGACTGGTCCATGAGGACCCCCCTCGCCTGCGCTTTCTCCCCAGGTGAGGGCTATGGCTCTTCTGGGCGTCCCCTCATGCCACCCGGGCCCAGGTGGTGGAGGGTTCACCCACTGGAGACATTGCCCGCACGTATTAATTGCCCACATGTATTAAAATTCAGCTAGGCCCAGAAACCATTTTGTCTGGTAAAGATGGTGTGAGCTCAGCACACTGTAGTGCGGCCCCCACCCTTGGAGGGTTTCAGTCATCCTTGTTGCCGCAGCACCCTGGCAGATCCGCTGCGAGCACGTTCCCACGAACAAGACGGACATGAGCTAGCGTAATACACTAACATTGTAACAGTTCACCTCCCGCAGTGTATCATCGCTCCCAGCATGACCCGGCCAGCAGGCCTGGGCAATGAAAAGAACAGTAAAATAGACATCAGGTGGCAGACAATCTCCATACATTAATGTTAAGACCACTCGCAAAATATGCTTCCTTCCACAAAATGCCTTATATTACAAAAACCTGTAAAATGTATAAAATATGAAAAAGTATGATTCCATGATATAAGTAATGGCGAGCCCACCCCATTTCAGCTGGGTGCTAATGATAAAGAAACGCACCAGGAATCTATTTGTTACGAGTATCACTGGGAAACTTACACCCCATGGGCTCGCGCCATAACTGAACTAATGCTGCTAGAGGACACATGAAAGAGGAATGTAACCATACCAAGGGCCCATGTGAAGGATGCACGAGAAGGCGCATGTCATGTGTGCATGTCCAGGCCCCATATGTGCCACCACCGTCACGAATAGTGGCGGGTTACTTTCTATGTTCTCCACCAATCCTAATTCTACCTCACTTATTGCAAATATATATATATATATAACTAAATGCTGTACTTATTAAAATATAATGTATGAATAAGGCGCTCAGACTGGGTATAATCGAGACACATCCAGCAAAGCTTAAAATGCATGTTTTGTATTGCTTACAATAATTATTATAGAGTGTTCAAATGGTTGTGATGTTTTTACCTAAATCGGCAACACACGAGGGAGATACCTTTGTGAAATACGTGCAAGGCCATTCCCCCTCCCACCCTGCGAAGGCTGCCAAGGCATGAGAGCAGAGACCGCGCCGCGCTGCTTTACCTCCCCCAACCAGACTGGAGCCGCTTCAAAGACTTGTAACCCCCTCTGTAGCACCCAAGGCCGCCGCCCGCCACCTGCATTATTTACAGCGCAGCAGTAAACCTCTGCCTGAACGCACGCGCCCCCTCGTAAACCTCGCAACCCACCGGACCATCCTAGACTTATGGCCCTGTGCAATCAGGACACCCAACACTTTGACAACACACAGCGGAACATTCATAACAACTTCTAACAAGACATGTACCGCCCGTCCCAGGCCCTGAAGCTTAGCCCCTCGACCTATGGCCCCGGTCAACAGGACACTGGTAACCATGTCCTGACGTATTACCTCCAGACCCCTCACAAGGTGCATTCCTCCTGTGTTGCATTAACCTGTAGTATAACCTATTGGAAGATTTACTAAAGAAGATAATATTGAAATTGTTGAATGACTGCGGTGTGCATGGCCTAGGGCAAATAAGTCAGGAAAAGACATTCATCTCTGTCTCTGGCCGCGATGGCACAACAACACCGCCCGGATGAACTCTGCCACCCTGCCAGGCCCAGCCCAACCTACGAGGCTGACCAGTGACGTCTTCCAGCCAAAGCCAACCACATCGCAGCAGCACCTATAGTTAGTCGTCGCCACCCAATCCCCTTGAACTTGTGCCCCCTATAGTGTGTAGGTTCTTATGACGTTTTTTGTAAATATTTACGCCTGTCTTTGCTATTGTCAGACAGAGCGCTCTCGGAGTTTGCAGAGTTCTTTGCATGCCCTATTCTGATTGATAAACTCCCATTTACGCTCACCCGCACTCTGTCTTGGCCTTATTCCCATTTTGGGAGAGTCCTTCATTGTCTCTCATTGCGGGGAGGATCGTGCTGTTTGGGGACGCTTGCCTTCAGTGGTGACCCCGATAGCGTGATTTATTTCTCTTCCTAACTCATTATCGCCGTCCCCTTTTGGCACGAGAATCTCCGGTCGAAAAGGGATACGCACGGTGAGCCGGCTCCGGGAGGCTGCCCGCCAACGGCGACCGGTACACTAAGAAGTGCGCACTCAAATAGAGAGAGGGTACGGGATCCCGGTTGAAAAATCCCCTTTGAGTACCGCTCGCCGGAGCCGGGGCTGACTGTTGAGCTGACGGTGACACTGCCTGGATGGACCCAGTTTCGGAGACTATCGGTTCAAGATGGGCACGTGAGTACTGAGTGTGAGCGATTGTAAAGGGAGCGGGGAGAGAAGTGTAGGACAGGGAACGAAGAGGGGTACGAAGATATACTAAAGATCATTCTAAAATTTCCTTTCTTTCTCTTTGCATATGGCCATTAGGATCAAGAGGTGAATAAGAGATAAAAGTGACGGGAACCTAGCTCCGAAAGGGGGTGGAAGGCGGCGCCGCATAGTGCTATATTGACTAGTACTGGGAATATATGACGAAGTGAAATACAAGATAAAAGTGTTCAGCAAAAGGGGACACTGAGAATATATTAGTGATCGCTATTATTTCTTTCTTTTCTTTTTCTTTAGGGGTAGGGGGGGAATAAAAAACAAGTTTAGCACGAACCTGGGAAGAAAGTAAGAGAGAAACAGGTCCTACTAGAAGGGGGAGAGCAGGTTAAAACATATATATATATGCCTATGCGTATCAATATATCCAAATAAGAAGGACAGGGACAGCCGGCTAGGGAGGAAAGGGAGGGCAGCTTGAATGGTGAATTGAGTGTTACCAAGAGGTGTGTGCACCTCGTATGTGTCAGGGGACAATTTGATGTTGTGAATGTGCATAACGGTTATAAATGTATAATAGTTGAATGGTCATGGTAAGTGTGACCGGATAAAACTTTTTCGAAGGCAAAGTTGACACAGTGAAGTGAGTGGGTACCTTTTTGATTTCCGGATTGATATTGTCGAAATAAATGATGGGTTGCTCTTGTATGTGCCCCCCCAAGAGAACAGAGTAGACACTGTGTCTCGATTAGATAGCCAGTGTTGTATTGTGTAACAAGGGGACGGGGGGGAGAGCCCAAACGAGCCCAACATTGAACGTGAAGTAGCATAAGAAAAATAATATTGACACTACATCTACAGTGTAATTGCAGACACACAGAGACACACAAGCACTAGGAGGGCACAGAGATGGGGGCCGAAACACCCTTATCACATATTTGTAAAAGTCTTCCAGGGTACGCGGAGCGGATTAAGAAATATCACGACCAATGGGTAACTGAGTTGAAGGGAGAGGGGCTACCCCAGATATGGCCAGAGGGAGGGTCATTTGATAAAAGTGTTCTGGATATGGTGGTCACATGCATTTTCTTGAAGTACAAAGGAAAGCAGTTGCAAAATAGGAGGGAAATACTAGATCTTTGGAGGTTGTTTGAAGAGATACCACCGCCTAAAACACCAGCATTAAATCCTGATCTCCCATCCACCACAGACAATCCACTGATGATACAGAAAGATTTCAAAGAATTGCCAGGTGTAGCGCCACCAGTAGAGATAATAAGTTTGTACCCGATATTAAAAAAGCCTGTACCCGCAGAAGGATACAGTGATCCGACGTATGTGCCTCCACCGACAACTACTACACCCCTCCGGCCCACTGCACCCCCACCATATGAAAGTACAAGGGAGCGAGGCCAGGCGAACACACAAAGGGTGGACATAGAAAAACTCACAGATGATTTACAGTCAAGACTGTCAATAGCAAAAGATGAGATCTCGAGGATAAAAGACATGTGTGGACAGACAGCCCTTAATGCGGCTAGATCAGGGCGCACGTCTAGAGCGCCAGGTGAGAATAGAAAACCTGAAGAGGGGTGGAAAAAAGGTGAGATACTGTTCAGAATTGAAGAAGAACCGACACGAATAATTGAAATAGAGAGACGCGAAGGAGATATTGACAATGATGAAAGGCCTATGGGGGATAAAGAGGAATTACTATGCGACATAAGGGACGATTTAGAAGAAAGTGACAGGTTGAGCATGGCTATGGGAGGGGGAAGCGAAGGGGGGGATGGCACGTGTTCAGTGAGAACACTGGATGAGGAGTGGACGGGACGACTAAGGAACAGAGTGGGGAAAATGGCATCACTGGAAACATCAGTATCCAAATTGGGTCCGGATGCCATAACTAAAGGAAAGCTACAGCTCCCGTTGATACACAGAGGAGGAGGGAGGCCTAACTACATCCCATGGGCACAGATGGATAAAGCCAATTTATCAAAGCTATTGCCCCCATTATCAGGGGGGGCAAGTAAGTGGATATACGCCTTTGAAAAACATACTGCTGGGGTACCCCTAGCTGTAGGAGATGTGAAAAGTCTGCTCGTATCAGCGGTGGGCGATCAGGCTGAAAGAGTATGGGTTAAAGCCGGTTTCCCAGGAGTAACGTTAGATTGTGACCGCCATGATGGGGCCTCCTTTAATACAGTGCGGGCTAGGGTGTGGGACGCCTTACGCAAAACATTTCCAGATACACCTGACTTACAGTCAGTGATGCAGTGTACAATGAATGACGGGGAGGAGGCTATGGATTACATTTTTCGGGTCCAAGAGATGTGGAGAGCGGAGACGGGCACGCCTTGGTATCAATCGACATCTTTATTTTACTTCATTATAAAAAGAGGGATCCCAAAGGAAGTGCAGAAAGCGCTCGATAAGATAGCAGGTATTGAAGCAAAGGGATGGCCAGAAATTCAGAGCATAATAGTACACCATTGTAAACGAATAAAGGAAAGGGAGAAGGAGGTGGCGCAGAAAAGATTGGCAGACGAAGCGAAGCTAGTACAGACAAAATTGGTGAAGGTCGCAGCAGCAGTAGCTGCGCTCCCACACAGCAGGGAGGGAGACGATGAGGAGGAGGGGCTGATAGCAATACAGGGAAGGATGGCAGCTAATTGGGCGGGAGCAGGACAGCAGCAGTGGAATGAGCAAGAGCAAGGTGGAGGTCCGCAGTGGCAAGAGTGGACCCCTCGCGGGGGACGAGGTGGGTACAGGGGCCGAAGAGGAGGCGGAACGGGGTACGGGGGAACGGGAGGAAATGGATGGCAGGGTCCTAGAGGTGCACAAGGAAGTTGCTGGAACTGCGGGCGATGGGGGCACTATTCTAGAGAGTGCAGAAGCAGACCTAACAACGGGTTCCAAGAGGTAGAACAATATGGCCATCCCCACCCGGGAAGCCCATATGGCCTCCCAATGGGACAACAACAATTAAGAAACCCAGGCCAAGGTAATGCTAGCCAGCAACAGGGACCCCAGTATAGAACACAGAACCACCCACAAAACAATGACAGTATGCAATATACGCCAGGTAACCCTTTCGCAACAACAGCAAACGGGGCTCCCGCACCAGCACCTTACAACGGCATGTCAGTGGTCTCAGGAAACGTATTTAATGAGGGGGGGCGATGAGACACCCCGCATAGGACAGCCCACAGAGAACACTTGCGTGTCCAGTTCTATCTACCACCTACAGTGCAGCAGAGGAACCATTGGTAGGGGCGCAGATAGGAGACAAGCAGTTTATATTCATGGTTGATTCGGGAGCGGAGAAATCATGTGTCAGAGAGGGCCGGTTCCCGTTATCTAACAGGAAGTTAGAGACGCAGGGGTTCTCTGGGGCTGTAATTGAAGTTCCTTACACAGAAGTTTTGGATGTAACAGTGGGGGGCAAGACTGTAAAGGCACCCTTACTGTATTACGAACAGTCCCCGATAAATTTGTTGGGGAGGGATCTTATGAGTAAACTTAACATGACCATATCATTTACTGAAGGAGGAATAGTGTGTTCTACACCCGGGATATGCCCCTTGCGTGCAATGTTGGTAGTACAAGCCTACACAACCACACAGGAAATACGAGGGCTGCCACAAAATGAAGAAATGTTTATTGAAGGGCTAAAGACTTTGGCCCTCATAATTCCAGAGCTAAGGAGCATGGATTGGAGGATTCCAGCAGAGTTCCTCTTCCGCCCCATAGTGTGTCCAAACACAGCACCAGGATCAGTGGTATCGTTGGATCTGCACGCTGTGCAGGTATCAACAAAAAGGATCGCTGTAATTGGAGTGGACAGGGAAGGATGTGAGTGGCGCACAGTGCTGTGTACAAACGCCAACCTCGCCCTACGCGAAGTAACAGATGAGGACCTCTTTTCAGACACAGAAGCAGATGGTGAGATAGTAATGGAAATAGCGATGCCCTGTGATATTTTGATCCAAGCTAGGGAAATCCCCGTCCAATTGATGGCAGTGGTAGGAACACCACCGTCATTTTTTGATGACGACATGAGGCTCGTACCAAACAATTTATGGACAACAGGCCCCCATGATGTAGGGCTGTTGCACGGAGTACAACCTGTGATAATAAAACTAAAACAAGGAGCTATCTTACCCCGAGTCAAACAGTATCCATTGTCCCGTGAAGCTGAAGAAGGGATAAAAGAAACAATAAATGCACTACTAGCACAAGGGATAATAGTGCCTTCAAACTCCCCTTGTAACACATGTATTTATCCAATCAAAAAAGCGAAAGGGGGATCTTGGAGGATGATACAGGACTTACGCCCCCTCAATGACGTAATCCAGAAAGAGTTCCCTCTAGTCCCGAACCCTGCATCAATACTATGCAGCATCCCAAAAGTGGCATCACATTTCACAGTAGTGGACTTGAAAAATGCATTTTTCTCAATACCCCTGGCAGAAGAAAGTAGATACCTTACAGCCTTTACACTGGGGGGTAAGAGATATGAACACTGCAGACTACCACAGGGGTACTTGTGAGAGCCCGAGCATATTCAATCGCATATTGCATGAAGACTTGGGAAACCTATCAGTTGAAAGTACAATTATTCAGTACGTAGACGATTTATTAGTGTGTGCACAAGACGAGGCAACATGTAGAAGAGATTCAACAACGCTCCTGACTTTACTAGCTAACAAGGGATACAAGGTAGACAAGGAGAAGTTACAGTACTGCCTGACTGAGGTCCTATACCTGGGACAGCTCATATCAAAAGACGGAAAAAGAATAATCCCTGACAGGGTAGAGGCAATAAGATCAGTAGGAGAACCAGCGACAGTGAAAGATATGCAGACATTTTTGGGGATGTGCAACTATTGCCGAGCATGGATACTAGATTATGCAGCATACACAAGGCCCCTCCTACAAGCACTGAAAGAAGCACAACAGGAGAATGAAAAAATAAAATGGTCAGAAGAAATGAGCATATCATTTCAATCACTGAAAGAGCTAATTTCAAGCGCTCCAGTACTAGCAAACCCTGATTATGGACGCGAATTTTACCTATTTTCACATTGCAAAGGAACACTTATGACAGCGGTACTGACACAAAAAACATCCTTAGGACACAAGCCATTGGCTTACTATAGTGGTACTTTGGATGCCGTGATGCAGGGTCATTTCGCGTGCGAACAATCACTCGCAGCAGCCGCATTCGCGATTGAGAAAAGTGCCACAATAGTAATGGGTTGCCCTGTGACATTGTTTGTGGAACACTCATTATTTGCAATACTTGAGAGATCAAAAAGCACACTGACCACACAGCGGGCAACAGCCTACGAGATTATATTGTCCAGCGCCAACATCCATATAGTGAGATGTAAAACAGTGAACCCCGCCACATTCATTACAGAAGCGTGCACATTAGAGGATATGCAAAACCACGATTGCGCAACCCACACAGGAGAAGGAGGGGAGGACACAGCAGTGTGTGAGAACGCTCTAAGCGAGGGGGAAGTGTACTTTGTGGATGGGTCTGCATCAATTGATGTGGACACGGGAGAAAAACACGTTGGCATGGCGGTAGTGAGATTAGAAGAAGGTGAGTTTGAAACACTAGTACAGTACCGCCTCCCGTCACATTACTCTGCACAGGCAGCAGAACTGATTGCGCTCATAGAAGCACTACATGCAGCAAAGGGTTGTGCAGTGACAATATACACAGACTCAGCTTACATGACGACGACAGTACATGGAGGTCTAGCAAGATGGGGCCGTAGGGGATTCAGACGGGCAGACGGAACACCAGTGCAGCATGCAGAATTGTTAAAAGAATTAATTGAGGCCCTACAAAACCCTACTGCTGTAGCAATAGTGAAGTGCCAGGCCCATACATCCAACACAGACGTGTCTTTAGGGAACGCGGCAGCGGACGCTGCCGCCAAGGAGGCTTCCTATTTTCAGAAATACGACACAGGTGAGTTCATGATTAAGAACAAAACAACCGAAGAACTGTCGGAAGGGTACAACATGATGTCCGTATCACAAATACTAGAATTGCAGGAAGGAGCTAGTGCAGAAGAAAAATTGACGTGGACAAAACGGGGATGCAGCCAATCAGGAACAGACCTATTATGGCGGCAAAATAACTCAGGGAAAGTGGTAATGCCACTACAGTTACTAGAAGTTGCATTTCAACAGCTACACTTCCCTGCACATAATACTAAACAGCACATCGCAGCAGAAATACAGGAAGAATGGTTCGTGCCCTGTCTCCAGGAGCATGTGTCTCGATTAGCAATGGAATGTACAACATGCCAAATATACAACTCAGGAATGACATTACGCACACTCCGGGGAACAATTCCTAAACCCATTGGCCCCTTCAGAGAACTGCATATAGATTACGCAGACATGGGGGAAAGGTGTAATGGCGCGCGATACATGATCGTGGTTGTGTGCCCATTTTCAAGGTGGGTGGAAGCAGGACCCTGTGCGCGACCTGATGCCAAAAGCGCCGCCAAGTTCCTTGTAAGGGAAGTGTTCCCGCGCTGGGGAATTTGTGACGTAATTCGCTCAGACAACGGCACTCATTTTGTGAATGAACTTTTCAAGGAAGTTACCACATTATTGGGTATAAAACATAAATTGTGTTCGATTTATCATCCCCAAAGTAATGGCGTAGTGGAAAAGATGAACGGACTGTTGAAGGGGAGGTTATCAAAACTATGTTTCTCACTGAAGAAAAATTGGATTTACTGTCTACCCCTGGCGCTATTTGAATTGAGAAATCAGCCAAGCAAAGACCACCATTTGTCCCCGCACGAGATCGTGACCGGGAGACGAATGAATACAGCACACTCTCCACTGCGCGAACACTCAGATGCTCACAGAAGTGCCGCAATATTGGGAGATGAGTTTACAGACTATTTACGAAAATTGACAAGAGCAGCGCGCGCCATTTCAAAGCAACTCTCCCCACCCTTCACTAGAGAAGAGGGAAACGTAACAGAATCTGTCGCGAAGCCAGAGCAACAGCTACAGCTGATGCCAGGCGACTCAATTTATGTCAGAAGCTTTGTGCGTCGGTGGAATGCACCACGATTCCATGGCCCATACGAGGTAATATTTTGCACGCCAACAGCAGTGAAGGTGAAGGGCTTGAGGTACTGGGTGCACTTGACCGACGTACGGAAAGCATACAGCAATGTACAAGAGGAGATAGATGAGGAGGCACAGAGAACAGCAAACGATGCAAATTAGTAGGATGTCTGAATATAAAATTGTGTGTGTGTGTGTCAGCACTGGACTGAAGTGGGATAATGACTGATAAAGATATTTTAAAAAAAAAAAAAAAATGTGGTTTCTTTTTATCTTGTTGAGTGGTATGTAATTAATGAAATAACCAAATAATAGCCTGTATACACCCTTGTCTGTGAATACCCCTCCCCGCATCCCCACCCGCTTCCATTCCCCGTCAAATATATAATGGCACCAATGGTGCTAGCAAACTGTTTACATGGATGAACTTAATGCACTTTTATATCTCGAACAGGAGCTTCCATGGCATCTAACGGGCGGCCTGCAACGGATAGAGTTAGTAGAATGAGAGAATTAGTATATGAGAGATGCAGATATTTGTATGAGTGTGGATTATCTGTATGCATCACATTGTTTTTTATGATAATGTTTGGCCTGGTTACATATTGGTTTATAGCGTTCATCTCTATCGAAATGAACGAGGGGGGAGGGAGTAACAGCACTACTGGGCGGATTAACAGCACTACCGAGCCCAAGGCAACTACAGGTGTCAATACAAGGGAAGGTGATTTTTTGATATGGGACGGATCTAAACTTGTATGGGGGTATCATACCACACCGTCCAGTGTTGTCACCTTACAAAGAAAAAAGCCACAAGGTGGAATGCAGAACAACACATTGTCTTCACCAGGAGTATCTAATTACAACGCCCACAGTCTAAATGACCGAAACCCGTTGCCATATCATGGTTGTATAACACCCCCACCAGCCAGCCTGCCCCCATACTAAAAAACAACCTGCCAGATAACATCAGGAAAGAAGACGAAAAGCTACTAGCAATGCACGAAATATTATATGATGAATGGGCCAAGGGGGGCGGGAATGAGAAAGGGGGGTCTATGTTGTCCCTTGCCCAGGGGATTGGGAAGTACATGAGGAACAAGAACAACAGACGGAAGAGGGAAGCAGGGAGGAGGAAGTATGATGAGTACTATGGGCTAGGTCTAGATAAGATGGAAGACCCACGACACCCCCATCAAACAAATAAGTGGTATGCAGACATGAGCGCCACAGCTAAACAGACAACAAACGAGAGCTGTTATGTCTGTTCCCTCATCCCTCACGCATCAGGTACACCCAAAGTATTGTTACCCAAAGAGTTGCCATTTGTAGATGCCCAGTGTCTCCTTCATCTCACGTTGTGCAGGATTAAGAACACCTTCCAGGCACACAAAGTGACTTTTCAAATGCTGCAGAACGAGAAAACGTGTTACCCAAAAACGGCAGGGGTGGTATGTTTAAAAGAACCATTTTTTGTAATAGAAGGGACACTTTTTTCTGACAACAAGCGGAAGGATGAAGAAGTACTGTGCAAAGCGGAAGCACTGAGAGGTGTGGCACCGGAGAAATTGCAGTGGATAGAAGAAACATGTACGCCAGTATGGAGAGAACACATTTCAAAACTAACATGGGTAACTGCCATCGAAAAGCCGTTCAAAATGCAGAGCGAAATGGACTATGGACTGTGTTTTAAAGGGGAAGGGAAAACCCCCATGGGAACAAATAAGAACTGTAACAAGACCCTCACCATCCCAGATCTGAAAAAAGGGACAGCGGCCCTAATGGACACGTACTGGGTATGCGGCAACCAGGCATACCTACACCTCCCCCAGTCATGGAGCGGCAGTTGCTCAATGGCCACTCTGCACTCAGCCTTAATGGTGATACCAGAAAGCCACATCGATGGAAGCAAAAGAACACCAGAATACGTGCAACAGAGTGTGGCCCAACCAACTGCAGAGTCACAAATATATGTCCTGTCTTCCGGAAACAAAGGAGAAGTGCTGACCCGTAACAGACGAGCATCAAATTACATATCAAAGGCATCATCTGAACTATTGGCTCAGATCCCAGACAAATATCGATTGTTCAGCTCAGCAGAAACATTTTTTGCCTCGCTTGTCTCAAGCGTCCAAGCGAGGGCAAACGCAAAATGGCTCCAGATAACCCGCTGGGAATTGATTCAGCTGGCAAACGACACTGAAGAAGGATTTAATATAATAAAGGTGGAACTAAGAGCTTTACGACTAATGACCATGCAAAACAGGTATGTCCTGGACCTGTTGACGGCGATAGACGGCGGTGTTTGCCGAAAAATAGGAAGTGCCTGCTGCACTTTCGTACCTTCTGAAGACGCAGAAAATGGCTCCCTGTCCCATGTGATCGAAGCAGTCCACAACCTAGGAGAAAAAATGAAAATGGAAGGTGGAGCAGAAGAGAGTACATGGTTCGACAACATCTTCTCCTGGGTTCCCTCATGGCTTGGAACGACTGTGAAATTTTTGATACCAGCTGTTGTGTTCCTCCTTTTACTTTTTTGCCTGTGCCAGGTGGGTCTTCGAGTTTGTGCTAACGCAGTACCAAATGGTGCAATGATGATGGTGACAATGGGCAACTCACACGGTACAATAAAAACTATGCAAGAAGCACAAGTACAAACAGGGATAGATAACACACCCAGTTACCAACTGGTGCCTATGTACCACGATAAGGATATTGTAGATAAGTTGTGGCACACCACCATCAAAGAGCCCCGTATACTAGAATGGTACGAGGAAGTTTGGGTAGATTTGGAAGGAGATGGTGGGTGTATATATCTAACGTGTACCCCAGATGAATATGCCAGGAGAGGTGAGAGCTTAAGGGGGGTGTGCAGAGCATGGATGCCCATCAAAGGAACTCCTGCATGGGATGAGGCGGTGATGGACGAGGCAGAATGTAGGAGGATAGAAGATTTGAAGAATTCGTTACTTTAGTAACGAAAGGGGGGAAATGTAGGGGAGGACTGGTCCATGAGGACCCCCCTCGCCTGCGCTTTCTCCCCAGGTGAGGGCTATGGCTCTTCTGGGCGTCCCCTCATGCCACCCGGGCCCAGGTGGTGGAGGGTTCACCCACTGGAGACATTGCCCGCACGTATTAATTGCCCACATGTATTAAAATTCAGCTAGGCCCAGAAACCATTTTGTCTGGTAAAGATGGTGTGAGCTCAGCACACTGTAGTGCGGCCCCCACCCTTGGAGGGTTTCAGTCATCCTTGTTGCCGCAGCACCCTGGCAGATCCGCTGCGAGCACGTTCCCACGAACAAGACGGACATGAGCTAGCGTAATACACTAACATTGTAACAGTTCACCTCCCGCAGTGTATCATCGCTCCCAGCATGACCCGGCCAGCAGGCCTGGGCAATGAAAAGAACAGTAAAATAGACATCAGGTGGCAGACAATCTCCATACATTAATGTTAAAACCACTCGCAAAATATGCTTCCTTCCACAAAATGCCTTATATTACAAAAACCTGTAAAATGTATAAAATATGAAAAAGTATGATTCCATGATATAAGTAATGGCGAGCCCACCCCATTTCAGCTGGGTGCTAATGATAAAGAAACGCACCAGGAATCTATTTGTTACGAGTATCACTGGGAAACTTACACCCCATGGGCTCGCGCCATAACTGAACTAATGCTGCTAGAGGACACATGAAAGAGGAATGTAACCATACCAAGGGCCCATGTGAAGGATGCACGAGAAGGCGCATGTCATGTGTGCATGTCCAGGCCCCATATGTGCCACCACCGTCACGAATAGTGGCGGGTTACTTTCTATGTTCTCCACCAATCCTAATTCTACCTCACTTATTGCAAATATATATATATATATATAACTAAATGCTGTACTTATTAAAATATAATGTATGAATAAGGCGCTCAGACTGGGTATAATCGAGACACATCCAGCAAAGCTTAAAATGCATGTTTTGTATTGCTTACAATAATTATTATAGAGTGTTCAAATGGTTGTGATGTTTTTACCTAAATCGGCAACACACGAGGGAGATACCTTTGTGAAATACGTGCAAGGCCATTCCCCCTCCCACCCTGCGAAGGCTGCCAAGGCATGAGAGCAGAGACCGCGCCGCGCTGCTTTACCTCCCCCAACCAGACTGGAGCCGCTTCAAAGACTAGTAACCCCCTCTGTAGCACCCAAGGCCGCCGCCCGCCACCTGCATTATTTACAGCGCAGCAGTAAACCTCTGCCTGAACACACGCGCCCCCTCGTAAACCTCGCAACCCACCGGACCATCCTAGACTTATGGACCTGTGCAATCAGGACACCCAACACTTTGACAACACACAGCGGAACATTCATAACAACTTCTAACAAGGCAGAAAGACATGTACCGCCCGTCCCAGGCCCTGAAGCTTAGCCCCTCGACCTATGGCCCCGGTCAACAGGACACTGGTAACCATGTCCTGACGTATTACCTCCAGACCCCTCACAAGGTGCATTCCTCCTGTGTTGCATTAACCTGTAGTATAACCTATTGGAAGATTTACTAAAGAAGATAATATTGAAATTGTTGAATGACTGCGGTGTGCATGGCCTAGGGCAAATAAGTCAGGAAAAGACATTCATCTCTGTCTCTGGCCGCGATGGCACAACAACACCGCCCGGATGAACTCTGCCACCCTGCCAGGCCCAGCCCAACCTACGAGGCTGACCAGTGACGTCTTCCAGCCAAAGCCAACCACATCGCAGCAGCACCTATAGTTAGTCGTCGCCACCCAATCCCCTTGAACTTGTGCCCCCTATAGTGTGTAGGTTCTTATGACGTTTTTTGTAAATATTTACGCCTGTCTTTGCTATTGTCAGACAGAGCGCTCTCAGAGTTTGCAGAGTTCTTTGCATGCCCTATTCTGATTGATAAACTCCCATTTACGCTCACCCGCACTCTGTCTTGGCCTTATTCCCATTTTGGGAGAGTCCTTCATTGTCTCTCATTGCGGGGAGGATTGTGCTGTTTGGGGACGCTTGCCTTCACTAACTATATTGAGAAAGGTGATTAATGGATACTCCACTCCAGGCGTAGTGGTAAGACAGCTGTGGGGATTGTGGGATTTTTTTTTTTACAGGGAAGTGGCACGCATTCTATGTCCAAACTGTGTGTAGGTGTAGTAAACCGGTGACGTCACCCATAGAATATTGCTTAGGGCATCTTGTTTTTATGAAGATTGAAGCCTTGGCCAGCCGCTAGGGCGGGGTGCAGGTGAGCAGGCGGTCGTGCAAGGAGAATGCCGGCACGTCCTTGAGGGGGGGGGTGCCGGGTAGGGGTAGCAGTATCACCTGTGTGGGCGGGACAGTACGAGCATATGCAGCGCAGGCTGTGAGGCAAGAGAGTAGAGGAGGGGCTCGAACAGTAACACGGGCAAGTGGAGCAGCGCCTACCCTGAGAGGGCAGGGCGGCCCATGAGCACGCCGCGCAGGGTGTGGGGTTGCAGGGGACGTTGCACGCCATGGGTTGAAGGGGGCCCTAGAAGCGCAGAGGGGTGTGTCGGAAGACGGCAGCCCAGCGCAAGACAACAGAGAAATAGATGCTGAAGTAATTAAGAGGATTTTAACGCACATTATTTTCTTCCTACTGACAGCGCAGAGTCGGAAGTCCCCAACTAGGGGCCAGGTAACGGTGGTATATATTTTAAAATGTCATCGTACTATGGGATAGGGACACACCGCGGATATCACACGTTAACATCACCACTCCAATACATCTGTAAAACCCTGCCAACATACCGAGATAAGATAGTGAAGTACAGTGTAGAATAGAGTGAAGGCACAGGTGAAAGAATAAGAATCGCCGCTTGGCCCCCTAATGGTAGCTTTTGCAAGGAAACTCAACATTCACTGCTAGCGTACTTACATAACACATACAAGGGGAAGAAGCTGGCAAATCATCTAGACATTTTTCAGCTTTGGAAGATGTTTCAGGGGTACAGCCCCGGAATGATGAGCATGCAAGAAGTAAAGAAGGAAGAGAAGAGCGAGAGAGAGGGGTACACTCTGCCTCAGACCCCTCCCAGCGGTGTAGCACACAACGCTGAGGAGAGCGAAGAAGAGACAGAAGGGCTATACCCGATCAGAGAATTAAAAGAAGCAGCCAAGCCCCGAGAGTTGACCGCAGCGGAGGGCTATTGAAACCCCACATACAACCCTCCACCGTATATACGTCAGGAGAGCAATTTCGAAACACGTCACTCAAAGAGGGCACCGTAGGTATGGAAGGGATGCAGATGAATGATGACGGCATAAGGAAAGCGCAGCGTGAGTTAGCAGGAAGACAACAGGAAAGGAGGACGGGGGTGATAAAGGCAATAGAAAAGGTGGAACCAATACAGGTGCAGAGAGGGGGAGAGGTAAGTAATAGCGAAAGAGGGAATTCAACAGAGGAGGAAGTAGCGAGATTGGAAGCGAAAATAGTCAAACTGAAGAAAACACGTAGCATACTCTCTAAGCAGCTTGAACTAAAGGAACTAGAGAGGCAATTTCAGCTGGGGAGGGAAAGAGGAGAGAGAATGGAACTTGAGCAGCTAGGGGATGAAGAAAGGACGCGGGAGGAGACACTCATACGGGATATCACAGAAAGGGCAGCGCATATGGAACAGTGGGAGAATAGGAGAAGGGAAGAAGAAAGTGAAGAGGCTGACAGGGAAATGACACTCTGGAAGGAAAAGATCCTACCAGAAAGCACACATAAGTACGAAGAGGGCCGGATAATAGATACCATACTAGCGAGGGGCAGTGGAGAAGAGAGCACGAGGGATAGGGACGCAAAGGCCCTAAGCGAGGTGAGTGACGAAATAATGAGGGAACTACATAGGGTCAGGGCGGACGCGGATAATAAGGATGAATGGCCAGGTGAACGTGCACAAGAGGACAATGACAGGGCTACAAGGAGTACGTTAAATACATGCGGAAGCGAAGTGGTGACCGCACCCCAGGTAAGGGCGGATAAAGCGGACGCAGGTAAGTGCGTGGACATAGATTTGGAAACGGTAACAGTACGATACCCCCGCCCACACCCAAAGCTCACATTCTCAGGGGGGTTCTGAAGTGACAAAGATGAGGAAGAATCATGCGGACGGAGCGATGAGAACGGAGAAGGGCTTAGCAAGCTCTACATCACACGCACAGGCTCGTCATGGGAATGCAGAACACAAGAAGAGAAAACAGCCTAACAGGAAGGTACAAGCGCGCAGAAGGGATATACACTACAGACAGTGACCAGGTCAGCCACACACACACACCATATGTCGACAGGCTCAGAGACCTCCCTGGGGACAGAAGGGAGGGGCCAACAATAGCGCACAAAAAGGGCCACTCACACCAACGTGGGGAACACAGGAGAACAGGAGACATGTATCATGCATGCAACCTCATAGACCTCTTTGACGACTTGTCCGAATGGAGGACGACACAGAGAACATACAGACAACACAGCACAAGCGCAAACCAGAGGAAATGCCGAATACACACAGTTGCCATTACTGGAAAGGAGTGGGTTGAGGCCACAATATGTATCCTGGAAACATGCAGACAAGGAGAACATTAAGTGTAGGCTGCCCCCTTTGAGCGGAGGGGCAGGGAAATGGATATATGAAATGGAAAAATTGACAGCGGGGCACAGGCTAGCAGTTGGTGACGTCAAAGGGCTCTTGATTTCAATTTTGGGCGATGCTGCAGATGACATTTGAAAGAGGGAAGGCATCTCTAGAGTGACAATCAGCAACACATCACATGACAGATCGCCATTTGCAAACTGCAGACACACGGTATGGCAGGCACTACGGGTACAGTACCCCAACACATCCAATATAGGGGCGATTACATCATATAAAATGGGAAAAAATGAGGATCCTGTTAATTACATCCAAGAAATTCAGGAGACGTGGCGCCTGGAAACGCGGGACAAAACACTAGCTATCTTTTATCACATATTGATACAGTGGCTCCCAGAACCTGTGCAGAGACAACTGAAAAAGTTAGTGGGGATGGAAGCGAAGGCGTAGCCAGAGACACACCTAACTATAGTGCACCATTGTAGACTATGGCAAGAGAAGATGAAACAGAAACAGGAAGGCAGAAAGGCAGAAAGGCAGATGAGGCTAAATTTGTTCAGAAAAAGCTATCAAAATACGCCCTAGCGGGAGTGCTCCTAACGAGCCCTGCCCCACCAGTACAACCACTGGCACAGCAACAACCGCCTCTACAGCAGCCACAAGCACTGTCCATGCCCCAACAAGTACCAGCCCTGCCCCAACCCAGAGCGCCACAACAATATGCACAACACATGGGGGTAGGGTACATGACAATGGGCAATGGCTACACAACAACTATAGGGGGAGAGGGTGTTTTAACAGGGGTAGAGGTTTTGGACCACCAGCACACCATCCGGGGGGGCAGGTTTCGAGGATATTCACAATATGGACAGCAGGGATACTTGGATAGCACAGGGGGATTTCCATGGCAGGCACGAGAGCCGCCCACATGCTGGACATGTGGCGTGGTAGGACATGTAGCACATACATGCAGGGCAAGATCGGCACAACAAGGATGGGGTGAACAAGGACAACAGGGCTACCAAGGGGGAGGCAAACAATTACTACCAACAAGAACCCAGCGACGGGTCAGGTGCAAATGGAAGAGCAATATAATGCTCCACAGCCACAACAGCCACTGTAAATCATGGCCAACAGGCACAACAGCAGATGATAACAGCACAACAACAACATGTCAACACACAACAGCCCATGGACACCACGGTACCAATGACGCAAATGGGGAGTAACGATCATGGGTCACAACCCCTAAACAGGTAGCAGACAATCATTGTAACCCCAATAGGCCATCCCACAGACTTCCTTGTTGTGTCCCATCCTGTCGGTAACACCTAACCCTGCGGAGGAACCATGCATAAAGTTGGCGATAGGTGACAAAACATTCTCTTTCCTAGTTGACACGGGAGCCACTAGTTCCTGCATTAGGGAGGGGAAGTTTAAATTGTCAGTCGATGCCATGCACACTCAAGGATTTTCTGGGGCTCGAGGCGTGGTTCCATTTACTGATAACATCTCCTTATCTGTCGGCAATCACAACCTATCTCTGCCCTTGTTATATTCAAAACAAACACCAGTGAATATACTCGGGCGTGACATCATGAGTAGGTTGAACATGACCATCTCCTTCACTGACAAAGGCATAATATGCTCCACACCAGGCATACACATGCTTACAGCAAGACACATACTTCAGGCTTACTGTGGCAAGACAGTACCAAGAACAGAGCCAGTGGACCCCAAGGTCTTCCAATATGGGACAGACATGGCAATAGCATGGCTACCAGGCATTGAGGGTAAAGTGTGGAGGAGACCAGCGCCTACCTTTTCAGGCCAGAGACGCCCGCAGGTGAGGGGGAAGGGGCAATAATGTCAGTGGACATCGAAGGTATAGTAGCAAGGCAGGACTGGATTGCCGTTCACGCTGTGGATGATGAAGGTAAGGCATGGAGAGCAGTGATGGCACTGGCGAAGGGTGTAGGTTAACACAGGTGTCAGACACGGAACTGTTCTCAGATGAGGAAGGAGATGGCGAGATGGTGTTTGAGATGAGTGTGTATGTCTGGTTAAAAGTGACATACGAGGAGGTTGCACAGAAAATGGCAATGGCACTAGAGGCACCCCTCCCAGCACCACCTAATTTCTGCGAGAAAGACTTGGCTATGGTACCTGCCTCACTATGGACAACTAGTCCCTACCATGTAGGTTGCATAAAAAGCATTGGCGTGGTGAAGATAAAAATAAAAAAGGGAGCAATACTGCCCAGAGTAAGACGATACCCACTGTCAAAAGAAGCTGATGAAGAGATTTATGAGAAAATAAGTGCCCTAATAGAGAGGGGTATATTGGTACCATCAGAATCACTATGCAATACTGTGGTGTACCCTGTGCGCAAGGCTAAGGGAGGGTCTTGGCGTTTCATACAAGATTTGAGACCCCTCAACCACATTGTAGAGGTGGCTAATACGGCCACAACATTCTGTGGGATACCATCAGAAGCATCACGGTTCACCGTTATTGATCTTAAGAACGGATTCTTTTCAATACCACTACACCCAGACTCACAAGATTTGATAAGTTTCACATACCGCAACACAAAATGGAAACCCACTAGGATACCCCAGGGATACTGTGAGTCACTATCCATTTTTAACAGAGTTATACAGATGGACCTGGGGAATGTCGAGCTAGAGAGCACAGTGTTGCAATATGTAGATGATATTCTCATCTGCAGCACAACTGTAGAAGAGTGCAGGTAGGACTCTGTGAGAATGCTCACACTACTGGCTCCAGAAAGGATACAAGGTTGACAAAGCAAAATTGCAGTACTGCCAGGAACAGGTTCTATACCTAGGCCAGATCCTATCCCGAAAGGGGCAAAACATCGCACCACAAAGAGCTCAGACAATAATGAATACATCACAGCCACAAATGGTGCAAGAATTACAGCAATTTCTAGGCCTGTGCAATTATTGCAGAGCATGGGTATTTGACTACAGCACATACACAGGACCCCTACTGGCAGCCCTCAAGGAAGCGCAAAGAGGGGGGAGAAAGTTGGGGTTGACGAGAGAGATGACTGATGCATTCAATTAATGAAAGGAGGCCATATCAACAGCACCAGTCCTAGGTACTCCCAATTACAAACGAGAATTCTACATCTTTTCCCATTGCGATGGTGCAGTGATGAAAGCAGTGCTCACCCAAAAAACAAGCATGGGACACAAGCCTCTTGCATTTTACAACAGGCACCTAGACCCAGTAATGATGGGACACTTCCCATGCAAACAGCACCTCGCTGCTGCAGCATTTGCAGTAGAAAAGTGAAAATCCATAACTACGGGATGCTCTACAACACTGTATGTGGGGCACGCCCTCTTTGCGATCCTGCATAAACCAAAAAGTACACTCACTACTCAGAGAGCAACGGGATATGAGATAATTTTATCAAGACCAGAACTGAAAATAGTGAGATGCAACAATGTTAACCCAGCACAGTTCATAGCAGAAGAGGTAACAGAGGGCGAACATGCTCATGATTGCACCTATGCTATTGAATACTACTCATCCACTCGTAAGGTAGAGGAAGACGCCCTAGATGGAAGTGATGTTTTATACATTGATGGGTGAGAGTGATGGCATAAGAAGAACAGGTGCAGCCATAGTGCGACTAAGGGAGGACTGGACAAGCGAGCCAGTGAAATGCGTCAAGTTACCCCAACAATAATCAGCACAAGCAGCAGAACTAGGAGCCCTCATACTGGCCCTAGAAGAAAGTAACAATATATTCTGACAGTGCCTATGTCACGTCAACAGTACACTCAGGATTAATAAGGTGGCTACGAAGAGGATTTAGGAGAGCAGATGGTACCCTGTGCAACATGCTCTCCTCCTGGATGAACTAATAGAAGTAATAACATACCCACATGAACTAGCATTAGTGAAATGTCAGGCACATACAAATGGTGAAGACCCAATATCTAAAGGTAATGAAGCAGCAGACTCCTATGCAAAGCATGCTTCATATTTTGGCGAGATGTGGGAGGGACCTCCAAGAAAAACAAAAAGAGAGGGGGAGGGCAAGACAGATGATAATGAAAGAAGGCGATACACACCTTCCAGAACATAGATTATGGAACTGCAGGCGGCAGCCCCAATGGCAGAAAAAGAATTGTGGGTAAAAGGAGGATGCACAATGTCTCCAACAGACGCACTATGGGGACAAAATAACGCAGAAAAGTAGTTATGCCCCTGGCCCTACTAAAAACAGCTTTGACCCAACTGCACCACCCTACCCATACAGGAAAGAAGTAATTGCAGCACGAATAAAAGAGTTGTGGATCTGTCCCGAATGAAATGCGCATGTAACAAACTTCATCAGCAATTGCCTTACCTGCCAACAATTTACGACCGATCACACGTAACAGGTGATCAAAGGTACAATACCACGGCCTGAGGACCCTTTCTACACCTATACATGGACTACGTTGATATGATCAATGTATGCCAAGGCTACCGGTACATGATTGTGGTAGTGTGCCCCTTCTCAAGGTGGATTGAGGCTGGCCCGTGCTCCCATGCTGACACACTTCGAGCAGCAAAATTTCTGGTTATATACCTTCACAAACCCCCCACCTTCCCGAGGTGGGGGGTTTGTGAAGTATTGAGGTCAGACAACGGTCCCCATTTCACAATTGAACTATTCCAGCACATCACTGCGTTACTTGGGATCAAACGTAAGTTTGATTGTGCGTACCACCCGCAAGCCAATGGCATCTGTGAACGCCTCAATGGCCTCTTAAAAGAACCAAATGCAAAGACACAGCAAGCTACTAAAAAGAACTGGCTTTACTGCCTTCCTTTAGCCTTGTTCGAGCTGCAAAATAAGCCTGGCTCGGACTACCATCTCACCTCCCACGAGGTGGTGACCGGGCGTCAAATGCACCTCCCATTAACGCCACCCACAAGGGCCATGTACGACTGTGAAGGAAACAATGATGTATTTGGACGAGAAATGTATGACTATGTTACTTCTCTAGTTACTAGTGCCTCCTTTATCTCTCAACAGATTAGACGGACACAGGGCGGGTCAGAGAACGATCAACAGGAAACAACTAACAACGAGGACCAAACAGGACAGTGTAAGGTAAAAGCAGGGGACACTGTACTCTTGAAGAATTCTAATAGAAAATTGAACACTCCTAGATTCACGGGGCCACAGGTCATAGAAAAGGTGGCACCCAGGGCAGTAAAGTTAATAAATAAAGACGTTTGGAAACATATCCATGACATCAAGCCCTACAAAGCACCGACCTCGCCCCATCACAGCAGCGACAGGGCAAGCGCATCAGCAACTGCAACGACAGACTACGAAAAAGACATCACAAGCATCAGATACCCCTAGGGACGCAAACGAGTCACAGCCCGTAGCCCACCCTATGCTTAGGAGATAGCAGACACAAATTGTCCTCACTGAACAATTAATAGAGTTCTGATGTGAAGATGATAGTGGAGTAATGCAGAATGCAATAAAATAAGTGATCAACAGTAGTTGGTAAACAATAGACATTGACAGAAGTATCAGCAATACGCACCGCACTGTGTAACATGTGCATGTTCTCTTCTCCTTTTTGTCTCGAATATG
Source organism: Ambystoma mexicanum (assembly GCF_040938575.1). Classification (NCBI taxonomy): domain Eukaryota; kingdom Metazoa; phylum Chordata; class Amphibia; order Caudata; family Ambystomatidae; genus Ambystoma; species Ambystoma mexicanum. The sequence continues at coordinate 43,544,718 of NC_090936.1, read as the reverse complement.
CAGGTCTTGCGCATGGTAATGCTGTATGTGAATATATGATAAAAGCACATTGATCACTGCCCATGCTTAAATGTTGCATCCCATCGACCACCCAGAAGCACTGTCACACCAGTTCATTCACGGCCTTAGAAGACCAACCCATTCAAGATCTATACAGCCACGCGTTCATAGTACTGTCAGACCCACACCTCCACGTGGCCCTACCCGCCCTGAGAGAGAGGGCAGTTAGGAGGATGTGGGAGGAGCTTTTTTCATGGGCATTGAATGATTATTTGATCCGCAGGGCTTAAAGTAACAAATACTAATAATAATAACGCTACTTTCTAGACAATTTCAGCCAGGCACCTAGATTAGCTTTATACAATAGCTGCAGGACGGCAGCATAGGCAAGACAAACATGCCAGTGGTAGCAATGATTGTCATTATAACATTATTGGTATTTTTGACCACTGGACTGATAACTGCCGCTGTTCAAAATTGGTAAAGATACAACAAAGGACAACTGTTAACTCTGCTCGTTGATTCTGTATGCCATGAGTGCCTCCCTAACATTTGTTGCCACAGAATAGAGTGCCTCCTATATTTAGCGCTGGTTCAAACACGAGGGCGGTTCCAAGGTAAAACAGCAACACTTAGATGGAAATCAAGGTCAACATACCCTTACGAAGATAACTTTATCAAAACACTACCTATGTTTGATAACTATTGGCAGCTCACAGAAGGACTACAGTACGTAACAGACAGGCCAGACAAAGGAGAAATGAAAGAAGTGACACTGGACTATCTGCCATGCAAGTGGAGCGCAAAGGAGATAGGAGATGAACCTGGGGGCTGGGAAAAGACTGCTGATACTGAGCTTTGGCAAAGTATACACGAAGAATGGATAGGTGGATGGAGTAATGGGAAGCAACATAACAACGTTGGCAAAAGCAACCATAGTGATGGTACAAGAAGAAAATGACAAGTGCTACAAGGAATGGGCAAAGAGTGCAGGTCTACTCACGTGATTAGATAAGGAGGTGGACCCATTAACAATGATTCCGTTGGCTCCCCCCACACTATGTTACCAGCCTGATGGAGAGATTGCTGTAGGAGTGAACGAAGGATGTAAAAGGATAATAAAGCTTCCTGAGGGGGGCGCTGGAACAGCGGTACTGATGGACCACTATTGGGCCTGCGGAGTCAAGGCAGATCACAGCCTACCACAATCATGGGGAGGAGTATGTACTTTGGTAGACGTCAATGTACCCTCCCTAGTGGTGCCACAGAAACACATCAAAATGGAAGACTTCCCCAAAATGGATGAAGGAAACAGGAGAAGGAGAAGGTCCCTGGGACAAATTGGCCGCACACCCCAGGGTGTCACCCCCACAGGCAAGACACTGACAAGAATAAAATGACAAGTAGAACCTCTCACTGGAAATTACCTCTGGGGCAAATCAGAAACAGCCCTTAGCGACATCCCAGCGTGTCACAGACTGTTCAGTAGAACAGCATGTTTTTCTCATCGATAATACATCCGGGGGTACAAGCATATGCGAATGCAAAATGGCTAGAGTTAACCAGGTGGGAGCTGATGATGACAAATTCCACAGTGAACGGATTCAACGCCATTAAAGAAGAATTGAGACCAATACGAATAGTGGCCTTACAGAAAAGATACTTGTTGGATCCACTCACTGCAATGGAAGGAGGAGTTTGCGCAAAGATTAGAAGTTCCTGCTGCACATTCATTCCCGCAAATGACTAAGATAATGGCACACTATCAGAAGCAGTATCACAATTGGCGAAGATGCACGCGAAGATGGAAGAAGAAGTTAAGGGAATAAAAAAGGATGGAAGCAGGTTCTTGTATCTCTAGTCATGGATGCCATCATGGTTAGCAGATGGTCTCAAGGTGTTAGCAGGATGCATAATACTGGGACTGGCATTGTTGTTGGGAATAAGAGTATGGTTGGCAAGATCAAAACGGACGGCAGAAGAAATGATCGGAATGTATGTCCTTATGCCTACAGACGACGAGTTACACACACAAATAATACTCAAGGAACATCAAAGGCTACGCCAGCAGATACTGCAAGAAGATTTGTACCCACCGTTGATAAAAGTTGAAAACCCAAGGAATACGAAGGCATATGTTGGGAAGTGGGTTTATTGTAAACCAGGTGGTGGATGTGTATACATGTATTGGTCATTTGAAGATCACGTTAACCGCTACGGTCAAATGGTGGGGATAATAAAGGTGTGGCACTTAGGAGATGATAAAAGAGTGGACAACTTTGTGGTCGACAAGTCGACCAGAGGGGGAACTGAAGAGGAAAAATGGGAAGGTCCCTTCCCTCAACACACCGACAAACTGTGGAAGACGACTAGCCTTGCCAAGTAGTCCCATTTTCAGCTTCATCTCCCCTTAGGGGCATTCTCCTGTTTCCTCACCTTCCCCCAGAAGAACAAGTTACTTCTTACCTTGTAACGTTCTTTCGATGGGATGTTCCTCCGACGTATTCATTATCTTGATAGATCATCTCCAGCTTGCTGGCCTCTGAGTGCGAACTCGTGGGATCGGAGGCTCTTTGGTCGTCACGTCGTCTTCCACAGTTTGTAGGTGGGTCGAGAGAAAGGGACCGTCCCATTTCCTCTTCACTAGAGAGAACCAGGGCTCTGGAGACATTGAGCTTCGAAGGGATTGTGCCCGACGTATTCCTTATCTTGATAGATCATCTCCAGCCTGCTGGCCTCGGAATTTTCTTTTCAGTAGAGGGCGCTGCGCGTCGACGTCCCTCAAGCCGATGTCCCTCGACAGCCCCTGTATCGGCGCCGACGTCATCATGCGTATAAATAGACTCGCGCAGCGTCCGTTTCTCAGTTCCGTTTTGAAGTTAACAGTTGTTTTACATGAATTGGTTATTGACCCAGAAGGAGCGTAAGCTGTAACCACAAGGGAAGTTTTACTGAGGTGATGGATGGGAGGGGCGATAAGGAATATGTCGGAGGAACATCTCATCAAAAGAACGTTACCAGGTAAGAAGTAACTTGTTCTTCGAAGGGATTGTGTCCTCCAACGTATTCCTTATCTTGATAGACTCCCATAGCAGTGGTGTGTAACTGGAGGTGGGAGTAAAATTGCCATGTTTCCCTTCAAGAATGAACATAGTGCAACACAGCTTTGCCACATCTAGTCTCTTGGCTAGAGGAGGAATCCAAGTTGTAAAATCTTGTGAAGGTATGTGCAGACGACCATGTGGCAGCCGCACATATGTCTCGAATCAGTACCCCTCTTTGGAGGGCCGAAGAGGCTGCGATACCCCTGGTTGAGTGAGCCCTAAGATTTTGAGGAGGCTCTTTCCCTGCCAATTTGTAACATTCCAGAATGACCAAAATAATCCATCTGGAAATGGTCTGTTTTGTTATCGGTAATCCCAATGTGTGCCCTGAGTAACCTACGAACAGTTGATCTGCTTGCCTAATCCTAGCAAGTCTGCTGATGTAAAAGCTCAAAGCCTGCCTTGAGTCTAGCCTATGTAGCCTTTCTTCCTCTTTCCCCGGATGGGGAGGGGGATAAAATGAAGGTAAGGTAATCTTCTGAGTGATGTGGAATTCAGAAACCACCTTTGGGAGGAAATTAGGCTTCACTTGTAGGACAACTTTGTCTTTATGAAAAATTGTATGAGGGGGTTTACAAGATAGAGCTTGTAATTTGCTCACCCTCCTAGCAGATGTCAATGCCACTAATAAGACAGTTTTAAGGGTGAGAAACCTTAGCGAACAAGAGTGGAGTGGTTCAAAAGGAGTACCCGTCAGGACATTTAAGACTAAATTTAAGTCCCATAAGGGAACTTGGAATGGTCTTGGAGGATAGACATTGGTTAATCCCTTCAGAAATTGTACTACTAAGGGTAACTTAAAATATGATGGTTCCTCTGCAGTGCGCTTGAAGATCGATAGCGCTGCGAGATAGGGTGGTCAGTCAAAATGTCGAAAACAAAAAGTCGAATGACAATAATGTCGAAATTCCCTCTTTTTTAATTATATATTTATTTTGGGGTCCGGGAATAAAAAATAATGGGTAAAACAAAAAAAAAAAGGGGTAGGGGTTGGGGGAAACACCCCCCCCATTTCGAATAAAAAATAATTCGACTTTTTTTTTCGACATTTTTATTTTGACATTCGACTTTTTTGTTTTTGATTTTATCACTATAAACCGCGAGATAGCCCTTGATAGTGCCAACCTGAAGGCCCAAATTTGCCAAATAGAGTAGAAAAGATAACGCTGTTGGGGTACCACATGAAAAGGGGTCGATATTCCTTTCTCTACACCAGCTGCAAAATTTGTTCCAACGGCAGCGGTATAAAGTCTTTGTTGCTGGCCTTCTTGCCGAAAGAAACACCTCCATGACGTCATCTGGGAGGTCCCAATCCTTGTATCTCAACCTTTCAGATACCAAGCGTGAAGGTTGAGGGTTCGGATGTCTGGATGGAGAACCTGGCCTCCCTTCTGCGAGAGAAGATTCTCCTTGAGTGGAAGACGAATTGGAGGGCAGATGGACATGTCCAGAAGGTCCAGGTACTACGTTCTCTGGGCCCAGTCCGGGGCAATTAGGATCATGGCTTTCCGGAACCTTCTCAATCTCCTGATCATTTGAGGAATGACAGGGGCTGGAGGAAACGTGTACAGAAGTGGAAACTCCCAGTCCACTACGAACGCGTCTCCTAGAGCTCCTCTCGGGGGAAATTCCCTTGAACAAAACTGATCGCACTTCCTGTTGATGCTGGTGGTGAACAGATCCACTTGCGGGGTTCCCCAAAGGGTGAAGATCTGTTGAAGGACTTCCTGAGCTAGTTCCCACTCGTGGGAGACTGTACTCTGCCTGCTCAGAGCATCCGCCGTCAAGTTTATCTCTCCGGCTAAGTGAACTGCCGATAGAGAGATTCCTTCATGGATTGCCCAAAACCAGAGCTGCATCGCCTCTCTGCACAGAGGCAGTGATCCTACACCTCCTCTTTTGTTGATGTAGTGCATGGCCACTGTGTTGTCCCTCATTATCAGGACATTTTTCCCCTGTACAGATGGCAGAAAAGCCTTCAGCGCTAGTCTGATTGCTCTCAGCTCTAACAGGTCAGCTCTAACATTGCTCTCAGACTAACAAGTCGCTGGCATGGGCTCCCCAGCCCGTGAGTGAGGCATCTGTGACTACTGTTATCTCCGGCCAAAACAGTTCTCCTTTCAAGATGTTCTCCTGGCAGGCCTACCACTGAAGGTCTCGAGCCACCGTGTCCGGAACCTGAAGGAGATCTGTCATTCTCCCTGAGAATTGTGACCACTGAGTTCTTAGTGCCCACTGAAGAGATCTCATTCTCAGGTGAGCCTCTGGCACAAGGAAGATGCAGGATGCCATGAGGCCTAGCAACCTCAAAAAGTCGAAGGCTGGGAGACGTTGGGCATTTTGAAACTTGGTGACCATCTGCAGAATATCTTGAGCCCTCACCTCTGGTGGCAAGGCTTTTCCCAGGGAAGTGTCCAGGGACGCTCCAATGAACTGCAGTCTCTGTGATGGTATCATCTGTGACTTCTTTAAATTGAGGGAGAAGCCCAGTTTGTGAAGGAAGTGGCAGACATAATCTAGCTGGATCTGAGCTTGTTCCGGAGATACAGCTCTGATCAGCCAATCGTCCAGGTAGGGGTAGACGTGAATCCCTTCCCTCCTTAGACTTGCAGCCACTACCGACATTAGCTTGGTGAAGACCCTCGGGCGGAGGTCAGCCCAAATGGCAGAACTCAAAATTGATAATGAGAGCCGCCAATTGCGAACCTCAGGTATTTCCTGTGTTTGAGATGGATTGGCACATGGAAATAAGCATCCTGAAGGTCCAGAGATACCAGCCAGTCCTGGAGCTGGAGGGCCTGAAGGATCTGAGAGAGAGTTACCATCTTGAACTTGTCCTTCCTGAGGAACTTGTTCAATTCTTGTAAGTCCAAGATAGGTCTCAGTCCTCCGTCCTTCTTTGGTATTAGGAAGTAGGAGTACCACCAGCCCTTGTTCCTCTCCGCTACAGGTACCGGTTCTATGGCACCTTTCTCCAGCAGGTCTACAATTTCCTGCAAGAGGAGCAGATCTGGAACTTTCCGAGAGCTGTTCCCCGGTGGATGACTCTGAGGAATGCGTAGAAAAGGCAGGCAGTAACCTTGGGCAACTGTTTCCAATGCCCAAGCATCTGACGTAATAGCCTGCCATTCCGTCAGATGTTGAGTTAGCCTGTCCCCGACTCGTGTCTTGTGAGGAGTGTCCTCAGAGTGATTTAGAGGCGGCTGATGCAGGTGCAGAGGGTAAAGAGGCACCTGCTGCTGCGGCTTTTGTATTTTTACCCCGTCCACCTCGGGTGAATCTTTTTTGACCTCTTTGAACTGACTGTCCTCTGCCTTTTCCGAATGCGGAATAAAAGCGAAAGGACTTACCTCTCCAAGAGGTTCCTGAGGGGCGATATGGCGTTTGACGGATTGCAGCTCCCAGGGATTTTGCTGCTGCTTTGGATGTCTGTAACTTTTCTAGGCTGTCATCCGCCTTCTTACCAAACAAAGAAGAGCCGTCAAAGGGCATATTTAAAAGTCTGGCTTGTACATCTGAAGCAAACCCAGACTTTTGCAACCACGCAAATCTGCGGGTTGTAGTACTTGCCGCTATGGCCCTACTGATGTTGTCAGCAGAATCAATGCCAATTTGAAGGGATTTGCACATTGCGTCTTTACCATCCTTAATGATGTTTAGAAACGCTTCCCTTTCTTCTCCCTCTGGGAGGCAGTCAGCCGCTGATGAAGCACACTCCCAAAGTGTATGGCTGAACCTTGCGAACGTACAAGTAGCGTTAATAGATTTCAACTCCATGCTACATGCAGAAAACATTTCTTAGCCATAGAGTCGTATCTTTTGTCATCCTTGTCCTGTGGAACAGTAGGGTATGCCGATCTACTGCCTGATGCAGTTGCTGCTTGAACAACCAGACTCTCTGGAGTTCGAAGTTTAGACAAAAATTCAGGGTCAGTTGTAGATACCCTATATTTGGCTAATAACTTTTTGTTAACCGCCGAGATAACCTCAGGAGTTTCCCAGTTAGACAATATTTTTCTTTGTAATGCAGCGTGAAATGGAACCACAGGATCCTCCTGTGGGCCTTTAACTAAAATGTCTGTAAGGTCATCCTGTTGGAATGCAGGTGAAGGTGTAGACCAACCCATGAATTCTATAATTCTTGCCATTAAAAATCTGTAAGGGGTCTCAGCATGTTCCCCTGGGTCTGGTTTGGCAAATTCTATTTCTGGGGAAGTATCTAACCCACTTGCCTCATGTAAGGATTCTCGAAGATCCTTTAACCTATTTTCCTAGGAGGTAAATTCCTCTGGTTCAGGTGTTGCAGATCTCTGCAACCCAAAGGGTCTTTCTTGATCCGAATCCTCCCCTTCCTCATAAATTGAAGACAAAGGTCTGAAATGACCAGACCTTGGAAATATCTTAAATCTCATTTCCAGAGCGGAAGGGGCTAAATTTGTCATAATTGGTTGAGAAAACGTCACCGTCGTCGATGCGGACGTTAAAGTCTTCGAAAACACAAAAAAAGGTGTCGAGAAGATTGGAAGAGGCCTCGAAGAACTCGAGAGGATCGAAATCCTACTTGAGGTTGTCGATGACATTCTCGAAGTCGTGTTAGAGGCCCTGGGTATGACCACTGGCTGTGAGGTAGTGACGGCCGTGGGTTTGTTCTTTTTCGGCGTCGAAGACGGCGTTGATTTGATCGACCTATGCGCCGATGAGCCCTTCGATAATGGCGTCGATGATGCAGATTTATGCGTCGAAAGGACTTTCGACGATGGCGTTGATGGCACAGTGCTTTTGCTCTAGGGTTCGAGTAGTTTCTTTCGCCGGGTGCAACGACTCACAAGTTTCGATTTTTCGGGTCTTTCACCCAGGGTATCACCCTCAGCTGTTTTCGAGGGGGTTGAGGCCACTTTCTCGAAGACGCTAAGCATCCTTTTACGGAATTCCTCCCACTCAGCCTGAGAGCTACGTTTTGTGGGGCAGGTGACTCTTTCCAGAGAAACAGAAGAAGAAGACGAGGAAGGGGATCTTCGACGTCTCTTACTTGAACGCTTGGATCTCGAAGAGTGGTGGGAACTGCTTCGAGACCTAGAACGAGAATGTTTCCTGTGTCGGTGAGGAGACGAATGTCTCGACTCTGCTGAGGAAACTTACGAAGGAGTTTTAACTGTCTTACCTCTCTCAAGCTTCCCCTTATGCTCCTTCAAGGCTTTCGCCGTCATGGACATGCAGTCCTCGCACTCCGAACATTGGTGCTCCGATCCCAGGCACCACAAACAGATCCTGTGAGGATCTGTCAACGACATTTTCTTTCCACAGGCTCGACATTTTTTGAAGCCGGACCGTGGAGCCATCGGTTCGGATGAGGAAGCCATCGAGTAAGAGTTGGTATTCTCGAGGAATAATGAAGAATATATTTTCTGACTAACAAACTGAGCAACGCGATTCCGAGGCCCACGAAGCGCGGAAAAACGGAACTGAGAAACGGACGCTGCGCGAGTCGATTTATACGCATGATGACGTTGGTGCCGATATGGAGGCTGTCGAGGGACATCGGCTCGAGGGACGTCGACGCGCAGCGCCCTCTACTGAAAAAAAAATTCTGAGGCCAGCAGGCTGGAGATGATCTATCAAGATAAGGAATACGTCGGGCACAATCCCTTCGAAGCTCAATGTCTCCAGAGCCCGGGTTCTCTCTAGTGAAGAGGAAATGGGACGGTCCCTTTCTCTCGACCCACCTACAAACTGTGGAAGACGACGTGACGACCAAAGAGCCTCCGATCCCACGAGTTCGCACCTTCGCCACTGCCCCGGATGCCAGCACACACCATGACCATGCTCCACCTGCGAAACCAGGCTGCATCCAGCCCAGGACAGGCGTTGAGAACCAAGATTGGGCTTGGTCCGATCGCATGGACCAGCTCGACTAAACGCTCTGCAACCTAAGCTACCATTGTTAGAGATGACATGACGACATAGCCAAGATGGACACCATACGTGGATCATTCACACACCAACCCACACGAAGAACACAATCAGTGCTATGACTTAGCGGACCGCACCCTCACAGATGTGCATCATTATTATTTTTCACATAGGCCAGCAACAGCATCGCAGTAACGCAAGACGCGAGAAGAATTTGTGTATATGCTTGCAAAGGCTTCATGCTACTAACCCTGGAGATAAGACCTTATAGATGGACCAATGTACAAGAAGCCACACTGCACCCCACACCCCCTTGCCCTATGGACCTTATTCCACAACATGCAACCAAGCCAAGGTAGGCCTCAAACCAGAGCCACCAGGCCAGAAGCAGCTCATACGGAGCTACAAGGTGCTGAGCACACAGAACAGCCCCTGGCTGGAGCCACCGCAGCCAAGGTCGCGATGTTGCAATCCACATTCTGCGCTCTCCAAACCAAGGTGACACCGGCCACTGCTGCGACTACCCGAAGCAGAATACAAATCAAATCCCATAATTCTGCCTCAGCCATGGTCTCTCAACACGTGACCAGACCGACTTGATACAATGCCAAGTTCCGAAGACTGAAGAAGCACTGGTGTCCCACGTCTGCGTCCCCTCTTGCAACAAAGTTTTAACAACTCAGACACAGGCAGCGATAGGAAAGGAGCGCTCTAATGGCAGTAGCAGGACCTGTCCATTGTCTTTCACTGACACACAGTCATACATTGTTGCCAGCACCAGGTATACCGCGGGCTGGGAACAGGACACAGCGGGCTAACCACTGACGACATTACCACACCACTAATCACCAACTCTCTCCATGTATCCTTTTCAAAGTAACAATTTCTAGGGACGAACCGAGCGTACCACCTGATCTCTACTCCACCATTAACCCCTTTCACTATATGGTCCTATACTGACCCTACCACTCGGGGAACCAACCCGGAGTGGCGATAGGTTCGGGGATGAGCGTTCGCAGATGATGCAAACTGTTACGTCACTCAGGTACAAAATGGGCCTGCGAGCCCGAGTATGATGAGAAGTTGCATGGAACCTACGCTCCACTTATTTGTCCCTGCTTGTTTCTTCTAATAAACAGCAGTAACTAATTGCTTGTGTGTGGCCCATCTACTTCTTTGGGACGCGGAAGGAGTTAGGGCCTTCCGAGAGCTGGAGGTCCGCGGACCCTGGGTACGGCTCTGCCGACCACCAGAAATTACCCTAACACTAGGCTTGATTACTCCAATAGCCTCTTCCTCAACCTTTCTCTTTCCTCCCTTTAGCCGGCTGTCTGAGGCCTGGGAACTCTCTACATCCAGCTTTCTCTCCTAAAATACTTCCCAGCCAGAGTCCTTGAGTCTTCTGGGACCAACTCTCTGCAAGTCAAATGTTTCTCCAAGCAGAGAGTGAGAGGTAGATCCCTTTCCTTTGCTGGCGCCGCCCTCTGGACAAGCCTTGCTTCCCCCTCAGACTTGAGTCAGATCTTCTTAAGTTCTGGAAACTTCTCAAGACCTTCCTTTTCCCTCTTCCTACCCTCTCCCATCCTATGCTAAACTCTCCATCTGCCACTGCGACTGGGGCCTCATCCATTCAGAGTCATACAGGGGGGGCCAGACCACCCCCACCTGTCCCCCCCAGCATCCTTTGCCAGCACTTGCCCTCGGGCTCCCTTTACCGGACTATCCCAACTTAGTCCTGCCTGTCCACTGCACCCTTCCCCCTCTTTCCCCTGGCACCTGTCGCCTTGGCCTGACCAGCACTTGCCCGCTCCCACCCATGGGGGAACCTCACTCCTGCACCTCTCCCTCTACCCCCTAAACCCCTTGCACTTATCACCTTGTCATGCACTTGCACAGTAGGATTGTCGCAAGGCCAATATAACTGTTCTTTGTTGTTGTATTCTTATGATTTCCCATGTCCCCCCCCACCCTCTTGTCTTGTGGTGCCTGGAAATACCTGTATATAGGCACCATACAAATGTCCAATAAAATAAATGGCTTCTCTGCATAGCGTCAAGGACCTCAAATGACCTCCCTTGTGAGGTGGATGAGAGGCTCAGTTTTACCTCAAAGAGGAGGACAATAAGGCCGAAACACATCCCTGGGGTTGCCGACTGCTACTCTTGTTCAGAGGAGAATTGCCTAGTATTTCGGTGCTGAACTGCCCTTGGGAGTAGCATCAGACTTATATGCAAATTAATTTCTCCTCTGTGAAAGGGTGCAGTGAGCTAAAACGTGGTTTCAGACACTCCTGAGTGGGAGAAATTCCACAGAACAGGGTATTTGACCCATGTTTGTTCTCAGTAGATGGGCTCTGTGATAAATCTGATGGTGACATCACTCCTTTCCCAGCGGAGTGACATGACATCCTCAGACAAGATAAAGTATCCCTCTTTTTCTTTTGAGGATACCCCATCCATTACCCATGCATTTATGGCATATTGTCATACCCCCCCTCACACACCTAGGAACACTCCTGAAGACACCTTCCCATACTCATCAAGAACTGACTTGCCTTTCAGGATCACTGAGAACACTGGCCCAGACTTTGCATACAAGTTATAAAGAAATTACTTCTGTTTCCCTAAATGCAAAAGTACTATGATGAAGACGATGAGCCGACTAATGAAGATCAATGGAGGCCAAAAGCACAAGCAGTACCCTAGTTGTTGTAGGAATATTCCTGATACCGGGCGATTTAAACCGGCGAACCAGCGGACAAACAGATGCTGGCTGGAGAACTCGAGTCCTCTCGGTATCGACCGAGGGACTTCCGCACTGGTGCGGGGTCTGTGGAGCCAACTGACTCACCAAAGTGATAGAGAAGAGCTGGCAGAAGGGTGTGGTATGCTACAAGGAGGCCCAAAGCAGGAGAAAGTCTCCAGAGCGTTTGTAGGTAGCGTGAGGCACTCTCCACACCTCCGGAGCCTTGAGAGATGCCGAACAGATGAGTGGGAGTCATGAGAGACACAGAAGCTCCAGTGTAAAGACGGCGGAAGGGAGTGGAACACTGAAGAGCTGCCACAGGTAAACCGCAGGAGAAAGTGCATTCACCATCAAAAGCAGGTGAGTCCACCCAAGGGAAGCAGGGACACCGGGGCGTATTGACAACAGGGACACCGGGGCGTGGTGGCCACCGCATCTTAGCCCTGGCTTTGCTGTTAATCTTCATGCTTCGAGTGATCTTTTTCGTGCTATCAGTATTGCTAGAAATCTTCTTCATCTCAGTACAAGTAACTGGCATAATGGTGCAATAACAAATAGTAGTTTTATCAAGGTGGGTTGATGGAAAGGTGGCAACATGCCTGAGAGGGTTAGGTTTGAGGTGTTGTGCAGACTTTTACCCGGGTGGTCACCCTTATCCTCAGGAGGGGAGTCCATCCCCATGAAGTCCTCCCACATTAAACTACCCTTGGGGGAATATTTGGTAGTGGCTTCACCTCCCTTGCCTAATGAGAAGTGGCTCCCCCCTTGGGAGAGGTGACCATACCTAGTGAAACATCACAACACCCTGGGTGCTGGAGAAAGGCTGTATTTCCCGCGCTTCAGATGAATAGGCAAATGGAAGTATGCATCTAACGGTCCAGTGAAACCAACCAGTACTGCATAATGAGAGCTTGCAGGATCTGGGCCAGAGTCACCACCTTTCGCAGGTACAAATTCAACAACTTTAAATCCACGATCGGTCGCAAGCCTCAGTCCTTCTACGGAACCAGAATGTAAGTTTAGTACCACTGTTTCCCTCGTTCGAGGTGCGTTCCCAGTTCGTTTGCTACATTCTGAGGGTAGGGTTCAAAGGTAAAGGTGGTGGTGTGAGGAAAGTGGTATGAGGAAATGGAGAGAATATCCCAGCTGTACGACCTGTAAGGCCCAAGCATCAGACGTGGTCTGTGACCATTCCCCGCTTAAAAAGGCAATCCGCTGCCACATTGCCAGTAGCTAGCACTCTGTCTGAATGTCTGGAACCTTTGTGAGGCATCATCAGCCTTCGACCTAAAGAGGTTAATCCAGTACAAGGAGATTAGCCTAAACATCCTGAGCGAAGCCTGACATCCACATCCAAGAGTGGTATCGGATCAGCATAATAGTGGTCATCGCAATACCCACACGATCCATTGTGTTAATCGCAATACCCACACAGTCCATTGTGTTAAGTCCGTACTGCAAAAATCTGGTGGGAGGTGTCCTTGCCATCCTGGACAAGAGCTAGGAAGCCCTCCATTATGTCACATTCAGGAAGGTGATTAGCCACAGCGGCCGTTGCAAACTTTCCTAGAACAATGGAGGCATTTAACCCCCGAGAGAGCAAAGCTGCCTGAGTCAAACACCATCTTTCCCCAAACGTCCAGCTTCTTGCATTCTCTTTCAGGTGGAAGAGTAGGAAAAGTGGATGTTTTCAGGTTGGACATAGCAGCCTGTACCACAAAGCTATCGGAAGAGGAATGGGTGGGCAAGAAGGCTGCAACGGAAGGGGCTGGGTGTAGTTTATTGGCCAGTTCCCTATCCACTGAAGGCTTATAGGTGGGTCCCCCCCACACCTCCAGAACTGAAGCATCTACAGCCTTATTAAAAGGCAGCAATGTCTCTCTCTTGAGTCCCTCGTCTAGGGTATCAGTCAGTTCATTTGAAACTGACTGCCTGGATGGGGAAGAGAGTCCCGAGAACCTCAGTAACCTTGTCCTTGAGCTCATGAAAGGCTGCTTCAACATTACCTAGGGCAGGAGCTAGTAGAATATCAAGTTATGGGGAGGTTTCAAGGCCACTGGCCTCCTGGCAGTCCAGAGCTAAGTCTTGAACATCTACCCCTTGTGACGAATTGTGAGATTCAGTCACGTCTCCCCAGAGGGGATCATTTCCTTGTGAGGCTAGGGAAGTGAACCCGCTACGCACTAATCCCCCTAGGGGTGGTGGAAAGCGGGATCTCACAGGGAGAAACTCCCCTCTTGGGGACAAGGACTCCTGTTCCACAGAGCAACTCCCTAAAGCCCTTTCTCTGGGGTCCCTAGTAATTTCAGGGCTTCTGAAAACCCTCTGCGACCAAGCCACTGTTTGTTTTTGTCCCATAAAAGCCAAGACTCAACCTTAAGAAATATATGGAAAAACTACCAAGAAGAAGAATACTGAGCGAGTAATACCGATCACTCAGTGGTTGAAAAGCAGCAATACTGTGATGAGGGAAAAGGAGCGAGTAATGAAGAGTGTTCAACTGAAAGAGAAAAGGGACTATAAACCTTTGTTGGGGAGGACCCAGAAATTAGTCATAAAAAAGGAACAAGGACTGTTGTCTGAGAGAAGTGAAACTCAGGAGTTTCAAATCAGCAGTGCTGTGGAAGCTGACTGAGACCGGGAGATCCTCTGTCGGGAGGAAGCAACCAGCTGGCGTGTGTGAGAAACACAGAAGAAACAGAAGACCGAAGAAAACAGGTGAAGAAAATCCCAGGAGAGCGAGCCAGACGTGAGTGGTGGTGTGACCTGTGAGAGGTGGCCTGTCCAGTATGGCAATGACACTGAGACCACTGTAAAGTTGGCCCAGCGTAGACATGGATAAGAAGTAGAACGAGGCAGACTGAAAGCTGAAGCTCTCCTGACTCACAGCAAAGTCCCTACCCTACATGCAGGCTCAGTGAGGCCAATCCATGGGAAGCAAGGTAATGGGGATGGCAGGAGACCCGGAAAGGAACACAGGAATACTGCAAGCCTACTCATCCCAGTGAATGGTCAAATATCAAGAAGAGTGATAATCATTCAGGGACTCGGGCTACTCATTCCAGTGAATGGCCAGACATTAAGAAGAGTGAACATTATTCAGGGACTGAGCCTACTCGTTCCAGTGAATGGCCCAACACTAAGAAGGGTGAAATTCATCCTACAACCCATCCAACTCGCCTCAGTGATACGAGAGAGAATCAAGAAACTGAGAATCATTAAGGAACTCAATTTTCTCGTCTTAACAATACAATAAGTGGCCAAGAGAATAACAATAACCATTGGGTCTACTCTGGGTGCCCCAAACAGAGATTTTCAGACACACTTCAGAAAAACCTAGTCAGAGAGAATCAAAATCCAAAAATGCAGAGGAGGAGAAGTTTTAAAAGGGAAGAGAAAGAGAAACCAGAGACTTGGAACAGTTCTCTGAACGAACTGTACAATCAAATCCAAAAGATAGCCAGAGACTGATATTATGAGGTTAAGGAAGCCTTTCCAAGAGAAGGGAGTCATTCTCCTGGGCTTTTGCTGTTTTGTTTTAGTGGTAGGGTGCAGTGTTTTTTAATTTTTGGACAGAGGACAGACTATTTACTTTAGACTTTACACTTGATTGATTGATTATTTATATAGCGCCTATACACAATGTGTTTCAAAGTGCTTCAAGGAGGGAGGGAACATAGGAAAATGCAGTTACATTCAGTTAAAGTCCTTGAAACAATACAGAATGTGAAAAATAACTATCGTAATAGGCCTGTCGACATTTCTGATAGTGCAAGTCAATAGAACAAGTAAGGCAAGAGGGAATGGAAAAAAAAGGAGAACAAAGCAAGCAGTAACATTACTATGTCTGACGACAATTGATGTAGTGCAGGTGGTAAACAAGAGGAGGGGTGGGAGGGGGGACGGGGGATATGAGAGGGGAGAAGGAGATGAACAAGGCACGCTACTGTGCAAATTTGTCAGTGACAAATTTAAAAAGCAGGGGTGGGGGGAGGAGGGAGACAAACAAGGAGGGGAGCAGGGGAGACAGACAAGCTGCTATCAAAAGTCCAGGGAACAGATGATAAGAGTAAGTGCTAAGAGGGGGAAGGCTAAGAGGAGGGAGAAAAAGTGGGAATAGGGGTAGGAGGATGGTAGAAGAGGAGGGATTTATGAAGGGGGATTGGGAAGAAAGCAGGTAAGGGGGGTAAGGGGGTACACAGAGCCAAAAGGGGGGAGCAAGGCAGGGTGGGGGCACACAGACACTCACGGGGGGATGGGGGCAAACAGACACTCACGGGGGTCATGGGGGCACACAGACACTCATGGGGGGCAACGAGCACCCTAGTTAGTTCTGTTAGGCAGGGAAATACTTAGACAACGGATAGTGAGACCTTTTCTAAAATTATTATTTCAATAAAACCTTATCAAGCATGACAAAAACTGGTCTGCCTCCTTCTTCTGACCTACCATACCCTCTACATAAATCTCCTCTGGGAAGTCTCTCTTGTCCTGGATTATGAGGTTTCTATCCCGAAGGGAACCAGACACCTTCCTCATCAAAAATGTGACCCATTTTGGGGCCTCAGAGGAACTCTGTGCTGTCTGTGCCAATCAAAATCAGTGCCAAGACCTTTACGTTCAAAGGGGTAGCCTATCGCTGCTGTGAGGTTTTGATGCCCTCAAAGATCAGCCCGAAGCCCACAGGCATGCTGAAGTGTTCACCATTGGGAGCTCTGCCGGTTCCAACAAATGAATATGTCGCAACACGAGGAAGTAAAGGATACGGATATTATAAAACAAGTCATTTCCCATCAAGAATGGACTTGACAGTCTTGTGGATGCAATTCGAAAAACAGATGAATAAGACACTTGCATAGTGCGACAAAGTGGATTTTACAAGGGTGTCACTAAAAAATGCCTTTATTTTTCATGCATGAGTGATACCCACATTTCTCCAAAGGACAAGGAAATTAAAAAATATCCCCATTAATGAACATGATTATTGTATCTGTAAGGTCACAAGGAAGGTGGTCTGAATCAGTTAGTGCCGAAACGTTATGAAAAAAAAAATGTGCAAAAGACCAACAATATCTGTATTAACGTCGACCTATTGGAATCCCTGGACCACTGGAATCCATAATAACTGTAATCGTTACATAATATGAATTTTTGTGACATGTTCTAAATTAGTATAGTGATTTAGAACCAAGTGACTAAGTTGTTTGAAAATTGTCCAAAATTGATTGTGCCTACACTGTATAATTCTATATATATGTTCAATTGATTTTCATCTTGATATTAGAAAATGTAATGTATTGCATATAATAGTACTGTTGTTTGGTATTTGCACTATTTCTTGCACTTTTTGATATATGTACCGGTTTATAGTCATAATGTCGAAAAAAAGTCGAAATTTTTTTTTCGAAAACAATAATGTCGACATCCTATACTTATAATGTAAAAAGTCATTTTTTCGAAAAAAAAATGTCGACAAAAAAATGTCACTTAAAACTATCAACACCTCACCCAACACCCCCCTGCCACCCCTCATACTCAACACATTCTAATTATATATTTATTTTTTCAATAAATAACCAAAAAGAGTATCATTTACTATTGGGGGGGTCCCCCCCAACCCCCCCTCACCCAACACCCCCCTGCCACCCCCCCTCCCACCCCTCATACTCAACAAATTCTAATTATATATTTATTTATTTATTTATTTTTTCAATAAATAACCAAAAAGAGTATCATTTACAATTGGGGGGGGTCCCCCCCCAACCAATCCCCCCTCACTGTCATGATCTCTGCTTCCAAAAGGTCAGGGTTTTCCCAACTCCCTTGGAAGCAGATCCATAACCCAGGTTCCGAGTGCCAACCAGTCCCAATTGGGACCTTTTGGACCCAGTCCTGGCGCCAGTGGCACCAGGCTCATAAATATGCCCAGTCCCAGCGCTGGAAGCGCCGGGCTCATAATGCTTGGGTGGACTTACCTGCAGCAGACCATGCTGCTTACTTGCCTGCCAGTTGAGCCTCTGATCCTCTTCTGTTTGGAACTACTTTTCCTGTTGGGTGGGGCAGGAGCCACTCCCTAGATTCAGAACACTGGAACTCTTCTGGAAAGCAGGAACTCTTTTCTTACCTAGGCGTGGCTGTGGAAGGAGACACCTAAGCACTACAGGAGGCTATTTAAACCACACCCGATGGATGAATCTTGCTTTGCGTTATTCTGCATCCTCTGCAGCAGAACGCTCATCGTGTCTTCTGCATCTGATCCTGGGCCTAAGGAAAAAGGCTTACCATCCTGAATCCAGTCTTCAGCAACACCTATAAAGACAAGAAAGAACAGGTTAGCATTACGGTCTTCAGTGACAGCTCTTCACTTACCTGGTCCATCGGCTGTCACCAACGCCTCGCGCTGCATTCCGGCATCTGAAAGACAAAAGCTTACCAACTCTTCGCACGCTCCGGAGGCCTTCGGCGCTGCATCCTGCATCTGAAAGACAAAACAAGGTGCGTTTAAAGACATTGGGGAACTTTAATACTCACGTGCCATTACTTCTTTCCACATCTAACCCAGTGGGTATTCCGGCACCCTGCAGCCGCTCCGAACTTGTACCTGCAAAATAAAAAGACAGTTAAAGCGCATCGTGAAGCAGGCAACAAGCGCTTACTTACGTGCTTCCAGGCGCTTCTATTCATCACACGGGCTCCATCTTCAACTCACTTCAGCCCGTCATCCGCCATCGCCGGAACCCTGCAAAACAAGAGACATCATTACTAAAGACTTTAAAGACATTAGAATTACTCGAAACTTACCGTTCGTGCAGTAAACAACGGACAGCAGTCCTCTGAAGTCAAGAGGCCTGCTCCCCTTATCCAGTGAAGAAACTGATTACAGCACCCTGCCCCGAGGCAGATGGAGAGCACAGCGTTCACTTACCTAAGGTGAGAGCGTTAACCTTTGGGGTTCTACAGGAGAAGAGAAAGGGAAGAAGAGAGAGACATTCAATAACCCAGTTCCTTAATCCCATATTTTCTATCTGCAGACATCTTACCCTTCGAGTCAGACATACAGTGCACAGAGGTCCAGCCCAAAGAGCCAGCCGTGTGTTACACATCACCTTTGAAGATACGGTATACGCCCAGTCAAGACCGGCGCCTCTACGGGAATCAGGTGAGCGTTACACTCACCCAACACCCCCCTGCCACCCCCCCCACACCCCCCCAACCACCCTCCCACCCCTCATACTCAACACATTCTAATTATATATTTATTTATTTATTTATTTTTTCAATAAATAAATAACCAAAAAGAGTATCATTTACTATTGGGGGGGTCCCCCCCAAATCCCCCTCACCCAACACCCCCCTGCCACCCCCCCACACCCCCCACCCCTCATACTCAACACATCTTAGTTATATATATATTTATTTATTTATTCTTACAATAAATACAAAATTTCGAAAAAATATCGAAAAAATGTCGACATTATTGTTTGTCGACATTATTTTTTTCGACATTTATTTTTCGAAATTTTGACTGTCGACATTTTGACTGTCGACATTATGACTGCCCACCATATGTACCATTTTATGAAAATATGTAAGTCTTGTAAATATATTTTTGTGCTTGGTCCTGTCTAATTATTTGATTTGGAACCCTCCACCCCCTCTTTTATAACTGGAATAAAATTATTAACATTCAAGATTACGGTAGGAACAATTTTTTGCAGATCAATTATGATGCAACGCTGCAAGTCCCATCTGAGCCATTGGCACCTCTGGCGAGATAGAGTAAGGAGGCCCAAAAGGCGTTATCGTTTTGGCTATAGACTTTTATCAAATAAAGAAAAGAACCTGCTTCTCCCTTTTTCTAGAGGGGTCTTCCCTACCTCAACACAGAATAATTTGGTTGCTCATCAGGATGCAAGTCAAAAGCCAATATACCATCCTATGTCCAAACCAACTGCTCTATCCCTACCAGTAAGAAATAAAGCAAAAAAGGATTCAATGAATTTCTTAACAAAGCCAGGAGGAGAATGGCTTCCTTATTCTGGTGAACCAATCCAGTCTTAGGCTGACTTAACAGCAGTCTTGTGCAACAGGGTCTGATTTACCAAAACACATAGACTCCCTTCTCCCAGTCTATCTGGAAGAGTTTGGAAAACTGTCCCTGGATAGTACTTTGTACAATTCTTTTGAAGTATCTTTATTTCCTCCGAAAGACTTGCAAACAACAGAGTTAAAGCTTGATCAAGTCTTCTTCTTCTTAGTGCTGGTACTTTGTCAGGACATGTTATATCTTGGCTCTATCAGGGAGATTACTCCCACACAGTTCTTGATCCTTTTGGTATCTTTCACAAGTGTTGCGTTTCTCACTGTGAGGAGGGAGTTCACTCCTGAGGCACTCTTGAGATGTATGGTTTCTTGTGTCACCACAATGACGAGGGAGTTCCTTTCTGACACACTTTTTCCTTCGCAGACTACTCCTGTAATCTGGGAGACTACCACTTTCACTTTCTTGACTCTCGTTTGCTTGAATATCACCACTGGGATGAGGAAGATCACTCCTGAGGAATACTTGACTCTTGGTTCTCTGGGTATCACTACTGTGACAAGGGAGATCACTCATGAGGAATGCTTGACTCTTTGGGCTCCCTGGACCCCACCCGGCTTTCCGAAACTCCCGTTACCAGTATCTTCACTGGGGAGTGCTACCGGTTCTTTCCTGGGTCTCAGGTCGGTGTGGGTTCTGCAAGCATTCAGAGCGTATTCTTGTTTTCCTTCTCTTTGGTTTGCGTGTCTCCACAGAGCCATTGCTGCAGCGGCAGGGCTTTAAATGGGCCGGGGCCTGCCGGGGCCAGGCCCCGGCAGTCTCCAAAAAGTGGGACTGAGACGGGGCCCTGCCGGGGCCCCCGTCCCACTGCACGCAACATTGGCGGGATGCATTATCCCGTCGCGGCCGCAGCCGCGACGGGAGATGCGCCTGCCATGAAGTCAGGCGATCTGACAGAAGTGGCAGCCAACCACAGCGATGCTGTGCCTGGCTGCCACTTCTGTAAGTCATAGTAACTGCATCTGGTGACCTCTCGCGCGAGGGGTCACCAGAGGCAGTTACTGTCCCTTTGTTTCCCCAGGTCGCCGAGGCGTCTTTAACCCTCGGCGAACCTGGGGATTCTTGACATTTTTCGAGGTTTATGAAAGATGGCTTGAAAAGTACACAATTCAAGCCATCTTTTATAAAGCTTTGCCGACGGCCAATTTTGTCCGTAGTCAAAGCTTTATAAAAGATGGCTTGAATTGTGTACTTTCAAAGCCATCTTTTATAAAACCGAAATGTTTAAAAAAAAAAAAATGGCCTGAAAACTAGGCAAACCGTAAGGTATGCACACACACATATATATGCATGTTATATATCTGTGTGCGTACCTTACTATGGTTTGTGTACTTTGCAAGCCATCTTTTCTAAACATAGAAATACATATTTCTATGTTTAGAAAAGATAGCTTGCAAAGTACACAAACCATAGTAAGGTACGCACACAGATATATAACATGCATATATATATATGTGTGCATACCTTACGATTTGCGTACGTTTTAGGCCACGCCCCCCACAAGCCACGCCCCAAATGAGGGCCCCCCTCGATTTCTTACCCCACTTAAAGCCCTGTGCAGCGGTCTTCAGAGTGTTTTAGGGACTACATGTTACACCTTGGTGAGGCCACGCCATCGCTGGATTCTTGCTTCTTCTACAGCGAATCGGGTTTACTCCGACGAATGCGATTCCTTTTGACGTCTTCTTCGTACACTCGACACTTCCGACAGCGCAGGTTTGAATTTCCCAGGCCCTGCAGGATGGAGGTCAGCTTCTGTCAGGATTAGTCAGACGAGTACAAAGGCAGCGAATATGGCAAGGGGAATGTGCACTAAATCACACAGTGAATAGCTTCGAATTAAACTACATGCACACAGGAACAACGACTCATGTATGCTAGAATCCAGAAGTGCAAATAGAGTGTGACTACAAAACCAATATATGAAAAGGGATGTGGGGTAAGCACCTGACCGCGAGGAAAGTCGGCAAGCGCCTTACCCCCAATTGCTGTTACAGGTACTGACAGCGCTAAACCCACGTGAGGGCAAGCAATGACAGGATCTGTGAACTAACACTCTTGATGGTATTAAATAAGGGAACTAAAGAACAGTACTCACGAGGACGAGATAAACCTCTTGAATGTCAGCTAGCCCACGAATCCTGTTGATGAAACTGGGACCCAGAAAGGCTATAACAGCAATGGGAGGAAAACTAAATACCTAAGTTGGAATAGTGATTACAAATTAGTGAGGAAAACATAAGCATTCACACAGGAGCTAGCTACAACCGCACACCACACCTAATAATCAAATGGGAAATAAATGCAGAAGTGCAATGGAAAACATGGAATGGATCCCAATAGAAAGTAAGGATCAGGAGCAGGGAAAAACGAAATAACCAATGCTAACTTCCCCCTACCCCTCCAAGGAAAAGACAGGAAGCTAATCTAAGAGGAAGGCTAAGGCATACGGGTTTACAGCAGCAAAGGACAGAGTCAAAGAAATATAGAACACAGACAAACTGGGCTGCATCTAAAAGGGGAAAGCACTGAGAAATGCTGCCTGCAAACAGAGGAAGACAAAAAGGGAATCAAGGGAGCAGAAATCAATTAGCGCATGAATCCGAAATCCAGGGCGGAGGAACAAGAAAACAGGAACTAGGAAATAGGTACAAAAGCAAGGAACCAGGAACAAGGGACTAGTCACAACAGGAACACTGCAAACGATGACCAGCGCTGGACTGAAGTAAGACTGAGGCTTTTAAAGCTGCTTAACGAGCACACGCCTCAGGTGTGCCGATTGCTGCACCTGCAGCCACAGGTGTTGCCTATCCTCCACCCAACCTTGTCCTGCAAGGGTGGAGGTGGAGCAGTGGGCCAGGCATTCTGGGAAGCATAGTCATTTGGTTAAAGAAGCATGCTGGCTGCCAAAAACCTGGAATGGATCCGGAAGGGAAGTAGCTTGGAAAATAGGGATTTAGCGCTCCCAATTCATCACAGCACTGTAGCATAAGGTTCGGAGGAAAGGTCCAGTAGGGAATAAACCCCAAATCATGCCCCCAAGTGGTGGAAACGGGAGCGAAGGGAGCGAGTCGTGACAGTATACCCCCTCCTACGGCCGTCTTCGGGTGCCCGCCACCCGCACGAGACATCTTCTTTCCATGATGGGAGTGCTTTTTCTTTGGAGGTGGCACTGATGGAAATGGTGGCCTGTGGGCAAAGGCAGATGGACTTCCATGATAGGAGCGCTTTGTCTTTGGAGGTGGTACTGACGGAAACGGTGGCTTCTGGTGAGGAAGAGACTCATGGTTCGAAGAAAGGCATGAAGGACTTGCAGGACCTGAAGCAGAGTTGGAAGGTCCAGGAAGCTCAGTCACTGGGAGTGGACCCTTATAAGTCTTTGAGGAGGGAGGCAGGCTGGTGCAACATGCCTTAGACAATGGTAGAAGCCCTGTTAGCATTTCTGCCGAGGGTGGACATGCGGGAGGTGAGGAAATTGCTGGCTTCAGGAAAGGTTTATGTTCAGCCATTAGAGAAGGTGGCGGCTGAGGTAGAGGTTCAGATTTTCTTCTGTCATCCATCTGGGAAAAGGCTTGTGGTTGAAAGTGACTAAGGTTTGACTGCACATGTTTTACGCCTTGGAGACCTGAAAGTCCAATGGGTTGTACAAGGCTGGTACTCCTGGTGACAGTCGTGTAACCACCTTGTTGCACGTGGGATACAACAGCAGGGACGTTTGGCATACTGATAGGAGTGATAGACGCAGTACTTGGTATTTCAGGCACACTCGCAGAAGGAGCAATAACAGACACATTTTGAACTGCAGCAGTCATTCCCTTCCTTTGGCTACTAGCACCCAACTGGTGCTTCTTGGCGGAATTCTGTTGCACAAGTCCTGTAGGTAATACGCCGGTCTGCACCACCCCCTGTGCACACCCAGGTGAGTGGTTCTGACTCACCACTTGGTCCAGCTTGATGACTCTGAAGCGGGAGCTGGCAAAAGTCTCAAACTCTGATGCTGCATTTTTAGGAGGCTCTGATGCTAAAGTGAAGCAGTTGGGAGAATCGTCTTGTGGAAAAGGCAGGCATTCTGGTACTCCTCCTGAAGCAAAAGAAAGGCAAGCTAGACGTTCATCGACAGTAAATGGTTGGGATTCAGGAGGAATCGCTGGAGCAGAAGAAAATACAGCAGGATCTGATGGTGTAGACAGGTATACCTCTGATATTGGCAGCGAGGCTAAGCAGGATACAGGCGTCTCATGAACTGAAGGCAAATACTCAGTATACTCCGGGACTGAAGACATGCACTTTTGATGGACTACCGGAGGCTCTAAAGCTGAAGGATGATCTGCAGGATGAGTCACTGTAGCTGAAGACAGGCAGGCCAGAGGAAACTTTGAGGCTGAAGGCATGCAAGCTGAAGCAATCTCGGTTGCTGGATACAAACATGTCCAGGTCTTTGGGACTGGCTCTTGAGTAAATGGCAGACATGGCAGCAGTTCATTGGTTGAAGACACGTGTGCCAAAGATGACTGCAGGGCTGTGGATTGGATCATAGAAGAGTCAATGGTTGTAGGAGGACAGACAGAAGTCTCAGAAGTTGACAGACACATTGGTGGCTCAGGAATGGAGGGCACCTTTAGGGCAGTAGACTCCTTGGCACCAGTAACCAAAGACTGAGCTGTACCCTTGCAGTCCCTTTCTTTAGTGGGTGACACAGAGTCTCTTTCTTTGTAGAAGTCAAAATCAACCAGTGGAATCACCATAGTAAAGTCTCTGTTGATCAGGATTTCGTCAATTGTCCATTCCTCTGTTTTAGCTTCTGAAAGAGGCAGATTAACAATCAACAGTTCAGGAATCGCCTGCCGGTTTTTTGGTTCTGTATACTGTGGAATGAGTCCATCAGAACATGAAATCTGTTCTGTCTCTGACTGTTCGTATTGATCAGAATTGGCAGAAAAAAGAGTGAACCCAGAGGTAACATCGTTTTCCACATCAGCTTTAACATCTACTTCAGTCTCAGCAGCTGTATCAAGAGCAGGGCCTAAGCCTACTGTAGTGACTGAATCTGTGTATGCCACCATTGTGGATTGTGTTTGGAAATCAGAAGCTTGTATGTGTGCTAGCTCAGAATTATGACAAACTGCTACACAGGAAATTTTAGGTAAAGGAGTGGCTTGTAAATCTTCAGCTAACTCCAATCCCTGACAAACAGCAGAACCATTGTTAGAAACTGTGCCCAGATTAAGCGCTGTGCTAGAAGAAAGACTTTCACTCCCAATAGATTTAACATATTGACAAATATCATGGTTTACCAAAGTCTCTGCACTCAGGGGCTGAACAGTGTTCACTTCATCAACATCAACGGATAAAGTCTGAGGTGTATTCAGTAAAGAGTGCAAGGTTTTATTCTCCTCTTGTAAAGAAATGAATTCTTGTCTTAACTCCTCAAGGTTAGCTCTTAGCATGCCCTGCATTAACTGTACATCACTATCAGTAGGCACAGGGGGAGGCATAGTGGCATCAGGGCTGGATCCTGCACTAGCTATCTGGATGTGCACCGATTGTGCATTGTCCTCTACTGCTTTCAGGTTCTGAGATTTATACTTTCTCTTACCAACTTGGTCTGTGTTTCCCTTAAGCAAACTATTGACATTAGACCTCTTGCCATTAGGGACTACAGTATGTACTTGTGCAAAGGAGTATGCTTTAGACTGAGGGTAGAAAACAGAAGTTATGCAAGGAACCCCTCCATTCTTTATGTTTGTACTATGAAACTGTTCTATCTGAGGTGAAGCACAACTGGAATCATGGGGTTCAACAACAGAGGTACTCTTGTATAATAAGTCTAACAGTGTGTTGTTTTCTGCGGCTAAGGCCTGCGCTGACATAGAATCTGGATCAAAACAAAAGACAGAACTAGGATCAGGCAATGTAGGATGTGCCATCCTATGGGAAAAATACTTTGCACGTAAATGCCCATTCGTGACAAGGAGTTCATTTAAGTCAGGACTAGTGATTTGATTGTCACAGGTAAATGTAGGGGAAGCTTTCTGTACAAACTTGTTAGAGGCCTTGCTGCCTTTCTTTCTTAAACTTGCCATATTCAATGGGAATTTTGGGCTGGTCATTCTGTCAGGATTAGTCAGACGAGTACAAAGGCAGCGAATATGGCAAGGGGAATGTGCACTAAATCACACAGTGAATAGCTTCGAATTAAACTACGTGCACACAGGAACAACGACTCATGTATGCTAGAATCCAGGAGTGCAAATAGAGTGTGACAACAAAACCAATATATGAAAAGGGATGTGGGGTAAGCACCTGACCGCGAGGAAAGTCGGCAAGCGCCTTACCCCCAATTGCTGTTACAGGTACTGACAGCGCTAAACCCACGTGAGGGCAAGCAATGACAGGATCTGTGAACTAACACTCTTGATGGTATTAAATAAGGGAACTAAAGAACAGTACTCACGAGGACGAGATAAACCTCTTGAATGTCAGCTAGCGCACGAATCCTGTTGATGAAACTGGGACCCAGAAAGGCTATAACAGCAATGGGAGGAAAACTAAATACCTAAGTTGGAATAGTGATTACAAATTAGTGAGGAAAACATAAGCATTCACACAGGAGCTAGCTACAACCGCACACCACACCTAATAATCAAATGGGAAATAAATGCAGAAGTGCAATGGAAAACATGGAATGGATCCCAATAGAAAGTAAGGATCAGGAGCAGGGAAAAACGAAATAACCAATGCTAACTTCCCCCTACCGCTCCAAGGAAAAGACAGGAAGCTAATCTAAGAGGAAGGCTAAGGCATACGGGTTTACAGCAGCAAAGGACAGAGTCAAAGAAATATAGAACACAGACAAACTGGGCTGCATCTAAAAGGGGAAAGCACTGAGAAATGCTGCCTGCAAACAGAGGAAGACAAAAAGGGAATCAAGAGAGCAGAAATCAATTAGCGCATGAATCCGAAATCCAGGGCGGAGGAACAAGAAAACAGGAACTAGGAAATAGGTACAAAAGCAAGGAACCAGGAACAAGGGACTAGTCACAACAGGAACACTGCAAACGATGACCAGCGCTGGACTGAAGTAAGACTGAGGCTTTTAAAGCTGCTTAACGAGCACACGCCTCAGGTGTGCCGATTGCTGCACCTGCAGCCACAGGTGTTGCCTATCCTCCACCCAACCTTGTCCTGCAAGGGTGGAGGTGGAGCAGTGGGCCAGGCATTCTGGGAAGCATAGTCATTTGGTTAAAGAAGCATGCTGGCTGCCAAAAACCTGGAATGGATCCGGAAGGGAAGTAGCTTGGAAAATAGGGATTTAGCGCTCCCAATTCATCACAGCACTGTAGCATAAGGTTCGGAGGAAAGGTCCAGTAGGGAATAAACCCCAAATCATGCCCCCAAGTGGTGGAAACGGGAGCGAAGGGAGCGAGTCGTGACAGCTTCCCTCGCTTCTCCTTCTGCTCCCGAACACCTCTACTGCTTCTTCGGTCTTTAATTTATTTTGCTGGGGCAGCCCCCGCATAACGTCACTGTTTGTTGTCAATGCCTGTCTTCCTGCCTCCTGGTGGCCACCTCATTGCAGTACTGTGTTTCTACCTTCTAGTGTTGTTCTACATGTTTCTTTGGTTCTTCCTTGTCTCAGTCCTAGCTGGTTTTACAGATAAGATAGGAAAGACTTCATATAACACACACAGTGTTAGTTTCAGGTTTGGAGGGAGAATGAGTCAATAGGGACAGGGTTTCTGGGCACAAGGGTTTAGAGAGGTCTTTCACAGAACGAGAGTCCTTATCCCCATGAGAGGAGTCTCTCCCTATGAGGTCCTCCCACTTTTCACCAGCCCTAGGGGGACTATTGTGTAGCAGCCTCACCTCCAAAGCCTCATAAGGAAGTGCTCCGCTCTGGGGAGAAGTGACAGAACCTATGAATCGTCTCACATCGTCGGTGCTGGGGCCGTAGTCGCCAGTGCCAGGCATCTTTAAGTGGAAGCTTTCCCATTCTTCCGGGATGGAGCACTGGGTTGGAAATGGTGCCTGCAGTGCCGCTTCCAGGGAGTCCTTGGAATGGGGACTCCTCTTCTTGGAGGAAGAAGAACAATGCTGGTGCGAAGATCCACTCAGGGAGTGAGCTCTCTTGCGCTTCTTCTTTTCTTTCTCCGTCCTTTTGCAGAGGCGACTTGTCCTCAGACCGGTACTCCGCACAACAAGACCTCAAGCGAGACCATGTGACTTCACCTCTATCCTTGTGGAAGTAGGAGGCCTGCTGCCCTTCCCCTGATGTCCTTGGGATGCATGGATTGGCACAAACCACATTCCTGTGTATCATGTTTCTCCCCCAGGCAGTAAAGGAAATCCTGTGGGGATCTGACACCGACATTTGTCGTCCGCCATCCGCGCATGGTTTTAAACCAGATGCCTTAGCAGGGTTGGGAATTCTTGACAAAAAACAAAGGGTATGTTCCCAAGTGAACATGTTGTGCAGAATTAAGGAACTGAGGTCACAGGAAGCAGCACCGCAATATATACTGGCTCCTGCATCATGTCCGGCATGGGGCACGTATAGGCATCGGCAGAACCGACATGGAACTGTGCTGCACCTCCTGGTGGTGGAAAGGTTTCTGAAGAATAGCTGCGCTGTGAATACAATATCATAGATGAAGAACCTGTGGAAGAAAGGAATCCATTAGAGTCCTAATGTATATACATTTATAAAAACTGACTGGTAGGTGTGTGCTTGTTAGAGATGTAAAGGTCTGTTCACTTTTGTGTGAAACTACATGCATTTAAGAGACAGCTGCATCCATGTGTCAAAAAAAGACCAACAAAAAGGGGACTATCACATGAGCGCTTCTGAGTCTTTATATTTTACAAAAAAGTTTAACCCATAGAGCAGATATCACAATATGTACCATGTCAGGAATGGAATAATAAACCAATAATAAATAATAAACCATTCCTGGCTTTTAAAGCTTGCATAATATTGCATCGTGGCCCACTTAAAAGTCCTGCTTGCCTGTCTGGGCCTGTCCAGGGCTTACAGCAGCTTGGAAAGACCCACCGTCTATCTACCCTGGACTTCTTCGCGGTCTCATTTGAACTTATCCTGAGGCGTCTTCCCTCTACTACTCAGCACTGCACGTTAAGGCAAGGAAGGTTGGATCCTCTTGCTGCCCGTTTGTTTCCCTGTTGCCTGACTTTAGCTGTGCTACTACCATCCGGGTTTATGTTCACTGTTTCCCTTCCCATTCGCGAGACTGATGCAGCGTTTCTTCTCATGGGTCGCTTTACACTGTCTTCGGTTCCTTTTGTGCCACACATACACTTTACCTTGGACTTGATGCCTGCTTCGGACCTTTGTCACCATTTTGACTTTCACCTGCAGTGCTGCCAGTCTTTACTTCTATTTCTTCGAGTCCAACTGGTTTGTTTACCTGATGCTAGCACGTATCATGAGACGTGGCCCTCCTTTCCGTTCATTCAACCTAATTGTGCAATACTCTCGATCTACCTGCTACTGCATAGTTGTTGCTTTTTCGATCTCCATGCAGTATTATCCACTATCTACGTCTGCCTCACCAACTTGTTTTTGCACTGATTATTCCCCTCACCCTCTTCCTCTCTGCACTCCCCTTCATCCCCGTCTACATGTTCAGCACTTGCACATTCCAATTCGTCACACGACCCAGTCAGAATGTTCCGTTTATTCTCTTCCCCTCTTCCCCCTCTCCCTGCTCTAGCACTTGCACGTTCTGAATGTTTCAAGACCTTTTAAGAAAGTTTTTGTTTTTTCCTTATTGCTCCCCCCTTGCCTTGGTGCGCCTTGAAACACAATGGCTGTAAAGTGTGCATTACAAATAACCAATAAATAAATGTGAATACGATTTCAAAATCAAATGAGCCAAAAATGCCAGCATTTTCAGGACTTAACAAATATGCTGAGGCGCAGCACGCATATCATGTTTTGTAAGAAGCAAGAGTAAGAAAGAATTCTGCTCACCACTTAGCTGTGCTGCAGAAAGAAAAATAGCTTACTGCTTTCCAATTAGACATACAACTTTGTAGATCAACAAATTGTTTCCAGTAGCCCAATCTCATATATAGAAATTGTAGAGAAATACATAGAAGCTGATATCGAGCAAAAGTAACACGCCACTTATTTCTCAGTTTGTGCCTTTTTCAATAAAAACATGTATACTTCTTCAAACTACCGACAAGCAGATTTCAGTTCTATTTTTCTTAAGATAAGGAGATTTTCGCAGGATGGCATTCCATGCACATTGTCAGACACTATAGCCTCATGTGTGCACCATAATGTTAAATGGAATTTTGGAATAGGCGATTAATGTCCGTTACTATTTTTATACTACTGAAGCAGTCTACTGGCCTCATCCTGGGTTAGGCCTTAGCGCTTAAATGCAGTGATAACGCTATCGCTGCCGCATTTAAGGGTTGGCCACATCATGAGTTGGGTGGTAATTGGGAGTTTTAACTTCAGCTTTTTGCTGGAGGTAAACATTTCCCCGTAGCGCCTGTTTTTGGTGCTATTACCGCCTGCACATTTACCACCAGTGGTAATTGCACCCCTCAACCCCATTGGGTCCAATGGACCCAACTGGGAATAGGAACTTACTGCTGTACCACTACTCATGATCCAGCGCTAATATAGGCAGACCGAGAAGCAGTAACGCTATTTACGCTGGCGGTATCCCAGCGGTATTACCGTCAGGATACCGCCAGACTCCCGATGAGGCCCTATGTGTCTTCAAAAGATCATGCATTGCTTTGCCAGTGTGCATTATCATCAGTTAGACCAATACACAGTATCCAATGCCTTGGATTTTTGTCAGACGCCAAGAAAGGCAAAAATGGTGCCCATTAAACAGGAGAGTCCTTTGAAAATAGCTTACACTCTAGGAAGCCGTGACACATCCTGTTTTACATTTCTGCAGGCTGAATGCAAAAATAAACTATTTAAATCGTAGAATAAGAACAAATTAATTGCAAGTAGAGTGGGTAAGCAACAGGGGAGAGGAAAACAAAGGCACTATGCAATGTGTTCCAGCTTAAAAAGACTAATACATTTATGTATACAGTGCTGACAGTTAAAGACATTAGATTGTTAAAATGTTCTGGATACTGTGATGATTTGCCAGGTGGTATCACTTCTATCCAAGGGGGAGCCCTTTCCCATGAGACTAGGGAGGTGCAGTCGCTACCCAATAGTCCCCGTAAAGGTGGTATAATGCGGGAGGACCTCATGAGGAGGGACTCGGCCTCTGGGGATAAAGACGATTACCTAGGGTATATACCGGTTGGCCACCGTCACACCCCAACACTCCCTTAACCCCCCCCCCCCCTCCATGCCAACCAACTTTCTTGAGAGTAGATCCATAATTGTAAGCAGTGTAAGAGAAACATCCACAATGAAAGTACCAGGACAAAGAAGAGCACAGGAGACATGAAGATTATTTACTGTGCTAGTACTGGTACGAGGTGGCTGAGGATGCATGAAGATCAATCCGTCAAGAGCAACAAAGGACTTTGACAATCTGCCAGGTTGGGACTGGCAATATTGTATAAGAAGAGAAGAAGGACTGAAGACTTCAGGAAGCTCAGCTGGGATAGCCAGAAGCTGTCAGCGGGAATTTTGAACCCCGTCGGCTGACCGGAGAAGCAGAAGAGCGCAGGATGCCAGCAAGGTGCAGAGGGATTTCTCTGTGGGTTCAGCTGGTGTGGACCCAAATGCAACGCAGGAAGAAGCTGAGTAGTCCAGGAGAACGCGAAGCCGCTGCTCTGCTGCAAAAGTGGATAAAAGCAGCCCGAAGAGCCGGAGAGATGTGCCCCAGTCCCAGAAAGCCCCTGTGATGTACTGAAGTCTCAACAAAGATAGCGGAGGCATGAACAACCCAGAGAGGGAGAATGGGGGTGGAAGAGAGGCAGGCTTCAGATGCTGTCCGCCGACCCAGTAGTAACAGTCAAACTACTGGGAAAGGTGCATCGAGCATCCGAGGAGAACTTTCTCGACGCATGTCACAGTAATAAACCCACTGACCACCAGAGAAGGGTCAGGCACCCGAATACAAGAATAGTTAGCATCAGAGGAGAACTTACTTGTCGCAGTGATCACAACTAGCACACCGATCACCAGAATGTGTCTGGGACCATAAACCAAGCAAACCAAGCATTAGAGGAGAACGTCCGCATCGCAGTTGCAACAACAAGTCCACTGTCCATCAGAGAAGGGTCTGGGAGCCTGACAGAAGTATATGAAGTATCCGAGGAAAGCATCCTCATTGCAGTGGCAGGGACAATTCCACTGAGGCCCCGAGAAAGATTTGGGTCTTTGCCAATACCAGGAGAAGGGAGTCATTCTCCTGGTTCTGAGAGTTTAGAAAACTGAAAACCCTTTTGGACCCATAGAGGCCAAGAGAAGGGAGTCATTCACCCTGGCTTTGGAACAAACTATAGTGGAGTGAGTGAACAACTACCAGAGGAAGGGAGTCCTTTCCCCTGACTTTTGTGTGAACTATTTTGGATGGTGTGAACCAATACCAGGAGAAAGAGGGCATTCTTCTGGTCCAAAAAGTTGACTGTTGTAAAGGTTTGTTAGGACCACAAGCCAGGGGAAGGGAGTCATTCCCCCTGGAATTCTTTTTAGCAATGACGATTTACCCAACTACCTGGGTAAGGGAGTAATTCTCCTGGAGAAGTACACATATACCACCACCAGTCCCCTTACAGCCACTCCCAATCATTAAAGTTCCATTCTCAAGAATTGGCATGAACATTGGATGCCCCCTAGAAACATAAAAATTAGGAAACAAGTATATCTTGATAATAGTAGATTATGCCACCCGATATCCAGAAGCCTTTCCCCTTAGAGCCAACACCACCCAGCAGATCTTGAAACACCTACTCCCTTTCTTTTCGTGAGAAGGGTTTCCTCGAGAAATCTTGACAGATTAGGGCTCTACATTTATGAGAAAACAAACAACTGTTACATATCACCACTTTAAGAACCTCAGACTATCACCCACAAACCGATGGCCTTGTATAAAGATTTAATAAGATCTTGAAAACCATGTTGTGGAAATTAGTGCAACAGGACGGCAGAAAGCTTTATTCGCTGTTAGGAAGACCCCCCAGGCATCAAAAGGATTGACCCTGTTTAAATACTGTATAAAGTACTATGCACGGGAACCTCAAGATATCCTGGATATATTGAGAGAAATCAGCCAAGAAAGGACAAAGCCCTGGTTCCACTCTCCCAAACTGCAAACCGACTTAAAGAACACATGACAATAGTAAGGTCCCTAGTTCAAACCCATATGGCCAAGCCACAAGAACAGCAAAAAACCTCATATGATAGAAAGGTTACCTTAAGATCCTTTTCAGTAGGCCAAAAGGTCTTAGTACAACTGCCAACCTCTGAGAATAAATAAATATCTAAGTGGCACAGACCATATGAGGTGTTAGAACAGACAGGACCCTGTCTAAAAAACATCCCAATCTGACCACTTCTTAAAGACACTGGCATATCATATAAACATTTTAAAAGAATAGAAGGAAAACCCTACAGATTCTAATGCCACAACTCTGTCCCGTTTGTTGCCTGAACACTCTGATAACAAAGTTCTGATTCCACCTGTACTTATAATAACCAGAAACAAGATCTATATGATCTCATATTCCAATTAAGTGATGTATTCAGAGAGGAACCAGGGAGAGTGTAGGATATCTACCATCATATCCACACTCCTGAAAGCAAAGTAGTACATTTAAAACCATACACATTACCTGAATACAGAAAAGCCATAGTCAACCAGGAAGTCAAGCAGATGGTTGAGGCTAATATTATCGAACCAGCTACTAGCCCCTGGTCTTCCGCCATCGTGTTGGTGGCAAAATCCAATGGGAGCTGGAGATTTTGTATTGATTTCAGGAAAGTCAATGCCATATCTGCTTTTGATGCATACCCAATACAATGCATTGATGATTTGATTGAAAGGCTGGGTAACGCGGTCTACCTCTCTACCATAGACCTTACAAAGGGATATTGGCAGGTTCTGTTATACGGTCCTGACAAAAGAAAAAACTGCCTTTGTCACACCCATAGGTCTGTTCCATTTTAAGGTCCTCACATTCGGACTACATGGGGCCCCCACAACTTACCAACGGTTAATGGAAAAGATCTTACAACTATACTCTGATTTGTGTGGGGCCTATATAGATAATATTGTAAAACACAGAAAACCCTGGGAAGATCACGTCTATCAACTCTATACAGTCATGCAAGTCTTAAGAAAGGCAGGCTTAACAGCCAATCCAAAAAATATAAGTTGGCTCAATCGGCAGTCAAATATTTTGGCTTTTTCGTGGGGAATGGCGTATAGCACCAAAAGGAAAAAGTTAAACCTATCCTTGATACCCCCACACCATGAACAAAGAAAGACCTTAGAACCTTTTTAGGATTGATCAGTTACTACCGCCGGTTTATTCCTAATATCTCAAGTAAACCCGTCAGACTTATGGATAAACTGAAAAATACTGAGCCCCAAAACATCAGGTGGGATGAAGATGATCAAAAATGTTATACCACATGTGAGACAGGCATGGTATCAAGAGAGACACAGACCCAAAGGTGTTCCTTTTAAAACATTTATTTACTAAGGTTTCTGGGTTGGTGTAATGGCTGACTCGCCCTAACTCTAAAGGGATGGTTCCCTTAACTGATGTTTCTAATGTCCGTCACTGTCTAATAGTCCAAAATAAAAGTCTGTCTGTGTCTAAACATATGCGTGCTCTCGCTCTTTACAAAAATGTTGTAGAAAGTCTTTAAAAGGGAAAATATTGGTCCAACGGAAAATTGGAAACCAAAGTTGGTTTCAGGTGATCTACTCACCAGGTGTAGTTTGGTTAATGTCACAAAAATGAGCTCAATCAGAAAGGGCTGTTCCTAAGACATTCTACACAGAGCCCTTGCAGTGGTGTCAAATACCTTCAGTGCCTTTGGGTTCCTTCGGGTTCCCTTCCCCAAGCTTCAACTGGTTCAAGTTCCAAACACCACAAAAGAAATATAACAGTTCCTTTTGAAGCTTCTCAGGGTTACCTTCTCACGGTTCCCTTCCCCAAGCTTCAATCTTTTTAACACTACAAAAAACAATAAGTCTCTAACTTGGTTGGTCCTCTCAGGGTTACCTTCCCCAAGCTTAGGCCCCTTTCAATTTCAAACACCAGTTCAACTTGTCAGGAAGTACCTTTTCCTTATTTACAGTTTCTCTCACATGCAATTCTTTCATGGGGTAGAATCAGAGGCTTTCCAAAATGCCAGGCTATTTTCTCTTCCTAAGCGTGACCAATCTGATCCTTTTCCCCTCTCTTTAATTCTTAAACTTGCTTTCCTTTGTACTTTTGATCTTCAGGTGCTTCCTGCACCCCTTTCATCTATAGGTGCTCCCTGTACTTAGTCGTGCACACTTGCACCTTCCTTTACTTTACCTTTTCTGTGTTGTGCCTCTTGTATGCTCCCCTCCTTCTGCTGTACACACTTGCACCTGTCTTTTTCCTATTGTGCCTCTTGCACACTTCTTTCACTCTTCCAAGCACACTTGCACTTATTTCCTTCTTTCCAGGTCGTTCGCACCCTTTTCTTTTAATCTGGACTTTGCTTTTACTTCTGCGCTGCTAGTGTGCCTTTTTCTTCCTTTGGTGCCACTAGCGTGCTTTCACTTTCTTTCCTCTTTCCTTATTCCTTCTTTCTTACTTTCTGTTTCTTTAAACTGTCCTTGTTTTCCGCTCCGTGCCGCTTTATAAATCTTGCTTTTAGCCCTTTCCCGCTCCAGCCACCCACACTCTCCCGAGTTTCTCTCTCTCTCATGTGAAACTCACCAGATAGCGTAGCACTGGCAAGCGGTCTCTCCTGCATGCTTTGGATCGAGGTCAGGGTCTCACCGCCTGTCCCTCAGACACTCTTGGGCCCGGCACACAACCCAAGGTAACAATCAACTACACAGACACTGCCAGCAGTATACCGGCTGCCTCGCTCCGGCTCTCTGGAGACATGGCTCCCTAGCCACGCTGCAGTCCCTCACAAACACCAGGCCAGTGTTGCGACATGCCGTTCTCCACCAGATCCTTCCTTCTGCAGCTCCCCCCGCTCTTTAGCTTCTCTTGGCCAGTATGCCTTACCAGCTCGCTCACTTCCTTGTGTGAAACCACACCGTTTATAGTGGGAAGAATAGTCAAATGGAGTCAGGCCTGAGTAGTCATTATTAAAGGCCTGACCCTGCCAGACTTTTAGTGGGACAACTTGAGTTTTTTCTATGGTAGGTTTCCCTTACTTTCCCCATGTTGTTTCTATGGATAATCTTTACTGCTCTTAGTTGACCCCTCCTCGTCTCAGTATTTGTTGGAAATGGGGAGGGGGAGATGAGTGAGATTGAAAATACCCAATGAAGGCTGAGGGAGAGTAGGTTGGGGTATTACTGGGACTGGGAAACTACTATGTCTTGCCCTTGGGTATCCCACCCCCAATCCCTTGTGCGCCTTGAAAGACTTGTGTACAGGCGCGTTATAAATGCCATATCATATCATATCATTTCCCTTGTGAAACTCCACTCAGGTGACCCTCCCTTGCTTGTCCACCCCCAGGGTCAGGATCCAAAAGCGATGGCTCTTCCCTGGCCACCTGAATGGAAGATCCTGAGGGAGTAGGTAGGAGAATATCATCAGATTTCTCACACACACTAAAGGAAACCTTGTGTCAGAGCCCCATTTTAAAGGTAGCTGATTTCTCAAAAGAGTTAATCCTGCAAATGGATGCCTCTTTATTGGGATTAGGAGCTGTCCTCTCTCAAGATCATGATGGACTGGACCACCCCATACTCTACATCAGTAGAAATGTATTTCCCAGAGAAAATAATTATTCAGTTATTGAACTCGAGGCTCTCGCAATCAGGTAGGCCATTCTCCATCTGACATATTAAGTGTTGGGGCGCAAATTCAGACTAGTTACCAATCATTCTCCTCTAGTGTGGATAAAACAGTGAAAAAAGACAAACCCAAGAATTATGTGATGGATTTTAGAACTTCAGACATATTGTTTCACAGTGAAACACTTGAGGGGTCTAGATCAGGGAAACGCCTACTTCCTTTCCCTGTTTCCCAGTGAAATATCTAGGTCTAACCTAAATAGGGGAAAGGTATGTGAGGCCCCTGAGGGCCTTAGATCCTGGCCCTGCGGGTGGATATGCGAGGGAAGATCACCTGGGAGGAGGAGACTTGGGGAGTGGGGAGAAGACGTCCTTAGGCGAGACATGGTATCCTGCATTTCCCTTTCATGGGGAATCAAATATCCCCCAGGCCTTCATAGGGTGTTACCAATCCTGTCCCTATTTTCCCATTGACACACACACTCACCAGTTTAGTACTGGGACGAAGAAGAGTACCAAACACCAATTTGGTACTGGGACGAGGAAGAGGACAACACAAACAACACCATGGAAAAGGGACTTCCGCAAAGACAGTGAGAGGTCTAATTGTAAGAAGACCACCAGCTTGGCAGGGACTTTTAAATCCCCAGGATCTTTTAAGGAGGAGTGGGAGCAGCTGAAGCCAGCTGAGAGAGCCAGAGCCACAATCAGTGGTGTTCGTGGAGGCGAGAGGCTTGCAATAGCACTGGGGACTGCAGAGCTGAGGCAGCAGAAGGAGGAGCCGGTGCAAAGTGGAGGTCCAGGCTAAACTGCTGGAGTGAAGCAGACAAGAGCCGGAGGACCCGCAGGAAAATGCCCATCCTGCTGACAGCCTGCCGATGGAAGAAGAGAAGCCACTGCAGGCCAGCACACCACAGATGCGAAAAGCCACACAGAAGTTGAACCATGGCAGACGGGAGACTCGCACAACTACATAATCTGGTGAGTCTGCCAAGAAGAGGGGGCCCGGACTCGGCAAGGGGGAAATTGAACCTGTATGAATTGTTGAACTTGAAGTAGTTTTGAATACCGACCTGAAAGATTGAAAACACAACAAGGAAGAAAGATGCTGTGACAAATGTGTTAGAAAGACATTGAACCTTAAGAATAAACATGGTCCAAAGCAATGAATGAATCCTAACACAAAACAGTGACCAGCTTGAGAGAAAGTTGAAAACAAATATTTATACAAATCTGGTGGGTGAAGGAAAACCTTAACAGATGAAAGGTGGCCAACCACCTCTGGAGAAACCACATGAGAAATTGGGATAAGAGAAATCCTTTGACATGGCCGTCGAGTAAAAGTCATTACAAGTACTTTTGAATGCCGAATGAAGTGAAAGACAAATTTTGTACTTTTGAATACTGAGTGGAATGAAATCAAGTTTTCAGGGTACGCTTGAATATGAAAATGTTTGAATCTTCCTGATATGAAAAACTGCATGTTATGAGGAAACAAGCATTATCAGGAGAATGCAATAAAGTGTAACACATGTATTGTGGCCAAACAAGCCACAATACACTGTCAAGAGAGTGTGGCACAGGTGAATACACCAAGCATCACTATCAGTTTAATGGTTTTACTAAGCCCTAACCCTTAGTTGGGCTTCAGAACAGACAAAGTACAAGACTCCACTCTTAGTATAAGGCTGTACGACCTGAGTATATGGTATCGTAGACAGAGCAGCCAGGCTTATTTTAGGAGGGACAAATAACTTGTAGTATACCAAGGGTTCAACAGAAACACTTACAACCAAAGGTAGTGTGCAAAAATAAAGGTTTATTATAAATACGTTTGGCCAAGTTAAGTCTTGGGGTAAGTACTTTGTCATGGAGTCATAAACACATTATAAAAACACAACACAATGCTTGAAGGTACACAGACCAAAGCATAAACCTTCTTCAGAATAACAGTAATTCTAGGGAAGTCAGACCTTAACAAACACATTTAGTATATGACACACCTATTCATGGGGATTAAAACCATTAATTGCTTTTAGATTACTTTATTGTAAGTCAGGGGTAGTAGACCCTGTCTGTCAGGCAGTGAAACTCAGTTTAAGAAATCACTTAATAAACCAACCCTGTTACCAGGATACTTTTCTGAATAGCGGAACACAGATTGAAGGAACAGTATAAAGTATAACTACATTCAGGATAAGACTCAGTTATACCAGGTAAGTAAGACCTTTTGGTGTAATATTCAATTACAGTTGCCTTTCTGCTCAGTGGAACACAGATTAAGGTAAGCAAGACCGCTTTACATTAATTTAGGATTGCACCAGGCAGACGAAAGTCAGCTACACCTACAGAACACTTTTTAAGAATGCCAAACAGCTATCCTAGGTATGTAAAGCCCAATGTTGTAATATACTATTACAGTTGATTTTCAGATCAGTGGAACACAGATTGAGGTAAGCAATAACTTATTTTAGGATGGCACACGGCGCACCAGGGTTAGTAAAACCCACAGCAAACTTACTAAGAGCTATTCTAGGCAAGTAAAACCCATATACTTTTAACACTTGTGTATAGGCATGTTATAAATGCCATATCATATCGTATCATATCAAGGAGCTACCAACAAATTACAGGTAGGTATAAACCTAATACACAGCTATTCTATGTAAGTAAAACCCATATCATTTTTAAAGGAGCTACCAGCAACTTATAGGTAGGTATAAACCTGAGACTGTTTTAGCATCTGTATATAACAGACCAGGGAAAGCAAAACCCAATGTTACACTTTATGATTGACTCAATGTTATTCTAGGTAGGTAAAACCCAAGGCAGACTTAGTTTAGACAGGCTATACAGCAGGTCAGAGGAAGCAAGGCCCAGTTGGTGAACTTGCACACTAATATTCTGGAATAAAATAGTTATGCGAAACCAATAGCATTACTTTTGGGAAGAGGCACAATCATTTCACAGGTGGGTAAAATAGCCTTACATATACTTTTTCAAAATGGCACAACACACATTCAACTTTTCTAACAGCTCACTCTCAGAGTTACAGTTACCAACCCACTCATATTTGCATGTAAGTAAACCTTTAAACACATGTCCTCTTTACCAGGCAACAGGCCCAATATTTAGAAAGTCTTTCCCTTATTCTTTGCAGAAGGAGGGTCACTAGGTCTGTAGTATCCAACAGACAGTTCAGGAAGGCACAGAAGTATCAAAAGTCAGAGTTCCTAAGGAAGACTGTTCAAACAGGTAAGTATTACAATTAGAGGGGTTGAAAGGGTCCAGGGACTTCTGAGAAGACACTCTAGGAGGATTCCGCAGTGGGCCTGGGCGAACTGGATGAGAGGACTCCCAATCACAAGAAACACCCCAAAGATACACACATAAAAGCCTAAGGTTAGTAAATACCCCAGCCAACACAGTACCTCAGCATGGAAGAAGAGTTGCAGCAGGGGAGACTTCAGGATCTGCAGCCAAAAACCTGGTCAATGGATTCATGAGACGAAAGATAGGACTTTGGAAGGGATTTTGCAGCAAGGATCAACAGGGAAGCTGAACATAAGGTCCTTAAATAACTAACATGTCATGCAAAGGATGGGATGCAGAATAACTCTTACACCAAATAATCAGGCCGACTCAGAAGTTGGCAAAGTCTCATCCGCCTGTTTTAATATCAGTTACCTAAAACAGGGAGTTACAACGTACATCGACAGATGTTTGCACGAGCTCTCAAACATTTGACATAAAAAACACATCTTTATACTAAAAATGTGTCATACGTGACATCATACTACGTGTCAAATAAGAAAAACCTACGGGGGATTGTGGTTGGATTAAGGGGAACAATATAAATATACTTTCTATAAGGGATCGGGTTGCGATTGGGTCTCTACAGCCAGGTGGACAACTTAAGCCTGCCTCTAGTGGAGGTCATCCTCAACTGTTATTAAGTACACAGTATATCATTGGCTTTCAAACGATAAGGTCCTTCGTTATATGGCCCTCTACAATTGATTCACTAGCAGCACTTAAGCTCAGACCCCAGGTGCTAGGAGGTGGAGTTGACTGTCTCCCCTCTCAATTAGCCCTACACCCTTCACCACTCATGCCTTCTGCCACAAAGATTGACTTTGAACTTGGCCTTGCAATGTATTCTCGTCCCTAGGAATATAAGGGAGTGTGGTCACACTCTTATCACAGTTCTGTAACGCTCACCTGGTATCCACAGGGACGTCACTCAGCCTGTTCTGACCGCTTACGACCTCAAACCCTTCCCTGGTGGCTATTCGACTGGAGACTGGGCCTGAAACACAGGATTGGTAGAGTTTAATTCCCTATTGTCTCTGTGTGCTTGAACCACTTCTTCCCGAGGGTCCAACCCTTCCCTTTGATCCACAGCTCACCTTGTTTTCTTGGATAGTGTGCTCTCCGTCCTGCTTTCAGCGCAGGGGCGCGTTGATTGATGCAGGCTCGTTACTGCCTAGTTACTTCACTGGCAAGAGTCCAACAGGTAAGTATAATGAGTCTTTTGAACAGTTCTCTAACTTCGTTCCTTTCCTTCCTTAGATGATGGCTGGCGTCCGGGGATGGCGGCGTGCTGCTGAGATGAGTAGCGCTGAAGGTGAGTGAGAGCGCGATGCACCCCTTTCGTATTTGCATTGAACTGAGTTCTTTTTCTGTGTCTTTTAGGTGGCGCGACGTTTTCAGCATGGATGCCGGTTATGAAGAACAAATGCGGTGGGTAAGCGCGGTATGCGGTGCCTCTAGATGTTTCCACGCTAACCTGGAGTCTCTTTTCCCTCTTGCAGATGGATGAGAAGTTCTGGAGACAGAGTTCCCCCAGAGCTGGGATTCAGGTAAGCGTTTGAAGCTCGTACAGTATTTAAAAATAAGTGAAGATTTGCAGAATGCTTACTAATTCCTTTTTTCTGTTTTTTTCTCTTTTCCTTAGGAAGCGGCGTGCCGGGATGGGAATGACACCGCCGAAGATGTCCGCAGAACAGAAGGAGCGATGAATGATGGGCAGAAGCACCGCAAGGTAAGGCTGTTCCTAACAACGTTCTTGTTCTTGCAGGAGCTGAGCGCAGAAGAAAGATGCAGGCCTACTGGAGACCGATCCGAACACAATGAGTGTCACGCTACAGGTGCAGAAAATGCAAAGCATGTTTCTCAGCCTGGGTGTGGCTTAAATAGTCTTTGGGTATCCTAGGTGTCTCTGGGCTGAACCACACCCAAAAGACTAGACCGCACATGCAGTTCTGGGAACCAAAATATGTGGGGGCATCCATCTTGTCCCCATCAATGCACTACAAGTCCAATCCCCAATGTTATCCTATGAGAGTGAATGAGTCTGGTGCCACAAGCGCCAAGTCTGACTCCAAGTGGGTCTTTGGAGGGATGGAGAGGCCCTTGAGGTCCATGTAGGCGATTGTGGCCTGGCTCCAGCCTGACTGGGGCTGGGGACACGAGGGGCAAGTTCTGGTCTGCATGCCCAACTCCTATTTTCATCCCTGGGTCACGTGACATCAGACTGTACTTCAGCCTGATTTTCAGCATTTAATTGTCTTGAATTAATAAACTTGGCACTTATGGTGTTCTCTCTTTGCAACTTAACAAGGAGTGATTCCGCTTCTCACGTATGCTACCTTTGAGAATAGATAACCATTTCTTGGCTGCTCCAGCCTTTGACACCAGGCCAGACAGCCCTTCTCGGTCCTTCCATGATTCTTAGCTACTTTTCTTGCTGCGACACGCACAGCTCTCGATCCTCTTTCTCTGTGGGTTTGAACTTACTAAAGTTTGTGGCACCAATGTGCAGACTCTATATAATGGCAGCACCGCCTGCAGTCTATTCACTATGTATAGCCAGCCTTTATGATCTCTTAGTCTACTTGCGTTGCTGCATCTGTACAGTTATTGAACGGCTTGCATTTTCTGCAGTGCTCTTCATACGTGCAATCTTCATTTTGCATATGAAAGTTTACTTGGTTCTTTACTTCGTCATCAGATTTCATAAGGTCTATACATCTTCTCCATCAGCTAGTCTTATCAGTGCGTCATGCTTGCTTCTTGTGACGTCACCAGCTTCTCTTCCTTTCGTCTTCATATTTCTTCGGGGGCTTCTTCCAAGAGATTGTCATCTCTTCGAGGATACATCAGATAAGGTTTACTTAATGGGTACCTTTTCTCGAATACTCGTAGTATGGTCACAACTACTAGTGCCAAATATTGTGCAATTTCAGGCTTCCAACATACAGGCAGTGGGGGAGCCTGACTTCCTGCAGAGCCATTCCGCTACTCCTCTACAAAGGCTCCAGGCAAACGTGTCTTCGTGGCTGGATGCGGCTCTGTGGTTTTGGTGCCCTTTTTAGGAGCCAGGAGAATACAAAATATCGCCAATTGGATTTGCGTCGCTAATCTGGTCCAGCACTCTGGTGAGGGGACTGCAATGACTGGAATCACATCCAGAAGTGTCAGCTCAATTCGAAATTCGGACGACGATGCACCCCATGATGGCTCGAGGTCCCAGGGTATTAAGGTATTTCAACCATGCAAGGTCGCAGCACGACGTGGGAAGGCTCAAAATGCAGGTCTTTTTGAGTCTAGTGGATCCCACCAGGCTCTGGGTCGGACTCATCATCTTCGGAGTCCCCAGGTCGCTTGGAAGGAAGGGTAGCAGCCGGTGGCTGGAAATCATCTCAGCTGCATTTTCTTCATCTTCCTTTTGTGTGTTGGTGTTCTGTAAAGGGGAGGCAGCCTATCTTGCTTTCTTGGACCTTAGCACGACATCCGATAAAGTGGATAGATCGAGGTTGTGGGGCGTGCTTGGGTCTTTGGGATGTCCTGAGGAGCTCTTGGTGGTGTTGCGCAAACTCCATAGGGAGACTAAGGCTTGCGTTTGTAGTGGGCCAGGAGGAGAGTATACAGCATGTTTTGAAGTTGGGCTTGGGGTTCACCAGGGTTGTGTTCTGGCTCCAATATTATTCACCCTTTATATTAATGGGCTCCTTAAGGCCCTGGGAGACACAGGGGTGGACTACTCGAAATTGGGAGGAGACCTTTCCGGTTCTAGCATATGCCGATGATATGGTACTAATAGCCAGAACACCAAGGGTCCTCCAGATCCTGATAGATGCTTATGCAGCTTTTATGGAAAACATGGGGCTAAAAAGCAACACCCCTAAATCAGCGGTTAAGGGGTGTGTAGGAAGGAAGAGGCCCGCAAAAATGCAGCCTATGGTGTGTAATGGGGATATCATCCCAAGAGTCAGGAAGTTTGATTATCTTGGTGTCAAATTCTCAGAGTCAGTTACGGGTACCGCACATGTGAACAGGCAATCCATGAAGATGAGCGAGCAGGTAAGCGGGATCTTCTGCTTCTTGTCCTGCTGTCAGGGGCAACCCTTTGACTTGGTTTTAGGGTATATGTTGCTCAGACAAAGGCGCCCACCCTGTATTGAGCACCT
This sequence comes from Ambystoma mexicanum, assembly GCF_040938575.1. NCBI lineage: Eukaryota > Metazoa > Chordata > Amphibia > Caudata > Ambystomatidae > Ambystoma > Ambystoma mexicanum. The sequence continues at coordinate 43,500,461 of NC_090936.1, read as the reverse complement.
GTGTGGGTGTTTGCAAATGCAGCCAAGATACAGGTAAAGGAACGCATGTTTTTTAGGCAGCTATGACTCCCAGGCTCCTCCCCTTGTATCTCGGTCCATAAGGAACTTGGGATGGAGTTCTGAGAAGACCAATGGGCAATAGCACCTAGCACCTTTTGGCTTCGTCTGTGGTCTAATGAGCGAGCCTCTTTATGCCATTTTGTTATTAGGAGTCTCATGGTTAAGGCAAATTGGTGCACAATCCCCTGGCCAGCATATGTCAATGAGGTGCTGACCACCAGCAATATTCTGACCCTTCCCCCCTGAAAGTTTGCTGTCGAGTAAGCAAATGAAAGACTATAAGCAGCCTTTGCATCGGGCAACAATAGAGAAGAGGGAGAGTATGGAACATGGCAAAAACTAAGATAGAAACAATGCTGCGATAAGTGGGGCAAATGTGATTCAGCCATATCTTGTGTGGAATTCTAAAAAGAGAGATTGCTGGCTGATCACGCAGGCAAGATTTTACTGTATAAAGCTGAGGAGGAATACAGAAAGGTGGCCAGGGTACCCTAGCAATCCAAGCTGCCCAGTTTATGGTGCGGCAAGAGTGGACCTGAAACAATGTGTACTATTCTGCAAGGCATATAGAAATGTGAGAGGGTCTACAATTTTGCTGGTGCTTAAGAACTTGGACATTTGCTTACATAGGCCGGCCTTACGTTCCTTACTGTCTGTAGACTCAGCTTTGTCAGCCGGGCCTTCCATGCATACCTGAAAAAGCCCATGTATCAGAGGAAGTTTTTTTTAAATCAGATTATTAAGCACCTATTTAATCCATATTATCAGGTTTTATCTGTGCTGTATTAACTTGTGTATAATTTATAGGGCAATTTAATTTTTGTGTTTTAAAATTGATATGAAATGTCATTGTGAATGATGCTCTTTTAACTGTTATATTGCAGAGATTAATGTATTAATCTGCATAAACATATTGAACTGGACGTCTTCCTCTTTGAATTTGGTTCCAGTGGTCGCCTACCTCTTCAGCTTCCAGGTTCAGACTTTTATGCAGGAACTCAGCCAATCAAACAAATGTGCAACTTTCAAACCTGGGGGTTGGCAGTCCTTTTATGACAGCCAGCCACCCAGTTTGAACTGGATTCTCGCAGGCAGGCTGGAAGACAAAGGGCTGCAGAGGTTTGGACTCCTGCCACGCTTCCTGCCTTCAAACACACTCTGGAGACTGGCTGCTTGACCGAGGTCTCCTGCCGAAGATATAAATCAGACAAAAGACTACTCAAGTGTAGGGGACTATTCAAGAACGGACTAGAAGCACAAAAATGGGAAAAAAAAGAAGACGGAAGCCATTTTGGAAAAAGTTTGGAAAAATTGGCTCCCATGGGTGCCTTTATCGCAGCTGTGAAAACAGCCCACGGTAAAGGTGCACCGAATTTGTAAAAAGGTTCACTGTCACCAGCCATTTAAGGTCAGCTTGTCCCTGTAACATAATTGTTACAGTGCTATTGAGAAAGGGGATACATTGTATCTCCCCAGCACTCTACATAAGGTGGGGTGTGCTGGTTGTCACTTAACAAAATGTAGTAGGGATAGAAGAACAACTTACTTCTTACCTTGTATTCCTTATCTTGATAGATTACATACCAGCTTGCTGGCCTCGGAAATTTTTTCAGAAGAGGGCGCTGCGCGTCGACATCCCTCGAGCTAGTGTCCCTCGACAGCTTCCGGCTCGGCACCGACGTCATTGTGCATATAAATAGACTCGCGCAGCGACCGTTGCTCAGTTCCGTTTCGAAGCTTGAAATTAGCTGTGCATGAATTGGTTAATGACCTTGAAGGAGCGTAAGCTGCAACTACAAGGGATGTTTTACTGCGGGGATGGATGGGATGGGTGATAAGGAATATGTCGGAGGAACATCCCATCGAAAGAACGTTACATGGTAAGAAGTAACTTATTCTTCGAAGGGATTGTGTCCTCCGACGTATTCCTTATCTTGATAGACTCCCATAGCAGTGGTGTGAAAGAGGAGGTCGGAGTAAAATTGGAATATTTCCCTTTAAGAATGAACAGAATGTAACACAGCTTTGCCAAATCTTGTCTCCTGGCTAGAGGAGGAATCCAGACTGTAGACTTTTGTAAAGGTAGGTGCGGACGACCATGTGGCAGCCGCACATATGTCCCAAATCGGTACCCCTCTTTGTAGAGCCGAAGAGGATGTGATACCCCTGGTTGAATGAGCCCTAAGATGTTATGTTGAGGGGGCTCTTTCCCTGCCAATTTGTAGCATTCTAGAATGGCTAAAATAATCCATCTTGAAATGTTCTGTTTTGTGATTGGCAATCCTAATTTGTATCCTGCATAACCTATAAAGAGTTGGTCTGCTTGCCTTATCCTAGCAAGTCTGTTGATATAAAAACTCAAGGCACGCCTTGGATCCAGCCTATGTAGCCTCTCTTCCTCTTTCCCTCAATGGGGAGGAGAATAGAATGAAGGTAAGGCTATTTTCTGAGTGATGTGGAATTCAGAGACCACGTGTGGGAGGAAATTAGGCTTCACTTGCAAGACAACTTTGTCTTTGTGAAAAATTGTATGAGGAGGTTTGCAAGATAGAGCTTGTAATTCGCTCACTCTTCTGGAGGATTTTAGAGCCACTAGGAAGACTGTTTTAAGGGTGAGAACTCTTAATGAACAAGAATGGAGTGGTTCAAAAGGAGTACCCATCAGAAAATGTAAGACTAGATTTAAGTCCCACAAGGGAACTTGGAACAGCTTTGGGGGATAGACATTAGTTAACGCTTCCAGAAATTGGATTACTAGTGGTCATTTGAAATATGATGACTCCTCCGCAGTGCGCTTAAAGATTGACAGCGCTGCGAGGTAGCCCTTGATCGTACCAACTTGAAGACCTGAATTCGCCAAATAGAGCAAAAAAGATAACACCATTGGTGTACTGCATGAAAAGGGTTCGATATTCTTTTCTCTACACCATCTGCAAAATCTGTTCCAACGGCAGCGGTATAAAGTCTTTGTTGCTGGCCTTCTAGCTGAAAGCAACACCTCCATGACGTCATCCGGGAGGTCCCAATCCTTGTATCTCAACCTTTCAGAAACCAAGCGTGAAGGTTGAGGGTTCTGATGTCTGGATGGAGAACCTAACCTCCCTTCTGCGAGAGAAGATCCTCTCTTTGCGGAAGATGAATCGGAGGGCAGATGGACATGTCCAGAAGGTCCGGGTACCACGTTCTCCTGGCCCAATCTGGGGCAAAGAGGGTTATAGTCTTCCAGAATCTTCTCAACCTCCTGATCATCTGTGGAATGACAGGGACTGGAGGAAACGCGTATAGAAGTGGAAACTCCCAGTCTACTACGAACGCGTCCACTAGAGCTCCTCTCGGGGGAAATTCCCTTGAACAAAACTGATCGCACTTCCTGTTGATACTGGTGGCGAACAGATCCACTTGAGGGGTTCCCCAAAGGGCGAAGATCTCTTGAAGGACTTCCTCAGCTAGCTCCCACTCGTGGGAGACTGTGCGCTTCCTGCCCAGAGCGTCTGCTGTCAAGTTCTTCTCTTTGGCTAAGCGAACTGCCGATAGAGAGATTCTTTCTTGAATTTCCCAAAACCAGAGCTGCATCGCCTCTCTGCACGGTGACAGTGATCCTAAGCCTCCTCTTTTGTTGAGGTAGTACATGGCCACTGTGTTGTCCGTCATTATTAGGACATTTTTCCCCTGTACAGATGGCAGAAAAGCTTTCAGCGCTAGTCTGATTGCTCTCAGCTCCAACAGGTTGATATGTAGTCTGGACTCCGATGGAGACCAACGACCGCTGATGGTCAAGTCGTTGGCATGGGCTCCCCAACCCGTGAGTGACTCATCCATGACTACTGTTATCTTCGGCCATGGTTGCCAAAACTGTTCTCCTTTCAAAATGTTCTCCCGACAGGCCCACCACTGAAGGTCTTGAGCCACTCTGTCCGGGACTTGAAGGAGATCTGTCATTCTTCCTGAGAATTGCGTTCTCAGCGCCCACTGGAGAGATCTCATTCTCAGGCGAGCCTCTGGCACTAGGAAGATGCAGGATGCCATGAGGCCTAGCAACCTCAAAAAGTCAAAAGCTGGAGGAAGTTGGGCATTTTGAAATTTGGTGACCATCTGCAGAATATCTTGGGCCCTCACCTCTGGTGGCGAGGCTCTCGCCAGGGAAGTGTCCAGGACCGCTCCAATAAACGGGAGTCTCTGTGATGGTATCATCTGGGACTTCTTTAAGTTGAGGTCTAAGCCCAGTTTGTGAAGAAAGTGGCAGACATAATCTAGTTGGATCTGAGCTTGTTCCGATGATACTGCTCTGATCAACCAATCGTCTAGGTAGGGATAGACATGGATCCCTTCCCTCCTTAGACTCACAGCCACTACTGACAGTAGCTTGGTGAAGACCCTCGGGCGGAGGTCAGCCGAAATGGCAGAACTCGAAATTGATAGTGAGAGTTGCCAATTGCAAACCTCAGGTATTTCCTGTGTTTGGGATGGATTGGCACATGGAAATAAGCATCCTGAAGGTCTAGAGATACCAACCAGTCCTGAAGCTGGAGGGCCTGGAGGATCTGAGAAAGAGTTACCATCTTGAACTTGTCTTTCCTTAGGAATTTGTTCAATTCTCGTAAGTCCAAGATGGATCTCAGTCCTCCGTCCTTCTTTGGTACTAGGAAGTAGGGGGAATACCAACCCTTGTTCCTCTCTGCTACGGGTACCGGCTCTATGTCACCCTTCTCTAGCAGGTCTATAATCTCCTGCATAAGGAGCGGATCTGGAAACTTCAAAGAGTTGTTCCCCAGTGGATGACTCTGAGGGGTGTGTAGGAAGGGCAGGCAGTAACCTTGGGCAACTGTCTCCAATGCCCAAGCATCTGACGTAATAGCCTGCCCTTCTGCCAGATGTTGAGTTAACCTGCCCCCTACTGGTGTCTTGTGAGGGGAGACCTCAGAGGGGTTTTGAAGCGGCTGACGCAGATGGCGAGGCTAAAGTGGCACCTGTTGCTGCAGCTTTTGTACCTTTTCCCCGTCCACCACGGGTGAATCGTTTCTGGCCCCTTTGAGCTGGCTGTCCTCTGCCTTTTCCGATTGCAGAGTAATAGCGAAAGGACTTACCCCTCCACGAAGCTCCTGAGGGGCGATTCGGAGTCTGCCGGATTGCAGCCCCAAGAGATTTCGCTGCTGCCTTGGATGTTTGTAATTTCTCCAGGCTGTCATCAGCCTTCTTACCAAATAAAGAAGTGCCGTCAAAGGGCATGTTCAAAGGTCTAGCTTGTACATCTGGAGCAAAACCAGACTCCCGCAACCACGCAAATCTGTGGATTGTGGTACTTGCCACCATGGCCCTGCTGATACTGTCAGTAGAATCAATGCCTGTTTGAAGGGACTCGCACATTGCATCTTTCCCATCTTTGATGATGTTTAAAAATGCTTCCCTTTCCTCTCCTTCTGGGAGACAACCAGCCGCAGATGAAGCACACTCCCAAAGTGTATGGCTGAATCTTGCAAGCGTGCACGTGGCGTTAATAGATTTAAGCGCCATGCCATGCTACATGCCGAAAATACTTTTTTGGACATAGCATCAAACCTTTTATCGTCCCTGTCCTGTGGAATAGTAGGGTATGCAGATCTACTATTTGATGAAGTTGCTGCTTGTACAACCAAACTCTCTGGAGTTGGATGTTTGCTCAAGTATTCAGGATCTGTAGCAGATACCCTGTATTTGGCAGATAGTTTCTTTTTAACTGCAGGGATAACTTCGGGAGTTTCCCAATTAGCAGAGATCTTTCTTTGCAGAGCAGTATGAAAAGGAACAACAGGATCTTCCTGTGGACCTTTAACTAAAATGTCAGTAAGGTCATCCTGCTGAAAAAAAGGTGTAGGTGTAGACCACCCCATGAATTCTATTATTCTAGCCATCAAAACCCTATAAGGGGTCTCAGCATGCTCCCCAGGGTCTGGTTTAGCAAACTCTACTTCTGGAGAAGTATCTAAACCGCTTGCCTCATGTAAAGAGTCTTGAAAATCTTTTAACCTGTTCTCTTCAGAGATAAATTCCTCTGGTAAGGGTGTTGTGGTCCTTTGTAAACCAAAAGGTCTCTCATGGTCGGAATCCTCCCCTTCCTCATATATAGAGGACAAAGCTCTAAAGTAATCAGACCTATTATATGGTTTAAAACCAATTTTTAGAGCAGAAGTGGCCAAATTGATTATCACCGGTTGAGAAAACGTCAAAGTTGTCGACGTGGAAGTCAAAGGCTTCGACAAACCCGAAAAGGGCGTCGAAAAAAGTTTGAAGAGACCTCGAAGTACTCGAGAGGATCGGAATCCTACTCAGAGTCGTCAAAGTTGTCGACGGCATCCTCAAGGTCATGGTCGAAGTCCTCGACACCTCTACTGTCTGAGATGTAGTGACAGTTGTAGGTCTGTCTTTTATGGGAGTCGACAGTGGCGTCGAAGACGGTGTTGATGCAACCGATTTATGTGTCGACGGACCCTTCTACAAAGGCGTCGACGCAGATTTATAAGTCGAAGGAACCTTCGACGATGGCGTCGATGACGCAGATTTACTGCCTTTACTTGAGGGTTCATGAAGCTCTCGGGTAGTTTCTTTCGCTGGGTGCAACGACTCACCGCGTTTTGATTTTTCGGGTCTGTCCCCCAGGGTATCACCTTTACCATCTCCAAGGGGGTCGAGGCTGCTTTCTCGAAGACGCTAAGCATTTTCTTACGGAATTCCTCCCACTTAGCTGCAGAGCTGTGTTTCGTGGGGCAGGTGACCCTCTCCGAGGAGACAGAAGAAGACGAAGAAGAGGGAGAGCTACGACACCTCTTCTTAGAGTGTTTCGATCTCGAAGACTGATGGGAACCACTTTGAGACCTTGAACGGGAATGTTTCCTGTGACGCGAGGAGACAAATGTCTCGACTCTGCCGAAGAAACTTTAGAGGGAGTAGAAGTTTTAAGAGTCTTACCTCTTTCTAGCTTCCCCTTTTGCTCCTTCAAGGCTTTCGCCGTCATGGACATACAGTCCTCGCATTCCGAACAGTGATGCTCCGATTCCAGGCACCACAAACAGATCCTGTGAGGATCCGTCAACGACATTTTCTTCCCACAATCACAACACTTTTTGAAGCTGGACCGTGGGGTCGACGGTTCGGATGAGGAAGCCATTGAATTAAGATGATTCTTCGAAGAATAAGTTGAATCTTCTTAAAGAAAGAACTGAGCAACACGATTCCGAGGCCCACGAAGTGCGGAAAAACGCAACTGAGCAACTGTCGCTGCGCAAGTCTATTTATACGCACGATGACGTCGGCGCCGAGATGGAGGCTGTCGAGGGACACTAGCTCGAGGGACGTCGACGCGCAGCACCCTCTACTGAAAAAATGTCCAAGGCCAGCAAGCTGGGATGTAATCTATCAAGATAAGGAATACGTCGGAGGACACAATCCCTTCGTAATATCCTTTCTACCCTTGGGAACTTGGTTCTCACAAGGTTAGCCAGAGGAAGTAAAAGGGGAGCCCCAAGGGCAACCCTGTAACAATAATAAGGTATATACCAAAAGTTGTGAAAGAGGATACAATTAAAAGGACACTATGGAGAGCCTTAAGAAAGACACCCATAAAAAGAGTAAAAGGATCTGTGGGTGTGGAAAAAGGTTCCGACTCACTGAGGTATAGGGAAAAATAATCTACCATTCCAGCAAAAAGTTTTGGGGTTCTCACAAGTGAGGTAGATTTAGCACTAAGGTTAAAATCTTAACTAACACTGTCAAGTTGAAACAGTGGCATTGCGTTGGTGGAGAAGCAGCCAAGAAGGGGTATCGGTTGCGTGACCAGTAATGGGTGGACCGTGTGGTCCGACAACTGCACCTAGATCGAGTGCACCCCTGTATGTATGAGCCACTGAAAGCACCTGTGAAGAAACTTGGGTTTTACAATAACCTTTTATGTGTTTTGAAGTCAAGAGACTGAACTGCCTGTGTGAATCGGTGAAAAAGAACAATATCATAAGAGCTGGGAAGTGTCCCATGGAATTTTCTTGTTTGGAAAAGCTGGAAGATTTTAACTCTTGGGGAAGAGAACTGTTATTCTTTTTTAACTTTTTTGCACTTGGGGAAGGTGAAGCAGAGTGCAAGCCGAGAGCTGTAAGAAACTCTTAATTTAGCTTTGAACACTATTTTGTTGCTGATATCCCTACACATCGTATACAGTTAGACGTGAGGGCAAGTATAGGTGTTGGACAGAGACAGACATTTGGTTTGGACGTCTTGACCCAGACTATCCTTAGTTTTTTTAGGTAGAGAAATTCCACCTTGGCATAGGACAAGTTGCGCCTTACTCCATCCTGCATTTAAAAGTTAATAAAACTTGGTTGATCAAACTTGAACCTGTTGCCTGTGTCTGCTTCATGATGCCTTCACACCACATACTGTGTCGAAAATGTTTTCGCTAGGTGCCCTAGAGGGCATCAGAGGGAATGCAGATGGACTAAAAGATGGTGTCAATGGCGACACTAGTAGTGAAGTCCCAGGTATATAAATCGAGCAGCTTGTGTCTGCTAAGCTCATTTTCATGAAAAGTTCTACACTCCTCAGAATTCAAAGGGATGGTAAGCCCTCCCGCTCCCTAAAGAATGCAACTGATCACAGTATTATGTGAAGGAGTTAGTCGGGAGAATCAACTGGAAAAAGACTGCATGCACGAGAACATTCCATACAATTATTTGCTCTTGGAATGGATACCACGCACCCACAGACTGTTCATCTTTTGGAGAAAAGAAAAACAGAATAATGTACAGGAGAGTGAGCAAAAAAAATATTTAGGCACAATTCCTGTATGAGAAAAACTGCTGCAAAAGTGAATGGACAGAACAAGTGTGTTCCCCACAGGTATGACAGGTAGCCCAAGTGGCAGCCTGTCAACAATCGTCAGACGGCACAATGACATATTCCTACCTACCAGGGTGAGAAGGAAGCAGAGGGGAGCTGGATGCATAAGACTTAAGTATCCCCAGGAAGTATAGGAGGAGTCTCAATGAGGAGAAATGTAGAGACAACCCATCCCGCTGGAACATGGCAACCTGGTATACAGCTAACCCAAGCATGCCCTGGGCCTAAGCTAACCCCGCTGATCATTTCCCCATGGAAACACCAACTAGAACCATCCCAGCCCTCAACATAAACAGCCCTGCAAAGCCCATGGGTGGCAGACTTACCCGAAACGGTGGGGGTGGCAACAAGCACGCTCCTGGGGAGTGTGAGCCGAGTACAGCTGAACCGGGCTGGTCAGAACATCCAATGACTCAGAGGGCTGACATTAACCACAGGGAAGATGGGACAAAGGAGAAAGCGGTTATTCCATGGGGGGAGGACCCAGACATAGCTGTCCAATTGGCTTATGGGCCAAGGGTCTTGAGACTCAAAGAGCCAGTACAAAGCCAGCAAAACAGGTGCAAAGGACCATAAAAAGGGAAAAAGGATCTAACCAGAGAGTGAGTTTGTTTTCTATACAGGCAACATCCACAGATGAAGAGCTCAGTGGTTACACCTGGGCTTATTAAAGTGCCCTCCTACCAGGACGGGCCAGCAAATATAAGGAACAGATACCATCTCTACTCCAGAGAGGAATGAAGTGAAAGGAACAGGAAGAAGGGAAAATGTGTTAAAAGAGAAACCCCTGTACCCAGTACAAATAAAGTGCTGAGCATATCCACTCTAAGTCTCTTCTGAGTGGTGTTTCCACAAGTAGTGGCTGTAGTGGGATGATCGAAAATCACCACAAAGAACCTGATCAAGACCATAACCGACGGCCAGCAGCAATTCTTACAACTACAGAACAACGAGGTGCAGTCTGATTGTCAGGCTTTTCAGCAGGCCCTTCAAATATAGGAAACCCGACAGATCTCAGCACAAGAAAAAACCCAGGAAGCTTTGATCCAACTTACAGAGATGGTGGCATCAACCCTGGTTCATCCTACGGTACCTGCATCAGGAGTATGCCTTGGGGGATGATCCAGCCTATTTTTTCATTTGTTAGAGAGGCGGGACTCTCCGTTGGGTAACGCCCGCGGGCACTTGCATAGCACTTACGGATCTTATGGTGAACGGAATACTATTCACAGCTGAAGGAGTTTTGTGAGGCACAAGTTTTTATGTTGCATGTATAAGGCCCGATGGCGAGGACAACTAGGTCCAGTATCTCTAGCTAATGAGGTTGAGGGATGCATTGAGTGCATACTCATCAGGGTGTTTGGTACTGATTGGAAGGTCCACTTTGTTGGTTAAAATTCAAAGGACTTTGTGAGCATCCAGTCTTTTGGGTACCTATCTACATAGTTTGTGCACTATAAGAAACCACGCAGGTGGCAACAGTGCACGGTATAAGAACCTTTAACATAACATAACTTTACATAACTATACATTTTTAAGGGTCTCTCGAATACATTATTTTTGGACCTGCATAAAGGTGTGAGTGTTTTGACCCGTGTGACAATTTCATGTTAGTTACCCTCCTTGTCATAGAGGGGATATGGTAACCAGGGATGTCCGCCCACTGTGCAACATGCATTAGATGATACATGGCCGATTCCCCCAGAGCGCTTCCACTGGCTCCAGTTAGTTCTGTTATACGTACTTCACTCCATCCTCTACACAGACTGGCCCATCAATGATGCACAACACTCCCCAATGTGAAGGCATCATGAAGCAAGACACAAACAACACATTCAATATTTACATAAAACACTTTTATTAACTTAAATGTCAGGATATAAAAAGTCCTAACTGGCCCTATGCTAAGGTGGAATTTACCTACCTAAATAAAACGAAGGAAAGTCTGAGTCAAAGAGTTCAACTGAATAATCTGTCTGTGTCAAAAACCTATTTTGCCCTCCGCACTAATCTATACAATGCGTAGGGATGTCAGCAATCCAAAGATACAGTGCTCAACATAATGTTCTAAGCCTCTTTCGGCTTTCAGCTCCCTCCCTAAAGTATAAAGTAGTTCCAACAAAAAGTCTCAAAGTTACCTCTCTTGAGTTCAGGACAATATAGTTTTAACCAGTATTCGGGGTACCCTTCCCCAACTTCCAAGTAACATAGTTCCAAGCACCAAAATAACCTTGGTCGCAAGTCAATAAAGGGTTCAAGTCTCAGGGTTCCCTTCCCCAAGATTTAATTCCAGCAGCAAGTCTCAGGGTTCCCTTCCACAAGACTTAATTTATGCACAAAAATATCCTTTGTCTCTTTAAAGTTCGTTGTCACTCTTGTGCCTTCTTTCTATGTAGAAATTGTGACTGTGTTAAAATAATCTTCAAGCATAGTTTCAATATTTAAAGTTCCTTTCACTTTAGGATACAGCACAATTGTTTTCACTTGTAGGTAAAGTAGTGTTCATTTTTAGTATTCAGCATCTAATGGTTTTACTTGAAATATAAGTTCCGTTTTACTTCTGAACTTAGTATGTAACAGTTCTGCTCTCTTGTGGAGTTTCCTCTAAGTTCGGTATTCAAGAAAGAAAGATTATATTCAGTTTGGTAACAAATAGACACGGGTTGCCCTTGTAAAGATTTTCATTAAGTTTGATATTTATTAAACACAGTTTGTATTAAGTTTGGTCTTCAATAGGCATGGGTTGCACTTGTTAAGATTTTCATTCAGTTCGATATTTAAAAAGTACATAGTTTGTATTCAGAACACCTTTTGTGCAACCCGTTGTATAATATTTCTTAATTCACTTTAAAAGTACTGTATAGCCTATGGAGACTTTTGAAAAGCTGTTTTCTCCCACACGCGACCACTCCGATACAAAGTATTCTTAGTTATTCAATACTGAACAAAGGATTGAATTGGAGACCTTCGAAAACGTGTTTCCTGAAACATGCGACCAATCCGATACATAGTATTCCTCGAATAACCCAGTGTACTGCACGCACACCAGGTTTTTCTTGTAGATAGAAACACACGGGTCGCGTTCAAAGGTTTCACAGCAGCCAGGATCCTGCGGCCTCCTGCTCCTCACGTCAGGGTCTCACACCTGCCCCATAGACACACCTGTGTCCACGTCTCAGCACGGGGCATAAGCATCTTGAACGCACATAAAAGGGACAGCGTCTTCACAAGGCTCCCTTCTTAATGTTTGGTTTTCTGCACGCAGCCCCAGCTCCTACGTCACACTTGCACCGGCCTTCCTGCTGCTGCTCCGGCTGCTTCTCCATGTATAGGCTTCCCTGTTGTCTCTCAAACTGCTTGGTTGTTCTCCTTTTATACACCTGCAGCCCCTTGACAGGATGCAGGTGTGGATATCCAATCAGCACTTCCTGACCACAATCAACGGGACATGCCTGACCTTTACAGTTCCTAGTAGGGATCTTCTTCGTCCCAGGACCAGAGTGGTAAATGAGTGTGGTCTTCAATGTTCCTAGTTGCCTCTTCTTCATCCCAGTACTCTCAAGTGTCAAATGGGGAGAAATTAGGGTAACATGCTTCTAACAAACCAATGAAGATGGGAGAAGAGTTAGGTTGGTCACTAACAGAAAAAGGGGGATACCATGTCTTGCCCCAAGGGTACCCCACTTCTATTCCTCAAGGACCCTCCACCCAGGTGATCCTCCCTTGCATCTCCGGCCCCAGGGTCCGATCCAATAGCAATGGCCTTTCCCTGGCCACCTGCATAGAGGATCCAAGGGGTCTAGGAGTGAAAATACCCTTAGGTTTCTCACACAACCCAGCTCTCCCAACTCTTCTAGCCTCCTACTGCATATTGGGAAGGTAAATAATGTTAAATGTATCCCACAATATCATCTGCCACTTGGAGGGGGTAACGATTTCCAAACCCATACTCCATAATGGCTCTCACTCCCCTTGTAGAGACAAGATTTGTAGAACTGGGAGCACTGCTCCTGAAGTCCACATTCAAAAATGAGAGGACAGCATTTCTTCAAAAGCTGGTCCACAAGTGAAAAAGAAATACACTTGCAACATTTTCAATCGCTGTAAGCTGCCGAAGGAGGCACTGGCTAAACCCGGGATCTTACCTTGCGGCAGCGAAGCAGGAGCGTTACTTCTTCCTGATGTTAAAATGGCAGACACGCCTTTTAAGTGCACAATACCTCATTAGTGGTGAAGACCTAATGGGTATGGGTGTGTGTGAAGAGTCGCAGGTATTTGTCCCTTCTCCCCAAAGGGGGGAAGTGAGGCGGCTGCGCAAAACCATCCCTAGTGGGTCGAGGCAAGTGGAACCTCACCAGAAAACAGACTCCCCCTGGGGGGGAACTCCCTAAGTGAACTACCTTAGCTACACAGGACTGTCTTGGATGAAGAAGACTATGTGGCAACTTTATGTTTGGCTGAGGACCATGTGAAAATAAATATATGTGGAAGAAAACGGGAAGATGTCTCTTTCACCAAAGACATGTATTTAACTGCAACGAGTTAGAGCAGAAGCAGAGAAGGAGAGTGCTATGCGCAAAGGAACCCCGTGACATCACCACGCTGTGTGAAGGTGGCGTCAAGCCAGATCGCGGAGCCTGCGACTTTCGAAGAGCGAGAGAAACACAGTGGGAGACGCTGGAGGCCCGGCATATGCAACCACAAAGAAAGCCGTACGAGAAGGAACAGAGAGGTGAAGTACCTGGTAGTGGTGTGACCATGCTTGCAGACTGGTGGGCAGGACGCCCGAGGAACAGCACCAAGACTGAGACAGGCAGACTGAACGGCATCCGATTGCCAGCATCTGTGGAAGGCAGGCACCAGATGAGGAATAAAGAATGGAAACACAAGCAGCAAAAAGTGAGTGAAGCAACATTGAAGCGCAACCGAGAAAGGGAACCCAAGCAACTACAGGAGATAGAAGCAGTACCCGATTGTGAACAGAGCTCTGCAACCCTTCCCCGCACAGCGAAAGGTACTGGGGGAAATCGGGAATAGCAGGAGGCTGCTAGTGAATCATTATGTGCAAGCAGAAACTCGTCCTAAGGATGAGAATACAAATATAAAATTGAATGAGTGGAACTAGAAAAAACAGCAAAAGCAAAAAACAAACAACCGGATCGGGGAAGATCGGAGTCACTAAAAGATAGAGACTCGTCCCAATCCGCCGGACGAGATCTCATTGAAAGAAGTAGCTTACAAGGGATGTGACTCATGTATAAAAGAGAGATTTAATCAACGCAGGTGGGCAGCCAATAGAGATTGGGAACTGAAACCATGGGAGAATAGGCAACGACCCAATATCTGCAGAGTTGAAGGCTGGAGAAAGTACAGCCCAAAAACACATGAGGAGAAAGACGAGATGAAGCATGCCAGTGCACAAGATACAAGAGCAGACATCCCAAGAGACAGAAACCATGGCATTGGAAGCCTACAAGGAAATAAAGGCAAACACAAGTTAGGAAAGCCTGAGCAAAGAGACTGAGAAGTACATATATGTGATAATAAGAGTGTGAGGAAGTACTCCAAAGCTAGCGCTACACAGAAAGCACGAAACCCAAGAGTCATTTTGAAGAACTACAAGACTTGATAAGTGAGACTATCAAAGGGGAACGCTGAGAATTATATAAGCCAAATGTAAACTTGTATATAAAAAGACTATCTAAGAAGAACAAAAGACTAGGGGAAGAAGAGACATTCGCTTGGCCTATTTACTTTAGTTATAAGAAGTGGTAGGGTCAGATAGAGTTAGTTTGCATGGAGCACATATTTACTTGGGACTTCTTGACATCTGACAAGCACTTTTTAGTTGCTTTCGATAGGCAGGGTATTCCCTTTAGCAATAGGGAGAGATAGGCGTTATTCTTATAATTTTAATTAAAACGAGTACAGAATGTCCTCAACGTGTCTGACTCCTCCTTCCAACCCACAGCAGGTGGTTAATAGACAGTCACAGCTGGGCACTTTGAATAGAAAACACTGGCTAGGGAATTAATACATAAGGGAGATACCCATTTACACACAGCAGTATTACTGAATGATCAAATGAATCCTAATCACAATAAATAAGCCCAGTGCTCAGTAGCAAGAGGCAGATACCGGGTTCGATATTAGGGAAGCGAATTAGTCCAAACTATAGAGCTCAAGTGAGGAGCAGGGGACTTTGACCCATAGAACAGCCTTGTGCAGACACTTTCGCCAGCGATTCAGGATTGAAAAGACATTAAGGCAGGGTTCGAAATTGAGGGGAGCTAGGAGCTATTTAGCCGCTGCTTGTAGCCCAAATGAGCTTGGTTAGCTTGACACCAACATCAACCAGGCAATATTTTTGGCTCCCCATGCACAGTGATGCTGAATAAACACATATGTGAATTTAACCCTGTGTATTTGGGATAATCTATAAATAAATAAACATTAGGACACATCTATATGACATTTAGGACATATGGTCATAAATTATGGATAAAATGTTATTCTTGCATCTAATGTGGAAATAAGATTTGTGGAACGCTATGTACTAGATCCTCGTTCCTCAGAGGTAGCTCATGGTCACTGCTTAATGCTGGACAACCATGAGCTGCTTTTAGCTTCTGCTTATCCAATCTTAATGTCGATCTCTGCATTAAGGGGTAGCTAAACTGGCCACCAGGAGGAAGAATATCCTGACCTGAGAGGCGTAGTAGCCCCAGGAATGCAACCGTTGGCGGGGGGCAAATAATGCCACAGTCTGAATAAACAAGGAGAAATAAATACCCTCTGGTGAGAGTGGGTTGAGGGCATTAATACTTGCCCAGGAGGGCGACCCGCAGCTAGAGCATAGAAATATACAATTCTGACAAATACCCTAAATAAAGGGCAAAGAAATATATTCTGATAGATCATCAAGAAGCGAGGCAGGCACTAGATCCGCAGGATAAAGGTGTCACAAGTCTCTCCCCTTCTCACCTGTTTCTGTTGTGTACTTGCGACCTTCTGGGATTTCTTCTTCTTTACGGTACGGGATTTGTATAGACCCGAACGCCGATCTTCGACGTCCAGCGTGAGAGTAGCGGTTCAGTTTCCAGGAGCGTTCAAAAGTCCAGGGTAATTCCAGGAAGTAATTAAGGTACGCTCGGAGGCACGGAGGACCGTGACTCGAGCGCGGAAGGTTTTCCAGGAGATTGGATAAGGAAGGGAACAGGAGGGGATTCAAGGAACTGGGAACAAGGAATCAAGCGAGAGCCCCGATCGATCTCCGGCTAAGCACGTCCGACAACAGGTAGCGGTAGCGTTGAGACACGCAGAGCCGCGGAGCGTGTCTCTTTTGTAGGATGAGCAGCGTGGAACGCATAGACTGATCCGGAGCATTCCGTTCCGGGCGGCCATGTTGGAAGGATAACTGCATGCAATCCCCTGCGAGTCAGGGACCAGGAGGTCCAGAAACGACGTAGACGACGGTTCATGACAAAAGGCTGCAAAGAAGTGGCTGGGCAATATATCTCAGAGACAGTGAGCTTGTATCAATAAGTGAGCTGGGTGCTATATGCCTCTGATTGTTAGTTTGATGCTCGATGTGAAGTGTCTCCTATACCCCTGAGACAGATGATGAACCTGGGAGCGTGCTGGGCGATATAGCCCTGAAAATGTAAACTAGATTGGGGAACCTCGAGGAAGATTAGTATTCCCATACTTATGCTCTTAAGACACTTTCTAGTGTTTACCCATCATGAACGTATATGCTTAGATTGTCCACAAACTTTGCAGGGTCTTTGAGGGGGAAAAGGGTGGGTGCATAGCCAAAGAATACCCGCAGACTGTGTGCATTTGTCCCATATGACACAAATCCCACACGATAGTTTTGCCTCACCAGATGGCAAAAAAGTGCCACTTATGAGCCAAAAGTAAGAATGAACTAAGGTTATAGAAGATGAGGGGCACCAGTTTCACAGTGCTGGAATCAGGATAGATTTGTTATGACACCCCCCATGCTGGATATTTCCTTTTTCCATATCAAGTCGGCAACTGGAACCATTTCAAGCAATGAGCAAATTGTGGGAGAAAGTCACCCACTAGGAATAAAAAAACTTGTCAGTGAATATTTCATCATAGTAGAAATTAATGTGTTTGATACAAGTTAACTTATGAGAACAGCACATTAAATGAATGCATCTTTCCTGCATTCTGACTAGAGCTAGTCCACAAATGTGGTGGGAAAGCACCAAACCCTGATCATAGGAAATCATTCAGAAACTTACTTTCAGGTCATCCTTTGTGTTAAAGCTCTCAAGAAGTTGCTGGTAATGTCGGTCTGTCATTTGTCGAAGCAGCGATAACAGCGAAGCAACAAACTCCCCCTGATTGGAAACCAAGGAAGCAATTAACTGCCAGTCTTGCCATGTGTCCAGTTCATAATTCAATAAACATATGTGCTGGTCAAAAATATTAATTATGGACAAAATATTTTTGAAACATTAACATTTTACTTTACAAACTATAATTTCTATTATCAGAGAATATAAAAGTAATAGGGTAACTGATAGAAAACAACCTAGCCTTATTTGACATGTAAGAAAACCTCAACAATTTTCCATACAAGGTGTCCACCAAGTTTGGCTACTTTCCATTATTTCTAATGTTTATTTAAACAAATCTTAAGGTTCATTGGGCCTCATCACGAGTTGTGCCTTAGCCCTTAAATCTCGCAGTTACAGTAGTAGTGCTGCCAATACCATTCCGCTGGATTAAGAGTCAGTGCAAATACCACTTGACCCAAAAGGAACGAACCAGCGCTATTACAGCCAGCGCAATTACCGCCGGTACTATTACAGCCGGCACTAATAGCGCTGACAACACAAACGCAAATACAGCCGTATCACAAGTGCTTGTACGGTGGTATTAGCGCCGAAAACCGGTGCTAATACAGCCGAAAATTACCACCAGCCTTCAGCAGGAGGTAAATTAACCCAGGTGTCAGGAATCAAGCCACAGGTGAACACAATGTACACCAGAGGTCTATATAAGACAAACCCAGGCCCCAAACACTGATTCCAACATCATGCTGCCATTCATCGCTGCAGGCTGGGACAGGCAGCTGCTCATGCTGTGCCTGGACCTTGAGATGCAGGCCAACTAGGCCAGGGCACAGCGAGCATGGGGGGGTGGGGAGGTGGAGGAGAGCAGCCTCAGCAAGGCGAGAACCCATCCCAAGGGTCAGGCCATCACCATGGGCCCTCAGCGACACCCAACTGGTAACTGAATACCATCTGAACAGGGAGACCATCACTGAGCTGCTGGCCACAATTCATGAAGACATTGGGAGCAGGACCAACATCCGTACAGCTGTGCTCCAACTTTTGAAGTTGGTGGCAGTTCCTGGAGACAGGCACCTTCCAGCACTTTGGCCATAATGCACGGCATGGCACAGCCCACATTCACTGCAGTTCTGGGCCAGGTGCAGGATGCCCTCCTGTGCCATGTCACCCATATATTGCACTGCCCACCACCCAGGCCCAGGTCAATGACATGAATCCAAGGTTCCATGGCACAGCACAACTGCCTAACGTCATAGCAACCATTGACTGTACCCATGTTGCGTTGGTGGTGCCCCAGGCCCATGAGGCCGGATACAGAAACTGGAAGCACTACTACTCCCTCAACGTGTAGGTGACCTGCGGGCCTGGCCTCATTATCACCCACTGCTGTGCCTGCTACCCAGGTTCCACCCACAACTCCATTGTCCTGCACAATAGTACACTGCCAGGATACATGGAGAGGCACGGAGGACAACGGACCTGGATTTTCGGTGAGTACAACCCCTGCCACATATGCACAGTGAAGCAACAGAACAAAAAAGGGGGTGGGGTGATAGCAACACAGGAATGAAGCATGGCATGACAAGTGGATGCACTGGCAGCACCAGAGATAGGGGGCATCCATGGGAGCATACACACGTCCAAAACACCTGAGCACACACGCTGACGTGCACACACTGCTGCTGACACAACAACACATCATACCACATGTACCACAATGGATCAGGAATGCGGCACAGCAAGGACCCACACAGCAGCACCCAACAGCATGTCCACCCATGCCACAGCAATGTGCTTATGTACAGTCTCTTGAGACACAGCACAGAACACCCACGACATCGCCACGGGACGAGTTGGCAAAGGTATGCATGTCGCCATACACAAGCACTGCACGGACACCACACATTGCATGGGCGAGATTTACACATGCATGCACACGTCAACCAAAGCCTGACACAGTGTGTGAGCATACCCATGTATGAGACAAGTGACTAATGCCAGTGTTCCTCCCCATTCAGGTGGGTCTGGATATTCACAGCTGGCATGGCTGATGACCCCGGTGCGTGATCAACGTACACCACACAAGACCGTCTACAACCATGCCCACAGCCAAACCAGTGTATGCATTGAACACATCTTTGGGCTCCTCAAGGCACGATTCCATGGCCTAGATCGCAATGGTGGAGCCTTGATGTATGCCCAGACAAAGTTGGTAAAATAGCCCTGGTGTGGGCAATGCTCCGTAACATTTATTTTAGGAGGAATGTGCCACTACCACCCTACACGGACAGGCCAGACCCAGAGGAAGAGGCAGAGGAACAGCATGAGGCAGGAGCAAGAGCAGACACTCACAAGGATGACTTGAGGGAAGGGAGACAGACCCGGCAGGCACTAATAGACAATTGTTTCTAGAACAATACCCCGCCCAGTCCACTACCAACACCGTGAATAAACTGCACATGAGCGAAATTATGGCTGTCCATGCATTTTTGTTGTTCAACTAACATTTATGTAATATTTTGCTTAAATGTACCCCCTCACCATGCCCACCGCCAACACCCTGGCACACACTCCTCATTCCCCCGTCCACCACCAACATCCCAGCACACAAACCTACCTGCCCCCACCCACAGCCAACATCCCTGCACAGAATACCTCCTCCCCACAAAGTGTCCATGGCATGGCCCCCCAGGCCAACAGTTGGCAAGTCAATCAATGTGGACCTGCCCTCTTTCCCCAACTCCCTATTGCACAGCTGGTGCAGGGACTGGCACCTAGGGGTGTTTTCCTGGGATGTCCCCTGCAGCTGTTGCCAGTGGAGCTCATGGCCCTGACGAATCTGCTCAGCAAGGGCTGAGACACCCTCTGTCATCTCCCGCACCCTTTGCCCAAACGCTGTCAGTGCTATGGCGCATTAAGTAATGACCCTCTGGGTCCTCGCATTGTCCCATGCAGTCCTTCTGGTTGCACTCTGGATCGCATCCCGGGTTGACTGTATATAGTCCGAGTGGGTGGGCCGATGCCCCATCTCCCTTTGCCTCACTTCTATCTCAACCAGCCTCTGCATTACCATGCCCAATGTGGCTATAGGCTGCATTGGTGGGGGGTACGCTGCCAGATTGTGCTGGCAACAGGGGAGCCAATGGAGGGGGTGCCTGTGTCCGGCTCAGGGGTGTGCATTCGCCGGTGGATTCATGGGCTCTGGTGGTTATGGCTTTGCTGTCGGCCATGTGTTGTACTCCCCGGTGTGTCAGTGGGTTGCCTGGCAGACTGCGCCTTGGGGTTGCGGTCCATGCCGCATGCTCGGTGTCACTGCTGCTATCCCCCTTTTCCTCCAATATCACGGTGGGTGCAGTATCCTCTGTGGCAGTGTCCACAGCGGCAGAGGTGTTGTCTGCAGCAACTGGTGTGCTCTTGGTGGGCTGGGCTGGGGGTGTAGGCCTGCCTCTGCTGCAATGGGGTGTAGTGGGCTGTGATGTACGCCTATGGGTGGCGTGTCTGCCCCTTTTCAGGGTGGTGGTGGCTGTGTCGCCTGACGGCGCACACCCCGATGGGCCAGTCACCCCATCCTCCTCCTCTGACACCTCTGGCATTGCTTGTGTGCCTGTCGAGGACATAGGTGATGCCACTAGGTCACATACACCCACGTGTTTTGGCATGCATTACAATGTATAAAAGTGTGATATTTGGGGAAATAGTCTATTGTTCTGATGCATAGGCCTGGTCTGGGGTGTTTGCAATTGGATTGACAATGATGGGCACAGGTGCAGAAAGGAGGTGAGGGGGTGCACATAGGGGGTCTGCATTTGGCCACTGAGGGGATGGCAAGAGGACATTGCTGGGCTTGCTGTTCCTTGGCTTGCATGCATCTAATCCCCATAGCCCAATGTGCATGGTTTAGGTGAGGGGGCAGGGTTCTTGGCACCATTATTTCCCTATAGAGCACTACTATGCTCCTGCCATGGGTGTGCGGTGCACTGGAGCATGGATGCTGCAGTGAGTGTCTGATGTGGCACCCACTCAATGCTCCCTGTCGCGATGCCCGGCTCATGGGTCTGTCCACTGGGGCTTACTGTACTGGGCTGACATTGTTGCATGCGCATGATTGGGGTTTGGGGTGCGGGGCAGTTAAGTCACCTTCTGCCGCCTGGCTGCTGGCTCCAGTCTCTGCACCTCTGACAACCTTGTTGCCCTCCAAATCAAATACTGAGCTGCACTTCTCCTCCCATGCCATCAGTGCAAGTGGTGGCACTGTCCCTCCAACGGTGGCCATGTTATCCTGCCTGTGCTGGGCCAGCAGTTCCCGGACCTGGACAAGCAGGTCGTTCCACCTCTTCCTGCTGTCTTCCCCACTCAGGGGGACACGGGCAACTGCAGTGACCTTCTGGCTCACCATCTTCCAGATGTTGGTGCAGCGATGGGCAGTGGTTTTACGCTGCCTCACACCATACAGCTCCTCATGGTGGACCACAACCTCGTCCACCAGCTCCCCATATGTAAATTTCGGCTTTCTAGCCGACCTTGTGCAGCCTTGGCCCTGACCCTCTCCTAGGACATTGTAGCTGTTTAGATTCAGTGGAAGGATGCTGGGGTCTCTGATAGTTGATGGATTGTGATTTTCAAAATGGCCACCGCAGTGCTTCCCGTTCCGCCGGTAATGCATTTCCCACCGGTGGTAATAGCAGCCATTCCAATTGTGACGCCAGAGGACAGTACCACTAATTGCGCTGCATTTTTTGGGCGCAATTAGCGTTACCGCCGAGCCCCAATGTGCGTGCACATGTACCTGTTATACGGCGCCACGATTCAACGCAAATAGCGCCCAACTCGTGATGAGGCCCATTGTCTCTTGCATGTCTGCTTTGCTTTAGCCCATCTAGTAAATCAGAGCTGCAATTCCCCTTGTATATGATCACTAATAAAGATGTATTAGAAACTGTGAAGGCATCATGAAGCAAGACACAGACAACAGATTCAAAGTTCAAATGAAATACTTCTATTAAATTGAATGCTAGGATGGTGCAAGGCCTAACTTGCCCTATGCTAAGGTGGGATTTCCCTTCCTAAAGAAACTAAAGATAGTCAGTCAGTAAGTTCAATATAAAAGTTTGTCTGGTCCAAAAGCTATACTTGGCCCTCACAACTAAAGCTAAACAATGTGTAGGGATGTCAGCAACAAAAGAAATAGTTTTCCAAATAAAGCTCTGAGCTTCTTCCAACTCTTGACTTACTCTCCTTCCCCAGGTTTTAAGCCGTTCCAAAAGACTTTGGTGTTCCCTTCCCCAAGAAGACAACACAGTTCCAAAAAGGCCTTAGGGTTACTTTCCCTTCCTCAAGACGTCAGCTCTTCCACCTTGCCAACTCACGATTAATACAAGTCTCTTAATTCAGTGAGCCAGGCATGGTATCAAGAGACAGACACAGGCACAAATGATACAGTTTCCAAAACCTTTATTTGATTATAAGGGTTGGGATATTATCTAACTGGCCCCAACTCTAAGGTGGGAATAGTCTCAAGCATAAAGAAAAATAAAAAGGGTAGTCTAAGTCCGTCAGTCAAAAAATGCCCTCACGTCTATAGAATAACAATGTGCAGGGGACTGGACAAACTCAATAGTGTCCAAAAAGTAAGACAGGCTGGTACTGGAGGATTTCCACAGCTCCCATCCCCAAGTTCAAGGCACTCAGGTTTACCAAAAAGGTCTATCAAGTCCAAAAGTTCACAAGAGTTCCTTGCAGGCTTCTCTGGGTTTCCACTTCCCCAGACTCATAACCCCTTTGGTTCAACTCCTCTTGGGTTTCCAAAGTTCACATTTCAAATGGTTTCACAAAGTTCACTTTTCAAATGGTTTCACAAAGTTTACTTTTCCCAAAGTGTTCTACTTTCTCATTAAATCCTGAAATTCAAAATTCAGCTTAGAGTTCAACTTAACTTATTTCACAAAGCTCTCTTTCTCTTGTTACACAATTCACTTATTTGGTGAGGTCTCCCTGGGTCGTGGCACAGTTGTCAGACCGCACAGTCCATCCTTTACAGTTCGCGCAAACCGGTACCTGGTGCTTAGCGCCCCCCGCCCCATCTCCCCTGACAACTTAAATTCTCTCACTTTGCTCCAACTTGCAATTCATAACAGTTTTCCACTTTGCTTTCTTTCTTACACCTCTTCTTGGGGATTTTGCTCACTTTTCCCTTCTCATGTAGCTCCCCTTTTTAATATCTGTATTTTGCTCAGTGTTCCGTTCTCACACAGCTCTGCTTCCCTTTAGGTAGCTACTTCCATTCATACAGAGGCTTTCGAGGACATGTAAATATACATGCAGCCACTCTGTTACTTATTATCTCCTCATTGTTGTGCTTTCTCTCTCTTGTATATTTCACGGTAGCAGTTCATACTTCAGCAAGTGCTTATTTCTCCACATGCACTGGCTTTGCAACTTTGTATTCACCTGTGCTTTCCCAAAACGGGCCTTTCTCTGCATTCAGACTCACCGGTTGTGCTCAGCTTCTTCGTTCTGAGGTCAGGGCCTCACCTGCACCTCAGACACTCCCGGTGTGGCTCGCTGGCCCAGGGGAACGAGAAATTTATTCTTTTTGCTTCACAAGGGACTAGCACACCTTCCAGCTTTCTCTCATGGTCCCTCTAGGTTGTTTGGAGACACGGCTCCCTCGCCACACCGTTGTCCTCTAATACACCCTGCTGACCTTCAGTGCCTTGGCGTCCCATTCTCCTGCTGTCGGTCCTGGCTGGCTCTGGCGCTCTTGCTCTCCTCCCAACTCGTTCAACTTGCTGTCTCAGATGGCTTTTTTTATACCCCCACCAACAGTTGATAAGCTTCAGGTGACTGTAGTCAGCTTCAAGTGCCTGACTGCGCCTGACCTCATTAGTGGGACACGTGTACTAAGAACATGGGAGTGCCTTTGCTTGTATCTTCCTCTTCCCAGTACTATAATTGTGTTTCCCATAGGAAACATGCAACATCCTAGCTCCCTCTTGTTTGTCTCAGTACTTGAATGATGTTGTGGGCACAGGGTGTTTTGGGACTTACAATAGTCCATGAAGACTGAGGGGTTTTGGATTTTCCTCCTCCTCATCTTAGTACTAGGTGTCGGGATCTGTTGGGGCTTGACAGGGTAATTGGGCGATAGGATCCATCTTCTTTTGTTTAGGTTATTGTAGTAGTGGTAGTGTTGGGATATTGATTCTATTTCCTCTAGTTTTGGGGTATTACGAGAGAAGGGTAATTGGGCGGTAATGGGTGGGTTTACAATGCCTCTCCGTGATTTAAGAAAAGAGACACAAGGTTATTGTTAAGATGAGAAAAATGGGCTGTTTCCTTTGGTGTCTGACCCTCCTGTTACCTGGGGAACATTCATGGGGTCGGATAGGACTTGGTTAACAATATCCCATAATGGAAGAGGGAGGGCAGGATGGATATGGGCAAGGAATGGGGAATACCATGTTTCGCCTCTGGAGGCTCTCCCCACAGTTAATGTTAAAGGACATTTGTACAGCGCACTATCACCACCGGAGTGGTCCCCTGGCGCACAGTTCCCAAGGACCCCCTGCCAAGGTGATCCTCCCTCGCTTATCCTCCCCCAGGGTTGGGATCCAAGAGCGATGGCCCTTCCCTGACCACCGGAACAACGGATTCCCGGGGACTACTTGTGAGAACGCCCTCAGATTACACACAATTCTCAAAACCAGTTCCAGGTTGACTTTACAATTCTTCAGGCTCTCTTCAATAGCTTATACAGATAGCTATCTTTCACATTCACTTCAGCAATCTGATTCACAAGTGGAGAATCTTTATCTTTACTTTCCTCAGCTTCTCCAGACAGGGTATCCTCGGTCTAGGCACAGTTGCTGTACCACACGATCCATCCCTTACAGGTCAGGCAACTGATAAACCTAGGCTTTCTTGCTCACGCAGGTTTCTCTTTCACAGAACCTGTGCTTTGCTTTACATTTGCTTTGGATTCTCCTTGACAGACTCTTGGCTTTGCCACAGTCAGGGCCGGTCTTTGCATCAGGCAGCTCAGGTGGCTGCCTGACGTCAGTCACACTCTGGGGGCGCTGCAACAGCAGTCTGCAGTGCCAGTTCGAGAATACACGTGTAACACATTTGTTTCCTAACATTATAAAAGTGAATGTGCCTGCTCATTTTTATAATGTTAGGAAACAAAGGTGTTACACATCAATTCTACCACTGGTACTACTGCAGGCTGCAGCCAGGGACGTAATTTCACCAAAATGCCAGGGGTAGCAGAAGTGACATCACACGACCCTTGACCCCCCGATGACATCACAGGAAGTGATGTCATTTGACCCCACCCCAAAGTGATATTGCGGAAGCCGTGGAACATGACCTTTCACCAATTGACAAAACAGGAAGTGGCATCACATAGCATTGTACAATACGAAAAATATGGTTACGATATCACTATAATGTGATGTACATTTCATACAAGAATGGATCACCATATGTATCGTTAAGATCAGTATGTATAGGCCCATATTATCAAATGGCTGTGAATGTAAGCAGACGTCCATGACCAAATGATAATGATGTGTCATTATATAGCGCTTACGCTTAAGCGCTTTATTTATAGAAAAAATATACACCCAATATCACCCAACCTGTGTTGGTACTCATTTATCGACCTCAGAAGGATGAAAGGCTGAGTTGAGGCGTTTAAGAACAGACTAAATCAGTGACTCACCCCCTGAAGTGTGCCTGAAATAAACCTTTTATGAGTCTAGCAATTATTGTCTAGAATTCCAGAAAGGCACATTATTTGGTATTCCTATTCTTTCTTATTTTGGGGTCAGTGCTGAAAGTGTTAGACTTGTGGCACTCCTGTTCTTATTTTCTTCTATTTTAAGGGGCCTGAACAAAAAAGCCAGCCACTCCAGAAGTAAAAAGCCACATGGTGCTGGCCACAGCCCAGGAGCTTGCATTTAAAAAACAAAAAATAAAAAAATAAAAAAACTTTGTTTTTTTTAGAGGTCGCTAGGGCGACCACAGAGGTCGCAGTTGCGACTTCTGGCAACCCCTAAATGACGTCCCTGGCAGCAGCCTCGGCCCTCAGGCAGGGCAATGCTAGAATACACGTGAACACGTACATTTCCTAACATTATAAAAGTGAATGTGCCTGTTCATTTTTTAATGTTAGGAAACGAACGTGTTACACATGTATTCTACCACTGCTGCAAGCTGCAGCCTCAGCCCTCAGTCAGGGCAGGGCAATTGGCAAATAAATGAGCAACATTTGTTGCTTTATTCACTTCCCCCAGCCCCGGGCGGCGCCGGCGCCGCTGGCGCCAGCCAGGCCCATGGCCGCACGTGCGGCGTGCCCTCCTTCAGGCTATGGGGGCGCACTGACAGTGAAGTGAGGATTGATTGGGGCTGGCTGGTGTTGTCGGCCCCGGCCAGCAGTAACTACAGCCTGCCGAGGTAAGCACACTTCTTTCCTCCTGCTCCCGTCCTCGCAGGTGAACGCTATTGCTGTATATGCATTTTATTTATTTTGAAATGGTATTGCGGAGATGATTGGGCCAACCAAGAATGGCCTCTGGAGGCCACAAAGCTAGACACTTTTGTCAAGGCTCAAGTAGTCATGAAAAAGGAAGCAGGCACTGGTGGTGGACTCACCTCAGGAGATCAAAGTGCCTGGGCAGAATATCACCGTCAGCAGATCTTAGACAGTTGCAAGTTCCAGCGGGGTTGGATTGGTCCGTCTGTCGGCCATTCGGCCCTCGCCGGGCTGAAATCACTTTGAGGGCGAGTACGCCCCCCTAGTTCCCACTCCTTAGCATATTGTTCATCGTTCCCTCTTTCCTGGGCATGCACTGCTGACTGTATTTTAGTGCAAGAGTTTCATACATTTCACTGTTCGCTCAGACTTGTCTTATACTCTTCTTTGTCGTTGTGCTTCTTTTGTTTGGAATAGCAGTCGTTGTGCTTCTTTTGTTTGGAATAGCAATCACGCTAGTCTAACGAGATAAACAAACCCCTACACTAACATGCCTTGCGAATGATGATGTGAAGGATGGATGCAGGCGCTGGACCAAAAGCTGAACGAAGTCTGCACAGCAGCTGGCTTAGGAAAGCAATTTAGCAACTACAGTAGAAACCGTCTCCGTCTCCATGGAAGGTTGGCCCATCTTCTGTATAATGCAAATACCCAGACTTGCAGAATGCATGCTTCACTTTCTTTCTTCCATTGTGGGCGACATGCTGTAGCATCAATTCATGCCCTTTAAAATACCCCGCACAGTGCAGCTTCTGATCTCCTTTAACACAAACGCTGGGAAATGGCCATGACTAGCTAATGCCACATTAATCAAAGCCAGGTCTCTAAAGAATGGTTCAAGTGTTGGGGAATCACCTGCTTACACTTTCTGTCGTGTGACCAACCAGTGCGCAAAAGATGTTTCAGAGCGTGGGGCTCTTGATGCCACCCGTTTCTGCATTTGATACACCAGCAGCTAAACACACCCCGGGCAGGCAGCTCCTTCTGCATAGTCCGTTTCTCTCCCAAGCTCGGGACAATTCTCTTTACCATAATGGAGAATGTGAAAGCGCAGGGCTGCAAGGGTGGGGGTTGGGAGTGGAGGGCAAATCGCACTACGCTTGGGGTACACTGGAGATGCTGCCCCTGATACCCGCAGTACTCCAAGTCCCTTGAAATGAAATTCGACTATACACTGCACAATGTGCACGTGCCGCTGTTATTCAAGCACCACGTGACTAGGAATTTGCAAAAAGTAAACTTAACGAGTCCCAAGAAAAGGTTGCCTTGCACCCTATAATAATCTGATTGTTTTTATGTTGGGATGGTAGACATCATTTTTCTTTGCGATCTTACAGTTTCAGTTTCATGGTGCTGTCAGGAGCTAAAATGAGTGATCACGAGCATGAGCGAAACAAGCCCCAATACTCGAACTGCCATTTCTCTGCCGCGGTAATGCACTGCAGTGTGTTTCAATGTAAAGTTCACATTATAATGTTATAACTTTAGAACGCCACCTCTCCAACATTTACATTGGGAGCTATGTTGAATTCTACATGCATGTCAACTCTCTGCATATGTTTAAAGTAGACTTTACCACTCACATGGAGAAGTGATATTGTTTACGTGTGCCCCTCCTAAATATATTTAACTTCCCGTGAAATATTTGATGCAATACATATTGCATAAATGCATGTATTTTAATGCTGAGATAGACGGGCTTGTACAGCTATCGGTGGGTATGTTGCTGGTGCTTGTTCTTGGAGGTTCGAGTAACACTGTTCAAAACCAGTTCATCGCCTTTTAAGAGTTGCTAAATGTTTGAGGTCATACGAATGATATTAGTGTAGATCTGAAATTGTCAATTCTCTGACTGAGTCACAGCAGCAAACTGGTCATTGTTACTAAAAATGAAGCGCAAAAGCAAACTAACATAACCAGGCCTGTTCGGGTTTGACCCTCTTATTGCTGTTTTCTGAGGTTCATGAAATTCAGCAGATGCCAGCATTGACAATTCTGTTAACTCGTAGTCCCCACTCCCGCTGCTCAGCCCATGACTATGCAGGAGATCACAGGTCGGGGGGCGCCAACGATGCTTCCCACCTGGGGTGAAATCTGGTGTAAGACCAGCCCTGGCCACAGTGTGTTCTTCCACACAACACACTCTGTGGTACTCACTCTCGTCCACCACTTTGCTTTTATACTCTTCCTAAGTGCTCATCACTTGCTTCTATTTATTCCTAAAGATTAATTCTTGGTATTTAACTGTTCATTACGTGTGTTTCACTCATGCTTGCATTTCATTTGTAGGCTTATCAAAGCTTTTTTTTAGTTGGATATTCAGGTATTCTCGCTTAATATTTGTGGGCTTTCCTTTCCTTATAGTTCATAATTTGCTCGATATTCAAAACCCCTTACTTTGGTTTCACCATTACTTGTACACATTCTTCAGTTCATCTGGCATTACATTGATTTATTTATATACAGCGCATGTCACAGGCTTGAGGGCATATGCCCCGATGTAGCCCCAGGAGCGCAGCGTTTCCTTTGATTCACTCAGGGGTCCTTGGCGGCTCCTCCAGGCATATTCTCTCTTCTTTCTCCTGGCTTCCGTCGGCTCCACGTACACTTTCGGGAGCTATGCGAGCAGTGCTCGCATTCAGCAATCTTCATTGTGGGTTGCTGGTAGCTCCGCTCCTCATCTGCGGGCACAACTGGTGGCCAGCCGCACTCGGGAGTCTTCCGTGCCACACAGCTCTGGCTGTGGACACAAGGCAGAGGAGACACCAATGGCTTCGACCCTCTCATGGTCTCTCCTCTTCAATTTCATTTATTTATTTTATTGTCCATTAGTTAGGAGCTTATACAAGTAAATTGTGTTTCAAAGCGCCCACAGGGCAACAGGGAGGGAACATGGGATGGAAAACAATGAATACAATGAAGGGTAAAGACAAAACTACTAGGCCTTGTGAACATTCAGAGCATGCAAGTGCAGAGAGAGGAAAGGGAAGAGGGAGAGAGGGGTAAGTGCTGGAGTGCCCATGCTCGTGAGAGAGCAGCAGGTGTAAGTGCCCAGTGTAGGAACTGCTGAGGAGCTTTCAGCTGTATAAATAAGGTAAGTGCAAGGTTACAGTGGGGCAGGCCATTGAGTGCCAAGGTAAGTGCTGTGCGTGGGTGGGAGGCTGAAAGCGATTCGGTGTGGGAGTCAGGGCCCCAAAGGACACATAAGGGCCCTGGTCACCAATCTTAGCAGCTGTGGAATTAGCAGAGGAGGGAAGAAAGGAATGAGGAAGTGAAAAGGAAAATCTTGAGAAGCTTCCAGAATTTGAGGAGCTCCGGCTCAAGATGAAGGGGGAGTTGGAAGCTGTTCCATAAGAGGGAGCCAGCTGAGGAAAGAGATCGGCCACTGGACCTTTGTTTAGTGAAATGCTTGACACACAGAGAGTTGGTACCAGGGGAGAGCAGAGATCTAGAGGGAGAGTATTTAGAAAGAGCAAGTTGCAGATAGCGTGGTCCCCGGCTCCAGGCAGCCTTATGGATGATGCCGAGGGATTTGAACTTGATCCTTGCAGCTAACGGTAGCCAATAAAGAGTTTTTAGGGCAGGAGAGATGTGGTCCCTGGGCTTGAGGCCAAGGATAAGTCTTGCTGCCCTATTCTGGATTAGCTGGAGGGGTCGTAGTGAGGAAGAAGGTAGATTCAAGAGAAGGCTATTGCAGTATTCTGGCCTGGAGAGAACCAGAGATCTGGTAACTGTTACGCTCACCTGGTCTCTGCGGAGGCGTTGGGGCATGGTTGCAGCCCTCCCTGGACTTGAATCACCTCCCTTCAGGCCTCTCCCTCAGTAGAAAAGCTGTGGTACGTGGTGAGACTGCTCCTGCGTGGAGATAAGAGTGTGTGAATGCGCCAATCTATGATTGTTGTTCCTCTCGAACCCTTCACTCCGAAGTATGGTTTCTGTGAGCATATGCTGGCCCATAAAGCTCACCTGTGAATTATGGAAGATAAGCTCTCCGTCCTGCTACTTCTAGAAGGGGCGCTGATCCCTGATAAGGATTAGTCCAGTCCAGATGCGACTATGCTTCTCCTTAAGGTTGGTAAGTCTTTCTTGAGCTCTTGTGATGCTGTTCGTTCTGTTTAATGTTGTTATATGTTGCTCCTAATTATGCCCGCAATAATGTCTCTCTTCTGTTTTCTCCCTTAGATGGAAACGCGGCCTAGATGCAGCTTTGAGATGTCAGACGCGGCCGGAGGGAAGATGGAGGCTACCCCAATGTTCAACAGCAGGTAAGCAAAGGTTTAAGGTAAAGTGCGAGGTATGGCGAAGCGCAACCTTAAACTGACTGTTTTTTCAATGTCTAACCTTGTCTTCTGTTTCTCCTTGTAGGCGCTGCAGTCGACAATGAAGCGCGTCGTGCTGCGGTGCCAAGATGAAGATTTCGGAGTTCCTGAAAGTGTAAAGATAAATACTTGGCTTGACGAAGAGATGTACGGGTAAGAACAGCTTCCCCCAGTTGGTAAGTATGCTGGCAGGAAGCAGGATGTCCAGGAAGCAGAATCTTCAAAGCTAAGTCTGACCTCAGACGACTGTGAGCGTTACACTGCTTGCAAGTGCACAATAACACGAAGCACTGGCCTTAAGGATGAGCAGCTTATCTAGCTGAGCTTCTGAAGCCACGCACACCAGGTTCAGCCTGCCTGCCAAACCCGAAGGCAATCCATTAGCAGCCACACCCAAGAATACACTTGGGGCTGCTTAATGAATAGAATGTTCAGGTTAATGCATTCTGCTTAATGGATGGAATGTTCAAGGTTAATGCTTCTGCTTGATGGATGGAATGTTCAAGGTTAATGCATCTGCTTAGTGGATGGAATGTTCAAGGTTAATCTGGAGTGTTATGTCCATAATAAAGGCTTTTGGTGTCAAATGGATGTTCTTGTTTACCTTTGTTCATGAGCCTAGCGCCAAAGCCGCCAGGACAGTGATCACCCAGGTCTCCTGTGCATACGACCCCTGCATGCCTGTGCCCCTGACTTCAGTTCAACTTGGGACCTCTTGGCAATGTCCTGAATGTGAGGGGTGAGGGAGGAAGGAGAGAGAGAAGTCGAAGATGACTCCAAGGTTTCTGGCTTCAGATGAAGGAGAAGGAGGAGAGCCCATAGAGGATAGCCAGAGCGAGGGGAAGAAAGAGGGAATAGGGGTTCCAATGGGACGGATCTCAGGTGGCATTGAGGCAGAGATCGTAGGAAGTGCACCAGGACTGGATGACAGATAGGATATCCGGGATCATGGAAGAAGTAAGTCGGCATCCTGGCCTCCAGGCAGGACTCTCCTCAGCAGCCCCCTTCTCTACAGGAAGTCTCCCCTCTCAGGCCCATCTCTCCCAGCCCGGCTTCCCTCCTGCTGATTTCCTCTTCCTTGCAGGCAGCTCCACCTTGTATGCACCTATGACCTGTTAACAGGTTGCAGGACGAGCCCTGGAGTCCAATCGTCTGACCACAATAACTGGTGTTCTCTGGACATGCCTGACCCTCACAATAGTTTCCAGGCTTCTTCCTCGTCTCAGTACCAGAGTGGTGTAACTGCATGTTAGTGTGTTCAACTCCTAGTCACCTCTTCCTCATCCCAGTACTAGAACGGATTGACTGAGGGGAAATAAGAGGAAATGATTGGCACCAACCTTTGAAGGTAAGGTGAGGGTAAGGTTTACTATCACAAGGAAAATGGGGATACCATGTCTCACCTAAAGACATCCTCTCCTCACACCTCAAGGACCCTGCACTCAGGTGGTCCTCACTCGCATCTCCACCCCCAGGGTCAGGATCCAAAAGAGACGGCCCTTCCCTAGCCACCTGCATAGAGGATCCAAGAGGAATACATGTGAGAACGTCCCCAGGTTCCTCAGAGGACCTTCTCGGAAGACACACATGAGTGACACACCAGGGTTAGCACAAGGCTTCACTCAATTTGTCACAGACTCAAAGAGTATTACACTGGACACAAAGGATCCTATGTGAGAGCCGACATGGGATTGTGGATATAATGCTCGAGGGAGAAGAGGGAGTCTCACAATTTTCAATGGTTTCCATACTGTTATGTTTTATGTTCTGTTGTTTGTATGTTGGGGAGTAGAAGGGCACGGTAACAGGGTGTGAAAGGATGGGGCGACGTTCCCCTCTGAATATGGTGGAGCGCAAGGGAGGAAATGGGTCCGCAGTTTGCTCAGAGATGCAAAGTGGAGCGGTGAGAGACGAGGGATTTGATGGCACAGAGAGTGGGTACCACACTCACGATAGGCACCCTTAATGTTAAAGGCTTCAACTCCCCCACCAAGAGGTCACTGGTTGCCAGAGAGTTCAAAACCACAGCTATTTTTCCAAGAGACGAGACTTAAATCGTTTGAGGAGAGGCCGATCAGAGGTGCAGGTATATGACAAGTTTACTGGGCGCCTGGAGATGCCAAGCAGGGTGGAGTGGGAATCATCACAGATAGGCACATGAAACTATAGGGGGTGGTGATCACTAAGAGGCTTGAGGGATGGTTGTTATTGGTGCAGGGAGACCTGGAAGCGCTGTGGGTTGTACTTGCAGCAATTTACACCCCTAATCAGGGTCAGGCAGCATTCATTAAGGTAACTCTGGACATAGTCGTGGTACTAGGGGTGGGACTCATGATAATAGGGAGCACTTTAACTCCTGGGCGAATGAGAAAATGCTTAGAGCCCCGACGAGACACCTGTCAGTGGTTGAGAGAAGGAACGGGTTGGTACGCTTGGTCGAGCCATAGCCGCAAGGGGGCTTATAAGTGCTTGGAGCTAGATCCACCCTAATCAGAAAGGATACAGTTTCTACTCCACACCACTTACACTAGAATTGACTACTTGCTACTAAATGGTGACCAGGGCGGGAGGCCCGCGAGCAGCGTGCATAGTCCAGTGGCCTGGATGGACCGTGACATGGTGTAAATGGAAGTCGATGTGGCAGGGATATGTAGGGAGGACACCAAATGGAGAGACAATGATTCTTTGTGGAGGGACCCAATTTCTGCAGAACAATTCCAAACTGACATAGCAGAATATTTTTAGGCTAATTATACCAGGGCATGAACGCGAATATAGTGAGGGAAGCAGGCAAGGTGACCTGATGGGGATGCTTATTGAGGGAAGGGGGTCGCAGAAAGAGGGAGTGGAGACACACGGAAGAGGCCCCTCAAAGATATTGGGGGATTGGAGGACAGGATGCACTCTAGAGAAGGGTATGCAGATACAGACCTCCAGGCAGTGCAGCACAAAAGGGCTGAACTTAAGGCATTGGGGCTAGGGGATACCCTCCACAAGTTGAGGTTTCTCAGGCAACAATTCTATGAAAAAGGGGACAAAGCTGACACAATACTAGCGGCAAGGCTCAAAGTTCAAAGAGCAGAGAGGTGGGTCTTATCTATACGGGACGAAAGGGGAAAGTCCAAGTCAAGGCCCAGGGAGATAGCTGATTGCTTTGCAAAGTATTATGAGAAACTCTACGAGAGTGAATGCAAAGAGGGCACTACAGCACCCAAGGAATACCTCAGGATACCTCAGAGATGTTAACACTCCAAGGTCCCCCAAGCAGAGATAGAAGCCCTGGAAGACCCAATCACAGAGGAAGAAATATTTGTGGCCATAAACAGACTCCCGAATGGGAAAGTCCCAGGCGAAGACGGGCACACAATAAGATTTTACAAACAATTTGCAGGGGCGCTCCTGACATTTATGGACAAGCTTTATAATCGCATTATAGACATTTGTGAGTCCTTCAGCAAGACAATGATTTTTGTTATTCCCAAGGAAGGTAGGGCCCCAGGTTACTGCCAATCCTACCACCCAATATCACTACTCAATCTTGGCAAAAACGTTTTATTGAGGGTACTAGCCACACGATTAGAGATGAGGATGCCCTGCCTAATACACACAGACCAGGTGGGGTTAATCTGGGGATGGCAGGGAGCAGACGCAATGCAAAAAACATTGAATCTCATAGAGCACATGGAACGGGATGGGGGAGATTATGCTTTGATCAGCCTAGATGCTGAGAAAGCTTTCGACCGCGTGGAGTGGGGGTTTCTGTTTGCAGTTTTGGAGTAGATGGGTTTTGGGGAAAGGGGAAAGAGCAAAGAGAGGCACAAGGGCACTATACACCAACCCTACTGCACATGTAGTATTCACTGGCAAGACGTCCCCTGAATTTAGTTTGAAGAGAGGCAACAAGACAGGGCTGCTCTCTGTCTCTGCTATAACCACTCGGCATCAAACTAAGAAATGACAGTGGAATAAAAGGCATAATGGTGGGAGAGGCAGAGTACAAACTGTGGATGTATGCAGACGATATCCTCCTCCATGTTCAAGACATAGTTGGTTCGGCTCGACAAGCGCTGCCATCATAGGGGAATACGGACGTGTGGCAGGGTTTAAAGTAAATGCCTCCAAGTTGACACTTTTCTCCTATAGCCGTGAAAAGTCACTCCCTGTAGACTATCTGGGGGAACTCGGGATCCCAATACAAAGGCATACGATGAAATAATTAGGAGTACAGATCACCGGGAGCCTTTGTGAGAAACCTGAGGATATCCTCACACCTACTCCCCTTGGATCCTCTTCTCAGGTGGCCAGGGAAAGGCCATCGCTTTTGGATCCAGACCCTGGGGGTGGAGATGCAAGGGAGAATCACCTGGGTGGAGGATCCTTGGGATTGTGGAGAGGATATCCCCAAGCGAGACATTGTATTCCCCTTTTCCAAATGAGAACCAACATCACCCTCCCCCTGCCTTTATAGGCTATTGTAAACTCTCATCCCTCATTTCCTCTCATTCATTCCACTATAGTAATGAGACGAGGAAGAGGTGACTAGGAGTAATGAACACTAAAAGATTCTTTCACCACTCTAGCACTGAGACGAGGCAGAGGCCGACAGACTGGTGTAAGGATCAGGCATGCCCAGAGTGCTTCACTAATTGTGGTGAGGCAATTGGGCCTGACGACTCACACCTACAACCTGTTAAACGGTTGCAGGTGTATAAAAGGTGGAGCCGGAAAGATCAAGTAGAGAACAGCAGGGAGGCCACCAGAGGGAGAAATCCTGTGTAGTATGAGGCAGCCGAGGGTGGTCCTGTTGGGAAACCAGGATGCCGGCGAGAACTGGAAGGAACTGTGGTGCCAGGGCCAGGAAGGGCCATGTGATGGCCACAGTATTTGGAGCCTCATTGGACGGTGCCTACATCAGGAGCTGCGGGCCGGATAAGAAATCCAACAGATGTAAGTCACCGGCTGCATTCGATGGATGCGAGTAGAGCTGCCGGCAAACCACAGAGAGAGGAAAAGAGAGAGAGAAGCGAACTGCAGGTGGGGCTAGCTGTCTACGGAGAATGTGTATGTGGAGCAGAGCAGGAGGTGACAGCCACCCGGAGGAGATGAAGGAGACCGGTGAGTGAGGAAAAGGGATCACTCGAACCGGGGCGCTCCTGGGGCTGTTACGTGGCAAAGGGGAATGTCGAATGAATTAGGAGTAATGTGCAAGACCTGGTGAACCAAAGTAAATGAGTTTTGATGATTAATACAAAGTGTGAGAAAATAAGAACTGGAAACTATTGAATACCGAACTGAATTAAAGCTTTTGATGAGCATATGAAAACTTGTAATAAAGCACCTTCAAACGACAAGTTGGTGTGAAGAACAAATACAATATACATCAAAGTAAGAGCGAATCTGATGAAATGCAATTTAAAGCAAGGATGGAGCATTGCTGAGGAGTGTGGGAGAAATGCAGAGAAGGGAAAAGAGCACCACAAAATGAACTGTGTAAGAAAACTCATGTGGCAAAGTCCAGAGACTGGCAAAGTGTGAAACACATTGTGGCAAAGCTAAAAGGCTGGCACAGAGAGAGCCAATTGAGTAGGAACCAGAACACAGGTGCAGCTACAGAAGAACCTCTGTGGGCAAGCAAGCCTAGGGTGACCGGTTGCGTGACCTGTAATGGGTGGGCTGTGTGGTCCGACAACTGTGCTTAAACCGGGTATACCCTACCTGGGAAAGCCAAAGAAATATACAGAAAGCAATTACAAGTGTCTGAAAGAGATTGCTGAAGTGAAGTAGAAGAAAGCAGTCTGTATGAAATATCAATAAATAGGAGTATAAAGTTGACCTGGAACTGGTTTTGAATAGAAAGACTGGCCTTAAATACAAGTTGGCAAGCTGAGCAAGCTGGTGTCTTGGGAAATAAGAATCCAAAGACTAATTTTGAACTGTGTTGTTTTCTTGGGGAAGGGAACTCCAAGACTTTGTGGAACTGTCTTGCACTTGGGGAAGGGAAGCTGGAAAGTAAGCCCATTGCTGGAAGAAGCTCAGAACTTTATTTGGAACAGGATTTCTTTTGATGCTGACATGCCTACACATTGTTTAGCTTTAGTTGTGGAGGAAAGTATAGGTTTTGGACACTGTAGTCAGGCGACCCTTCCCAATGGGGACCCAGGAGAACCCAGGGCTCTGTAAGGACACTCAAAGTTTACCCGACATGCACATCCAGCAAACTGGTCTTGAAGACGCATTACAGTGGAACCTAGAAGGGGCCAGTTGGACATTTCCTACCTGGCGACGGCGTCCGATCCCAGATGCAAAAGGTCATTAGGGCAGTCCACGCAGCTGGTCTGGGGAGGACTGGGGGTTCTCATGGGAACAGTAGACCCCAGCGGCAAGGACGGGGAGAGGCGAGTGGCATCCCCCGGGAAACAGGGGTTATGGCAGCCCAGAAATGGCAAAGCAGGAAAAGGGGGTGGAGCCAATCAGGGTAACCCAGGCTGTTTCCAAAGTGCGGATTGGAGAGGGGGACGGGCGGGGGATTTAAAAGGGCACGATACCGAGACATTGTGTTCTTTGTTTTCCGCATTCTGCAGCACCAAACGCCAAGGTACCCCTGGACGTATTAGGAGCGGGAGCGAACGCCAAAGGGCTAGGAGAACAGCTCCTTATCTACCAAGACTGAATGGATATGCTTTTCCATGACAACCAAACCAGAACTTTTCTTTGTTGTCACACCCTGCAAAAACCCAAAACCCGAATTCAATCCTGAATAAAGGACTTTGTTTTGTTTCAACACAGTGACTGGTGTGCCTCCTTCCTACAGACACAGACAGACTTAAGTTGAACTTACGGACTCCAACTATCCTTCGTTTCTTTAGATAGTGAAATCCCACCTTAGCATAGGGCAGGTTAGGCCTTACTCCATCCTGACATTTAAGTTAATAAACCATTTTTGTTTGAACTTTGAATCTGTTGTCTGTGTCTTGCTTCATGATGCCTTCCCACCTGTCAGAACTCTACGTAGCAACCTTCCCGCCGCTACTAAACAAGATTTTCCCTGACATGGAGTCATGGTCATGATTTACCCTATCCGCGCTAGGGAGGCATAATACGTTGACGGTGACCCTTCTTCCAAAAGTCCTATACCTATCCCAGATGTTGTTCATAGCAATGCATGTGGATCGTTTTCATGAGCTGAAACACAAGATCAGCCGCTTTATCTGGGAAGGACACAAGAAAATGATATATGATATGATGTGGCATTTATAGCGTCAGTACACAAGTGTTTCTAGGCGTGACAAGACAAGGAGGGGGAAACAAGGGAGGACAAAATAACGATCTTACTAGGCCTTGTGTCATTCAATTGCAGGGAAGAGGGAAGGGGAGAAGTGCCAGTGGAGAGGGGGCAGGTTAACTCACAAGTGCAGCCAGCAGGTGGCTCATAAGTGCAGAGAGAAGGGACTGTAGGGTCGCAGATACAGACCCTTACGTGCTGGGGAGCCCGGAGGCAGTGCAAGGGCAACTGGAGATGCAAGAGCCTGGGCCCGAGTTCAGAGGTTGACCAGGTGACCAGTGCGCGGAGCAGTCAGGTTCATCAGCAGGGGAGAGGAAGAGAGAAAGCAGAAGAGAAAAGGAATGTCTTGAGTTGCTTCTGGAACTGGAGATGGTTCAGCTCAAGTTTGAGAGATGCAGGGAGGCTGTTCCAGAGGGAGGCCCCAGCCGAGGAGATTGATCTGCCCCCAACTCTCTGCTTGGAGAAGCATCTAACCCTCAGAGAGTTGGAGGTGGATGAGTGTAGAGCTTGAGAAGGAAGATGTTTTGGAAGAGAAAGGTGGAGGTAGGGCAGTCCCAGACCCCACAAAGCCTTGTGGACAATGCAAAGAGTCACATACAATATACTCATAAAACCCAAAGACAAAGGAGGAGTGGGACTCCCTGACATGTTTACGTATTACAGAGCTGTGCAGTTAAGAGCAATCGTACTGCAACTGTGCATAGATAGCGACAAACAATGGGTTGACATTGAGAATTACCTACTCCGCCCAGTGGCATTAGGTGAATGGTTATGGGCGCCCTTGAGAGCAGTCCCATATAGGGTGCATCGCCATAAGATCCTAGGCTCACTGTGGGGGCTATGGAGGGCAGGAAGAGATATGGCAGGAGTCACAACGTGGCCCTCTCCTTTCAGCCACATATGGGTGCCCCTGATAGCAGATGACATACATGACCCACTAAGATTCCAAGACTGGTATGAGGCAGGACTGGAGAGGGTGGGGCAGGTGGTGAAGGGGACATAATTTGTGGAACTCCGCGTTGTCGAAGATAGCTTGCATGTTGAGATACTGTTCGTTTATTTATATTTACAGCTGAAAGGGGCGATGATGTCTCCCAAATAGGAAAAGCAGCTCCAAAGAGACCTAACAGCTACTGAAACTGTGTTTAGCACCGCACTGTCCACAAGGGCTCTGATCTCTAGGCTATACTAGTCATTGCTTGCTGCGCATGGGGACGATATAGAGACTTACAAGAGAAGCTGGGAAAGAGACATGGGAGTGGAATTAGATGAGAACCAGTGGGAAACTATGTGCCTGAACACTCACACACTTCAATAGCTTGTAAATAGAAATGACGTGGTATTAAGTTGTTATATAGGTGGCAGTTGGATCCCACTCACCTTTCCAAGATGTTCCCGAGGGTAAACCCGTGCTGCTGGCATGAATGCGGGTAGAACGCTGATTATTAGCATATGTAGTGGGCGTGCAGAGGATGCAGCTATTCTGCAGGGAGGTCCTGGGTGGGATTAAGAGCATAGAGGGATAGAGAGAAAGTTGAATCCACTATTGGTACTCTTTGGTGTTGAAGTATGTGATGATGAACGGCAGAGAATGCCCCACACGTTACACTTCTTCTGTTGGTGGCCTGGGCTTACAAAGGCATAAGGTGGAAACAACCAATGCTGCCTAAAGAGCAACAATCAGTCCTGTAAAATAGGGATATTTATGATATGAAAAACCTGACTCGTGTATTACATGACCACAAACCATCCAGAAAAATGGAATGGTTCACCTTTCTGGTCAAGTACAGCACCAGAGCAGATGTGAACGCATAGTGGCACATGCAATGAGAGATACGTTGACTTAGGGTGCATAGAACATAGGTGAGGGCGTTGGGACATCCCACTGCAGAGTTTTTGGACGAAGGTTGAGGCAGAACCTGCCTACATACAGTGGCTGACATGGCCCACAGAGAGACTGATGATACCCGGCAGTTACCCAAAAGGAGAGAGGGCGGAGGGAGGGTTAGGGGTGAGGGAGGAGTGGAGTGGACAGAGGGGTTAAAAACTGTTTTAGTTTGGACATATGAGAAATGTACGAATAGTGAGGCATTGTCATGAACATGCCACCTGCACGAAATGGGATTCCTAATGATGTCACAAGTGCAAAACAATAAAATAAAAAGTTGGAGTTGGTGGGTGACAGTGAGTCTGCACAGAGATTAACAATGCTTGCTGGGCAGATATCGCCTTTGCAAATGGATGGTTTGAGGAGTCGCATGGATTTAGATATGTCTGAGGGGGGTAACTGGCAAGTAAGGAGTATTGGGAAGGCTGGAGGTATTAGGGAGGAAGGCACGGTGGGTGGGTGTGTCCTTGGTGGCGAGCTGAGATTTCTTGTGTATAGTTTTATCACGCAACTTGCAGGATTTGTCAGAGAGTGCAATCTGCACGGAGGTGCTCCAGGTTTTGTCTTTAAGGAAGTTAGAAGTGGGGGTAGCAGGAGATTCAAGTTTGTTCATCATTTTGAACAGTTCCCTGGTGTTGGAATGGCCTTCATTGATCCTAGTGTTAAACATGTTAGCTTCTGGCTTCTGTTGTGATGAGGGTGACTTTGTCGGTTTTAGCTAAGGAGATGTAGGTAGCTTGGTTTTCTGGTGAGGGGCGCTTCTTCCAGAAGTGCTCAATGGCATGTTCGTTTCATGCGGAGTGTGTGTAATTCAGCCATAAACCAGTTATTGTTATTTCAATCCTTTTTGGGAGGGTGAATTGCAAAGGAGCGTGGAGCATTAGAGTATTTTGTAAGGTGAGGTTATAGGGAGTGATAAGTATCACGGACCCCACTCACACTCAAGGCCGCATATTTGACTGGATACCCCAAAACAATTGCCCTCTCACTATTACTGGTAACGCACCCACCCCATGGTCTGACCACCATGTCATCCAATTCAACATCTCTACTGCAAGGAATAGACATCATTCAACACCACCACTCCCTCGAGCACTCGCCAGAAGCTCTCACCAGCTCACTAAGGAAAGGATACTACCCCACCTACTAGTGCAGGCCTTCAGGCCCCCTTTCTCTACCGACCCCGAGATTCTTGCTCAATCCTATAACAATGCTATCAAACTAGCAGTGGACGCCATTGCCCCGCTCAAGCCCCGGAAAGCCAAACCCACCAGCCATACCAATGCCTGGTTCACCACTGACTTCCTTGAACTCTGGTCGAAGAAACGTGCAGCCTTATCCCTATCGCAAACCACCCACTCAGACGCTGCAAAGTTACAATTTCAAAACCGCTCTAAAGAATACAAAAAAGCCATTATCCATGCTAAAGCCAAATCATTCAAAACTAGGATCGCGGAAGCTAAATCAGACTCGAAAGAGATCTTCTCCATCTTCCGGGACATAGAGACTCCTAACACCCCCCACCCCACCGTGACTATCACCAAAGATAAGACCTTGTGCGACGGAATCCAAGCAGCCCTACTCAACAAACTTAACACCCTTCAAACTATAATCAAAATGACCCGACAAACCCGGACTAACTCTCCCATCCCTAAAACATCACAAGCCACAGCTACAACCACCACATTTTCCCTTAAAGAAATTGAGGAACATGATATAATCAATATCATGAAATCCATCAAACCTTCCAATTGCAAAGGGGACATCTGCCCTGCAGCAATTATCAAGGACTGTTCCAGCACCCACCCCATTTCCGACAGCCTTCGTTAACGCATCCTTTGCCACCAGGAAGGTTCCCCTCCTGCCTCAAAGATGCCTGGGTAGGCCCTCTTCTAAAAAAAAACACTCTGGACTCCATGTCACCCAACAACTACAGGCCCATAACCACTGTCCCATTTCTACTGAAAAAACTGGACAAAGCAGCTTACCTACAGGTACAACAATTCATCGAGGAGAACAAACTCCTTGGATTCCGCCGGGGGCACGGTACTGAAATGGCCCTACTAGACCGTAAGAATCAGATGCATGATGCAAGAGACTCAGGTAAACCTGCTCTACTCCTTGACCTCTCTGCGGCATTTGATCTCGTTGATCACAATGTCCTCTGCCGCCACCTGACCTCAACGGCCAAGTTCTCGCCTAATGCCACCGCCTGGGTCACTTCCTTCCTACAAGGAAGGACCATGCAAGTCTTCTCCGACCTAGCCTCCACTTCACGCACTATCATCCTATGCGGCCTGCCACAAGGGTCCTGCATCTCGTCCACCCTCTATGATATTTTTACACAACCTCTCTTCCACATTCTGGACTCATTAGGTATATCTTACACTAACTATGCGGACGATACTCAAGTCCTGCTCCCACTTGCAGGTGACTACGATACTGACTCCAAAACCCTCAAAACCATCTACACCACCATCCAGGCCTGGATGGCTGTGAATGGACTGTGCCTGAACTCTGACAAGACTGAGCTCCTCCTGATAGGATCCACTGAAACACTTAAGAATCTCAATTCACAATTTAGCCACTTCACCATTGACTCCATCAAAATCCCAGTCTCTGACTCAGTGAAAGCGCTTGGCGTTTACCTGGACTCTAATTTATCCATGACTAGGCAAGTCAATGCCATCGCCTCTGCCACGGCATATCATGTCAAGCTCCTAAACGCAGCTAGGCCCTGCCTATCCAAAGATAACAGCATTACCATAGCAAGAGCTATAACAGGGTCAAGACTAGACTACTTAAATGCCCTCTTCCTGGGCACATCAGCAAAGAACATGGAAAAGCTGCAGGTCATCCAAAACAGCGCACTTTGTGCTGCTATGGGCATCCCCAAAAGGGAACACATAACTGCCGCCAGGAAACAGGCGCACTGGCTTCTGATCAAAGACCGCTACCTCTTCAAAGCCCTTGCCCTGACCCACAAATGTGTCCATCCAACTGCCCTCCTCTACCTCACCCAAAGAATACCCTTGCCTGTATCCACAAGACCCAACAGAACGCCTTACTCGAACATGCTCACAGTGCCCAAAATTAAGCGCAGGAGGCGCCAGCAGCCCTACAATGGAATGCCCTGCCACCACTCCTTCGAGCTAAAAACTCACACATGGCCTTCCGGAAAGCAATAAAAACACTACTCTTCACCTAATCATTGCCATTTACCAAACCCATGCTATACTGCTACCACCTCTTGCATGTCTGCCTATAATGTTTTAATGTATATGTCAAACCTGTATCTCTATTACTCATGTAACCAAGCTCTTTACAAGTAACAGCGCCTCAATGCCTAAGAGCTGTTTGTGCGCTATAAAAAAATAAAAATAAAATGGCAGTATGAACCAAGAAGAGCCACCACGGGAAAGGAGGGAGGGTTCACATGTGAATCCATGCCAGAACCATGCTGGAGAACAAGAGTTACAGGTAAGTAATTTTAAACCTCTCCAGCATGGGGTCTACATGAATAACGATTACACAGCAGTACATATACACAACCACGGGATGTGACAAGGTTCAACAGAAGTAAAAGCACTCACCCCTGAAACAGACTTGACTCAATTGCACTAGTTGCG
This sequence comes from Ambystoma mexicanum, assembly GCF_040938575.1. NCBI lineage: Eukaryota > Metazoa > Chordata > Amphibia > Caudata > Ambystomatidae > Ambystoma > Ambystoma mexicanum. The sequence continues at coordinate 43,456,556 of NC_090936.1, read as the reverse complement.
TAGCACTGGTTGGCCGACTCGGGGCTACTCCCTGGAATCCCTGTCGATGCAGTAGAACCTTGTGAATGTGTGCATGGACCTCCAGGTAGCAGCCATGCAGATGTCGAGCAGTGGCACACCAGAGAGAAACGCTGTTGTTGCTGCACTGACTCTGGTGGAGTGGGCTTTAGGCTGGCCTGGAAGAGGTCAGTTAGCCAGATGATTACATTTCATGAGAGCCACCTGGAAAGTGAAGCCTTTGACAACGCCTTCCCATGATTCATCGGTCCAAAATTGATGAACAATTGAGAAGTCCTCTGAAATCCTTTCACGTGTGCCATGTAGAACTTCAAGGCACAAGCACAGTCCAGCAAATGCAAGGCCCTCTCCGCTGGCAACGACGGATTCAGAAAGAAGACAGGCAACACCAAAGGCTTGTTGAGGTGGAACTTTGACGGTACCTTTTGCATAAAGGCGGGGTGTGTATGCAGAAACAACCTTAAAGCGTGGAAGGACAAGTATGAATGCTTGCAAGACAGGGCCTGGATCACTCCGACCTGCCTGGCAGAGGGGATCACCATGAGAAAAGGTGTCTTCCCAGAGGTGTAGACAGTGTAGGGCCTGAGCAGGCAATGCCCACCAAAAATCTGTAAATGCCCGCTCAGCGCTGTGTGGGCATTTACAGATGTTAATGTCACTGCATTGGGCCCAACTACATTAGCTTCAGGCCCCACTTGTTAGACAATCCTGGCTACGCCTCTGTGTCTTCCACAAGAGAAACTTGAGTGAGGCTTGATGCATCGGCTCAAAGGGCCACCCCCATGAGTTTAATCAAGACCATATTGAGTTCCCAAGCTGGGGCAGGAGCCTTCACTGGTGAAAAAGTCCCGAAGAAGCACTCTTTGACGAGCCTGTACAACCACAGGGAGGGCCTTCCCGGTGTCCTGGTGTAACGGAATATGGTGACCAGGTGCACCTTGATAGAGGCGTGAGTCAGTCCAGCCTTGGCTAAGAAAAGCAGGTATGGCAGGAGTTGCAGAGCTGTGGGCACCACACGGAGAAACGCTTCCACTTATGTCCATAACATTTCAACGTTGAAGAGGCTCTGGCCAGGATGTCCTTACATCCTACTGGTAAAGAATAAGGTCCAAATTCTAGGGCTGCAGGAGCCAGGCCTGAGTTTCAACGACGCTTGGTCATGAGGAAGGATTGTTCCTCGTTCTCTGGCAAGAAGATCGGCAAGCAGAGGCAGCCTGATTGATGGGGCCGTCGACAAGTGCAGCAGGTCTGGGTACCAGATCTGTTGCAGCCACGCCACAGCGAAGAGTATCAACCTGTAGTGGCACTGTGTACGTGTGTTCATCACTCGTAGCAGGAGCGGAAATGGATCAAAAGCGTACAGGAAAAGTCCCTCCCACAGGAACGAAAAAGCATCCCCCATGCTGCTCGGCTGTGGGAACATGCTGGTGAATCTCTGACACTTGGTGTTCATCGCCGTCGCAAAGAGATCGATCTGGGGTTGACCCCATTCGGGGAACAGGAGATTCACTTGGTCCTGGCGTAGCTCCCACTCGTAGCAAGAACGCAGCTCCGTGCTGAGTGAGTCTGCAATGGAGGTCTTGAGGCCTGCGAGGTGAAAAGGGATGAGGAACATGTCCTGATGAATGGCCCAGTGCCACAGATCCCAGGCCTCCTTGGAGAGGGCTGGAGAGCAGGTCCCGCCCTGCTTCCGGATGCAGAATATGGTGGTGGTGTTGTCCGTGAAGATCCTCACCACCTTGCCCATCAGAGACGGAAGAAAGGACTTGAGAGTCCAGAAGTGGCCCGAAATTCTAGGACATTGATGTGGAGTGCCTTTTCCTCTGCTAGTCAGAGGCCTCTGGCGTGTAACTGTCCGGTGTGGGCTCCCCAACCTTCTAGAGAAGCATCCGTAGTAACCGTCTCCTGGTAAGGAGGAACTTGGAACGGGGCCCCGTGTGTGGGATGTGGGCGCATGCGCCATCATTGCATCATCCACTGGAACTCCACGTTGAGGGCGATCTTGTCAGTCCAGACTCCCGATACTTGCAGCCACCTTGCATCCAGGAACTCCTGGAGAGGTCTCATCTGTAGTCTGCAAAGGCGGATGAGGTTAATGCAGGAGGACATCATGCCCAGCAGCGACTTGATGGCCTGCATTGTGGCCGTCTGTGCCGCTGACAAGAGCTGCACCTTTCCTAGGATGGCCAGCACCCTCTCTTCCAAGGAGGACGCCAATAAGTTACTGTGTTGAGTCAGGCACCCAGAAACAGAGCGTTCTGCGATGGCTCTAAGGAGGACTTCCGATAGTTCGATAGTTTATGGAGAAGCCCAACTCTGTCAGTAGACGCACAGTCCTTAATATGTGCCTGCTTGCCAGTGCGCAGGATTGGGATTGTACAAGCCAATCATCCAGTAAGGGTAGATGTGGATGCCCGCAATACGAAGATGAGCCGCCACCAGGGCCAAGCATTTTGTAAAGACCCTTGGGGCCGATTTCAGGCCAAAGGGGAGAACCTTAAACTGATAGTGTTGCCCCTGGACCACGAACCATAGGAATTTGCAGTATTTCTTGCGAATGGGGATGTGGACGTAGGTATGCCCCAGAACCAGCAATGTCAAAAAGTCGCCTTTCTCCAGCTGGCTAAGCATGTGCTGCAACAGGACCATCCTGAACCTCTGAGACTTTAAGTACTCATTGAGAGGTCGCAGGTCCAGGATCGGCCTCCAACCTCCTATCTTTTTCCGAATCAGAATGTATCTGGAGTACACTCCGGAGCCCCGGAGGTGCTGAGGGAATGGCTCTATCGCCCGCTTTTTTAACATGGCGTGGACCACCTTCCGTAGCTGTGTCACATGTTGTTCCTGCCAAGCCACAGGACGGATACAAGGACACCTGCGTTTGAGGGGTCATGTACGCCCTGTGCGTTATGTACAGCTGCAGTTGTTTAAACCTGGCATTTCTCGACACCTTCTTGTGATATCCCAAAGCCCGTTCCCACATCCCATCCTCCATCGGGGCTCCCATCTCTGTTTCCCATTCTGATCTCAAATGCACCAGATCCCTCCCGATCTTAGTCATCAACATCTCGTACAACCTGGACACCTCATGCCCACCCTCTGATGTATCGTATATCACCTCGACGGCGGTGTCCGGCTCCTCTGCCAAAATGGCTTCAGGCCACCTACTCTGAATCTCCTGTACTACCCTGTGATAAGTGACATATTGGCCACCGTGCAGTCCTGACATTGTCCCAAGTTCCCCAAACTCCACAATAGCCCCTTCCTGCCAGATGTCTCCCAAGGTGACTAGACCCACCGACTCCCAATAAGTCCTAATGATTACCCTCAGTTGCCTGTCCCCCTTTGTCAGCGCGACCAGCGGTATCTGTGGGACACACGGGAAAGGGTCCCCCATCATGCGGCAGGCTCGGCGCCACATGTTCCATCCCAACAACAGCATCTTAGGGCGCTCCCTCATATCCGAGCTAGCCACCCAGATCATTTCCCGCAAGTAAAAAGGTGTCATGAACCATGGACATTGCCTCTTCTGGTCTTCCTGGTCCAGACGGAGAGTGTGCTCCTTGATACTTCCAACATGGCCGTGCCCAGTGCCGTGTTCCGTACTAGCCTGTACGTCGGACACGGCACGTTCTATAAATGGGCCACGCCCCCGCGCGTCTCAACGCTATCTCTAGGTAGTGTCTCGACGTGTGTGTGCTGCTCGGCGTTACCCTTCCAAGTTCCTGGCCAACTCCCTTATTCTTTCTTCCCTTTTCCCCTGTTTCCAGTATCTCTTACCTTTCTTCGATCCTCTTCCTGGACGTCCTGGAACACGCGACTTCCTGGAACTTTGAACGCTCGCGCTGGAGTCAGACTCGACTTGCGCGCACTTATACAAGTCCCGGTCCGGCCGGGAGAAGGAGTCCTCCGCGGAACGCCACAAGAAGAGAACTCAGGTGAGCCGGGGGGAAACCTTTGACAGATTGAGACGCCAAACGATCAACACTGATACAGCTATGGAGAAAGCGGTCCAGGACCTCATGCGCGGCATGCAGGAGCTAACAACCGAGGTACAGAACTTAAAGGCAGAGAACGCAGCCTTGAAACAATTAGTGCTGTCACGTGACTCTGCCAATAAGGAAAGCGTGATACTGGTGGAGTGGTAGACAAATACGATGGCTCGCCAAAATCCTTACGTGGATTTCTGGATTCCTGCTTGGTGCATTTTACATTCAAGCCCTATTATTTTTCAACTTCCAGGGCAAAGGTGGGCTTCATAATCTCCCATCTTACAGGGAATGCGTTATCGT